>NC_060138.1:652690772-654019939 GCF_021461385.2 Schistocerca piceifrons | reverse complement strand
TGGTTCTCTTTTCTCCAAGGATCTCTTTAATTTTCTTGTAGGCAGTATCTACCTTACCCCTCGTGAGATAAGCCTCTACATCCTTACTTTTGTCCTCTAGCCAAGCCTGCTTAGCCATTTTGCACTTCCTGTTGATCTCATTTTTGAGACGTTTGTATTCCTTTTTGGCTGCTTCATTTTCTGCATTTTTATGTATTCTCCTTTCAACAGTTAAATTCAATGTTTCTTCTGTCTTTTTACCTACTTCATCCTCTGCTGCCTTCACTATTTCATGCCTCAAAGCTACCCATTCTTCTGCTACTATATTTCGTTCCCCCATCCCTGTCAATTGTTCCCTTATGCTCTCCCTGAAACTCTGTACAACCTCTGGTTCTTTCAGTTTATCCAGGTCCGAACTCCTTAAATTCCCACCTTTTTGCAGTTTCTTCAGTTTTAATCTACAGTTCATAACCAATAGATTGCGGTCGGAGTCCACTTCTGCCCCTGGAAATGTCAACAATTTAAAATCTGGTTCCTAAATCTCTCTCTTACCATTATATAATCTATCTGATACCTTCTAGTATCTCCAGGCTTCTTCCATGTATACAACCTTCTTTAATGATTCTTGAACCAAGTGTTAGCTATGATTAAGTTATGCTCTGTGCAAAATTCTACCAGGCGGCTTCCTCTTTCATTTCTTACCCCCAAAACATATTCACCTACTACGTTTCCTTCTCTTCCGTTTCCCACTATCGAATTCCAGTCACCCATGACTATTAAATTTTCGTCTCCCTTCACTACCTGAATAATTTCTTTTATCTCATCATACATTTCATCAATTTCTTCGTCATCTGTAGAGCTAGTTGGCATATAAACTTGTACTACTTGTAGGTGTGGACTTCGTGTCTATCTTGGCCACAATAATGCGTTGTCTATGCTGTTTTTAGTAGCTTACCCGCAGTCCTATTTGATTTTGTATTTACAACCGTGTATTTACCTGACCAGAAGTCTTGTTCCTCCTGCCACCGAACTTCACTAATTCCCACTATATCTAACTTTAACCTATCCATTTCCCTTTTTAAATTTTCTAACCTACCTGCTCGATTAAGGGATCTGACATTCCACGCTCCGATCCGTAGAATGTCAGTTTTCTTTCTCCTGATAACGACGTCCTCTTGAGTAGTCCCCGCCCGGAGATCCGAATCGGGGACTATTTTACCTCCGGAATATTTATCCAAGAGGACGCCTTAATCATTTTCTATTAATGATAATGTTTTATCTAGCACTAAATATGTTTTACATGTCTCATATCTCACCTTCTTAAGAATAGCTCTGGCACAGTATCCCGACATGTATGTGAAAACACGTACGTATTCCCGAACATACTGAATTTTTTCCTCACTGAAATCCATTGCACTGTCAAAATTTGGTGGGGGTGATGGTAAGTTAACATCATCTGCATAGTCAGTTTCAAAAGAATCTAAATCTTTGCCAAGTTCTCCAAGAACACATGATGATATTTTCAATGATAGGTTACATTTGTTGCTAAATTTTATTATCTGTGTACTCTCCACGTCATGCAACTTTAAATAGGTGTGTACTTTCTGAAACAGTCGGAATTCTTAGATTGGATTCAGTTTCAAACACCTGTTTCAGAGATATCAAACATATAGATCCTGCCATTGTTCGATATTTTCCAAACGTTGCTTCTAGAGCATCTGTCTAAACCTTTCCCGGCAAAAAATATTTAAAATGCAAGTCCTCAGTGCAGTACTTGGTCGTTTTTAGAAGAGCATGAGTGGTATGAGACATGGCCAAATGTGTATCATTGGATAATCCAAATGTATGATCAGGATAATGTTTCCATATATCCAGCCATGGTAAAAATCTTTTCATTGCTTTTGCTGGAGAGTGGTTTCTGCAATGCAGCCTTGAAACGGATATATCTACCAGGTGAGCTAACATTTAAAATTTAAATAAGATAATCTTCCTCCAGAGCTAAAAAACCTTGGACAGTCATATAATTGAAAATATTAAGCAAAAGTCTGACATTTTGTCGCTCCAGGTTGCTTGGATAATGAGATTTTAAATTAAGTTTGTTGGTAAATTTCGTTATCTGTGTGCACTCTACATCACGTAGCTTTTTAACGGCACAGAACTTGGCAAAGCAAAGAATGACATTGCTCGTCTATTAATTGAATTGATGTCACTAACACACGGACAACCTTACAACCTATTGCATATAGCCCAGAAACTATTTTCTTGATTAGAGTGAAGAGTTCTTCGCTGTTTATCTTTCTCATTGGAAGGATGTGACTCACATCTTTGTATGAAGAAAGCAAACTTTGGATCATAAAAACCTGAGTACTAGTTGACACATTTTAGAATTGATTGCATCACCCAAAATGTTATTTCCCTTGAAGTTCAAATAAGGCTTCAAGTGAATTTCATCAACGATTAGTGAAACAACATGATCTGATTCACAAAGAAGCTGGAACTTCAGTTTTGTATAAAACACAAAATTGCCGTCTAGCTGCTCAGCTGCTGGGTTGGGTTGAAAATGTGTACAAATCTTATGCAGTATATTAGGTTGGGGTAGCGTAAGATAGTGTGTGTTTCTTATGAACTTGTAAGCATATGGTGATTTTGAAAATAAAATACTACAAAATATAATACAATCTGACGAGTATCAGTAATGGTTATTTTGGACACCCATTAAATTCACTTGCTCACATAAGAAATTAATTTTGCTGCTTTCGGCCTCATCAAAAAATTTGCCATATTTTTCAAATAATTGGTTATGAGTATCAGGCAGTCTGGTAACGAACTATCACTGTTCTCTCTGGGGAAGTTTTCCAAGTTATCAATTACGTCAGTTAAGTCTTTTAAATGGTTTATAATAAGTGGGAACTTCCTTGTACCAAGTTGTGTGGCTATATTTTTACCAACATAACTTGCACACCCCGGTCACTATTCACCATAGCAAAACTAAAAAGTTATTAAGTTATTTCTATTAGAACAAAAGTAACGGCACTATCTGACTATAATATGCCTATGTTTGGGCAGACTGATCCCTCTATGCACTAAAGAAAGCCATTAAAGTCCACGAAAAGTCTTTTCTGTTCACACTGGAGCAACCCTGGATCTATGATATTTCTGACCCGGGGCAAAACCTTGATAGTGGAGCCCCCCGCCCCCTCGAGCTTTTCATAAAGTTCGTTAAAAATTCAAAAAATCGATTTTTCAAAGTTATGTTCATTTTGTAGCGCACATCTTTCTGGAGAGTTTGATATATAAAACACACATATTCGAGGAAATGTAAGTCTTGCTACGTGGTCTTCAGTGTGTCAAAGTGCAGCGCCACGCGTTATCACACAGCATTCTGCCATCGCACATCACTCTATACTGCTCTGTGGAATTCAAACGCGTAAATTTTGCAATGGAAGCCATCAAGCCTATATTCAGGACAGTAGGAATTAAAATGCCCTGTGAAGCCTCTCCTGCTCCCAGTCAGCCAGTCTGACACCCTATCCCACGTTTTCTTAAAAAAACAAAAAGGTCACAATTAATACTGGATGGGATTATTTGTGACCGGGAGAACAAGAACTCTTCAGAATATTTGCACTCTTTATTGCCTATTAGCTAATAACTTTCTCTTTTGTGTGACATAAAATTAAATATAGGAAACATAAAAGCAGTAAAGACAAGAGACACGCAAGACGGCACATTTCTTCAGTCCTTAGGTCCTAGGATTTTTTCTCTCTAGTTTAGCTACAGCTTCACACGGCGTGCTTTCCTTTCTGCGAAAGAATCCATTACCTCATCAAAGTTCGTCAAACGTTTTGCTACAGGAACTATCAAAATGTTATTGTCTAATACTGAAAAAGTTGTTAACGTGAGTAGTACTCAAGACTGGTGTGGTTTCTCGATTTGATTACGCCTATTTTGTCACTGCCTGCTAGATAAAAGTAAATAGCTCTTTCTGATGTTGCAGCAATTGTAACACACGCCTAAAAAGCGACACTGTTTCGACACAAATTTTCATTTTCACTTACCTCATTTACATAAATAACACGACAGAAATAATTCATGAAGTATCAATATCAAATGCCTATTAGACCTACTACATGCAAAAAGTTTTATGTCGGGAAATAGTTTCACATTTCATCCATACGCTCCAGTTTCTCAAGCATGATACCGAAAAGCAGTAGTCCGAAATTTCTGTATAAATTTGGAATCATCATCGTCTTCCACATAATTTGTAGGATGTCCCCGTTTCTTCTCGTTCCTCGTTAAATTAAACAATCTTGTCATCACTAATTCTGTTACTATTCCTGTCATTGCCAAAACGTATTCTCCTGCTAACTTCCCTAACCCTCCCAGAATCACCGGTTCAGTTATCCCGCTTCTGTTCTCCGGTTAGGTGTTATTACGTGTTCGTACAGTGCGTTTTCTGTGCTGTTCCGAGAAAAGAACTTAAGCGGCTGCTAACCAGGGATGTACGACTGGTGACTAGTAGTGTAGGATTCTGGCACAAATTTCCTGTCAAAATTTCATTTTCTTGGGCACATCGAGAAGATAAAATGTAATCTTTCTTACCTTTTATTCCTGTTAGTCGTTTGTTACCACTCTGGTGGTCTGAATCTGTGGATTTCGCTATTAATTATAACGAGGCTGGTCTTTCGCACACCCAGTCATCCACGTAAAATAAACAAACAGCGTTTGACGGGTTTATTCGGCCCAGCATATATAGCCCTTCTGTCTGTGGGGAAGTTTTTTGTTTCTAGATGCGATGGGGATTACCCTGACACAGACATTACGTACACTTTGTGCTCGCATTCATAAATCAACTTACGATCCGTTCAGAAATTAGCTTAGAAAGTGTTCAAAAATTTCAAACACCAATCGAGTTTCGTTTTAAAATCATATAAATATTCGCTAGACAACGTGCGCTGGATGCTAGGCGCTTTGTGTTTTTTTTTTTTTTTTTTTTTTCCTTGAAGAATATGAATTTGGCGCCTCCTGAAATTGCGGCCTGGGGCAAATGTCCCGGTTTGCTCCCCCCAAGATCCGGCCTGCGCTGCGCATGAGTTGCTGTACACTGGCTGCAATAGCTATTTTTAAGTTTCTGTTTTCCAAACGCTTCCGTCTCTCGTCTCCACTTTCCCTTGGACAAGAAGCTGACGGAAGATACTTCGAACAATCAGGAAGAATCGCTGGTATGACACCTGGTTTAAGGCGAGGTTTCGGAAGAGGCACGGAATGTTTCTGCCCTGTGGAACTGTCGAAATATTCACTACGTATCAGAATGAGGTCCTCAGTGGAGCTCGCAGACCTTGAAATAATGAGAAAAACTTTTATGAGCTACGTATGGAACACCGAAAGGAAAAGAACTAACGCAGACATGAGATTAGTGTTGATTATTTTCACCACAAATGGATTAATACTGACTCAGTATTTTAAGTTATAAAGCTAAAGATATTCCCGCGTAAGTAAATCAGACTGCCAATGATTCAACACCGTATACAGTGTGCTTACTGTGCTGTAGAAAGGCATGAGGTCAACTGAAATCACGTTGTTACTGAAGAACTAGACACCATACTAACTTAACAACACGATAAGTTGCACATGCTCTCTATATTAAAACACACTTACCCTGAGACAATCTAGCTGAATTGTAAAAGCGCTCTTACTTTCCAACCCTGTCTAACCTGGAAGTTTTCACGGTTTATTGCAGCTATCCATTTGTGGTGGAGTTCTGTGCTTTTAGGAGAAGAAAAGACCGATACTTTTCATAATTTCCTCTGCAACGTGGAATACAAAACTTGTACACCATTTCGAATAATTACATCCAAACCGCAGAATTAAAAATTATTTCTGTAGATCAAGTCTCCCGATCAAACGGTAACCTAACCCTGCTAACTGGGCAGGTTAGTCAACATAAACACTTTATTCAGAACTGCTTATACAGATAAATCCACAGAAATTAACTTCATTAATATACAGTGGAGATTTTTCACCGAATATTGCTTTGTAACCGCCTTTATTTTTTCTTGCAGTGCTTCATTCATTAAATGAAATGAACAACGCTTTCAGTTGGTGGCTTTAGCAACACTGTTGGTACGGCCATTAAATCCACCACAAGCCACTAGTAGCCCTAGCTGTATCAGATTGTGTTCGCCCACAAAAAGCGTACTGTAAATGATGTCACAGGCCCTACTCGTCTTGACTGGGAGGCCTGTATTGTTAGAAGGTGTTGGTAGGGTCCGCCAAGCAGTCGCTATTGTCCACACACAGACTGGTCGGCAAGCGAGTTGCCGAGCGAGTCGTACTGCGAATGGGTCGTTTAAGAAACGAAACCGGTTATTATAATTATTAATTAAATATTCCTAAGTGAAGTATTCAAACAAAACATTACCGCAAATTCCAAAGACATGCTGTAGAGATGTTACAAATTAAGTGTAGAACTAAGTCTAGTTTTCATGTCCCTGTACTCAGCGAAACATTGCAACGAAAACGTGGTTAATCTTAAAACAATCACTTTGCTACCGCAACTGGTTGTCGGTTATGACGCTAGGTGACACTAGTAATCAGTGTGCGGTGCTTGCGTTAAGATAAAACCAGTGGGCTGGATGAGGAAACGAATTAAACATCTGTTAAGTTACATGCAGCGCCATTTCGTGGTAATTTTGGCATCTCCAGCCTTCATATCTCTCCCTCCAATATTGTACTATCAAGTGTGAACTTAAACTTGACACCCAGTGTTTATATTGTAAACATACACAATATTTAGGTTGGAAAATACCAGTTATTAGGTTCTGTTCATTGTACAGTTTTAATAACAACAATGTTTATTCGATCCATATATGTGAATTTCTGTTAACGTAATTTGACGAGAACGGAGCATTTGCTTGGGTTAACTTGCTTTGAAGAATCTGAACAGGTAAACCTGTGGTCACACAAGGCATGTTTTGTTGCTAGAATCGCCCTTCCTCTGTTGTCACGATTCTGACATATCAGCATGTCTTTCATTTCCTCCATACGTGTCACAAGCTCTTCCAGGTAATATTATAAACTGTCGTGTACCACAGGAACAGCGAAACCTTTAGTATTCGACACGTGTAGCAATTTCCATATCATCAAAGTAAAATTTAATTTGATGAGGAGAGGTCCCTAGCTGTGTGATCGACTTTTTGAAACTATCTTTACAGTGATGTAGGTTAAGTTCTCATGTATCACACACTGCACTCATTCACCATGGTGGCGACTAACAGACGAAAAAAAATTGTCAATTTTGTGTGAAAAGCAATATTGTTAAATAAGTTTCCCTGAAATTTGTGCTTATGTAGTGAAATGCATAGCATAATAGCATTACATGGAGGCGGAGGATGTGTGTCGAATCTCCTAAGGTGTGCAAAATTCTTTTTATTTTTAAATCTTTATCGAAATAACTTTGGTCACCACTTTTATTTAATTAATTGATTTAATGTAATTTTTTAATTCCATTTCTTCATCACATGCTTTTAATCATAATATCAGCTTTTTCACTTGCTCTTGTTTTTCTTGTTATTCTTTCCCATCTTGAAATCTTTATTCATGTGTTTTTAATTAATTTCGATTTTATCTCTGTTGTTTAATTACGCTGTTTTTTCGTCCACATTATTACGTTCGTTACATCTATTTCTCATTTTGGTTCAATTTCGTTTTACTCATAAACTCGTCTTTCACTTAAATTTTCATCTGTAGAGCAATAGGTATTTAGGTTATGTTTTAAATGTTTGTATGACAATTAATGTGCAAAAAAATTGCACATGTGGTAAAAGAACTACATTTTTCACACCACTGTACAAATATAAGTAGATTATTTCTTCTTTTGTTTTTAGCTCATAGATCGGGATTTTCAAATAATCGAGTGTTATAATAGATAAATATAATTAAATTCACGTTCTCAAAAATTCCGACTGGAAAGAGAATGATATAGAAAACTGAAAGAATTAAAAAGTTCTTATGACAATTAAAATGATATGACAAAGGAATAGAAATAAAATTTTGCGCCATCCCAGGTAGGTGTGTTTGTGTTCATGCACTGTGTATTCACATGACTGCTGGGCTAGTTTGCCACCGATCTCGTGAAGCGTCTCCAGTACAAGTCTGGCTTCAGTGGAAGTCCTGTTTATTACTTACCTAATGAATGAATGAACGTACATCATTTCCTCAGTGACCAACAGAGCCGATAAGTCTGTGTTTTTGTAAAATCTGCACTTTGTTTTATATGACATATATTAATGCATACTGTGAGTGTTTAACAACAAAAAATTGCTATAATAATAAATAATGTTTTAGTGTGTGTAAAGCATAGTATCTGTACTTGTCATTGTATAAATACCTACACATTTGTACATATTATTCATTAGACATACTTACCGAAAATACAATGTGTGGATATGGCTCACATGGCGATGTCATGTGATATTACTGTTACTATCAATGAACACAAACATGTGCACCTAACATAACTTACTTATTATACAGGTGTTTGGAGATTCCCGTTACAGTCTTCTAGGACTTGTATTTGGCAGTGACCAGATAATATTTTGAATAGGTACCCATGTCTGGAAACTTTCGGTACTACAGCCATTTGATACGTGTTTTTTTTCTAGGTTGGTTTGCAACAGGTTAGTCATGTGTGTGTGTGTGTGGGGGGGGGGGGGGGGAGTTGGAGGGGTGAAGGAGAGGGTGCTTACATCGATTGCGTGATGTCATTTGACGTCTATCCTTCCTCTCTCACCTGATCGAGCATCATTCGCGTCTCTATGAGTGTTAGAGGTGGTATGGAGTGTTGTAGATGGTGCGGACGTAGATGTGGGTCGTCCACAACATACCATACGGTGGTGGGACCAACATCCATTGCACACGCAGTTGCTCATATGCTTTTTGACGGGTTATCTTCAAATGATGGAGTACGACCTCTTCCAATTTTGGTGTGCGGCGCCTCCTTGGAGCACCACAGTCACGCCTGCTCGTGGTGATGGTGCCTTTTTCTCGAAGCCGTTGCGTAATTGTGGTGAAAATGGCATGCGATGAAATTGGACATAACGATCTTGATAATGGCGACGAGCAGCCCTTCCCTTACCATGCTTTCGCTGTACAGAAGGATCATGTCAGTTTGCTCCAACTCTCCCAGACACGTGAATCAGGTTCGAACCAGGTCAGAGAGGTGGGATAAACGTTAAGTGTCATCAGCCATCTTGGCTACATGTAACAACTGCTCATCGGACCAACCATTCATCGCAGCAGCAATTTCCAAGTCTACATCTACATCTACATGACTACTCTGCAATTCACATTTAAGTGCTTGGCAGAGGGTTTATCGAACCCAATCATACTATCTCTGTACCATTCCACTCCCGAACAGCGCGCGGGAAAAACGAACAGCTAAACCTTTCTGGTCGATCTCTGATTTCTCTTATTTTATTTTGATGATCATTCCTACCTATGTAGGTTGGGCTCAACAAAAAATTTTCACATTCGGAAGAGAAAGTTGATGACCGAAATTTCGTAAATAGATCTCGCCGCGACGAAAAACGTCTTTGCTTTAATGATTTCCATCCCAACTCGCGTATCATACCTGCCACACTCTCTCCCCTATTACGTGATAATACAAAACGAGCTGCCCTTTTTTGCACCCTTTCGATGTCTCCCGTCAATCCCACCTGGTAAGGATCCCACACCGCACAGCAATATTCTAACAGAGGACGAACGAGTGTAATGTAAGCTGTCTCTTTAGTGGACTTGTTGCATCTTCTAAGTGTCCTGCCAATGAAACGCAACCTTTGGCTCGCATTCCCCACAATATTGTCTATGTGGTCTTTCCAACTGAAGTTGTTCGTAATTTTAACACCCAGGTACTTAGTTGAATTGACAGCCTTGAGAATTGTACTATTTATCGAGTAATCTAATTCCAACGGATTTCTTTTGGAACTCATGTGGATCACCTCACACTTTTCGTTATTTAGCGTCAACTGCCACCTGCCACACCATACAGCAATCTTTTCTAAATCGCTTTGCAACTGATACTGGTCTTCGGATGACCTTACTAGACGATAAATTACAGCATCATCTGCGAACAACCTAAGAGAGCTGCTCAGATTGTCACCCAGGTCATTTATATAGATCAGGAACAGCAGAGGTCCCAGGACGCTTCCCTGGCAAACACCTGATATCACATCAGTTTTACTCCATGATTTGCCGTCTATTACTACGAACTGCGACCTTCCTGACAGGAAATCACGAATCCAGTCGCACAACTGAGACGATACCCCATAGGCCCGCAGCTTGATTAGAAGTCGCTTGTGAGGAACGGTATCAAAAGCTTTCCGAAAATCTAGAAATACGGAATCAACTTGAGATCCCCTGTCGATAGCGGCCATTACTTCGTGCGAATAAAGAGCTAGCTGCGTTGCACAAGAACGATGTTTTCTGAAACCATGTTGATTACGTATCAATAGATCGTTCCCTTCGAGATGATTCATAATGTTTGAGTACAGTATATGCTCCAAAACCCTACTGCAAACCGACGTCAATGATATAGGTCTGTAGTTCGATGGATGACTCCTAATACCCTTCTTAAACACTGGTGCGACCTGCGCAATTTTCCAATCTGTAGGTACAGATCTATCGGTGAGCGAGCGGTTGTATATGATTGCTAAGTAGGGAGCTATTGTATCAGCGTAATCTGAAAGGAACCTAATCGGTATACAATCTGGACCTGAAGACTTGCCCGTATCAAGCGATTTGAGTTGTTTCGCAACCCCTAAGGTATCTACTTCTAAGAAACTCATGCTAGCAGCTGTTCGTGTTTCAAATTCTGGAATATTCCATTCGTCTTCCCTGGTGAAGGAATTTCGGAAAATTGCGTTCAATAACTCCGCTTTAGCGGCACAGTCGTCGGTAACAGTACCATCGGCACTGCGCAGCGAAGGTATTGTCTGCGTCTTTCCGCTTGTGTACTTTATATACGACCAGAATTTCTTCGGATTTTCTACAAAATTTTGAGACAATGTTTCATTGTGGAACCTATTAAAGGCATCTCGCATTGAAGTCCGAACCAAATTTCGCGCGTCTGTAAATTTTAGCCAATCTTCGGGATTTCGCGTTCTTCTGAACTTTGCATGCTTTTTCCGTTGCCTCTGCAACAGCGTTCGGACCTGTTTTGTGTACCACGGGGGATCAGTTCCATCTCTTACCAATTTATGAGGTATGAATCTTTCAATTGCTGTTGCTACTATATCTTTGAATTTGAGCCACATCTCGTCTACATTTGCATAGTCAGTTCGGAAGGAATGGAGATTGTCCCTTAGGAAGGCTTCTAGTGACACTTTATCCGCTTTATTAAATGAAATTATTTTGCGTTTGTTTCTGGTGGATTTGGAAGAAACGGTATTGAGCCTAGTTACAACGACTTTGTGATCACTAATCCCTGTATCAGTCATGATGCTCTCTATCAGCTCTGGATTGTTTGTGGCTAAGAGGTCAAGTGTGTTTTCGCAACCATTTACAATTCGCGTGGGTTCGTGGACTAACTGCTCGAAATAATTTTCGGAGAAAGCATTTAGGACAATCTCTGAAGATGTTTTCTGTCTACCACCGGTTTTGAACAAGTATTTTTGCCAACATATCGAGGGAAGGTTGAAGTCCCCACCAACTATAACCGTATGAGTGGGGTATTTATTTGTTACGAGACTCAAATTTTCTCTGAACTGTTCAGCAACTATATCACCGGAGTCTGGGGGTCGGTAGAAGGAGCCAATTATTAACTTAGTTCGGCTGTTAAGTATAACCTCCACCCATACCAATTCGCACGGAGTATCTACTTCGACTTCACTACAAGATAAACCACTACTGACAGACACAAACACTCCACCACCAATTCTGCCTAATCTATCTTTCCTGAACACCGTCTGAGACTTCGTAAAAATTTCTGCAGAACTTATTTCAGGCTTTAGTCGGCTTTCTGTACCTATAACGATTTCAGCTACTGTGCTTTCTATTAGCGCTTGAAGCTCAGGGACTTTCCCAGCACAACTACAACAATTTACAATTCCGACTGTTCCTTGAGCCAAGCACGTCTTGTATTTGCCATGCACCCTTTGAGATTGCAGCCCACCCCGTACTTTCCCGAGGCCTTCTAACCTAAAAAGCCGCCCAGTCCACGCCACACAGCCTCCGCTACCCGTGTAGCCGCCAGCTGCGTGTAGTGAACTCCTGACCTATTCAGCGGAACCCGAAACCCCACCACCCTATGGCGCAAGTCAAGGAATCTGCAGCCAACACGGTCGCAAAACCGTCTGAGCCTCTGATTCAGACCCTCCACCCGGCTCTGCACCAAAGGTCCGCAGTCGGTTCTGTCAACGATGCTGAAGATGGTGAACTCTGCCTTCATCTCGTAAGCAAGACCGACAGCCTTCACCAAATCAGATAGACGCTGAAATCCAGAGAGAATTTCCTCAGATCCAAAGCGACACACGTCATTAGTGCCGACATGTGCCACCACCTGCAGCTGACTGCACCCTGTGCTCTTCACGGCATCCGGAAGGACCCTTTCCACATCAGGTATGACTCCACCCGGAATGCACACGGAGTGCACACTGGATTTCTTCCCCTCCTTAGCCGCCATATCCCTAAGGGGCCCCATAACGCGCCTAACATTTGAGCTCCCAACTACCAATAAGCCCACCCTCTGTGATTGCCCGGACTTTGAAGGCTGATAATCATCCTTTGAAACAGGACAGGCAGCTGCATCTGGCTCAGCCAGAGACAGTGCCTGAAACCTGTTTGTCAGACGCACCGGGGAGGATTTCTGGTCAGCCTCCGGGGACGTCTTTCGCTGCCTGCCATGCCTTGGAACGACCTCCCAATCAACCACAGGCGAGGGCTCAGCCCCACTGTGGGCAGCAACCGGGGCAACCACAACGGCAGACCGATCTGGGGACAGACGGGACGAGGTTGACATCCCCGTGATACCCAAGTCCGGCTCCCCACAGTGGTGCCCATTGGCAACAGTCTCAAGCTGCGTGACCGAAGTCAGCTCCGCTTGCAGCTGTGAGCGAAGGGATGCCAACTCAGCCCTCATCCGAACACAGCAATCACAGTCCCTGTCCATTCTAATCGATGTTGAACAACAGTTACTGAAACACGAGTCCGTGCCTAGATAACGCAAGGGAAACACGCAAAGAATGTATTAACTAACCTGTACAAATGCCTAACGACTGCGCTACAATCTGCTTGAATTTACGATTACAGTAACTAAAACTCGAAATTACACCTCCTATACGAAACTCACACGCAATTTAAGTAAGAATCTACGAAGTAAACACTAAAGCGCGATGCTACAACTCTCAAATACTATAATACGCCCGAAATTTATGAATTAAACAATGCAAGTACCCAAAAACACGCAAAGAAATTAAGAATTAAACTATGTAACGAATAAGTAAGCTAGGGGTATACGACTTGCTGCTGCAGCTGCTTATCCAACGGCGACAGGGAGCACACTCCTCCACAAACAAACGCACAACCTCAGATGGCTTGCCAGAAAACGGAATAATCAAACTCACGGCGGCTGGATCAATCTCCTGCCCCCTAGGCACCAACAACTGATCAAATGCGGTTTCCCGCTCACTTCTAGACGTTGATCCATTTCTCAGCTGGCTGCACCCTTTGCTCTTCGTGGCATCCGGAAGGATGCTTTAAATTGTACCATCTTTTCCATTAAAATCCTTACAGCTTCTGATTCTGACACACCTTGCTTTCATTCTCAGTTAGTCGTTTTGTTTCGGAGCTAAGTACAAGAATAACCTGACTTCCTACAACTTTGTATCATCATACTCAGTAACATCATAAACCAATACAAAGTAATCAAATTCCACGAAAAACAACATCTTACTGTCCCAAATACACTAACACTTATTCTGACAAAATAAATAATATGCATACGTAAAACATCTAAAATGTGGTTTCTGGCAAGCCATACTCAAAACACCAACAAGAAAGAAAACATCCAACACTCAAAAGAACAATTTTGACAGCACTCACTACATCTTGTGACTGTACTGTAGACGGTGGGCTCGAACCTTGTAATGGACAGACGACGTCCGCCATTCTGAAACCAAATGTAGTCTGGTGACAGAATGTGGCGTATTGAAACTCTACCAAGCTTTTCAAATGATTTATTCGTTTCCACTACAGTGCTTCACTGACCTCGGTCCGTGTCACAGGCCCCGCAATGCTGAGGCCACTGCCCCGGCGACCTGCGCAACGCACGCTGTGTCGTGCTGGCCTTGTTCGCCAGCTGTGGAGTTCCGATTACGTCAGGATGGCTGCGCCAGCAGCAAACTCAGCGGCCACCATCCCCGTTGACTCCACGCTGCTCCGCCAGGACTCGTAGGCTGGCCCTGCTGCTGCTTCTTCCTCAGCTGGCATAGCTGGGAATGCGGCGGCAACGACCGCCCGCGATCCAACGTCGGAATCTGCGGCCCCTCGCCACGAAAGTCTCCGGCGTGTGTCGGGAGCTGAGACGACTGTCCATTGTAGCGAACCAAAGAATGGCCCGCCCTGCCTGGCTGCAGACCCTGCGTCAGCCTCAGAGGGTCGAACCAATGACCCACAGCGGACTGGGACGCTGTCGCCCCATCTGTTACTGCGCATGGCTCGGTGGAGTGCCACACCCCACCTTCCAGGAGCGCTGCCACACTTGAAATGAATCTCGTTAGAAAACAACGCATATTTATACTCGGCTGCGTGCCTCTGTTTCGCCAACACGCCGCTCTGAGTCATGTACACCCCACACCCTGGTTGCGCCAATGGGCCCCTTCTTCCTATAACTTGCGACATGTAAACCGCTGCGTTTACGCTTTTCAGCGGTTTGATGGCCCCTGTGGCCTCCATTCCACTTCACAACAGCTGGTCAGCATAACTTACTGCAGTCCAGCCCACACCTTGCTGTAACTTGTGCGCTCCAAAATATTGCACCAAATCCAACTTCCCTATCTTAAACTGTGGTGCTGCTACAATTTGGAGGATGTCTTTAGCAGACTATCATTGGCACGTTTGACATAAGTATGGACAAGTGTCAGTGTGCACAAACTCACGTAAACTGAGAAACATGATTAGCGAGCATGGTGTATACACCAGTCCTCGTCTTACAGAATCAGTTTGGAATTATGCAATACCACAAACAACTAATCAGGTACAGTCATTCAATGGCCTCTGTAATTATTACAGACGATTCATGAAGGACTACGAAAACAGCTGAACACTTGAACAAGCTACTGAAGAGGGCAGCAAATTCCCACTGGTTGCAGAAATCTCAGGAGCATTTGAAAAATTGAAAGAAATATTAGTTTCAGGTCCAGTATTGGTTTTTCCGGATTTCGAGACAGAATTTATCCTTTCATGTGATGGTGCAAATGAGGCAGTCGTTTGTTTTTTAGACGGATGGTAGATTGTGAGGAACATCCGCTAGCTTATGCTTCAAGGCAGTTAAACCAGACAGAACATAACTACTTAACAATAGAGAAAGAGATGTTGTTGGTCATACATGGGATGTTTTCTGTGTTATCTGTATGGTAGGAAGTTTAAGGTCGTGACAGACCATGTCTCATTGAAGTGGTTGCTTGGCTTGAGAGATCCATCTAGTAGATTAATTCTATGGGCACATAAACTTAGTGAATTTTAGTACAAAGTGATGCATAAGGCAGGGAGATCACACACAAATGGAGATTCGTTAATCTGTAGGGTAGCGATGGTGGGTGCACTAGGAGAGCATTAAAGGGTGGCAGTGGGAACAGGCAAGGGATAGGGAGTGCCAGACATTTAAGTCACAGCCACATTTTGTTATGCAGAAGTGTTCGTTGCGTAGAGCGGTGAGGTGTGAAATATGTGAGGTGGTTCCAGATGGTTTTTGAAAGGAACTTTTGCAGCAACCTCTCAGTCCGGTCAAGGTGGGTGATGTGCGATAGAGCATGTAGCAGAGCCGTTTTGGTGGATGAACAGGAAGCATGACACGGAGCAGTATGTTAAGGACTGTGTGCCATGCCTGCAGAAGAACAACATTACGCATCAGAAAGTGCCATTGCAAAGGTTAACAGAGGCGTCTAGCCCATTTTCTATAGTAGGGTTGGATGTCCTTGGGCCATTTAATAAAACACCTGAAGGAAATAGGTATATTCTCACCATCATTTTTCTCGATTGTTGGCAATGGTACCGATGCCAGACCAATGGACTAGTACTGTAGCCCAGGCGCTGGCAAACAACTAGATATTAAAGTTTGGGGCGCCTGAGACCATAATTATGGACCAAGGTACGAATTTCGTCTCGGATTTAATGAAACAACTATGCCACATGTTGTGTATATGAAGTTATGGACGATGCCCTTTCATCCACAGACCAGTGGGAAAATAGAATGCATGCACAAGACAATCGCAAAGATGTTGAGCTATTATGTAGGTTCCAGGCACAACGATTGGGACGTCTATTTACCTTATGTTCAGTGTGCTTATAATTCGAAGGTTCATACTGCAATGGGCTTGTCGCCATTTGAGGATTTGTATGGCAGGAAAATGCCATGTCCCTTTGATGGTGAGTTTGCCAGAAGAATTAGGAATGTTTGGAGGAATGTTCAAAACGCAAACACAGAAGCACTAGAACGCCATGGACAATCGAACAGATGCGTGGACAGATTGCCGCACTACCACATGAGGCAGTGGGTAATGGTCACTAGTCCCTATACTTCAAAGAGGAAAACGAAGTAATTTTTAACGAAATACCAGGGACCATACCAGGTTGTGGAAATGACCCCACTGGTCAACGTGACGATACAGTTCCCCACTAAAACGCCTGTTACACACGTCAGTCACATAAAACAGGTCAAAGGAATAGTAGAGGGGATAGCACCATTATTGGCAATCAACGAGGAGAAGAAAGTTACTAATGGTAAAAAGATAGAACTTGGTATTAATGAGCAATGCAAGGTACATGATGCGCCATATAGGTTAAGATCGAGTAAGTAATTTGTGTAATCGCAATTTTTTGTTTAGCATATCAGGGAGTATGTATTTTTATTGCCTAAGGGATATTTGCTTTTTTTCAGAGTTGTAAGTTTCTCATATCATTATTACTGATTTTTGTTGTTGATTGTGTCTACAAGGGAGGGTTGTGATCGGGTGGGTGGCCATGTACGGACTGATATGCAGACATGTGAAATGAGTTTCGCTACGGTCACAGGTTCGAATCCTGCCTCGGGCACGGACGTGTGTGACGTCTTTAGGTTGGTTAGGTTTAAGTCGTTCTGAGTTCTAGGGGACTGAAGACCTCAGATGTAAAGTCCTACAGTGCTCGGAGCCGTTTTGAGTTTTGTAGTGAGTTTTTTTCTGGCGGAAGTAAATGGGAGGAGTTGTGGGAAAGTGCTTCAGCCAGCCCGAGCATATTTCCAGAGGACGGATATGCACTAGATATACTCTGTATTCACGCTGGAAACTATGGATGAATTGCTACGAAGGAGGCAGATCAGCAAGTTTGCAAAAACTCGAGCTTCGGGAAAGTGGAATGAGCATTAAAGATACGACTTGTGAGGTAGTCTGGACGGATTTTCTTTTTCCAGCTACGCTTACAAACCCAACTGTTAATAACTGTCACGGAATACGTTGTATTGGTCAGAAGGATCTCTGAGGCTCTGAGGGTATTATCCATTCAAAATTTAACATATTTAAACGACACGCTTAATGCAGAACTTTTTCAGTACTTGGGCAGATTAACAGAGTCACAGCAAGGAGGAATTTCTATGGAACAAATGTGGCAGGATGTACACCATTTCTGAGAAGAACAGGAGCAAAAAGTATTAGTGGTGAGCCTATTGGACAACCGTTGTGGAGTGTTTCTAGCAGGCTTTTGCGTACTGCATTTCTGGGTAAGACGCAAAAGATCAAAGGCTGTGGACGTGCCAACACACCAACTACCAATAGAGTGGTTTAACTGCGTTGGTCGGGGAAGTAATTAGTTTTAAGGCCTTAATTACTGTATAAGAATAAGATAAGCAGGACCTGTTAGCAATAAAATGTGAATGGAAGTCCCGTATGGTGAAATCGGGAGATTGTCCTCAATATGTAAGTTACTAGAGTTAAGGTAGTTGAGAGGGAGGACGATGTTCAAAATTCGGGACGAACCTTCTCGGAGGTATGCCACGAATAAGTACGGGCGTGGATTTGCTAAATTCGCGTTAAGGGACCTGTTTGCACTTCGGATGGAAGGCGCGAGAGATCTTGATATTTTGCAACTGATTCTGCGAGGCCGGTTTACGACAGCGCTCGCCAGTGGAGAACGCAGGGCCCGGTGGACACTGTATGCAAGTGTGAAGTTATCAGGGCAGCACAGGGCACTGACGTGCTGTGAAGGACCCATACGTTGCAGTTCCAACAGCGCCTAGTGATCTGTGTGTCGGGGCCGAACCCGGCTGAGGAAAGCTGACTTAGTAATTGTTAAAGAGCACCCCACTTCTCCCCTCCAGAGGCGTAGGGCAAAGATTTATAAAAAGACGAGCCTGGAGGCTCAGATCAGGCAGATGTGTCCGCGTCTAGAACCAGAGAGAATGACGATTGTTTAAGTCGCAGGCCAACCACAACGACCTCTGGTGACGGATATCGGCGGCCAACCGGCCCTCTCAAACTACCGCCAACCTCCACTGCACTGACGCCATGGCTGTAGCGGGGTAGGCTGCACCGGCACGAGGAGCAAGAGGGCCGCTGGCCTCTGTTCTCTGGGTGACATCGTTTTGCGGACTGCAAAATACGTTAATTACATTACTACAGGGTTGAAATATGTAAAAGAAAGATATCCTATTTTTCCGAATTTTGCATGTGTAACTGTTTATCAAATAAAATCCAAGTTAATCATGTTCGATGTATTATTTGTTAAAACAGAATAATCAGTTCCAACATATTATGCTTACATGAACGCAAAATAAATAATATTTTGTGAAAATTTAGCATCGGACGCGAAATAATAATTCAGATACGATCGTGCCACATCAGGTTAGCTTTCCGTCCACGCGCAAGGAGAAAAATAACTTAACCTCAAAATTGAAATTGAGATCGGCCGCATAAATAAACTCAGATGTGTCGAAAATTGGACTGATTGGAAGTTTGAAGTATGCATAGTGTTGAAATCATTCAATGCTTCTTCCATTATCGACATTTCATATTATACTTTAGCAGATGGTCATTACAAAAATCTGATGACTATAACACAAATATTTTGTCACTCTGCAAGTACGTGAGCGAACACTTGGCAGTCTGACATCCAGACTTGCCACTGAATAAGGCAGGATGAACTAAAGTGATAAAGGTGAAAGTTTAGCACGTGCAGCAAGCAATAGCTGTCATAAAAAGTTCGCTAAAAAACACAAGCATAAAAAAATGGTTCAAATGGCTCTGAGCACTATAGGATTTAACATCTGAGGTCATGAGTCCCCTAGAACATAGAATTACTTAAACCTAACTAACCTAAGGACATCACACACATCCATGCCCGAGGCAGGATTCGAACCTGCGACCGTAGCGGTCACGCGGTTCCAGACTGAAGCGCCTAGAACCGCTCGTCCACAACAGCCGGCCAAGCATTTTGCAAAACCAGGTGCTTGTCACTATTGTCGTAAGCCAGGTCACAGGATCTGTGACTGTAAAAAGCGAAAAGCCGCAGTTGCAAACCAATCTTCACCCAATGGAATTGCCCTCACTGAGGAAGCAGTCTTCAGTGCAAGTAACTCAGACACAACTAAAGAAATATAGTATATGGATTCAGGAGCAGCTGGCCACGTGTCCAATCAACGTTCGTGGATCATCATCTATGAAGAGTTTCCAGAAGCAAGAACTGTTCATAATTGCGATGGAAAATACATTCCTGCTACTAAATCTGGAGATATTTATATTTTGGCCTACACTGCAAAGCAATGGAAGGAGGAGCACATCACCAAGATTTTGCTTGCCAGGATTAACCTGCAGTCCGTCGTCTCTGGGTGCAACCCTCAACAAAGTTACGACAGATTAGTCTGACAATAAAATACGTAAATTTTTAAAAGATGAAAGTGTTGTTGCAGTGGAAGAGGTGCATGACGAACTATTAAGTTACGTCAAATCGTGAGTATTCTTTTATTGTTGCTGCTTGTGAACCTCTCTTCTTGTGGCACGAGAGGATGACACATCAGAATATCAAGCAAGTTAAACAAGATTTGTCTAAAGGCAAGAGAAATTTTCGAAATCTGAAGTTCCTATGTGAAACCAACATTATCAGTAAATTGTGCAAACTGTCATTTCTACCCAGCAGATCGAAATAAATAGGCGAGCTTGTACATGCAGGTAAAATGCAAGAAGACTCTCTGGATGGTTCAAAATATTTCTTGATGTCGAAAGACGACTATAGTCATTTCAGAAGAGTGTACTTCATCAAGAATAAATCAGACACAGCTAAATGTTTGAGAAATTTCTTTAAAGTGCGTAACAAACATTTGCGCAGAGCCAAAACGCCATTAAGAACAGATAATCAACAATTTGACTAACCAGCACGACACGCTGCATTTGAAAACATTGCATTACCGACCACAACAAAATAGAGCCACTGAAAGTGAAAATGGAACTGTTGTCGAAGTATCCAGGACTAACGTGTATGCAAGTGGATTGCCAACCGGAATTTAGGTATAAACTGTGAATCATACAGTATTCACAATCAGCTGACTGGAACGAGTAAAGAAAGAGTTGTGTCACATGAGCTGTGGCTAAAGAAGAAACGAAGCTTATAAACCCTCAGATCTTTTCGTCGAGAAATTTATGACCATGTTCCTACAGAAAAGATGCAAAAATGGGATGCAAAGGCTGAAAAGGTTATCGTGTGTTGTTTCCAGATCGGCGACAAGTAAGATTCCACAGAAATTTTCCTTTTACAGGAAAACTGTTTAAGGAGAACTGCAGCACGCGTGAAATATCACCAAAAGCAGTGGACTGTTTCAAACTGAAAATATGTTACCAACTGTAGAAGACAACCTCCAGAATATTCTCTTGGTGCAGGATTCTACAGCAATCTGTAAAGAAAGAGACAATGAGGGACATTCTGATGATACCAGCGAACAGTAAACAGTGGCTGATGAGGCTGTTGAATCTGCTTGGAAATATTAGTTAAGAGATAGCAGCTTCTTAAGATTGCCAACAAGATATGAGACTCATGTACCCGTTTTAGATACTGCCGAACGGAAAAACGGAAAATTCAATGAATGTTGGAATTAATTCCTTGGAAGTTAACAAAACCTGGACATTGGGGAATCCACCTGCACTTTACTGGGTCATTGATAACTGCTGATAACTGCTGTAGTAACTCCAGTAGTGACCATGCTTCCAATTTCAAGGCTGTACTTGCGGCTAGAGATTTCAGGCAAGTTGCAGGTATAAATTATCTGGAAACTTATAATCCAGTGACTAGATCTTACTCCATTCGTATAGCATTATCCACTGCAGCTCCAGAAACATATGTTTTGAAAAATTTGATGTCCGTACTGATTTTATTTACAAACATTTAGAAGAAGGGAACCACCATATGTATAAATTAAATCGAGGCTTACATGGCCTGAAAGAACTTTCCAAGTACTAGAACCAACATTTCACATCAGTTTTGTGTTAAGTTGGGACTCCAGCCAACAAATGGAGATCCATTTCTATTCACCATTCAGAAGACAAATAATCCGTTAATCTTTACAGTACATATGGATGATGGTCTGGTAGCTGCTAAAGACCCTTTTACCATTGACTATTTTGCTGAATTAAGTACGATGAGATTTTACATTACATCCAGAAAATTGGGTACCTACATTAGCTTGCAGACAGAACGGTTAGCAGGTGGTTCTATTTCTCTGCATCTAAAGGCCTGTGCCATGAAGGTTCTCTGAAGCTTCAGGATGGAGGATGTTAATCCTGTAAAACTATCTGCAGACCATCATCATTAGATTGTGCGGATATGCACAAAAAAGTACGGGCAAGAGGTGAGTATTCTAATGTATCTGTCGACAGGAATATGACCGAACATTACTTTCGCAGCCAACAGCGTCAGTCAGTAACTTGAGAAACCAATGAAAATTCATTGTAATGCTGTGAAAAGAATCCTGATACATGTTAGAGACAATATGCACTAACGACTTTCTTTTCCTTCAAAACAGAAAAATCACCTTGAAGTATCCAATGATGCAGGCTATGTCAGTGATGTGGAAACGGAAGTCCACACCCGGTATCTTGTTAAAGCTTGATGTATCCACTATTACATGGAGTTCAACAAATCAGAGAGTAGTAGTGCTTGTAACCCCTGGTGCAATATACATTACATCCAATCGGATGGTGAGAGAAAATTGTTTGGGTGAAAATTTTTATCAGTGACTTGGTTTTGTTCAACAACATAAAAACAACATTCAACTTTGACAATATAAGTGTAGTGAAACTTATTAACAACCATGGGGTTCATCAGAGAAATAAGCACATTGATGTATGTTATCAACTTGTGCATAGTAAGTACAACGAGAATGAGTTTCTACTAGATCATGTTCCATCCAAGCACCAGCAGGCTGATCGGCTAAGCAAGCCTTTACCAAAGTTGACACTCCAGACGCGGAGTAAGATGCTAAATATCCAAAGCCTTCAGGACATTTGTGAGAGATTTCCAGATACTTAATGATAAATTTGAGTCCTCATTAAGTGGGAGCGTTAAAATGTTTAAAAGAAGGACAAATTTATTTATGTTATATCTATTAGAAACTCAAAGATTTATCTTTTTTATTCTCAAGAACCTTAACTGTGTACTTTTTTTTGCAGCTCAATATCTTTGTTGTTTCTTATTGTATGTATCCGATTTTCCGAGTCTGATAGTTGTAACTATGTATCACATAAAATCCAAGCTCATCACTTCATCGCTGTAATATTTGTTAACACAGATAAAATCAGTTCCATCAAATAGGGGTTCCCCACAGCAACCCATTAGCACCAATATTCTTCCTGATATACCCACGTGACTTTCCCAATAGTGTTAGTCATGAGGAAAAACGTCCCTTTTCTAATGACGTTTTACATACACCGAGAAACAAGGGAACTCCTTGCAGAGAAAGCCAATGAAACCTTCAAGGAGTTTAGAACTTGTCAAAAAGCAATAATGGGACATTTAACATAAACAAAACAAATAACACGAATTTCAGTTTCGAGAGGGAAAATGACACTGTTAAATATAGATGGTACCTCCATAAAGCGCATAAAGAACACAAAATTTCTTGGTATTAATATTGATAGTTTTGAAGTAGCGAAGGCCACAAAGAATCAAATAACTACACAGAGAGGGCCTAGTAGAAATCCTTGGATTTCCTAGGAGATACAGGATTTAATTGATGAGAGGAGAAAAAAATAAAAATACAGTAAATGAAGCAGACAGAAGGGGATACGGAAGTCTAAAAATGATACTGATGGGAAGTGGAAAATGGTTAAACAAGAATGGCTGGAGAACAAATGGAAGGCTATAGAAGCCTATATAACTATAGGAAAAACAGATAGCACCTGTCGAAAAATTAAAGAGGTCTCTGGAGAAAAGAGTTGCACCTGTATGAATATCAGTAGATAAGATGGAAAACCAGTACTATGCACATAAGGGAAAGCTCGAAGGTGGAAGAAGTATGTAGAAGATGTGTTCAAGGGAAATTAATTTGAAGGAAATCTTACAGAAAAATAAAAGAATGTAGATGAAGATGAGATGGGAGATATTATACAACAAGAAGAATTTGTCAGAGGACTGAATCACCTAAGTCGAAATAAGGACCCTGGAGTAGTCGACATACCGTCGAAACTGCTGATATGTTCTGGAGAGCCAGCCATGGCAAAACAATTCCATTTGGTGTACATTGTGTGTGAGACAGGCGAAGTATGCTCAGACTTCAAGAAAAATGAATATTTCCAATTCCAAAGAAAGCAAGCGCTGATAGGGTGGAATATTATGAAACTATCAGCTTAATTAGTTATGGTTGCAAAATAATGACACGAATTATTTACAGAAGAATGATAAAGCTGCCAGAAGCCGACCTCGGGAAAGATCATTTCGGATACTAGAGCAATGTAGCAACACGTGAGGCAATACTGAACCTACAACTTCTCTTAGAAGATAAGTTAAGGAAAGACAAACCTACGTTTATAACATTTTTAAATTTAGAGTAAGTTTTTGACTATGTTGGCTGGAACACACTCTTTGAAATTCTGAATTATCAAGATAAAATACAGGGAGTGAAAGGCTATTTACAATTTGTTCAAAAACCACAGTTTGTTGTTATCCTGCACTCACTAAAACAATTCTACAATGAAGGCCCCAGTATCAGAGATCTAACGTCATTTACGATTCAAGAGTACACTGAGTTGTTCATATGTCCACGAACTAAATATTACTAAAGACTCGAATACTTTTAGAAAGAAATCGTTGGTATGATCCAAATCACGCCAAGATCCACTATCTGATCACGAATCAACTTCTATGGCACCAATATCGCCTCCTCACTTCGAACGGTGGAACAGATCGTACATATGCCCCACCGGCAATGAACACAATATCAACAGAAGAAACTAAAAATCTAGGGGTATTAAAGGAAATCACTGGTTGAGAAGGGAGTGAGACAGGTTGTAAGCTAGCCATAATATTATTCAATTTGTACACTGGGCAAGCAGTAAAGGAAACCAAAGAAAAGTCAGGAGAAGGAATTGAAGTACAGAAAGAATAATCAAAAATTTTGAGGTTTTCTGGTGACATTGTCATGCTGTCTCTGACAGCAAAGGACTTGGAAGAGCAGTTGAAAAGAGGATATAAGATGAACATCCACAAAATCAAACAAGAATGGAATCTAGTCGAATCATAACAGGTGATTCTTTGGTCGTTAGATTAGGAAATGAGACAATGAGTTTTGCAATCTGGGCTGTAAAGTAACTGATGATGGCTGAAGTAGGAAAGATATGAAATGTAGACTTGGCAATATGAAGGAAAGCGTTTCTGAAGAAGAGAAATTTCTGACATGGAATGTAAATTTAAGTGTTAGGAGGTTTTTTCTGAAAGGATTTGCATGGAGGTTGGCCTTTTATGGAGGTGAAACGTCGACAGCAAACCGTTCAATCAAGAAGAGAACAGAAGGTTTGAAATGCGATGCAACCTAATAATGCGTAGATCACGTAACTAATGAGGAGGTACTGAGTAGAACTGGGGAGAAAAGAAATTTGTGGCATGCGCTTGACTGAAAAAGGGATCGGCTGATAAGGACATATTCTGAGACGCCAAGAACTGATCAGTTTGGTACTGAAGTGAAGTAGGTGAGGTGAAAAGTGTAAAGGGAAATAAATTCAGTATGCAGTTTCAGATAATGAAGATTGCAGCAATTGTTCAGAGATGAACACGCTTGCACAGGGCTGAGTATCATGGCGAGCTACATCAAAATAGCCCAGACTGAAGATCGCAGCAACCACAGTATTGATTCTCAGTCGCAGGAGGGGTTAACAAACGAAGATACTTATAAACAGAATGCCATCAGCGTGTTATGGCCTTAGAAACTTATAATCGTTGTGTAACAGCCAATGTCCTTTAGTTACAAACTATTCATACATACGTTTAATACTTAGCTATGAGATTCTTTCTCGGGGAACAAATGCACATAAAATGAACACAGTTTTCAAAATAAAGAAATGGACCATAAGAATAACAAGCAAAAATATAAATCGAACTCTTTGTAACGTTGTGGCAACTACCGCAGTTCAGACTTTGCAACTCATCGAGAAGCGTGAACGTGCATTTCCGACGAAATCCTGCAGCCAGTGCCAAAATACTGCTGGCACAGCATCCTGCAATACAGCGAGTCTGTCACGGCGTTGGTCTGGTTTTTCAAATGCTGTAGCATAACAATACGCTTCCGTGGTCACCTACGTGACTTAGGGTAGACTGCAGTGATAACATAGCCGGGCAGAGCGACTATAAATAGTCGCCACTCAGTCCTCAGCAGGAGCAGTATTTGTACTATGATTGGTTCCAGGACTTCTGACAACAACTGACACTCAAATGCCAGCC
Organism: Schistocerca piceifrons; assembly: GCF_021461385.2. Classification (NCBI taxonomy): domain Eukaryota; kingdom Metazoa; phylum Arthropoda; class Insecta; order Orthoptera; family Acrididae; genus Schistocerca; species Schistocerca piceifrons. The sequence continues at coordinate 653,993,800 of NC_060138.1, read as the reverse complement.
ACAGTCCAATGCAGGATAAGCAGCTTCATTTCCACCTAGCAGCGGCTTCAGCCTAGCCATTGTTCTACAATCTGCTGATACACCTGACGGTTTCTCGAGCTGTTGCTATCAAGGGAAGACCACCTCCACGGTGTCTGCATTTGGCGCTCCAGGTGACTACGGGGGTACACCCTTGGGCATCTGTGTGTTGGGCGTCCGCAGCCATTGCAGTGTAAGCCCGAAAGCCGCCGGAGATCTTCCTGTTGCGAGCTTTGCACGCTGCTGGGAGTTATACTGAGGTAGTAACAACTACCTATGTGACCAAATACGATACCGAGATGCCATCAACAACCACTTTACCGAAGTATTGCAGAATAAACTATGTCATTGTTAACTGACAAGGGGAGGTAAGCAGTCGGGACCCGCCGATGTCGCCCAAATTGCGTGTGTAGAAGGACGTTGGTCTCCACATCACGTGCCATAAGTATTTCGCCTGAGTGGGCCTTAGGAAAGGAGAAAATGGTCTCGATAGTACTATATACCTTATTCAGTGCTCTGTTCGTCGTCAATGGCGTAGCGTAATCAAGATTTACTGAATGATTAATTTGGGTCTGGGAAAGGATGATGAGGAACCTCAGGCTGCAGAAGTAGAAAATGTGCAAGCTGAACTGCCTCTAGTTGCAAGTGACAATGGAGGTGCTAAATGTGTGCTACTGCTAAAGACTGCATATCATTCCTCATTCCTTGAATGCTGTAACTTATGAGTGCAATTATCTGTCACCTTATATATGTCATTTCATTGTAAGCTAGCCATTTTTGTTACTGTTTTTGTGTAATAAAAAAAAGTGGTTACAAAAATAATGGTAAAGCGCGTTGCTTTCGGAACAGGTGACATGGGATCAATCCCAGGTGCTTCCTGATTTTTTTTTGTTTCTTCCCATGATTATTTTACATCGTTTCTTCCGATTGTTCACCTATTTACCGTAGAAATTAAACACATTCAAACAGTATATTTATATAACTAGGCGAAAGTGTTAATGAAAATAAAGTTTCCAAAGATTCTTGTGATTACATGCGCTGCATTTTATTCATTATCACAGTAGAAGGTTTGCAATTTTTATGGTGACATCTATCATGAAAATATGTGAAACATATATATATGTTTTATACCAGGCACATTTTATGAAGGCATTGTCTGAGCAGTTACATTTTGCCGAAGCATGCGTCATTGGAAAGGACACTTCATTCAAGTTTTGAAACGACGGTTTGTCCGCTATCAGTTTGGATGCAAACCAAGAATACTGGATCATAGGCGTGAACACAGGAGCACTGAATTGATGCTGCACGATCGAATGTATTTTAATTGCATCTTCTCTTGATGATATTTCTCGCTATTGTCGGAGCAATTCAGGGGCACTTCGTAGTCGCTCAATTAGAATTTTGACTGGCGATAGAAATATACATCACACGGTTGAACCAGCGGTGTACATTTTGGTGGAATGACCTTCATGGTACACATTGCCTCGCCTAGCTCATTCGTAAATGTATCATCATACAATGTTGAATCTGTTTGGCCGCTCCAGGAATCCACAAACAGAAGAAATTTATTGTCTGCGACGTATGGCTTCGATGTTGTTTTCAAGAATGTTGCATAAAGCTCTTTTGTTAGTTTTCCTAACATGGAACAAGTAACGACAACATTTTCCTACTCGTCTTCTAATTTTTCGAGAGTGGCGGCAACTCGAGAACCGAATTTATTCTCAGGCTCTTGCAAACATAATAACACAAGGGGTAAAAGTTTCCCTGAAGCGGTTAAACTGTACTGTGCTGTGTAAGAGTAGGTGGTCTTCGATGGATTGAGTTTCTTCGCCATAACAGTCTTTGCACCTTCGACATTCAGAGACCTGTTGTACGATGACTCATACTGGCATCCTGTCTGGTCGGTGTTAATTATATAGTCGATGTTGAAATGTGGCATTAAATGTCTCATGTGCATACGAAACTTCTCTGCTGTTGCCACTGTTTCATGCAAAGTTGTGACATCATTTTTGCTGACGAATTTCGTGATTTTTCGCTGCCGTATCCAATATTTTTTCTTGAAGGACTTTCCCAGGTATTAGAAGCACGGAAGCGAAAACTCTATGACAAACACGGGAATGCAGAGGTCGTTGCCCATGGCTGTAGGATTCTAATCGTCACCTATGCATAGCAGCGTCGTGCATCTTGAAATTTTTCCCATGTTTCCAAATCAAAGAATACTGGCATACTAGCAACTGATGAACCTGAAACAAGGCGTGTTAAATAATGCTAGATTATTGTGGGAGTTAATGACAGAATTGACTAGCTACGTAAATATGGCGATCGAGATGATGAATCAAGATGGGAACATACTGCAGGCCTGACTGGACCTGCTGAATAAACGGTTAGCAATAGCAAGCTATGGCAAGGCTTCGGGGGCCATGGCAAGGCTTCTGTGCATTTTTACCAAACGTATAGCGGATTTTCATGTAGAAGCAACTGACTTGCAGGAAGCCATAAATGTTGCAGCAGATGGACAGCTGACTCCTACCCTGCTACCACCACATCAATTTCTGGCCATGCTAGACAGGGATTGAGCTACGAGCAAAGCTGAAATTTATTGTACCTCCAGGGGAAAAATACCTTGTAACCACAAAAATGTGGACAGACAGTACAGTTAAAAACTCTTGAACATTAAACATTTGAAAAAACACTGGGGAAACTGAACACAATGGAAGATACTCGTACACTGACAATTAAAATCGGAGCACCACGAACTTCCACTATAACTGTACAAGGACCTACCCTTGGACGCTGGATTGCAGATGAAAAGAAGGGTGGATATGGAGGGAGATATGGGAGTGATGGTGATGAGGACGGCGAACTGGGAAGAGGTGGCGGCAAGACAGGGTTGACTGTGTGGGACAAGTAGGGAGGGCAACTGGTATTGGAAGCTATAGTTTGGAGAACAAATAGGGAGTGGAGGGCAGCAGGGAAGTGGAAAAGAGTGAGGTACAGTAGGAGGAGAGTAGGAGGAGCGAGCCCTGGTGGGTGTGGATACGATAGGAAGTGTTAGTGTTGGTAGGACGTGAAGAAATCGAGAGAGAAATGATTATCAGAAGGACTGACAGCATATAGAAAATTCAAAACAACCTTCGGTGAAATTAAAAACAAGGATGCTAACATTAAGAGTGCAACGGGAATTCCACTGTTAAATGCAGAGGAGAGAGTGAATTGGTGGGAAGAGTACACTGAAGGCCTCTATGAGAAGAAAATTTATCCGATGTAATAGAAGAAGAAACAGGAGTCAATACAGAAGAGATAGGGGATCCATTAGTAGAATCGAAGTTTAAAAGAGCTTTGGTAGGCTTAAGATCAAATAAGGCAGAAGGGATTGATAACATTCCATCAGAGTCTCTAAAATTATTGGGGGAGTGGCAATGAAACGGCTACTCGCGCTGGTGTTTAGAATGTATGAGACTGGCGATATACCACCTGATTTTCCGAAAAATATCATTCACACAATTCCGAAGACTGCTAGAGCCGACAAGTGCGAAAATTATCACACAATCAGCTTAACATCTCATGCATCCAAGCTGACGACAAGTATCATATATAGAAGAATGGAAATAAAAATTGACGGTCTGTTACATGACGATCAGTTTGGCTTTAGAAACGGTATAGGCACTAGAGAGGCAGTTGAGGTGTTGCGGTTAATATTGATAGTGAGACTATAGGAAACTCAAGACATGTTCATGACATTTGTTTACCCGGAAAAAACCTTCGACAGCATAAAATGGTGCAAGATGTTCGATATTCTGAGGAAAGTAGGGGTAAGCTATAGGGAGAGATAGGTAATGTACGGCATGTACAAGAGCCAAAGGGAACAATAAGAGTGGAAAACAAGAACAAAGTGCTCAGATTAAAAAGGGTGTAAGACAGGGCTGTTGTCTTTTGCTCCTACTGTTCAGTCCATACATCGAACAAGCAATGATGGAAATAAAAGATTCAAGAATGGAATTAAAATTCAAGGTGAAAAGATATTAATGATAAGATTCACTGATGGCGTTGCTATCCTCAGTGAGGATCTGATGAATGGAATCAACAGCATAATGAGTACAGAATATGGATCGAGAGTAAATCGAAGAAAGATGAAACCAATGAGAAGCTGTAAAAAAGAAAACAGCGAGAAACTTGACTTCAAGATCGATGGTCAGGAAGTCATCAAAAGCAGGTTAGCATTGGCGAAAAGGGCATTCCTGTATAAGAAAAGTCTACTAATACCAAAAACGGGGTTTAATTTGAGGAAGAAATTCCTCAGAATGTACGTTTGGAGCACAGTGTTGTACGGTAGCGAAACAGGGACTGTGGGAAAACCAAAAAAGAAGAGAATCGAAGCATTTGAGGTGTGGTGCTACAGATGGATGTTGAAAATTATGTGGATTGATAAGGTAAGGAATGAGCAGGTACTGCACAGAAATGGAGAGGAAAGGAATATATGGAAAACACTGGCAAGAAGAAAGGATAGGATGATAGGACATTTGTTAAGCCATCAGGGAATAACATTCACTGTACTAGAAGAGCTGTAGAGGGTAAAAACTGTAGAAGAAGACAGAGATTGGAATACATCCAATAAATAACTGAGCACCTAGGTAGAAAGTGCTACTGAGTAGGTAGAGGCGCTGCAGCGCACTAGGATTGGAAATGAGAGGGGAAACAATAGAATTGTTGAAGTCGAGTGTAAAGATGCTGTTCAATGTGAGCAAGGAAACATGGGAATTTGATGAGTTGGTAAAGGATCCCTATGTGAGAAGGTAAGCGTATGCGAAAAGCGAGATGGAGAGCATGACGTTCGAGGATCTGGAGAGTCTTATAGACCTTTGGAGAGACGGAGATCCATGCAACATTTGCATAGCAAAGGATGTGCTGGATCAAAGATTTGCATGTGTGAAGTGTAATATATAGGCAAACAAAATAATATGTTAGGTTTCTGTTGCCTTGTTCTGTGTGAGTACCCAAGTCACTGTGATACCTTTTGATCAGATAACGCATATATTCTCATGCTACTCTATTATTAATTTTCCTGTCCTGTCCTTTTGCACCTTACCACTACAGCATAGCCTAGAAAGCTGTATGTTATCAACCAATGTAAAAGTATATTACGATATGAAACTTACAGTTGTTACCGCTCGAATGTAATATCTCTGATAAGTGAACAGACACTCTGACCTGTGAACGTATTTTAGCGTCACATAGAAACAGCGTGTTAGAACATTTATTTGCGGTCATTGAGCCATTTTGAAGTGGTATTGCAAAAGCTAAAAAGGTATAAAAATGAAGCTCAGAATATATATACAGAATTGCGCAGCACTAGGCAGCAGTACACTAGAAAAATGGTGAAAATAAAACACCCCTTAAATTTTTCGTCAGCACATGTCAGACTTTAAAATCCTGCGACATAAATACACTTCATCGTCAAAAATCGACATTTTCACTAATATTAAACGAGTGCGGATGTAAATTATGTGAACTGTTACAAATGTTAACACCGGCACATAAATTCCTGCCTGTCAATGTTCTAACACACTGCTTATATCTGAACTAACGCCGTTGGCCTTACCTGTCCAGATAACTAACACATTAAAATATCTTGGTCTTACCCATGACTGGCAGCTAACGTTGAAACCTCACCTAGTAACCATCCAACAGAAAGCCCATAATAGACTAAAACTACTAACAGGCCGAACTTGGGGATTACACCCCTCCACTATTCTCCACACCCATAGAATTTCATCCTCTGATATGAAAATGTAGCGTGGATCTCCACCCCACCAAAGTTCTATAAGTCCCTCCAAAGCATCGTTCACCAAGCACTCAGTCTGGTTTTCCACACCTGTTTACCTTCCCCCATCAGGTTCCTCTACCATCTCATCAAATTCTCACCCTCCTTCCATCCACATCGAACACCTCAACATCTTCTATACCGCCATTGTCACCTCAGTGGTCCTCTTTGATACCAATCCTGGTGTGCTGCCGTGCCTTCACACACTCCATATCCTATTCCAACGTAACTTCAACCAACTACCTCTCCCAAACAGTGAGATCTGCCCCAATATTTATCCCTCCTATCAGCTTTAACTCTTCTCCACTTATCCCATTTCACCTCAGGGCTCCTCTCTCCTTTCCCTCTCCACCAAGCCCCATCCCTTTCTACTACAACCACTGCTCTACCCACACGACACACTACTCCTCACCCTCTGTATTTTCCACCGTCTGTATTTCCCACAACTCAGATCCTATTTCTCATCTCCATAGTTTTCCTATTAACAGACCCCTATCTTTCTACCCACACTCCTTGACCTTATGGAACTTACTCTCTCCTCTGACAACACTGCTAACCCTAATGCAACTCCTTCAGATGTGCAGAGCTTCAGTGTTTTTATCAGAAGAATTTTATCCTCCTACAATGTATTTTAAAATCATATACACTCCTGGAAATGGAAAAAAGAACACATTGACACCGGTGTGTCAGACCCACCATACTTGCTCCGGACACTGCGAGAGGGCTGTACAAGCAATGATCACACGCACGGCACAGCGGACACACCAGGAACCGCGGTGTTGGCCGTCGAATGGCGCTAGCTGCGCAGCATTTGTGCACCGCCGCCGTCAGTGTCAGCCAGTTTGCCGTGGCATACGGAGCTCCATCGCAGTCTTTAACACTGGTAGCATGCCGCGACAGCGTGGACGTGAACCGTATGTGCAGTTGACGGACTTTGAGCGAGGGCGTATAGTGGGCATGCGGGAGGCCGGGTGGACGTTCCGCCGAATTGCTCAACACGTGGGGCGTGAGGTCTCCACAGTACATCGATGTTGTCGCCAGTGGTCGGCGGAAGGTGCACGTGCCCGTCGACCTGGGACCGGACCGCAGCGACGCACGGATGCACGCCAAGACCGTAGGATCCTACGCAGTGCCGTAGGGGACCGCACCGCCACTTCCCAGCAAATTAGGGACACTTTTGCTCCTGGGGTATCGGCGAGGACCATTCGCAACCGTCTCCATGAAGCTGGGCTACGGTCCCGCACACCGTTAGGTCGTCTTCCGCTCACGCCCCAACATCGTGCAGCCCGCCTCCAGTGGTGTCGCGACAGGCGTGAATGGAGGGACGAATGGAGACGTGTCGTCTTCAGCGATGAGAGTCGCTTCTGCCTTGGTGCCAATGATGGTCGTATGCGTGTTTGGCGCCGTGCAGGTGAGCGCCTCAATCAGGACTGCATACGACCGAGGCACACAGGGCCAACACCCGGCATCATGGTGTGGGGAGCGATCTCCTACACTGGCCGTACACCACTGGTGATCGTCGAGGGGACACTGAATAGTGCACGGTACATCCAAACCGTCATCGAACCCATCGTTCTACCATTCCTAGACCGGCAAGGGAACCTGCTGTTCCAACAGGACAATGCACGTCCGCATGTATCCCGTGCCACCCAACGTGCTCTAGAAGGTGTAAGTCAACTACCCTGGCCAGCAAGATCTCCGGATCTGTCCCCCATTGAGCATGTTTGGGACTGGATGAAGCGTCGTCTCACGCGGTCTGCACGTCCAGCACGAACGCTGGTCCAACTGAGGCGCCAGGTGGAAATGGCATGGCAAGCCGTTCCACAGGACTACATCCAGCATCTCTACGATCGTCTCCATGGGAGAATAGCAGCCTGCATTGCTGCGAAAGGTGGATATACACTGTACTAGTGCCGACATTGTGCATGCTCTGTTGCCTGTGTCTATGTACCTGTGGTTCTGTCAGTGTGATCGTGTGATGTATCTGACCCCAGGAATGTGTCAATAAAGTTTCCCCTTCCTGGGACAATGAATTCACGGTGTTCTTATTTCAATTTCCAGGAGTGTATTTTCGTTGTTTTTTAACTGTCCATCTTTAACTTTCAGTTTAAAATAGAAAACAACCCCAAATTTTTTTTGTACATTTCTCACTGTAATTTTTTTTATTCACTTGGCTGAAGAGCGGAGAATTGTACCCCCGCCCATAAGTATAAATTACAGCCAATGAAAAATCATAGAAGGCACAAAATGCTCGCCAACGATACAGCCAATAGTGCAGCATAATAAATTTGGACAGTACATAAAAAGGCACTTCCTCGTAAATACAGGATACGTCATTTTACCAATTGACTGTACTGTTATGAGTACATAGGTTTTTACATAACTGCATTCTTGATATTAGGGGTTGGTAAAAATACATGTCCTGCATTTACAAGGTAGCGTTTTGTGATGTCATGTCGAAATTTATTGTGCTGCTCTGTTTGCTATATCTTTGGCGAGAGTTTTGTGTCTTCTATGTTTTTTCATCAGCTGTAATGTGCACTTTTTTTCTCTATTATTTTTTCGTTCCTCAACGCCCCATATCGATGGAGAGGAGGAGGGGGTGGGTGTAGGCTGTCAGGGGTCCAGTCAACCTGCTCTTTAGCCAATTGACAATAAAATTTAAATGAAAGAATAAACAAGAAACTTGAAGGTGGGGTATGTACACTGAATATATATATATATATATATATATATATATATATATATATATATATATATATATATATATATATATATATATAAATTTAAAACTATATATATCATTGTATATTTTGTTTTTACTGTTTTAAACAAATACGCAGGAAGTCATATCCCTAATATATATACATATATATATATATATATATATATATATATATATATATATGACTTCCTGCGTTTTTAGTTAAAAACAGTAATAATAAAATATATATGAGGAAAAGGAGAATTGATTTCTATGGACACATACTCGAATGAATCCCGACAGACAAACTAAACAAATCTTTCATTTCTTTTACTAAAAAAAGACTAAACCCAATTCGTTAAAGGGAGTGGAAAAGGATTTGAGAGAACTCCAGATTACCGAAGTCATGTTAAAGAATGGTACAGCCAAGATCATGACCAAAACCAAAACTAAGAGGTTCCAAGTAGATCAGATAGAATGAAGAACTTTTGTGAGAAAAAGAGAACACAAGCAAGCCTGTTACTGAATGGGAAAATGTTGGTTGGTGAGGGGGGTAGGATTTTGATGGTATAATGATGCAAGATTAGTGCACAGTATCGATGGAATACGATTGGCTGTTAGGATAGAAGAGGTAATGGAGTAGCGTGTGGGGAATATTGGTGGGGCTAACATTTGATGGTGAAACGAGGCAATGTATACTCAAACAAAGTAATGTGTAAGATTTCTGTTGCCATGTTCTGTATGAGTACCCACGCCAGTGTCAGACCTTTTGATCAGATAACATATATATTTTTACGCTATTCTGTTATAAATATTCCTATCCTGTCCCTTCGCACCTTACCACTATAATATCACATAGGAAAATTTTTCAACACATGTAATAACATATTAAGATATGAGTTTTACAGTTGTTATCGGCTTTAGTTTACGTGTAAACAGTGAGTTATAACATTGATTGCAGTGATTTATTTGGCGGATGTTAACATTGGTAGCAGTTCACGTAATTTACATCATTTCACGATGTACAGAGCTTCACACTCATTTGATTTTACTGTATTTCTACAGTGAAAAGCTTTACGTTTGATTCTGATATGTGCACATGTTGGAGGATTTTAAAGTCTGACGTCTGCTGAAACAACCATTTTTGTAATGTACTACTGTCTCCATGACATGTTTTTCCATGTCTGTATACACGCCCTGCCGTTCATTTGTGGAATCTTTTATGTTTTTCAGTACCATTTGAAACTGCAATTGTGAAATAAATAATTTGTACAGTCAGCGGCGAATATGATGTCCTTCAAAAAAGTTGTCGCTGTTCTCCTGATGTCAGGCGTGTGTCCTGCTTACATTATGAAGTAGTGTGTATATAGTGTTTTTAATGTGTGCAGTGACTGGTAGTGAGAAATGAATGGACGCTGTAGCGCTAGACTTTTACTTTACTTGTATTAATTAAGTGATGCACAGTAGAGATAAACTGAATGAGGCAGCGCAGTTTTAAACAGACAGATCTTGTACTTTGGAAGGATGAAGGCTCCAGTCTCCAACTAGTCATCCTGATTTAGGTTTGCCATGGTCTTCCTAAATTGCTTCACGCAGATGCCGGGATGGTTTCACTATAAGATCACATCTGGCAACCTGTCCCATCCTTCTGAAACCAAATCTATAAGTATATAACTGCTTGTATATACGAATTATATCAATTTGATGTTCTCGAATTGTAATTCCTTGACATGTCCAACATCCTTGTAAAAGTGATCCACTGATGAAATAATTGCTACTACTACTGTTTTACTACTACTATATTACGCGGGAACACTCCCTCCACCGAGGAAAATGAAAGAAATCGGTTCACATTGAAGGAATTTTACAAAAATTGTACTCTCTAGGAGTCAAATGACAGATGTAAGTACTCTTGAGTTACAGGCTACCTCTTGAATTTCTTCATAGGAGTGATTGAGACAAGGGCCCCAGTACTTTCTGACGTGAACATCTGTTATCTTGAATTTCTTAAGATGAATCAGGGACAACAGTTCTAGTATGCCCTTTCCTCTTAATAACGTCATAACTGTTTTAAAATGTCCGTTTCCTAACTACTCATGCGGTGGGGATCGCTAGATATTCCAACCTGCGTTCTAGTAAATGTGTTGAAATACTTATATTGAAATATGTTCTCTGATGTAACCAAATTCCAGGTAGAATACGTCGGTGCCGCTGGGTGATCCCCTCCACAAACTGATATCAACTGCCGCTCTATTATCTGGTGCTGGTGAAGATGGGAAAAATTCTTCCTCATAACGTCGAGGTCTATGTCGAGGATCTTGGAAATCAGTTAAGATATACTACGACACTGTATACGTAGGTGTTGCGAGGGTGTACAGGCCAGTTGGGCATGGTGTCGAACTAAGTATAGATGACAGACATCGGTACATCATTGCATGCTGCATCAACTTTGTGCCAGAATTCATTAATCATAGCAGCTGGTGAATGGTGGGGTAGAGGAAATTTTGAATAGATGAGAGCTCTGGAGAACTTGCTGTGTATAGTAGATCAGGACAGCACGGACAACACACTGTTGCGTTATCATGTTGAAGATTAATATCACAGCAATCACAAAGATCAGGCATAATGATTAGCATTTAACACAACCATAAAAAGTAGGTGAGAGTAATGCTTTCTACACTGTCGATATAAAGAAAATATTACCCAACGAGTTTGTCACTCATAAATCGCTTTTGAAAGTTGATTGTTCATGAGAAGATAATGTTATGCCTCATGTAAGAAGGAGGAACGTCGACTACTATGTGTCTAAATTTGACAGGAGCAGGATCGTGGTCTATAGAGACTGCAGTTTATCACCCTCGATACCGTTGCCCGCGTTGGTCGAGATACGACGAGTGTCATCCGAATATGGAGTCGATTGGTTTAGGAGACTCATGTTCAGCATCGTTCAGGTCCTCAACGGCCCCAAGCGACTAGCGCCCAAGAGGGCAGACACATAGTTCGCTCGTCATGTAGGATCGTAATGCCATGTCATGTACCTTGCGTCACGAAATGAGCTTATCTGGAGAACAGACATACGCAGACAGTGCAACAACGTCTGAAGCCACAAGTAGTCATCACAGCAGCCACTGGTGGGGCTCTCCTTGACACATGGCGATGGGTTGCCGAGAGACTGCCACGCCGCCACTCGTCAGCCACTGCAGTTGATGAACTCTGTGACTGTTGAAGCGTGATGGAATGACGTACACACATTTGTCACGCAAGCTCAGTTCGACTGATCATTGGCCCATCAGAGTTGGAGCCATTGGTGCCTCTAGAGGTGGCAACTCTCCAGTATACCAAATTTAGCACCCTTTTTACTCTGCAAATTTAATAACTTGTTCTTCCTAGTATACTCTGTATTTCATTTGCTGTCTTCCTGCTTTTGTAGTTTTAGTATCCAGCAGAGAACTTATCGTCATCGACATCCACCTGCCTGTCTTCTTCCCGAACAAAAACAGAATTAGCTTGGCTCTGCTATTGGAGTGATATGCGCACATCTGTTCGCTGCCGCAGCCAGAAGTGAACTGCGACCACTGGTAACGAAAATTTGTCCCATCATCCAAATTCGAACACGCTGTCTCTGAGTCATGCACCACCACACTGCTTGAACAGGTACCTGTCACCGTTCTCACGCCCCAGCAGTAACCAAACAGGAGAAACCGTTAATATATGGTAGAGTGAAGTGAACCTTCTACCATAAAGTTCATAATGGCTTTCAGAGTTCAAATATAAAAATATAATGTATGCCCCTTTTGCTGTTAGAGACACTATTTTATGTTTTTGCGTATGTGATATATCCTTATAAAACTAAATTTCTGTGTTTATTTATAATTTGCTTACTGTCGAATTTTGTGATAATCAAGCAACATCAGCAATCAACCAATTTGGGAATTTAGTATTTCACCACAGGATCTACAGATATATAAATGTCTGTATAAAAAAAGGTTGCTGGTGGGTGGATGGATTGTTTACGATTATTAAACGCTTAGAGGAGTTTCATCCGAACTAGGTACATGATTTGTAGTGCAAGCAATAATACAGTAATGAGACACTATAAGTATCACTAGTGGCGAAGGGGGTGTGGGAATGTAAGAGACAAGTAATAGTAAGCTCTAATTCTGGAAAGCCTGTGGAAATTTTAACCGAATTTGACGCACTAATTGGAAAAAAAATCATGAAGGTAAAATATCGCTGATTTTCCTAAGAGTAGAAAGCACAAAATGACATGTAAAAATAATCTAAAACGCGTAAATTAACGTTTAGTCTAATATAACTCTGTGGAAGCATGTAAAATCTTGTGAAAAAAATTTCCAAGAATTTTATGTACTAAGGAATCAATCATCCTACGCGTTTATATGTAGGGTCGTGAGGGACGGAAGGAAATGGGGGTAATAACCAAGAAACGCAGTTAAGTACTTCAGGCGTGCCTGAGGCTATGCTGAAACAAACGCATTTTTATTTCCTCGTACTTCTGATGGGAAAACTAAAAACACTGTTTATAATCCAGAATTTGTTTCTTTATAAATTGTTAACTGAACAGTATTATCATAACAAGGCAACACCAGTAATAAACAGGTTTCGAAATATTTTTACTAATTCAGAACAGCACCTATAGTGTATTGTACTAACTGTGGGAAAACGATATTCGAAAGTCCTACAGTATTCCCTTTCTATAGCCTTTTGAAGTTGATGCTGGCAACACCAAGGCGAACAAACGGAACAGAACGCTGCATTAATCAGAATTTTATGATGGTATTGTGTCAAAAAACTGTAAGCCTAATTTCCTAAAACATTCATTGTGTAATGTATCGGAGAAAATCGTCTTTTTTTTTCTTTCTGGTTACTTACGCTCTGGAATGTCTGGGACAACATTCTTTATCTCATTCTCAAGATATATGGAACGAATGTAGCTTCTTCACTCCTAAATTGAGTCTTTTCTGTTTTTACCTGGTCGAAAGACGGCAAGCCTATGGATTACTTTCATTTTTCATTTTTGAGGAAAGAGGACGCAAACCAAAACTACACGGCAACCACTCGGACCAACTATGCAGATGTGGAACCACAATACTTCCATGTTACTTCAGAATTATGGCCAACAACTGCAGTTGGTCAGTGACATGTACTTTAGAAGCAACAATATCGATGATTCAAAACCAGTTTGTTATTAATTACTGTCACAAGCAGATGTCCACCAGCTGTGATTATCTTTATCCATTCGCCACATTTCTGTCAGTTCTTGCAGTTTAAATTCTCGCTTCAAGAGATTCTTTACTTTCAGTGTGTAACACTTACACAGTCTGCGTTCTGTTCCAACAGACCTTTTTTGTGTATAGGATTCTAACCCATTACATAAATCACTGTCCTAGCCGAAGGTCTGTGAGACAAAAATTGCTTAATTTTTGTTTCAGTTGTTTCTCTGATATGTTACTAAGATTCAAAAAGACAAACATTTCTGACACTTAATACACCATTTTCTTAACTCTGTAGCATTCAGTGTAATACAGAGAAAGCGACATTGGTTTTTCACCGGCCGTTGTCAAGGTGCTACAGTACTCCAGTTCTTCAGAAAATAAATTATTTCTGTGTACGTACTTAGGATCGACTCCTGAGATCGTTGTACCCAGAGATATTTCACATTTGTGTCAGATATTCCACCTTTGCCAGTTCCTCAAATGGCTCACCTTATCCACTTTAATTTAGGATTATAATTTTTCCTAATAATGAATGCCACGATCATATACTTTCTTCTAACATTCGCTATATCTCAACAGTTATCTTACATATGAATCCATCAGTACAGAATCTTAATACAAGAAATCAGCTCGTTCGTCTTCAATTTCAGATCGGACATTCTTTCGAGGATTCCTCGGGAGTACTGCTTGCTGCTCCGCCTACGCGACTGACCATTTCTTCGCTGATCTGCGCAAAAGTTTTGTTCCTCGTCTCAGGCATGAGCACATAGACATAAACGACGGCACCCACACACATCACGGTGAAGCCCCAGAAGGAGTAGTAGGCGGCCAGGTCATCAGAGACCACTTGGAACATCTTCTTCAGGAAGAAGCCGTACAGTGCTATCACGGTGGTGCCAATAGCTGAGGCGACCCCCTTCACCGACACGTGGAACAGCTCACCCATGACCAAGGACAGCACTGGTGCGAGACCAGCAGAGGCCGAAATCTGCAACAAGTTTAACGCTTGTCACAACTTCACACTGATTTATTCCAGACCCCTAGCAATAGCCAAAGGTACTCTATAATATCAAGGTTAATGCACGTTACTCACAAATTCAGAAAATGAAGCAGGCAAAAAGGAATACAAACGTCTCAAAAATGAGATCGACAGGAAGTGCAAAATGGCTAAGCAGGGATGGCTAGAGGACAAATGTAAGGATGTAGAGGCGTATATCACTAGAGGTAAGGTAGATACTGCCTACAGAAAAATTAAAGAGACCTTTGGAGAAAAGAGAACCACTTGTATGAATATCAAGAACTCAGATGGAAACCGAGTTCTAAGCAAAGAAGGGAAAGCAGAAAGGCGGAAGGAGTATATAGAGGGTCTATACAAGGGCGATGTACTTGAGGACAACATTATGGAAATGGAAGAGGATGTAGATGAAGATGAAATGGGAGATATGGTACTACGTGAAGAGTTTGACAGACCTCTGAAAGACCTGAGTCGAAACAAGGCCCCGAGAGTAGACAACATTCCATTAGAACTACTGACAGCCTTGGGAGAGCCAGTGCTGACAAAATTCTACCATCTGGTGAGCAAGATGTATGAGACAGGCGAAATACCCTCAGACTACAAGAAGAATGTAATAATTCCAATCCCAAAGAAAGTAGGTATGACAGATGTGAAAATTACCGAACTATCAGTTTAATAAGTCACGGCTGCAAAATACTAACACGAATTCTTTACAGACGAATGGAAAACTGGTAGAAGCCGACCTCGGGTAAGATCAGTTTGAATTCCGTAGAAATGTTGGAACACGTTAGGCAATACTGACTCTACAACTTATCTTAGAAGATAGATTAAGGAAAGGCAAACCTACATTTCTAGCATTTGTAGACTTAGAGTAAGCTTCTGACAATGTTGACTGGAATACTCTCTTTCAAATTCTGAAGGCTGCAGGGGTAAAATACAGGGAGCGAAAGGCTATATACAATTTGTACAGAAACCAGATGGCAGTTATAAGAGTCGAGGGACATGAAAGGGAAGCAGTGGTTGGGAAGGGAGTGAGACGGGGTTGTAGCCTCTCCCCGATGTTATTCAATCTGTATATTGAGCAAGCAATAAAGGAAACAAAAGAAAAATTTAGAGCAGGTATTAAAATGCATGGAGAAGAAATAAAAACTTTGAAGTTCGCCGATGACATTGTAAGTCTGTCAGAGACAGCAAAGGACTTGGAAGAGCAGTTGAAGGGAATGGACAGTATATTGAAGGGAGGATATAAGATGAACATCAACAAAAGTAAAACGACGATAATGGAATGTAGTCGAATTAAGTCAGGTGATGCTGAGGGAATTAGATTAAGAAATGAGACACTTAAAGTAGTAATGGGGTTTTGCTATTTGCGGAGAAAAGTAACTGATAATGGTCGAAGTAGAGAGGATATAAAATGTAGACTGGCAGTGGTAGGGAAGCGTTTCTGAAGAAGAGAAATTTGTTAACATCGAGTATAGATTTAAGTGTCAGGAAGTCGTTTCTGAAAGTATTTGTATGCAGTGTAGCCATGTAAGGACGTGAAAGATGGACGATAAATAGTTTGGACAAGAAAAGAATAGAAGCTTTCGATATGTGGTGCTACAGAAGAATGCTGAAGATTAGATGGGTAGATCACATAACTAATGAGGAGGTATTGAATAGGTTTGGGGAGAAGAGGAGTTTGTGGCACAACTTGACTAGAAGAAGGGATCGGTTGGTAGGACATGTTCCTAGGCATCAAGGGATCACCAATTTAGTATTGGAGGGCAGCGTGGAGGGTAAAAATCGTAGAGGGAGACCGAGAGATGAATACACTAAGCAGATTCAGAAGGATGTACGTTGTAGTAGGTACTGGGAGATGAAGAAGCTTTCACAGGATAGATTAGCATGGAGAGCTGCATCATACCAGTCTCAGGACTGAAGACCACAACAACAACAACTCACAAAACAAAAACTATTTAGAAGTAGAGCAGTTCAAAATTACAGACCAAAAAACATTTCATCTCTAAGCTGAGTAAAGATAGTAATCAAACAGAATAATGTCATAATGAGAATAAAAGCACAAGCACCACCGTACAGGCCACAGACGGGCCAGATGGGACCCCCCGATTGCAGGATCATCTTCAGACAACGAGGTCATCGAGATGCGATATGAAGGGGCGTGGGGTCAGCACATCGCTATCCCGAGCATTGTCTGGTTAGCATACACGGTTCCACAACTACTCGGTCAAGTGCTCCTCAGTTGGCATCACGAGGCTATTTGCACCCTGATCCAGTCCTTCCACGAAGGAAAAATTCCTCGCCATATCTCGAAACGAAACTGGGTCCTCAGAGTGATAGTCAGCTACGCATATCACTCAGCTATGGAGGTAGACACGATGAGAACAAGGAATAGATAAAAATGAAACAGGTGTTGCTAAAAGCTGTAGAAGATGTGGTAAGAGTATTAAGCAAAAATGCTTGCAATGAATGTGTCACGCACAAGATTATTCGAGAAATGAGTGATAAGAAGAAATAGAAAAATGACAATATAGATAGTGTAAGTAAACAGTCATAGCATGAGCCACAACATAAGTCACAGAAAGCCAATTAAAAAATCTAAAAATAATATGAACCTAAAAATTTAACACACACCAAGACTTACAACAGTGTATAAAATAAATACACTGACGGAAAATAAATCAGACCACGAAGGAGTTGCGCGACGTAAACGATAGTTGGTAGGCGTGTTTCAATATCTGAAAGATGATGTCTATTCAAATTTCGCGCCAGTCGCATAAGAGTGGCGCTAGTAACGTCACTATGAGGAAGCAAATGAGGTTTGCTTTAAGTGCACGCTGTAACGATCGTGAGCGTTAGTTACCTTTGAGATTGGAATTCATAGGTTGATATTAGCTAGAAATGCTTTTAAGGCGAGAAAAATGACATTATCAGCACCTCGCTGAGATTGAATGAGGCCGTGTAATAGTACTACGAGAAGCTGGATGTTCCTTTTGCTATTTGGCAGGAATATAGCCACTGTACATGATTGCTGGCAGCGATTGTCACGAGAATGTACGTCGCAACAAGACCAGGCTCTGAACGGCCACGTGACGCTACCAAGAGGGAAGACAATCGTTTTCGGCGTGTCGCTCTGGTGCATCGTAATGCGATACGCGAGAGATGGTGTGAAGGAAGATCTCAGTGGAGAGCAGGGTGGAGGTCTGTTGTGTTTTCTGATGAAAGCCGGCCGCTGTGGCCGAGCGGTTCTAGGCACTTCAGTCTGGAACCGCGCGACCACTATGGTAGCAGGTTCGAATCCTGTCTCGGGCATGGATGTGTGTGATGTCATTAGGAGAGTTAGGTTTAAGTAGTTTTAAGTTCTATGGGACTGATGACCTCAGATGTTAAGTCCCATAGTGCTCAGAGCCATTTGAAACATTTTTTTTCAGATGAAAACTGGTTCTGGCCTCAGTGCCACTGATGGCCGTGTGTTGGTTAGAGGGAGGCCAGTTGAGGGCTGAGACAAATCTGTCGGCGTCCTAGACACACTGCACGTATACGTCGATTTACGATCTGGGCTACATTTCGTATGATAGCAGGAGCACTGTCGTGGTTATCTCACGCTTCCTGGCTGTAAATTTCTATGCCAATATGGCAATTCGACCTGTTTTGCTGCCATTCATAAATAGCGTCATAAGGGGTGTTTTCCAGCAAGATAACACTCGGCGCATACCAGTGTTGTCCTTGGCCTGCTCGATCACCAAATCTGTCCCCAATCGAGCACACATGGGACATCATTGGACGGCACCTCTAGCGTCATCGACAAACAGCATTAACCATACCTGTATTGACCGACCAAGTGCAGCAGGCAAACTGACATCCAGCAACTGTACAATACAACGGTTATTACTGTGCCAGCATTTCCTATTTGCAATGGCTTATCTGGCTGGTTCAAATGGCTCTGAGCACTATGGGACTTAACTGCTCTGGTCATCAGTCCCCTAGAACTTAGAACTACTTAAACCTAACTAACCTAAGGACGTCACACACATCCATGCCCGAGGCAGGATTCGAACCTGCGAGCGTAGCGGTATGCGCGGTGCCAGACTGTAGCGCCTAGAACCGCTCGGCCACTCTGGCCGGCTGGCTTATCTCACGCTTACATTAACCTGTGATCCTGCAATGTTAATCACTTTAGTATGTTACCCAGACAAGTGTATCTCCGACATTTCATTACCCTACATTAATTATTTTCTAATACTGCAAATTTTTTACGTCAATTTAGATGCTTGTGCACACGTCAGTGTAATATATTAATGTGTCAGGCTTCAGACTACTGTAAAGTATTCCTGTGCAGTATAAAAAGAGTGTTACACAAGGAGGTCTTTCAACTTATATTTTAAAATGTAACAATTTACCCCTCAACCTTTTCAGTTCTGCAGAAAACCTGTTAGAAATGAAACCTGCAGAAAGGGGCACACTTGTCTGTACCGTGCTTAAGAAAGTGCTGTGTACGGGCAAATCGTTTGTCCATCTAACGTTCACCGATTGAATGTGGCAGTCTCTCTTGATCGAGTCCATACCGTTAACAACAGCTCTTATGCGTGAGCATATGTACAGAGATGGCAGACCTAGAATTCTGAGACGATTGAACAACAGTTCTTGTACACATAAACATGAGGTGAAGGTCAAACCACACTTTATGTGTTTACACAATTTCAACAAAACGTTTATAACGTAACAGGAGCCATCTGCAATGAATATTCAAAACTACAGTATAAAAGTTATAAATTTACAATATACTTACTAACTGCATATCGACCCAACAAACCACATAACAACAGATTAACACTAACAAATGCGACAGGTGGTCATGAAGTTTTAATTATAAAGAACAAATAAATTAATGCCATTACTTTCTGCTTATTTGCAGGTGTATGTAGACAGCCATTATACACACTGAAATTCTCGCTCTATTGCAGCGCTGTAATCTGCTAGAGGAGCCAAAACATACATTCATATCTCACGAACAGATTTTTTAACACTGACGTGCAGGGAAAACAATCGACACAACGCGGTATACAAGCTGGAGTACCCCAGGGAAGCAGCTTGTTCATCCTGTACATTAATGGCTTTTCAGCAACGCAAAACACGACTTTAGCCATCTACGCAGATGACACAGCCATCCTCGCGCAAGGCTGGAAACCGTCGAACACAAATTCACGAATACAGAACGCACTCAGAACTGCCGAGCCTTGGTTGGAACAACAAGTGCGAGACAGTTCTGTTCACTCGCAGACCGAAGCTACTGCGCAAACATCAACTATGTCGACTGGTAACACTACATGACGCCCAACATGTTTCCGAGAAAAGTCAGATATCTCGGTGTCTGGCTGGGCCGGAAACTTACATGGGGGGACCACACTGAATACGTTGCCAACAGAACACGCGCGAGGCTCAAACGATTCTGCCCAATGTTCAACAGGAAAAGCACGCTGAACAGGAGGGTGTCTAGGTCCATATACATGACACTGACTAGACATCTGATGACGTATGCAGCTCCCGTCTGGGGATAGGCACCTTCTACAGGCCTGCGCCGCCTGCAGATCATAGAGAACAAAGTGCTACGCACCATTAGCAACGCTTCACGCTACACACGCACTGTGAATCTTCACAATGTGTACCGCCTTGAAACCCTCAAGAAAGTATTCAAAATACACGCCATACGACTACACAGGAACTCGAGACACTCGAAAAATCCTTTCATCTTTACTCTGGGAAACTATGATCACAACCATAGGTGGAAGCATAAGCGGCCAAAACGCTACCAGCTCAGGCATAAGCACCTATGGCAAGCTAACATACACCCACAACATCGGCAAGCCCCTGCATATCAGCAACTTTGACGGAACCAACAGGCTACACTAGGGAAACCGACAATCTCGCACACTGACGTACAAACGAACCGCCAACATTACTCTACACTGACAATCTGATTTATGACCTATCGGACACAAAACGATTAAGAATCTAACTGTTACAGGTATGCTCACGCTGACCGAGAAGACAACACTGGCACCCAGCGGCAGCCGCCGAGTAACACCACCGCAGAAAGACAAGGATATCGACCTGCATGATACCCACTACTAACAAAGCCTACCCTTGCATGACCTGTCGCAGGCAGCAAGAAAACCGCTACTTCTCTTATAACCCGACCCAACTATCGCAGAGATTTTTTTCCCTTGGCTCTTGCCTTGGCACTTTTCCCCACCCTCTGCCCTTCAAACCGCTACCCTTCGTTCAACTTTCGACCCAATCTATCTCCAGATGAGCGGATATTAATGGTTAACGTTAATCAGACGTACGCAAACATCGCAGTACCCACATCCTGCGAGACCTCACTTTAGTGAAAACTAACCCTTATGCAGAGATGGCAGTACACCTTTTGTGTTGGCCATCATTCTCTTGTGGGCGTGGAGAGGCTCCACCTCTATTTTAAAAAATGTCAGTTGAGGCTGCAATCGGTTAAGAGTACCTAGTTCTGTACTAATTTAAGAATATATCTCTTAATATTACGTTATAAATCCTTTATTTACGTTGCGATTACTGCATATTTCCCCAGTGTCCACTCAAATCAGTGGCTCCCTGCAAGTAGGATCGTAGTCCACGCCTTCTCACGGTCTGATACTTGATAGAATATTAATATGATATCCCGGTGGCCTGTCAGTATTTATCCCGCCCGCGGACTGGAGCAACCCTATTTCATTCGCGCCGCCTGAGATACAAGGACTTTCGCAGTCAGTGTAGGTATAGTAGCACAGAATAACTAGGGGATTTTCGAGGCAGAACGTTTCTGAATACCCAAAATGCAAACTTCTACAATGTCTCCCTCTCTGGGCACAGAAGGGTGAACATGTTGAGAAGAACCAAGTTTTGTGAAGGCAGCTTGGTTTTTCGAGACAGTAATCAAAAATTCATGCCTACACCTTGAACGAAACGTTTCCCTTGTCATTATTTTCTTACACTGAATCCAGTCATGCCGGCGAGTGGCACCCAGTCGAAGGCAGTAGGCACGTCCCCGTAGATGTCATCGACGTAGAAGTAAGCTCCCTCTGCAGCCAGACAGATGGCGCACGCTGAGAAAGACGCCATACACAGGGGCCGCCGATCGAACCTCTCGACGACCAGCGACGACACGACGTTTGCCCCAAGCGTGACGGCCGTCAGGATAATGGAAGAGATGTTCGAGTCGAGCTCGCTTCCAATCTTCTCAAATATGTACGTCGTGTACGTGGTGAGAGCTATCGATCCAGACGACATCTGGAACAGAATGAACCCTACCGCTAAGAGCAATGTCCTGCGGTGTACAGGCACCAGGAGACATCTTTCAACTTTCCTTTACTTTGTTGTTTCTCCCTTATAGCTTGATACATCGACTCCAGCTCAAACTTCAGTTCGTCCCTTGTCAGTTGACCTTTGAATCTTTCGAGACACTTCACAGCCTCCGCTTCTCTGCGTTGCTTGAGAAAGAAGTATGGTGACTCCGGCATCCAGATGAATGTCAAGACGAAGATGATCGGAATTGAGGCGCAGATGAGAGCAACCGTGGTGACGGAGTGGTAAGGCCCAATGCTATACACGAGCAGGTAGCCACACTGCATGAGGAAGTAGTGGATCACAATTAGCGTCCCCCTTACGTCGGTGTCGGCTATCTCACACAGAAACACTGGCAAGGCCGTGATGATGGGGCCGCCGCCCAAGCTACCAATCGCTCGAGCGGCGAGCAGCATTCCGTAAGAATTGGCGAACGCCACCATCACCCACCAGATGAACAGCGGTCTGGCACCGAATACTTTCTTACGTCCCACAACGTCAACGGCGTAGCCAGTGGCGAATATGGCCACCAGCATGGTGAGTGAGTTGATGGACGCGAGCCAAGAGCCCTCGTCGGCGGTGAGTGGAAGCGGCGAATCTTCTGCCTCCGGGATTGGCAGAGTCGTCCCAGGCCAACCCATGAAGGTACCGTAGCACATGTTGATCAGCGACGCTGTGGAAAAAAGAGGTCCATGTAAACATCAGCGTGCTAACTAGCACTGCTGCCGCTGCTGCATTTCAGAACCTAACTTCCATTAACATGTTGTAAGCGTTTAGCTCTTAGGTGGACTAATTTTAGCCGGGCGCTGTGGCCGAGCGGTTCTAGGTGCTTCAGTCCGGAACCGTGCTGCTGCTATGGTCGCAGGTTCGAATCCTGCCTCTGGCATGGATGTGTGTGATGTCCTTAGGTTAGTTAGGTTTAAGTAGTTCTAAGTTCTAGGGGACTGATGACCTCAGATGGTAAGTCCCGTAGTGATTAGAGACATTTTGACTAATTTTATGTGGCATAATTGATTGATGTGGATTACATCCCATGTGCTTCCTTGTATGTTTCCCCGAAGGCACACTTACGAAGGTCTAAAACTGTCGTTCGAATATATTAGTAATACGAGAGAGAAAAACACATATTTTTAAAGTATTTAGATTAATCGATAACAAAATTACGGTGTCAGTACTTGTTCATAAGCCATACATTTATTTAAGTTAGATTTGAATTTTCTTACGTGAAAATGCGAAAATGATGCAGATACCCTGATAGATAGTTCAAAATGTTCTTTCTGTTTTACAACACTGTGAGCGCCAGCGTACTATTAAACGAAAACTAAAAATGTTACCAGTATTTCATTATATTCGCTCTGAGACAAAAAAAAAAGCAAAGCACCTCGAAGGAATTATCCGAATGGATTGGAAATCGGTAGATGTGATCTACATGTGCACGTCAACAGGTGATTACAATTTCAGAAAGAATTTGATGATTTATTCAAGAGAAAAAGCTTCACATACTGAGCAAGTCATTAACGCGTTGGTCCAACCCTGACCCTTATGCAAGCAGTTATTCGGCTTGATACTGACTGATAGAGTTGTTGAATGTCCTACTTAGGGATATCGTGCCAAATTCTGTCCAGTTGGCTAAAATCCGGAGCTGCTTGAAGGGCCCTGCCGATAATACTCCAAACGTTTTCAGTTTGGGAGAGATCCGATGACCTGGGGGCCAAGGTTGTGTTTGATAAGCATGAAGATAAGCAGTAGAAACTGAAGCCATGTCCAGGCGATCATCTTGCAGAAATGTAAGGATGGCTTGTCACGGAAGGCAGCAAAACATGGTGCAGAACATCGTCGACGTAACTGCTGTGCTGTAAGAGCGCCATGGACGACAATAAAAGAGGTCCTGCTATGAACCCCAGACCATCACGTCTGATTGTCAGGCTGTATGGCGGGCGACAGTCAGGTTGGTATCCCACCGCTGTCTGAGGAGTCTTCGTTGGTCAGCAGGGCTCAATTCCAAGTGGCACTCATCACTGAAGACAGTACTACTACAGTCAATGAGATTCGAGGCTGAATGTGGCCAACACCACTGCAAACTGGTTTGTTGGTGTAGAGAGGTAAATAGCAGTCGGCGAGAGGGGCGCCGTGAGCTCATCCCCATTTCTTTGAGTCACCTATTAATGGTCCTTGTGGCCACTGAAGCGCCAGTTGCACGTCGGATCGATGATAATAATGAATCCTGAGCTCTGAGTGCCCCTCTGACGATTAGTCGGTCCTCAAGATCTGTCGTCCCTCCAGGTCAACCGCTTCCCCCTTGACGCTGTGTTCGGCCATGGTTCATCCATTCAAAGTTCTATGTTGTAAACTCTAGCAAGTAACAGGTCTAAAAAATGGTTCAAATGGCTCTGAGCACTATGGGACTCAACTGCTGTGGTTATCAGTCCCCTAGAACTTAGAACTACTTAAACCTAACTAACCTAAGGACATCACACACATCCATGCCCGAGGCAGGATTCGAACCTGCGACCGTAGCAGTCGCACGGTTCCGGACTGCGCGCCTAGAACCGCGAGACCACCGCGGCCGGCTAACAGGTCTAGAAAAAAGAATTTGAAACGTCGCAAGATGATTAAAACAATGGTTCAAATGGCTCTGATCACTATGGGACTTAACATCTGAGGTCATCAGTCCTTTGGAACTTAGAACTACTCAGTCCTAACTAACCTAAGGACATCACACACATCCATGCCCGAAGCAGGATTCCAACCTGCAACCGTAGCGGTCGCGCAGTTCCAGACTGAAGCGCCTAGAACCGCTCGGCCATACCGGCCGGCTAAGGTGATTAAACACCCGACTTCTTTGCTCTACAGTAGACGACATCAACAAACATCTTCAATCACATAAATGGTCCGCTGTGTGAAGCATGTTAACACTAGTGTTAAGGCACTTGGGCATTGTGTCACAAACTGCCGATGACATTTTGCAATATTTCGAAGTAATTTCTGCTCATTATCTTCATGCGGTGATATCGGATGTTTTCGGTAGGTCCCAGTAGACCGTTAATTTGATAGAGAAACGAGTACGCATTCTCTTTCCACCATAAGGATGCCGCAGCTAAGGTTCTTTGCTAGGTTCATCCATAGCCATGTTTCAATATAATTAATGCTCTGCTGGAGTTTTCCAGCAACAGCTGACATTACGTCACGAAGATAACGAGCGGGAACTACATCGGGAACTACTGAACAACATACAGGTAAACTACGGAAATTGTTGCTATAATTACTTGTGCTACTGGACATGCTCATACGATTTGGTCTGTAGGCGAACTGCAGTGATAGTTCCAAACAAACAGAGTCCGAAGACCTTATACACGCTAGTGAATACCGGTTGAAATTAATTTGCAATTTGTTAAAAGTCGTTTGAATGTTTCAAAGATCTACACGCATCTACAGCCTTATCATCCCATATGTGCTGCTGTAGACAACGTGAAAAGTAAGTGAATAATCACAATTTTTGCGTTATTCTTATACATTCGTAACTTTACATCGTTATAGAGTTCCAAATTCTCTAACTGGCTATGGGAAGTGCTGAGGACTTGGTTTTCTGTGCACGGTGTCATATTACTTAAGTATACAGAATTTCTTGTGCTCATTAGCTATAATTGAAAACAGTGTCCATTAAAAATCAGGCAAAATATTATTCCATACGTCAAACAACAACACTTGTTACAACTTCTGCATTTAATTTAATACTTGTGTACTGAAGTGTGGATGTAGGGGATTTGGACAAATACACAGAAGTGGTGATGCTGACCCTGAGAACTATATATTCTAGTTTCTGACAGTTCTAGCTACTCCTTAGAACTCTTTTCAAATGGACGTAAGCTGTGGACGGGTGTCTTCCTGCCGATGTTATCGAGCGAGATGGCGCAGCGGTTAGCAAAATGTTCAAATGTGTGTGAAATCTTATGGGACTTAACTGCTAGGGTCATCAGTCCCTAAGCTTACACACTACTTAACCTAAAGTATTCTAAGGACAAACACACACACCCATGCCCGAGGGAGGACTCGAACCTCCGCCGCAGCGGTTAGCACCTTAGACTCGTGTCCGGGAGGACGACGATTAAAATCTGCGTCCAACCACCTAGATCTAGGTTTTACGTGAATCTCTGAATCGCCCCAGGTAAATGTTGTGATGTTTCCTTTGAGAGGGCACAACCTATTTCCTTCCCCATCCTTCAAACAATTGGAGCTCTAATTACCTCGATGTCGACGGGGCGTTAATGCCCAATTTGTCTTCCTTCTTTCCTGCTAATGTTTGCCTTCACTTTACTTAGTTATGCTTTAAAGATAATAATCTGAAACTTTTATTTCAGTCACTGTATTCTTGCCAACGTAGTTCATGAAATTGCTTCTTCAGGCAGGGACAATTGTAGTCATATAATGAGCAAGAACTGTATTGATACCATTTTTGAGGAAGACAACAAGTTGTGTTAAGCGTTTAAGTTGGATCGGCATTTAAGAAAGGGGAGCCCTGTACTACATAATATACACAACTAAAGACACTGTAAGATCGGGTTGAATAATTAGTGAAAACGCTTCCCACTTGCCACCGTCGAATTCACGAGTAGAAGGAATAACATACGCTAATACTGTGTACGAAATCAGTGTTAACTGACAATGGATTGGCGCATAGTGATTTCTTGAATACAGTCTCACAAAGAGTAGTATGCCGTTTATGAATAGCGGTTACAGTTCGAAGCGTGCACCTCGATCAGTGGAGATAAAGGACAACAAACATTTACTCAGCTCTTTCAGACGTCTGGCTCACCTTCAAGTCTGATTCAGCAATAGCAAATGTTTGAAGTAGATTCAAGCGTAACTTCCAGGAACAATTCCAATAGGTATGCGTAACTCGCAGTATACCTGAAAGCATATATGTTGTTGGTATCTTTCATATTTTGCTCATTATAAATTTAAGAAAATTTAAGGCACTGTCAAGGGAATCCGCTTCTACAGAAAAGACGAAGTATAAGAAAAAAAGCAACCTTCATCTTCAGATTCGTAACCTAGTATACTTCTTTAAAAAACGCAATTATGTAGTAAACTCCAGTATTCAGTAGTGTTGATAAATTCGTCCGCGAACTAAGTAAAGTTTGTTGCTTACGTCAAGGACAGGATGGTACGTAGTGTGATTACTGAGGAGTTAGTAGAAGTGAGAGGGGAAATGTATTATTGCTTGTCTTCCAATGGTAACAACTCATGAGCGGTAGCAACTAGCACCGATCAGTTGTGATACGTCACACGGAAGCAACATGGATATGTGAATGTGCCTTATAGATACAGTTATTTCCAAATGTGGTACGTTTTTGTAGCAAACAATATGTGAAATCAAATTAAGGTCGTTGTAACACAATGAAATGAGTGAAAGAAAAATGACATTCAAAATGTATAGTAACATTTGTGATCGTGTCTCATATTGCAGTTACTGTTATTAGTTGATATAACATACTAATTTATGTAAGTTACCAAGTAACAGTAATATCCGTAGGGGAAGTTGTGGTAAAGTGGCCACGATGGGACAAGTGGCCGTTGCCCATCTTTTGCCCTGAACAGCGCTGCTGCCTGCCGAGAAGTGGTCAGACTACTTCTAATGTACAGTTTGACAGAGCAACCTTGTTCCATTCCTTTTTATAGTAAAAATTGTTTTGATTGTCTGATGTAAGGTAAGTCATTTACGTTATTCTTGTTACCTCACTTGTACGGAGAGTAGCAATTTTTTACAACATCAAAGATTAAACCACGTCTTTTGGCCTACCATGTAGTTACTTGTTATTTATTCCAGTCTGACAGTTTCTTCTATAGATTACTAGTGTCGACATGGCGCCCTATCGGGAGAATTGGCCACTCTACTCGTCGGGAGAAGTGGCCAAGGTGTTCACCCCCCCCCCCCTCCCCCCCCAATAATAATTCCGAGGGTTGATTGAAAAGTAACGCCTCCACCTTCGTAACTCTTCAACAGTTGGCAGTATTGGAATGCGGCAGATACTGGCTTGTTCCGTAGCCTCTTCTTTACAGCTCCAGTTGGCGGGAAGCCTTAGCATTGAACGGTTGTGTTGTTACAGTGTAAAGTACAGAACACTGCGCAGACGGTCGGGCAGTGCGATTTAAGCAACGTGCAGTCACTGATTCCTTGACAGAAGACGATGTCACCCCAAATGAGATTCATCAGAGAATGAAAGCAGTTTATGGTGATTGTGTTGATGTGAGTACCGTGCGTCGTTGGGCGAGTAAGTTTGAAGACGTTAAGGCGGGAACATCTGACCTGCGTGACAAACAAAAGACTTGGACGTCCTGTGACAGCAACCACCGAGTTACACAAGCGAAATGTTGATAGATTGATTCCGGACGATCGTCGTATCACTCAGAGAGAAATTGCAAGCGAAATCGGCATTTCATAAGTACGTGTGGGTCACACTACTGCATGACAATGCCAAACCACACACTTCACGTGTCACCACAGCAGAACTTCAGAGACTGAATCTCACCACCGTACGGCATCCTCCGTACAGTCCAGGTTTAGCACCGTCTGACTTCCATCTGTTCCCGATAACGAAAGACGATCTGTGGGGACATCATTATGCTTCTGATGAAGACATTGAGAAAATCTCGACTTCTTCCGTGACGGCTTCAGAAAACTTGTTCATCGTTGGCAGAAATGTATCCAATTGGCTGGTGATTATGTGGAAAAGTGAATATTGGTAATTAAACCTCACACTCTATGGATTATTTCTACGTTTGATTTATTAAAATATTCCCATCCAAACCCAGTTAACGAATGTGGAGGCACTACTTTTCATTCAACCCTTGTAATTAATTTCAAAAAACACACGCGTAATACAATAGATAAAACTAACTTCTAAACCCTTACTATACAATGCTATCATCGCCATTCTGTCCCTTTCTGGCAAATTTGAACTAGGGGTAATTAAGCTATATTATTTAAAACTGTCTCTGTTCTGTTGTATTTTGTCTAATACAAAAGTAGACTGAAAGCGGACTGCTGCAGCCGCTGGGTATTCCATCAGATAGTAGGGCATAAAGACGCCTACAAAATGTGCTCGTAAATCAGAAAACAGACTTGCGACCCTGTTGCGACGAGACTGGTCACAGTACCACTTTATGTACAGAAAATTGATCATTATGTAATCATTCAGAAAGAATGCATGTAATTCTGTAATTCCAGGCCATTTTTTTATTTCTCACTTAAAAATATTGTATGTGATGCTTTGGTATATTTATGTTCATAATAGGTAAGTGGTAAGCTTCTATCAATAATCAAGGTTTAATGAAAATCGAGTTTTTCTTTGAGTGGTCATTTTAACCCTCCCCCACCCCCTTGGTGCACGGCCCGATGTGTCGCCTGCAATGTCAGTATTCGCTCTTAAGCTAAAAAGTTTGACAAGCACTGTTCTAGACTTTCTCAATTGTCCTACTGTCAGAGGCAGAGAGAGAGAGAGAGAGTTGGTAGAAGTACATGTATGATGTTTGATACATTAAAGCTAATAAATCACAACGTGTTGGTGAGCTTAGTATTGTCGAATATCGTGTATTATTTAACATACCAGAAACCAATCAATAATTAATCATTTCCCCTCTTATGGTCAGTTAAAAATGTGTGTGAAATCCTATGGGACTTAGCTTGGTTCAAATGGCTCTGAGCACTATGGGACTTAACATCGGTGGTCATCAGTCCCCTAGAACTTAGAACTACTTAAACCTAACTAACCTAAGGACATCACATACATCCATACCCGAGGCAGGATTCGAACCTGCGACCGTAGCGGTCACGCGGTTCCAGACTGAAGCGCCTAGAAGCGCACGGCCACAGTGGCCGGCGGGACTTAACTGCTAAGGTTATCAGTCCCTAATCTTACACACTACTTAACCTAAATTATCCTAAGGACAAACACACACCCATGTCCGAGGGAGGACTCGAACCTCCGCCGGGATCAGCCGCACAGTCCATGGTTGCAGTGCCCTAGACCGCTCGGCTAATCCCGCGCGCCAGTCAGTTAAACAAACGAATTATGGTAGTATGTAATGGGATTTTTTGTGTCTATCTGACGCTGTAATAAAATGAGATGTTGATCGTTTATTCTTTTTTCGCAAAATTTAGAACTCACATTTTCGCGATTTATTACTAATAATGTCCAGCAACGGCTTTCTTGGGAGCTTTGCACCTAAATGTATCAAGCTCCACATTGCACACGCAATGTCCACTCCTTGCCAGCTCATCTCGACGAGCTCCATAATACTTGTCAAGACAGAGACATCCATGTAATACTCCTGTTGAAGTCCTGCCTCAAACCAACTATTCTCACAAGTTCGGTAAATTTAGATGGTTACATCTTTCTGAGACACGACATACGAACGTAGCTCTGATTTATCGTCTTCTGTGCTACACACAACCAACAACAACCAAAATAAACAAGTGAATTAAATATTCATAGAGATAAAATCACTTAACATAAGGTGTGTGATACGTGTCCGCTACAAAACCCCTAAAGCAGGTGGGTTTTTCTGCTTCGAAATAGTTGTTTCAAGTCTCGAATCAAAATACGAGCATATAATTATAACTGATGACATTAACATAAATTTTCTGTACGGTAGTCCTTACAGTGTGAAATTTAAGCGGACGCTTTCTTCTTCAAACGTGTTGCTACTTCAGTTCGCTCCTACCCATCGTACGAACACTAGTCACATTCTCATAGATATGTTTGCAACTAAATCCCCCAGAGTAATTCGTTCATCTAAGCTATCTGTTCATATGGTTCAAATGGCTCTAAGGACTATGGGACTTAACATCTGAGGTCATCAGTCCCCTAGACTTAGAACTACTTAAACCTAACTAACCTAAGGACATCACACACATCCATGCCCGAGGCAGGATTCGAACCTGCGACCGTAGCAGCAGCGCGGTTCCGGACTGAAGCGCCTAGAACCGCTCGGCCACAGAGGCCGGCCAGATATCTCTACTAGACATGTCTGCCACGACATAATTTTCATGACATACTTCCCAGAATGTCCCAGAAAGAAACCACAGCTGACTAAATAGCGAGACTTGAAGCGCCTTAACTTATCTGAAGTTGCAGCAGAGACGCAAGTTTAAGAGGTGTGTGATGATGGTGCTTAGTTTGAGGGCGCTCAACTGCGCAGTCATCAGCGCCCCTACAAAGTCCCGATTTTTACACAGTCCAATTTTTAATCCAGTCCAATCTAGCAACTGCCACGAATGATGATGCTGAAATGATGAGGACAACACAAACCATCAATCCCCAGGCAAAGAATATCAATGAATCG
Source organism: Schistocerca piceifrons (assembly GCF_021461385.2). Classification (NCBI taxonomy): domain Eukaryota; kingdom Metazoa; phylum Arthropoda; class Insecta; order Orthoptera; family Acrididae; genus Schistocerca; species Schistocerca piceifrons. The sequence continues at coordinate 653,962,307 of NC_060138.1, read as the reverse complement.
AACCCAGGACCCCGTGATCCAGAGGCAGCAACGCTAACCACTAGACCGCGAGCTGCGGATGAAATTTAAGGGGTGTCTTCTATTCACTACTCGAACATAAATGAAAAACTTCAGGCACTTACTAACAGGCTGTTTGACAAATATGCTCCTTTAAAGACCGGTAAAGTAAGACGGGAACCTGTACCTTGACTAACTGAAGAACTAAAACAGCTTACGTATCTAAGAGACGCTTCATATCGGGATACAAACTGCGCTCTACGCCTGAAAATCGTATTGTTCACAAGCAGAAGCGGAACAGGATCTGTCAGGATGTGAGAAAAACAAAACTCAGGCATGCCCATATATCAACCCACAACAGAATCAGACCAGCTGTCTGTGGAGAAACCTGGGTGGTGTTGGTACAGGCCGAGTAAAGGCTGGAGCTAATCCAGTTCTTCCAGCCGATGAACCGAACCGTTACTTCACAATATCTACAACCACAACCGAACCACAAACCAGAGACTCATCGATTACTCCTTTGGGATAAACTACCGTAGCCACGAAAAATTCTGTCTAAAGCATGTTACTTGCAATACTGTCAAAGAAGCCATCATGCGTATCAGACCACCATCTCCTGGACACGGTGGCATCTCAGTCCAAATGGTGAGGTTTATTATTGACCCCATACTGCCTACTATAACAGATGTCTTCAACCACTCCTCAACCCCAAGTGTTTCTCCTGTGGCCTGAAAATAGGGACTAGATAAGCCACTGCATAAAAAGGCCGTTCTCACAGCACCCTCTGATTATCTACCAATTTGCATTCTTCCTGCACAGTCCAAGGCCTAAGAATATATAGTCCAAGACAGCTAACAAATTATCTAACCACAAACAACCTTCTAGACGAATACTAATTAGGTTTCAGTAAACATCGAGGCACAACGTATGTCTTAATAATGGCAACAGATGACCAGAAGCTAGCCATTGATGCACAAGTGTCAACTATCATGTGCTCCCATCAGAGCGATGTCCTTTCTGTCGCACTCCATCGTTCAGACACTTTCTTGAAGTCCTTCTCTATACCAGCAACATGACTCTGGAATAGTCTCACGTATTATATTAGAGAACTGAATAACATCTCAAGCTTCAGAAGACGGTTAATGACATATGTATTAAGGCAACTATATGATTACCATTGTCCCTGTACGCATTCGTTACCCTTGTACGTCTTTCTTTCCAGTCAGATCAACCTCATTCCGCAGTATTCCTAGCTGTTGCAGTCTCCTTAAATTTTCTTTCCCCGCTACTCGCTATATCAAAAAATATCTCATTTGTGCACCTATTATTCTTTTTGTATCTGACACTGTTATTATTGTTGTTTTTGTCATTGTTATTATAATTACTCTTATCACTATTAGCGGCAGGAGCAGAAGTAAGTGGGGGAGTTGGGAAATAAGTTTCCCCCGTCGACTGTGGTCGGAGTTGTGTGTGAAAGGAAAAAAAAAAAAGAGAATGAGACATTAAAGATAAGACATATCTTTATTTTTCTACATAATTTCCAAGTACATTGAGACATTTGTCATACGCCTTTATAAGCTTCAAAAAGCCTTCCAGGAAAAAATCAGGGCGTTGCATATGGAAGAAGCGTTGAACGGCTTGTTTGACGTCAGCATTCCTGCCAAAGCGCCTTCCGCCGAGAGTCTTCTTCAAAGCAGGAAACAGATGGAAGTCACTTGGTGCGAGATCCGGGCTGTAAGGCGGACGGTGTAGGCGCTCCCAACCAAGAGTTGCAATATGGTTTTGCGTTGCCGTCGCCGTGTGTGGTCTCGCGTTGTCATCCAACAGCAGAACGCCATGCCGTTTTTTCCGAATCGCCTCTTTCAATTTCGACAGAGTGGCGCAGTACCGCGCAGTATTGATGGTTCCATCCTCCAGAAAGTCCAGCAGCAAAACTCCTTTGGTGTCCCAGAAAACGGTGAGCAACACTTTACCTGCAGATGGAGCGCTTTTGAACTTCTTTCGGACAGGTGATGACGGTGTCTTGCACGTGCGCGTTCACCTATCATGTCGTCTTTCGCCCATATCACACAATTCTGCCCACAGTCGACAGGGGAAACTTATTTTCCAACTCCCTCTCGTACAAATACTGTGAGTGTTAACTTTACTGCTTTATAATCAGTATTATTTACTTACATTGTAGCCATGGACACTCATATCATTTTAATACTATTTGTCATATTAAAATTGTTGTTTCTTAGGTAACAGTGACGTAAAAAACGTACTGTATGCTTGAAAGCCTGGTCCGATGTATGAAAGAGCCTATTGGCCCTAGTCAGAGCCGGTTAAATAAATAAATATATTTATTTTAACATAACTTGCAACTCAACTGATGTGCCTTGAAGCTATAAGCTGTGAAGTAGTGCAGGCAAATACACAAAAATAATTGTATTTCGTTAAACATTACACGAGGGAAATACTGGGCAGCCTAATGTATGAGAAGAAAAGGAAGCGGAAGTACTCAGGTTCAGACAACCAGTATGCCTTCGCTATACAACAAATGCTCGTAGTGAAGAAGCCAGCCTACACACACACACACACACACACACACACACACACACACAAGACGCATCTAAAGATTCAAGCACGCGCTGATCATCATTAAACGCATTTACATGGTACAACAGCAAATCAGAAAATAGCCCGTCCGGATAGGCGCAAGCGATAGCACGCCACTTCCAGGATTTGGTGAGGCTAGTCGGTCGCGGGTCGAATCCCCCCGATGGGCTAATAACGAGAGTCGGTGTGCTGACCAACATGGATGTATAGTTTTTAGGTGTTTCCCCACATCTGACTATGTGAATACTGGGCTGGTACCCGAAGTCCCAAGTCAGTTACGCGATTCGAAAACGTTTAGAAAACTTTCACACAATTTTACATTGAATAACACTAGATTCAGCCAGTTGGAGTACCTAAATCTGTAGGAAAAGACGAATAATACAGAATATGTACAAGAAACAAAAGGGAAAAATAAGAATGGAAGACCAAGGACGACGTTCTCTAATTAGGAAGAATATAAGAGAGTGATGTCGTTTTTCGACCCTTCTGATCAATCTATCTGTCTGTACAGCGAAGAAGTACTGGTGGAAGCAAAAGAAAGGCTCAAGAGTGGAATAAAAATTCAGGGTAAAAGTCATCAGTGATAAGATTCGCTTGTGTCTATGCTGTCCTCTATGAAAATGAGGAACAATTGCAGGACCTGTTAAATGGAACGAACGGTCTAATGAGCATAAACTATGGACTGAGAGTAAACCGAAGAAAGACGAAAGTAATTACAAATAACAGAAAAAAGATTAGCGATAAACGTAACACTAGAATTGCGGACCGCGAAGTAGACGAATTGAAGGAATTCTGCTCCACTGGAAACGAGATAGTACATGGCAGGCGAAGAAAGGAGGGCATGACAAGCAGACTAATACAGGCCAACAGGACGTGCCTGACCACCACAAAGGAAGTAAATGTTTGAAACCAGAAAAGATAAAAATCGAAGCTTTTGAGATATGGTGCTATCGAATGATGTTTAAAATTAGATGGAATGATAAGAAATGTGGAGGTGTCCCGCAGAATAGGCGAAGAGAGGAACATGTGAAAAACATTGACAAGAAGGAGGGAAAGCATAATAGTACGTATGTTAAGATATCAAGGAACAGTTTCCATGGTACTACGTGGAGCTGTAGAGGGGAAAAACTGTAGGGGAAGGCAGAGACTGGAATACATCTGACAACAATAACAGAGGAGGATGGGTGAAGTGCTGCTCTTAGATGAAGCATTTCGCACAGGAGACGAATTGATAGAGGACGGAATCAAACTAGTCAGACCTCCGACGGAAAGAAAAGGAATGTTCAGTAAGAGAGCGCGTCAATACCTTGCTACCATGAAACTGAAATATTTTTTCCCCTGATTGCTTTTGGATAGTGCTTTAGTCAGCGAATTATTGGACCTGTTGCATTGTGCGATGACCTCAGCACTGAAGAACGTTAGAACGTGAGCTTTTCGTGAACAGGGTCACCAAAGTCTGATAGCAAATAACTTTATCAACAAACTCGTGATCAACTCGATTAGTGATAGTTGCTGTATTGGAGAGCGAGGCAATGCTTCTGCCACTGCTGCAACTGGATGAGTGATACGTCATCGGACTTCCTACTGGCTGTCGCCTTAACACTCGCGCTTAGTACGACCAAGAGGTACTGTATCACCGCATTGGATCATGGTCAGATCATGGCGACGCGACGCATGGAACACTACATTATCTAGGTCGTACTGGCCATTGTATCAAGGGTATGTAGTGAATAACTTGTTTTGGAGTCCGTCACCGCCAGAGGCAGCTGCCAGGCGCAGCAACACAGTAGTAGTTGTAGAAGTCTAGTAGTAGTTTTACTTATCCATGGAGCACATTCACAGTGATATTGAACATATCATGATATTACAGTTTAATAATTAAGAAAAAACATAATTCTCCTGTGTGTGATAATGTAAAAGGACTTCCCTAGACATAAAACAACTGAAACTACTCAAGGTAACACCCAAAAACTCTACTGTTGGATTCTACAATAAATACATCGCTGAATGACCCCTTTCCTACTTCATATTTAACGACTGTCGCGAGCGCAATGAACAGTCTCGCGTGACTAGAAAAAATTCCAGATCGCTCTGCACCTGTATCCATACTCTATAAAACACTGCGAAGTGCATGGCAAAGTGTCATTCCCATTGTAACAGTTGCTTGGGCTTCTTCCCGTTCGACTCACGTATGGAGTGCGGGAAGAATGAATGTTTATACGCCTCTACGCGCGTTGCAGTTAATCTAACCTTGTACTCGTGATCCCTACGGGAGCGATACGTAGGATGTTGTAGTATCTCTCTAGATTACTCGTTTAAAGCTGGTTCCTGAAACTCCGTAAGCAGGCTTTCTCAGGACAGTTTTCGTCTACCTTCAAGTGTCTGTCAGCTCAGTTCCTTCACCATCACCGTCCCTGCTTCTCCTCTTTGAATATGTTCAACATACCTTGTTAGTCCTATATTGTATCGGTCCCGCACGCTTGAGCAGTATTCTGGGATGGATCGATCGAGTGGTTTGTAATAAATCTCCTTTGTAGATTCATCGCATTTCCCTAGTATTCTATTACTAAACCGAAGTCTGTCACCTGCTCTACCTACTACCTGGACCTCTATGACCATTCCATTTCATATCCCTGCAAAGTGCTACATTCAGATATTTGTATGAATTGTCCGATTCCAACAGTGACTCCCTGATGTTGTAATCACAGGATACTGCGTTTTCTTTTTTCTTAAGTACGCTATTTACGAACATATAAAACAAGTTACCAATCTCAGCACCAACTTGAAATCTTATCAAGATTTTATATGAAATCTGTGAAGCTCTTTTCAGAAGTCCTTAATTATAAATAAGTGCATCATCTGCGAAATGTCTGAGGTAACCCTTAATGTTGTCTGCAACGTCATTAAGTAAAACATGAACAACAAAGTTTCCAACACACTTTCCTCCGGAACACCCTAAGTCAATTCTTCATCTGTCAGTGACTCTCCAGTCAAAGTAACAAGCTGTGTCCTCCCTACGAAGAAATCCTCAGTCCAGTCACAAATTTTGTTTGATATCCTATACCACCGTACTTTAGATAATAAGCGTGGATATGGTACTGCGTCCAGTCTTTTGGAAATCAAGAAATGCTGCATCTACCTGAATGCCTGGATCGATGGCTTTCAGTATGTCATGTGAGAGAAGTGCAGGTTAGGTTTCATACGACTGATGTTTCCGGAATCCATCCTGGTTGCCATGGAGGAGCTAATTCTGTTCTAGATACCTCATCACCTTTAGCTCAGAATATATTCTAAGTTTCTAGTACAAATGGGTGTTAAGGTATTGGACGGTAGTTTTGTGGATTGCTTCTGCTAGCCTTCTTGTAGACGGGTGTGACCTGTGCTCTCTTCCAGATTCTGGGCACGATTTTTGTTTGAGGGATCTACGGTAGACTATAGTTAAAAGAAGGCCTAACTCAGCCTGAAATTCGTGAAATTCGGTATACAGTCTGATATCATTTCCGTTGGGTCCTGAAGCTTTGTTCAGTTTCAATGATTTAAGCTGTTTCTCAACACTACTGACTAATATTTACTTCGCTCATCTTTGCAGTAGTACAAGAATTAAATTGTGACGATGCTCTTGAGTTTTCTTTTGTCGAGGAACATTTGAATATGGAGTTCAGCGTTTGTGCTTCTGCTTTGCTACCCTCAATATTAGTTGCTACTTCGTCCATAAGTATTTGGACACAAAATTTGGTATCGCTAATAGTATTTACGTACGATCGGAACGTTGTTAGATTTTCTCAGAGATCTTTCGATAATATTTAGCTACGGCAGTCGTTGAAGGCTTCACGCATTGCTCTCTTGACAGCCAGATCAGTTTCATTCAGAATTTTCCCATCTATAGCCGTACGCTTTGTTTCCCATCTGTTACCATGCATGATCATTTCCATCAAGAAGTGTTGCACTGGGTACATATCTGTCAAGTGCATGGTCAACTATCCTCCTAAATCGGAGCCTTAAAAATTGGAAATTTGTGTTAAGTTTTTATGGGATCAAACTGCTGAGATCATCGGTCCCAAAGTCTACACACTACTTAATCTAACTTAACTTACGCTATGGACGACACACACACCCATGCCCGAGGGAGGACTGGAACCTCCGACGGTGGGAGCCGCAAAGCGCCCTAGACCACGCAGCTACCCCACGTGGCCTTGGGGCCATTGTTCTTCTACATGGATCTCTACAGAGCTAATTGTTTCCAGTTCCTGACTGACGTTCGACGCTACCGATTTTTTATATAGTTTGCTCAACGTATAAATCCTTCTACTCGCTTTATTATACCGGGTGGGGTACTGCAGTGACTAGAACTCAGGGCTGGCATTCGGGAGAATGACGGTTCAAACCCGAGTCCGGTCACCCTAATTTAGGTTTTCTGTTCTTCCCGTAAATATTTTAAGGCAGATGCGGGGATGGTTCGCTCGAATGACATCGTTTTCGATGGGACGTTAAACACTAATCTCCTCCTCCTCGTTTTAATTATCCTTTCTACTTCGGCAATCGTTGTTGCTACAACTCTTTCACGATCAGTAACACCAGTTTCAAAGTGGATACCATCAAAGTGATTACGTCTGTTTGCTGTCATGAGATCCAATGCATTCCCATCAAGAGTTGGGCCCCGATATCCAGTGTATGATAAAAAAAGGAGAAGAGATGATGCTAATATTTAAGTCTATTCCCTTAACCTTTACCTGTCGCAGACTTGTAGAACATATTCTAAGCTCCAATGTTAATTTCCCCTTCCTTTAGATTTTTCTCAGATGTAGATACAGGTGATTTTCGAAAGGAATTACACTATCCACCGCATGTCGACTGATCACCAAGGTAAGACTGTAGTGTTCAGTGGATTGCGGAGTATACAGGATGAACTAGAACTCCACCGACAAAGTTTCAGAGGCTGTTCTGGGATATCTTCCGAGTATTCTGGTGCAAGGGACGCTCGTTACAGAGTAATAATGTAATTATAAGGTACTAGAGAATCTGGCAATACCTCGCTACTGGTAAATATGTATGGGAATTGGATATAAATCCTAAACTCCTTGACCCCCTCCTTCATTCTGCCCACCTTCTGCTCCCCCCTCTCTCCTTGTCCATCCCCTCCTATTTACCTTTTGCCAGTGCATCACCTCCCACCTCCCCCCCCCCCCTCCCCGTATACTGTCCATCCCGTCGTCCCCCCTCTCTACGACCATATCTCCCACCACCTCTCTGTACTCGTACCCTTCACTTTGATACCGAGCCTTGTTCATTGTTATTGCAAACGAAACCTTGATTGGGAATTGAAGTCGCTATATATGAATGGGTAAATCTGTTCGGCTCATAGGTATATGAGATATGAGATACACCTCTTCTGCTGTTGAATCTGTGAGCATAGTAGGTTCGGCCGGCCGATGTGGCCGTGAGGTTCTAGGCGCTACAGTCTGGAACCGCGCGACCGCTACAGTCGCAGGTTCGAATCCTACCGCGGGCATGGATGTGTGTGATGTCCTTAGGTTAGTTAGGTTTAAGTAGTTCTAAGTTCTAGGGGACTGATGATCACAGATGTTAAGTCCCATAGTGCTCAGAGCCATTTGAACCATAGTAGGTTCAATGGCACTATTAAGAGCAGTTTTAATCTGTGAATGAGTAAGATTACAAAGTTTCGTACGCTTCAGGTTCTGTAGCAGTATTCTAATCATAAACCAATAAGCCATAACTACAATTTGCCTGTTTTCGGTAAAACTGAATTCGAGGAAGAAAATAAAACATCACAGTGTTGTTTGAAAATGTATATAAGGAGAAACGATGTATACGTGGGAGAAACAATTTGTCTAATGATTTACATGCCCTCCTGTCGTAGCTGAAACTGACTACGAGAAAGAAAACGAAACCTCACATTTCCGCAGTACATCACAGCACAGCATTGCAGTCTGTTTTAGTGTAAAAACTGTGCATTGTTGTATTATGTGTGTCTGAATGTTTATTAGAATATAGTCTAAAAATCTGAAGTAAATCGGTCAAGTACTTAACTAGATTTCTGGTAATAACATCAAAAAAACAGCTCCTCTTTGACAGAAGTCAGGAGGTTGCGATATGCACATATATAAAGGGCGGTAGGATCACAAGGAAAGGTACAAAAGGGCAGTGCATTGACGGAGTTGTCATTGGTGCTCAGGTGATCCATGAGAAACACTTTCCAACGCGATTTTGGCCGCACGACGGGAATTAGCAGCCTTTGAATGAGGAATGGTAGTAGGAGCTACACGCATGGGACATTCCTTTCCGGAGGTCGTTAGGGAATTCAGTATTCCGGGCTCCACAGCGAAAAGTGTGTGCCAAGGATACCAGATTTTAGCAATTATTTCTCACCACGGACAACGCAATGGCCAAAGGCCTTCACTAAACGACTGAGAACAGCTCCGTTTGTTTAGAGTTATCAGTACTAGCAGACAAGCAACACCGCGTGAAATAACAACAGAAACCAATGTGGGACGTACGACGAGTGTATCCGTTAGGACTGTGTGGCGAAATCTTGCGTTAATGGGCTGCAGCAGCAGACAACCGACGCAAGTGCCTTTTCAACAGCACACCATCGCCTGCAGCGCCTCTTCTGGGCTCGCGACCACATCAGTTGCACCCTAGAAGTTGGTAAGAGCTGATGGCAGGGTTCGAGCGTGGTGCAGACTCCGCGAAGCCTGGGATCCAAGTAGTCAACAACGCACTGCGCAAGCTGGTGGTGGCTCTGTAATAGTATGGGCTGTATTTACATGGAATGGACTGGGTCCTCTAGTTCAACTGGACCTATCATTGACTGGCAATGGTTATATTCAGCTACTAGGAGAACATTTGCAGTCATTCATGGACTTTATGTTCCCAAACAACGATGGAATTGTCACCGAACCACAATTGTTCGCGATTGGTTTGAAGAACATTCTGGACAATTCGAGCGAATGGTTTGCCCACTCAGATCCCCAGACTTAAATCTCAAAGAACATTTATGGGACATATTCGAGATGTCAGTTAGTGCACAAAGTACCTGCAGCAATTTCGTAATTACGGACGCCCACAGAGGCGGCATAGCTCAGGGGACTCCCAATGACTTGTTCAGTACATGCCACGTCGGGCAACGACATTGGCAGATATCGCACGACTTTTGTCATCTCAGTGTAGGTTCCGTTTCTTACCACAGTTACCTACGCTTTCTGAGCAAACGCTGTCACGACACCGGAAAGAGTGTAATAGAGAATCGCCACGACGTGCAAACCACACGGATTCTCATAGAAGCCTATGGACATATGCAAAGGGATGGTAAAGTGGTTGCCGTGGCTTTGGGAACAGATCAGCGTAGGTGTCGTTGTGCCGCTCTCCCACTGCATTCAGTGAAACCATACACGAAGTGCGTAGCGGTCAACTCTTAAGCCTATCCTTACTGCTGTGTATCACTGTTAACGTACAGCTAACACTATAGGAAAAACAATCCGAGGCAGAGCAGTGCGTACTGAGCGCAAGCTCGAGGGAGAAGAGTAAAAAGAAAATGTTTGCGCGTTCTTAAAGGACCAAACTGTTGAGGCCATCGATCTCTAGACTTACACACTACTTAAACTAACTTATGCTAAGAACAGCACATACGGCCATGCCCGAGGGAGGACTCGAACTTCCGGCGGGAGAGGCCGCGCAATCCGTGACATGGCACCTCAAACCTCGCGGCCACAACGCGCGGCAAGAAGAGTAAAGTGGGCATTATTGTCAACGGCGAGCTCCGTGAGTAAATGGAAAATGTTACGTACTATTTTCAGTGCAATACAGACACACAGCTGATTGGGGCAAGAAACCAAAAGAAATGCAGTAATTATTAATATAGGAAATTAATTTCCAGTATGAGTTAGCGATCATTGTGAAGAAAGACATCTAGATCGCTAATTAAAATTTCTTTATTTATTATGATGTTTCACCTACTGCCATCATCTGATGTTAAAAAGATTAGGCCTTACAAAAGAAGGTTCCGTATCAATATTAAAAACTATGCCTGATGTTTTTTATACCTGATGACGGTAGTAGCTGAACTATCATAATACATAAAGAACATTTTAATAAGCTATGTAGACGGTTTTATTCGCGAAATGCAATAACTCTGTAACGAGCGGTCAAAGACCGTGTGTCCCTTACATCAAAATGCTCATAAGGAATCCCTGAACAACCTTTGAAAGTTTGTCGGTGGAGTTTCGGTTCACCCTGCATTTGTGGATATTATATTGTAAATGAAAATCTTACTTTGAAATTACAGAAACAGAATTATCCGGATTTCATTGTAGTGAGAGCATGCAGGTTAGAACTAATTTAATACTGCGAGTTATAATGTGAGTAATTTCTGTGAGAACATTACCATTGGATTTTTGTTTAACTGGTCTCTCGTACGAGTTGGTAACCTAACAGCTTACGTGGGCGCCAGAACCTCGTCCAGACTGTCTTCCCACACTGCCGTTCATCTGGTGTGGACTAGTGCAATCGACGGAATCAGGAATGAGTTTAGCCGGCAGGAGTTTGAAATAAGAGCCTACTTTCTTAATCAGAGTGCAATTTCGTTGGCTCTCACTTCTCCAATTCTGCAAGTGATCCCCTCAGACTCAGATGAATTTTGCTCTTGATAGTGTACTCGTATTTTACTGTAATAAGTTTTCTCGCTTGTGTCATGTCCATCTGCAGCCACTCATCGAAGATTAAATGTCGTAAAGCCAGAAAATCACGGGGATTTTGATTGTCGGTGTATTTAGCTGCTTGCTTCCACTGAAATTCAGGAACTGTTGCAACGTATAGCCATAAAAAGCGACAGTGACGCAAAGCTGTAAAGGAGTAGCTGTTTACCTGTGGCTGCAGTCAGGTACTGCAGTAGACGACTTCGTCCGTTCGTCATCCTTCAGGGAGTCGGAGGCAGCTGGAACTCATAGACTCGCTTTATACGTAACTGCTGGATATTCCATTCTAGTTACTTGATATCAGATGGTAGGTAAGACTGAGAGCATCACTGAATATTATGAACTACTTACATTCAGTAATTTTGTTATCTTTTATTGAATGATGACAATCCAGAGCATCTCTTTGTGGTAGCTAAAGTGTTCGTGTGAACAGAGGTCGAGCAGTAATCTGAGGGAAATTTGTTTTCTTCGAGATAGCACTTATCCAACACTTCTCTGAGGCCAATAATAGATGTTTGACATTCGCAGTTGAGGCTGCCTTGCGGAAATCTGTCAACTGCTTCACTGTTGAATATATTCTTAGAGAATTATAATTTATTTGTTAAAAGAGAGGATGTAGCTTGGCAAGTAATATGACTACTAAGATAGATATATTGAACCTTGTTTAAAAATACACGCAGTTACTGCGTTACTGTTGTTTTTACTTCGTTTTTCATGATGTTGTGGAGACTACTTTAATTCTGTTGACTGTGGTACTCCACTAAATTCACAACCTTTTACACTGTTAAGGTGATAATGTTCAGTATTTTACAACGTACGATGTTTCATCTACTCTCCTACCTCTCTGAGCCACTTTCTGACAATGAACATTCTTCAAACTCAAAGATTTATACAGCGAAACTGTGTGTCCTGAGCAATCTCCATTTGGCAGTCTCAACCACAAAGACTTTATTTGACCAGATTCCTTTTTTTTTCTCCGAGAAAACTAGAGGGTGACGCAATACCAGGTTGTGGCTCTAGTGTTGAACAGCGTACACACAGAAACCAACTTGTGCGCCAATAAGGGGCATTCAAATGTAAACGAGACAGATGGAAAAGAGCAAACTGTCTGTTATTTCAAAAGTAATCACCATAACTGTTAATACATCTGTCCCACTGTGAGACAAGACAGTCAGCGCCTTCATGGAAAAATGTTTGCGGTTGCCCATGGAACTATGATACAGGTAGTTCCCAGGTGTGCACATTTTCGTGGGAATCAAATCGACGACCAAGAATGTCTTTCTTCAGGACTCCAAAAACACAGAAATTGTGTTGGGAGAGATCGGGACTGTGTGGAGGATGCGTAACGGCTTCCCAGCGAATCTTCTGCAGCGTAGCCGAAACAACAGGCACGCCATCTCCAGGAAAGTCATGATGACCTTTTCCTTTGACTGCAAGGCCCACTACTCGTTGACATTGTGGAATACGGTGCCACAATTAGCACACAGCGGTACGTGGACACTTCGCAAAAATTGAAGCAAGCCATGAAGCCCAGACGCCCAGGAATGTTGACGGATGTTACAGAATAATGCCCGCTCGCATGTTCCAAAGGCTGTTTCGACTACGGTACAGAAGCTTCGCTGGGAAGCTCTTACACGTCATCCATACAGTCCCGACCTCTGACCGTATGATTTCCATATTTTTGGAGCCCTGAAGAAAGACATTCATGGCCTTCGATTTGCTTCCCACGGAAGTGTGTACGCCGGAACACTATCACACTACCGCAGACAACCACAAAAATTTTTCCATGAAGGTATTGTCCGTCTTGTCCACAGTGGGATAAATGTAGTAACAGTTATGCCGATAATTTTTTAAATAAAAAACAATTTAATTACTTTTTTCCATCTGTTTCGTTTTCTTTTGACTGTCCCTTCAAACCTTCGTCGAATTCGAGATACGTGCAGGTGTTATTTTCCTATTTGCCGTTTTGCACCGTGTAGTGAAACAATAGCAACAAATGAAATTTTCTGGCATTAAAACTGTGTGCCGGACTGAGACTAGAAGTCGGGACCTTTGCCTTTCGCGGGCAAGTGATCTACCTTCTTTTTTTTGTGAGCGGACGTCACATAACATCCGTTCAAATTGATCGCTGGTTCCTTTACACAGTTTTTTTTTTTTTTATTAAAGAGGACAATCGGCCTTCTGGCCCTATACCCTGAGCTACCGGGCCGGCACCATCTGAGCTACCCAAGCACGATTTGCGAACCGTCCTCACAGCTTTAAATTCTACCAGGCCCTCGTCTCCTACCTTCCAAACTTCACAGACGCTTATCCCCCTCGCATAATATGGAAACAATGTCTTCCCAATAATTTGTGACTTACTCTAAGGTTTGCCAAACAGTGTACAAAATGATGCCAAAAGAGAATACAGATGTATAGAAGTATCTGATACATAACATATCCCGGAGAAGTGTAATCTACCCCTTCCTTCCTTCTTGCAGCTATTGTCCACATTAGTCTTTTACGAAAATTTGAGAGGAGCGAAGATTACAATAAACTTTCTGGTTTACTTTTGTTTTCTCTTAGAGTTAGATCCATTTCTTCGTGTCTGGGGCCGCGAGGGTAGCCAGCGGTCTGAGTCGCCTTGTCATGGTCAGCGCGTCTCCCCCCCGTCGGAGGTTCGAGTCCTCCCTCTGGTATGGGTGTGTGTGTTGTCTTTAGCGTAAGTTAGTTTAACTTAGATTAAGTGGTGTGTAAGCTTAGGGACTGATGACCTCAGCAGTTTGGTCCCATAAGACCTTACCACAAATTTCCAATTCTTGTCTGGGGGTCTGATTCGTGAAACTGAAAATGTCACATTTTAGGTCCTCACGTTTGAATTGATCTAAACAAATTTGAAGATTGTTGTTGCAGAATATTTTTGTTACGTTATTATGTTTTGTCACATTTTAGTATATCATACAGTCTTTTGATTATTCACATTCACATTAACAAAGCCGAAATTACATTGTTCGGACTATATACTAAAATACGTCCGACCACGTCAGAGGCATGCTTACTACTGTCTCACTCAGTGGAAATAACAATATTCCAAAGGGTTTACAATTCTTCTTAAGAAATGAATTTCTATTAATTTCTGTTACATTATTACCCTCGATTAGTATTTCATAAATGAATCCAGAAATAAACATAGGAACCAGTAGATTATTGCGTAATTGATAGCAGAAATGTAAAGTGTGCCAGTAGTTCGTAATTTCAAATGTTTCTAAAAATAATAATTTTAATTGTGCATTCAGAACTAGTGCATATTGATTATAACACCCAAAATGAAGTATTTCCTTTTCATAAATTTTAGCTTGAAATATAACATTCTGTGTATAAAATTCTATGAAAGTATCAGAAAAGCAGCTGAGATAATACTGACATGTCCAAAATTCGAAAAATAATACTGGTATCGACAAGTACTGTTGGGGAAAAGTAATACTAGAGGAGGATGTCCCGTTGCAAGCTCTCCTGCGATCCTTGCAGAAGTTTCGCAGGAGAGCTTCTGTCAAGTTTGGCAGGTAGAGGACGAGATCCTGGCAGAATTTAAAACTGTGAAGACAGGTCGCGAGTCATTCATTGGTAGCTCAGATGGTAGAGCAATTGCCCGCGAAAGGCAAAGATCTCGAGTTCGAGTGTCAGTCCGGCACACAGTTTTAATCTACCAGGAAGTTTCATATCAGCGCACACTCCTCCGCTGAGTGAAAATTTCATACTGGAAATAGCAACGAACTTGGATGGTTGCACAGAGTATCTTGTGGAACAAACTGAGGATAGGAACGCCTTTTGTGGAAACGTCGTCCAACGGAGCTAAGAGCATCTAAGCTAAAGGAATTAATGCCTGTCGCTAGGCCACTTCTTTAGCAGTAGACGTGGGTTGCAGCGCTGACGGCAGCCAGCAGTGTTGTGACAGTCGTGGACGCGTTCGACATCATCTAACATGCGGAGTGCTGTCAGCCTAACTGCTAGAAATTCCGTTTGCGGTCCGTCAACATAAAAGCTCACTTCTGTGCTGCCGAAGTGTTGGCCTAGCGGAGGACTTTAATCCCTGTAGCTCCGACGCTCTGTAGCGCCGTTGGATGACGTCTCCAGACATGGGTTCTTATTCTCAGTTCGCTCCTGAAGACACGCTCTACAACCGTCCAATTCTAGCGGCATCGTTTTACTGCATCCTGAATATCTCGAAATACCACAACACTCGTGAACCAGTAGAGTACAAGAAGAAAGATATATGTGCTCAGTAAACTAGGCAGAAAATCAGTAATGTCATACCTCAATGAGGACTTGAAACTTTCAGCTCAGGGCAAGAGCATGTAGAGGAATTCTAGCTCAAGTTTAAAAGAATAGTTGATCATGCTCTGGGTAGACATGTACGCAGTAGAACAGTTCTTAATGGGAGGGAACCTCCATGTATACAATCACTGTAAAGAAACTTCTAAAGAAACAGAGATTACTGCATAATAGGTGTGAAACAAAGCGTAGGGCTATAGACAGAGAGATGCTGAATGAAATATGTTTGGCTGTCAAGAGATCAATGCGTGATGCCTTCAATGACTAACGTAGCAGAATATTGTCAAGTGATCTTTCACAGAACCCAAGGAAATACTGATCGTATGCAAAGGCTGTTAGTGTCAATAAGTTAGTGTCCAGTCCCTAGTGAATAGGAACTGAAATTGATGGTAGAAAAGCGAAAGCTAAAATGCTTAACTCCGTCTTCAAATGTCCCTTTACAAAGGAAAAGCCAGGAGACTTGTTCCAGTTTAATCCTCGTACCAATGAAAAGATGAATGAACTAAGTATTAGTGTCAGTCGTGTTGATAAACAGCTGAAATCGTTAAAATTGAACAAAGTTCCAGGACCCAATGGAATCCCTGTCAGATTTTATACTGAATTTAGGGATGAGTTAACCCGTCTTCTAACTATGTCGTAGATTCCTTGAACAAAAAACTGTTCCCAGTATAAGGACAAAAACCACAGGTCACACCCGTCTACAAGAAGGTTAGTAGAAGTGATCCTCAAAACTACCGTCCAGGATGAATAAGTTCACCCTCGTGACACAAGATATGTCCGAGATGATATGTTGGAAACTGCCACTGGCTCTTAGCCCACCACACGTTGGATACCACAAGTCTCACCTACTAGGGAAAGACCTGAAGTGCTCCACCAGTGGAGAACCAGAAGACGAAAAAAACAAAGAATCACAATCACTTTCCGCCAAGCCTCATAGAGGAGCCAGAAGCCGAATTAGCAGCCAAAACCTACCTTCACGTTGTACAAATCAGTCGAACTATCCTCCACTCACTGAATCTCCCCTCTTGACTGTTCTGCTGCCCTGGTAGCCAATCTAGGCACGGTACCAGAGTTCCCACGCTGGGGGAGCAAGCCTGTGCTTTGCATTTCCTGAGGAGAGCCAATCAGCTACTCAAAATCTCTCTTGTCTGAAAAAAAGAAGACTTCAGATTAGGGAGGCGTCATTCTCACCGTAAGCATGGCGATGTTTCAGTGAAGTACATCTACCTAGATGGGTCCACAGTCCCTCATTTACGAAGAGATCTAATCCCTCCAGACTGGCCATTTCCAATTTCTGAAAGAAACTGTTAAGCTTCCTAGAGAGTCATGCCTGTGAATTATGTTTTTTTTTCGCTCGCTAAAAGAATGTGCTGACTTCCTGGCATCAGGGGAGTTACAGTTTTGCCTCCACTAACCACGTGCACCAGCTGCTCTGACTGTATCGTCCCAGCTTCTAAAATGAGAATGCTTACAGTTTTATGACCGTTCCATTACTTGCACAAAAGCTAAGATTACAGCAGTCTCTCTTAAATGGTTTCCTCCAACCAGTTTCCGCCATCTGGCCACCTTTGCAATGGACTGTTTCCTGGCCCAGGTAAATTATTTTGTGAGCCGGTACCCTCCTGCTCCGACCCTAAGTGGACAGAGTGGAGTGCCATGGCCCGAGGTCCCTCTCCAGGTACAATTCACAGAGCTCTGCTTCTTCAAATCATTTGCACAGCTGGTCTCTGGATAATATTTATGATCCACAATTCATCATTCTCCCTTTCGTCGGTCACATCCACTATGACCCTACAGGCACAAGTTCTCTACAGGCTACACATGAAGTTGTATGAACATTCTGCCCACAATTTTCTCATGTAAGAAAGTCATAAACCACACATACCAAATGTATTATTGGGGAACAAGGAGATCATGGCCTAAAATATGAACATTAATCTGACTGACAGAGCAGTTAGAATAAGAGAGTGGCTTGCCACCTTTCACTTCTTCCTCCCCCCCCCCCTCTGTCTCTCCATCTTCTCCTGCCCCTCTCTCCTTCCATTTCCTCCTTTCCACTTCGTATCTCAATTTCCTCTTGCTTCTCTGTCCATCTCCTCTTACCCCTCTCTCTGACCTTGAATCTTGTTGACTGTTGTTGTATATTCAAATTCTGCGTCAGTATTCTAAGCATAAGTCGGTAAGTCATAAATGCAACCTTCCTGACTGCTAACAATGTTACGCTATTATAAATATTATGTATATGTATTTACCGAGTTCACTACAATTACTAGATATATATTTAGATATTAGATGTGGCACTGTATTGGGTGTATAAAAATACGCATGTATTCGAATGCAAGTTGTGTGAGAATTTCAGAGCAATCGGGGTAGAGCTTATCAGTATGAAGATTTAAGATTCTGAATGCAGAAACAGTTAGGCTTTTATTTACGTAGATGCAAATGTTTGTTTCTACAAAATTGTAAGTCTCAAAGCTTCTTGACTGATTCCTTTGAAATTCTGACGCAATATTGCATTGCAATACGACTGTCATTTTATGTACATAGTAGAGCTCCATACGATATGTACATACACTGATAGAAAAAGAATCACAGCAACAAGATGGTGTTGCTTGACATAAACAAAAGTTGTTAGGCGTGTTTATACATCTGAAAGATGATGGCTGTTCAAATTTCGCGCCAGTCACATAAGAGTGACGCTAGTAGCGCCACTACGAGGATGCTAAACATGTTTGCTTTAAATACACTCTCTAATGGTCGTGAGCGTTAGTTACCGTTGTGATTGGATGCGGTTAGTTGATGTTAGTCAAGGATGCCTCTAAGGCGGCATTATAATCACTTCACGAATTGAAACGAGGTCGTGTAATATGGCTACGGTTCAAACGGTTCAACTGGCTCTGAGCACTTTGGGACTTAGCTTCACAGGTCATCAGTCCCCTAGAACTTAGAACTACTTAAACCTACCTAACCTAAGGACATCACACACATCCATGCCCGAGGAAGGATTAGAACCTGCGACCGTAGAGGTCTCGCGGTTCCAGACTGTAGTGCCTAGAACCGCACGGCCACCCCGGCCGGCTAGGGCTACGGGAAGCTGGGTGTTCCTTCTGTGATATTGAAAACAGACTCGGCAGGAATGTAGCCATTGTACATCACTGCTGGCAGCGATTGTGACGAGAATTTACTGTCGCAAGATGACTGGTCTCTGGACGGTCACATGGCACTACCGAGCGGGAAGATCATCGTGTTTGGCGTATGACTCTGAGGCATCGTACTGCATCTGCAGGAGCAATCTGAGCGGCAATTGGCACCACAGTAACACTACGAACTCTTACAAATCGGTTATTTCAAGGACAGCCAACCTGCACCGTGCATTCCACTGACCCCAAACCACCGTCATTTGCAACTTCAGTGGTGTCAAGCGAGAGCTAATTGGGGGGCAGGGTAAGGTCTGTTGTGTTTTCTGACGGAAGTTGATTTTTCCTCGGTGCCAGTGATAGTCATGCGTTGGTTAGGAGGAAGCCAGTTGGGGCCTCCAACCAACCTGTTTGCATGCTAGACACACTGAACATACACGTGGAGTTATGGTCTAGGGTGCGATTTTGTGTGACAGCAGGAGCACTCTCGCAGTTATCCCACACACTCTGTTTGCAAAATTGTACATCCGTCTCGTGGTTTGACCTGTTGTACTGCCATTCATGAACAGCATTCCACAGGGTGTTTTTTCAACAGGATAACTCTCGTCCATATAATTATGTTGTAACCCAAAATACTCCACAGAGTATAGACAAGTTGCCTTGGCCTGCTCGATCATCAGATCTGTCTTCAATCGAGCACATATGGGACAACATTCGACAGCTCCATCGTCATCCACGATCAGCATTAACTGTTCCTGTATTGTCTGATCAAGTTCAACAGGCATGTAACTTCATCCCACAAACTGACATCCAGCACCTATGAGACACAATGCATGCACGTCTGCAAGCTTGCATTCAACATTCTGGCGGTTATACCGGTTATTAATGCGCCAGCATTTCATATTTTACAATGGCTTATCTCGCACTTACATTAACCTGTGATCTTGCAATGTTAATCACTTAAGTACTTTACCTAGACAAATGCATTCCCGAAATTTCATTACTCCACATTAATTACATTTCGGCGTTCCAACTTTTTACCGTGAGTGTATACATACAGTGCGGCACAAAATAGGTGTTAGAAAGTATTAGCTTACTGTGGTTTAATTATGTGCTACAAATGATCCTCCTTGTGATTTTATTGTACAGTAGCTCTGAAAATTCAGTTAGCTCAGTCATCGATGCGCCGTGCCCTCCTGTGATGCTCTTGTTTTCGCGGAGTTTTCCCTGTCCAAACGATACGCTTTGCGGCGCGCTGGTTAGTGAGCGCTCCCTTGATACGTGGAGCGCGGAGCTATGCAGGGAATAAAGGAGTACGGAGCGAGTCTCCACGGGGCATCGCAGGGGATCAGTTGACGCGTGGTTTACTGCTGTGCCGCACTGGTGGTGTCACTGCGGCGCCTGTGGTTGTGGCAAGCGGAACTGGAGTACGGCTGCAGTAGCCAATAATCATAGACCCTGACCAAGAGCCGTCTGCCTTTGCGCTGTGACGAGACCCCCGGTGTTTGGCCTGGCTTGTACATCTGTGGTAGCTCCCGGGATTAATTTTCAGACGGTTAGCTTTTTCTCTGGTGGACTGTTTTCAAATCGTGATTGCTCCGTGTGGCCACTCTGTTTGTTCAATGGGTGTTCTAAATCGCTTGAGTGTTGAGTTTGCTTCAGTGTTAATCGCAAGTGGAATTAACTGACTTGTGCACTGGTTGATTTTACTATCAGTTCTTGATTGCCGATATTCGTATCTTATCTGAGTGAATTGCTGCTTTCACGATTTGTCAATGAACTGCTGGTCTGTGTGCTAAAGATTAACTTTCAACGTAAGATGGATTTTCCGGTTCCACTTCCTGCCTGTGAGCAGTTGTAGCTTGTCGAAAAACTTGTGCCATCAAAGGGCGGTATTCTTAGCAGTTAAAACTGAGTGCAGGGTCTCGTTATTATTGTTGTTATTGTTATTACTCTTTTCTCTGTAAGCTACAGATTCTTTGGTTATTAATCAGGTTGCTCAATTGTCATAGAGACTTTTGCTGTTAAGACAATTTACATTTGAATAGCTTGAAAGCTTCTAGCTTGCTATAAACTGTGTTACCATATTGACATTCGTAAGGAAGTATCATACTGCCTGAATCAAAATGCATTCAACTTACATCGGTAGTTAAGCTTTTTTTTATTTTACTTGTGAAGTTCATTCTATATAGCAGTAACATTGTTTTTATTAAACTTATGGGCCGTGAGGCTATTTATCTTGCACACCTACAAGAATTGTTTGTTTAAATGAGTGGTAATTCTTTTAAAATTTTGTTTTAGGTAATTCTTTAACCATGAGAATACCGCCGGTTGCTTATGATAGTGTTATTCTGTAACTGTGTTGTTGCCACTGTTTGCATCTTGGTTTTGTCAAATAAATATCTGTTTTTTGCTGTATTCTCAAATTGTGGTTCAGCATTCCACTCCAGCAGCCTCGTGTCCTGCTCCCTATTTTATCAGTCGATGTCCCAATTCACATTTCTGAACGGAAGCAGCAATACTGGAGCAGCGTTTACTGACTTACAATTGTGGTAGTCGCGTATGCAGCAGCAAATCTGGTCCAAGAAGAGCACCATCCTGAACGACGATTTCTCGGTGAGACTGCAATACAGAACAGCTGTAAAATCGTGATGGAAAAATTTAGTCATCCTTTGATACAGATTTATGCGATGTTTTCTCTGTTTTTTGACAAGTTGATGAATTGTTTTGAAAAGACCAGATCCCTACATGAGTCAGGAAGGGACAGTCAGAGCGGCCAGCCTCAGTTGTAACCTTGGAGAATGTTGAACAACTGAGACTCTTATTCAGTGAGGAGCCCACTGCATCAACAAGACACGCAGCACAGCAAATCAAGGATAATGAAGAAGAGACTTAATTTCCCTAACGAAAGTCAACAATGGTAACCTTTAAAGAAATAGGGTGTGGTGGGGCGACATCCTTTTGGAAAATAGATGACTGAGGCCTTTGAAAATGGAACAGTCGATACAGAACTTATATTGTTTAGAGATGAGGCACGTTTACGTCTCCGCGATTACGTCAACAAACAGAACTAGCGGCATTGGGCTACTGAGAACCCGGACATTCAATTTGCTGCTCCTCCTCATCAACAAAATGTCCCTGTTTGGTGGGCAACCAGAACAGAATGCAATATTGGGCCGATTGGGACCTGTCGCAGCAGACAAGACATGTACCGGAACATGGATTTTTACATGGTGTGGAATGGTCCCTTTACAACACCACTCTGAAACTTTGTGATCAACTGTCTTACATTTCAGGTTGTCTGCTGTGGCATAAATATTACAACAAGGCTCTATCACCCCATATTCTGTTATAGTAGACAAAAACTTCTTAACGCCCATTTTACGTCCTCGTTTGAGCAATACTGGAATGTTGCTCGTCAGTCTGGGATCCTTACCACATGGGAATGATGAAGGGGAGAAGATCCAAAGAAGAGCAGCGCATTTCATCGCAGGTTCTTTTATAAGCATGGGGCCTCTCCACGCCCACACCAACGCGGTGACCAAGCCAAAAGTTCTACTGTCACCTCCGTATAACATCCAGAATGAGATTTTCACTCTGCAGCGGAGTGTGCGCTGATATGAAACTTCCTGGCAGATTAAAACTGTGTGCCCGACCGAGACTCGAACTCGGGACCTTTGCCTTTCGCGGGCAAGTGCTCTACCAACTGAGCTACCGAAGCACGACTCACGCCCGGTACTCACAGCTTTACTTCTGCCAGTACCTCGTCCCCTACCTTCCAAACTTTACAGAAGCTCTCCTGCGAGATTCTGTAAAGTTTGGAAGGTAGGAGACGAGGTACTGGCAGAAGTAAAGCTGTGAGTGCCGGGCGTGAGTCGTGCTTCGGTAGCTCAGTTGGTAGAGCACTTGCCCGCGAAAGGCAAAGGTCCCGAGTTCGAGTCGTGGTCGGGCACACAGTTTTAATCTGCCAGGAAGTTTCATATCCGTATAACATGTTAGTTTTTGAATCAGGCGTCACAGGATGCGGGCTGTGATGTTATCCATGCGTCTGGGTAAGATTTCTCATATACATGGTCCATCAGGAGATAAAAAGTGGACGAAAGCGATCGAAGGGTAGCGGTTGTAAGGACAGAGGAAAAAAAGTGCCAAGGCAATCGCCAAGGGAAAAAAACCTCTGCGACAGTAGGACGGGTAGTAAGGGCAGTAGCAGCTTGCTAGCTGCGACAGCGCATGCAAGGTGTGGTTATGTTAGTGCGAGGTATCGTGCATCGTTACCTTTGTCGTTGAGGAAGGTCGTCCCTGTAACAGTTCAAGGTCGTCATACATTAGTGGGCGATTGCTCATAGATCGGCTCACAGTGTAGGGAGTGTGTGTGGCTGGTTTGCGTGCTGTGTACAGTACTGTTTCCCTGCGATTGCCTGTTTTTCGGCGGGTCGAGCATCTGGGGTTACCAGTAGTAGCTGTGTCGCAGGGGCTCGCCAGTACTGTCGTGTTAGCGTGCTATGGACCATAGATGTTTAGTTCCTTGCCAGTAGTGTCTTTGGCCTATTATGTTTCCATCTATGGTTGTGGTCGTATTTACCCAGAGAAAGGATAAACGGGTTACGCGAGTGTCTCGTGTTATTGTACAGTCGTGTAAAGAGTTTTTGGAATACCTGCAAGAGGATATCTAGCCGATATTCCCGGTGAAGGTCCGTGGTGCGTGTGTAGCGTGGAGCGTTACTTATGTTTCTGAGTACTTTGTTCTGTATGAGCTGCAGACTCAGTTAGACTTAGTTAGGTTTAAGTAATTCTAAGTTCTAGGGAACTGATGACCACAGCAGTTAAGTCCTATAGTGGTCAGAGCCATTTGAACCATTTTTCAGTGTGCTACGCCTGTTAAGCATAGGGTAGAGTTGTTTGAGCATCGCGTTTGCTTTGTTGGTCACGTGTTGAATGTGGTCCCCCCCAGAATAGTTTCCGGTCCAGCCAGACACCGAGGTATTTGACCTTCTCGCGGAAAAGTATTGGGCGTGCATGCAGTTTTATTGGGTTGCAGTGCTGATGTTTGCGCAGTAGTTTCGGTCTTCTAGTCAACAGAACGGCTTCGCACTTGTTGACGTTTACTCTAACACGACATTTCACCAGCCAAGGCTCTGCCGGTCTGAGTGCAGTCTGTTGTCGTGAATTGATGTTAGACGGCTTCCAGTCTTGCGCAAGGATGGCAGTGTCATCCGCGTAGATTGCCACCGTCGCGTTGTGTGTAGCTGGAAGGTCTTTAATGTAGAGGTTAAACAGTAAGGGCCCAAGGATGCTTCCTTGGGGTACTCCTGCCTGGATACCATGTCGTGTTGATTATTTTCCCTGCACGTCGGTGTTGAAACTCCTGTCCGTGAGATATGAGTGTATGATACGCACGAGCCCGTCGGGGAACCTGCGTCGCTGATTCATTAAGTAAGCGAGAAAGCGTGACGCAGACGCTCATCCAACTCCAGTAGCAGACGCTACAAGAGAGGAGCTACTCATCGCGCTATGGTTTACGTTAAAACTCTGAGAGTTACCTTCCTACTAGAGTCAACTTATATGTTGCTTCCTCCAACATGTATCTCGCGGAAATATCACAAAAATAAAATCAGAGAGATTCGAGCTCACACTGCAACTTGCCAGCAATCGTTCTCCGCACACGACTGTAACAGGAAATTAGGGAAGCGACAATGGTGCACAAAGCACCCCTCCCCCCCCCCCCCCCCGCCACATACTGTAAGATAGCTTGTGGAGTATAAATGTAGATGTAAAACTGCCGAGAAGTATAGCCCTAGTGCATGGAGTTCATTGTCACTTTGAAAGCATTTAACACGACATTTGCTCGTCCTTAACATAATGACAGCTTGTACCTACAAGCGTACTTACAGATTAGTGAGTAAAATTCTTACAAAGAGAGCAGTATATTCTTCGTAGAAAACCAAAACGATGCCAAATATCGATGTGGATATTAGGGCTCAGCATTTAGACATCGTTACAAATACGGTTAATTAGGAAGACAGTCTGTAACAGGTATAATTTTAGCGCTAAGATCACTTTTTGGTGCACCAAGGAGAACTTTCTCATTATGATGTCCACAACTCTAGTTCACGCACTGCTGAGGCTAGTAAAAGCCGTTCTCTGGTTCTTCAAACTGCATAATTCCATCTAAGTGCCACGTGATATACAGTGTTTCACAACTATACTGATACCTGGGTTTGTTACGTCGCTCTTTGAACAACAAGAAGACTCGCTATCGTTTATCAGTATGAGATATGTGGAATGGTGCTCAGCCGTTGAAATGAGTTTTTTACCTCTCACGACGAACAGTTATGCTGTAGGAACGCCTAATAGCTCAGTGTAGCATTTCAAATGGTTCAAATGGCTCTGAGCACTATGGGACTCAACTGCTGAGGTCATTATCCCCTAGAACTTAGAACTAGTTAAACCTAACTAACCTAAGGACATCACAAACATCCATGCCCGAGGCAGGATTCGAACCTGCGACCGTAGCGGTCGCGCGGTTCCAGACTGAAGCGCCTTTAACCGCACGGCCACTTCGGCCGGCTAGTGTAGCATTTCTTTAGTGTATATAGTGATGGATACTCACCAGTTTATCATAATGGTGGTTTTAGAGACTGAATGTCTGATCAGTTTTTGGCTATAGGTGTTCCATCACAGGCTAACTTCCTAGCGAAGTGGAGTAGCAGTGCTGCTATGAATAGAAGTGATCCAACGTGCTACAACCTCTTGTCTCACTTGTGATCCCCAGTCGCCCCAATCCTGTATATCCCGCAGAACAACCACTTCATGCTCTTGCGGTGTTATTTATTTTCGTCAAGCAAACACTATCACTAAATATCATGTGTTACGTCATGTGACTGTGTCAGTCTTTTCGAGCAGATATCAGTTCATTCAGACCACATAACGCTCCAAACGAACGGTAGAAATATAATTCAGCTGCTATTCGATAGTGCTAAGAAGTGGGTTATAACTTAACAACTGCCATTTTACGATCTAACGTTCATAAAAATCTGAATATAGTTTGTGAAAACGATACTTATGATTGTGGAACAATTACCCCAATTTTCTAATGAAGTTTAGCGTAACGTTAATTTTCCAGAAACAGACACGTTGAGAAACGTGACGGTACACAATACACAAAAAATAAGTAAATTGGAAACAGCAGTCAGCAACAAATTTGTTTCAGATCTTTATTGAAATAAGCACCAAGCAACATGCTTATTTGCTGAAGTCTCATGTTGCGGTCTGTTAGTTGTGGTCTGTTAGTTGTGTGATATCATGTGATTTGCTCCCGAACGAAGGGAGTGCGCAATGCGTTCTGCACGGAGCGGGACGGACCATGTTTTGCAGCTCAATACTTGTGGTTTTTGTTTTATTCCACCTATAATGAATTCCACAGTAGCTGAGTTCCTTCACAATACGCAACTTTACGTGAAAATCAACCCTAAAATGTTGCAAGTGGGCCCTGAAGCACGCGCTTCACTACATACGCAGCAGAACAACACTATATTGCCACTCAAATCGGAACTCAATCATGGGGCATTTCTATATTGATATTCAAAATACAATTGAGACTCGTTTGAAGCTAAGACAATAGCCGTTAGAGCGGTGCGCTGACCACATGACCCTCTATATACACATCCACTGGTGGCTACCGACTGAGTATGACATGGTCATCGGTCGATACCGTTGGGCCTTCTGAGGCCTGTTCGGACGGACTTAAGTTTTTCAGTTTTTCAAGTTAACATCGTTGTATGAAGTTGAGCATGATCTAATAGTAACTGCAAAAGAACTTCATAGCAAATTTCTCTTTAAAATCTTCATGATCAATGCGATTTGGAAAAAAAACGAGAACTTCAAAACATAACTAATATCAGCTATATAATATGTTACAATGGAAATTAGTGAACCCCTAAAATGTCGGAGTGAGATGTACCCTGAAGACTTTTGTCTGGTGTTCGACACGCACATTATTACTTCAATATGCAGGCATACGTTCAGTACCTGCATACGTTCAGTACTGTATACTGACAGAATGTATTAGCATGATTTAGAAGAACAAAACAAAGCATATTTTGTGGCCATCACGGAGAAACACGGCCATATGCCCGATGCTGTAAGGCTGAAGAAAGTATCTTCACCAAAGTCAGAGAGCCTTAACTTCATCTACAGGAGCACGTCTGTCCTCTCGTGCGGCTCTCTCGCAATAGATTTATACATTTGTAAATCTACTACACACAACTGGAACGTTCACACAAGGCTGGTAATTTGGTAAGTTTACGACGTTAATTCAAGCACAAATAACTTCATATCCACTATCACCTGTCATAAAAATCCCTCCCGAGTTAAGGACAGTCAACTGTGAAAAAGTGTTCGTAATTTTACCGAGTACACATTGTCTAGCCAACATTCGACATATTCTTTAGTCTTAGCAAAGATCAGTGCGTGCAAAGAAACGCAAAGTTCGTTTTCATTTGGAACTTTGTCAAATTATAAAACAACCTGCACTGAGGTGACAGAGGTCTAAGGATACCTCCTAATATCGTGTCGGACCTCATTTTGCCCGCCGTACTGCAGCTACTTGACGTGGCATGAACTCGGCAAGTCGTTCGAAGTCCCCTGCATATATATTCAACCATGTTGCCTTTATAGCCGTTCACAATTGCAGAAGTGTTGCCGCTACAGGATATTGTGCAAAATATGGCCTCTCGATTATGTCCCACAAACATTCGATGGGATTCATTTCTGGGGATCTGGGTGGCCACACCATTCGCTCGAAATGTCCACAACATTCTTCAAACCAATCGCGGGCAGTTGTAACCCGGTGACAATTTTACCATTGTTTGGGAACATTATGTCCATTAATGGCTGAAAATGGTCTCCAACTAGCCGAACATAACCATTTCCAGTCAATGAACGGTTCAGCTGGACTATAGGACACAGTTCATTCCATATAAACACAGCCTACAATGTTTACTATTAAAAACAGTCTTGATCACGATTTATTTATCAAGGTGACCGGTTTCGACCACTACTGTGGTCATCTTCAGACCATGATGGCCACAGTAGTGGTCGAAACCGGTCACCTTGATAAATAAATCGTGATCAAGACTGTTTTTAATAGTAAATATTTATAAGACATTGATCACTGCTGTTCCCATAATGCATTCAAAAGTGACAGCCTACAATGTTATTGAGTCACCATCAGCTTGCACAGTGTCTTGTTGATGACTTGGGTCCATAGCTTCGTAGGGTCTGTGCCACACTCGAACATTATCATAAGCTCTTACCAATTTAAATCGCGACTCATCTGACCAGGTCACAGTGAGACGCTGCATGAGAAGTCGTGCTATTAGCAAAGGCACTCGCGTCGGTCGTTTGCTGCCATAACCCATTAACGCCAGATTTCGCCGCACTGACCTAAGGATTACGTTCGTCGTTACGTCGAACTTTGGTTTCTGCGGTAATTTCACGCAGTGTTGCTTGCCTGTTAGCACTGACAACGCTGCGCAAACGCAGCCGCTTTCAGTCGTTAAGTCAAGGCCACTGCGTTGTCCGTGGTGAGAAATAATGCCTGAAATTTGGCATTCTCGGCACACTCGTGACACCTTTGATCTCGTAATACTAAATTCCCTAACTTTCCGAAATGGAATGTCCCATGCGTCTAGCTCCAACAACCGCTTCGCCTTCAGTCTGTTAATTCTCGTCGTGCTCCCACAATCACGTCGGAAACCGTTTCACAAGAACCCATTGAGTACAAATGACTGTTCCGCCAATGCACTCCTTTTATACCTTGTGCACACTATACTACGACCATCTGTATGTGTGCATATTGCTATCCCACGGCTCTTGTTACCTCAGTATTGGTCTTGAATTAAAATACTTATTTAAAAAGTGACATAATGTGTCACCGTATCACGTTCGTTATAATATAAATAATAATCCTCTTTCGATGCTTGTCATATTCTATACTGAATAGCTACACACGTCTTTCACACTTAGGGAGGGGAGCAACTTTTTTCAGAGTGCCACTCCAGTTTTAATTTCCACTGAGAGGCTTCGAACTGTTGTTTACAAGTAGTTTTCCCTCGCTATACCTGTACTGAATGACAAAATCAGCAGTATCTATTTGACAGGCATTTCACAGGGCATAATTGCCTTTTGGATACGCTTGATGAAATTCAGCGACTACAATTTCGAGGCAATCACATTTTACACCACAAGAAAATTCGATCCAATCACAACACTGGCGCAGACATTAAGAGCAGCAACTAATAGACAGACGTAAGAGCCAGTAATATAAAATAAATAGCTGTAACTGTTGATTTTGTTGTTGTCTTCAGTCTCAAGACTGGTTTAATGCAGCTTGTCATTGGTGTCAAAATTTTATTAATGTAAGAAATGGCATGGCTGCGAGGAGAGGAGAGAAGCTTTAAGACAGTGCACAAAGCATGGTGCCAGATGGACATCAGGTAGGGAGCCAGTACTGCTTATGAAGTAAGACTTGTGGACAGTCTGCTGAGGAGACGTCCGTCCTGCAGTGGCTAGTCAGGACAACAACCTCGATTGCCCAGGTGACTAGCAGACGCGGGGCTACAATCAAGACTGTCGAGAACATTCTAGTAGGTTATGGAAAGACTTCGATCATTTGGAAGATCGTCAGAAAGGTAAGCGGAAAGCAACACTGCGAGAGAAACTCATCCATAAAGTCCCTGAACAATTAGTATATAAGCGACTGGCACACAGGGCCAGATAATTCGGTACCATGAGCGGAGCAGTGAACGGTGGAGAGTAACCAGCAACCAAGAACCAGTACCACAGCCCAGTCGTCGAACGTA
The DNA here is from genome assembly GCF_021461385.2 of Schistocerca piceifrons. Classification (NCBI taxonomy): domain Eukaryota; kingdom Metazoa; phylum Arthropoda; class Insecta; order Orthoptera; family Acrididae; genus Schistocerca; species Schistocerca piceifrons. Next base: position 653,932,691 of record NC_060138.1, on the reverse strand, counting down.
GTCGCTGTAGAGTGACACTTCGATGCTAACGCAGTAACAACTCCAACATTCGAAGGAGGACAACTGAATTTCCGATAAGTATCCCGCATCAGTTATTAGTTTGTGTTTTCTGGCTGTCATAGAAGAACAAACTCTCTAGAGTTTGTCTCTAGTAGTAGCAAAGATTAACAGTTAGCTTTCTCTGTGTGTCACAATATAAAGAGGATCGAGCACTGTGTCGCAGTTATCTGTGAATGACTGTGTATGGTCGCAAAGAGTAATAGTTGATACTTTCTGTGTGTCAGAATATAAAGCGGAACAAGCGCTGTCTCGCACCTGCCTCCCATTGTGGTTAAAGTGTTTGACTCTGTATCGTAGTAACGAGTTACAAGCAGAGCGCTCATCTCTGACAGCGAGAGGTAGAAGTCAGGAATTGAAAGCTGGTGGAGAGGACTAACATATAGAGAACTAAGATGTATTCATCGATTTGGAAAGATATAAAGCTACTGTAAGACACCCTTCCGAATAAGTTTGAACTGTTGGGAATAAATTGTTCTTAAACTGGGTGCTTAAGTTCTTTATACAAAGCCAACAACTTGTTCTCTCCATTCGAAAATCATCTGTGTTAAGCGTTCTAGGAGGCATTCTCCCTCTTACTCCGTGAAAGGGTGACTTAGTAGACCTTGGACCACACTGCTCTCAAAATCCTGATTGCGCTACGCAGGCCACACCTTCGTCTACACTGGCGGTGAGAACCTGTGCCGAGACACGACTTAAAATTTATGGTGTCAGGTGTGTCGTCTGTGTTGTGTACAGGCATTCCAAAGTACGGAATTTGTTCCTCGAACAGTGTATAGCAAGAAGATCGATGACCAGGCCTGTCGAACAGATCTAAAGAAGCAGAAGCCATCCCTAGAACTCACAGAAACTTGATAAACTTGTTCAGACTAGACAGGTTGCATAGGAGCCCAGCAGAGGAAGATATTCCCGTAGAGGGAACTACAAATGAAACCAGCAGAACTACAGCATATCAACGCAAGAAGTTCAGTAAAGTGACGACGGCAATACCTTTAAGACTCTGTTCATAACACTGTATTAAACTATGGAATTCTAGATTCTCATATTTTACTATTGGCATTGTTTTCCCATAATATTTACTGATAGTGTCAGTACTCGTGAGTACGGTGAAACGTTGTGTATTTTCGAACGTTTGCGACTGCCGTGAAAAACTCATACATCATCATCAACTATAAAAATTATTTGTGGTGTTTAGAAACTTTCGGCAACAGCAGCCTCGTTCAAAAACAATTGCTCGCTAATTTCGTTGTACAGTTACGTGAAAAATGAGTACATGTTGAGAATTTTCGGACGCCTGCCAAAGTATGTTTATGAGAATTTTCGCACGTTACGAGTATTGTGCATAGCCTATTTTGCAGCAAATCAGTATTTCTTGTTCAGTTACTGTTGCACACATTATAACTAGCATATCGCGTTACATTTAGTTTCCCTTTCCGACAGGAATGTATATAATCTCCATTTATTGTAAGTCAACGCTATTTTTTCACGTTTGTTAGCGATTACAACCTCAAACAAAGCTTCAGGTGATTAATAACTTTTATGTCAAAATTCTCTGTTGTTCGTTTTGTGTAGTAATTGCTTCAGTTCTTAAAGGAAATTAGTAACAATTAAGCAGTTTAAAGATTTAGCAATTGAAAGAGATCTTCAGGTTTATTTTAAAGCGACTTCTTTACTGATCAATTAATATCATTTTTTTACACGTCTATTTCCAATGGACCAACCGAGGAACAAATCTCCACGGTCATGGAACGATTCAGTACAAGAAATTAACATAAATAAAATTAAATGTAGGCAAATCCTATGCAGATGTCAGGGCACTCTATTCAGCAGAGGCTGCTATCCAGGTAGCTCACCTTGTGTGGGGTGCACAGAAGGATTTTTTAGATTTGGCGACTTCCATCCAGTCCAGATAATGACAGCTATAGAGGATCCGGAAGTTACAATATAACATCCAAAGAAATGCCTCCTACAAGCGTGAGCATAAAAATCACGGTGATTAATGGCAGATGCATTCACAATAAAACTCATGAAAACTGTGGAACTCACATTCTACTAGGTACAAAAAGCTGGTTAAAAACTGTAATTCATACCAGAGAGACATTTGGTGAAAATTTAAGAGTATGTCGAAATGATAAGACCATGGTAAATGAGGATGGTGTACTTGTTGCAGCAGACAAGAAACTCAAATCCAACTGAAACTGTATGTGAGACTGGGCAAGATCCTATATAGAGTGTGGGTATAAACTTATAATTGGATATCTCTGTTGACCACCACGCTCACCTCCAGATGTAACTGAAAATTTTAGAGAAAAGCTAAGTTCACTAGTTTGTATGTTTCCCAATCATATTATCATCGTTGGAGGAGATTTCAATCATGCAACGATCAATTGGGAAAATTATGTTTTTGTAATTGGTGACTGTGAAAGATGTCCTGTAAAACACTACCAAATACATTAGCTGAGAACTATCTAGAAGCCGGCCGCGGTGGTCTCGCGGTTCTAGGAGCGCAGTCCGGAACCGTGAGACTGCTACGGTCGCAGGTTCGAATCCTGCCTCGGGCATGGATGTGTGTGATGTCCTTAGGTCAGTTAGGTTTAAGTAGTTCTAAGTTCTAGGGGACTGATGACCACAGCAGTTGAGTCCCATAGTGCTCAGAGCCATTTGAACCATTTTTTGAACTATCTAGAACAGACTGTTTAGAAGCCTACGCATGATGGAAATACAGTGGATCTAGGAGCAACAAACAGACTTGATCTCTTTAAGGATACCGGCTCCCAGGTTGATGCCATATTTCTCGACTTTCGAAAGGCGTTCGACTCAGCTCCGCACTGTTGCTTGCTCCAAAAAGTGCGAGCTTACGGTCTGTCCGATGACATATGCGGTTGGACAGAAATTTTTCTAACAGACAGAGAGCAGTATGTCGTCCTGAGTGGGGTGACTTCAACAGAAATAAGCGTAACTTCAGGTTTGCCCCAGGCCAGCGTAATAGGTTCGCTGCTTTTTACGATTTACATAAACGATATGGTTGATGGTATTGACAGCTGCGTTAGACTGTTTGCCGATGATGCTGTAGTCTACAGGAAGGTAGTATTACACGAAAGTTGTGAACCAGTCAATGAGGAATTGCAGAAAATAAATGTATGGTGTAATGACTGGCAGTTATCGCTCAATATTAGCAAGTGTAACCTACTGCATATAACAAGGCGAAAATCCCCATTAATGTACGAGTACAAAATAAATGCCCAGTCTTTGGAAGCGGTAGCATCCGTCAAGTATCTGGGTATGACTATTCGAAATGATCTCAAATGGAATGATCAGATTACACAAGAAACGGGCAAGGCGAACTCTAGATCACGGTTTATTGGTAGAATCCTAAAGTGATGCAGTCCTGCAACAAAGTAAATTGCTTACAATACGTCAGTTCGTCCAGTCTTAGAGTATTGTTCGTCTGTATGGGACCCTTACCAGTTGGTTCTGATTCAAGAGACTGAGAGGGTCCAAAGATGAGCGGCAAGATTCGTGACTGGTACATTTAGCAATCGCGAGAGCGTTACAGATCTCATAGAAAGTTTGAAGTGGGACACACTTGCAGATAGACGACGTGCTAAAAGGAAGGGGCTGCTCACTAAATTCCGAAATCCGATCTTCGCCGAGGATGTAGAGCATACATTATTACCACCAACTTTCAAACATTTAGCTCTGGAGAGGAACATTTAGAAGAACTGTGGCTCTCATTTGGAAGAATAGTTAACCTTGAATTTGGTAGATACATACCTAGTAGAAAAGCTCATAGTCGGAGGTTCTCTCCATGGTATGCAGTCATCGTGAAGAAACTTCTACAGAAAAAAAAAACTTCTGCATAATAGGGATAAAACAAAGCACATGGCTATAGATATGGAAAAACTGAATGAAACGTATTCGGTTGCCAAGAGGGCAATGCGTGAAGCCTACAATGACTACCTTACCAGAATATTACCGAAGGATCTCTTACATAATCCAAGGGAATTCTGGTCACATGTAAAGGCTATTAGTGGTGCCAAAATTAGTGTCCAGACTATCATGAACGAGACAGGGACTGTAAGTAAGGGTGGGAAAACAAAAGCAGATGCGCTGAATTTGGTTTTCAAACGATTCTTTACGAGTGAAACTCCACGAGTATTGCTCCAGTTTAACCGTCGCCATGCTGTGTTGTGAACTGAGAATTCTTCTCTGCTGTCGTACATAACATGATGAGTAGACGACTAGTGAGATTGCCCCGCATTAGTAGCCAAAAAATACTTGATATCAATAATTAAATGAAATCAAACACAAAGGGTACGAAATTAAGGGGTTCGTGTATGAATGTAAAAACTGCTTATACGATAAAAACATAAAAGAAATGTATGTATTTCAATGCTGTTTACACAAACGAAAACAAAATTACAAATCTCAGGGCCGATTTGAGACGTGGGCACGGCTCAGTTATTAAGGGGAAGGAGGGGAGGACAATCGTCTCGCCATTATTCGTGATCATTCGTCGTATAGTGCCGTGGCTGGCAGGCGCTGCGTTGGTGCGGCGCGTCGCCTCAGAGCTGTGTTGCCCTCGTCAGCAGTCGCGGCTCTGCGCCGAGGAACAGGTACGATCTCCTCGTTGTCTGCCCATTGCGGTTGCGTGTCCGAAGTTGTGATATCATGGTGTCAGAAGGCCGATGTTAGTGGTGGACGGAAGGGACCTCATGTCCTCTAGCTTCCGCGCTGTCTCGCTGACTTCCCTTTCGCTCCTCATCCATCTCTCAGCTCAACTTCTCTTCGAAATTTCCTTCCTTTCGCCGTTGTCATCGGTGGACAAAATTCTCAATGCAACCCAATGACAGATCGCCGTTTTATGGCCACGCCTCTCTGGGCAGGGTGGAAATTTCCTATCTGGTGTGGGCCGATGGAATTGGCATCCTTCTCACGATTTCACATTTTTACGATGTTTTGCTGCATTCCGAGGCTGTTGTGAAAGGAGCTACATAAGACTTCTTTGTAACCGCTTCCTCTGCATGAGGCCTGAACAGACTTACGTTTGGGCTTCGTATCAGAGTCTGCCGGCATCCATGGTTTATAAGGAACGTCCTTACCGTCGAGAAAAACATCTTAAGGTCGCTGACTTCTTTCACATGCCTCCATGTGCGAATTCTCCGCGCTTTGTGTACGCTTCTCCCTGTGCCCGTGGGGTGCTGGAGTTGTCGGCACATTCCTGCTTTCTAAGGCAGGTGAAATTACTGCTGCCAGGCCGGGAGAACTCACGCACTTTCGCACGTCCATTCTTGACGTTCCGTCCCAATGGCTATAGGTGTCCATCAGTTCTCGGCACGCTTCTCATTGTCAGCAGGGCTTTCGCAGCCATGCGAGGGCGTTCGCACTGCTTCTCACAGCGTGCTTGCAGAATGGCTGCAGTGTCCTCTTAACGGGTGCTCGCCGCAGGGTGTCCGGCTCCCTCTCCCTTCTCGCCCGCTGGCGCTGCGAGATGGCGAAAATCAACATGGATGGAGGTATCATAACTGCAACAATGAATGATACAGACGTTAGTGATAGAAGCGTTGAGAAACAGCTAAAAACGCTACAACTGAACAAAGTTCTTGGACCCAGTAGAACCCCTATAAGATTTTATACCGAATTTGTGTCTGAGTTAACCCTTACTTAACTAAAATCGACCATAAATCCCTTGAACAAAAAGCCATACTCAGTGAAATCCCTGGACTAGCAGGACAGAGCGTGTGAGGTTATATTTGTGGAAAGGGGCAAAAATAAGTTTCTGTTAGTTACACTCAACATATAAATTTTGTTAGTTAAAACACACAATAACATAAGCAAGAATTAAAAACTCTCAAAGTTTTAACGATAGAGCTCCTTTGGTTTGATATAAATTGGCTGAAAGCCACATACGAAAATCTGGGGCCCAAGGCCTAAGCAAGGAATTGAGGTACAGGAGTTCGTCTGCAAGTTTAACTTCTCTCAAAAAAATTTTTTTTTTACTTCAATAAAAATAGGCTGAAGGCCACACATCAAGCAAGAACGGTGTTACAGCTTAAGGCCACAACAAATTTTCAATGTCAATTTTAAATAGGCTGAAACCTGGCTGAAGGCTGCATATCAATCAAACAATTTAACAGCTTAAAGCCTAGGAAGAAGGGCTTTGAATTTAACAGGCAGTGGGCCTTAGCTTAAAACATTTCTTGCAAACTCCAAGACAAAATTTTGAATTATCAATTTAACAGAGATTAAACTCAGCTCAAGCCAGGTACTAAAGAATACCAATCTTATGACCTAAGGGCAAGACCAAAATTTTGAAATTTTAATTTGAGAGAGATTAAATCTCTGCTGAAAGCCACACACCATGTCAAAACAATTTTACGGCTTAAGGCCTAGGAAGAAGAGCTTTCAATTTGAAAAGGCTGAGGGCCTTAGCTTAAAACATTGCATGCAAACTCGGCTGAAGGCCTCATACTAAACAATAACAATGTTATGACTTAACGGCAAGAGCAGGATTTTCGATTTACAGATTAAGAGAGTTTAAAACTCGGCTAAAGGCCACACAACATAGAGAAAACAATTTCACGGCTTAAGGCCTAAAGAGAAAAAAGCTTGCAATTTTAATAAGCTAAAACTCGGTGAAGGCCACACAGAGTACTTAAGACTAAAAGGAATTCACTGTGTAAAACACAAGGAGCGGCCATCAGAAGGTTCCAAGGGTCAGCATGGGAAGTAACACTAACGCACGTTCAGATGAGACAGGCAGCCAGACCGACAACCTCTTAATCGGTAGGCAACGCAATCTAGGGACGGTTCACGACCGACCGACAATCTGACCAATTTCCAACGGTCAGAACCAATGCACAGATAATGGAAAATACTGGCCGATGAAGAGTAAACCAAGATACCAATAACTTCAAACTCACCAATATCAAGGCATGCAACACCACTCAAGACAAGTTTATAAGAATACCGAAAACACAAGTCACAACTGTCAAGTCACTACGGGAGGCTGTAGATTCTAGGCAACAAAATGCACGATTTGTTTTCACACGGGTCAACGGCTGAGGAAACAATAATCCACAAATAACGAACAAATCGTAACAGTCGAGTTTTAAGAACAGGTAACTAATTATTCAACTTGAGGATCCTGCTTCAGAAGAAAACGAAAAGTCGCTCACACATATAGCGCCTCCAAATGCAACGATGCGTGCCCGCCACCAGAATTCCCAGCCTGGCTTCGCGCTGTGAAGATTGCGTCGCTGCTCAGTTCCAACGAACCAACAAGGTCCAACCACATCCCAACTCGGAAAATGGTGTTCGTCCTGAGGACCCAAAACGTCGTCGACTGAGACGACCGGCCGAGCAAACGACCAACGGCAGCCCACGTTCCGGTGAATACTAACACCATACGGATCATACTGTTGCTGGCTGCCAACTCTTCCCCGACTGATACGGGTGTCAGTGCTCAGCAGACCACATGTCGCCATCCGATGACCAGCCGATCGACCGACCAACGGCCTTCCGTCTGCGTCGACCACGGTCCTGGCGCGTACTTGCACCATGCGGACTTGCCTGCTACTGACTACCAACTCGTCCAACCGCCGAGTAACGACGAACCTGACTCAATCCACAACCCAAAAGCGACTGAGACTCAGAGCCGACTGACTAACATGCGACTGTCTGCCTTCCGACTGACTCTGCAGAATCACTCCACCAACTCCGTCCACTGACTACCTGCTGGTCCGACTCCAACCGTCTTCCAGACACACAACGACCCAGACATACTATCGGTCCCTCCAAAGACGGTACGACAGTGCACTTATCTATAAGCGCTGCTGCTGCCACTCATGGGCCATTAAAGTAGAAATTAGTGAGCCAGTAAATGGAATAAGAAAGCGAGGCGGCAGTACCATAAAAGAAGATGACAAACAATAAATGACATGAACACGAGCCGTGCACAGCTCACCCAGTAATTGGAAGAAACAACATCGAGTGGCGCAGTGGTTAGCACACTGGACTCGCATTCAGGAGGACGACGGTTCAATCCCGCGTCTAGTTATCCTGATTTAGGTTTTCCGTGATTTCCCTAAATCGCTTCAGGCATGGTTCCTTTGAAAGGGCACGGCCGACTTCCTTCCCCATCCTTCCCTAATCTGATGAGACCGATAACATCGCAGTTTGGTCCCTTCCCCCAAATCAACCCCAACCCCAACAGCAAGAATGGTCATGCTGAAGCAACGGAGCTGGCAGACACCAGAAGGTAAACGGAAACCATCTCGAAAAATCCTGCTTACAAAGTTCCAAGAACCAGCTTTGAATGAAATTTAATGAGTCTACAAAGGAGATTTAATAAAAATCACTTGTGCAACCCATCCTAGAATATTGCTCATATGTATGGGACCTGTACCAAATAGGGCAAACAGAGAGGACAGCATGAATAGTCACAGGTTGTTTCGACCTATGATAGAGTGGCGCAGAGATGTTGAAGAAAGTGAACTAGCAGACACTTGAAGATAGACGTAAGCTATCCAGAGAAAGTGTACCTGTATTTACAAAGTTTCAAGAACCATCTTTTAGAGACGATTCCTGGCATACAGGGTGGAGAAAATTGTGTGATACCAGTAGGAACCAAAATTACTAATGTTGTGTAGGTCGATAACGCACTATTTTTAAACTACGTAAACTTGCCATGTGCTCCGGTTGGCCGAGGGATTGCCCTGTTCCCGGATGCTCTGGACAACACATGACCACAAATGCTTTGCCTGCCGGAGGTCGTGATGTATCCAAGGCAGCCCTCTTGATGGGTGGTAGCGCACCAGCCTTCCACTCTGCGGGTCTGGGGGCAAATCTGCCAGGATCCTGACACGTCCATTGTAGTTTCATGATAAACAAACCCGTCAACAGCTGTTAGTTCGCGTACAGAAGGTATTTTACAAATTGTGTCCTGCCTAAAAAGGGCCTTTTTGTAGTTAGGACATTTTTTACTTAAAAGAAGTGCTCGAACTGGCGACCCTCTGACACGACACAAGCTTAGTAACGTCAAACGGTGTTTTGCCGAACTCTTTCAAAGATTCCTGGCATTGCCCTGATGTGATTGGCGGCATGTTGAGGACCATCCATTAATTCCTCTTTGTTTCTAGATGGTTCGCGTCTGGGTGGGGGAACTAGAACCTTGAAGAATCCCCATGGGAAAAAGTCCAGTGGTGTGAGATCTGGTGATCACGAGGGCCATGTCCTCGGAGCACCTCTGCCAACTACCCAGCACTCAAAGAGTTCATTTAAATATCTGCACACAGCATGACTTACGTGTGGGCACCCCATCATGCTGCAACCACATGCATAGCCATATGTCTAGGGGAACATCTTATAGCAGGCCTGGTAGAGTTTCTTGCAAAAAGTGAAGGTAATTTGCTCCGGTAAGTCGAAGAGGTAGATCGACCACCCAATCAGATGGTCACCCACAATGCCTGCCCAAATGTTGAGCGAAAATCGTCCCTAGTGTCCATGGATGGATGTGACATGAGGATTTTCCCTTGCCCAGTAATGAACATTTTGAGTGTTGTAAAGGCCATCCCGTTGGAAGGTGCACTTGTCAGTAAACAACACAATGACAGGGAAGTTGGGATCTTGAGCAACACATTGCAGAAGCCACTGGCAAAACCCTTATGTGTGTTTATAGTCTGCCACAGGATTTAGGTCTTGGACAGAGTAGAAACTAAATGGATGCTGGCCATCATCCCTCAAAACCTCTCAGACTAACTGATGAAGTGACCCCCATGTCTCCAACTGCTCGAGCACTTGTCTTAGGTGCTTCCTCGAAGTGTTTGAGAACAGCCTCTTGAAATGCAGTGTCCCATTGTGTTCGAGGTCTACCAGCATCACCATGATACCCACTAACAAGCCTGTTTCGCCAAATTACTGCTGAATTGTTGTAAACGTTCGCAGGTGTGGGTGGAGCGTCTCTGGGTACTGTTCCTCATGCAACCGTTGAGCTTCACGCACATCACCGTCAGCTAGTAAAAAAAAAAAAAAAAAAAAAAAAAAAAAAAAAAAAAAAAATCTCGTTGTTGATGGAGCGAGGGTCGTTTGTATGGATAAACCGACAACCATAGTGCTGCCCGTCAACTCACCAGCGGCAATAGGGCAATCCTACGGCCAATCGGAGTGCGTGGTGCAAAGTTTCCGTAGTTTAAAAATGGTGTGTTGTCGACCTACACAACATTAGTAATTTTGGTTCCTACTGGCATCAGCTATCCAGGGCTAAAATTTCGTGACACAGTTTTTCTCCATCCTGTATACTAGAGTTCCCTTCATATTGATCCTGTAGGAATCGTGAAGACAAGTTCAGATTATTTACAGAGTGCACAGAGGCATTTAAACACCAATTCTTCCTGCGCTTCATACATTAATGGAATGTGAAAAACCTCTAATAACTGTTATAATGAGAAGTACCCTTTGTCAGCAGTTTGTAGAATATGGATATGTATACATGGTTGTAAATTTTATTTACCCTCCCATTTGATTCAGTATTGTCTCATTAATTACTCAATTGACCTACCTAATCCTCAGCATTCTTCTGTGGCAACACATTTTGAAACCTTCTAATTTTCCCTAGTCTGAAATGTTTATCGTCCTAGTTTCATTTCTGTACAATGCTACGCGCTAGACAATATCTTCAGAAAAGACTTCCTAACACTAACATCTGTATTCGATGTTAACAAATTTATCTTCTTCGGAAACACTTTTCATGCAATTGCCAGTCTACATTTTATATCCTCTCTACTTCAGCCATCACCAGGACCATGGCCCACTCAGCCCCAATTTCAACTCCCTGGACTTTTTTGTGTGAGGAGAGATGTGTAACCTTGTTTACAAAACCCCTGTTGAATCAGAGGAGGATCTGATTGCCCGGACAGTAGCAGCAGTAGGAATTACAGATATTCCTGCAGTCTTTGACCATGTTAGAAAGAACATGACCCATCAGTGTCACCCTTGGTTACAAGTCATCAGAGACATTTTTGAACCTCTAGTGTAATTGAAGTAATTTTTTTTTTTTGTTAATGTTGTAGTCTCTTAGTAATAAAGAATTAAAACTTCTTTGTGTTACTTTTGTCACCACAGGACAACAAATTAGAAAAAGTATTTTCATTGTCCCATGCAACCTCCCAGAGTTTAGCTTAATTAATTTTCATCCAGAGAAAAAGCCCACTATGGGTTTAAAAAAAACCTCTCCAGAAAATATGACATTAGAGAAAAAAATGTTTTTGGTGTCCTCTGGAAACTCCCAGAGTTTGTCAGATGAAATAATTTTCATGCTGTATATTCCTTCAACTTCTTTCTTCTTTGCTTGGTACTGGCTTGTCATCTGAAGTCTTGATATACATATAGCAGCTTCTCCTTGTAATTGTTCTTATATGTGACATCTATCTTCACCTACCTTTCTATAGCCTTCCATTTGTCCTATAGCCACCCTTACTTACTCATTTTGCCCTTACTCAATCTAATTTTTTGTACATCATGTTCCCTTTCACCTGGTTCATTTTTTGCATTTTTATATTTTCTCCTTTCGTCTGATGAATTCAATATCTCATGTGTTAATCAAAGACCTCTACTAGGCTTTGTCTTCTTACCTAACTGATCCTCTGCTGCCTTAACTATTTCATCTCTCAGAGCTATCCATTTGTCTCTTGTTGTATTACTTTCCCCTGTTTCAGTCAATCATTGTCTAATGCTTCCCATGAAACTCTCAACAACCTCTTTTTATTTAAATTTGTCCAGGTCCCATCTCCTTAATTTGCTAACTTGCCGTGATTTTTTTGTTTCAGTCTGCAGTTCATAACCAGTATATTATGGTCAGAGTTCACATCTGCTCTTGGAAATTTGTTTCATTTCAAAATCTAGTTTAGAAATCTGTCTTACCATTATATAATAAATCAGAAACCTTACAGGTCTGTTTCATGCATATAATCTCCTTACATGATTCTTAAACTAAGGGTTAGCAATGATTAAGTTATGCCCTTTAGAAAATTCTACCAGGCAGCTTCCCCTTTCATTCCTTTCTTCCAGTCCGCACTCCTCTACTATTTTTCCTTCTCTTCCTTTTCCTACTATTGGCTTCCACTACCTCATCACAATTAAATTTTCCTCTCCCTTAATTATCTGAAAAATCTCATCTTCATAACCAGTTGGCATATAAACTTGCACTATTGTGGTGGGTGTCAGCTTTGAGCATATCTTGGCAGCAATAATGAATTCACTATGCTGTTCATAGTAACTCACATTCCTATTTTCTTATTTATCACTCCTACTCCTGCATGACACTTGTTTGATTTAGTGCTTTCACCCCATACTCACCTAACCATAAGCTCTGTTCTTCCTGCCACTGAACTTCATTAATTCCCATTATTTCTAACTTGAACCTAAATTCTCTTACCTACTCAACCTGATTGAGAGATCTAACATTCTATTCTCTCATCTATAAAAACCAATTTTATTTTTCCTGATGACAGCATCCTCCCAAGTATTCCCCACCCAGAGATCCAAAGGGGGGACTGCTTTACCCTCAGTATATTTTGCTCAAGATGGTCCTATTTTATTTAACTGTACAGTACAGTTGCATGCTCTCGGAAGAAAGTTTCCCCTTGCTTTCAGCTATTCATAGTACAAGCACAACAAAGCCACATTGATTTGTGTTAGAAGACCATATCAGTCAATCATACAGACTGTTGCCCTGCAATTACTGAAATGGTTGCTGCCTTTCTTCAGGAACCATATGTTTGTCTGGCCTCTCCACAGATATTCATCCATTGTAGATGCACCAACAGTTTGTCTATTTGTATCACTGAGCCATAAGACACCCCACCCATGGTTCATGAGCAAAGCTGTAACTACAGAACAAGCAAGTGTATTATTATTAGGTGTGTGTAGAATGAATTCTTTCATAAACATTTAACACACTGAAACTTCCTGGGTGTTTAAAACTGTGCTAGCATAACTCATGACTCAACCTCACAGCTTCATTTCTGCAGTATCTCCTACTTCACAGATGTTCTTCTTGAAATTTAATGAGTCTAGTGCTCCAGAAAACATGGATATTTCAGAGAAATGATTTGACCACCAGCTAGTGGTATCAATTTTTAAAAAAGGAGGTAAAAGCCTATGCAGTAATTACAGTGGAGTAAGTTTAGTGGACTCAACATACAAGGTGTATGCTAAGATTTTAAATACAAGACTTAAAAACATAGCTGAAGCAGTACCGCAAGAGGAAAAAATGGATTTTAGGAAAGGACACTCCGCAATAGAAGCAGTTTTTATTCTACAGCAAATAATAAAAAAATGGAGAGAGGACAATAAAGAAACACACATTGCTTTTATTGACTTTAAAAAAGCTTTTGACAATCTCAATAGACAGAAACTTTGGGAAATAATGATGAATTGTGGATATCCAAAACATATAGTAAATGTAATAAAAACTTTATATCAAGACACAAATATCACTCTAGATCTCAATGGTAAAACAACTAATGAGATACCAACTAACAAAGGGGTATAACAAGGCTGCTGCATCTCTCCAACTTTGTTCAACATCTACATTAATGGAATAATACATATATGGAAATCAGAATTTCAGAAAGGCATCTACCTAGACAGGAACATTCTTTTAAATAATTTACTATATGCCGATGATGCAGTGATCCTAGCAGATAAGGAAGATGACCTTCAGAAATGAATCTACTTGCTAAAACAAATAAGTGCAAAATTTAACATGGAAATTTCAAAAGAAAAAACAAAGACACTGGGGAAAGAACCAATCAGAACCAAAACAGTGATAGATCAGACAATTGTAGAGCAAGTAAACCATCTCAATTATCTTGGATGTGAAATGACATATGGCTACAACAGAGATATTGAAATTAAGCTTAGTAAATTCAGCCAGGTATGTGGAACAATTAACAGAAACCTAAACAAAAAAACCAGGAAAGACATTCAAATTAAGGCAACCTGTGGGAAAAAGTACTAGTTTCCTAAAATGTTTTGATGTTAATTAAAGTTGTTTGCAAACTCAAAAACAAAGTTAATTTATGATAAATGCAGATAATATATAGGGCTAGCCCTCTTTAAGTGAAAACTATGTGTGACACAATATGTTAGTTAGAAAATCTGCTTCAGTAACTAAATCACAAATGTCGATTTGTTATAAATTGCTCGTAGATTATGCAAAGGGCAATAGTATTGTCCAAAAACTGTGCTGCAATAGTAGATCTTGAAATAGACTAGTTAGTAATATTGGCTATCAGTGAAAGCTATTTTAAATTTCATCTAATAGTTTGACTATTAAACATAATATGTACCATGTATTGGAGAGTAATTGTCTATGGAGACTTCATCGATTTTCACTCAGATCGCTATAACTGTGCAAATGTGGAGCTGCTGATGTAACTAGCAGTGTCAACAGTTACTGATCTTCAGATGGCTTTCTCCAAAATTTGGAGCTGCCGAAACAAGTACCAGTTGCAACAGTTATTGTTATCTTCAGATGGCTTTCCCTCCCACTGCAGATACCGCTTGATCAAGTCAAACATGTTGTCTCACATATAAAATACCAAGTAGTCAAACAGCAGGGCAAAACTTCTTGTACATATGAGGAACATTGAAGTGTACAGTTTTGCACTTTTGTTTAACAGGTGAATTCTCTTGGATTGTTTTGGTTCAGAGTTGAATCACTCGAGCTTAATTCCTCCCTTAAAGTAATCAACTCACTCCTGGATTCTGATAGGAGCCTTATATATCTGACTTGTGATGAAAACTTTATCATAAGTACTAAAGCAATCTTGTTTCTCTCATCATAATGCCTGAAATTTATGGCTATTCACTATAAATTATTTTGGTAATGTGAAGACCCAGTATCATGTACATACATTTGGGAGAAGAGGTAACAACTCACCAAATAGAAGAGGCAATGCATCATTGAAAGGCTCACAAACAAGACTGAAAACTATGCTAGCTTTTAGACTGTTAAGTTTTCTGAGATACAGAGAGCGTGTGCACACATGCACACTTGCATGCACATGTGTGCATGCCTGCCCACATTGTCTGGGCCAGTTATATTTGTCTGAAAGCTTGCAAAGTTTTCAGTCTTGTCTTTGTGCCTGTTGATAATTCAGCACCTCCACTCTTCAGTGAAAGGTTACCTTTATGCTTTAAAAGATTGATTATTGCAATCACAGTCCTCCTCCAAGTATGTTCTTATATCTCCCAATAAAAAACAAACACTGCTATTGATATTGACAAGGTGTCACATGATTCATATTAAAGATATTACCGCACTTGAAATGAATGCATTTAAACTTCTCTAAATAACATGTTTATATGGAATCTTGCCTGGTTATTTGCCCAATGGACTTGACGCTCAGCATAAATATCAAAACACAAATATCATCCAATAGTTTAAAATCATGTACTGTAGGATGGCAATATTACTGACAGTATCAAATCATCTCTCTGTATGTCCATCTTTTTAGTGATGATTGTGGGACTCAACTGTTCGATAGAGGATGTCAAATTAAACACCTTTGAGCTGTCAATTTTCAACCTTATTTTATTGGGCTATCAGTTTCACCATTTTACTATGCACTGATGTAGTTTTATTCTTCTTTTATTAGTTATTAGTAGTTAATTATGATACAGGTAGTTATGTGGTTGACATCCAGTAAGTAGTATAAGGTGTACTAGTATATGACAACATGTAATCGAACATTTTATGTTCAGTCTGAGCTCATCAGTATATGATTACATTATGTTACTCCAGTTGTTTCAAGGGCATTGTATTAGCATTATAATGTGATTATTTATGCATAACATGAAATATGGACCTCCATTTAGTAGATTCCTTTTTACATTTATATGACATATATACTTTGCTCACTAGTTAAAGTTTATATGGTGTGCACTGTTCTCTTATTTTATTCCTTAATTTATCTGTAACTGAGTGTAACTTCCTGTACTGGTTGATATTGTTATTGTATGTTATTACATATTACCACTGTGTATAAGACTTGCAACATGCCCCTTTTTCTTGTGGTTATCTATTTCATACAGGCACCACTGTTGTCTGTACACAGGGCCTGAAGATGGCATAGTAAAATGCTGAAACTGGTAGCCCAATAAAATAAGACTGAAAATGGACAGCTGGAAGGTATTTATTTGATATTCTGTATCAGATCATGGCTGTAGCTGCTACTTAAACTGTGTATCAAGGATCTATTAAATGCTGCAGGTAGTTTGTTGAAGGCAAGGGTTTGGGTGAGAGGAGAAAGAAGGCAAGGAGGGAGGGGGGAGGGTTTGGGTGAGAGGAGAAAGAAGGCAAGGAGGGGGGGGGAGGGTTTGGGGAAAGGTGGCTAAAAGCTGGGGGAGAGAGAGAGAGAGAGAGAGAGAGAGAGAGAGAGAGAGAGCAGGTGCACAGGATAGGAATGCAACATGAGCACTGGCACTGGGGAGTTCATGCGGTACATGATGGTGATGTGAAGGCGCAGACTGGGAAGAGTGACACAACAGAGGAAGGAGAGACTGTGGGGAAGAAGTTGAGGATGCGGGATGAGAGAAGTTAGGGTCCAGGGGCAGGGTGGAGGTTGGTTTGGGACAGGGGGCTAATGAAGGTAGAGACCAGTTGGATTATGGGAAAGGAGGATGTGTTGCAATGACAACTTCCATCTATGCAGTTCAGAGAAAGTGGTTTAGTGAGAAGGATAAAGATAGCACAGGCTATGAAACCTAGCATGTTGCGTTCAGCAGCATGTTCCTCCACTTGGTGGTCAACACTGTTCTTGGCCAGTTTGGCAGTGCCAATTCAATTGGGTCAACAGCTACATGGTGGCTATGCTGTGCAGGAACTGGACAAGAGATGTTGTAATGACTCTTTTTACAGGTGACCCTGCTTTCGATAAGATAGGATGAGCCAGGTATGAGGACTGGAGTAGAATGTGCTGGGTGGTTGTATTGGATAGGTTTTGAACCTAATTCCTCCACGGGGATATGGCCTATGTGGCAAGAGATTTGGTATGGGTGTGGCATAAGGATGGGTGGGCAGCAGAATACCATTTCAGAGGGGTAGAAAAGATTGTGAGTAGGGAGCTCTCATTCCTGGGTACAACGATAAATAGTCTAAACCATAGCAAATGATATGGTTCAGCTCTTCTAGTCCATGGTGATATTGGACAATTAGCACTGTTCTACTTTGCATCTGGTTCTGGCAGACGGCTGGAGGATTATGGGTGTGTGAGAATATGGTTTGGGAATCAGTTTGTGGACTAGGTTTGGGAGATAGTGCCTGTCTATGAGGGGCTGAGTTAGACCTCCAGCTTATTGGGCATGGGAATTCTCCTCCATAGGTGGCCACACTATATAAGACACTTTTTTTGACATGAAAGGGGTGACAGTTATCAAAAGGCAAGTACTGTTGATGCCTAGCAGTCTTGATACAGATAGAAGTATGGATGGAGTCAGCAGAGAATTGGTGGTCAGTGTCCAAGAAGGTGGCAACTGACTGATGAAGACAAGGTGAAGTAACTAGCAGAGGTGTTGGGATGGTGGATGAAATGGAATGGTAACTTGACTCTGGATCCACAGCATTGTGGTATAATCAATGAACATGAACCAGAATAGGTGTTTATAGCAGCTAGAGAGGTTTCTTCCAGATTGACCATAAATGGGTCAGCAAAGGAGAATGCCATGTAGATGCCCACAGCTGTGCCACAAATCTGTTTGTATACACTGATGAGCCAAAAAATTGTGACCTCCTGCTTTATAGCTTGTTTATCCATCCTTCGAATGAAATACAACACTGATTCTGCATATCAGGGATCCAACAGTTTGCTGGTAGGTTTGAGGAGGTATGTGGCGTTAGAATTCTATGCACAGGTCTGTTATTTGTGGACATAAAGGGCCACTGATTTGCATACATGGTGATGGTGCCTGATAGCACAATAGGATTTACATCAGGCAAATGGAGAATGTCCCCATAGAATAACACTGCTCCCAACAGCCTGCTTTTGTCACACACTGCACATTTTGAGGCATCACTTACCTTGAAGACAGCATTTGTGGAGACGACCACTGACCTAGTGTAAAGAAAATGTGATTCACCGGAAGAGCTGACATGTTTCCATTGATTGACAGTCAAATTCTGATGGTCCATGCCCACTGCAATTGTAATTGATGATGTCATTGCAACAACATGTGAATGTATAGAGGTGGTCTGCTGTGGAGCCCCATGTTCAACAATGTACAATGAACAGTGTGCTCCAAAACCCTTGTGCATGCACAAGCATTAGGCTCTTCTAGTGTAGATCCCACAGGTCACCATCTACCCTATTCTACATTTAACCATCTACACCATTTTCACAGGCTTTGTGTAGTATGAGGGTCATTCAATGATTAAAGAGACAAATTGGTCTGGAGAGAAAAGCATTTATTTTTACAAAACAATATTTTTTTTTTTACTTTTCAACATAATCCCCTTGAACATTTATGCACTTGTTCCAACAGGCTACAAGCTTTTTTCATTCTGACTGCAAAGAACTCTTTACCTTGATGTTTCAACCAATTTTCCATAAAATTTTTCACATCCTTGTTGTCCTGGAACCTCTTCCCACATAATGCCTCCTTCAGTGCACCCAACGAATGGAAATCACTAGGTGCTGAATCAGGACTGTAAGGGGGATGAGGCAGTACTTCCCAGCCCATTTTGTCAATGGCTTCATGAGTTAGTTGAGCAATATGAGGACATTCATTGTCTTGCTGGAGAATCACACCTCTCCTCTGAGATCCACAACGTCTCTCTCTCATAGCTGGCTTCACCACGCTTAAAAGCAAATCCGAGTAGTATTGGCTGTTCATTGTACCCTGCTCTTCAAGGTAATCACAAAAAACTGGACCTTCAGCATCCCAAAACACCATCAACATGACTTTTCCTGCTGATGCTTGGGTTTTTAATTTTTTCTTGACAGGTGAATTGGTGTGCTTCCACTCCATTATTTGTGTTTTTGATTCTGGCTCATAATAGTGAACCCAAGTTTCATCACAAGTTAAAATTTTGTTGAGGAAGTGCTCAACTTCTCTTTCATAACATTCCTCTCCTTATCAACTACCATTTCCACAGTCACACGGTGGTCGGCATGAATAATGTCATCAATTTGACTTTCAAGTAAGGGAGTTGAAACTGCAACTGGTCAGCCAGAACGGTGTTTGTCAGTCACTGAGTTGCAACCATTTTTGAACTGCTCTACCCGCTTGTACAAATTTGCATCATTCATACAACCTTCACCATAAACTTTAGACATTCTACAGTATACATTAACTGGTTTCTCACCTTCAGCAAGTAAGAAACGAATAACAGAACATTGTTCAACTAATGTGGACATTTCAAGTGGACTCACCATCTTGAAATGTATTTTTGAGGTTATAAACCAAACAATGTTGATATATCAGCTGATCAGGGCTCATACCGGTGATGCAAAGTACCAAACTTGCCTTACTAACAGTTTTTTCCTCAGACCAATTTGCCTCTTTAATTATTGAATGACCCCCGTAATAAAAAAAATGTGTCCTTTTACAAGGTAGCATATCTCAGTGGATTTCCCAATTAGCAGCCCATATCTTTGCTAGGGTGATCCCTCATCCATCTCTATTGTAATTACATACTTCTCATAGCATGTAACGTGCCTGCCAGGCGGCATCCAACATCGCGGTGGGCAGTGGTCATAGTGTTTTGGCTTATCAGTATATATCCAATAGGGGAGGCTAGGGTATGGAAACAGTTGGATATGTTGGTTGACAAAAGCACTGTAATCAGCTACAATGGGGTATCCGGGATTGTTAGCTTTTTGGATTTTGGGAAGCATGTAGAGAATGGGCCTGTGAGAGGTCGTTGGGGTGAGGACAGTTGTCAATGTAACAACATATAGTAATTATACTTGAAAAAGGTTTGTTATAGAATACAAATGATGCTTTTCATATCTGCTTTACACGTTTATTACATAATTACACTTCTTATGATGCTGCTTCAAATAAACCATAACTCAAACAACAACATATATCATATCAGAAATCTCTCTTAAAATTCACTGATGAAACTATAAATGTTTTATGTCACAATTTAAAGTGTGTTTGGAAATCCCCATTACAAACTTTCAGGACTTGTGGAGGGGAGTGGATACATAATATTCTGAAAAGGTCCCATGTACAGAAATTGACCATTTCAGATCTACAATAGTTCCAAGACAGATGTGAAACGTGACCATATCAGCTGAGGGAAAGAGAAAAGTCTCAGCATTGCTTGTCCTGGTATGCAATAGTGTGGATAGGATGACATGCATTACATCAAACAGTCACCTGATGTCAGTTAATGTCTACCTTGCATCAGCACTGTTCTGTACATACAGTGTGCTGGGTTCTTTCTTTGTACTGGTATAATGAAAACACATAATGTGTAAGCGTTAATACAAACAAAAATGCTTAAGAAATAACTGGATGTTTTTTTATGTTTCCTTCCAAACTGTTAGCTAATAATTGTACTGCATCATGCCTACTTCAATTTCTCAAGTAGAAGTCGATGAGTTAACATTTGAATTGAAACCATCATAGGACAGTTTCCAGGCATGGGCTCCTATTCAAAATATTATGTACTCAGTCCTCTCTACAAATCCTAGAAGTTTGTAATGGGAATTTCCAAATACCTCATATTAATATTATGCTGAAATCATTCCTCTTGCATGTTCATAGTGAGTTTGTCTCCCTGTTAAAACACATCAAATCATTAAAACTGGACTTTGGTCACTCTTTTTTAATTATGTCTTTTGCAAAAAGTAGTTATTTTTATACCAGTACTGTGTTTATCCTCATCAGCTTCTTGGTCACAAAAATGTAAATAATTTATAAAGATGTTACTAATATTTTGATAAGTATCTATGTTGAACAAATACTTCACAGCAAGGTACTCTACAGCTTCCTCCATTTGTAGGTTTATAGCACTTTTCTGTATCTATGCTATTTTGTACAAATGTGTGTCCACTGCAAAGCCCCATAATCAACCCCACCATTGACAGAGGTTTCAGTTTTCTCTTAAATATACATTTAATGTTTGACTACAGCAACCTTTGACAGCTGTCCAAGGACAACTTACTAGAGATTTTTCCACATACAGAATAGTATTGAACTCTCAACTTTAATCTATTTCTTCCTAAATTTAAATTAATTTGCACCATATCTCCTATATTTGGACACCATTATTAATCTCATTACTTTGTTCAATCAGCAGTTTCCAACATTATGGGCTTGCACAAAGTGAAAGTAGCATTCAATCAGTGATGTTCTCAAATTGAAACCTTTTTCAAAAGATTTGAATCTGTTTGTGCAATGACTAAAACTGGTCACAGTCACTTAGAAATGAACAGAGTATTTTTCTCAAATTTATTATCAGTGCATTTGCAAAGCATTTGTGTTCAGTCATGTAGCATCAAATAAAAACAAAACAGATTTTTATGACTGGAAGTTGTCAAGTGATTTACCATGCATTTTAAAGATAGTGAAAGTAGACTAAAGTTGTACAGTATTTGTTACACTAATGATTGATTTCCTTTTTGTTTTACTTTTTATTGCCAAGTTATTAGCAGGGAAAAAATGAGGTGATATTGTCAGTCTGTTGAATAAGTTGGTTTATTATAATTCTGTTTTCTTCATACTTGGATGTACAGCCAACATAAACTGATTAAAGGAAACCAATCCTTTTCTCCAAGGCTCTTCATTTATTTGAAACAAAACATTTGGCCATTTGGTCATTTATGAATGCACACGCTCACAGGTATAGCTCTAACACATCTATATAATTACTCTACTTGGAGAGATAAAAAAATCTACTCCCCAAGTTGGGGCAGGAGAGCACACATACAAAACAAAGGGTTTTACTTATGCAAGCTTTGGGAGCCAGTGGCTCCTTATTCCAGCAGACAGGTTAAAGGGGAAGGAAGAGGAGTCAATAGAAAAGAACTGGAGACGTTTAGGAAAAGGAGTAGAGTTCTGAAAGGTCACAAGGAACCCCAGATCAGAGGAGACTTACCAGATGGGATGAGATGAAAAGACTGATTGTTGGGGACTGCACCGGGCAAGATTTGAAAACCTGAGAGCTTAAAGATGGAAGACAGGGTAATATGCAAGACAGGGATTACTGCTAAAACATCATCCATGAGTTAATAAGAGTGAAAAGCTAAGTGCATCATATGTAACAGACATGGGAGGGTTATGGTGGAAAACAGATCAGCAAATGAAAGATGTAGAAAGCTAAAACAGTGTGAAGAAAAGAGTAGCTACTGTGAAGAGCTGATGAGATGGAAGAAAATAATGTAAATTAAGGCCAGGTGGGTGACAAGAACCAAAGATGTATTGTGGCACTAGTACCCACCTTCTGAGTTCTGAGAAACTGGTATTTGGCGGAAGAACCCAGATGGCACATGTAGAGCATGCTCTGCAACAGGATATTGTGAGTTGCTGGTATGCACTCTCTGACTATGCCCATTCATCCTAACTGATAACTTGGTGGTAGTTATGCCAATTTAAAAGGCCAAACAGTGTTTACATTACAGCTGGTATATGACATGTCATTTCACAGGCGGCTCTCCCTTTAATAGCATATCTTTTGCCAGTTATAGGGCAGATACAGATGGTGGTAGGAGGGTGCACAGGGCCAGTCTTGCATTGGGGGTGGTCACAGGGCTAGAAGCCATAGGGTAGGGAGATGGGTGCAGAAGGAGCATAGGGTTTGACAAGGATGATGTGGAGATCAGGAGGGTGACGGAAACCTATTCTAGATGTGGTGGGCAAAATCTCAGACAGGATGGATCTCATTTCAGGCACGATTTTTTGAAGCCATGGCCTTGTTGAGGTAGTTGATTAATACATTCAGGACCAGGAGAATACTCAGTGAGAAATTGTGTGCTCCCAACTTTTTTCTTGGATTGATCAACAGTACCAGGATTGGATGTGATGGGCCAGGAAATCTGCTTTTCAACTAGGCTAGTGGGGTAATTACATCCAGTCAAGGCTGAGGTGAGAATGGTGGTGTATTCCTGTAAAGAGTCTGCCTCCAAAAACCTATGTTTGCCTCAAATGCTGAGGTTGTAAAGGAGGGAGTGTTTGACATGGAAAGGACAGCAACTGTCAAAACGTAATTACTGTTGGGAACAAAGTTGTTCGTGAAATTATGGTTTGTTAGTGAGTTTAATGTGATGGAAGAGTGCAGCTGGTCTTCAGTGAGGAGGTGATCAATATCAAGGAAAGTAGCATGGGATTCAGGATAGGACCATGTGAAATTTAATTGGGGGAAGGTATTTAGAGAGTCAAGGAATTTTAACAGGTCAGCTTCACCATGAATCCATATGGCAAAGATGTCATCAATGTATCGAAACCAAACCAGGGGCTGAAGGTTTATGGATCCCAGGGAAACCCCATACAAGTGACCCATGAAAAGGTTGGCATAGGAAGAAACCACCTTGATTCCCATTGCCATACCCCATATCTGTTTGTATGTCTGCTCCTCAAAGGTGAAGTAGCTGTTGGTAATATAAAACTGATTAAGGTGAGTAGGAAGGATGTCATAGGTTTGGAATCATGTGGGCACTGACTGAGGAAAGATTTAGCAGCAGACAGACCATGTAAGTGGGGATGTTGGTATGGAGGGAGGTGGTATGAATGGTGACAAGCAAGGTGTGTGGTGGGAGTGGTATAGGCATGGATTTCAGTTTATCTAGGAAATGGTTGGTGTTTTTAACAAAGGAGGGAAGTCTTTGTACTATGGGTTTCAGGTGCTGATCAACTAAGACAAATATATGTTCAGTGGGTACTTGGAGCCAGCAGCTGTAGGATGGCCAGGATGGTGGGGTTTATGGATCTTAGGAAGAGGGTAAAAACTGGGGGTGAGTGGTTTGAGTGGGGTAAGAAGATCTATTGACTGAGGTGTTAGTCCTTGTCAGGAGTCTGAGGTTTCAATGATGGACTGTAGAGATCAGTTTGAATCACAGGGATGGGATCTTGATGGCAGATGCTGTAAGTGGAAGTGTCAGACAGCTAGTGTAGACCTTCACTAACATACTCCTGTAGGTCAAGTACTACAGTGGTAGATCTTCTGTCTGAAGGAAGGATAATGATGGCGACTTATGCTTTTAGGGGACATGGAGCTTGAAGTTCTGCAGAGGACAGGTTAGTGTCATGTTGGAGGGACATGAGGAAGGGTTGTGAAGAAATACTGGATGTGACAGAATCTTGTAATGCTTGTAAGAGATGATTTTCAGGTAATGATGGTTGATCAGGTTGGGATCATGTTTGGAACTGTTCAAGGCAGGGTTCAATGTCAGGCTTGCTGTTGGAAAGGTTCTGGGATTGGGTTGCAAAGTGATATTTCTAATTGACAGTACATGTGAAGGAATATGTGTTATTCACCAAAATAGCATGATTACATGTAGGTTTAGGCCGGAAAGTGAGACTTTTGGATAATACAGATAATTCAGGATGGGAAAGTGCTTCAGACGAGAGGTTGAGAACACTGCACTAGTGTGACTGGTTCTTGTCATTATGAGTTATTATTGGTCTGGGAGGAGTGATGAAGGCTGTGGGGATTGTAGGAAAGGAGTGGTGGTTGATGGTGTGCCATTTTAGGGAGCTGCACAGGGACAGGAAGGGAAACAGCACTGTTGAGGTATAAGGGTAAGTCAATTATTATCCGCAAAGTAGTTATAAAATTTTATTGCAATTAAATAGGAAACTTACAACATAATTTTTCAACATAGTCTCCTTGCATTTCAACGCACTTAGTACATCATTGTACAAGCTTCCTGACATCCTCATAAAAGAAGGTTCTCGGTTGAGCTGCGAGCCAGGAATGCACCGCTTCTTTCCTGCTTCATCTGAGGCAAATCGATGGCCCCTTAATGCCTGTTTGAGTGGACCAAACAAGTGATAGTCAGAAGGGGCAAGATCAGGACTATATGGAGGATGATCCAGTACTTCAAATTTGAGTTTCTGGAGCATTTCAGCAGAGTGGGCAGCAGTATGCAGATGGGCATTGTCGTGCAACAACACAACACCTTTTCACAACAATCCTCAGCATTTGCTTCAAATTGCATGCTTTAGCCTGGCAGTAAGCACCTCACTGTAATGTACACTGTTTATGGTTGTGCCCCTTTCCCCATAATGTTCCAGTACTGGACCTTGGGTGTCCCAAAAAACCATAAGCATCAGTTTTCCTGCGGACAGTTGGGTTTCAAACTTTTTCTTGCACAGTGAATTTGGATGTTTCCATTCCATACTCTGCTGTTTATTCTCTGGCTCGTAATGATGGCCAGCAGGGGTGGCTAAGTGGTTCTAGGCGCTAAAGTCTGGAACTGCACAACCGCTATGGTCGCAGGTTCAAATCCTGCCTCGGTCATGGATGTGTGTGATGTCCTTAGGTTAGTTAGATTTAAGTAGTTCTAAGTTCTAGGGGACTGATGACCTCAGAAGTTAAGTCCCATAGTGCTCAGAGCCATTTGAACCATTTTTTTTGTAATGCTGGTTTCATGTTCTGTCACCAGTGGTGATCCTGTCTAAGAAGTTGTCCCCTTCATTACCATAGTGATCCAAATGTTTTTTTGCAGATATCCAAGTGCATTTGTTTATGCAATTGTGTGAGTTGTTTTGGGACCCATCTTGCATGAAGTTTATGAAACCCAAGTCTTTTGTGGATCATTTCGTAGGCAGAATCATGACTAATTTGCAGACAATTTGCCACTTCGTCATTAGTTCATTGTCTGTCTAAGAGATCATTTCTTTGATATGCTTTCTGACCACAAAAAAACGGTCACTGAACGTTGCTCTTCTTTGGTGCAAATAGACAGCAGAGCAGCCATGATTAACAGCACAGCAGCAATAACGAAACTAAACTAGCAGCTTGAAAATTGCAAAGATGTACCAACAAATAAACAAAGTATGTGTCATCAATGTAAAACAACAGTACTACCAAAATAAACAAAAATATAACTAAATTTCAGATAATAATGGACTTACCCTCATAGTTTAGGAGAAGGTAGGACAGTTTTTGAGATGAAGTTAGCATGTTGTTGCAGTTTAAAGTTTGCTTGGTGAATGATACCATCCAACAAAAGTGCCTGCAACCCATAGTACCAAGACTTCCCTCCTATATTAAAGACACCAACCATTTCCTAGACTGTCTGAAATCCGTGCCCATCCCACTCCCACCATACACCTTGCTTGTCGCCACTGATGCCACCTCCCTCTACACCAACATACTGCATGTACATTACCTGTCTGTTGGTGAAAATTTCCTTAGTCAGCACTCATCTGATCCCAAACCTATGACATCCTTCCTACTCACCTTAATCAGCTTTATACTTACCAACAACTACCTCACCTTTGAGGGCAGATGTCAAAACAGTTCAGGGGTATGGCCATGGGAACCAGGGTGGCTCCTTCCTAGGCCAAACTTTTCATTGGCCACTTGGTGGGGGCTTTCCTAGGATCCATAAGCCTTTAGCCCCTGGCTTGGTTTCGATACAATAATGACATCTTTGCCATATGGACTCATGGTGGAGTCGGCCCCTTAAATTCCTGGAATCTCTAAATACCTTCCCCCAATTAAATTTCACATGGTCCTATTCTGAATTCCATGCCACTTTCCTTGATGTTGATCTCCTCCTCACTGAAAGCCAGCTACACACTTCCATCCACATTAAACCCACTAACAAACAGTAAATACATTTTAACTGTTGCCGTCCTTTTCATGTCAAACATTCCCTGTCTTACAACCTTCGCATTTGAGGTAAACATATGTTTTCGGATGCAGACCCTTTACAGCAATACACCACTGTTCTCACCTCAGCCTTGACTGGATGTAATCACACCACCAACCTAGTTCAAAAGCAGATTTCCCAGGCCATCCCATCCAGTCCTGGTACTGCCGATCCCTTCAAGAAAACAAATTTGGAGGACACCACATGTCACTTAGTATTATCCTGGTCTTGCATGTATTAATCAGTTACTTCAGCAAGGCCATGTCTTCCTAAGATCTTGCCCTGAAATGATATCCATTCTGTCTGAGATTTTGCCCACCACACCTAGAATAGGTTCTTGTTGCCCTCCCAATATCCGCAAAATCTTTGTCAGACCCTATGCTCTTTCTGCACCCATCTCCCTACCCTATGGCTCCTACCCCTGTGACCATTGCCAATGCAAGTCTTGCCCTGTGCGCCCTTCTCCACCACCTATATCATCCCTGTAACTGGCAAAAGATATACTATCAAAGGGAGAGCCATCTGCAAAACAACACATCATATACCAGCTGTTATGTAAACATTGTTCCACCTTTTATACTGACATGACTACCAACTGTTACCTGCTAGGATGAATGGGCATAGGCAGAGGGTGTATACTGGCAACATACACCATCCTGTTGCAGAGCATGCTTTACACCATGACAGTCATGACCTCAGTGCCTGTTTCACTACACGTGCCAGCTGGGTTATTCTCCCAAACGCCAGTTTCTCAGAACTCTGGAGGTGGGGACTAGCGCTACAATATGTCCTTGGTACTTGCAACCCTACCTGGTATTAATTTACATTAATTTCTTCCATCTCAGCAGTTTTCACAGTGTCTACTCCTTTCTTCATTTCATTTTAGCCTTCTGCTTCTTTCATTTTCGGACATGTTTATTTTCCACTGTACCCGTACCACCTCTGTTACATACAATGCATTTAGCTTTGCACTCTTATTAACTCATGCACAATGTTTTAGCAGAAATCTCTGTCTTGCATATTACCCTGTCTTCCACCTTTCAGCTCTCAGGTTTTCAAATCTCGTCCAATACAATCCCCAACAATCAGTCTGTCCTTCTCATCCCATCTGGTAAGTCTCCCCTGACATGGGGTTCTGGATGACTTTTCTGAGCTCCACCCCTTTTTCTAAATCTCTCCATTTCCTTTCCATTGACCATTCTTCTATTCCAAGCCACTAGCTACGAAAGCTTGCATAAGTAAAACCTTTTGTTATGTGTGTGTTCTCCTGCCAATGCTAGGTGAATATATTTTTTAGCTATTCAATTACATTATATTGTCAAAAACTGATTATTTTAATTGTTATATATAATTACTCAGTAATTCACACTTACGGTGTTTTGCAGAAGTTTCATGAAACCACTTTCAGACAATTTCTCAATCACTACACTCTTGAATTGTACATGGGAAAAATTGTCTAAATCTTTCTACGTGAGCTCTGATTTCTCTTATTTTATCATGATGATCATTCTCCCTTTGTAAGCAGGAGTCAACAAAATGCTTTGTAATTCAAAGGACAAATCTGGTGAATGTAATTTTATTAAAAAATCTTGCTGTGACAAAGACAAATTTGCTTTCATGATTGTCAGCCCAACATGCTTATCATATCCATGAAACTCTCTCCCCTGTTTTATGAAAATACAATATGAGCTGCCCTTCTTTGAACTTTTTTGATGTTCTCCAACAGTCCTATCTGGTAAGGACCCCCATCATGCGGCAAAACACCTGAGGAGGACGGATAAGCATAGTGTAGGCAGTCTTTGTAGTAGTACTGCTACATTTTGACTGTTTTACTGACAAAACACAATCTTTGGCTCCCTTCTCCCACAGCATTTGCTATGTGATGGTTCCAGTTTAAGTTGTTCATAACTGTTATCCCTAGGTATCTAGTTTAATAGACAACTTTTAAATTTGTGCAATTAATCACGTAAACAAAATTTAACAGATTTTAGTACTCATGCGAGTACCTTACACTTTTTATTGTTCACAGTCAACTGCCACATTTCTCACCGTGCAGACATCTTGTTTACATCATTTGGTCTTCTGATGATTTTACTATACAGACAATCTAAGAGGGTTACTCAGGTTGTCTCCTAAATTTTGAAGGACAGCAGAGGGCCTATGCTATTTCCTCGGGGAGCCCCAGGCATAGCTTCAATTTCACTAGATGTCTCCCTGTCAATTACTATGAACTGTGACAGTTTTGAGAGGAAATTGTGAGTCCAGTTCCTCAGTTGAGATGATACTCCATAGAAACAGAGTCTGATTGGAAGCAGATTGTGAGGAATGGTGCCAAAAGCCTTCTGGAAATCTAGAAATGCAGAATCAGGTTGAAATCCTCTGTAGGTAGTACTCACTATTTTGTGCAAATAAAGAGCTAGCTGTGTTTCACAAGAATGAGGTCTTTGGTCAAAGAGTGGTACAATGCAACTCTCCAAACTATTATATCCTGAGAAAGTCTCTTCATCTCTGTGTAACTACTACAACCTACATGCTATGTTTGAGCCCTAGTCTCCTTCTAAAAGTTCTACCTCCATACTCTCCTACATGACAAAACTGGCAATTCATTGATGCCTCAGAATGTGCCCTGTCAGCCAGTCCCTTCGTTTACCCATGTTGTGCCATAATATTTCTTTTTTCCCCAGTCTGAGTCATTACTGCCTCATTAAGTCATAATAAAAAAGTAACCATGCAAGCATACTCCAAGAGGACAGGTTCCCATAAACCACACAGAAATAATACCAAGCAAAAATATCGACAAATATGCTGAAATTCACAATGAAATTCCTGGTATTATGTCTTTACTGTGATTTACAAGTTACTAATATTCTTGGAATGTTCTCTAATGTTTAGTTCTTCATCACGATATCATGTACAAATTGTTAATTCTGTATACATCAACATATGTACACGTACATTTTAAAATGATCAACGAGTCAAAATTGAAAGACAAAGTAAAACAAAACATTTTGTTTAAGATAAATTGAAAGCATCAATAATAATAATTTGCCTGTTAGAGATGTGACCCACTCAAAATGTATGTGTGACACTGTTCCTGGGTCTTGTGCTGTACTAATAAAATTTTGGTACATGTCATGTCACAGCTCATTGAAAAACTGAGACACAGTTTACCAAGACATAACTCATGTTTGTTACCAATAAAAACTTCTATATCTACATCTACATCCATACTCTGCAAACCATTGCAAAATGCATGGCAGAGGGTACGTCCATTGTATCAACTATTTGGAGTTTCTTCCCGTTCCATTCACATATGGAACATGGGAAGAATGACTGTTCGAATGCCTCTGTGTATGCTGTAATTATTCTATTCTTGTCCTCACAATCACTATGTAAGCACTATCATCATTTAAAGCCAGTTTTTGAAAACTTTATTAGTAGACTTTCTCAGGACAGTTTACATCTATCTTCAAGAGTCTACCAGTTCAGTTTCCTCAGCATGACTGTAGCCCTTTCCCAGGTTTCAAATAAACCAGTAACCATTTGTGTTGCCCTTCTCTGCATACAGTCAACTTCCTATCCTTACCAAGCTGCATCTATGAAATCAGAGATGTGGCTCAGCCCACAGCTCTTACTTGCCTGATTATGTGGTGAATTAAACACCACATCGGCTTGTTCATGTCCAGTAATGATGGAAGAAACAGCAAACTTTCAAATTAATTTTTTAACAAAATGACAACTTACTTACTATTATAGTTAAAATAGGAGAAGTGCACATCCTGAATTTGGCGCATAATTACTAGAAAATCAGGAGTTTAAAAGAATCAGAAATATGATACTCAGGGTGAAGAAGAAACATACTGCATATGAAACAGGCAACAAACTAATATGTCCAGAAGAATAGGAGAAAGCAACACCGGGTTTGTTGCAAAACACTCTCTCTCTCTCTCTCTCTCTCTCTCTCTCTCTCTGGCAACAGTATCAGGCAAACTTTTAACTTGTACAGTTGACATTAACAGAACTACATACACCAAATATTTGAGGGGCGGGCTGTGAATATGGCACTGATTAGCATAGCTGCACCCAAGACCATTAGTCTGTTAATCATTAATTAACTAATTTAATTTTTTGTTTAATAGATTAACTCTAAAGTTGATTTTTTAAAAGAAAATGTTAACAGTCTCTTCAACTCCAATTAACTTCCTTTGAATATGTTAATCATTAATTAGGTACCTACTGTTTACAACAAAAATGACATCACGTCACACGCAGAAATCATGTTCTGACAAGTTCAGGAAACCATGTTCTGACAAGTTCGAGTCATGTAGGTGTGTGGCTTTGCAGGGATGATTGCATTTGATGAGAATAACTAGGTGTTGACTGTTTATTGTTGTTTGTTTCCTGAGTTTCCATTAAAGCTATATTTCCTTTACTACAAATCTGTCTAACAACATGTTGCATGTCATGTGCCCGAAATTTGTTGAAATGGAAACAGTCTGCTGTATGTTACGGTACAAGTGTTGGGGACGGAAATGTCCTGAGTGACTGTGGCACACAACATGTGCCACAGCTTGGGCCATGAACAATGGAAACAGAGTGCAACATCCCTGTAACAGGTTTCTCATGTTATGGAATGCACCCTTGAAGAAGTTGAGAAGGAACTTCATTCACTGAGATCTCAATATTTGACAGAAAAAACTAAAATGAAATGGTGCTGGTGCCAAGGGTATTTACATTACTAACTGCCAGTATTTTAGTTTATTCAGTTCTCTGTCAACAACGAGTGAACAAGTTGCACACACAACCTCACTAAGCCTTGTGAGTTAATAACAATTTTGATATGTTTCTTAAGATTTTATTCATATAAATGCTTAGATGCAAATGAAAATTCTCTTAATTATTCAGAGAGTACACTTTCAACCATCCTAATATCAAACAAATCTTTCTGGTTCATTGTAAAAGCTTAAATTAAAGTTCAGTTACAGTATGGCCCTGGCATGTAACTGCAATAACTAACAATACTGATATTGCCATGACAGTGGATGACTGGAAAATTGAGCAAATTCTTGACAGATAAATGTGCCAGAATTTTCTCCTCTTTGCTTATATCAAAGAAATCCAGGAAACATGACACCTACATCCCTCCAAGTTCCGTTGATAACATTACCGCAGTCATCCACTAAACCAAACACATGAGCTGAACAGCAGGCCTATGCAGAATAATTTTTTCTTACAAAGTTATTCAAATAAGCATAGTTTAGTGTAACCCATCTAGTTGTATCATGCTGCAGTCACACTGGTTTTCAAGAACACTAAATGCACTGCTCATTATTTCGAAAATGTTTTCAATTATCCATCTAACTCTTGA
This sequence comes from Schistocerca piceifrons, assembly GCF_021461385.2. Classification (NCBI taxonomy): domain Eukaryota; kingdom Metazoa; phylum Arthropoda; class Insecta; order Orthoptera; family Acrididae; genus Schistocerca; species Schistocerca piceifrons. The sequence continues at coordinate 653,900,435 of NC_060138.1, read as the reverse complement.
ATGTCTGTAATTAAAAGCTCTTTTGATTGAACCTTTACTGCATCTTGTCTCAATTGGTTTCATAATACACTGTGACATAGCAAATACTTCATCAGAAACTATTACAAAGAGCATGTCTACATCACGTTCTGGTATAGGTCATTTAAGTGGTAACTGCCATGTATTTTGCTCAACAGCAGCATATAAGTTTGTGCCCAAAAGTACACCTGCATCATACATCCTTACACATGTGCATCTTCACATAAGGAAATCTATTCAAAGCATGAGCACAATACTGAAAGATCATTTATAACTGTAGTGTAAACTATCATGTTTTACTGGGGCTTGGAGAAGAATACACTTCCCATCAAGTGTGCTGATGCAGTTCAATCAATTTGGTACCTAAAAGGTAGTACACTGTTGTTAAATTATTAAACAAGTAGAAAGAATTCAGAACTATTCATTTCTTTAATTCAGTTTGTCACCATACAATAAAACACTGTAACTGCTTAAAAAACATAAAAAATATAAGCTACTATGTGTACATTTTCCCCTCCTTTTTTAGACTCTGCATGACTTGCCCCAATGGCGGCGAGTTTACACGTAGTTTCAAATCGCTCGGTAATTTGTGATCGTATTTCGTCAGTGAAGTGTACCATATGCCATAAAATTGTGTTAAATGGATTAAGAATCTGTGCGTTCAATCATAAGTGGTGCCATACCCATTGTTTCTCACGATCGGAAGTTCTAAATAAGTGCGACTGCGGTACAGAGTGCAACGGGCGGGACAATGCCAGTGAAATGCACAGGGCAGGTTTGCAAGTGAATGTAGAGAGCGAACTTAGGAAAGAACTCGATTATATTATAAAATACGCAAAAACGCTTGAAAACTTGGTAATAAGTGTGAGAAATTCCTCAAAATTTAGCCTACAAGAGTTCTCAAATACCAGTCAAATAAGCAACACACGACCAAAAACAAAAACAGCGGGACTTACTTTAAAACTAAGTAATAGGTTTAGTGTGCTTGAAAATAGCACAGAGGAGAAAGAACAATCAAATTGTACCATCATCCACACGGACAGTTCTGTGATCAACGCTAAATTGCGCTCACAAAGCAAAACAAATCGGCCTGCTATTTGTAAACAAAACAAAAAACACACATTGGAAAATAGACATGAAATCCTTATTCTAGCAGACAGCCATGGAAGAGGTGTAGCCGAAATTATGAGTTCTAAGAAAACAGGATTCAAGGTAACTGGCGTAATCAAACCAGGAGCGCCACTATGTGAAGTTTTAAATAGCTGTAATCAATCTATGACGAATGGCAGCACATGTGTGATAATTGGAGGCGCCAACGATGTGTACCACAATGAAACTAGACGTGCTACAACAGTTTTAAAGCAAGTTATTTGTAAAATGCCTGAAGTGAAATTTTTTGTTGTCAGTATCCCTCATAGGTATGATCTCATGGTAAACTCTTGCGTGAATACTGAGATTATTACCGCCAACAGAATTTTCGCTAAGATATGTCGAGGTTATCCTAATGCTACATACGTTGGGATAAATAGTGATTGCAGAGAGCATTTTACAGAGCATGGACTTCACAGAAACATGAAAGGGAAAGAAGCCATGAGTGCTGAAATATCGAATGCTATTAAAGACTCTAAAGTAGAACGAAACACTATTACACTGTCTGAAAACGGCCTTATTAAAGTATCAACATTAGTGGAAACAGGAAGAGCTGATGTCCCACAATCATTGGTAGCAACAGAAGATTCTTTGACGTTAGAAGAAGTAAAAAAATCTGAAGTGTCGTCCAGTACAGCAGCCACATCAGCCAAATTGTCAGTAGTGTCGAAATCATCAAAAAGAGCTGAACCATTATCATCAGCAGCAGATGTACCACCCTCCCCAGCAGGTTCAAAATCAAGTCCAGAATCTGTGACTAGTCCATCAATCAGAAGAACAGAGGCAAGAACAGTGGTACAAAATGCCACTCAGATATCATCAACAGAAGAAAAATCAACACCATCGGAGCATCATTTATCAGCTTCATACGCAGCTTCAACGTCCACAGTAACGTCAGTGCCAACTGTAGTTCAAGATTTAAACGAAAATACAGTTTCAGCAAAAGTTCCAGTATCAATTGGAACATCACTTACAAAACCAGATTCAGCATCAAAACTGGCAGCATCTCCAACATCCACTGAATCATCAGCTTCAGAAACACCTCCAGCATCCAGTGAAACAGCAGCTACAACTACAGATACAACAAGTATGGTGACACGTCCAGGGGTAAGAAATACAAGGAGCAGGAAACGTGTAATTCTTAAGGATTTTTGGTACCCAGCCTCAGCAAGGAACAGCCGGTAACATTGGGAAACATGAGTACAAACTCCTCTCAATATAATGTCAATAATTTAAAAATAATGAGCCTTAACATACAGTGCATTAAAAATAAAATATTAGAACTTGAGATTGCAGCCAGTGAAGCTAGTATAGATTGTATTTGCATTCAAGAACATTGGTGCATGAGTTATGAACTGGAAAATATTTGCATTTCTCCATACAAATTAGTAAGCCATTTTTGCAGGAAGGAAACAAGACATGGTGGTGTTTGCATTTATGTAAAACCTGGAGTAAAGGTTAAAAATATGACTGTAACTGAATCCTTGAATGAAGAAAAACATTTTGAGGCTGCAGCAATACAGTTAAATATGCAAAAGAGTAAATTAATAATAATGTCAGTGTACAGATCACCATGTGGTGATCCTGAAATTTTTAGAAATAAGTTAGAGGCATTGCTCAAAATATTACATCATAAAAAATCAACAATAATTATAAGTGGAGATTTTAATGTCAACTTATTGACTGAAGGTGCATCCAAAGATCAGTTCCTGAATGTTTTACATAGCTTCAATTTGTATCCACATATAACTAACCCTACAAGAATAACAAACTCTTCAAAAAGTCTCATAGATAATATCTTCACAAATATAGATGCCACAGATATAGATGTAATAAATGTTGACCTAGGAATATCTGATCACAATGCACTTATCCTTAAATTTTCCATAGCCCCTGTGACCAAAAATAGTTCATACCAAATGTACAAAAGAACCTTCTCCACAAATAGTTGCAGTCACTTCATAAATACACTGACTAACCAATCATGGGCAGAAGTACTGTTACAAACTAGCACAAACACTGCATATAATGTTTTTTCTTCCCTGTTTATGTTGAATTTTGAAATGTGTTTTCCTAAGAAACTTGTCAAAACAAACACATTTGGGCATACACATGCTAACTCCTGGATCACAACAGGTATTATAAATTCCTCCAGGACCATGAAAATGCTTAACTATAGACTGAAAAGTTGGACTGACCCCAAGTTTAAAGAATATGTAACAAATTACAAAAAAATATATAGAAAAGTAATTACAAAAGCAAAATTACTAAGCAATGATAAATTAATAAGAAAATCAGACAATAAATCAAAAACTATTTGGGAAATTGTGAAAAGGGAAACAGGTAAGGGCCTCAAGGACCAGGAAATAGTACTAAAAAATAGTGAAAATATTGAATTAAAAGATGAAACTCTGGCAAATTACATTAATAATTACTTTTTAAGTGTACCAGTGTCATTAAGTAAAAACTTTACCAAACATGAGACTTTAACAGCCCCAAAAGTAGACAGTAGTATGTTGTTAACTACCACAAATGATAATGAAATATTAAAGGTGATAAAGAGTCTAAAATCAAAAATGTCTGCAGGTGTGGATGAAGTGCCTGTGTCAATAATAAAAAAAGTTGCCAAACAAATTATAAAGCCCCTGGTACATATTGCCAATTTGTCTTTCAGTGAAGGTGTTTTTCCTGAGAGGTTGAAAATCTCTAAGGTTAGACCTCTGTTTAAAAAAGGAGATCCATACAAGGTAGAAAATTATAGACCAATATCCCTCCTCCAATCATTTTCAAAAATTCTAGAGAAATTAATGAAAACCAGACTCATAAATTACTTAGATGCTCACAAACTTCTAAACTGCAATCAACATGGCTTTCGCTCGGGCCACAGCACAGAATCAGCTATCCATGCCTATACCAAAGAGATTGTCAGGAGTCTCGACACTAAAAAATGTGTAGTGGGAATTAACTTAGATTTATCTAAAGCTTTTGATACAGTAAATCACAAAATTCTGTTAAACAAGATGGAGGCAATAGGTGTAAGGGGAGTTGTGAAGCAGTGGTTTGAATCTTACCTTCAAGATAGAACTCAGGTAGTAGAAATCATCGCAGAACATAAAAATCAGAAAATCAAGTGGGTCTCAGATGCAAAGAAATTGGAAATAGGTGTCCCACAGGGCAGTGTTCTTGGTCCCTTATTATTCTTGCTTTATATAAATGACATAAAAAATCCTAATATTTCTACCAAAATAATGTTGTTCGCAGATGACACTAGCATAATTATAAGTGATGATAAAAAATCATTAACTACCACAACTGATATAGTCCTGAAATATATTCAACATTGGTTTAATGCTAATGAGTTAACACTTAATCTAAGTAAAACAAATTATATACAGTATGGCAAAGCAACTCAAGATATGGACCTCCAGTTAAAACTAATGGATAAGAAGATAGAGAGTGTACAATCCACAAAGTTTTTGGGAATGCACATTGATCAAAACTTAAGCTGGAAAGACCATCTCAAGTACTTATCCCAAAGGCTCAATTCGGCATGTTTTGCATTGAGGATATTATCTAGAGTATGCAGCACAGACTGTACTAGACTAGTGTATTTTGCTTACTTTCAGTCCATCGTGTCTTACGGCATAGTGTTCTGGGGTAAAACTAAATCAAGCTTAACAGATATCTTCAAATTTCAGAAAAGAGCAATACGAATCATAACACATAACTCTCCAAGAACTCATTGTAGGCCCCTTTTCAAAGAACTGCAAATACTCACAATACCATCACTGTATATTTTTAAAAGTATTCTGTGTACAAGAGCACATATGAAAAATCTACGTACAAATGAGGACTGCCATAATTATAATACTAGAACTTGTAAGAATTTGTATGTAGAAAGGGTAAGGACAACACAAACCCAAAAGCATGTAAGTTATTTTGGAATAAAAGTCTACAATGCTCTGCCAGTGTACATGAAGGCAATAATAGATGAAGTAAAATTTAAGACTGAGCTTAAAAATTACCTTTTAAGCAAAACTTTCTATGATGTAGATGAGTACTTTGATTGTGTGTAAATTTATTGCCAAAAAATTTAATTTATATGTCTAAATTTGTACTTTTAAAAAAAATGCCTTGAAAGTGATATTCCATTATTATGTCTGTAGTACTTGTACTAGTATGATAACTTTGTTGTGACAATTCCTACATCATGTAAATGATATACAGGAAGATAATAAAATGAAATGAAATGAAATGAAATGAAACTGGCCTTGATGAGGATGACCCTGACAACTCACCCATAGAAGATGTAAGTGGGAATAGGGAGCCCAAAAAATCCATAGAGAGTGTAGAGTTAGTAACTGCTGCTGTAACAGGCTCATCCACAAATTCTGCACAAAAAGCAGCTCTTGTTCACAAGAAACATCAGAACAAATGTTCTCCACCAAACTCAAAATGATCTGCCCTTCAAAAAACAATTCAACCACACATACAATGAGCTCAAACAAACAGTGAATAAAAGTAGGGGTGAGAATGTGTGTTTTGAGAGTAAGTAGGTGAATCATTAAAAAAGATTTAAGACAGAAAAACTAATTCTTTGGTTCACCACAGCACCTCAACCATATTTTATCAAGGTAAGTTTCTTCCACTGTTTCTACCTGGATTCATAAGTAATGCTGGTTCATAACAAACAGCTCAATGTCCTGCTTCTCATGGGTATAATCAGCCTCATTCCAGCAATTCATTCACTAGTAACTCTCAGCTAATTGTTGCCCCCCACCCCAACAAGCAACAGGGAACTACAATATATCTCCTTGATGCTGCATTAAATCAAGAAGATGATTACCAACTTATAAATTTATTTCCTCAAAAATTTACTTTATTTTAGGTACCATATGAAGGCACATGTATTAAAGATAAGTTACTGCTTTAGTTAATGTAAATAACTGTGGATAAAGCATTTTATAAACAGTTTCTTGTCAATGTACAATGGTGGCTATCACTTGTCGCTAAGAGCAATTGCTAGCAGTTCATCAGCTGATATTGCTTTTTCATGTTTCCTGCTTTTTGTAATGTTTGGTCGTACAATGTTTATAAATCATCAAAATCACTTGCTGTCTTTCATACAAAATTCTCATACCCACTTTGGAGACTTACATCTCACATCAATGAGTTACAGCCTCCTTCTGGATGGCTTCTATCTAGGAAGCTTCTAATCCACCATCTCTGTCATTTCTGCCTGTTTTTTAGCAGTTCATAGTATGAGCACGCCATTACCACAAAAGCAAATTACCTGAGCTGTCCATATTCTATCAAAATTGACAAATCACTAAGAAATACTGTATCTGATTCACTGTACAAACTCCAGACCTCTATAAAATGTTGTAGATGTTACAGGTAACTTGAAACAGTAGACAAAATGGCAACATATGCTGGAACTTGTCATAATGGAAATATAGCTTAAGCAACATTTTTCGTTACTGGATTGACTGTGAAAACTGACTCATGGAATTGGAACTGATTAAAATCTGTGGGCGCATTTAAGTGGTTACGGTAGGTTAATTTGTATCCAGATAGGGAGAACAAATACTTGTCAATTGGTAACTGTGTTTGCTTATAATTACGGCTCGCATCTCGAGCCTGATATACAGGTTAGATTAGATTAGTTTTTCATTCCATAGATCCATGCTGAGCAGATCCTCATGGATGTGGAACATGTCAATTTATTTTTTTTTTTTTTTTTTTTTTTTTTTTTTTTTTTTTTTTTTTTTTTTTTTTTTTGCTGAAATAACAATATTAATAGTAAGAATATATATAATACATCATTTGTTTCTATTAAAAAATTCGTCAATGGAGTAGAAGGAGTTGGCCACTAGTAAGTCTTTCAGGCTCCTCTTAAACTGATCTTTATTTGTAACTAAATTTTTTATGTTTTCTGGCGAATTATTGAAGATGAGTGTTCCTGAGAAGTGGACCCCTTTTTGAACTAAAGTAAGTGCTTTTAAGTCCTTGTGCAGATCATTTTTGTTCCTGGTATTGTATGTATGAACTGAGCTGTTTGTTGGAAAAAAAGAGATACATTACTTAGGACAAATTTCATTAAGGAGTAAATATACTGAGAGGCAGTGGTTAGTATACCCAGTTCTTTGTTGAGGTTTCTACATGACGTCCGTGAATTTACTCCACAAATAATACATATTACACGCTTTTGGACTCCAAAAACTTTTGTTTGACTTGAAGAGTTACCCCAAAATATTATACCATATGACATTATGGAATGAAAGTAGGCAAAGTATGCAAACTTTTTCATTTTTATGTCGCCTATGTCTGCTAACACTCGAATTGCAAATACAGATTTGTTAAGGCGTTTCTGCAGTTCAGTAGTGGGCTCCTCCCAACTGAATCTATTATCAAGTTGTAATCCCAGGAATTTAAGACTATCAACCTCTTCTACCTGCTCTTCTTCATACTGTATGCATATGCTGGGTGGAAACCTCTTACAGGTTCGGAATTGCATGCAGTAAGTCTTTTCAAAGTTTAATGTCAATGAGTTAGCTTTAAACCATTTATTAACATCCATGAAAATATCATTAGCAGATTTTTCTAGAATTACACTCGACATACTATTTATTGCAATACTTGTGTCATCTGCAAACAAAACGAACTCTGCTTCTGGCAGTGTAACTGATGAGAGATCATTAATGTACACAAGAAAAAGCAATGGCCCTAAGATGGAGCCTTGTGGGACACCACATGTAATTTCTTCCCATTCTGATGATGACTGATGACTTAATTCACTAGTCCCTTGCACTGACACCCTTTGTTTCCTGTTAGCGAGGTATGACTTGAACCATTTTGCAACACTGGCCGTGACACCATAGAATTCTAAGTTATTTAAAAGGCTGTTGTGGTTCACACAATCAAATGCCTTTGACAAATCACAGAAAATACCTGCTGTTTGTAATCTGTTATTTAATGAATTAAGTACATTTTCACTGTAGGTGTAAATAGCCTTCTCGATATCAGAACCCTTCAGAAATCCAAACTGTGTTCTTGATAATATCTTATTTGTGGTCAGATGGTTGAGAAGCTGCCTGTACATTACTTTTTCTAAAATTTTTGAGAATGCTGGCAAAAGTGAAATCGGTCTGTAGTTTGATGGTATCTCTTTATCCCCTTTCTTGAATAGAGGCTAAACATCTGCATATTTTAGCCAGTCAGGAAATGTCCCAGTTATAATTGACTGGTTACACAAGTAACTTAGAATTGTACTAAACTCACAAGAACATGCCTTAATTAACTTTGTTGATATTTCATCATAACCACTAGAATGCTTTGTTTTTAAAGATTTTATTATGGAAATTATTTCTTTTGGTGAAGTGAGTGACATATTCATGTAGCTGAAGCTATTTGTAAAGGCTAGTTTCAGATATTCAAGGGCAGTATTTACTGATCCTGACAATCCCATTCTATCAGTAATGGATATAAAGTACTTGTTAAATAGATTTGCCACACTATGCCCATCAGTTACTAATGTGTCATCCACCCTTAATGCTATTTGCTCCTGTTCCTTTCTGGTTCTACCAGTCTCCTCTTTCACTAAATCCCGAAGATTGCTCATGCTAAAACAACCTGAAAGCTCCAAAATGAACTGAAATAACTGCAGTAGAAGGACTGGGATCGGAATATGGGAAACTTAGGCAGGCTGGAGATGAATATATATTGGATGAGCTTGAAATGTTTTTTAATAAAATCACATTGATTAAATTAATATTAACCCAAACACTGTTAGCAACAAATTACCTGTTTTAAAATTTTGTACATGACTGTAACAGCAACTGTAGGATGAAGTCTTCTGTAGAAATGATGGACAGCCAATCAGTTGCAAAATGGAAGGTTTATTAAAATTTCTTTACTGTGGTTTCAACATCTTCTTCAGAATGAAATGTTAACAACTGGATGACATTTTGTGGCAGAGGTGTGTTAAAACATAGCTGAAAGGTGTCAGCAAACATGAAAATCACCTCCATAATTATTAAAACATGCAGAACATAGTTGTTGGCATTTGGTATTTCCTCACCAATGTACAGCTAGTGGAATAAACAAAATCTCTGTTTCTTAGTGACAAGTACAATAGCAGCCTTTCTTATGCTAATCTATAGGGGGGCTAAGCAGTGTTGAGAGCTATGGAGATCACTGGTTCTAATGGGGCTAAGAGTATTGATGTTTCTGTTCAGTGTTCAAAATGGCTCTGAGCACTATGGGACTCAACATCTGAGGTCATCAGTCCCCTAGAACTTAGAACTACTTAAACCTAACTAACCTAAAGACATCACACACATCCATGCCCAAGGCAGGATTCAAACCTGCGACCGTAGCGGTCGCGCTGTTCCAGACTGAAGCGCCTAGAACCGCTCGACCACATCGGCCGGCCTGTCCAGTGTTCATTTTTTACTGTCATCATGGAAGTCTTTACACTATTCCTTATTTAGAATTCTAATATAAAAGCAAACATTCTAGTTATTTTGTCAAGAAGATGAATGTCGAGTAATTTCAAGCTAGGAGGTAATTCCAAATATTATACAAGATAAACCACAGGAAAGGAAATTCATTTGTATTACCCACTCTACCTATATCATTACAAGCTCTGTAATACAGACTTTATTTTTTCAAGATATGAAAAGTTAATTAAGAATAACGGGTGTATTATTGCAGTATGAATACAACAAACATGTTAATTTCTAAGAGGGATCATATTATTCTAGCAATTCTGTTCGTTCTTTGTAATTGCCTATGTCGAGAAACTCAGTAACCCATCTGGTGTGATCTCATCTTCCTCTTTGTTTCCCTCTTCTTCCATAATTTTATCCTTAATGTGTCAAGTCCACTGCATGGAACCAAATGCAATAAAATGACCCATGGTACACCTTCTAAGATCAATCGTATTTCTAATTCAAGAATTGTAAAATTTTATTTCACCTGTCCAAAACAGTGTTCAATTATATCATATTCCTCAGTAATGCATTTGTTGTGAGCTGTTTGTTCCGCAGTTAGGTTTAATCTATATCACTTCAGGCATGGACTTACCTTCATAGTCGCGGATGTTATTGAATTTAGCATATGTTAAAATTCAGAAGTAAGTAAAAAACACATACTTTTTTGTTTTCTCCAAAAAAATTCCTCCCCCAAGATACATGCCTCCAAAGATGACACTGTGAACACCATTTTGAAGATGTGAATTCCAGAAAAATTTATAAAATGTTGTAGCTCTGTAACAGTTCTAGATATTTTTTTGGAGTTTCTTTTTTATTTGACAGATAATTGTTTACGATTACAATGGTATCCTCCATTTGGACATGCCTGTCAAAGTTCTTTTACTGTCGCCTTTTAATTATTTTTTTTTATAATTTACAAAAAAAAAATTTTGTTTTCAAAAATGCCAATCCAGAAAAGTTAGATTTTTTTTCTGTTGATCAGTACTGTGTAGTACTATATTCTCTGCAAAGGAGAGCTTCCTCTTTCAAGTTGGACAGGTATTATTTTAAAAAATCATTATTTTTAACTTTCAAGGATAATGTACACTATGTGATGAAAAGTATCTGGATACCTGGCTGACAATGACTTACAAGCTCGCGCACCCTCCATCGGTAATGCAGGAATTCAATACGGTGTTGGCCCACCATTAGCCTTGATGAACACTTCCACTTTCACAGGCATACGTTCAGTCAGCTGCTGGAAGGTTTCTTGAGGAATGGCAGCCCATTATTCACAGAGTGCTGCACTAAGGAGAGGTGTTGATGTCCGTCAGTGAGGTCCGGCACAAAATCAGCGTTCCAAAACATCGCAAAGGTGTTCTGTAGGATTCAGGTCATGACCCTGTGCAGGCCAGTCCAGTAAAGGGATGTTATTGTTGTCTAACCACTCTACCACAGGCTGTGCATTATGAACAGGTGATCGATAGTGTTGAAAGATGCAATTGAAGCCCCAAATTGCTCTTCAACAGTGTGAAGCAAGAAGGTGCTTAAACCATCAATGTAGGTCTATGCAGTGATAGTGCCATGCAAAACAACAAGGGGTGCAAGCCCTGTCCACTAAAAACATGACCACACTGTAACACCACTGCCTCTGAATTTTACTATTAGCACTACACACACTTGGAGATGACGTTCACCGGGCATTCGCCATACCCACACCCTGCCATCGGATCACCACATAGTGTACCATAATTCATCATGCTACTCAATATTTTTCTACCATTCAATTGTCCAATGTTTACGCTCCTCACACCAAGCGAGGTATTGTTTGGCATTTACCAGCGTGATGTGAGGATGATGAGCAGCTGCTTAACCATGAAATCTGAGTTATCTCACCTCCTGCCTAACTGTCATAGTACTCGCAGTGGATCCTGATGCAGTTTGGAATTCCTGTGTGGTGGTCTGGATAGATGTCTGCCCATTACACATTACGACCCTCTTCAACTGTCGACAGCCTCTGTCAGTCAACAGACGAGGTCAGCCTATATGGTTTTGTGCTGCACGTGTTCCTTCACATTTCCACTTCACTATCAGATTGGAAACAGTGGCCCAAGGGATGCTAAGGAGTGTGGAAATCTCACATACAGGCATATGACACAAGCTACACCCAAATACCTGACCATGTTCGAAATCCGTGAGTTCCGCGGAGCACCCTATTCTGTTCCCTCACAATGTCTAATGACTACTGAGGTCACTGACATGGAGCATCTGGCAGTAGGTGGCAGCACAATGCACCTAACACAAGAAACATGTTTTTGGGGGTGTCTGGATACTTTGATCACATAGTGTATGTCTTCACTGAAGTTGTTTCTTACTATTTTCTTTGTTACAATGTTTATTTCCATTGTCTCTGTTGCAGTTACTTCTTATCACTTTCATTGTTGCAGATACTTCTTACATTTGTTGTAGTTTCTTGTCAGTTTCTTTGTCATGGTTGCTCACTGCAGGTTTATGTATTGGAGTTGTCCAGTACTAATTTTCTTACCGGAGAGGCTTCTAAGAAATTTGAGACCATCCAGTGAGTTCTGTGTTTTCATGAGGAATTTGCCAGTTGACACAGTTGCAGGTTTTGTGAAAAATACTGTTTGAAATGTCTTCTGACTGGAGCCACAGGTGAGTAAAGTGTACTGATTATTTGCATCTCCATAAAAGAGTGATATATAAGACAAACAAAAAACTGAATTTGTTCAGTTTGGGAATAAGTGTTCTGATATGAAGACTCTATTTTTTTGCATCATTAGAGGAAGAATTAAATACTCTGAATCAGTCAACTACAGAAGTAGGTGATAGTCCTGTTAAGAAACCATGGTCTGTGAAGTCAAGTCATAAGCTCTATGCATCAAGAAAGTGTAGAGAAATTACTGAAGCTATGGATGAATATACTACAGCAAAACTGACCACACCCTTCAAAGTAGAAATTCCATCTTGATAAGAAAATGAACCAAAGCACTCTTGCACCTCTCACCAGGAATTTTTCATGAATATCAATTCAGTTGTTGAATATTGTGCATCCTACAGTGAAAAGGTGCAAGTTTTAACTATTATTCCAGAGACATTTTCAAATAAAACAATTTTGAACCATGTTCCATCAGTATCAAAGTACATGGTAGACAAATCAAGAAATGTGAGGTCTGTAAAAGGAGTCTTTGGAAGACCAGATCCCTATTATGGCCATCCTGTAGAAGCAGCTCAAGTTCAAATAGTGCAGTCATTTTATCTGGAAAATAAATGGGACTGTTCTCGCCAGAGTGCCAACTAAAAAGACACTGTAACTGTAACAGTTGAAGGTCAAAAAGTTGTGAAAGTGAATAGGTACATGACTCGCAGTATTAAAGAAACTTTTGCAATTTATAAGAGCAACTATATGACTTTACACATTGGAAGATCAAAAATTTTATGCACTACAACGTAAGTGGGTAGCTTCACATCCACCTAGAGATGTCTGTTTATGTGTGTACTGCATGAATTTTGAACTTTGTGAGATAACTTTGAAGAACTTACTGGAGCATGTGACATATGACACCTTGGTTGGGTGTGTGAAGTCATTAGCAGTCTGCGACGTAAAGCGAGAGACTTGTTTCTTTCAAGAATGTGGTGACTGCCTTGGAAAGGTACGACTGTCTTTACAGATACTTGGCCAGGAAGATGTAGCAGACAACTCTGCAGAAATTACATATGCCACATGGGAGGAAAATAAACTAATTAAGAAAACTGTTGCCTTTCAGTTTCATTGATGAACTTAGTAAATGGTCAGTGAAAGCAGTAACACACCAGCATCTGAAGAAATAGGAACAATAACACATTGTAGAAGTGAAAGGGTGTGTACAGGCTGAAGAACTATGTTTAATGCTTCACTGTGATTTTGCTGAGAACTGGTCTCTAATTCTCCCACAAGAAGTACAAAGGTATCACTGGAGTGATGACCAGGTTTCAATTTTTAGAGGAGTGACATATTTTCAAAACAAGACCACAATTGTTTCAGTTGTAAGTGATAACACAAGATGCTTTTCTAGCAATGCACAAAGTTCTTCAACTGCAAACAGGGACAGAGAAGATCATCATTATTTCTGACAGTTCTTGTAGTCATTTTAAAAATTGTTACCAGCTGTTTGAATTGAGTAAGTCGCTTGTGCCAACTGACTCGGATACAGCGCTACTGGTCAAGGGAAGGTGCCTTGTGATGGTGTAGGAGGCCTGCTGAAGCACCATGCTACAAAACATAATCTTTCCAGACCAAATACTTCTGTGATTCAGAATGCTGAGGATTTTATGAGAGTTGTGAAATCTTACACATCCACAGCCCTAATTCTTTTGTCCACAGAGGAAATTGAAGAGTTCTGTGAGCAGAAAAAAGAAGAATGGTCCAAACAAACTACTCCTGAGAAAGGAATTCAGAAGACACATTTTTGGACTCACAGTGATGGACAAACTCATATTGCACACACTTTAAAGAGCAAGAAAGAAGAAATTCCATTCGTTTGGCCAACACCTCAGAAACAGCAGGATAATATTCAGATTCACAACCTGAGAAGGGAGATGTTTGTGGCATATGACTGTAACTGGTGGATTGCAGAGATTGTAGACATCATTAATGAGTTAAATGAAATTGTAGTGAACTTTATGCTGCCACATGGACCAGCTGATGGATATAGGTTTAGAGCTGAAGGACAGCAACAACACCATCAATGCTCACTTTCTGTTCACAATGTTTTGAAGATTGTAAGTCCTCCAGTTCCTATTGGTTCAACAGGAACGAATCACTTTATATCAAAGGAAGATATTGAAGCAGTGGAATACATTTTTAGTTCATTGACTGGCTAATTTCAGTACAAAACAGAGTGCACAGAAGTTGTATAAACTGAAACCTTTAAGTCTTTGGACCTCTCACATACATTTTGGAACCATTTAAAATGCTTGAAAAATGAGTCTCTTACTCATCTTTCAAAACTAAAATTATGTTAAATAAGGCTAGGTTTTGATTTTTTATGACCCTGTTATGTGATAATGTGGTAATAAAACAGGTTTTATGTAAAGCAAAAATTTCAATTATTTATAAAACCTGTTCAGCCTAACTGTGGAAGCTCTCCTTTTCGAGGAAAGTAGAACTATATGGTACTAATCAACAGAAAAAAAATCAAAATTTTATGGATTGGCATTTTTGAAAAAAAAAAAATTCCCATAAATTATAAAAAAAAGTTCAAAACGCTATGATAAAATAACTTTGACAGATAAGTTCAAATGAAGGATTTCTTTGTAATCATGAAGCAATTATCTTTCAAATAAAAAACTTATCTAGAACTGCTACAGAGATACACCCTTTTAAAATTTTTTCCAAAATTTGCATCTTCAAAGTGGAGGTCTGTATCTTGGAGCAGAAATTTTTCTGGAGGAAACAAAAAAATACGTGTTCCTTATTTAGTCCTTCATTTTAACATATCCTAAATTCAATAACATTTGAGACTATGAAGGTAAGATTTTTTCCTAGCCTGCCTGAATTGATACGGACTATGCCTATAGGACTCTTGTAAGAAATCATAAGCTATGGTACAGTTCCATAACTGGCATTTCCAAGAACACAAATGTTTGCACTAAAGAAAGCTACGACTCTGCATCCACTTGGGAACCATTTCACTGCTCTGCAAGTAACTTGGATGTTAAGTCTGGCACCTTTTATCTGTTAATGTATTTCCTGCCATGTTTACGTGGGTTTTTTAGCTAATGGACGTTTGCAGTCGACTGTCTCAGCATCAGGGAATGTACAGCATTCTTACCATCTGGTCTTGACCATTTCAAGAGCAATTGTAGTCATATGAAATTTGATCAAATCCAATTCCAAAAGATATCTGATACTCTGCTCAGTGAAACTCCAATCTCATCTGCAACATCACATTGAAAAGCTGGATCTCCAATTTTTTATCAAGAGATCCTCACCTTCTGTTAGCATTTAGGGTTCCATATCTTGGTTCTGTTATTTCAGCAATGAAACAATCACTAAGCCATTTTACATGTTCTTTCATTTATCCCTGCAGCGTTTCTTTAACTGAATTGTCCTCAGCTGGTGGAAATGAATTTCCTATGAAAGTCGCAGCATAAGTGGCATTTGAAATACACGTTTATTGCTATGGAACCGAACCTGGGCTCAGTTTCAAGCTGCAGCTCACTTTTTTTAATACTATCCATTTAATGCTCACTGTTTACATTTTATACTTGCAGGTATTTGGATAAGGTACATTTTGTGATCACTTTTTCGCATCTTTATCCACATGGTTTGATAATACATTCATTAGGTTTGTTTCTACCAGGAACAGCACGCTCCATGAATGTGTTAAAGAGGTACAAGGTAGGAGGAAGGGCAGCATTGACCATAAATTTTTAATCTGTTTATTGCAGATCAATTTCAACTACTATGTTGCTATTTTCAGTGCTACACGAATGTAAGAATATACTGAGAATCAGCCATTAAAATATAAAGCAAAATCAGATAATAAATACTTCACCTTGTAAACCATAAATTTACATACCAATTATATCCAGGTCAAGATGATACATGGTAAATAAGATCACATGTGGTGCCAGATTGACATTACAGATTATATAGCATCTGTCCATCCCTGAAGGATGATGTTGTAGCGTAGTTGGTTCAGACCTTGCAACATCTGCTATGGCTGAAAAGTCCCACTCGAGAGTGGCAGTCTCTAATGCAGTTTTGGCACTTGAAATGTGAAGGACTTCCACCAGAGGCCACTCTCTCCTTCCATTTTGCCTTCTTCCTGATGTCTTCTTGCATGCATTCGTTCTCTGCAAGCTCAACCCCATTGCACACAGCTCATCGCCACCTGACACGGTCACCAGATGTATTTTCCCACTGACTTGCATCGATGCAGGCCTTGGTCAGATCTCTCTAGCAGACATCCTTGAAGTGAAGGTGCGGTCTTCCTACTGGCCTCACACCCTCCCAAAGTTCTCCATGCAGCACTTTTTTTGGTATTCGCTTAGGATCCATGTGCCTGACATATCCCAGCCACCTTAAGATCTTGGTGGCTCAGGAGTGCATGAATGCTGGTTGTGCTTGTGAGCTGTAACACTCCAGTGTTGGATACTCAATCCTTCCAAGAGGTCTGAAGGATCCTCCAGAGACAACAAAGATGAAAGCTGTTCACTCGGGATTCATGTTTAGCAAGAGTTGTCCATGTCTCACAACTATACAAAAGGGGGCTGATAACACAACCGTTATATACTTGCAATTCAGTATTTGATGTGAGTAGTCCATTGTTTCATATTATTTCAATCTACCAATGATAGCCAATGCTTTTGCAATTCTGTTGGTAATCTCAGTGTCCACAGACAAGTTGCTACATATTGTAGATCCCAAGTAGGTAAAAACATCAACTAGGTGGACAGGATTGCTGTCATTGTTGATGGATGGAAGGTTGGTGGTGCCCTGCACCATGATCTTGGTCTTTTGGTGGTCGATGGTTAAGAACAAATTTTCCACATGCATGTGATAACTTGTTGATTAGATACTGCAGCTCATCCTCTGAGTTTGCTACCAGAGCTGCATCGTCTGCATATAACAACTCACGAATAACAATTGTATTGACTTTGGTCTTGGCCTTGAGACAGGAAATGTTGAAGAGATTTCCATCAGACCTTGTATGTAAATACACTCCCTCCTCACAGTCTTCAAAAGCAAATCTCAGCAGAAGGGAAAAGAAAATGCCAAATAGAGTAGGAGTTAACACACCCCCCTGCTTTACACCACTATTTACAGGGAATGATTCCAATGTTTTGTCATTGAAACATACTGTTGCATTTTCTCATGGAAAGAGACAGTTATTCATAGTAGTTTAGGTGGGCATCCAATCTTCTGCAGCAACTTAAAGAGACCAATTCTGCTTGCTAAATCAAATGCTTTGACGAGGTCAATAAAATCAATATATAGTGGTCTCTGCTGCTCATGGCACTACTCTTGCAGTTGTCGTACATAAAAAATCATGTCCACAATTGATCGGCCAGGTCTGAAGCCGCATTGAGATTCTTGGCAGATTCTGGATGCTAGGAATTGCAGTCATGTTAGGATGACTCTTCTCAGCTACACTCAACACTGAAATGCCTCGGTAATTGTTGCAATCACTTCTGTCTCCCTTCCGCTTATACAAAGTAACAATCTTCAAATTTTGCACACTTGGAGGGATGTAGCCTTCTTCCCAGATGGTTGTGAGAGGTGAATGTAGGTGCTGTAGAAAGACAGGCTTGTTATATTTAATTATCTCTGCAGGGATCTCATATTCATCTGGAGCCTTTCCAATAGCTAGGCTATCTATCGCTCTGCCACGTTCTTCCATAGTGGGCACTGTATCAAGCTCTTGTTTGATGGCATCAGGTGCATCCTTTCTTACTTCATTTTCAACTGCATACAGCTTGAGGTAGTGTTCAAACCAGCACTCCACCTGCTTGCCTTCATCAGTAATAACTTCTCCTGTTTTTCTGACAAGTGGACCTTGGACCTGCTTTCTTAATACCATTGTACATTGCCTTAATGTCCCCAGAACCAGCAACTTTCTGTATATCTGCACATAAGTTTCACCAGTAGTTATTTGTGCATCTCCTAGATGTTTGTTGTGCCCTGTTCTTTGCTTCTTGCCAGTCATCCAGAGTTCTTCCATTTGGGTTACTTTTATAAGCAGGTAGGGTTTTCTGTTTTGCCTCAATGACTGGTTCATCTCCTCCAAATTTTGCTCATACCAGTTCTTTTTTCTATTCTCTTTCATTTGATAGGCCAATACTGATGAGTTGTGGACGATGCCAGAAAGTTGTGCCCATTTGTTATCAATATTCCTTTCTGTTTGTCCATTTCTTGATAAATCACTGTCAAAACTACTGGAAAATTATTCTTTTTGTTGTGGCCTATGAACATGATATGTGTTGGTCTGCAGTTGATCTCTCTGTTTAGCATGGTGATATTTCTTAGGAGTGAACCTCAGTCTGCTTGCCACCAAAGCATGTTCAGTGTTGCAGTCAGCACTATGATAGCTGCATGTCAGTAGGATATTTTTTTAGATCTGTATGCCTAGCTATGACAAAATCAAGTTGGTGCCTGTGATGAGAGTGGGGGTGTCTCCAGGACACCTTGTGTCGATCTTTAGCCTGGAAATATGTGTTTGTGATACACAGACCATGAAAGCAGCATACTTCTAGCAGTCTTTGGCCATTATTGTTTATTCTTCCCACTCCATGATAATCCAGGCAAGTCAGCCACATGTCACTGTCTGACCCAACTTGAGCATTAAAGTCGCCTAGAATATATAGTGACTCTGAGCCAGGTACTTTGGATATTCTGTCACTGAGTAAATCACAAAACAGATCCTTCTCTTCTACGCTGGATGATTCATGGTAAATAAAATCACATATGGTGCCACATTGACATTACAGATAACAAACAAACTGAGCTTGCTGTTTACATTTCCATGCAAATATCTCAGAATGTGATGTCAACAGTAACCTGTGTCCTCTTTATTACTGTAACTTGTACATTACTTTTTTTCCAAAGTTATTTAAAAAAATCTAGTATGTTTACATAAAATTACAATGGCATCCTTAAATACCAAAATACATTTGGTAATTATGATCAAACCACAAGAAAAAAGCCATACATTATGGATACATATCACACACTGTGTGCATAATTATTATCCCTTCCAACTTTGCTTACACTACAAAAAGTAACTTACATGGTTGTCAAATATGAACCAGTGTTACAACCTCAAGGCAGTACAACATATAAACTGAGTTACAAAAACTTACCATTGAACATGTGGGATTTGAAAAATCAAATTTTGCTGGCATCTTGGTGACATTGGGCATGATCCTCCTGATCTGACCTCGCAAACTGAAGCTGTTGCATACAGAGAATAAGGGAAGATTTTTGGATCTCCTTGAGGAAATGGAGATATTTTGCTGTCAGAGATCTCCCTATCCCACCATGCTCAATGACTAGGTGGCAATGGGAAGAACCCAGTTCTGGAAGCACTGCAAATCCACATAGTTAACAAAAATAAGTGGTTTTCAGAGGTTCAAAGGACATGCAACATGGCTTTATGTAGTGATGTACTATGGTTCATTAAGTGGGGACAAAATTCATAGCTCATGAAACAAGCCATTTTTCCAGGAGGCACTGACAGTGTATGCATCTTTGTTATTATTAACACCAAACCAAGTCACACATGTTTCCATAATAAACACTAGTACGTTTCTATATTTTTTACTGCCTTGATATTGTAACCCTGGTTCAGACTTGACAACCACGTAAGTTACTTTTCATAATGTAAGCAAAGTTGGAAGAAATCATTATGCACTCAGTGTGACATGTATCCATAATGTATAACTTGTTTTTTAATATTAGTAGTGATTGTAGTTTTTATACAATAACAAGTGTTATTGTTATTTCAATTTGCGACACTGACAATTGGATTCTTCCTTTAAGTTCTAACAAAATTACCAAATGTATGCTAGTATTCAAAGATGCCACTGTAATGTTATCTAAAGCTACGCAATTTTATTTTCCAAATATTTAAAAAAAATTAGTATACAAGCAACAGTAACAAACAGGGTGCTAGTTTCTACTGACATCACATACCATGTAATGCTTCAAGAATTTCAGAGTAAATTCTAGAACCACTCGGCCTTCCACCGTTTTGAATACCCGATATTTTAGAGGTGAGTGGGAGAAACGAATACACCCTGCTGTGCATCGCCTGTTTGTATAGAGAGAGAGAGAGAGAGAGAGAGAGAGAGAGAGAGAGAGAGAGAGAGAGAGAGAGAGAGATGGACCTGGCAGCTGAATGGCGGCAGACAAGTACCTGCTGTACGGTCCACAGAGTCTCCATGTACGGATCTAGAAGAACAAGGAAACTTTATGTAGTATTCTGAGCTCTTAAGTGCCTCTTTTGATTGTAAAAAGACTAATGAACAATTGAATATAGATTTCTATGTTCATTCATGTATTGGACTCGTTTGAGACCACAGACTTCTGAATTACTTCAAATCTTGGCTATGAACGAAGCAAGACACATGTATGCTGTTTGAATACGTGTAAATGAGTAATGTTTAAGGAATAAGTTAGCTTGCAGAAGTTATTGCCTGTGAAAGTTGAAAATACATAGTGACTGAACTGAGAAGTATTTTAAGAGTATCAAAATTATTTCAAGGATAGAGAAGTGTTGTTGTTGTTGTTGTTGTTGTTGTTGTTGTGGCCTTCAGTCCTGAGACTGGTTTGATCCAGCTCTCCGTGCTACTCTATTCTGTGCAAGCTTCTTCATCTCTGCGACCTACATCCTTCTGAATCTGCTTAGTGTATTCATCTCTTGGTCTCCCTCTACGATTTTTACCCTCCACACTGCCCTCCAATACTAAACTGGTGATCCCTTGATGCCTCAGAACATGTCCTACCAACCGATCCCTTCTTCTAGTCAAGTTGTGCCACAAACTTCTCTTCTCTCCAGTCCTATTCAATACTTCTTCATTAGTTATGTGATCTACCCATCTAATCTTCAGCACTCTTCTGTAGCACCACATTTCGAAAGCTTCTATTCTCTTCTTGTCCAAACTATTTATCACCCATGTTTCGCTTCCATACATGGCTACACTCCATACAAATACTTTCAGAAACGACTTCCTGACACTTAAATCTATACTCAATGTTAACAAATTTCTCTTCTTCAGAAATGCTTTCCTTGCCATTGCCAGTCTACATTTTATATCCTCTCTACTTTGGCCATCATCAGTTATTTTGCTCCCCAAATAGCAGAACTCCTTTACTACTTTAAGTGTCTCATTTCCTAATCTAATTCCCTCAGCATCACCTGACCTAATTCGACTACATTCCATTTTGCTTTTGTTGATGTTCATCTTATATCCTCCTTTCAAGACACTATCCATTCCATTCAACTGCTCTTCCAAGTCCTTTGCTGTCTCTGACAGAATTACAATGTCATCAGCGAACCTCAAAGTTTTTATTTCTTCTCCATGGATTTTAATACCTACTCCGAATTTTTCTTTTGTTTCCTTTACTGCTTGCTCAATATACAGATTGATCAACATCGGAGAGAGGCTACAACCCTGTCTCACTCCCTTCCCATCCACTGCTTCCCTTTGATGTCCCTCGACTCTTATAACTGCCATCTGGTTTCTGTACAAATTGTAAATAGCCTTTCGCTCCCTGTATTTTACCCCTGCCACCTTCAGAATTTGAAAGAGAGTATTCCAGTCAACATTTTCAAAAGCTTTCTCTAAGTCTACAAATGCTAGAAATGTAGGTTTGCCTTTCCTTAATCTAGCTTCTAAGATAAGTCGTAGGGTCAGTATTGCCTCACGTGTTCCAATATTTCTACGGAATCCAAACTGATCCCTGAGGTTGGCTTCTACTAGTTTTTCCATTCATCTGTAAAGAACTCGTGTTAGTATTTCGCAACCGTGACTTATTAAACTGATAGTTCAGTAATTTTCACATCTATCAACACCTGCTTTCTTTGGGATTGGAATTATTATATTCTTCTTGAAGTCTGAGGGGATTTCACCTGTCTCATACATCTTGCTCACCAGATGGTAGAATTTTGTCAGGACTGGCCCTCCCAAGGCTGTTAGTAGTTCTAATGGAATGTTGTCTACTCCCGGAGCTTTGTTGCGACTCAGGTCTTTCAGTGCTCTGTCAAACTCTTCCAGCAGTATCATATCTCCCATTTCATCTTCATCTACATCCTCTTCCATTTCCATAATATTGTCCTCAAGAACATCGCCCTTGTATAGACCCTCTATATACTCCTTCCACCTTTCTGCTTTCCCTTCTTTGCTTAGAACTGGGTTTCCATCTGAGCTCTTGATAATCATACAAGTGGTTCCCTTTTCTCCAAAGGTCTCTTTAATTTTCCTGTAGGCAGTATCTATCTTACCTCTAGTGAGATAAGCCTCTACATCCTTACATTTGTCCTCTAGCCATGCCTGCTTAGCCATTTTGCACTTCCTGTCGATCTCATTTTTGAGACGTTTGTATTCCTTTTTGCCTTCTTCATTTACTGCATTTTTATATTTTCTCCTTTCATCAATTAAATTCAATATTTCTTCTGTTACCCAAGGATTTCTACTAGCCCTCGTCTTTTTACCTACTTGATCCTCTGCTGCCTTCACCACTTCAGCCCCCAGAGCTACCCATTCTTCTTCTACTGTATTTCTTTGCCCCATTCCTGTCAATTGTTCCCTTATGCTCTCCCTGAAACTCTGTACAACCTCTGGTTTAATCAGTTTATCCAGGTCCCATTTCCTTAAATTCCCACCTTTTTGAAGTATTTTAATAAATTTCATTAGCCACCTATAGTCTTCAGAGAAGAAGCTTTTGTGAGATTGACATAGCTGATTACCCAGAGAAGAGGATCAGCTACACACAATGTGTAAGTTAACTGACTTGAGAGATGTGTGTGCCTTGCAACCCAATACCACACTGTGTCTTGTTGCCTGAAAAATGTTAGTTACTACTGACATCACATACCGAGCTTAGCTACATAGAAAAGCTAGGAGGAAGCTAGTTTAACTGTTTGTTATTTGTAACGTCAATATGGTACCGCAAGTGATTTTATTTGTGATGAGTCATAATGACTTGGATGAAATTGGTATGTAAATTTATGTTTTACAAGCTGATGTATTCATGATCTGATTTTAATTTATATTTTAGTGCCTGATTCTCATTATGTTCTCATATTCATGTAGCACTGAAGAAAGCTACACAGCAGCTGAAATTGGTCTGCAATAAACAGATTAAAAACTTGCAACTGATGCTGCCCTTCCTCCTATCTTGGATATTAACACTACACTGTAATAGAAGAATGAAATGAAACTTAAGACAGAAAACTGTGTAAATGCTTTCCCATAATGAAATTTTCACTTTTCTGCAGAGTGTGAGCTGAAATGAAACATCCTGCCAGATTAAAACTGGGTGCCGGACCAAAAGTCAAACTTGGGACCTTTGCCTTTCACAGACAATTGCTTTGCCTACTGAGCAACCCAAGCACGACTGATGGACCATGACCCATCCTCACAGTTTCAATCCTGCCAGTACCTTGCCGCCTACCTTCCAATCTTCACAGAATCTCTCCTGCGAACCTTGCAGAACTACCACTCTTGGAAGAAAGGATACTGCAGACACATGGCTTAGCCTCTACTGGGAACACATTTCCAGAATGAAATTTTCACTCTGCAGTGGAGTGTGCTTTGATATGAAACTTCTTGAAGATTAAAACTGTGTGCTGAACTGAGACTCAAACTTGGTACCTTTTCCTTCGCAGGAGAGCTTCTGTGAAGTTTGGAAGGCAGGAGGCAAGGTACTGACAGAACTGAAGCTGTGATGATGGGTCGAGAGTTCTGCTTGGCTAGCTCAGTTGGTAGAACACTTGCCCATGAAAGGCTACGGTCCAGAGTTCGGGTTCAGTGCAGCATACAGTTTTGTAAAAGTGCTACTTCACTGTTGAAACTGCTCTCCAAAATTTATTGACTCTTTATACGAATACCAGAAATTTCATAAGGCCACAGATCAATATCAACTTGATGTGCAGAACCAGTTTCTTGAACTTTCATTCAAGAACAACTATTGAGTTTGAGGCGAAAACAGATAGCTCAGAAAGTTCTTCTCTGTTAGAAACATGATTCTTAGGTTTACTGATCCAGAAAAGCCTAAAATGGCAAACACTAATCAGTAAACTCCAGTAAAGCAAATCAAGTACATTATACTTAATGCACTCATTCACATACAGTAAATGCCAGGATTGATTACATTGTATACTATGTTTGGTTTCACAGTTTGAGTGGACCTTCCACCTTACTCATGCATCCTCCTTATACAGCAGCAGAACAAGGAGGGGGGGGGAGGGGGGGGGGGGGCACGTGAGTGTGTTGTCTAATTTTAACAGAGGCCTTGTTGGCCGAAAGCTTATTTTTGTGACAGTCTTTCTTGTTGTGCCTATCTGCAACTCAGCATCTCTGCTATATGGTGGGCAGCAACTACCCTTTCCACAATATTGTTAAATGCTCTACAAAAATGATTGTGGTTGAGTAAAGATTTTTACTTCTGTTTTCATAAAAATAGCAATTGCTGATTTACAATATTATGTCCTGAAACTACAACTAAATCTTCCTTTTTGTTTATGATTGCAGTGTCTTATCACTGTGTAACACACAATCCCCAATATACTTTTACAGCTGTATATGTTCTGAAAGTAATCTTCTGTAGCTACGAGTTTAGTCTCCACTATTTCTAAGAAATTTTGCATGTCTTGTCTGCTGAGGTGGCATCTACGGTTAAGCCAGTTTTAATGAGTGTACTACTCTATGATATTAGTACATCTGCTAATACAGAGCTGTGGAGCGGGAAACTCAAGTAAACATATTTTGCATCTCTAGCTAGTTTCTGATGATGGCACTATAAAATGAATACAGCAGTGAAGAACTGTGTATCCTTTCTATAACAGAGTATAATAACTCAATCAATGTAACTTACATTAGCAGCTCCTCAAGAATGAAACGAGTTTTGTCAGATATAATATTCTGTGTGGTGTGTGCAAGGCAAGTACTTTAGATGAAGTTATGTTTAGTGTGAAAACAAATCCAATACATATTACTACTGCTATTACAGCACTAGGTACTGCAGCTATCAACATAAACATAACGTAGAGAGAATGTTGTACTTGGGTTAAGGAGTTCAGGTACCATCAGGATCATGCTCCTTTGACTAAAGAGCTGTAAGACTGTTATCCAGATGACTTTGGTTAAAGAGCTGCGAGACAGTTACCCAGATAACTATCAAATTGTTTAACAATGGACAGTGAAACATTTGATACATTATTGGATATCATAAAGTGCTATGGCCATCAGTTTTACCCTTGTCAACTTCATCAGTGTCTTCTTGGTCAGTGCTATTTTCATTGTCCTTACAGTCAATGAGAACTTTATCCAGACCAACAGAAAGATTCATGTAAAAACAGTTGACACTTGGCAATACTTGATCCACAGTAAATAAAATCACACTGTTGTAATACAGAGTTAGTACATAAATATCATTGAGACACCTGTCACTAAATTTATAAACAATTATTTTTTCCAACTTTGGAAAAAAATGTTTTGCAAAATGTAACCAACTTATATAATCCTCAGTCTTTAAATTCATATTTATATAGTCTTTAGATCTCATTTTCCACAAGCACTATTGCTGTTGGTATGTACTTACAAACTCCATCACAAAGTCCTTGGTCCTGCAACAAGAATCCACTATGATCACATTGTGTGCTGTAGGTTACTCACAAGAACCTGTGGGGGACTACACAATAGCCTATGCCACGTTCTGCTGCATTCCTGCCCATCTAAATGCAGGTATCTCTGGAATGCAGATGTCTGACTTGCAGCCTAACTGCACACCTGCCTGCCTTGTGAGGCTGCATTCACACGGGAACTCTTGTACATGGAACTGTGGGGTCTGAGCCATATCATTCAATTAGGATGACTGTGTGAGGGACCATAAACACAGTCAAACTCACTTCTATCTGCATTTCTCTGAAATTTTACACCCTTCAAGTTCACAAGCAAATGCTCCATATAATCTTTGCCAACTTTGGTACTTGAGAGAACACAAAAACGTTATTCCTCACACCAATCAGTCAACATCTCTAACTAGGTTAAGATATTCTGAAGTATTGGCTTGAAATGAAGCCCACTTTTTGCTATAACATTTCCATATTATTCTCCCCAATATCACTGCAACTGTCTCTACTACAGCAGTGACCCCATATACCTACTCCAGTTGTGTGGCCAATACATGTTGCCTCAGGGTCCTATAAAATTCTTTTTTAATCTCCGAGTAATCTAATTTCCTCTAAATACTTCGACTCTCGTTTACCTTCCAGGTGTAACTGTGATTTCTAAAGGTACCACCCATTGCCCATTATTTGTATCGATGTCCTCTGTAGCCATTATTTAACTCTAATTTCATTTTGTAGATTCTGTACTCAAATAGAAAGCTTATATAACAATCCTCTACTGAGCATAATGCAACTCAAAAAAACTGATGAAGTTGTGTGCTGTTTGATCTGCCAGCTTAGCTTAACCAATCCAGCCTGTAGTTTTTAATATTTCATTTCAGAAATAAAGAAAGAAAGAAGAACAGAGTTTAGCATCCTGCCAAGGTCATTAGATAAGAGGCTGGATTTGGACAAGAAAGGGAACTAACTTTTCCAAAGGACTGGTACAAAATTTGTCTTAAGAGATTTAGGAGAAACACTGAAAAACTAAATCTGAATGGTTAGATGGTAATTTGAACCCTGCTTCTTGTCCCCTGAAAGTCTAGTGTCTTAACCACTGTGCCCTGTTGCTTGGTTCAGAAACACAGTCTAACCTTTACTACCTGGATCACTATGAAACAAGATGTCAACTGCAGCTAAGAATGCAGGGAGGAAACATAAATACTTTTACAGATAATACACTGCTGACCATTAAAATTCCAGCAACATAACGACAGCATGTAATAAATGCCTAACTGGCATGAAGTGTACTGTATTCTTGGATATGCAAATGATAAGCACTTCAGCAGAACACACAAGTAGGCAAGTGTAAAGGCATCTATATTTTGCACACAAGAAAAGATTACACAGTGAGGTTATCATTCAGAAATAACATCCCAATATTAGTTATCTCTGAGAAGTTCAGGAGAGGAGAAAGAAATTAGTGTTTAACGTCCTGTTGACAAAGAGGTCATTACAGACAGAGCACAATCTCAGGTTAGGAAAGGTTGGGGAAGGAAATTGGCCATGCCATTTCAAAAGAGCCTTCCCGGCATTTGCATGAAGCAATTTAGGGAAATCATGGAAAACCTAAATCAGGATAGTCAGACGCAAGTTTGAACCATCGTCCTCCCAAATGTGTGTCCAGTGTGCTAACCACTGTGCCATCTCACTCAGTGTGAGAAGTTCCGGTTAGGAGAAATACGTGGCACCAAATGTTAGAACTCAACAGAGGCATTATCATGGGCAGCAAAGACTGTGATTTATCATTCTGTGATATTATTATCCCATTGATCAGGATCCCAAAATTGTCCAGCACATATGGAGTTGATGAATTCTACACACTATACAGGATCTCAACGACTACCACCTGAGAAGACAGACATATTGTTCATTCAATCATGCAGGATTGTGCAAGCCACATCACACACCATAAGTCAGAAAATGTGATTGTTTGAAGAAAGACAAGTTTTCAAACAGGCAATGTAACAAGCAGCTGTCATTGTTGTGACTTCCCTTGCTGCAGTAAGAGGCTGAAGCATGTCAGTAGTGGGCACCCAGAAACAATGGACACACAAGTAGCACCCCATCATCTTTTCAGATGAGTCCTGATTCTGCATACAGTATCATGCTGGAGGGATCCATGAGTGGAGCTCCTAGGAGAATGAATGTTGCCAGACTGCATTTGCTATATTCATATGTGCCCAGTCTCTCATGTGATGGTAAGAAATGCCACAGTGTTAGCAGAGCTGATCATTTGTACAGCAGGCATTACATTTATGACATTTTGAGGCTGGTGGCTGTGTCATATCTTTTAAGACCAGGACTACAAGATCACATTTTGTCCTTGCTAACCTAATCTACCTCTGATCTACCTCAATACAGAGGGTGTTTGACTGTTGCTCTGTTCAGTTAGTTTTCCAGATCTCCCAGCCACTGAAAACATGTGGTCATGGGTTGCCAAAAGATTCACATGGCACCACTACAATTGATGAACTGGGATGTGGACTTGAAGCAGCATCCAATGACATTCCCATATCTTTTGCCTAAGCTCAGTCTGACTTGGTGTCCACCCAGGTTACAGCCACTGCTGTTGCCTGAGGCAGCAGCTCTGGGCACTAATTTTTGCACCCTGTATACCCTCAATTCACCTAAAAATTTATCATGTATTTTCCTAACTGTGTTGTACTGCTCAATATGTAAATTTTCATCTTTTGCTAGCCTTCTTGACGTTGCAATTTTAATCACCAGAAATATATATGGAATTTGCAGACTAACAAAAGCTGCAAAGGAGCGCAGAAAACTTTGAATAGATAAATGTAATGCTACGAAAAGTTCATATAAAGCTAAAGATGAAATCAGTGGCTGCAGGGGTGTCTCATTGTAGGTGCTGGATATATGAGGTGTGATAAATGCTGAATGAATTTGTTTAGCAGCAACTGCTGATTGTTAGGAATGTATAGGGACTGCGCCTGTTGTGTACAGATTCAGGGGGAATTGGCCACCGTCCGTAAACAGCTGGAAGCTATGTTGGCCGTGGTCAACAGGCTCCAGGCTGTTGCCTTGGACCGCGGTGACATTGGGACACCCGGGGCGAATGCCTTGGTGCCTCTGGAACCTGTAGCATTACCTGGAATCTCTGATGCCACTGCGCCCTCGGATTCGGACATCCCTGCCAGTCAACACTTGCCTGACAATGACTGGTGAACTGTGGCGAGAGTCGCGAATCCCTGGGCGGAAGGCGAAAGTAGGTGCTAGCGGCAAGGCTGTACCCTCACGCCTCCATAACAGGTTTGAGGTGCTGCCCACTGCTGGGGCAGAGGGTGCAGAGGGTGGGATTAGTTGTCATTGGTAGCTCCAATGTTAGGCGGGTGATAGAGCCCCTTAGGGATATGCCAGCTAAGGACAGGAAGAGAGCCAATGTCCACTTCGTGTGCATACCGGGAGCAAGACGGGAAAGGATCCTTCCAGGTGCCATGAAGGGTACAGGCTGCAGCCAACTGTGGCACTAATAATGTGTATTGATGTGGATTGGAAGAGATTCTCTCTGGTTTCCGGCGGCTATCTGGGTTGGTGAAGACTGCCAGTCTTGCTAGTGGGATGAAGGCAAAGCTCACCATCTGCAGCATCATTGACAGGACCGATTCCAGACCTTTGGTACAGAGCTGAGTGGAAGGGCTGAATCAGAGGCTCAGAAGCTTCTCCGACTGTGTACGCTGCAGATTCCTCGACTTGCGCCATAGGTTGGCGGGGTTTCGTGTTCCGTTAAATAGGTCAGGTGTCCACTACACGCAGGAGGTGGCTACATGGGCAGCAGGGGCTATGTGGCATGGACTGGGTGGTTTTTTAGGTTAGACAGTCTTGGGAAAGATCAAAAAGGGCTCCAGTCTCAAAGGGTACAGGGGAAAGAAACAATGAGAATCGACCAGGCAACAGTCAGTATTGTAGTTGTAAATTGCTGTAGCTGTGTTGGAAAAGTGCCAGAGCTTCAAGCACTATAGACTGCACTGAAGCTGAAATCGTTATAGGAACAGAAAGTTGGCTAAAGCTGGAGATAAATTCTGCTGAAATTTTTACAGAGGCGCAAACTGTGTTCAGAAAGGATAGATTAAATAAATTAGGTGGTGGTGTGTTTGTGTCTGTTGGTAGTAGTTTATCTTGTAGTAAAGTTGAAATAGATAGTTCCTGTGAATTACTATGGGTAGAGGTTATACTCAAAAGCCGTACAGAAATAATAATTGGGTCCTTCCACCGATCCCCTGACTCAGATGTTATAACAGCTGGACGCTTCAAAGAAAACTTGAACCTCATTACAAATAAGTATCCCACTCATACAGTTATAATTGGTGGAGACTTCAATCTACCCTCGATTTGTTGGGGAAATACATGTTCAGAGCCAGTGGTAGACAGAAAACATCTTCTGAAATTGTACTAAATGCTTTCTCAGAGAATTACTTTGAACAATTAGTTCACGAGCCCACACGAATTGTAAATGGTTGCGAAAACACACTTGACCTCTTGGCCACAAATAATCCTGATCTAGAGAACGTCATGACGGATACAGAGATTAGTGAACACAAGGTCATAGTAGCGAGACTCAAAATCATATCAACCAAAACCACAAAACATTAAACGCAAAATGTATCTATTTAAAACAGCAGATAAAAATTCGTTTGATGCCTTTCTAAGAGAGAGTCTCCATTCCTTCCAAGCTAATTATTGAAGTGTAGACCAGATGTGGCTCAAATTCAAAGATACAGTATCGACAGCAATAGATACATTCATACCGTATAAGTTAATAAGAGACGGGACTGATCAACCATGGTACACAAAAACACGTCAGAACACTGCTGCAGAAGCAATGAAAAAAGCAGGCCAAATTCAGAAGAACGCACAATCCCCAAGACTGGCTAAGTTTCACGGAAGCTTGAAATTTAGTGTGGACGTCAATGCGAGATGCTTTTAATAGTTTCCAGAATGAAATATTGTCTCAAAATATGGTCGTAAACCCAAAGAGATTCTGGTCATTTGAAAAGTACACTAGTGGCAAAAAAGAGTCAATACAGTCACTGCGCAATAGCAATGGAAATGTTACCAATGATGCTGCCACTAAAGCGGAGTTACTAAATACAGTTTTCCATAATTCCTTCATGAAAGAAGATGAAGTAAATATTCCAGAATTCGAAACCAGAACAGCTGTTAGCATGAGGACATAAAAGTAGATATCTTACGTGTTACGAAACAACTCAAATCACTTAAAAAAGGCAAGTCTTCCAGTCCAGATGGTATACCAATCAGGTTCC
This sequence comes from Schistocerca piceifrons, assembly GCF_021461385.2. Classification (NCBI taxonomy): domain Eukaryota; kingdom Metazoa; phylum Arthropoda; class Insecta; order Orthoptera; family Acrididae; genus Schistocerca; species Schistocerca piceifrons. The sequence continues at coordinate 653,869,118 of NC_060138.1, read as the reverse complement.
TCTCAGAGTATGCAGACACAATAGTGCTTTCATAGCAATCATATACAACCACTCACTCGACGAAAGGTCTGTTTCTAAAGACTGGAAAGTAGCACAGGTCACACCAATATTCCAGAAAGAAAATAGGAGTAACCCATTGAATTACAGACCCATATCACTGACCTCAATTTACAGTAGGATTTGGAACATATACTGTACTCAAACATTATGAATCACCTCGAAGAAAATGACTTATTGATACATAACCAACATGGATTAAGAAAATATTGTTCTTGTACGACACAGCAAGCCCTTTATTCCCACAAGTGCTGTTGACAAGGGATCTCAGATCGATTCCAAATTCCTAGATTTCCAGAAGGCTGTTGATACCATTCCTCACAAGCAACTATTAATCAAATTGCATGCATATGGAGTATCGTCTCAGTTGTGTGACTGGATTCATGATTTCCTCTCAGAGAGGTCACAGTTCGTAGTGATAGACGGTAAATCACCGAGTAAAACAGAAGTGATATCTGGCGTTCTGCAAGGTAGTGTCATAGGCCCTCTGCTGTTCCTGATTTATATAAATGATCTAGGTGATAAATCTGAGCAGCCCCCTTACATTGTTTGCAGATGACGCTCTAATTTACAGTCTAGTAAAATCATCAGACGATCAATTCCAATTACAAAATGATCTAGAGAGAATTTCCGTATGGTTTGAAAAGTGGCAATTAGCACTAAACAAAGAAAAGTGCAAGGTCCTCCACAAGGATACTAAAAGAAATCCGATACATTTTGGGTACATGATAAAGCGTACAAATCTAAGGGCAGACAATTCGACTAAATAATTTATCGTCAGTGAAGCATTTTAAGTGATAATTCACAAATGAGATGAGCATGTGCAAAATTTGTTCTCAGACTTTTGAGTAATGAATGGAAGGAAAACCATGAGTCAGTCTGCACAGAGTTGAAAGTTTGTCTTCATTTAGATCTGGACTTCATGTCCAAAACTGTAACTGGAGATGAAACATAGGTCTATTGGGTATGAGACAAAAATTCAGATTTCGCATAGCAAAATCAGAGAGTCCCCTCACCTTAAATAAGGCACATCTGTCAAAATAAAACATGAAAGTCAAGCTCATGCCCCCCCCCCCCCCCCTGCTGGAATTGAAGGCATAGTGTGAACAGAGTTCATTCCCAGGAGAACAACTGTAAATGTTAAATTTCACACGGGTGTACTGCAACATTTGCAAAACAAATTACGACAGAAGAGACAAGAAAATGGGCCAACGGTTTCCTTCTCCACCATGACAACATGCTGTGTTACACCTCACTTTTGATTCATGATTTTTTGGTTGGAAAAAGTTTTCCTGTCTGTCCACAACTACCTTACAATCAAATTTGGCACCATGCACAGGTTCTTCCCAAAAATGTGCCATGGCAGAGTGGCTGAATGTCCTTACGAAAGGAGCCTTCCATAAATGCTTCCAGTCATGGATTTTCAACATTGGGTAAGTGCATTGCTAGCTAAGGACTCTACTTTGAAGGTGCTAAAATAAAATTCGATGCAAGTTTATTACTTTTGTTTCTAGTAAAACTTTCACTATATTTTTTATCCCAAATTGTGAATAGTGTAGTCATAAACTTCATTAACACATCTGCATGAGGGAACAAGAGAAAGAGAGGTCAAATCAGAATCAATAATGTAGATGTAAGGTCAACACTGACTTCAAAGTGACAAAATGAGGGCAAATGGTGACAAATTTTACGGGGTAGGAGTGTTAGAAAATTGATATCATGCTGCCTTCTGGAAGGTAAGTAGGTGTAAGTTTAACACAACTCTAGAAATCAACACAACTTAATTGCAGAGGAATGGGGAAAAGCACTTCTAAATTGTGCCTCCTCACATGTAGTTAGATTAGCTGTCAGTTATGTATTAGCGGTTTTACTGTACATTATTAGAAAGAGTGAATAGAATTCTCAACATTGTAGCTCCAAATCTTTTTTAAAACGTTTTCAATAATGCTTTACGTCATTTACATGTCTCTCGTAGATGCTGCTATGTCACTATGTCAGTATTCTCCATAATTTTTTTATTTACTTTTTTTTTAATGCTGTGATCCATCTCACAAGCATTCATTATAATAATTGCAACACAACATACAGGTCCATTGATTTATACCCTCTCACCCCAGAGAGAGAGGATTGTGGGGGGGGGGGGGGGGGGGGGGGGAGGAGGGGGGGGGCATGATTCTGGCAAGTTTTAGTGGAATGAAATAATACAACGAAAAGTTTTACTTCTTATTTCTTAACTCTTGCTTGGTGTCAGATTTTCTTGGATGCCAAAGCTCTTTCCACTGTAAGTAAACAGTTTTAATATTGACGTAGGCTTCTCTTCCTCCAGATACGTCTTTATTATAACTGGACCAAATATTTATATCACATCATGGTTCATTGCACAATAATCTGAAATTTTTGCAACAGGATCAAAAAGTATACCATGTACACAATATGTGATTTTGGGTGTTGTATTTCAATTTTATTACAAAAATATAAATTTGGCAACAATGCAACCTCTCAACCAATCTACATGTCTATTGTTGTAACCAATTCATAGAAAATACATACAAGTGCATTGCTGGAACAAATTCACAGTTACGAATTGCGTTTTGTTGAAGTAAGACATGGTATTCTATTTTAATCATAATGGACAATGATACACACTTTGAAGGCGGCTACAGTCTCAAGCAGGCTTTAGCAAGTAGATGTAAGAGCTAGACAACAAATCAATTTTTGGAAATCTGGATGAGACTGATGCTGATGTAGATGTGATAGAGGAATATATAAAGGTTGGAGATGAGATGAATGTGAAGACGATGATAATAGTATTCAGGTAACTAGTGCACCTACTCTTGTAGCTAGAAGTGGAAGGATAATGTATGACATAGCATCACCCGATGAGCACAAGCGGGCTTCCAGGACTATGATATGTGAAACTGCGCACATTCCACGTCACGGTTACAGATAAGTCAGACTGTCTCAGACTTTTTATGACCAATTACATGCAGAGTGTAATACCAATGCAATCCAGTAATCATGCAGAAGGCTAAAATTCTGCAATTTCTAAAATTCTCCAATGCAAGAAGGTGGCCACTTCTTGTATTTTTTATATAGTTGATTTAGCACGTCTAAATGCTAATGTTCAGTACTGTAAATTTTTTAATGATATGAGAGGTAAAAATGCAACTATAAATTCCTCAGATAACTTGTAACCACTCAAACTCTATATATTTGGAACACAGCTTGTACATAATTATACCTTAAACATAGCTTACATTATAGCATTCAACAATAGAGTTGTAACTTCAACCATGTGCATGGGCCTCACAATACATCATTATTATTTTTGTGGAAACATTTTACATTTTATCATCATAGAGTTGTTAGAATAAACCTGGGGCCAAAAAAGACCCATACAGATAATATGTTTTTCCAGGGCTGATACCAAGTGAGGGTTAATGGGATGCTTAGATAACATAGCATGCCTTTGTTAGCTGACTGATGGGTGGGACACATACACACTGTGAAACTTGCACTAGTTATTAGAACTATGCCTGTTTTCTAGCACCACCATGTCTCTCTCTCTGCCGTATGCCACTGCTGTGGTCTGAATAAGCAATAGACTCCTCCCTACACCCTATAAAGTGGTATTCTATCAGCCACCACCCACATGAAGGGCCCACATACACTGTTTTTCTTATTCTAGCCCTATTACTGGCATCACCCCCTGGTGAAGCAATCATACACTAAATTTGCTGTTCCACTGTGGAGCCTTCCACATGGATATGATCATGAATAGACTTTCTGCAAGACTGAAAGACTATTGCTGAAGTATACTTTGCTGCTTGACCATAAATTTTCCAATGTAACCTTCTCTTAACCCTCCTCTGCTCTGGCTCATCTCCTGGACACACCTGTACAGGGTGCCCCATTTATCTTGACCACCTAAATAACTGCTTGTCCAAATGCAAATTACAAAATGTTTCAAGCAAATGTTCTTCAGCCGTCAGAGGGCCATCAATCAGCATGATTGCCTTTGTTGTAGCATTGTTTTTTACAAAGGTATTAACAGCCGCATGACTTTTTTAAATGGCACCCTGTAGTTTTTATTCAGTAATTCATTTCCTCTCCTAAAGATCAATTGAAAAATGTATCACAGTGTACCATTCACTGAAGCACAATGTTATTAATTACATAACACAACACTGACTTTGAGTCCGGGACCACAAACTTGTCCACTTGCTGGAGTTCTCAGAAAACAAATGAAAACCAAGTACAAATATAACACAAAATTGACTTTGACTCTCCTGTACCATGGCCCAAGAGTAGAACATTCAAAGGTGCTCAAGGTGCTGACCCTGAACACCGATACACTGGTGCACTCGTTGCATGAAAGAATTATTTACCGCTTTCAGTGTTGCCTGCTGAAGAGAACTACAAGCAAGCACAATACATTCCTGCATGTCTTCTGAAGTTGTTGGAATATCGCGACAGACGTCTTTAATGCATCCCCAAAGAAAAAAGTCCACAGGATTTAAATCAGGAGACCTAGCAGGTCAAGTAACTGTTCCTCCTCGACCAATCCATCTGGCAGGATACCTTCGGTTCAGAACATGACATGCATGCAAGGCATAATGTGCCGGACACCCCTAGTGTTGATACCACATAAGCATTCTGGCTCTTAGCGGCACTTCGTCCAGAAGAGGAGGAAGAATTCATCTGAGGAAGTTGGCATACGCTGTGCCATTTAGACTACTATCGATGAAATAAGGGCCAATAATTGTAGTACCAAGCATCCCACACCAGACGTTGACCCTCCACTGACGGTGATGTTCCCCCTGTCTAAGTCCTCGTGGGTCGTCACTGAACCAATAGCGCATGTTCCTTGTATTCACTTGTCCTTTGTTTGAGCAGGAACATTCATCAGTAAATAGAAAATAGGAGAAGTTCAGGTTGGCAAGGACTTGGTGCTGTGCCCATTGACAGAAATGTACACGATTCTGAAAAGCATTCCTGCGCAATTCTTGATGTAGGTGTACATGGTAAAGATGGAACCAGTGTAAGAATATGATGTACACTGTTTTTAGGAATGCCAATCTCGTGTTCAAGCTGTTGTGTGCTCACATGTGGATTCACAGCAACGGAAGTGAGAATCTCTCCACAGTTCCACTGCCTGTGTAGCATTTTGCCTAACTTCAACAACAACAATAAAAGAAACGTTATGTTGATGCAGTTTGTAGGAAAGCCAACCTTTACTGTAAGCCTGCTCTACACAACAGTATTTAAAAGGACTAGAAACAGTAGAAAAGATAGGAGTTGCACAGAATCTAATACTTACATTAATAACAAGACAAAGTTGCAACACTGAATCAGTGCTGACCCTGAACACCGATACACTGGTGCACTCATTGCATGAAAGAATTATTTACCGCTTCCAGTGTTGCCTGCTGAAGAGAACTACAAGCAAGCACAATACATTCCTGCATGTCTTCTGAAGTTGTGTACTTTAAAAAATGTACACTTATCTGGCATAACACATAGGCCTACGAAGTTTTCAACAAATATTATCACTGCGTTACAGTCAGAAGAAACCTGCCACAATGTCACCATCGTCTTCTAACAGAATAGGCACTCTAATTATAGTAAAATTATACATACCGTAGGCCTACGCATGTACACAACATTTTCTCACCTTTACGTCTACAGCTTCTTGTTCCTTTATCACTTTCACTGGCTTCCCTCTTCACATGCCACTGTTAAAATGTATTTCAATAAAATGCCACATTACAAACTCAAAATACAAAGCAACAGTATTCGGCAGAATCAATTACGTTCTTCAGAACCAAGGAATATCAATCAGGAAGCACTAACAAATTCATTACAAAATACAGTCATACACAGAATGAAATACTCAATGCAGACAGCATTTAGTGTTTATAATCAGCATGTGATAGGTGCAAAAATTAATATGAGTTCTTGACTAATCAGTTACTTCATTAGACAGCATTTTATTACTTATCATCACAGAGGAATCATCTGAGTTCATTACGGCCAGTGTACATATAAAACAACAGTTATATATTACCAATAGTTTTATTAATTTGATGTTTCATCTACATAACACTGATGTTTACAATCCAGTTAAGTTCCTTAACTCACAGCCAATCCCCAGTATATACACTGCATCTCTGGACAGCTAATTTCTCACTCTGGAGAATAAGGTAACCAGTATGTTAGCACTTTCATGCCACAGGCAGCATAGACAAACGTATACAACTGTTTTACAGGAAACGTCCTGTGGAGCATTATATAAGTCACTTCTTCCTACGCCCTTTCTTGTTTTTAAAACTTGAAGATACCTTAAAGAAAAACATAAGTACTCTATAAACATACAAAGAGAGAATGATCAGTAAATTATTTGTATAATTATTCGGTCGTTTACCTTGCCATAAGCTTGCAAAATATTATCCTTTCGCTTCTTGATTGCTAAATATTTCTTGCCCTTGTCGCTAGAAACACCTTTAATTTTTCCAGCATCCATCAACTTCTTCTTTTCTTCTGCTTCCTGTAACTGGCGCGCTTTTTCGGCTTTGAGCTCTTTATAATTAACATACTTCTTTTTTGGTGGTTTCGCACCGAGTCTTATAGCCTGCTCGATTTTTGCTTCCTGCTTCGTTTTCGCATCGAAGCCACTTAAGCCAAATTTGATTACTTCTCGTTTTACTCTCCTAATATCAATGTCACTACTATTGAGTACAGATTTTTTTGCGTTCTTTTTACTGGAGGAATTTCTGCCAACGACTCCTTTTCTCTTATCTTCAAACACGACACACTCGAAAGATGCTGCTGCATCTTTCCGCAGCTCTGCACATTTCGTTTTGACGAAGGACAGTTCATCGACCATATTACGGTTGTAATGGCATACGAGCTGATCGAAGACACTTAAGGCCTGATTGATTGATTTATTTATTTAGTTACTCGCAAATATCTCCTTCAGTATAGTAGCAACAGCTCGTATACGACCAGGAGCAAATCACAGCACGAAGTTAGATAAGTAGTGATTTTACGTTTATACCGTTTCAGTTAAATGGGTGTCAGTATTCCCCATAATAATACTTCAAACCACAGAAGTACATTCTCCTGCACAACAAAATTTTCATGTCACTTCTCTTCACTGTAAATAAACAGACGCACGTGCACAGTCAAATTGTTTACATACATAACTACCAGCGATCTCTACCTACACGGCTACAAAGATTGTATATATATTGTTTATCAAAGTAGGTACAGCGAAAAGAATTTTTCCGCGTCACATTCTCCGTCCATCATACCTTTAAAAGACTTGTGGTAGATTAGATTAGATTAGATTTGTTTTTCGTTCCATAGATCCGTGCTGATGAGATCCTCGTGGATGTGGAACATCTCATTTTTTTTTAAGCTGAAATAACAATACTAATAGTATGAATATATACAATACATCATTTGTTTCTATTACAAAATTCGTCAATAGAGTAGAAGGAGTTGGCCACTAGTAAGTCTTTCAGGCTCCTTTTAAACTAATCTATATTTGTAACTAAATTTTTTATGTTTGCTGGCAAATTATTGAAGATGTGTGTTCCTGAGTAGTGGACCCCTTTTTGAATTAAAGTAAGTGCTTTTAAGTCCTTGTGCAGATCATTTTTGTTCCTGGTATTGTATGTATGAACTGAACTGTTTGTTGGAAAAAGAGATATATTAATTAGGACAAATTTCATTAATGAGTAAATATACTGAGAGGTATAAATATAAAAAGCTACAGAACATACTTTAATTAAGTAGATGCTTTTTTCAGCGAACCTATCATAATTTACGAAAACTCGTTTTGGGGTAGGGTTGTGCCCTGTTTTAATATAGAAGTGCCCGTACTGTATGAAGGTAGAAAGAAAAACGGGAGTCAATGAAGAAACAAATAGATCCCCGAGGGAAGCTCTTTATGACACTCTTATGGGAACACTTTCACCGCATCAAGAAATAAGAACAGCTGCAGAGAAAAAGATACAAGCCATAGAACTAACACAAGAATTTGATGTTCATCTTACTGAATTTATTGTGGAGAACTACAACGTAGCTATAAGGCAGATTTCTGCAGTAATTCTTAAACAGTATGTTGAAGAACATTGGTGTTACTTTTCAGACCAATTTCGTTGTCTCGAGACTCCAGAATAAGTAAAGTGGCTCTCAAAGTGGTAAATGAATTTGTGGGTGAGTTGTTAGAAGGTCAGTTAGCAGAAATTGCTCCAGTAATGTTTTCCGAAATGTACCGCTTTTTGTCAGATGAACAGAGGTATAACCCAAGAACATGGTCAAGACCAGTTCACATATTTTCAAATTGCACTTACATGATATGTGTCAAGTCAGAATACCACAAAAGATTGTCAAAAACACTACTACAGCATGTTCTACCAATCTGTGTCAACAAATTCACAGAAACTGTCCACACTGGACTGAAATCAGATGTGATCAAAGGAGTGACATTTCTTTTGCAGCACTTTCCTAAGCAGATGACTCCTTATATGTTACAGATTCTTCCACCATCATGGCAGCATTCATTCACACTGCTGATGTGTATAGAACTGATTATGTAAACTATTCAGATGTTAAAGAGAACTTATTGACTTGGATGGAGAAAACACTGGATAAAATACACTGATATTTTCCATATTTGAGTTCGTATGTAATTTAAGTTTTTATGTTAATGGACACCATTAAGAAAGCCCTTGAAGATTTAATTTACTATTTAACACTCTTTATGCAAATAACTGATGAGCAGTAAAGACATGGTACGAAAAGCCAAAGCAGTATATAGATGCAGCAGGAGGGCACACACACGTTTACTCTGTGCAAATATCACAATCAATATTTGAAGAATTTGAAGTAAAAAGTATCTGAGCACCGAGTCATGCTATGACAAAACATTTAAAGGAATCCTAGACGTAAAGAAATACAGACAATTCTAACTGGTGAAAACGCCACCAGGCATGCATGTGTGCACTGGAAGTAGCTCTTGAAACACTGATGCAGCAACTGAAGTGTAATGAAGTGGTCCCAATCGACTTCAGTGGGTTTTTGCAAAATGTTATTGATGCTGATATGAGTCAAACTGGCTCCCCATACGTTCTGGACTGATGCCTCTGTGTTGGAAGTTTATATGCTGAATTGATATCACCAAATTTGCTCGAACTGTTCTTAAAAGCTATTTTAAGTGATTTGGAAGCAAAGCATGCTAATCAAATAAGGATTTCTGCTGTTAGGGCAGCGTATGGGTTTCGCATGAATCTGAAGAATTCTCAGAACATCAAATACCTTAAAGCAGTTTTGCTTTCTTTTATGGGCAGTCTTCTAGTAATTGTGGTCTAGTATTCAATGAAACTTCTGTATTTGGTGTTTGAAACAGTTTCCATAGTTTTGTCAATGCATCCAGTATTTTCTGGGTCATGTCGTGACAAAAGTATTTCGCTGGCTATTTCAGTTTTTCAAATGTACAATTCTGATCATTCAGTAGTTAATGTGATCCTAGATACATTCAGGGAATTTTGTTTGAGAGTAGATAGCTTCGTAAAATTGGAACATAGATTTTTGTCTACATTAATCAGCATTTTGAGTGCATAAAAAAAGATAGTTACAGGGTCTGCTGCAAATGATCTGTATGTATTTCAGACTACTGTTCAGAATTCAAAGCCATCATTAACTGATGCCCTAATAAAGAGCTTTTCTTGCTGCTGTGCAGTGTGTTTTAAAAACTAATGATCATTCAGTAACATGGGGTGCAGGAGAGTGTTTGAGGGCTTATGTAGCTGGCTCTGCTGATCAAATCTTCAGTTATTGAGATGCATGTGGGGAAACTGGGTACGATTACCTCTTGTAGACAGCAGCTGTTATATTGAATTTTGCTTGTGCAGAGTTCACAGGAACTTCTGCTGGAAATTTTATTGTTACTCTTGTTTTAAAAGCTGGAAATATTCTGGGTGCGAACCTTGATTTAATTTTAGTGGCTGTCTTCAGTAAAATGCAGAGGGCAGAATCAGTAACAATTATACAGAGCCTTATTGTAGTGTATGCACAACCGATTCATCATCAGCTGGAACAAGTGTTAAATTTTTTATTATCTGTTCCTGACCGAACTGTGCAATCTGCATTAAATTATGTGCTGGAAGAATGGAGTTACTAGAACAATTACTTCTGCGGGGATTATAAAGTGAAAGTGAGTGCACTAGCCCCATGCAAAGTATGAGAATATGGAGTTTTCCATGGTGATGATCATGTTAACTCTATAACTGTGGAAGATGATCAGATTTATGTCCATAATAATCTGGATGAAGTTAAAATAATATTACAAGTACAGAATAATTTTAGTAAATGTTCATATATACACCATTGCTAGTAAAGATTTTTTAAATTTTGTTAAATGAAATGTGCAGTGTAATGGAGAGCAAAGCTACAAGGATGGGACTTGAAGATGAGATGGATAAATAGTGGGAAGATGACAGTGGGTCTGAGAAAGGATGCAGTAAAGACAAACAATCTCAGTCATTGTAATATTCCTTTCCTGATTGCCAAGAAGATTCAGACTGTGATCATCACTATATTCTGAATGACCTTTTACATTGTGTAGATTTAACACATCAGTTCAAGAGCATCTTACTTTTTATTGGATGTCAACCTAACTTCCAGGTATTTTCATAAACCCTGAATGAAAGAGAGCTAAATATTCTGAGAACGTCAGTACAGCCCCTTAATAGATTAAAAGCACAGTAGAAATGTTCTTTATTTTGCATATTTTAAGTCTACATCTACATACATACTCCGCAATCCACCATACGGTGCGTGGCGGAGGGTACTTCATACCACAACCAGCATCTTCTCTCCCTGTTCCACTCCCAAACAGAACGAGGGAGAAATGACTGCCTATATGCCTCTGTATGAGCCCTAATCTCTCTTATCTTATATTTGTGGTCTTTCCTCGAAATGTAAGTTCTCGGCAGTAAAATTGTACTGCAGTCAGCCTCAAATGCTGGTTCTCTAAATTTCCTCAGTAGCAATTCATGAAAAGAACGCCTCCTTTCCTCTAGAGACTCCCACCAGAGATCCTGAAGCATTTCCGTAACACTCGCGTGATGATCAAACCTACCAGTAACAAATCTAGCAGCCCGCCTCTGAATTGCTTCTATGTCCTCCCTCAATCCGACCTGATAGGGATCCCAAATGCTCGAGCAGTACTCAAGGATAGGTCTTATTAGTGTTTTATAAGCGGTCTCCTTTACAGATGAACCACATCTTCCCAAAATTCTACCAATGTATGAAAGACGACTATCTGCCTTCCCCACAACTGCCATTACATGCTTGTCCCATTTCATATCGCTCTGCAATGTTACGCCCAAATATTTAATCGATGTGACTGTGTCAAGTGCTACACTACTAATGGAGTATTCAAACACTACAGGATTCTTTTTGCTATTCATCTGCATTAATTTACATTTATCTATATTTAGAGTTAGCTGCCATTCTTTACACCAATCACAAATCCTGTCCAAGTCGTCTTGTATCCTCCTACAGTCACTCAACGACGACACCTTCCCGTACACCACAGCATCATCAGCAAACAGCGCACATTGCTATCCACCCTATCCAAAAGATCATTTATGTAGATAGATGATACCCTCTCCTCCGATGAACATTCACCATCGAGGGCAACGTACTGGGTTCTATTACTTAAGAAGTGATTCGGAGTTTCCAGTGTATTAATAATTGCTTGCTGTATCTGATAGCATTGGAAAATATTTTTAAAATGAATTTAGACTTAAGTAAGTGTTATTTTGAATAAGTTTTTATGGTAATTGAATATACAGTTAAGGCGTGAAAGAGTATTTTTGTATTCTTGTATGCTGATTTTTAAGGCAATGATGAATTGTGAGTTTTGGTTTATTTGTCTCATAACGTACATAATCTACTTAATTTGATCCGGATACAGGAAACACGTCAAATTGTAGTAAAATTTCACCATAAACGAAGAACAGCGAATGTTAACAAACAGCATCATAGTAATAATACAAGTTTGTTATACATAATACAATAAAATCTAACACTTAATTACCTCTTGCTCAAATTATCATTTCATCTTCTATGAATTTTTTTTATCGAACAGTAGCATTTCTTCCACAGAACCTGCTGTAGGCTCGTTTTTAAAATTTCTGGCTTCATATTAAAGTTCTTTAAATTGTAAATGTTGTTTAAGATAAGATATGCTGCATGTTGGGTACTATTTATAATTGAGACGGCTCTGAAATAAGAAAAATTGTTAATAAAGAATTGGCACCTAGCACAGGATGTTATTCTAACATCAAAAAATATAATATTGTGACCTTTCATCTATTTTGTCAAAATTGTGTATTACATCAACTTGTAAGCTGCTGCATTTCTCTTCCATTTGACATGTTAATATAACCATATCAACATTAATTTTGTATGGTGTTTGAAATGTCTTAACTCCATCTGCAGTTGTTCCTGAACAGGAGGTTTAACTGATACTGTGTAACTGTTTTTAACTGTTATTATCATGCATGTTTGTGTGTGTGTGTGTGTGTGTGTGTGTGTGTGTGTGTGTGTGTGTGTGTGTGTGTGTGAGAGAGAGAGTGAGTGTGTCCCGTGTGTGTGTGTGTGAGAGAGAGAGAGAGAGAGAGAGAGAGAGAGAGAGAGAGAGAGAGAGAGAGGTTGCTTATTCCGAAGTACTTCTTGTTAATTCTGAATGTTAATACCATCTGGAAGTATGAAAGAGCTAGTGACCTTAGGAAATGGTGTAATAGAGTATTGTAAAAACTTGTTCAATCTGGAGTTTTATTATGTATGATTCACACTCAATGGTATGTTGGGGTATAGCAACATATGCTTGAATGCACTTTAGATATCAAAGACTTTACTTGCATTTAGCAAGGCTGAGAGCTACACTCAAGTAACAAGCACTAGTATGCACTAGAAACGGGAAATATACCTGTTGTCGAGAACAAAGAGGAATCCTGTGGTAGTTGCACACTACAAAAACTGATCAGAATTACTAAGAAAGGTTACTAAAAATCAATTAACATGCACATAATGTCAGAAATCAGTAATTCTGATAACAGACTTAAGGCTATGTGGAATGCAGTGAGACAAGAGATAGGACAATCATCCACAGAACAGGAAATCATTAGTAGTGAACTGAATGGAGGGGCTATAACTGATGAGGCACAGATAACAAGTGTATTTTTTAAGCCAGTACCGCCATTAGACTGTTTTTATTTACAGTGTTATATTTACAGTTGCACAATCTTGATTTTGGCTTCAAAGTGCTATCATCAAATGTTTTCTGAAAGTGGGTTAGACAATTACAGTGAAATACATAACAAGTGATATAACTGTATTCACAATCCATATTTGTAATGCTTACTTACAAGTGTTATAAATTGCCTAAGGTGTGTGATTGTGTATGTGTAAATGTAACACTGTAAATAAACAACAGTCTAATGGCGGTACTGACTTTAAAGAAATATATTATGGATGTGGCCCCACATTATGAAAAAATTATCAAATATATTTCATAATCACTTCTTAAATATAGTTGAAAGTTTAGGGGCAAACAGTTCCATAGGAAAATTGCAATGTTATGCTAAAAAAGTAAATCTCATGCAATTGAGTTGTACAAATGTGTCACCAATGTTTTCTTCTGAAGTGGAGAAATGAAATATTTAATGCTTCACTAACTCAAGGCGTTTTTTTCGGAGACTGAAATATGCCATCGTCAGACCCCAGTTTAAAATAGGAGAGATGTGAGTAACTACTGACCTGTGTTAAAGTGAGTAAATCAGAAATGTGTGTTTCCTATTCTCTCCTACGGTGGTGCTTGGTTTTGAGTTGTGTGAAATTATTTGCTCCTAACGATTTCTTTTTTCATGCTTTTACTCTGTGAAGTTTTTGTTGCTATGTACATCTTCTTAGATGTTACAGAAAGAAGATCACTGTTCCTAAAACTGTTGTGTTCTAGCTGTAAAGTTATGTCCTAAGTTCACGACAACAGGGTATGGGCCCAGGTTTGAACACTTCAGGTTGTAAGAAATACATTATTCGTTCTCTAGACTATTTTTCCATTTACTAGCATATTCGTGAGACTGCAAGATTTGTGGAATGGCAGACTCAGTGCATCAGCTGAATGATGACAGTTGTCTGGACTACTGAAGAATGGGATACAATTCGTCACCTTTGACCAGTGACGTCAGAATTCGCCAGAGATGATTTATTACACAGATTTAACAGCAAAGACGAGTGTTCATAAACAAATGAATGCAGAAGAGAAAACAGATGGTAACGATATATCATCCCCAATAATATTTCGACTGTAATGTTAAAGATATCGCTTGTCTGAGTCCTAGTGCTTCTATAAAATAAAGGAAAAATGGGATAGAAGTAGCGGAAGTATAGAATATCTCAGTTGACATGTATATGAGTTGCATCTGGATCTTCAGTCGATCTGCATAGGTTAACTGCAGTATGGGATGCACATTTAATGTTCGTCGATTTCTTCGTTTATGTTAGCATTAGTTTCCTGTTCTTCAGTTGAACTGTGTAGGTCAACTGAAGTATGGGATACAAATTTTTCAGGTGTTGCTTTTTTCGATTCCGCTACTACTAGCATTCTATTCTTACGTAGATAGTATTACTAGCGAAGGCAAAAAGATCTACATACATAATAATTGTATCCCATACTTCAGTTGACCTATATAGGTCAACTACCGCTAACGAAAATTAAGAACTCGATGTACGTAACATTGGCAACCTGTACCTCAGCTAAACTACACGAAATGGGTAGAAGACGACACTCCTAGAATATGTATCCCATACTGCAGTTTACCTGTATAGGTCAACTGAAGAATAGGATACAAGTACTAGCGAATGGGAAATAACAACATTTATAACATGCGTATCCTGTACTTCAGTGGATATATATATGTCAATTGAAGAGTGGGATACTAGTGCTAGCAAAGGAGAAAAATAGCGACATACACAACATTTGTATCCTACTCTTCAGTTACCTATATAGGTAAATGACATCAGTGTTACATATGTTGCTTTCTTCGTCTAGCTTGCAATAGTATCCTGTACTTCAGTTGACATTTATACGTCAACTGAAGTAGGGGATACACATTTTACGTATGTCAGTCTTTTCGCCTTCAGTAGTGCTAGTATAGACTCAAAAAATCGTAGTGATACTAGTACTGGGTAAGGGAAAACGAGCAACAACTGCAAAATTTGTATTCTGTACTGCAGCTGACGAACCAATACTTAACGCAGAACAGTATAATACGACAAAAAAATACACTCCTGGAAATGGTAAAAAGAACACATTGACACCGGTGTGTCAGACCCACCATACTTGCTCCGGACACTGCGAGAGGGCTGTACAAGCAATGATCACACGCACGGCACAGCGGACACACCAGGAACCGCGGTGTTGGCCGTCGAATGGCGCTAGCTGCGCAGCATTTGTGCACCGCCGCCGTCAGTGTCAGCCAGTTTGCCGTGGCATACGGAGCTCCATCGCAGCCTTTAACACTGGTAGCATGCCGCGACAGCGTGGACGTGAACCGTATGTGCAGTTGACGGACTTTGAGCGAGGGCGTATAGTGGGCATGCGGGAGGCCGGGTGGACGTACCGCCGAATTGCTCAACACGTGGGGCGTGAGGTCTCCACAGTACATCGATTTTGTCGCCAGTGGTCGGCGGAAGGTGCACGTGCCCGTCGACCTGGGACCGGACCGCAGCGACGCACGGATGCACGCCAAGACCGTAGGATCCTACGCAGTGCCGTAGGGGACCGCACCGCCACTTCCCAGCAAATTAGAGACACTGTTGCTACTGGGGTATCGGCGAGGACCATTCGCAACCGTCTCCATGAAGCTGGGCTACGGTCCCGCACACCGTTAGGCCGTCTTCCGCTCACGCCCCAACATCGTGCAGCCCGCCTCCAGTGGTGTCGCGACAGGCGTGAATGGAGGGACGAATGGAGACGTGTCGTCTTCAGCGATGAGAGTCGCTTCTGCCTTGGTGCCAATGATGGTCGTATGCGTGTTTGGCGCCGTGCAGGTGAGCGCCACAATCAGGACTGCATACGACCGAGGCACACAGGGTCAACACCTGGCATCATGGTGTGGGGAGCGATCTCCTACACTGGCCATACGCCACTGGTGATCGTCGAGGGGACACTGAATAGTGCACGGTACATCCAAACCGTCATCGAACCCATCGTTCTACCATTCCTAGACCGGCAAGGGAACTTGCTGTTCCAACAGGACAATGCACGTCCGCATGTATCCCGTGCCACCCAACGTGCTCTAGAAGGTGTAAGTCAACTACCCTGGCCAGCAAGATCTCCGGATCTGTCCCCCATTGAGCATGTTTGGGACTGGATGAAGCGTCGTCTCACGCGGTCTGCACGTCCAGCACGAACGCTGGTCCAACTGAGGCACCAGGTGGAAATGGCATGGCAAGCCGTTCCACAGGACTACATCCAGCATCTCTACGATCGTCTCCATGGGAGAATAGCAGCCTGCATTGCTGCGAAAGGTGGATATACACTGTACTAGTGCCGACATTGTGCATGCTCTGTTGCCTGTGTCTATGTGCCTGTGGTTCTGTCAGTGTGATCATGTGATGTATCTGACCCCAGGAATGTGTCAATAAAGTTTCCCCTTCCTGGGACAATGAATTCACGGTGTTCTTATTTCAATTTCCAGGAGTGTATATCAAAGTAGACAAATTCAGTACAACATAAAAATAAAAACCTAAACCTACCACACGCAAACTCCTCCGCAAAAAACCAAAGCTCATCTTCAAAGACATCAACAAAAATCACATAACCACATACACAAGAGAGCCCAGGAGATGACCTGGGGGAGACGCTGCTACAACCTTACGACTCTGGCTAAAAATAGGAGTTAGATGCGAATATAAGAACTCAACAAGAGAGTTCTCTTAGCCTCTCTCACCTCAATTCTCCACAATCCTGCGTACAGATGGTGCCCCTCTTAAGATGAGCAACCCGCTGGAAGGTTGGGTAACCAAAGTCAGCAGGAAACTGGGTCAATGAGCCGACAGAATGTGGAGAACAGTGGAAGGCAACAGGAAACCACCACTGGAATTATTTCCATAGACTTTCATGGAAAAACCTTTTTGTAAAATATTCTGGAGGTAAAGCTTCCTCTCGATCGGATCTCCGGGAGGGGAATACAACAAGCACTCCAGAGATTAGGGCAAATGGGAAAGGAAGGAAGTAGAAGAAGAAGGAAGACTTATTGAGAAATGGGACTTGGAATGTCTTAATCCTTCTCCAGGAAGGGAAATTAGAAAACGCCAAACATGAAATGACAGGAAACAACTTGGATGTAATCGGATTGGGTGAGGTGAGATGGGGTGGTTGTGGAGAACTAGAAAGTGTTGATTGTACTATTCAGGTGAAGATGAAAATGGAATGTATGGGGTTGGAATTTTGATTGGTAAAAGACTAAATGACAAGGTTTTCAAGGTTGAATATGTTAATGAAAGAATAATGATGATGAGACTGAAAGGGAAAAGTCTTTCGACTTAGCTATCATCTAGGTCTATATGCCAACAAGTAGTCATTCAGATGAAGAGGTAGAATAATGTTATAAGAAGATAGAAAACTTAGCAGAGAGAGAGAAAAGAAATGCAGGTATTGTTATAATGGGTGACTGGAATGTGGTAGTTGGTGAAGGACAAGAAAGAAAAGCTCTGGGAAAATTTGGACTGGGAGAAAGATATGAGAGAGGGCAAAAATCGTTGGAATACTGCAATGAAAATTTCATGGTAGTTGGAAATACTCTATTTGTAACCACAAAAGACGACGGTATACGTGGATATCTTGATTTGACAGCAAAATATATCAAATTGATTACATAATGAGACAACAAAGATACCAAAATTGCCTAAAGGGTGTCAAAAGTTATCCAGGCGAAGATATTGAAAAACTGAAAGACAAAGACAATTGTGAAAAATTAGAGAATGCATATTGTGAAATCATGATGCAAGGACAGGACATGGAATGCACAGAAGGGAGATGGGATTGTTTTAAAAGTGGGATCAAAAAGGCAGCAAATGAAATGCTCGGAGTCAAGGAGAGGAAAAAAGTAAAGAAAGAACAGGTAACACCAGATATGATAACCAAGATGGATGACTGTAAGAAATGGAAAAATGTAAACACAGAAGAAGGGAAGTGCAACTACTGGAGGTTAAATAATGAATTAAGAAGGGAGACAGAAAAAGCAAAGGAGAAATGACTGACAGAAAAATGTGAGAATATAGAAAAATTAGAGAAAGAAGGAAAATATGATTTGATGTACAAAGAAGCAATGGATTTGACATTCAGGGAAAAGAGTAACAACAATGGACCAAATGAAGTAGAGGCAGCAGACAGTAAAATGGTGAGTGAACCCTAAGAAATAATGAGAAGATGGGAAGAATATATAGAATAACTGTATGCTGGAGACAGCCAAGCAAGTGAAGGAGAGATTGGGATAGAAGAAGAAGATAAAGTTGCAGACAAAGGAAATGCAATACTAACTAGTGAGATTGAAGCATCAATGAAGGAGATGAAAAATGGAAAAGCAATGGGAATTGATAAGATTCCTATGGAACTGTTAAAGTCACTGGAGAAAGAAGGGAAAAGGAGTTGATTGAATTGTGTTATCAAATATACATATCACGGAAATGGCCAAAGAGGTTTACGAAAGTATCTTAATACCTATAGAAAAAAAGCACAACAAAAAGTGTGAGGAACATAGGACAGTGAGCCTGATATCGCATGCAGCCAAAGTCTTGTTGAGGATGCTCAACAAAAGGCTATACGGAAAGCTGAATTGCGCAATAGGAGATGAACAATTTGGTTTCAGGTGAGGAGTGGGAACTAGAGATGCCATTGGGCTACTGAGAGTGATAGCGGAGAGGTACATGGAGAAGAAAAGGAAGGTGTATGTTGTGTTCATTGACCTTGAGAAGGCATTTGACTAGAAAAGGAAGGTGTGTGTTGTGTTCATTGACCTTGCGAAGGCTTGTGACTGTATTAGATGGGACAAACCAATGGAAATCCTAAGAAAACATGGTGTTGACTGGAGGGATAGACGTCTAATTAGAAATTTACATTTCAGAGAGCAAGAATAAAAATAGGAGGTGTGATGGGCGAAGAAATCGAACTGGGAAGAGGTGTAAGGCAAGGTTGTTGTTTATCACCAACACTGTTCAATATCTTTCTGGAGGACATTATTAATTAAAGTTTTGATGGAAGGAGAGGTGGTTGTATAGGGAGTCAGAGAGTGGAGTATATAAGATTTGCAGACTACATGGTTGTGATGGCAGAGAGTACAAGGGTTGTTGTTGTTGTGGTCTTCAGTCCTGAGACTGGTTTGATGCAGCTCTCCATGCTACTCTATCCTGTGCAAGCTCCTTCATCTCCCAGTACCTACTGCAATCTACATCCTTCTGAATCTGCTTAGTGTATCCATCTCTTGGTCTCCCTCTATGATTTTCAGGCTCCACACTGCCCTCCAATGCTAAATTTGCGATCCCTTGATGCCTCAGAACATGTCCTACCAACTGGTCCCTTCTTCTTGTCAAGTTGTACCACAAACTCCTCTTCTCCCCAATTCTATTCAATACCTCCTCATTAGTTACGTGATCTACCCACCTAATCTTCAACATTTTTCTGTAGCACCACATTTCGAAAGCTTCTATTCTCTTCTCGTCCAAACTATTTATCGTCCATGTTTCACTTCCATACATGGCTACACTCCATACAAATACTTTCAGAAAAGACTTCCTGACACATAAATCTATATTCGATGTTAACAAATTTCTCTTCTTCAAAAACGCTTTTCTCGCCATTGCCAGTCTACATTTTATATCCTCTCTACTTCGACCGTCATCAGTTATTTTGCTCCCCAAATAACAAAACTCCTTTACTACTTTAAGTGTCTCATTTCCTAATCTAATTCCCTCAGCATCATCTGACTTAATTCGACTACATTCCATTTTGCTTTTGTTGATGTTCATCTTATATCCTCCTTTCAAGACACTATCCATTCTGTTCAACTGCTCTTCCAAGTCCTTTGCTGTCTCTGACAGAATTACAATGTCATCGGCGAACCTCAAAGTTTTCATTTCGTCTCCCTGGATTTTAATAACTACTTCAAATTTTTCTTTTGTTTCCTTTACTGCTTGCTCAATATACAGATTGAATAACACTCCCTTCCCAACCGCTGCTTCCCTTTCATGTCCCTCGACTCTTATAACTGCCATCTGGTTTCTGTACAAATTGTAAATAGTCTTTCGCTCCCAGTATTTTACCCCTGCCACTTTCAGAATTTGAAAGAGAGTATTCCAGTCAACACTGTCAAAAGCTTTCTCTAAGTCTACAAATGCTAGAAACGTAGGTTTGCCTTTCCTTAATCTTTCTTCTAAGATGAGCCATAAGGTCAGTATCGCCTCACGTGGTCCAACATTTCTATGGAATCCAAACTGATCTTCCCCAAGGTTGGCTTTTACTAGTTTTTCCACTCGTCTGTAAAGAATTCGCGTTAGTATTTCGCAGCTGTGGCTTATTAAACTGATTGTTCGGTAATTTTCACATCTGTCAACACCTGCTTTCTTTGGGATTGGAATTATTATATTCTTCTTGAAGTCTGACGGTATTTCACCTGTCTCATACATCTTGCTCACCAGATGGTAGAATTTTGTCAGGACTGGCTCTCCCAAGGCCGTCAATAGTTCTAATGGGATGTTGTCTACTCCCGGGGCCTTGTTTCGACTCAGGTCTTTCAGTGCTCTGTCAAACTTTTCATGCAGTATTGTATCTTCCATTTCGTCTTCATCTACATTCTCTTCCATTTCCATAATATTGTCCTCAAGTACATCGCCCTTGCATAGACCCTCTATATACTCCTTCCACCTTTCTGCTTTCCCTTCTTTGCTTAGAACTGGGTTTCCATCTGAGCTCTTGATATTCATACAAGTGGTTCTCTTTTCTCCAAAGGTCTCTTTAATTTTCCTGTAGGCAGTATCTATCTTACCTCTAGTGAGGTAAGCCTCTACATCCTTACATTTGTCCTCTAGCCATGCCTGCTTAGCCATGTTGCACTTCCTGTCGATCTCATTTTTGAGGCGTTTGTATTCCTTTTTGCCTCCTTCATTTACTGCATTTTTATATTTTCTCCTTTCATCAATTAAATTCAATATTTCTTCTGTTACCCAAGGATTTCTACTAGCCCTCGTCTTTTTACCTACTTCAGGGTGTATACGGCCCAGGACATCTGGGAGATCCGGGAAGAACCCGAGAATTTTTTCATCCGGGACAAATCCGGGAAAAACCCGGGAATTTTTTAGAATTCCATGATTTTTCATTGTTTTAGATTTCAGTTAGTTTTGTAAGTTTGACGTGTAAGATCAGATACGCTGACAAAGAACTTTAGTCCACTACTGCTGAATAATACTGCACCAATGAAACATAAATCAGAGAATAACACGTAATAAAAGTTTAGTTGGATAGAAAATGGGTAATTTACACAATGCGCCGACCAGTTTGCCGACACCGAAAAGTGTCAAAGGCTTTAGGTCGAAGATTATGCAGTACGTCTGTAACAACTAACATGCATTCGATGTGCATGACGTCACAATTGTTTAAATTTCTAACAGATCACCAGAAAATATTACGAATAGTGGCTTGAGATGCGTTACCTTCAAAGTAAATTTCTATGCAAGATGATTTATGTTACATGTGAGAATGTACAGTGAATTTCTTAAATAACAGGGCGTTATAACTCTCATTCAAAACGTAACACTTTGAGGATCAGCCATTTGAAAAATGTCAGGCCCAAAATATAAGTCATTTACGCCACTATTTCAAATTTTACCGGCACATTTGTATTTGATATGACTTAACATGTAACACACGCTAAAAAAAGACCGAACTTCAGGTTAGTTTTCATATTTAATGTTGTTCTGTCATAGATAAAAAATTATGCAATCGATGCCAAAATGTGTAATTGACCTTCAAAAAAATGTGCATAATGTGTTACTGAGCAATGTAACAAGTCTCTTCATGCCAAAACACTTCGACTTTTCTACGCAACTGATAATCATTTTGGCACGATTTTAATTGCCAAATTAGAGCCTGTTAATAGGCCTACGGACTTCCTGTCATTGTAGGACTAATAACAGTGGATGCCAATAGACGATGCAATTCTCGTTCGTACATACACATCTGCTTACGAGTTAACCGGTGTAGAAACGCACTTAGCTGAGTTGAGCGAGCTCGGCGTAACTTCGTAACGTACGCGCAGCGGCCTGTCTTTCTCGTAGGCGCCGCGGCCTGTCTTTCTCGTAGGCCTCGTGCTCTGAATAACTGCCGTCATTCGCTAGCAAGGTCACGTGATATGAGCTATGACTGACTGACAAAACTGCATCGCTCAACGCAATCTCTATTTTAGAGTTTCGGAAGCTACCGTGCTGTAATTTGTGGAATTTGTGTAAATACTTTCGCAATACGAAAATAATTGTCTCACATCAAACAACTTTCCAAACACATTGTTTCTCCAGGATTTCGTTTCCTAAAGTGGTGGGACGTCATCCGCCGGTATAAGACCTTTACGATTCAAAGGACTGATACGTTTTATAGCTCCGAGGGAACGTATACTGTTACTTAACCCGGATGTATTTTCACCCGCTTTATACGCAATTTCATCCGTGAGAAATTGTGTTTTTAACCGGGAAATCCGGGAAAAATCCGGGAATTTTTTTTTCTTGTCCACGTAGACACCCTGTACTTGATCCTCTGCTGCCTTCACTATTTCATTCCTCGAAGCTACCCATTCTTCTTCTACTGTATTTCTTTGCCCCATTCCTGCCAATTGTTCCCTTATGCTCTCCCTGAAACTCTGTACAACCTCTGGTTTAGTCAGTTTATCCAGGTCTCATCTCCTCAAATTCCCACCATTTTGCAGTTTGTTCAGTTTTAATCTACAATTCATAACCAATAGATTGTGGTCAGAGTCCACATCTGCCCCTGGAAATGTCTTACAATTTAAAACCTGGTTCCTAAATCTCTGTCTTACCATTATATAATCTATCTGATACCTTTTAGTATCTCCAGGATTCTTCCATGTATACAACCTTCTTTTATGATTCTTGAACCAAGTGTTAGCTATGATTAAGTTGTGTCTGTGCAAAATTCTACCCAATCCATATTCACCTACTATGTTTCCTTCTCTCCCTTCTCCTATGGTCGAATTCCAGTCACCCATGACTATTAAATTTTCGTCTCCCTTCACTACCTGAATAATTTCTTTTATCTCATCATACATTTCTTCAATTTCTTCGTCATCTGCAGAGCTAGTTGGCATATAAACTTGTACTACTGTAGTAGGCATGGGCTTCGTGTCTATCTTGGCCACAATAATACGTTCGCTGAGATGGAACAAATGTTAGATGATCTAAACACAAAATTAGAAGCATATGGAATGGAGATTAACAATAAGAAAACGAAAAGCATGGTAATTGGAGGAAAGGAGAGAAATTGTCACATGAAAAGAGGGTAGAGGAAAAGGAGTAAGTGAATAACTTCATCTACTTGGGAAGTGTAATAATGGATGATATGTATTGCTCAACAGAAATTAGGAAAAGAACTGCAATGGCAAAAGAAGGATTCAAGAGGTTATAGATATTACTTTGCCGACCATTAAACAAAGATCTGAGGAAAAGACTTGTCAAATGTTACATCTGGAGCGTTGCATGGTACGGTGCAGAGACCTAGTCATTGAGGAAGGAAGATGAAAGAAGACTGGAAGCAGTAGAAATGTGGATATGGAGAAGAATGGAAAAAGGGAAATGGGAAGACCGAGTAAGGAATGAAGAAGTGTTAAGAAGAGTTGGAGAAGAAAGAAACACGCTGGAAGTCACCAGAAAGAGAAAACGGAACTGAATTGGGTGGTGTTTGAGGAGGAACTGTTTACTGAAGGAAGAAATAAAAGTAATGGTGGAGGGAAAAGGGGGAGAGGAAAAAGAAGATATCAAATGCTGGACAATATCAAAGAAGACAAATATCCAAAATGAAAAGACTGCCTATGGACAGACAAAAGTGGAAGAGGCTTAACCTACGACAAGACCTGCCGTAAGGCAGAATACCACACTACTGCTACTACACACAAGAAACACGACATCTCGAAAAAACACACATACATCGAAATATATAAACTCAGAAGTTCACATCAACGAAATGAAGTAAAATAATTAAAGAAAGATCCACAGAAGAAAATTACCTAACATAATGCAAAATGTCAGATCAACCCCAATAAGTGCAAATCAATATTTTAACCATCCTGACGAAACCCACCCTCTATCTTAATTATCAGTTACCCCCACCCCCACCCTCATCCCAACCTGAAAACCGAGCGAGGTGGCGCAGTGGTTAGACACTGGACTTGCATTCGGGAGGACGACGATTCAATCCCGCGTCCGGCCATCCTGATTTAGGTTTTCCGTGATTTCCCTAAATTACTCCAGGCAAATGTCGGGATGGTTCCTCTGAAAGGGCACGGCCGACTTCCTTCCCCATCCTTCCCTAATCCGATGAGACCGATGACCACGCTGTCTGGTCTCCTTCCCCAAAACCAACCAACCAACCAACCAACCTGAAACTAACAAAAAATTTTGGATGATACATTTGCTCAACAGGTTTAAGAAAATGCTTAAATGGGCAATATGTACGAGGTACACTACTCCTCCATGAATATTCATCTAAATGGCTCTGTAGTGCCAAAATGCGTCATTTCCCCCTCCCTACAACTGATTTTATGGCTGACCAAAACCTGCTATACTAAAAGCCCTAGTTGATGAAGACCTGAATTCAATAACATTATTGACGACAAGATGCTGAAAATTCCCCAAATCCCAATATGAAGAAACACAATTGGAAATAACTTCAGAACCCTCTGCAACAGTATCTTCAATTAATTTCACCAAGACTTTCTTCGTTTGGTTAGGAACTACTTCAAAAACTACATCATCACATTCTGGGCCTGAAATTCCCAACCCACCAAATCCATAATCCCACTGCAGGTTTCTCCCTGTTGTGTTTGGTTTTGCGAAAATGAGACTCATCGATTACGACAATAACACCTGCCCCCCCCCCAAAAAAGCACCCTATACATTATATATTCCCCACAAACTTCCCTACAAAACGAGTACCTGTCTAGAACAGTACACTCACTCACACGACATTCATGCACACACAACCACACAGGATACCTCAAACACCAACAGTATGTAATTTTTATCATATCCCTCAAGGCCTCCTTCGATTTCTCAAAGTATGTTCCTCGTCTAATTGAGCGCCATAGTTGATCATTTATACACCACCATATGAATAAGTCATGAGTATGATGAGCAGACACACTTATCAGATGCATATGTTCACCACACCCACGACATCGAACGTAATCAGCAAGAAGACCAGAAATTTGCAAAAATCGAGTTGTTGTCATCATGTCTGCGCCAAAAGCCTGCTTAAAGTCTTCCAAATTCATGGGAACAGATAAA
This sequence comes from Schistocerca piceifrons, assembly GCF_021461385.2. Taxonomy (NCBI): domain Eukaryota; kingdom Metazoa; phylum Arthropoda; class Insecta; order Orthoptera; family Acrididae; genus Schistocerca; species Schistocerca piceifrons. The sequence continues at coordinate 653,843,414 of NC_060138.1, read as the reverse complement.
TCAGCACCTATAAACTAAAATTAAAAACTAAAAATTTTTCTAAATGAAAAAATATTTTTCCAAATTATCTCAGTCTCACTAAGATTGAAATTAAGTACCGAATGAATTGGGAAGGACCAATTATTTAAATCAATGCAAACGAAAAAAGTCTTACACAATGTCTAGCGCTATCTTTTAAAACCACATTCATTTTTTTTCAGCTTACAATGATGGCACTTATCCGCAGCAGACAACCGATTTATTATCTATGGCTCAAAAGTAAAGACACTAATATCTATGAGGTTAGTAACCTATGACGATGGGTTGTATCCTGTTCTTCAGCTGACTCCAGTTGTGGGAAACATGGAAATAGCAGATTCAACTTTGTTTAAAGGAATACCCTCTTTTTTCTATTATAGATGGAACACGCCAGTGTCCCGGGGTCATAGGTTAATCACAGATATTGATGTCTTTACTTTAGAGCTGTAGATAATAAATCGGTTGTCTGCTATGGATAAGCGCCATCATTGTAAACTGAAATAAATAGTGTGTTTTTAAAAGACAGCACTAGCCATTGCATAAGATGTTTTTGGTTTGAGTTTATGTAAATAATTGGTTCTTTCCAATTCATTCCGTACTTCATTTCATTCTTAGTGAGTCTGAGATAGTTTGGGAGAATAGTTTTTCATTTATAAGAATTTTTAGCTTTTGATTTTCATTTGTAGGTATGAATTTATCTATTCCCATGAATGTGGAAGACTTTAAGCAGGCTTTGGGCGCAGACATGATGGCAACCATTCGATTTTTGCAAATTTCCGGTCTTCTTGCTGATTACGTTCGATGTCGTGAGTGCGGCAAATATATGCACATGATAAGTTTGTCTGCTTGTACTCATAACTTATTCATATGGAGGTGTAGCAAGGATCGACTATAGCCCTCAATTAGACAATGAACATGGTTTGAGAAATCGAAGCTGTCCTTGAGGGATATAATAAAAATTACATACTGTTGGTGTTTGAGTTATCTTGTATGATTGTGTAAGCATGAATGTTGCGTGAGTGAGTGTACAATTTTAGACTGGTATTCGTTCGTAGGGGAGTTTGTGAGGAGGGCAGGTGTGTGGGGGGGGGGGGGGGGGAGAGGATAGGTGTCATAGTCGAAATCGATGAGTCTCAATTTCGAAAAACCAAACACAACAGGGAGAAACCTGCAGTGGGATTATGAATTTAGTGGGTTGGGAATTTCAGGCCCAGAATCTGATGATGTAGTTTTTGAAGTAGTTGCTAATTGAGAGAGGAACGTCTTGGTGAAATTAATTGAAGATCATGTTGCAGAGGGTTCTGTAGTTATTTCTGATGTTTTTCTTAATATACAGATTTGAGGACTAGGGGTTTTCACCATCTTGTCGTCAATCATAATACTGAATTCAGATCTTAATCAACTGGGGATTGTACCAATAGTATAGAAGGTTATTGTTCAGCCATATAATCTGTTGTAGGTAGGGACAAATGACTCATTTCGAGATTACAGACCCATTAAGATGAATATTCATGGAGGTGTAGAGTACCCGATAGATATTGCCTGTTTGTTTCCTTAAACGTGTTGGGCAAATGTGTCCACCAAAATTTGTTAATTAATGACACATTGGGATGGGGGATGGGGAGGGGTAACTGATAATTAAGGAAAAGGGTGGGTTTGGTTGGGATGGTTAAAATATTGATTTGGATTTTTTGGGGTTGATCCATTATTCTTCATTTACTTATGTTAGGTAATTTTCTTCTGTGGTTATTTCTTTAATTACTTTACCTCATTTCGTTGATGTGAACTTCTGGGTTTATATTGCATGATACTTTCTTTCCGCAAAGCATTGTCAGACATCCTCAACTTCAAAACGGCACCTGTATCTTTTGTGAAAGGTTCCTACGGCTGTTTGCATGATCGAAAATCAGTACAAAATTTTTGATTATTGATTAACTTTAAGTTGAAGTTTGAATAACTTAACTGGAAAGGTAACGGAAATAAGATGTTGCTGTGAGACAAAGAATTTTATATAACAACAACATTTTATTTAATAAAATCATGAAAATAACTTCCGATAACTCACTTTACTTAATGGTACGGTTGTATGGAATGCTGGCCTGTCATCAGTGATACAAAAAAAATAGCAATTTATGCAACCTATCTGTCCCAACTAAGATGACTATAGGAGCCATCATGCAGAGCGTCTATACTCACCAGAGCCTCAGCTGGGAATCCTAACCGTCTCCCCTCATCTGTGGCCCACACACGGTGGCCGGAAGGGTTCAGAGAGTCTGAACAGTGGCTATTTGCCAAGCTAATGGGCCTGCTAACATGTGGGGAACTTATGTCTCTCTGGTCCAGTGCAGTCGCACTCTAGTTGATACAATGGTTAGCTAAACTGCATCTCCACGTTCACAGAACCCACAGCAGACAGCCCACGCATACCGCAGCAGATGACCCACATTCACATTTGTAGACTATACCAAGAGTGATAATAAAACATAATTCTGGATTAAAATTCCCTGAGTGTTGGAAGGGCACCCAGGTGTGTTTTGAGCATGTGACTATTGTAACAAGCCATGTAGCGGCTCACATTGAGCCATTACAATATACCAGGTGATTACAAAGTCAGTATAAATTTGAAAACTGGATAAATCACAGAATAATATAGATAGTGAGGTAAAAATTGACACACATCCTTTGAATGACATATGGTTTTATTAGAACCAAAAAATACAAAAGTTCAAAAAAATGTCCAACGGATGACGCTTCATCTGATCAGAATAGCAATAATTAGCATAACAAAGTAACACAAAGCAAAGATGATGTTCTTTACAGGAAATGCTCAATATGTCCACCATCATTCCTCAACAATAGCTGTAGTCGAGGAATAATGTTGTGAACAGCACTGTAAATCATGTCCGGCGTTATGGTGAGGCATTGGCGTTGGATGTTGTCTTTCAGCATCCCTAGACATGTCGGTCGATCATGATACACTTGCGACTTCAGGTCACCCCAAAGTCAATAATCGCACGGACGGCGATCTGCGGACCTGGGAGGCCAAGCATGACGAAAGTGGCGCCTGAGCACACGATCATCACCAAACGATGCACCTGAGAGATCTTTAACAGGTCTAGCAATATGGGGCGGAGTGTCATGCTGCATTTTATTTCTAATAAAACCCCATGTCATTCCAAGCATGTGTGTCAGTTTTTACCTCTCTATCTACATTATTCTGTGGTTTATTACGTTTTAAAATTTATACTGACTCTTTGATCACCCGGTATTTGTGTGTATGTGTTTTTTTGTGCTGTTGTGTTTCTTGTGTATGCTGGTATGTGATTTTTCTTGATGGCGAGCTTTGGTTTTTCGAGGAGGAGTTGCTATGGTAAGTTTACTCTTTTATTTTTATGTTTTACTGAATTTGTCTATGTTGATGTATTTCTTTGTTGTATTATATTTTTATGCGTGAAGTATGGGTTTGTCTACTGCAGTATGGAATACAAATTTTGCAGTTGGTGCGGTTTTTGCTTTGCTAGTACTAGTATCACAACGATTTTTTCGAGTCTATTCTAGCACTACTGAAGGCAAAAAGACCGACATACATAAAATTCGTATTCTGTACTTCAGTCAACGTATGCTGGTCAATTGAAGTACTGGCCTTTGTGGCCGCGAGGTTCTAGGTGCTTCAGTCCAGGTTCGAATCATGCCTCGAGCATGGATGTGTGTGACGTCCTTAGGTTAGTTAGGTTTATGTAGTTCTAAGTCTTGGGAGCGGATGACCTCAGATGTTAAATCCCATAGTGCTTAGAGTCATCAACTGAGGTATGGGATACTGGTGTTAGAAGAAAAAAGCAACTGCTATCATTTACCTATATAGGTCATCTGAAGAATAGGATACTAATGCCAATGAAAATGAAGAAATCAACGGATGGTAAATTTGTATCCTGTACTGCGGCTAAACTATACAGGTCGACAGAAGTTCGAGATACAACACATATATATGTCAACTGAGGTAATCCATGCTAACGTTACTTCTATCCCTTTATTTCTTTATTTTTTACAGAAGTGCTAGGATTCAAACAAGCAATATCCTTAACGTTATGTTCGAAATATTAATGCATGTGATATATGTCTATCATCTGTTTTCTCTCTCTTGCATTCCTTTGTTTATGAACGCTAGTCTTTGCTGCTAAATCTGTGTAATGAAACATTTCTGGCAATTTCTGACGTCATTGGTCAAAGTCGACAGGTTGCATCACATTCTTCAGTCCCCATTAGCGGAAATAGACGAACCGTCCAATGCATACCGGCACTGGCAATGTGACAATGCTCGGGTGGTTCGTATCATTGGAACGGCAATTTAAGAGGAACGCGCTATTCACTTAAGAAACAAGTTGATGCAAAAGAAATTTGGGGCACCCTTACATCAGTATGTGAAAAAACTTCATTGCGGTGGTTATATACGTTATCGATTGTTTCTTTGAAGCATCAAAAGATGACGTCAAGTCTATGACAAAGCACACATTGCTACTTGTGAAAATTTTTCATGACTTATGCAGTGAACTGAACAAAATTAAATCAAATGCAACTTTACTCCTCTCGCTGCTCCATCATAATATTTTTAAAACATTGGACCCTAGCATTAGTTTTACAGGTTGGCAAGGTATCATGTTACTGAACCTGAGCAGATGACAAAGCTTCTTATTGAGAATTTCTGTTCGATTGAGATTTCACTAGCTACATAGGCATCTGGTGCTTTCTATGCTGATGCTTTAAGCAAAATCAAAATTGGATGAGCAACATCAAAAACAGAAGAAATTTGCAACAGAGAGGAGTAAGTCGTAGAAGAAGAAAGTCCTACATGTCTGTATTGCAAGAAAGCTGGACATATTATCGTAAACTGTCGGAAACGCATGGCCGCAGAAGTATAAGTGACAACTAACAACAATAATAATTCGAGTTTCAGTTTAAAATTGAGTAGCAAACCAAATACGTTTCTAGCCACTAGCTTGTTGTTTCGTGTTAATTTTGACAGTGCATATTCTTGAGTTTTGGACTGTTGCAAGGCACATCATATTTCACCAAATAAAAGGCATTTCGTTGCATTCGAAAAGTTTCCATTTCCTCAGTGTGACAGGCAGTATTCATAAACAAAATGTCTGGTATGTACCCGATGTCAGACACCAACTTCTCTCTATCTGTCAAGCTGCACAACATGGATACATGTGACTTATAACAATGGTGCTATCATTTGGTGACATAGTGAAATAGTCCCAACAGGAAGATTAGTTGGCTCAGTATATACGTATTTTGAACATGCGAGTTTGTCCTTCAGGTTAGCAGGTAATGATTAACTTAGCAACTTCAGAAGAACAACTGCAATGTTGGCATGAGACACTCTACATTGTTTTGTGATGGATGTGTTCATGGAAAGTGCCACCACAAACTATTTAGCCAGTGCAAAGATCGTTCGCAAACTATCTGAGTTGATTAATACAGATGTAAATGGATCAATATCTATTGATTCTATAAATGGTTTTCGTTATGATGTGATTTTCAAATATGATTATTCATGGCAAAATTATAGCTTTCCATTTCATTCGCTAAGTGAATGAAAAAGATGGTTACAAAGTGTGGATTCCATCAAAACTTTGTGTATCTATATAGTTAATAATTACAAATGTTATTAAATACTGTATATTCATAACTTATTTCTACAATTAAAGATATGAATTACATTTTTTTCTTGCATAAGATACTGTGAGATTGAATAGTAGGCGTTTTGCAGACAGTAGGCTGTCACCGACTTTTTCAAGTTCTGTAGTTGAGGAAGAGATTTTATATGTATTGGTAATCTGTAGTATAGTTTTGTTCCTGCATGATATACACTTTTTTGGCATAATGTGGTTCTGGAAGATGTACCTGGAGTTCATTTCCTTCTATGTACTTAATTCCAGTTACCTGAGAGCGATATTCCAAATATGATTTAATCCACTGATTTGGTACACCTCTTACACCATACCATTCAAGCTTGCTCTGGAGCACAGTGGAATCAATCACATCAAAAACTTTCATTAGGCCTGGGAATAAACCTGAAATTGTTCTTTGGTTGTCCACTGCATTTAAGACATGGTTTATCAGGTTGAAAGTGACTGTTTCAATTGACAGTAGTGACACAGGCCTATAGTTACCCATACATTGCTGATCACCTTTTTTATATTGGGGTATTTCTTCTGCCATTTGCATTTGCTGTGGGAAGGCACCACATGATAAGGATGAATTGCATATATCTAATAAAGGAGAGAGTATGTGTCTTGCTTTTATTTTTATAATATAATCTGGAATATCATCAGTACCAATTGAATAATTACCCTTCAGCGAATTAATGGTGTTTAGGAGTTCTGTTGGCCTATTGGACTGAGTAACACGGATATATCATGTATTTCAATAGAAGACAGTTCTTTCAATGTTGTATTAGGTGGATTATGAAATTTTTCTTTCACTAATTTTCCAACAACAGTTGCACGATAAGAATTGAAGTTGTTTGAAACTGTCCTAGGATCAGTGACATTCTTGCCATCATGCATTATTACAATATTTTTGTGAGTTGTTGTCTTCCCTGTAAGATCCTGCAGAACTATCCATATGGACTTAGTTTTATTGGATGACTCCACAATATATGTAATTTTCCATAATTTTTGCCTCTTTTATGACCTGTTTCAAAACTAACGTTTTAAAAAAATAACTAATAAATTCTGGACTGCTGTCAGTTTTTGAGCACAGAAAACGTTCATCCTTTCTTTTACAAGGTAATCTCATCCCTGATGTAGTGCAATTTCTGAATCTGTCTGTGCTTCTGGAAATCACTTTTGTTTGTGACAAAGTTATGCATGAAAATGTTCAAGAAAGTTTCAATCTTTTCATTTGTAATAGAGGTATCGTATATTTCTCTCCAAGATTGTACACTGATTAAATACTGGAAATGTTCAATATGGATAATATTTTGTACACTGGTCAAAATGTGATTTTTAGGTATGATTCATAAATGTGAAAGCTGGTCACTACAGCCAGTATCAAAGTTTTCTGATGTACACTTGTCCGTGTTCACACATACCTGATCGAGGAGAGTGATACTGGTTTTGTTACATGTGTTAGAGAGCTTAAAGTCAGATATAGGTTGTAGGCTTTTATACTAGTTAAGAACTCTCCCTGTGAGGGCTGTGGCTCAAAAAATCAATACTAAAATCACCATGTGTATCACTGTTTTCCAGTTGTCTTAAGTTCGCCTAAAGCAAGGTTCAGTTTTTTTGAAAAAATCACACATATTGCTAACAGGAGATCTATACATACATAAAATAATAGTTTTTTCAAACATTAACTCAACAGTTGGGATTTCAAAGTCTCTTTCACAACCAAGTTTGCATACAAAGGCTATACTTGTAATCTACATATTCTTTCACATTTATACAAGTTCCCCCATGTTTTGGTTCCATTCTACAAAAACAGTTTTCACAGTTAAAATGCAATATTTTTAAGTGATGAAAATACTCATTTTGTAACCAATGTTCACAAAAACATAAAACTGAAACACCTTTCCATTCACTATTGAGGAGTATATTTATTTCATCAGCTTCGTTTGTTAACGACTATACATTATGGCATACAATCTTTAGTTTGTATTACCTATTCAGTTCTGCATCACGTGTTTTTGTGATACAACTACCTCCCAAAAAATGTCTTTCACACTTTTTATAAGACTCGCATCTTTCTTTATGACCCATTTGTCCAAAGTACTAAGAATTGCTTCTTTACTATGCCTCTTGTGATTCAAGTTTACAAAACTACAGCTTTCTTCAACCAAAAATTGTTTCATAGTAAGATGTAAATGATGGCCATGGCTGGTATGCATGGATCTGTCTAACACGCTTACCTGAAGAAACGGGAGAGAAAAGTGAATCCACTGCTGATCAAATTGAGGCTAGTGACCAAGAATATTCGAATGAGTTACCAAATCGATGTCCAGTTCGTGAAATACGTCCCCCAGTGAAATTTAGTGACTATGAATTAGGATACCATCCTCACCAGTCTCAAGAAGCAAACACATTAGTTTTCCTGACAAAAGCAATCCCTGAAGAGTTCGCGCCAACAAGCTTAACGAAGCTATGGAAAGTAGTAATTTCAATAACTGGTTTAATGCGATGAAAGAAGAAATGAAGGCACTTGAAGAAACTGATACCTGGGACTTGATAAAACCACAGTCTAACATAAAATTCGTGACACACACCGCTGTAAAAATTGTTACTAACAGCAGGAGCTACACTAGCGCTCCAAGTGCCGAGAAAGGAGAACGTCAGATGCGTCGTAAGCTTGATGTTCGTTTCGCATACCTTTCCTAGTGATTTACTAAATATTTGAATTACTTTTTGCCTCCAAGAGTGTGTGTAATATCAGAAGGTATAGGTATTTCTGAAAATGGTTCTAAAATAAGCGCAAGTAGGGATAAAAATCATGAATCCAGAGGCAAGCTACAACACATTCATGAAGGAACATTTGTGATCTTGTATAGAACTACAGCTTACCACGTTGATATCAAAGGAATACAAGCACACAGACTCACGTGTAATAAGCACAAGAGGGATTGACACCCCATTGGTTGTTCTGTAGGCCCACTGTGTTTTAGTCATTGTCACCTGTTACCACAAGTACGACGTTCATCTTTATATTATTCTAAGTGGGACAAATAAATGCCAAATAGTGGGAAAAATATGCTGTGCTGTGCAAAGTCAATAACACTGTCAGAAGTGCTGTCATATGTTAAATTTGCCATTAGAGACATTTCATCCAATGTCATATTCATTCGTTTATCAGTACTGGAGAAATGCTATGCCTTCTGCTTTAAAAAGTGGAATACATTGTTCACTCTCCCACATTTTATTTGTATGCCTTCTACATACCTCTGAGATGTATGCACTGATAGAAACATAAAACATTCTGACAAAACCTGTCTGCCTGAGTGCGGTAATATAATAAATGTATAACAGACAGCTTATTTTCGGATTTCCATCCTGCAGCATGTTTCTCCTTGAATGGCACACTAATCTGGCTTGACAACAAGTCAAGGGCATCTTTTTTTAAATATCGGGATCCATTTGTCCTTCTTCACTTGATCCCACTGATACAGTTTGTGTTGCTGTTTGTACTTTAAGCGATGGGCACTTTCCTTGTCCTGTAATAGTTTTGCACGAAGTCTCGCGATCTGCACATTCAGACACTTTACACGCTTTTGCAACACACGAATAACTGCACTTAATCTAACCAATTCATCGTCAAATAAGTCTCTGCTGGCAATTCAGATGAATCTGGCACTGATACATGGAGAATTGAACTGACTGCTTCTGTGCCGTGGGAGTGTTGTGTTTTACAGCTTTAGACGGAATGTCGAACCTTTGTGGCAGATTCCTCTTCATCGTCAGTTAAGGTGGCTTATTTGGGATGTCAAACAGTGTGACTACCACATTCCACACGAGTTTATTACTGTCTGCATTCTTGAACTGCTGTTGTTCAAGGCGTGACGAACAAAACGTAACATTATTATAAACGTAACCAGGGTCTTTTTTCATAAGATCTTCTCGTCTCCTATTTACTAACCATTTTATGCTCCTAAATCTGAACATTAATACAAATTCTGACAGCGTGTTAAGTCTGTAAATATTAGCTGTTCCAGCTTACCGCGACAATCGCCTGACAAATGACTAGGGTAGTAAGAAATATATTCAACATGTTTTTGTGTTATACTTTCTGACATGTTCCACACCCAGGAGAATCATTTCATTTTTTGGATATATGGAACGAAAACTGATATATCTATCTATCATATCTTCTGCAAGCGAATCCTGACGGATACAGTTTGGTACCACGATGGCATACACCTCTAAGGGTCCTTAGGAACCCCCCCCCCCCCCTCCCAAATGACAGATGTGGTATCTTCTTCTTCTTGTCGCTGCAATTTATTGCGCTACAGAAGCTCCCTCCCGTTTGTATAAACCATTGTACAACCCAAAAGAATCAATTCCTATTCGCTTTCGCTTCCACGATATCGCCGAGCTCAACAGTTTTACTTACATGCCGCTTGAAGCGCTCTTGGCGCAATAGGCAAGAAAGTCGAGGCGCAGTGTCGCGACTGTGGTAAAACTGCCTAGGAAAACGTGCTATCGATAGTCGATATCGTATTCGTATTAAATATAGACCTCATGGATCGATTGATCGATACTGATCTTGCTTGGTTGCGCGCGGTATGTTTCAACGTACAGGACGTGGTTGCGTTGAAATTTTTAGTCCAGTTGCTCGTTATGACGCTATTCATGCTGTAATAGCGATTGCAACTGAAGAAATTTTGAAACCTTGTCAATTCATGTTAGAACTGAATTTTTGTGTTCTAACTGGGATACAGAACTATACATTTTGATGACCGGTCAGGTCGTGTTTGTCGCCTCTAAATGTAATTGTATGGGCTTAGGCAGTCACTTCGTTGTTGGAATAATAAGTTTCACTCATTCATGAAATAAAGGCTTTATTAGCTCTACAGAAGATCCTTGCATTTGCATTCGACAAATCAAAACAGAAAAATTGCTGATTGCTATTTACGTCGTTGATGGCTTTATCGCAGGAACAACTCTTTAAGTGCAGTGAATTCAATTTTAGATATGTTAAAGGCAGAATTCAAAATAACAGTAGGATCTTAACACTCACATTTAGGCAATTAGAGCAACGAGAGTGTGGCTTGTCTATTTCACAGCGAGCAAAACAGAGCAGATTCTACATTGTTTTAATATGGCTGATTCGAAACCATTAAAAACTCCCCGAGATAATGAACAATTAGACAATGAATATAGAAATACTCTTCACAGCAACGTTGCTTATTGCTTAGCTGTGGAATCATTAATGTACGAGGCATGTTCTACTCATCCAGATATCGATTAAGCTGTTTCAAAAGTTGCTCGATCTATGGCTTAATCCACTTCTGTCTGGAACGCAGTAAAACGCATTTTCAGATATCTTCGTGGTACATCAGACGTAGGTCTCCTCTGTACTTCAACCGGCGGTAAACTTCTTGCCTATGCTGATGCTGGGTTTGCTGACAACACTGAAACGAGATGATCAACGGTAGGCGATTAGGCTGTATCAAGGACGTCTGAACTGTTGAAATCAGTTACACTACCCACTACTGAAGCAGAGTTCGTTGAGGCAAGTGAAGGAACCAAGGAATTAGTATGGCGTAACAGACTGCCGTTGGAGATCAGTGGAAAAAGAAACACGTCTGTATTGTTCATTGACAATGCGAATGCCATTACATTAGTGGAAAATCCTGAGTTCTACAAATGCTTAAGCACATCAAAGTCCAATATTATTTTGTGTGGGAGCTCTATCAAAATGGGTATTTCAACGTGGAAAATGTATGTTCTGAAAAATAGGTTGGTGACATGTTTACAAACCCTTTAAAATCAAACAAATTTAAATCAATGTTTAACAAGATAGAACAGTTAATGTGCTTTGACCTCTTCTTTTTTTATTTAAAAGTTGTTCTGTACGCCACAGTTTGGTTTGAGGGAAGTATATAAATCAGAACTGTGTGTTTCCTGCCCACTCCTATGGCAGTGCTTGGTTTTGTGCTGTGTGCAATTCTTTGCTCCTAAGAGTTTCTTTTTTACATCCTGTTACTCTATGAATTTTTTGTTGCAATGTGTCATCATTTTACATATTAAAGAAAGAATCTCACTGTTTCTAAAAGTGTTGTGTTCTTGCTATAAAGTTATATCGTAAGTTCACCACAACAACCAGTTTCATTGCTGATATCATTTTTCAAAAATTTTCTAGAGGGTGGTGTATTGTGGAATAGTGGAATGATGTTTTGGGGTAACTCATTTTTATGAAAGAAAGTCTTCATAGTGCAAAAACATGTAAGAATAATGTGTGGTGCTCAACCATTATCATCTTGTAGACTGTGTTAGAGTTGGGCATTCCGACTATTGACTTGCAATAATTAATGCCCTAATGAACTTCATTATAGATAATCCAGTGCATTTCAAAGGTACACTGGTCTACATAATTACAATAGCAGAAGGAAAACTGACATTCATTACTCCATGTTAAGGTTGTCAGTAGCATAAAAGGGGGTCCACAATGCTGCAACTAAAATTTTGGGGATATAAAATGTCTGGCAGATAGTAAAGTAAAATTTAAAAACAAAGTGAAAAAGTTTCTTCTTGACAACTTCTTCTGTTCAGTAGAAGAATTTCTGTTATTGTAATGTGTAAAAAGATGGCGGGTAAAAATTATTTAAAAAAAAAAAAAAAAAGCATCATATAAATGTTCGGCATGTGGCCAAATTTACAAATGAATTTGTGATGTGATTGGAAAATGATTTATTCTGCAAAATGACCCATGGAACATAAAATCTAACTAAGTAAATACAAATCTCCACAGGAAAATATACACTATTATAGATTATCACACAGCATTCACTGTCCATTATTTGACTATTGTTCATTTATTAATGTCTGTGACACATTTAATGTTGCACTTGTAACATCAGTGCCCCCCTCTCATCTTTTTTAGAGAGCTAGCTCAGACAAAACTGAATTTCCACTGACAGTGAATACAGTGTTACCACACATTCCAGGAAAAGAACACTTCACTTCTATACCAGAGCGCATTTCAGTCATTTATGTGGCAGAGAGAATATAAGAAGGGAAAGGAGATCTGGCAAGAGTGGGTCAGGACGAACACTGCCCAAAGCATCCCCAAAAGAGTAAACACTGTCATTGGTAAAAGCAGGTTTCAAATGGTCTACTGAAACAATATCCCACTGCCGATTTTTATCCACAGTAAATGTCATCATTTTTGTTAATGATGAGAAACATGCCACTGTATTGGGGCAAGAAAGGTTGTTAGACAGTATGATTCCTCATCCAAACAAAATGACTGGCGAGCAGTTCATTTGGGTAGAAAAATAGTCAAAATCCATGCCATACTGGAGTGGTTAGTAGAAGCAGTCACATGTGGATTTTGAAGTTTTCAGAAAGTGACTGTAATCTCCTACTCCAATAAATGGAGCAGGATTGGATGAGAAAAATTCCCCAGCCACTTTTAAACCCTCTCCATTAATAAATTGATCTGCAGGACAACTGAGGTCCCCCTCTTGACCATAGCCCTTAATCCTAGCAAAACCAAAGGCAACACAGTTGTCCACGATCCTACCTGACATGACAAAGCAACCTTAAGCATATGATGCCTACATTCTACTACACCATTACTGCTAGGATGATAGCTCGTAGTATGCATATGTTTGCATCCAAAGAGGGTAACAACATGTCAAACATCTGGCAGTCAATTTGTCTGTCTCTGTCACATGTTATGACTTTGGGAATACCAAATCTTGAAAACCAAGCAGTACCTACCACATGTACTAGTGAAATAACAGAAAAGTCTTGTAATAGAACTGCGTCTGGCCACCACATAAAGCTGTCAATCATAGTCATGACAAAACAAAAACCATCAGAAGAAAAAGGGAGGGGACCCACAATTTCAACATGCAAATTTGCCAGATGGAGAGGGGAATGCAGCCATGGAGGCCAATGTATGGTGACTGATTTGGTCCTTTGGCATTGCAAGCAATAATGGCCCCAGAATCGACATCCTGCTTGCTCCCTGGCCTCACAACTTTAGGCAAAACAATTTTGACAGACGTATCATTCCAGACTGTGTCAATTCATGAAGAGTGTTGAACACCACCTGTTGCCAATGCACTGGGATGAACAGTCACACCTTATCATTTGCCATGTTGCTCCCGGCAAAACTAGAGATCCATGAAGCTGTACCCATTGCAGTTGTAAGCCATAGAAGGAGGATCTGTGAGGCACTATGGAACAAAAGGTTCAATATCCTGTTCTGTGGCCACTGCCTCCCAATCAGTTGTTATGATGGCCATGCAGTTATGCAACAGACTGTCAGCAAGACATTTTGCTGACCAACAACATAGTTTATGTCAGTGGAAAACTGAACAATATATTCTGCATACCATATCTGATGGGATGAGTTTAGCTCAGACTTTGTTTGGAGTATCGAAGTTAAAGTTTTGTGATCCATAAAAATCTTGAACGCCCGCATTTTTAGGTACTGGCAGAAATGCTTCACTGCAACGTTAATAGCTGGCAACTCCCTATCAAAATCACTCTAGTGTGTCTGCTGTGGAGAGAGAATCTTGGAAAAGAATGATAATTGAAGCCATGTTACTGTCACCTGTCGCCGCAACACAGCTCCTACTGCAGACTGACTCACATCCACAAATAAAGCTGCTGGAACTCCAGCCAGGGGGTGAGCTAAATGTGTAGTTTATGGCAAAGCTGTCTTAAGAGCCTCAAGGACTTTCTTAGAGTCAGTGTTTCAGGGGACCTTCCTGCTTTCCAAAGTGTTTTTACCTTTCAAGAAATCATTGAGTTGACAATTAATCTTGGTCAAATGAGGCAAATGTGAGCGGTAATAATTTATCATACCTGCGTACCTATGAAGGTCATTGTACCTAACAGGAAAAGATATATTCACAATATCTGAGACCTTTTCAGGGTTGGGAAAGATGCCATTTCAGGAAACTACGTAGCATAAAAAGTGGATCTTACTTTTGCAGAACACACTTTTATCCCTGTTAATTTCGTATGGCATATTCATCTAAGCATTTCATAATTTCACATAGATGAGATACTTGTTTTCCCATATTATTTGGTAAGTCCAAAATGTCATCAACATAGCGGAATACACAGCCCATACCCTGAAGCACATCTTTTATGAAACTGCAACTCCTCATCGGTGTTTTGAACTCTAAAAGACATCATGTTATGTTGAAACAAACTGAGTGGAGTCATAATAGCAGTCTTGTGCTTGTCCGTACCAGCCGTGGGTATCTGTGCAAATACTTTGGCACAGTCTATCACACTAAAAACAGTAGCTCCATTCAGGTTACATGTAAAGTCTAAAATATTCATAACTGGGTACCAATCAGTGATTGCTCTTGTGTTTAGGCCCCAATAATCCCTGCATAAACTCTGGGATTCATCATTCTTTTTAACCATATGCTATAGTATGTCCCATGTACTGTGAGTGTGAAACCATCCTGCCCACTAATGTACCTTCAAACACATCTTTAGTGCACATCAGCTTTTCTGGAGGCAACCTTCTTGGTTATCTGGGGAAAGGCTGATTGGATGTGGTGTGGATGTGATGAGTTTTAGGCAAAAGAGAGAAGGGGGAGGAGAAACGAGAGGCCTGCTGATGGAGTTGTGGCAGCCATCCATGGGTTATATATCTCTGCTTGTACATCTTGAAGTGCCTTTTCTGCAGCCACAATACACCACCTAAGAACTCCATTATGTTTGTCCAAAACATTTGTCTCTTCTCATTTCAGGTGGTACAAAACCTCGACTTGTTCAACCTGTTGTTCCAACACTGTACATTCTCAAGCTAACACAGCCAGCGCCAGTCATGAGAAACAAATGACAAATTCTTCTTGTGTGACACATGTGACATATTGAGTTCCACAATAAGATGAAAGAAGAAAGGTGACAATGTTTCGTTTTGTGGAAGACATGGATGTCACAGACATCCTAGTGCATTCTGTATTGGAGACATTGCATGGAACATGGTCTGATGCAGTTGTGAGCTTAGCTGCATGCACAATAGTTATCAGTCAATTGTTACCTAAGTCTGGTGCTAGGAAAAAATAAGACAGAAAACCTGTGCAATGAAGACAGACCATGTCAGAGATTTGTTCCAAATCCAAAGTCAGCATCATTCTGCTAAATATTTCAGAGTGGAAATTGTTTGCTGCCATTAAAATCCAAAAACTAGAAACCTGAGGTACATCATCAACATTCCTTGGAATCACTCTCACCTTGTACCCAATACCCATAAAAAACCATAAACATTTATGTCTTGTCGATGACGAAAAGTCTCAGTGAATCACTCATGGCCAAAACTGTAGCATTTTTGAAACAAGGTAGGCACTCTGCAACTGTTACGTGGGTCCGTACATCTATGCATGCCTGTTGGTGGTGTTTGGTAATTTGCAGGGTTTTGTCACTGTCTTGTATTTTGGGCAAAGTTTATGTGTTACCAACACTATTCACTTTGGCAGGGAGCATGTTCTTACCCCTTTCTTACTGTCCTCCTGTTGCTTTCATCCAATTTAGAATTCAATCTAGCCAAATGATAGAAAATTCTGTCCATAGGTGGCTCCGCCATGCTGACATTAGCACACAGAATCTGTGAGTCCAGGCCACTCTTACACAGTGTGTGACACAGGCCCGGTCTCAGGAACCTTGTCTAAAGCAGCACAAAAATTACTATTATTAGCACTAGCGATTGCTAATGCATCCACTTTTTTCACTAATTCATCAACAGAAAGTTCAGGGAAAGCATAAAGTATTGCATGCATCTTGAGGTAATCATTGCAGACAAAAAGTTTCACTGACTGTTCCAATAAAAGTTCTGCTCCCACTGAAGGGTAAAGTGAACACAGTACTTGTGACAGGGAACCACCGGCTGTAATATCACTGTCAACAATTTGATTCAGAAGTGATTCTGGTGGGATCAAGAAATATTGTAAAATAGAACCTTTAAAAATGGCAAAATAATGTTGTGGTAAAATGTCTGACTGTTCAGTGAAATTGAGTTCCACTGGGATGTAACAACAGCAAATCTGTCTGAGATGGAGATGATGCCCTGAAGTTGGAAATATCCTCCACAACCACAATTGAGGCCTGGTTGGTCAAAAAGGTGGAATTTTTACATTACTCAATCTCGAGCTGTTGTCTCCACCAGTAAAATTGTTAATAACTGTAATGGCAGCAGGTTGAGGAGCAGAGTTGGATAACAGCAGACCTTACTATTCCATCTTTGTGGTGTTGAGCATATTAGCCATGGCACAAGGTACACTGATGGAAATAAAAATAAATTCACTCAAACTTGGGGTCACCATTTTGGGGTATGGTGATATATGCTTGAACACATCTTTAATATGAAACTTCCTGGCAGATTAAAACTGTGTGCCAGACCGAGACTCGAACTCGGGATCTTTGCCTTTCATGGGCAAGTGCTCTACCATCTAAGTTCTGAAAACATTTTTAATATCAAACACTTTATATGCACATACCAAGACAGAGAGACACACTCATGCAACAAGCACTAGTGCAAAACCTCCGAAGAAGATAAACACAATCAAGATATATCACACAGAGTACTGACTGTCCTTTATTCAACTAATGTTCATTTATTAATTTCTTTGATATGTTTATTGTTGCACTGATCAGAATGTAACTTGAGCCCATAGTGATGACAACTTTAAATAAACTGTTTACAAGCAACATTAGGATGTCACATTCTGTGAAGCTGAAGAATAAAGGAAAAAAT
Source organism: Schistocerca piceifrons (assembly GCF_021461385.2). Classification (NCBI taxonomy): domain Eukaryota; kingdom Metazoa; phylum Arthropoda; class Insecta; order Orthoptera; family Acrididae; genus Schistocerca; species Schistocerca piceifrons. The sequence continues at coordinate 653,825,951 of NC_060138.1, read as the reverse complement.
CTGTCCATAGCGTAATGTGGAAAATAGACACTTAGAAAATGTATGACTTTTAAAAATAAGATGATAATATCCAAAATGGTAAATGAAACCAAAGCTTTATTAAAGGGTAGTTTCAATGCTGACTTTTTATCATACCTTGGAGACATCTTGCAATTGAAGTTTCTTATTGGTAACTGTTTTTGTGTTTTGAGTGAATTCTTGAACAAAGTAAGAAATAAAAGAAATAATACTTGGTCAATATTTATATTCAAGGTTTGGAGAACTAGGCTTTTTTTAATTTTTTTTAAAGCATAATACCTGACAACATGTGTCCCCTGTTTAATCAGTATCTCCAACAGTTTAGAAAAGCTTTCTACCTTATCCACAACAATTTTGAACTTCAGTCCTTAAACACCACAGCAATGTGCATCACAGAACATTGGTGTAGACAAACAGAAATTCAACATATAATATCCACCCACATGAAAAAAATTGATCTGCTATTGTAGAGATCCTTAAAGGATGGGGGATCATACATTTAACTCATAAAAAGGAACACATTGTACAGCAAGACATGGCCTTACACATTTTGGAATGATGGAAAGATGAAGGCATTCATTTTTTTCAAGCACTTTTTGAGATAATAAAGAATTATTGTGAAGGTGGTTTGATGAACCCTCTGCTAGGCACTTAAGTGTGATTTGCAGAGTATCCATGTAGATGTAGATGTAGAAGAGGTGTGTTTCACAGTAGTAAAGATGCACAAGTGCTCATAGCTTTTAAGGTACTTATGCATTTTAGGGCCCATGTTTACCAGCCATTTTTCTTGTTTTGGTCTGTATCACCACCTATGGGAGTCAATTTTCACTTGTAACTTTCGACTCCATCATTTATGGACCAGGGTCCCTTACTCACATTGATAAAATTTCCCCTCTCCATTATCCCTGAAAGTTTGTAACATCATTGTGGAATCACACTGTAGATAATTGCATCATCTGTGAAAAGTCTGATGTTACTATTAATAGTGCCTGCAAGGTCACTGATACATGTCATGAAGAGCTGGGGCCCTGACACACTTCTGGAGGGCACAACCAAAGTTAGTTTTACATCTGTTGACGGCTCTCCATCCAAGACAACTAGTTGTATCCTCTCTACCAAAAATTCTCAATGTAGTAACAAATTTCTCTTGATATCCCATGCAGTCATACTTTTGGCAGTAAGTGTAGGTGTCTCAAATGATTTTCTGAATTCGAGAAATGTTGCATCTAGCTGACTGCCTTGATCCCTGGTAATCAGATGCTAAAGGTGCAAGTTGTGTTTCACATGATCAATGACTTTGGAATTCACTCTGGTTGGCATGGAGGAGGTTATTCTCATTACGACTGAGCTCAGGATATGTTCTAAGATTCTACAACAAATGGATGTCAAGAATATCGGACAGCAGTTTTGTGAAGCACTTCTGCTACTGTTCTTGTACGTGGGTGTGATCTTCTTTCAACTACTGGGCATGGTTTTTTGTTCAAAGGGCCTATGGTAAATTATAATTAACGGAGGGACTAACTCAGCTGCAAATTGGCTATAGAATATGACATGGATTCCATTGGACCCAAGAACTTTGCTCATTTTTAATGATTTCAGCTGTCTCTCAACACCACTGACACAAATATTTGTTTCACTCATCTTTTCAATGGTATGAGAATTAAACTGGGGAAATACTCCAGTTTTTCCTTTGTAAAGGAACATTTGAAAATGAAGTTAAGCATGTTTGTTTTTGTTTTGCTGCTCTCAATTTCAGCTCCTGTCTGATCCATGAGTAATTGTGTGACATAGCAAGCTGGGGCTATTCCACATGTTATGACTTCTACTCCTGAAGATTAATAATTTTCCTTCCCAGTAATGATGCTAATTATCATACTGTTACGTGTTTTTTATATTTGTGACATATATGAAAATACTTGAAAAACTGAATTAGACTTTGCTCCACTTAAAACTATTATTTCATAATTTATTTTCATTGCACTGAGTCCAACAGTCTAGTTAGTTTTCACTCAAGCAGTAGTGGTAGCTGAATTGCTTGCAATAGTATGGCTTCATCAACAACATGTGAGCTAATATACATTTGTGGGAGTAGTGACACCCTTCATTATAAAGACTGTCAACCCAACTTTATAAAAACATTTTTTATTTTGTGTAAAACTAAGTGACTTACAAGATAATTAATGTTCCATACAGTCATTATTTCTATTGCAAATTTTGCATTTTGGCTTGTTGGATTCTGAACTTTGACACTGCACATTTGTTGCTCTATTCATTGTGAATCAGATGACAGTTCCCAATAATTAATTAAGCTACTAATTAAGAGTTTGAATAATTTACTATTATGTAAAATAATTTTCAATTCAAATGCTCATTGTTGTTGTTGTGGTCTTCAGTCCTGAGCCTGGTTTGATGCAGCTCTCCATGCTACTGTATTCTGTGCAAGCTTCTTCAACTCCCATTACCTACTGCAACCTACGTCCTTCTGAATCTGCTTAGTGTATTCATCTCTTGGTCTCCCTCTATGATTTTTACCCTCCACACTGCCCTCCAATGCTAAATTTGTGATCCCTTGATGCCTCAGAACATATCCTACCAACCGGTCCCTTCTTCTTGTCAAGTTGTGCCACAAACTCCTCTTCTCCCCAATTCTATTCAATACCTCCTCATTTGTTATGTGATCCACCCATATAATCTTCAGTATTCTTCTGTTGCACCACATTTCGAAAGCTTCTATTCTCTTCTTGTCCAAACTATTTATCATCCATGTTTCGCTTCCATACATGGCTACACTCCATACAAATACTTTCAGAAACGACTTCCTGACACTTAAATCTATACTCGATGTTAACAAATTTCTCTTCTTCAGAAACGCTCTTCTTGCCATTGCCAGTCTACATTTTATATCCTCTCTACTTCGACCATCATCAGTTATTTTGCTCCCCAAATAACAAAACTCCTTTACTACTTTAAGTGTCTCATTTCCTAATCTAATTCCCTCAGCATCACCCGACTTAATTTGACTACATTCCATTATCCTCATTTTGCTTTGTTGATGTTCACCTTATATCCTTCTTTCAAGACACTGTCCATTCCATTCAACTGCTCTTCCAAGTCCTTTGCTGTCTCTGACAGAATTACAATGTCATCGGCGAACCTCAGAGTTTTTATTTCTTTTCCATGGCTTTTAATACCTACTCCGAATTTTTCTTTTGCTTCCTTTACTGCTTGCTCAATATACAGATTGAATAACATCGGGGAGAGGCTACAACCTTGTCTCACTCCCTTCCCAACCGCTGCTTCCCTTTCATGTCCCTTGACTCTTATAACTGCCATCTGGTTTCTGTACAAATTGTAAATAGCCTTTCGCTCCCTGTATTTTACCCCTGCCACCTTCAGAATTTGAAAGAGAGTATTCCAGTCAACATTGTCAAAAGTTTTCTCTAAGTCTACAAATGCTAGAATCGTAGGTTTGCCTTTCCTTAATCTTTCTTCTAAGATGAGTCGTAAGGTCAGTATTGCCTCACGTGTTCCAACATTTCTACGGAATCCAAACTGATCTTCCCCAAGGTTGGCTTCTACTAGTTTTTCCATTCTTCTGTAAAGAATTCGCGTTAGTATTTCTCAGCTGTGGCTTATTAAACTGATTGTTCGGTAATTTTCACATCTGTCAACACCTGCTTTCTTTGGGATTGGAATTATTATATTCTTCTTGAAGTCTGATGGTATTTCGCCTGTCTCATACATCTTGCTCACCAGATGGTAGAGTTTTTCAGCACTGGCTCTCCCAAGGCCGTCAATAGTTCTAATGGAATGTTGTCTACTCCCGGGGCCTTGTTTCGACTCATGTCTTTCAGTGCTCTGTCAAACTTTTCATGCAGTATTGTATCTTCCATTTCGTCTTCATCTACATTCTCTTCCATTTCCATAATATTGTCCTCAAGTACATCGCCCTTGTATAGACCCTCTATATACTCCTTCAACCTTTCTGCTTTCCCTTCTTTGCTTAGAACTGGGTTTCCATCTGAGTTCTTGATATTCATACAAGTGGTTCTCTTTTCTCCAAAGGTCTCTTTAATTTTCCTGTAGGCAGTATCTATCTTACCCCTAGTGAGATAAGCCTCTACATCCTTACATGTGTCCTCTAGCCATCGCTGCTTAGGCATTATGCACTTCCTGTCGAACTCATTTTTGAGATGTTTGTATTCCTTTTTGCCTGCTTCATTTACTGCATTTTTATATTTTCTCCTTTCATCAATTAAATTCAATATTTCTTCTGTTACCCAAGGATTTCTTCTGGCCCTCGTCTTTTTACCTACTTAATCCTCTGCTGCCTTCACTACTTCATGCTCATAAGTTAGTTATTCTCAAGGCAAATGCGTAATGTGACTCCATAAACTTTTCTGAATGCCTAGGTTATCACATTTCTTGTAAACCAATATTTTGGCCATACTTAAAGTCCATACTAAACGGAAAAATTGTACATAGTCGTTTTTTAAATGGTCATATGATTTCTAAAATGACAATTTGTTCATGCACTAGTTATTAAATGATTGGAATGAAATCACTAACTCCCTCATTAACATCCTTCACAGTATTGGCATGTCACATTTAGCAATGCAACAAGAGTAACAAAAAACTATCAGTCAGTATACACCCATTACGTGTTGAGCTGACAGGCATGTAACACATCTGCTGCCAATATTCGTGCACATTACAGTTATGCATGGTTTGTTAACAGGAAACATGAAACATGAATAATATTGATGTCTAAAAACTTCAAGTTATTTTTATAACTCAGATTAATGGATATTTTGACTGAACTGTGTTGTCGTTGCTGGGAAGTTTGTGGGCTATCATTGTCACATGAATGAGTTATTGTTGAGTGTTGTGACATTAATGAATGAATGAAGTATTGTGGTGTACTTTGCTTTGAAAGATTGCTACAAGATGATATGGTATGTGAATGTGATGTTTTGTGTAAATATGGACTTTTTTTGTGCTGCACTTGACTACTTGGTTTAGTGAATTGTTAGGACTACAGCACCACTGATCATTGGACAGTACTGCATTAAGTGTGTGTTCCATAACTTTGTAATCCATATTAGTAAATCTACCATAATTTCAAGAAAGAGGAAAACTGGTCACAGTATAATTTTGAGGCTAATAAATGTGAGCAAAAGTGCAAGTTAAATTATGGTGTTTATTTTTTTCAACAAACGGCATCAAATACTGAATAATAAAGTTTTCAGCTTCAAGGCAGCAAACACATGTGCTGCAGAGGAGGTCATGGAGGCTGCAATAAACCAGGTTGATGCTTTCCAACGCAACACTAACCTTGATGCCACTAACAGCCTGTACATATGATCAGAATCTCTTTGTGTTTTGTGAAAGATCTTTCAACAATATTCCACTATGGTAGTCACTGAAGGCTTCACACATTGCACTCTTGACAGCCTAACATGTTTCTTTCAGCATCTCTTTGTTGATAGCCCCATGCTTTGCTTTACATCTATTATGCAGTAGTCCTGTTCCCTTAGAAGTTTTTTACAGTGACTGAATACCATGGATGGTTCCTCCCATCATAAACTGTTCACTGGGTACATATCTATCCTGTTACTCTTTTAAAATTGACCCAAACAGTTTGTCCATGATAAGCTGACAATTTGAGTGGCGATCGGGAACAGCAAGAGGGATGCCTTGCCCCTGCATTACGACTACCAAGGAGTGAGGAATGGTGAGGGGAAGATAGTATTGGCTGCTTGCCATAATGCTGGCAACATTCCCCTTAACAATGTGTACTGTAATACTTCAGGTCTAGCTGCAGCTTTACACTGGCATCACTTGGAGATAAATGAACATCTTTCAATTAGTGGTGATATTCTCTGCTTCTGAAAGCACCAGTAAAATATTCAAGTTACCGTGGACAAACAGTAGTTTTTTCACATGAACCTATTCTACCTATTCTAAGTTAAAAGTTTCAAGTTCCTCATTGAGATATGACTTCTTTGTCTAGTTTACTGAGCATATAAACATTTCCTGGTTTTAGTTCAGCTCTGTACTTTGCTGTACATTGTTGTTGAAGTGTTGGCAGAAGAGCCAACACCGTGTTGCTAGAGGAGGCTGATTTGCACGCGTTTAAGCTCACGCAGACTGGCGTGAGGTCTGGAACAAGTAAAGGAGTTTATAGTAGCAAATAAAGTACGTAGTTGATGTAATACTTAACTTTAATCCATAATTAGAGAACATTGCTCTTGTTGATACATTAATAACAATCTCAATATAAACTGGAAATGGCGCCTTGCTAGGTCGTAGCAAATGACGTAGCTGAAGGCTATGCTAACTATCGTCTTGGCAAATGAGAGCGTATTTGTCAGTGAACCTTTCCTAGCAAAGTCGGCTGTACAACTGGGGCGAGTGCTAGGATGTCTCTCTAGACCTGCCGTGTGGTGGCGCTCGGTCTGCAATCACTGACAGTGGCGACACGCGGGTCCGACGTATACTAACAGACTGCGGCCTAGCAAGTGTGGTGTCTGGCGGTGACACCACAGTTGTTATAACTGCCTCATGGTCACTTATACCAATGAACATCCTTAAAGTGGCCAGGTTTATCTGTTGCTATTGGATCTAATATATTTCCATCGTGTGTGGGGTTTCAAACTATCTGTTGTAGGTTTGTAGGTAATCTTCAGAGAAGGCATTTAGTAATGATGTATATGTACATACTGAAGGGATGAATGAAAACTATATAGACTATACAAGCATGCTCCTAATTGCAGAGGCTCTCCAAAACTTCAATCAAATGAAACTATATGTTTTCATAGACAAATATTCATTTGTCGCTTCGGTCTACATGTATACATCATAGATGTTTGAGACTTGAAAAGGTCTTGGAAGCAGAAAGTTTCATTTGATTAAAGCACCTATGCCTGGGTTTCAGGCAGTATCCCATGTTTAGGTCGATGCTGAGGTGCTGTTCTAATATAACTGGAGAGCCTTTGCAATTTTGTTTGAGATTAGTGGACTGAGGCCTGAATGGGAATTTGGATTGAGGAGGGAGAAGTGCTATGGTAGTCCATGCACTTGGTCAAGGCTACAGTGCCAGAGTGGTGTAGTGGTTAAGGCATCTGCCTAATGAGCAGGAGACCTGGGTTTGAATCCTGCACTTGATACAAATTTTCATTTGTCACTTCAGTCTGCATGTACACATAATAGATGTTTGAGGCTTGAAAAGGTCTCTAGAACCATATCATTTCATTTGCTTTTAGTAACGTTTCACCACTAAAATGACTGAAATTATCCCAGTTGATTATTGCGCTTGATGAAAGTAGTCTCTAGTGATTACAGTATGTTAGGGAACATAAATACAAGTGAACTGAGGTTTTTTCTAATGGTTTTGGTTAGACCAGGAGATGAGGCTGGTGCATAGTGGAAAGATGCAATTGTAGTTCTACATCCATCCATGATGTTGAGTCTTGTCTAAGTGGATTTGAGTTTCTTATCTTTTGTGACAAATACACTTCCTCCCATTTCCCATTAGTCTGTCCTTTCAGTACACAGTTAAATTTTCACCAAAAGTCTCACTGCTGTCAACTTCAGATTTTAAAGGGCTTTTTGTACCTAATATTATGTGAGCTTCACTGCTTTAGGAGTGTTTCAAACTCTGGAGCCTTGTTCCAAAAACTTTGGCAGTTAACCATTAGTATTTAATGCTCTTGCCTGGGGAGGGGGGGGGGGGGATGTTTCTTTGGATCTTACACTTACACTGTGTGGTTTTCTACAGCTATCATTATCTAAACTGGATGGAGAGTCACCCGATCTAATAAAACCCTTGTGTGCATCCCACATACAGTCAGCTACCTGGGTAGTGGCCTCTTATGTGTAGTGCACACATGACCCATTTATGGGGACTCTACTGTTCTCAGCCCTGTGGTGCAGGTCTAGGAAGTTATAGTTTCGCTTGTCACAGAACTTTTGCGATATCTTGTTCAAGCCTTCCACTTCACTCAAAATCAGTGGGCCACTATCTGTTCTGTGGACAATGTTGCAGATCATGAACTTCTTTGAAATTCTGTGAGCAATGCTTGTATTCTCAACCTTCTCCAATAGTCCTTGGAATGATCTAGGTATGACCTTGGCACAAACAACAGGTATTGTTTGTTCCAATGTGTTCCACTATCTACAGTTGACTACACCTTGTTCCCTCAGTGTTTGCCAGAACAGCTCTTCAACATGTGGAGTGAGGTCAAGAAAGATACACACTGAGTGTGTCCAGCATTTCTTCCCATCCATTTCAACAACAGTTCAGTCTGGCTTCAGTAAAGGTTTCTCTACTGTAAAGATATATATGATCCATGAACTTAATGCTAATAGAATTAAACAAGAAAAAATATCCTTGTGGTCTCTGTGCCAAGGCCTTTGATTACATAGACCATAAAATTTGGCTAGGGAAACTAAAATCATGTGGCACTGCAGGGTTGGTGTAGGAATGAGAGGGTGATGTAAGTGAATAATATTATGGGAATTAGATTAAGTTCAGAATGTGGAAAAATTACATTTTATATGCTGCAGGCTTTGGTGCTTGACCCACATTTGGTCTTGGTATATAAAAATCATATTGGAGAACGCTTCAGAACTGTTATGTTTGCTAAAGGTACAAGGATATTGATAAAAGGCTTAAATACATTCATACAAGACAGCCAGAAGGATAATGGATCTGGCTTACAACTGGTTTACATTCAATACGAGGTGCATTCAAGTTCTAAGGCCTCCGATTTTTTTTCTCTGGACTGGAAAGAGATAGAAACATGCGCATTGTTTTAAAATGAGGCCGCGTTCATTGTCAATACATCCCAGAGATGGCAGCACTGTACGGCAGATGGAATTTTACCACCAGCGGCGAGAATGAGAACTGTTTTAAATACTTAAAATGGCGATGTTTTCCTTACTTGAACAGCGTGCAATCATTCGTTTTCTGAATTTGCGAGGTGTGAAACCAATTGAAATTCATCGACAGTTGAAGGAGACATGTGGTGATGGAATTACGGATGTGTCGAAAGTGCATTCGTGGGTGCGACAGTTTAATGAAGGCAGAATATCATGTGACAACAAACCGAAACAACCTCGGGCTCGCACAAGCCGGTCTGACGACATGATTGAGAAAGTGGAGAGAATTGTTTTGGGGGATCGCTGAATGACTGTTGAACAGATCGCCTCCAGAGTTGGCATTTCTGTGGGTTCTGTGCACACAATCCTGCATGACGACCTGAAAATGCAAAAAGTGTCATCCAGGTGGGTGCCACGAATGCTGACAGATGACCACATGGCTGCCCGTGTGACATGTTGCCAAGCAATGTTGATGTGCAACGACAGCATGAATGGGACTTTCTTTTCGTTGGTTGTGACAATGGATGAGACGTGGATGCCATTTTTCAATCCAGAAACAAAGCGCCAGTCAGCTCAATGGAAGCACACAGATTTACCGCCACCAAAAAAATTTCAGGTAACCGCCAGTGCTGAAAAAATGATGGTGTCCATGTTCTGGGACAGCGAGGGCATAATCCTTACCCATTGCATTCCAAAGGGCACTACGGTAACAGGTGCATCCTATGAAAATGTTTTGAAGAACAAATTCCTTCCTGCACTGCAACAAAAATGTCCAGGAAGGGCTGCGCGTGTGCTGTTTCACCAAGACAATGCACCCGCACATCGAGCTAACGTTACGCAACAGTTTCTTCGTGATAACAACTTTGAAGTGATTCCTCATGCTCCCTACTCACCTGACCTGGCTCCTAGTGACTTTTGGCTTTTTCCAACAATGAAAGACACTCGCCGTGGTTGCACATTCACCAGCCGTGCTGCTATTGCCTCAGCGATTTTCCAGTGGTCAAAACAGACTCCTAAAGAAGCCTTGGCCACTGCCATGGAATCATGGCATCATCATTGTGAAAAATGTGTACATCTGCAGGGCGATTACGTCAAGAAGTAACGTCAGTTTCATCGATTTCGGGTGAGTAGTTAATTAGAAAAAAAATCGGAGGCCTTGGGACTTGAATGCACCTCGTACAATAACACAAAGTTAGATGTCAACAATTCTAGCTGGCCCCAGGTGGTACTTTCTGGTAGAAAATCCACATTAAAGTCTCAAAAAATAAAATAAAATAAAATAATTTTAAACAAAATAAAAATAAGAATGTTTCTCCAGTTAAGTCTGTATAACTTTACCAAAGATGTCTGTAGTTGTTTTAGGAAGCTTAACATATTTAATTGGATTTTCCATTGGCACTTGGCAGAACATGACAATAATGTTAAATGGGAAACACTTCAGGTTCTGCAAAATTATGTTTAATTGGTCATGAACGGACTTTTGGCTCAAGCAATCATCAGGTGACAACTGAATGTCACAAAAAATTATATTCAACTTTCACAGATATTATTTATTCAGAAGATACAAAAATGGTGACAAGTAAGAGAGTTCACAAAAGGAAAAAATGTAATACTTCCCTTTGTAAACACTCTACTTGTAAAATGTAAACTTTTGTGGCTGGAAATGTCACAGTTAATAAAATATTCTGGGCTATATGCCATGGTTGGACAGACTTTCCACTAGACCCTAACATCTTGGCCTCATCTGCAAAGGGTATTTTCAAGGGGATCATAGTTTCTTTGAATTTCTGATTCATGTCCTGGTTCAGTACTGACTATGCAGTAGCACACAAATGGATTTTGCTGCAGTCAGTAGTGAGCCAGGTTGTGAATCAGGCATTCAAAGAAACTATGATCCCCTCTTAAAAATGTTCTTCTCAGATGGGAACAAAATTCTGGGCTGTAATGGAAAATCCATCTGACCATGGCTAGAATATTTTATTAACTGAAACAATCTACTTGTCATTATTTTGTATCTTCTTATAAATAGTTTCTGTGCAAATCACATGTCATTTCATTCGTGCTTCCAACAAACTGTTATCACCGGATGATGTCATAAGAAGCTAAAAGCCAGTTCTCAACCAAATAAATACCATTTTGCAGAACATTAGGAAAGTGTTTCCTGATTAATATTACATAGGACATTTGATGATGATTGTTTGCAAACTATCAGCAGTCTACTAAAACATTGTGTGTTCCCTAATACACTATTATGACAGTGCATTGAAAGACCTGTTCAATACAGTACAGTATATTTTGCATGTATAGCCACTTCTCTTTTCTTCTTACTGGTCCTACAATAGTTCAACATTAGCTTGTATTCATCAAGAAGAATGTAAAAATTCCTGGCAGATTAAGCTCTGTACCAAATTGAGACTCAAACCTGGGATCCTTGCCTTTCATGGGCAAGTACCAGTAAGTTCCAATACTGCACACATTCTGCTGCAGAGTGAAAATTCATTCTGGAAGATGAATATGTTCAATTTTAGTGAAGTGATGCTCTGAATTGCAACACATCTACTGACATTCCATCCACCCTTTCATTTTCCTGTATGAAAATGAGAAGTTCATCCTGTTTGCAAAGTTTACTCAAAGAGTAAGAGCCATTCTGTCATTTAAAAAATGTTTTGATCAGAAAAGTAGAAGCATGTATGTAATGTCAGTAGTTTGTAGCAAGACCATTGATACAATAGTTTGTAGAGAGGGAGGGGCAGATGTGGGGGTATAGAGTATTTTTCATATTTCGGAAGATGAATTGTGATTTTGTAAGTAGCCATAAGAAAGTTCCAGTTCCAAACCTGTCAAAAACTTACATCACACCAGCTTTTAAATCATGTTCTTGAACTTGGGGAGGTTGGGGGGAGGGGGGGGGGGAGGGCACCCTTGGGTTCTCAGAGAGAGAGATAATGATGATGAGTTCTTAAAGAAACCTCATGGCAATAATCATGTTCTTGAAAGAAAAACGCTTGAGTACACTATATTTTTCCTTTCCTTGAGAACTTGGGGGAGGTGGGGGGGGGGGGGCACCCTTGGGTTCTCAGAGAGAGAGATAATGATGATGAGTTCTTAAAGAAACCTCATGCCAATCAGTTGTTAGGCAGAGCTCATTCAGAGATGATAGCACAAATTTTTTTGAACTGAACACCTTCAAAAGCAACATGTTGTAACTACTTTTTTTGTGAATGATGGACAGCAACCTAAATAAATGGGAGACGCATAAGGCTACAATGGGAACAGCTAACTACAACTGCTGCCCTACAAGACTCAAGCTGACAGTGAGTCATTTCATGTGGTCATACATATGATCTGCTACTGCAGCTGCAGCAGCAACTGCAAGCTCCATTCCCACAGCCATATTCACAGATTCAAGCTCTGCCACCATCAAAAGCCACAGATCAAATGTGCCAGGGGCTGAATCTTAACCTGCACTTCCACCACCACATACCTTGATGGTCGCTGCCACCTGGGCACCACATAACCCGCCACCTCACCCTATCCCAGCCCTAGGGTGTGGAGACTGCTGCCACACAACCACAGTCTTTCCCCAGCACTCAACTGGCTACATTCCTCAATGAGTTGACAGAGCTGTTCCAGATGTTTTCTGGAATAAGCCTCACTACCCTCTTCATCACATTTAAGGTCACCTTGGTAAAGCTTCATGCTGTGCCTGATGTCCTAAGAAAGATTATGGTTATTGAAGAAGAAGCAATGTCATTGATGTCATGCTTTCATAAATCTCCATAGGACCCAAAAATTAAAAATTGCAACCTGGAATCCCAATGGCATTAAAACTAGAAAACCATTTTGGAAGACTTTGTAGACTGGAATGCTGTCAATGACAGAAATGCACCTGAAACCTGAAGACCAACTCACTGTCAGAAATTATGCCATCCAGAACTGCTCAGGTGTGGGACAGCAGTATTGGTTAAGGGCAGAAGGTGCTTCCATTGCTTGGAATTTCCACAGACTTAGAATATCAAGGCTGCCAGTATAGAAATCAAAGTTGGCCAAAACCTTTGGCAAATTATTTTGGCCTAGCAGCCCCCCCCCCCCCCTCCCCCCTGCTTCATATAAATCTGTACAGGGCCTTCAGAGTCTGCCCAGGACTGACAATCGTTTATTGGTAGGAGGGGACCTAAATTCAAAACATAGAGGCTGGGACTGTCGTGCTGAGAATGCAAGTGGCAGGACTTTGCAGGGGTTTGTCAAGAGGCACACCATCCATAGTGTCATTGTCCCTGATGAATCCATGCATATCTGTGGCAATGTGAGCAGAAATTCTGATACTTTAGATATTTTTGTCAAATAACTTGTATCTCAGTGTGTCGGTCACAGTGCACAAACAGACAAGTGATTACAAACTCGGGCAGATTTACCTACCTGGTGGGAGAAGAGATGGAGGAAATTCCCTGATTATAGCTGGAAGGAGACCTGGGTGAGGCCATTGAGCAATTCAATGGCATCCTCCATGCCTGTGCTCACCACTGATCCTGACACCAGGGATGTGCCCCCTGATATCTGGGATCTCATTGTCACCAAATCCAAGAAGTGTAGGCTGTGGCAACGCTATTGCAACCCAGCGGACTGCCACCTGTTGCAGAGTCCAGAGGACCAGGTAAAACAGTGATTACAACAGCACAGGAGCTGATGCTAGGAGGAGAAACTAAGATCAGCTGAAACATAATCATCCAGATGCAAAATGTGAAAAATAACCCAGCAGTGGAAAACCTCCACCAGAGAAAACAAGTGACTCATGGCAGGAATGGTTTTGCATACAAAGAGCAAGAAAAGGTGGAAGTAATGGCAAACTCATTGAAGTCACAATTCTGAATTTGCATCATTCACAATGATGAAAGTGATAGGCAGGAGAGAATAGTTATCAGACAAGTGACTCAGGTAAGAAATAGAAGCCCTATGACAGAATTCATGCCCATTAATGATCTGACAATATATGCACTTGTTAAGCATCAGAGTAATCATCCTGCCATACCCTACCTAGGAAGTGTTTGTAACACCTACCTGAAACTCACATACTTCCCCTCAGTGTGGAAAACTGTGAAGGTCATTGCCCTACCCAAACCTAACAAAAACCTGCTCCTTTGGAAGCTACAAGCCCATTTCCCTTCTAACTGGCCTCAGTAAAATCATAGAATTAATAATACTTTCAATCCTCCATCTCTTTCTAACTGAAAACAATATCCTTATGCCTGAACAGTTTGGATTCCATGCTGAACATTCCACTATCCAACAATTCCTCTGCTTTGTAGAATACATTTGTCTGGCCAGGGCAAGCAGAGAAGCAACAGTAGCAGTGTTCTGGACGCAGAGAAAGCATTTGACTGTGGCTGGCACAATGGCGTAATTTACAAGCTAGATCAGATAGGATGCCCACTATGCATAATCTGGATCATTGACTCCTTCCTTAGAGTATGATGGTTCTCTGTAAGGAATGGAAAAAAGTCCAGCCAAACATGGCTAGTTGTGGCAGGAGATGTTACAAGATGGTGGAATTGTGTGTGCAAAAGAATAGCATTCTACGAAAAAGGAAAAAAAAAATGACGGTAAAGTAAAGTATGTGTAAATTTTAAGAGCAAAATAGTGAAGTTAAATGAGTGTATTTCTAGCTTTCAGTTAATCGTTAGTGCACTGAGTAGTGATAGCTCTGAACTTTGAAAAGAAATGAGTGAGCTGTTAGGCAAACAAAGGTCCACTTCTTTTCCAGTTAAAAATTCAAATGAGTGGACCAAAATACTAAATAAAAACAAAAGTCTGAGCACAAAAAATTGCCAGAAAGTGAAAACAACAAACAATTGGTGTTTAAATGCAAAATTCACTATCTTTCTGTAAGTGAAGAGACTGAACCAGTACCGGTAAGTGGAAATGAGCATTCAAAACCATTGTGTTGACAGAACGGTGAAACATCACCTAAATTTGGCATTAAGAAAAACAGTGTATTCCTCTGCAATTTGACAACATTATTTGTTGGAGAACATGACACAATGTGCCATTCAATGCAAAATAACTGTGCCCTGTCAACATTTTAAATAGGAAAGCTGTGTTTAAACTGAGTTACACCGCCAACATTTCTTCGACAGTCAGCAAGTTAAATAATCATAATATAACCACAAAAGCTGTTTATGTTTTAAGCAAAATGGCTGCATGGAAATGCAATACAGTAGACTGGACAAATTTTAGGTGCAAGTAAAAGACCAGCCTAATCAGTTTGAAAAAATTGTGGGTAATGATAATCAAATGAGAGGTTGAACGTATGAAGTAGAATGTCAGGCAGATGGTGTTATTAAAGATGGGAAAAGTTTTGATGGATGATTTGGATGCTATCAAAGCTCAGATACCAGACATGTCTAATACGGGATACTGAACGACTGAGATTAAAATTGTACCAACCTGTAATATCTTTGGTGTCTGTAGATGTCACTATGTGCATGTTTTCTCCATAGAGTGAGTTGCAAATAAAGTTGTTCAGTAATTATGTGTTGTACCTGTATTGTCAAATCACATCCAAACAAGTTGTGATCCCAGGTTGCACTTGCTCATAAAGCAATGCTGCTCATATGTCTCACATCTTCCAAAATGCAACGTAGTTATGATGTGACACAACATCTTATTTGCTGTGGAAAATTTACAAGCAATAACAATGAGCTGTTGTCAATAATGCTGCTCTATAGTCTTCTAGAAAATGTCATCAATTTAGATGTGCTATTAAATCCGATGACAATTTATTGGATTTAGAGATGTAGAAGTAAAGACCCTGGATAAACACAATGCGAGGATTCAGAAAGACAGTGAAAGTACAAGTGGTGTGATATTTGTTAAACTAGGTAAACATTTCATGAACAAGCCAGGAACCGCTATGAGTGACAAGGACAAATCAGAGAAAAAAAAATCAAAATGAAAACAAAAAAGGGTAAAATTGGTGTACAAATGCAGTTTTTGCAACAAGAATGGACACAAATGAGATGAATGCATTTTCAGAACAAACTAAGCATGCAAGCTGCAAACAATGTCAATCAAACTCATTGCTGTTTCTCTATGAATGAGCCTGCTCTGAAGTTTTGTGACCCCAAAATTTTTTGGTGTATAGGCAGTGGTTGTGTATTACATGTGTGAAATGATTCAGAAAACTGCAAGAGAATTTAATGCTTGCAGCTAACAGTGCTACAAAAGTAACAGTTACAGGTGATTTATGCATTCCAACTGCAGCCACTGGTGCCAACTCTGTAACTCTGAGAAACACTTTGTGTATGTTAAAATATGTCTTGTTTCAATGGCAAAGGTTGTGGACAACAACCAAACAGTTACACATGGGCAAACTCTTACAGTTATATGAAATACTAATGGTAAATTTGAAATGTTTGCAAACAAAGTTGGTAACTTGTTTTATTTACAAGAAAATAGACCAAAGGTGTGCACTGTTGTTGCACCAAAATTTTTGAATAGGGATAAGCAAATTTGGTATGCCCAATTAAGCCACTTAAAATCACAAGATATGATCAAAACACTCAAAACTTAGTATGTGACAGGTTTGAAATTCAGGGTTGTCAGTCTCTCTATATGCACTATTTGTCCTAGAGGAAAAATCATATACACTCCCTTCACTAAATGTCAATGGGCATCAGATGATCTTCTGAAGTTTATCCACTCTGATGTCTGTTGGCTAATGAAAGAAACATTTCAAGGTGGTGCGTAATTTTTTCAACCTTTGTAAATGACAGCAGCAGATAATGTCAAGTCTATTTTCTTCAACATGAAGGAGAAACTGTTGACAAGTTTGCTGAATTCAAGAACCTAACTGAAAATCAGATTGGACATAAAATTAAATCCTTTGAGACAGACAGCACTAGGAGTTACCGCATTTGAAGTTAGATTCAATCCTCAGAATGGCAGGAATACGACATTGTCTTACAGTTCCATACACTCCAAAATGGCTCACTGCATGCTGCTCAAGTCAGGTTGATCATTTTGTACTGAAGCCATCAACACAGCTAACTTAATCCATAATCAAAATATCCATGGGTGTGCTGCCGGTCTATAGTGTCCAACGGGCACAATATTTCGGTGATCATACATGTCGCCATCATCAGGTGAACTGACGGACTGAGCTCCTGTGAACGTGCCGGCACGGAGATCCGTACGCTATGGCTGCTCAGAGGGAACTGGGTTCGGTCGTGGCGGCGGCCGATTTAAATACCCTCCGCCCGCGGCACGCTCCCTCCGCCGTCCGCGCCCCGCACCACGGTCACGCGGTGGAACAGATTGCAACAGCGTCTGAGATGACATCGGTGTGATGCCTCTGTCCGCCGTGGTCGTCACAACTATACGTTTGCTCGATTTACTTTTGATTAACCCAATCACTGGTTCCCAAGCCTTGCTAAGATTATAGCCACAGTCACGGTTTATGAGGTCATCATTGGTGCGAATTTCGATGGCCTCTCTAACAACGCTGTCCCAGTATCTCGACGTCTGTACCAGAATCCTCGTGCGGTCATACTCTATGGCGTGATTTTCCGACAAACAATGTTCAGCGACCGCCGACTTGCTCAGATACAACAGTCGAGTGTGCCTCTGGTGTTCACGGCATCGATCCTCGACGGAACGCATCGTCTGACCAATATACGACTTGCCACATTGACACGGAATCTGGTACACGCCGGCCTTCCTCAAACCGAGGTCATCTTTGGCGCTCCCCACCAGTGCACGAGTTTTATTTGGAGGACAAAACACAGTTCCGACCCGGTGTTTCTTCAGAATGCAGGCGATTTTCCCCGAGAGTGCGCCTGTGTATGGAATAAATGCAGTGCCAACTCCTCCCTCGTGACTTCATCCATCTCAACAGGTTGTGCTGCACGTATGATCACCGAAATATTGTGCCCGTTGGACACTATAGACCGGCAGCACACCTGTGGATATTTTGATTATCAAATACGCCGGGAACTCAAGAATCACTTCATCCATAATCATTACACTGTCTGATGGAACCCCGTATGAGAAGGGGCTGAAGAGAAAGCCTCCCCTATCTTATCTTTGTTCATTTGTCAGAAGGCTGTCATCTTGGATAAATTACCAAACAAAGGAAAGTTTGATACTAAAGGCATATTGCTTGAAAGCCTTTCATGTGTGGGTACCAAGAAATCACAGGATTTAAATGTCAAGAGATTTGAAGTTTCTTGATCATGACAGTTTTGAGCCCAAACAAACTTACATGGACTTATGGCTTTGAAGAGGACAGGCTTCCAATTACTGAAATATGCTATTGTTATACCTTTGCATAAAAAGGAGGATAGATCTGATGTCAACAATTACCGTCCAATCTCCCTTCTAACAGCTTTATCCAAAATTTTTGAGAAAGTAATGTATTCAAGAGTAGCTTCACATATCTGTAAAAATGAAGTACTAACAAAATGTCAGTTTGGTTTCCAGAAAGGTTTTTCAACAGAAAATGCCATATATGCTTTCACCAGTCAAATTTTGAATGATCTGAATAACCGAACACCACCCATTGGGATTTTTTGTGATCTCTCAAAGGCTTTTGATTGTGTAAATCATGAAATTCTGCTAGACAAGCTCAAGTATTGTGGCATGAGTGGGACAGTGCACAAATGGTTTAATTCGTACCTAACTGGAAGAGTGTAGAAAGTTGAAACAAGCAGTTCTCGTAACATGCAAAGATCAGCACATTCCTCAAACTGGGGAACTATCAAGAATGGGGTTCCACAAGGGTCAGTCTTGGGTCCTTTGTTGTTCTTATTATATATTAATGACTTGCCATTCTATATTCATGAAGAAGCAAAGTTAGTTCTCTTTGCTGATGATACAAGTATAGTAATCACACCTGACAAACAAGAATTAACTGATGAAATTGTCAATACTGTCTTTCAGAAAATTACTAAGTGGTTCCTTGTAAACGGACTCTCACTGAATTTTGATAAGACACAGTACATACAGTTCCGTACAGGGAATGGTATGATGCCATTAATAAATATAGACCTTAATCAGAAGCATATAGCTAAGGTAGAATATTCCAAATTTTTAGGTGTGTCCATTGATGAGAGATTAAATTGGAAGAAACACATTGATGATCTGCTGAAACGTTTGAGTTCAGCTACTTATGCAATAAGGGTCATTGCAAATTTTGGTGATAAACATCTTAGTAAATTAGCTTACTACGACTATTTTCACTCATTGACTTCATGTGGCATCATATTTTGGGGTAATTCATCACTGAGGAATAAAGTATTTATTGCACAAAAGCGTGTAATCAGAATAATAGCTGGAGTCCACCCAAGATCATCCTGCAGACATTTATTTAAGGATCTAGGGATATTCACAGTAGCTTCTCAGTATATATACTCTCTTATGAAATTTGTTATTAACAACCAAACCCAATTCAAAAGTAATAGCAGTGTGCATAACTACAATACTAGGAGAAAGGATGATCTTCACTATTCAAGATTAAATCTAACTTTGGCACAGAAAGGGGTGAATTATACTGGCACTAAAGTCTTTGGTCACTTACCAAATAGTATCAAAAGTCTGACAGATAACCAACAAGTATTTAAGAAGAAATTAAAGGAATTTCTGAATGACAACTCCTTCTACTCCATAGAGGAATTTTTAGATATAAATTAAGAAAAAAAAGAAAAAAAGAAAAAAATATTTAAAAAATAAAAAAAAATAAAAATAAAAAATAAAGAAAAACAAAAAACACAAAAAAATAAAGTTGTTATATTAACTTAAGTATGTTGTTAAATTAACCTAATTATGTCATGTATTAGAAAATTCGACTCATTCCACATCATTACGAAATATCGTATTCATGATCCATGGAACTAGTATTAATCTAATCTAATCTAATCTAATCTCTAATCTACAGGCCAAGAATTCTATCCAGCTGATAACATGTCATTTGATGAAGACCACAACTATTCAAGTGTCACACCTGCTCATCAGTCTGTGCCAGGTGTGGATTAATCAGATGTTTCAGTTCATGATGCTAACTTCATTTCAGTTCCAAAATGCATTACGTGGTACAGATCATCAAAAGTGGTTTAAGGCTTTATATGATGAAATTATGTCACTGGTGGAAAATGATATGTAGGACTTTGTGCGCAGGCCAACAAATGAAAGGATAATAGACTGTAGGACTGTTTTCAGGAACAAATACAGAATTTATGGATCCATGTTTAGTAGAAAAGAAATAATAGTTGCACAAGGAGTTGAGCAATGGCCTGGAACTGTCTTCGTGGAAACATTGTCTCTAGCTGCAAGAACTATGACGTTTAGATTACTCATGGCTCTATCAGTCAAATTTGACTTGTGTGTGTCACAGCTGGATATCACCACTGGATTTTTCAGTTGCAGAAGTGACACAGAAATATTCATGGAAGAGCCTGACTCACTTGTCAAATTCTTACAAAAGATGAAAGATATGGAGAAGTGTGGTGGTGGTTCAGACAAAAATAATCAAAACATTGCAACATCAGATTTTAATGACTTTTTTCTCACCGTATCTGAAACAACAGGGAACCCTAATAAACAATCTTCCACAGAGAATTTCCCAAGGCTTGATCCTTAGGCCGCTGATGTATCTGATTTACATTAATGATCTACCAGTTGCAATTAATGACAGAGCAAAAATAGTCATGTTTGTGGATGGCACGAGTATTCTGATCAATGGTCCCAACTCCACAATGCAAGACACAGCCCCAACAGCAATTAACCAAGTACAAAAATCGTTCACAGCAAATATCTTAAACCAAAATGTTTCAAACACTAACATTATCATTTTCAGACAGTAAATAACAAACTTCAAGTTCCGGAAGTGGAGATCAAAAAATTTATGAAACCACACACACAACATTTTTAGGCATCCAACAAGACAGCCTGCTAAGATGTAAAGAGCAAATTGATAGTGGTCAAGAAACTTAGCACAGCATGTTTAGCTCTGAAAACTGTTCCTCACCTTCTTGACAGAGAAATATTGTTGTTAAAAATCATACAAAAGCCAAGATCCTATAAAACGTTTATTTATTCAAGATAGCTGTTTTCAAAAGTATTTGCTATCATCTTCAGGTCATAAAGAGCTTTTTGTTGTAAAACATGTTCATTTTATGCTGAATCTCACACTTGATATCTTCCGCATGACGTTCAGTGTAAAATGAACATGTTTTACAAGAAAGAGATGTTAAATACTTGAAGATGACAGAAAAGACTGTTGAAACTGGTTAGATAAACAAATATTTTACAAGATCTTGGCTTTTCAGTGGTTTTTTGAGTTACAACATTGACCTCCAATAGTCGCAAAATGCAAAAATTCAAGAAATATTGTTTTTCCCATATTTCACATATTTCCATTCTGTACTCTCCTATGATATTATCTTCTGTGGAAATGCTACAGGAGTTGAAAAAGTCTTCAAACTACAAAACTGAGCAATGTGGTTAATATTTGGTGTCCCTAACAGAGCATCCTTCAGAGGTCTCTTTAAGACTCTCAGGATATTTTCTGTTACAAATCAAAATACAAGTATATACTCACTAATGATGATTTTAGCCAGCAACATGGCACTATTCCAGAAAAACTGTGACGTTCGCAAACATATCATAAGACCGGAAAAATCTCCATCGAGGCTCTGCAACTCTCACAAAAGTCCATAGGGGAGTAAATGTCTACTCCCTACCAAATGAGACAGGAATTGAAATTGAGGGTAGCAAAGCAAAAGCTGAAATGCTTAACTCTGTTTTCAAATGTTCCTTTGCGAAGGAAAATCCGTGAAAATTTCCCCAATTTAATCTTTGTATCACCGAAAACTTGAATGAAATAAGTATTAATGTCAGAAGTGCTGAGAAATAGCTGAAATTGTTACAATCGAATTAAGCTACAGGGCCCAATGAAGTCCCTGTCAGATTCTATGCTTAATTTGCAGCTGAGTTAGTCCCTCTTATAAGTATAGTCTATCATAGATCCCTCAAACAAAAAAACTGTGCCCAGTTCTTGGAAAAAGGCACAGATCACACCTGTCTGCAAGAAGAGTAGCAGAAGTGATCCACTAAACTACCGTCCAATATCCTTGACATCGATTGTTGCAGAATATTAGAACATACTCTGAGCTCAAACATAATGAGGTACAGTATCTTGAATAGAATGACACCCTCAATGACAACCAGGATGGATTCTGAAAACATCAGTCATGTGAAACCCAATTTGGACTTTTCTCACATGACATACTGAAAGATTTGGATCAAGGCAATCAGATGGATGCAGTATTTCTCAATTTCCAAAAAGCAATTGACTCAGTACCATGTCTGCACTTATAGCCAAAAGTTTGATCATATGGGGTACCAAGTGAAATTTGTGACTGGATAGAGGACTTTTTGGTAGGTAGAACGCAAAGTGTTATCTTGGATGGAGAGTCATTGTCATATGTAGAAATAATGTCAGGTGTACCCCTGGGAAGTGTGTTGGGACCCTTGCTACTCATGTTGTATATTAATGAACTTGCGGACAATATTAATAGTAAAATTAGGCTTTTTGCAGATGATGCAGTAATCTGTAATGATGTACTATCCAAAACAAACTGCATAAATATTCAGTCATATCTTGATAAGATTTCAGAGTGGTGCAAATAAAATGGTATAACACTTTGCTGGGATGCGAAATGGAATTATCACATAAGCTCAGTTGTGGGTGTAGCAGGTGCCAGACTCTAGTTTATTGGTTGCATACAGAGAAACTGTAATCAGTGTACTTGCTTACAGATCACTCATGGGACTTGTTCTAGAATATTGCTCAAGTGTGTGGGACCCACACCAAATATGACTAACAGGGGATATTGAAGTACACAAAGAAGGGCAGCATGAATGGTCATAGGTTTGTTTGATCCATGGGAGAGTGTCACAAACATACTGAAGAAACTAAACTGACACAGACCCTTGAAGATAAAAAACACACACAAACATACACACACACACACACACACACACACACACACACACACACACACACACATACATACGCATGTATGAGGCTGTAGAAGAGCTAGAAGTCCCATAAACTTATTCAAAACTAATTTTTTACTGTTACTAACTGGACACCCCTATAACAAAATTTGATGAATATTTTGAACTTTTAAATGTAAACAACATAGCTTTCTCCTTTCTACAAAACTTATATAATTGGAAAAAATAAGAAAATGAAGAAAAGTAAATGGAGAAGTTACTATGGTATAATCAACATGACCTCTTTCATAAATAGAATTATAGCCAATGTTCCTTGATGATCACACCAATCTGTTAGAATACCAGATTATTTATATTCAAATGATTTTTTTAGTATTCTAAAATTTATCAAAAGCACTTTGAACCTACATAACATTACTACTCAAAGTAGCTCATCATGGACGATCTTTTCCTAATTAAAAAAAAAGTAATAAAAATTGATTCAGGTTGACAATATCACAAATTAGACCAACCTGTCTACCTTTGATTAATACTGAACATGATGTCCATGTTGAAATTAATGAAATTGTCAAGGAATTTATAACAATAATCAAAATTCCTGGATGGAGCAACACATGAAATAAGGAAAAGACGACCAGTCACCTACAGCAGATCAACCCATGGAGCACGTAAACATGTAACAGGAGACAGCATTCACACTAGCTTTTGAGGATTCACTCTTTTTCTCATAAAAGTACACACATTCACATACACAACCATACAGGAACCTGCATACTCACCCCCATGGTGACAGCAAGACTGATTGTTGATAATCAGCTCTTGAAAGATGTTGCCTGAGGTAATGGTGGTGGGTAAAGTATAGGGAAGTCTGCATGAAGGTTGCAGCAGAAAGAAGCGTATCTTTGGATGATAACTCCATGGCACACAACAAGATTAAAGGTTTACAGAGAGTAGAGCAAAAAAAGATATAGGAAGAGCAAGGGAGGGGGGGGGGGGGGGGAGAGGATGTACGAGGGACAAAGGGAGGGGAAAAAGGAATTGGAGAAAATGGGAAAAAGGAATTGGAGAAAATGGGAAGAAGGTGAAGGTGAAAAGGGAGAAAGAGATGGTAGAGAGAAGGGAGAGGGTTTCAAAAGGGGAAGAGGAGGGGGAGGGGGGAGAGACAGAGAGAGAGAGAGAGAGAGAGAGAGAGAGAGTGAAAGTGTCCACAGAAGGTGGGGGGGGGGGGGGGGTAGGGGGGAAGAGGAAGAATGGTTGTAGAAGGCAGTGCATGATCTGGATAGAGAAGGAGTGTTGTGGACAGAGGAGAGAAGGGAAAAGATAAGGTGAGGCAGTGCAAACAGGTTTAGGCAATTGTCTCTCCAGTATATCCTGCACTCTCACAATCTCACTGGCCTAAACTTCTGTTAACCTGTCTCCACTGCCTCACATAATCTTTTCCCTTCTCACTTCTGTCCATCGCTCTCCTTCTGTGTCCAGGTTGTGCACTGCCTTCTCCAACCATTCTTCCTCCTCCTCCCCCATCCCCACCCCCCTCCTCCCAGATGTAGGCACTCTCTTCATATCTTGCTCCCTCCATCTCTCCCTGCCTCACTCTTCCTCCCTACCTCCATCTTCCCCCCACTGTCCCTCTTCTCCCTCCCTCCCTCTCTCTCCTTGCTCTGCTCTCCCCCTTTTTAAACCCTTTCCCTTCTCACTCCCCTCACTTTCTCCCTCTGCTCTCCACCCTTTTTAACCTGCTGTGCTCTTTTCACCTTGATGTGTGGCTGCAGAGTCATCTACCGAAGACCGGTTTCTTTCCTGCTATCCCTTTTTGCTTCCTTCCCTGTCTCCTCCCCACTTCCATCAGCTCGTGTGTGTATGTGTGTGTGTATGTGTGGTGGTGGTGGTGGTGGCATTTGTGTGTGTGTGTGTGTGTGTGTGTGTGTGTAGGTGTAGGTGTGACTGGGTGTGTGTGAATGTGTTTACTCTTACTAAAAAAGGAGCAAATGCTCAAAATCTAGTGTGAATACTGTTTTCTGTTACATGTTTCTGTGCTCCACACTTTGATCCACTATAAGTGAATGATTGCCTTTCCCTTATCTTATGTATTGCTCCTGTCAAGAATTTGGGAAATACTAAAGTTTTGAAAGTATATTTTAATTTTAACACTTTCTTAATTTAAAAAAGTGAATGACTAATTATGTTTTATTGTTGTATGTTGATAGCAGAAAAGGCATCTGAACACCCTTAAATGAATCATTCCAGATCTTTTAATAATCATGCTGAACCTGCACAGATGCAGGAAAAAGGTAAATGAACAAGACAAAGAAGAAGTTTCATTGTTGCATGTGTCACATTAAATGAGATTCTACAAAATGTGCTCTTGTGTAAATCCTAAAACAAAATTAACACTTGAATAAATATTTGAATACCAGGATTCAATTAGGACAATCTTTCTCATCACCCCCAAAGTAATATTTTGCCACCTACTCAATTTTCAAAATATTCTGCTCCATCCTTATGTCACATCCACTCCAAACCCCTTGCCAGACGGACCATAACGGTAGGTTGAGGAGCAAGACATGTCCTATTCATCTAGCAAATCCTATTCCAGTTCCATCACAAGCATCCCCAATGCTATGAGAGGCAGAGCCAACCTGTGGAAGCAGTTGTATTGAATACCAACTCTGTACTAACTTCTTCCCACCCATTTACATGGACATGGCCACCAACCCTAATCAATGGTTACTGCCAAACTGTAACCAAGAGCAGAACTTATCCAGTGGTGGAACACATTGCTAAGCACAGCATAAAAACATGCTTGACTTTACTGGATACATTCAAAACATTCTATCCATCTCCTTCTCCTCCTCCTCCTCCTCCCCCTCCCTCCCTCCTCTCCAATATCAGCTTCTATGAACTGGACATGGCCACCAACCCTAATCAATGGTTACTGCCAAACTGTAACCAAGAGCAGAACTTATCCAGTGGTGGAACACATTGCTAAGCACAGCATAAAAACATGCTTGACTTTACTGGATACATTCAAAACATTCTATCCATCTCCTTCTCCTCCTCCTCCTCCTCCTCCTCCTCCCCCCTCCCTCCCTCCTCTCCAATATCAGCTTCTATGAACTGGGAACTATCTTACAACACTTCCTTTGATGTTACTCCCTCCCACCCACTTTCTCTCACTCAGCCTCTGTTATCCCCTGCTGTCTGTCACACACCTAATTCAGTAAACTTGCCCTCCATTTCACTCATTCTACACTCACACCCTCCTCTCCTTTTTGCAACCTCCAACTTGCTCTGTAAACTACACAGCTACAATGCAGGTGCAGGCATACATGTGTGTATGTATGAGTGTGTACATGTATCCTATTAGTTCATGTTCATGGTGGTTCAACATGGTCTGATGGTTTTTGAGTTTATAGTGCACAGAGGCAGTTTAAAATATATATAAAATATATAGCAAAAGATACACAACGAATAACTGTTTACATATGATATTCTAATTTTGATAGAAATTAATTATTTGTGAAAGATGATGTCCTTAAGATACTGACCCTCTTTTACAGCACACTCATCAATCCTCTGTGTGAGGTTCGTTGTCACACTCTCCACATGTTACAGGGTACAGTATGAATCTCTCTCTCAATGGTACCATTTAGTTGAAGAACAGTATGAGGCTTACTGATGTACCCTTTGTTCTTGAGGAAGCCCCACAAGAAAAAGTCACGTGGAGTAAGATCCCTGTTGGATCTTGCTTTCCCCAGAAACAGCCTCCTTACTTCAGACATGCACACATTGGAAACATAAACTGTCATACCATCTTGTTGAAACCAAACATTTCAGTGATTTATGGAACAGCAATGAAGTTATAGAATGCAAAATTCATACAACATGGCCAAATAATGGTCCAAGTTCATGGTGATGGCTCTCCCAAATAAAGCCCTATGACACCAAATTTCCCTAATCCAGCCCCCAATGTAACCCTTTCAAAAGCAGTAGGCGTTGGTGCAGTTGCTTAGGGTTTTTTGGAGATCAATAATGACACTTTTGTTTATTAACGCTGCTGTACAGGTAAAAACGAACATCATCTGACATTAAAATCACAATTTCAGGTTCTTCTCCCAACATTTCTTTCATCACTTCAGTAAAATTTCTCCTTCCCACAAAATCTTGAGGCTTCAACTACTGACCAACCACTGTTTCATAGGGATGAAAATTTAGACTGCTTAAATGCATGACATGGACAAATTTGATAATCCAAGAGACAGTGCATGTCATCATGTAAATTGGTTGGGGCTCTGTTAAATTATATGATGTGCACTTCAATATTTTCAGATGACATGGCCATCTTTGCACTGCCTCAGTACAGAAGCTGTTTCACAAAAGTTCTTAACCTATAGCAAAATAGTATTGCAGATTGCAATTGCACAGTTATGAGGAACATTGACTTGGAGACAAAACTTCCTCTGAGTGATGGTCAGAGTCTCTACATTTTAAGGAACAGCTCTGTGATTAATGCATACTGTTGCACAGTTCACCTCTCCATTGTAACTAAATTGCTGCTGCAGAGGGAAAACAATGAGCCCAAGCATTCCCCTCCACTATGCTGACTCACCCGCAACTGCTGAAGTCAAAAACGTCAAGTTACACTGACTCACCCTGTATTAAGATTTGTTTCCATTCCATTCAGATTTCAATCGTGGGAAAAATTGCTGTATAAATGGCTCTTTGTGCATTATAATTAGCTTAATCTTGTCTTTGTTGTCTAAAATTCCCAAGCCAATAGTGGGTCTTGATACTTTGTAAATAGGCTTCTGTGAAATAGTCGGCACCTATCTTCAAGCATCCACTAATTCAGTCTTTCAGCATTTCTACAGTGTCTTCCTGTGGGTCAAACACAACTGTTACCATTCATGCTGACCTTCTTTGTTTATGTTCATGTTGGGATGCGGTTTGACAGTATAGGCATGATACGTACTGTAATTACCTAAGAACTTTACTCACAATTAACTATATGGAGAATAATATGGAACTGCTAACGACTAAATTGGCTTGCTCACAATGACACCAAACATATTACATGGAGGTAAAATTTTAATCTCAACATGGCCTTCCCCCCCCCCTCCCCCTGCCCCCCATAAATTTGACAAGCAGTTGTAAAAGAAGAATTGAATCTTAAGTTTCTGGTTCTAGGATTGAAGTCCAAGTCCTTTCTTGTGCATTTTTGCAGGAATAGTCTTCATCAGTACATCTACCATTATATATTCTGTTAGCTGATATTCCATTTTCAGGGGATTCTTTTGTAGAGCCTGATGTATTTAGTGGTATTTTATATCAGTGTGCTTCATCTTGCAGTGCAAAACTGCATTATGTTCTAACTTTCTAGCTGACTGATTGTCACTGAATGGAGTGATATCTGATAATTTTCCTATACATAGCATCTTCAAGAATGTTGATAGGTGAATTGCTTCATTTGGTGATTCAATGAGCCTTATGTGCTAATCTTCAGATGATGAAAGAACAATGACTCTCTGCGTATGTGGACACCATGAGATTCCTGATATGGATAAGGAGAAGCTGTACCTTGTATATAACCTCCTATCAGCATAGATTCTTCCCCAGTCACCATCTGCAAAACTAAAGATTCCTTCATTGTCTTTGATGTTGGCCAGTTTACTGTATATGGTTCCTTCAGTGTATCTAAAGATTTGCTAAGCTGCTTGTGAGTGTATAAAATTATGTATGTTATAGTACTGGCTTAGCTTACTGACTGCATGGCACATATTGCATTCAGTACATATGGCAATGTACATTAATGCTCTACAAATTCTGAGAATGAATAATGAGTAGCATCTTCTGTATACATAGCTATTGCATCCAACTTGCTCCCAGTTGCCAATGGAGTTCTTAGTGGCTTGCAGTCATTCCTTCTGAATCAGTCTAAAACTTCTCTGATACAGCCAATCTGATGTAATGTAATTTCATCAACAGATTGATTTACTTCAATGCCCAGGTAGTATGTACTGGCACCAAGACCCTTGAGATCAGCTCTGGCTGATAACTCATCCTTGATTTGGTTTGTCCTTTATGAGTCTGCTGAAGTGATTATAGTTCATCTGTGTACATGAATATGAAGATTGGATGTTTTCCAATACTGTCTACAAAGACGAATGGATCTGAATTTGCAGTCTGCGATCCAGTTGAGGTTAGCATTGCATTCAACTTCGCATACCACTGTCAACCAACTTGGTGCAGCTCATACACATCTTTTCTAAGTTTACTCACTTTATCACCAGATTTCAATGTTTGGAGAATGTCACTTGCCTTATGCATCCTCACCCTGGTGTATTCCAACCTCTGTCTCCCTCTACAGTTTTTATCATCTACAGCTCCCTCTTAACACTATGCAATTTATTCTGTGATGCCTTGACAGATGTGCTACTGTCCTGTCCCTTCTTCTTGTCAGTGTTTCCCATATGTCCCTATCCTCACTGATCCTACAGAGAACCTCTTTGTTTCTTACTTTATCAATCCACATAATTTTCAACATTTTTCTGCAGTACCACATCTCAAATGCTTCAGTTCTCTTCTTTTCTGGTTTTTCCACAGTCCATGTTGCTGTGCCCCAAATGTACATTCTCAGAAATGTTTTCCTCAAATGAAGCCTTTGTTTCACACTAGTAGACTTCTCTTGGCCAGGAATGCCCTTTTTGCCAGTGGTAGTCTGCTTTTTATCCCCTCCTTGCTCCATCATTTATTTTGCTGACTAAGTAGCAGAATTCCTTAACTCCATCTATGTCATGATCACCAACCCTCATACTAAGTTCCCCTGTTCTCATTTCTGCTACTTCTCATTACTTTTATCTTTCTTCAATTTATTCTCAATCCATATTCTGTACTCATTAGATTGTTCTTTCCACTCAACAGTTGCCCTACTTCTTCTTCACTTTCATTGAGGATAGTAATGTCATCAATGAATGTTATCATTAATATCCTTTCACCTTAAATCTTTATTCCACTCTTGAATCTTTCTTTTAATTCCTGCATTGCTTCTTTAATACAGATTGCATTGTATGGGTGAAAGGCAACATTCCTGTCTTACACCCTTTTTAACCTAAGCACTTTGCTCTTGGTCTTCCATTCTTATTGTTTCCTTTTGTCTCTTGTACATATTGTATATTAATCATCTTTTCCTATACCTTATCTCTCTTTTTCTCAGAATTTCGAAAATATTAGACCATTTGACATTGTTGAACACTTTTTTCAGGTTGATAAATCCTATAAATGTGTCTTGATTTTTCTTTAGCCTTGCTTCAGTCATCAGCTGCAACATCAGAACTGCATTTCTGGTACCTTTCCTTTTCTAAATCCAAACTGATCATTACATATCAAGATGGCGGCTAGTGTAAAAATTCGTTGTGCGTGTCCGAGAAAAAGTGTGAATTTTGCCGTGAAAAAGAAAAATTGTGACAGTTGTAAGGATGCAATTACAAAGCTCAGCGAACGGGTGTCTAGTTTACAATTTATTATCAGTTCCTTGAAGATGGATATCAAGAAACTTAAAGAAGAAAAAAGTGAACGGAACATGAAAAACTCGCGCCATGAAAGTACGAATATGTCGGAGAATTGGACGGAAGTGAAGTACAAAAGATGCAAACAGATAATACAAGATACAGAAAACGGTGAAAGAAACATAAATATAGTGACGAAAATTACTTTCAAGCTCTTTCGACTACGGATTGTGAAAGTGAAGTTAACAGTGCGAGTGTACCATGTGGAAAACCAAACGACTTTGTGAATAAGGTAAAACATGGAATATTTCAGCAGCAGTTAAGTGAAAGATCATATGCGAAAGTGCTCACGAAAAATCTTCCACCGCTAAGCTCCTCTACTGAGACAATATCAACATGTGTTAGTAAAAAAGACACAATAAATAGTGCCAAACAAGACTTCCCTTACTGCAAAGGTAGGCAGGAAACAGGCAATCTCGGAACAGCAAGTACCGGTAAAATTGAACTGTATGCCGACAGCCAAGGATGAAATACAGCCGCTGAATTTCGGCGTGCAAGTAGTCAGAATTTTAGTTTTAACTATACAATAAAACCAGGAGCAAAATTCAGTGCTGCTACGTCCATGAGTCAAGAAAAAATTTCCTCATTGAGCAAAAAGGACTTTTCCATCTTCCTGGCGGGATCAAATGATGTAGTTAGGAACGAAAAAAACGATCTCTTAATCTCGCTAAAAAGAAATCTGTATGAGCTGAGAGGAACAAATGTTATTGTTTTTTCAGTGCCACACCATTACGACTTGATAGAATGGTCCTGTGTAAATAAAGAAATTGAAACTGCAAATAAAGAGATGCAAAATATTTGCAAGCAGTTTGAAAATGTAACATTTGTGAACATCAGCAATTTAGGGAAAAGATTTCACACAACACATGGTTCCCATCTAAATGTACTTGGAAAAAACGTAATAGTAACAAAAATTTTAGAACTTGTAAATAAAATCTCAAATGTGCAGTGTGATGATAGAAAAAACATACCTCTCATGGACAGGAAGTGTGTGTATCCTGTAGAATCCAATGTGAAATCTGCTGTCAGTGAAGCTACACCTCTCCAAGACAAATGTGAAATTTTATTAATGCAAGTGAACACTCCAAATGTTAATAATTCACAGAAAGGCACAGCAGTTATGGAACAACAAACGCTAGAAATAAGTGAAACAGCAGCAGCACCATCATTATCAGCAGAAGCAGCAACAGCAGCAGCGGTAGTAGCAGAACCAACAATGACTGGAGCAGCAACACAGCAATGCTTAAGGAGGAGCCAAAGGAAAAATACATCTGTGTCATTCAGTGATAATTTTTTATGGTTTCAAGCCAAGAAGAAAATAAAAATGTGAAAAATGAACCTGCGAACTCACAGATAAGTCACAACAACATCCTATTTTTAAACATTCAGGGTCTTGAAAATAAAGTTGAAATTCTGGAGGAGTCATTGCCACAGAATAAGTATTCTTTCTTATGTCTATCAGAACATTGGCTTAAACCAGAACAAATACAATACTATGTACCAGAAGGTTATAAATATGGAAACAGTTTTTGCAGATCTCAGTACCGTAATGGTGGTACTGTTATCTATGTTTCAAATGACATAGAGTGTAGAGAACTAGATCTTAGTTGGGCATGTGTAGAGAAACACTTTGAAATTACCGGGATCATATGTGATATAATGAAACTTATCATAGTATGTATCTACCATTCCGCTGACTCAGATGATAAAACTTTTTTAGATAATTTAGACAGTGTACTCTGCTACATAACGAAATGGAACCAGTATGTAACTGTAATTGGGGGAGACTTTAATTCAAGCTTTGATGTAACATGTAACAAACCCAGTGTAAATAAGTTACTGAATATGCTAAGGCAGCACAACTTCCATCATGTAAATTCAGAACCAACAAGACTACAAGCGTGCTTGGATAATGCTTTTGTCAACTGCGCTCGTGATATGTACTCCACCAAGGTAAATGAATTTGTTTTCTCAGACCACTCCATGTTAACAGTAGAGTTAAGACATTTTATAAAAGGGCATGAGAGCAAGGCTGCACAGAAGTTAACAAAATCTAATACCTTAATATTAACAAAACACAATCTCATAAAACTAACACACCAGCTGAGCATAACAAACTGGGACAAATTATTTCAAAACTGTGATTCCAGTGCCCAAACAGTTTATGAAACATTCCACAATTACTTAACAGGTATTTTAAAAGCCCATCTTGTTCAAAAGAAATACCATAAAACAAGAAAGGGTAAATTTTGGAACACCAAACAACTGGAGAATCTAAAAAATAAGCTACTGCTGTTGAAGCGCCTTGCCAAAGTAAACAATTCTAATGAAATTAAGGATCTTGAAAAAATCACTAAGAAACTGTATAAGAAAGAGTTGCAATTGGCAAAACTAAGATACAACACAAATTTCATAAAAAATAGTAAAAACCATTTCAAAACAGCCTTGTCAGTAACTAATACTGTTAAAGATGAAGTCAGAAACTTCGACAAGACAGTCCCAATACCAGCAGATACATTCAATAAATATTTTGTAAGCTGTGCTGATGATATCAAAAAGCTGACCAGAAAACCCAATGTAACATGTATAGATTATCTGAAGAGAGCAAACCTAAATCATAATAGGGCCAGATCATCATTGAAACACTTCAAAGAGGTGTGCCAACATGAAGTTCTTAAAATAGTCAAAGAAATGAAAAATTCATACAGTACAGATATTTTTAATATGTCAAACAATCTATTGAAAGAAATCATACATTACATTGCAGCACCATTAACATATTCTATAAACCTGTGTCTCATAGAAGGGTTTTCTCCTGATCCTCTCAAACTATCCAAGGTAACTCCAGTCTTTAAGAAGGGTGTCAAATCAGATCCTGCAAACTACAGACCAATTTCACTAATTCCAGTACTAGGAAAAGTCTTTGAAGGCATAATATATAAGCAGATGTATGAGTACCTAGAACTAAATGGTATGTTAAGTGCATCACAGTTTGGTTACAGAAAAGGAAGGTCAGCTATACATGCCATAGAGCTCTGTCAGAGACATTCTAGCAGCATTTGAGGACCATGCGCACGCACAGGTAACCTTATGTGACCTGAGCAAAGCTTTTGACTGTATTGACCACTCACTTCTGCTCTCTAAACTTGAGTACTATGGAATATGTGATAAAAGTTTAAAACTCATCAAATCATACCTCAATATAAGGAACTAGGTGGTGAGTTTAGGAAGTCATCTGTCAAACATACTCGAGGTTCAACATGGAGTGCCACAGGGATCTAAATTGGGACCACTTCTTTTCCTTGTACACATAAATGACTTACCAGGAAATATAGATGTAAAGACATATATGTATGCAGATGACACAACTTTTCTATCTATAAACCATGTACTTGATAACCTTGTAAGTGATATGAAATTGGTAAAAGAAAATGCAACATCATGGTTTAATGCCAATGGTCTGCTATTAAATGAGGAAAAGACCCAGAATATGTGGTTCAGTCTATCAAAGACTACAAAAATAGAAAAACAAAAGGCAAAGTTTTTAGGTATTGTACATGACAACAGTCTAACATGGAACTCTCATGTTGATCTCATAGTGGTTAGGTTGTCAAGAGTTATATATTTGTTGAAGAGACTGATGTGTTGTGTGACATTTGAGTACATAAAGACAGCGTACTTTGCCTTTTTTCAATCTGTTTTAAGGTATGGGTTAATACTCTGGGGAAACAGCAGAAAAATAAATGAAATTATGGTGATCCAGAAGAAAGCAATCAGAGTAATGGCTAAGGTAGATAATAGAACACATTGTAAACCATTGTTCATTAAATATATAATTTTAACAGTAATTAATTTATATATTCTTGACAGTGTTAACTACATACTTGCTGAACTACCTAATTTAAGTGTAACAAATGAAAGACATGGCTACTATACAAGAACGTGTACTTCTCTGCTGTTGTCACAAAATAGATTAGCTAAAACTAACAATAGTCATAAGTATATGGCAATTAAAATATATAACAAATTGTCTAAAATGGATCAATCAAGCCCGACAAATTATTTAAAGACAATGTTCATAACTTCTTGTTAACTAATCCATTCTATTCATTAGAAGAATTTTTAGAAATGCCCAATATCAACTTAAATATGTAAAAATTTATTTTGTAAAATTAATAGGTTAAGTGAACTGATGAAGTCTATTGCATATAACAATGCTGAATGACTAATAAAGAATATGAATCTGAATCTAACACATCTTCAGTTTTCTTTACCATTCTCCTGTAAGCCTATATTATTCCTGTCAGCAACTTGGATGTGTGATTGCGTAATAATTCTCACACTTGTCAGCTCTTCCAGTCTTTAGAATGTGTGGATGATGTTTTACCAAAAGTTAGATGGCGTATCACAAGACTTGTACATTCTATTCTCCAAAATGAATAGACATTTCGTTTCCCCTAATGATTTTAGAAATTATGATGGAATCATTATCTGTTCCCTCTGCCTTACTTGATCTCAAGTCTTCCAAAGCTTTTTCAAATTCTGATCCTAATACTGGAAGCCCTATCTCTTCTATATTGACTTATGTTTCTTCTTCTACCATGTCATTGGACAAGTGTTCCCTCTCATAGAGGCCTCCACTGTACTCTTTCCACCCACCCACTCTCTCCTGTGCATTTAACAGTGGAATATCAAATGGCTCTGAGCACTATGGGACTCAACTGCTGTGGTCATCAGTCCCCTATAACTTAGAACTACTTAAACCTAACTAACCTAAGGACATCACACACATCCATGACCGAGGCAGGATTCGAACCTGCGACCGTAGCAGCAGCGCGGCTCTGGACTGGAGCGCCTAGAACTGCACGGCCACCACAGCCGGCCAGTGGAATATCCATTGCACCATTAACATTGCTTTTGACCTTCCTATAAACTGAGTCAGTCCTTCTGACAGTCATTTCTTTTTTGATTTCTTCACATTTTCCATGCAGCTATTTTGCTTCAGCTTCCCTGCAGTTCCTATTTAAATATCCTGCATTCCTGTAACCCCATGGCTTCAGCCTTTGTTAGCCCATGTCCTTTACCTGCCTATCCCTTTCCCTGCTCCCATTCCAGCCCTACACAGCCTTCCATTCCTTCTCTGCTCTCAGTCTGGCACTACAGGGCCTTGTGTTCCACCAATGCACCCACAGTCATTTTTCCCTTTCCTCTGCTTCTCTCCCTTTCTGCATACCCTCCCGTCCCCCCTCTGTCCTCACCCCCCAACCATCCAACTGCACCTACCTGCCCTACTGTGTCCCCACCGTGTCCTTGCTTGCTCCCACAAGCAGCACTTTACTGTCCCCCTCCCTGCACCAGCTTCCTCCTTATATTCACCACCCAGACTGCTTCTCCAATCATGTGCAGTTATTCACAGTGTGGTCACAGAGGCTGGCCAGAGACAGTAGTCATGAGAATGTGAGTTGTGCATGCATGAATGTGTGTGTGTGTGTATGTGTGTGTGTGTGTGTGTGTGTGTGTGTGTGTGTGTGTTGTCTTCTTTAGAAGAAGGCCTTTTGGCCAAAAACTCACATGTTTAGCAGTCTTTCTATTGTACCTGTCTGTGACTCATCATCTCCTCTCTATGGCGAGTAGCAGTCTATCCTTTTCCGTAATACTGTCATTATTCCATTCCCAATTTTCCATTGTTTGAATTTGCCTAACAGCTTTTCTTCCATCTTGTAACCCATTGCTGTTACTCTTTGTTGCTGTTCTCTAATGCATTACTTTACTCAATGTCCTTCCTTTTATTTCTCTCCTTTCCTGTGTTTTACCTGTTGCCGTCCAAACCACACAACAAGCTTTGACTTACAAGCCACATTATACCAACATGGCTAGGTGACCACGCTGATTGTCAGTGCATCATCTCATGCCCCATATTACTCCTGCCAACATAATTAATTGTATACCTCAAAATTAATCACTCTTCTTGTCTCACTCTCGGCATATTTTTGCATGTTATTTTCTATACCTTCTTGTGCCATACGAACATGTTGTACCTCATCCTACCAATCCCCTCTGCAACCCCCACTCCACTCTTTCTCTATTCTTATTCCAGTATGCACATACTAACCTCACCTAATCCAGTCACATCTGCTGTCCTCCTACTTCACACATATCCACCTACCAAGCTCCACCCCACATTATCGTCTTTTTATTTATTTTTCTTTTTGATCTCGTTGTATTTTCACATCAATTTTAGCAAATTTTTGCCTTTCACTATCGGCTCTGCTCCCTCATGTATCACCGTGTTTCCTCATACTTCATGCATTCTGCCCCTTTGCGATTTTTTCGAATGTACTTTATGTATTTTGCATATTTTACAAGGTTTTTACATGTATTTTTATGTTATTTATGTATTTTTATGCTTTTTTATCTTCCACCAAGTATCCTCGCTCCTTCCATCTGCACCAATATAGAAAAGTTTCCTTATACTTAGCGAGTACCCATTTGTATATAATGTTCCTACAATGTAACCTAGCTCATGGAATCCCCCCAAATGACCTTGCTGTTAAATTATCCATCTATAGCTGCAATCCCTCCTTTCACAATGACTTCCATCAGTTCGGATACTGCCAGTTCTTAGCCCTCAGCAACATAGTCCTGCAGAACCATGCAAATCAGACCCAAAGCTCTTCATAGTATCTCTTCTCCAACCAAAAAATTCTCCTGTTCTGCACTCCCATATTCCTGTATTCCATCTCTCAAACAGGGACTAGAGCAACATGCACAATACCACCTCAAAAAACTCTCCAACTGTTCACTTCCTACTCCCACCTTGAACTACCATTATCTATCACCTCTAGCATGTTTTAACACTTCTACTTAGTTATTATCTACTCGTCAGTAAGATAATCCTCAAAACTTCGAAGACAGATGAACTGACTTATTGAAAGTGCATGTTGTCTGATGTTATCTAGAATCATAAGCAGAAGGTTAAAACGAAAGTTTTCTCCACATAACTGAAATATTCGTAGATTGCCTGGATCTTCATGAAGTGTGTGGTGTACAGTTAAAGTGATCGGTTCCAGTTTTTAAACATTTATTCTTCCGTTCGTAACACCTGATCAAATCCATAATGACACATTGCAAAGAGGTCGAGTTGTACAGTATGTCTTCAAAAACAACTGACTGGTTCACAAATAAAGAAACATACTTTTTCACAACTTTAAATCTTAATGAAATAATATTCAAGTAACTAACACAGGTTACACTTCAAGATATCAGTTCAAACTGCCCGTCCCAGCAGTCTCGCTGTTTCCCTATTTATAATTTCTAAATAATGGATGGTCACTTGGACCATTATTACTTAATAATGACAACATATTTTTAATCGTATTTACAATTAAAAGTTCCAAAGCTAAGATGTTCTGATTACACAGAATAATACGTCTAAAATTACAAAATTGAATAATATGTGAAATTTATAAAGTAAAAATGTTTTTAAATGTGAAAATTCCATCTAATTATGAGTACAGTAATGAATTTCACAAAATTAATTAATACACACTAATTACACAACGACTCACATTGCTAACAATAACTGAAGCTAAGAGGGTAAAATGCAACATGCCTAGAATTTTATAATCAGGCGTATATCTGGTTACGACAATATGAATTTAATTAATAAAGTCATTAAGACGGAATATTCTTTACAGCTTTCATCCTAAATTTACGTTTTACAGTATGTGCCTTCCTTTGCAAGCAACAGAGTAACTTCTTGAATGAGTAAACTACATTCGTAAAAGTCCAGTTATTTGAATAATTACAGTTGCTGATTAACAGCATATATTTTATTCCTACCATTTTCACTAATTCAAGTCTTTCCCATTACTACAATGAATGCCACAGTTTATTAAAATACATCGTTGTTTGTTTTATTTTGTAACAGTGTCTGCTAATTAGTCTCCAATTTAGTGTCATTTTTATGAAATTCCCAAAGCACCACAATACCCATCATTATAAAGTGACGTATTGTACTACATGATGTCAGGGAATCGAGGTTTTCATTAAGTCT
The DNA here is from genome assembly GCF_021461385.2 of Schistocerca piceifrons. NCBI lineage: Eukaryota > Metazoa > Arthropoda > Insecta > Orthoptera > Acrididae > Schistocerca > Schistocerca piceifrons. The sequence goes on along the minus strand of NC_060138.1, from coordinate 653,787,416 downwards.
TTGTATATTAAGTACATTACAATGTCCACCCTCAGTAGCTGAGTGATCAGTGCAACAGAATGTCAATCCTAAGGGCCCATGTTGACTTCCAAGGTGGGTCAGAGATTTTCTCCACTGACACACTGGGTGTTGTGTTGTCCCAATTATCATCATTTCATCTCCATTGACACGCAAATTGCAGAAGTGACGTCAAATCAAAAGGCTTGCACCTGGCGAATGATCTGCCAGATGGGAGGCCCTAGTCACACAACCTTTACTTTACCTCTTTTCTTCCAAAAATGCTAGTCCCACAGAAGTAGCAGTTCTTTCCAAAGGCCTTACCTTTTGCTCAACTACCATATTAATGGAAACACTTTTTTTCCACCAACTCCACCATTTTATTTGTTAGACTCACTCCAAACCAATGTTGATTCCTAATTGAGTGAGTTCACTCCTCTGTCCAACTATGATGGGGATCACTGCCCCCCAGACACCCTCTGTTAACATTCCAGAATGTCTTCGCCTCAAACCTTGCCTCATCATCAGTCCCAAAGTTCCTCAACATGGAAATTAATCTTACATCCACAGAACTGCAGTCCACCATCCTGATGTTAGAATCCTAACAACTGACAAAAGCACAACCACTGTGGGTTTGAACTGCAGGGATTACAAATCAGAAGGACACTGCCAGATGTCAGATTCATCCATCTACAAATGCTGCCACAGGGACACCATTCCAGAAATCCAACAGGATATCTAGTTTGCCCTCAAATTCTTAGGTCTGTCCCAGAACCTCTCCCCTCAGTCTTCTCTCTCCTAACCCCTACCATTCTCCTCACTGCTACCTTATACATGCTTCCTGAAGTCCATAAACCAAACCACTTAGGTTGCCCATTATAGCCAGTTACTGTGCCCCCACAGAGAGAACCTCTGTTCTTGTGGACTGAAACCTATAACGTACATCATGTAACCTAACCCCCTATACAAAAGACAGCAATCATTTCTTCCACTGACTTTCCACAGTTCCTGTTCCTTTACCTCATGGCAACCTGCTTGTTACTTGATGCCACCTCTCCTTATACTAACATCACTAACACCCACGGCCATGCTGCTATTGAACACTACCTTTCCCAATGCCCAACATGATTCCAAACCTACAACGTACTTCCTGGCCATCATGGCCAGCTATATCCTCACCCACAACTACTTTTCTTTTGAAGGCACCACCTACAAACAAATGGACATCTGCATGACACCATCCTCTGCCAACTTATTCGCGGGCCCTCAGGAGGAATCCTTCCTAACCACCCATAATTCCAAAATCCTCACCTGTTTCATATTCACTGATGACATCTTTGTGATCCGGATCGATGGTGATGACATATCCACAATCTTTTTTCCACTCCTCTGAAATGTGATCATTCCAATAGTGTGTGACATTTGTATGCAATGGGGAAGGTTTAAAAATTTTGTGTATGAGTACTGCGTGCTCTAAGCCAAAATCACAAAAATCTGTGTGTGGCCGTATCTGAATCTCTGCTTGCTCACCATCCTTTCTCGATGAAAATGCACTCCAAACATGGCTCGATGAGTTCTTTGCCTCAAAATCATGTGCTTTCTACAGTTGCAGAATCAAAAAGTCACCCCACAATTGGCAGACTGTTGTAAATAGTGAAGGATAATGTGTTATTGATGACTAAAGTCTCTGCTCTGTATTTCTGTTGTGCTTATTAAACTTATGGAAAAATGCTACGAACTAAGCACCAATCCATATCTCAGAACATGAAGGGCTGTGGCTTAGGCTAACTGTAAATAATAAAATAAACATTTGTTCCATTGAACATGGGAAACTAAGCTGAACAATTAATCATAATAAATTACACAGCTAACCAGCAGATTAAGCTATATACAATGGAATAAACTAATCTGGCAGGAAATGAAAATGAGTGAGTCTGCAACTAAATTTTTAAAGATACTAATGGAAACCTTCAATGAAGCCTATCCTCCACATTACAAAAATCATTGCAAGCAGAAACCCCCTTCATGTACAGATGTATACCTGTAAGTAAACTACACAGAACATTAGTTCAACCATATAAAACAGCCAGTAAAGTCCTTCTTTCGGATGTTGTTCAATTCATGTATCACGTTGGCATAAATTTGGTTTATTACATCAAAGTATTGACACTTCATTTGAATTTCTGCACTTTGTACCTTTCATGTGAACTGATCTTTGTCATTTAGTGGTCGATTCACCTGTGATAATTATTGTTTCCAGAAAAGAACTACGTCTGTCTTACATTTCAATCAAGTTGGTGCAGGCATTCACCCATCATCTTTGTTTTTCTTTTATCCAAAAGTTGAGGTATGTGGAATAAACTTTGCTCACACTTTTCTTGTGAATGTCTGGAATACTTGATACAGAAATGTTGCTCTATTGTGATTTGTAATGCAACAATATTGACACTGTACACCCACATCTTCACCAAACATTGTCTGCTTTCAGGTGTCTGGTTCAATGCACATCTGCTGTTTACAATTGTTTGTTCAGGCTGTAACTACAGTTACTGCACTGATATCACTTATAAGTCAGGAACAAAAACCGTCATGGAAGTTTTCAGACAGTTGGTGTGTCCAATATCAGCTATTTTGAAAACAATAGCCTATTCAGCTCTGCACTGTATGGCTTCAGATCTGTCCTCTCTATTGTTAAAACGGTTGAAAGTATTGTAGCAAAAGCATATAACTGCTTTGAGAATAAGACAGTTTTGCAACACTACTTACCTGAGTAAAGCCTTCTTTATAGTCTACCTTAACATACATATTAAAAAGCCATGGTGTAAGAGTGAATGCTCCTGACTTAAAGTAGCCCTAGCTAAGTTACAGGAAGCAGCTTGTGTGTGCAAGCAATAAAAAATCTGATTGTCCATCAATCCCAGCAGGAGTGCCTCAGGGGTCATTTCTTGGATCTTTTTATTTTATAGACATGATTCGCTCATTGTATTGCTTTGCTAAACAGTGCTGCACTGATGACATATGCAACCAGCAGCAATGGAGATAATGCAGCACTTGGTTTAAGGCAGATGCACAGCAGGTAAAAGATACAAAAACTGAAGACATGCGGTTTAATTTAAATGCACTAAAGTAGGACACTAAGTCAGTAAAACTTCTTGTTTCTCGTATTGACCAAAGTCGTAATAGGAAACTTGTACAGACAAACAATGCAATACTCTCCCCTGGATAGCATACCTGTTGCCCAAACTGAGGGGCAATATCAGCAAAATGATCTTATTATATGTAGAATTTGCCTTTTCTGTTCACATCTGTCCTATGGAATTCTGTTGTAGGAAAATTTCAGTGGTGCAAAATAATATTTAGATGGCCGAAAAAGGGGGTAGACATGTTGTGGGACTCGCACCACAAGAATATTGTAGAAATTACTTGTTTTCATCCCATTCAGCATGTCTTCCCCAACCTGGGATTCTGGGTGGCTTTTCTGTAACTTTCCCCATTTCATAAATGTTGCCAGTCCATTTTCTTTATCCATTTGCCTTTGCTTCCAACCCTTCTGCCGGTAGAAGGAGCCACTGGCTCTGAAAGCTTGTACATTTTCATAACTTTTATATGCATTTTTTCCAGCTAGCCCTTGATGAGTAGATTTTTTTTATCTGTCCAGTTACATTTTAGAAATTACTTGATATTATGACAGTGGCAAGTTTATAACTGGTCTATCTTAAGGAAGATATAAATCAGGTTAATCTCAGGAACTAAGTACATTAGCATATCACAAGTAATGCTTGTGCAATTGATATGCCCTACTTCAAACTGGTAAAGATCCACTACAGTTATGAACATCTTAGCATCATTATTTTTAATAAACTCCCAGAAAGAACCAATACATTGTGTATGAATATATTCAGCATTAAGATTGAAAAATGGATTAAAAATAATATTACACAGTGAAATAATTTCAACACTGCGTAATAGAACTTCTACATTTATGATGATAAATCATTTAAAATAATAAAATGTAATACTGTACAACATGTATTGTTAAACAAATCAGTATGTAACATGAAAAGTCTAGTATGCAAACAACGATTACTTATTGTGAATATATTAATGTAATGTGTAAAGTCTGATGTATGAATGTAAAGTGTTTTTGTAGTTATAGTTGTATATTAACTTTGAAACCACTGATAAAATGCAAAACGCTCAAAGGTGAATAAATTTATCTGTTATAAAACTTTTATTTTGAAAGTATCTCAGGTACTATCACACTTACCAACAAATACAAAGTACTGACCAAAATAGTGAACTGTGACAGTGCCAATGGGACATAGTTCATTTGATGAAAAGCATACACCAGGCTAAAGATGACGCAAAAAACAAAGGTCCTCCTGGGTATTTGACATGATTTATTCCAGCATTTACAAAGCACGACTACAGAGACATCTTTGGTTAAACATAGTGACCAAAACTAAAAACAAAGAATAAAGAACACTAGACTACATAATGTCTCATAAACTTCTTTGACAAGTGGCACATTGCAGCAACATAATTTTCCACTATCACTATAGGATTCGCACACACATGACACCCCAACCATGTAACCACTTGATTGCAGTTGTATCACCTCTTGTGGCATCACCGGTGCCATTGTTTAACCTTGGCTGCATGGCATCTGCTCTTGGGTATATAATGGGAAGCTGTACTGGCCTGTCTGTGTTGGCTTGTCCAGCTACCTTGTCTCAGCTGGTGGAGGTGGTGCTACAAATGGGCTTTAGTCTGTCAATTTAAGTCGTTGTCAGGTTACCACCAGCGTCCACCTTTAATTGTTTGGTGTCCCTACTGAGCACGTTTTAGGGTCCATCATAACGTGGCTGTAACGGTTTATGCATGGCGTCATGCCAAATGATAATTTGTTTGCGTCTTGACAACTCATGGCATAGAAATGAACCATGAGAATGCCATTTCTCAGTGCCATGGGGCGAAGTTGCCATATGTGCGACCACAGTTTCATAACGAGGTCCGAGGCCTCAATCATATGACTCGAAAAATTCACTTGGCAGATGAATCGTTTGTCCATATACCGTCTTGGCTATCGTGGCTCCAATATCCTCCTTTATAGCTGCATGGATGCCCAGTGGAACTATAGATAGTCACCTGGTCCAACTTTGTGAGTTGTGACAAAATAAGGACGCCTTTAACTTTTGATGCAGACATTCCACAAGTCAATTTGCTGCTGCTGGTTGGTACACTGTGGTTGTAATCTTCTTTGTTCCTAGTGGCGAAGTGAGGGCCTTGAACAGATGTGAGTAGACTTATCTACCATGACCTGTCTTTATGCACAGCGGAATCCCAAAATGGAAGATCCACCAACGTAAAAACGTGGTAGCTACAGTCTCTGCTGTGATGTCTGGCATGGGAAAAACCTCTGGCCAACGTGTAAATCAGTTGATTGTGGTCAGACAGTAGGTAAACCCTTCAGATGGAGGGAGAGACCCAATTATATCCAAATGGCGAATATGCTTGAAACTGGATGATAGAAGTGTCCCGAACAGTGCACGAACATGCCGCGTAATTTTATTGCACTGGTATGTGGTACACTGATGTACATAAGCCTTGTAGTCTGCATTCAAACTCGGGCACACAGGAGTTCATTTAACCAGCTTGGTGGTTCCACGGACTCCTGGGTGTGACTGCTCATGCAATGAAGCAAAGGCTTTCTAGTGAAAACCCTATGTCACAAATGGACGCGCTCTTGATGTTGACGCATTGCAGTACATACAGACATTTGTTGCAGGCAGCGGAAGACGCTGGAGCTGTAGCCCAGCAGGTTCTGCCAAAATCTCTCACAGCTCTGTAGCAAGCTGTTGTGCTGTTGCGAGGGCCTCATCGTCCACAGTGCTTGCGATCTCTTGAATGCACAATAGAATATCATCTGGCACATTCTTCTCACTGTCGACGTGTACAATATCGGTTGTGAATTGTCCTATGAAATCTAAATGGCGGGGCTGGTGTGGTGAGGATTTGTCAGGCTTTTGTTGAAATGCATACATGGGATATTTGTGGTCTGTAACCAGATTGAACAGTTGCCCCTCAAGCATATACCGGAACTTCTTAACAGCGGCGTATGCATCTTACAGCTCCTGGTCGTATGCAGACCAGTGTTGTTGTGCCAGCGAAAGTTTCTTGCTGAAAAACGCTAAGGATTGCCAGCACTGGTTCGTCTGTTGTTGCAACACGGCACCGACTGCTGTTGCAGAGGTATCGACCATGAGGGCGAGAGGTGCTTGTGGAGCTGGGTGAGCCAACAGTGTGGCATCAGCGATAGCAGATTTCACCAAAGCCTCTAGCATTCTATCAGTCAACTTCACTTCTTCACCAAGTTTATGCGGCCCTCGTAGACACTCGTTTAAAGGCGCCACCGATAAGGCATGGTTATGGACAAAAGACATATAAAAGTTCATAACACATAGGAATCGACATAACTCACGTATTGATTGGTTTAAGGGAGGAGGAGGGGGGAGGGGGGAGAAGGGATCGAAGTGCTTGGTCATCAGTCCCTTGTTCCTATATAACAAGTCCACGAGGGAAGGAATGAAACAAACAAGACTTATCGCACAAAACCGTGAGAAAAGGAAAACCACAAGAACTACAGAAGGGCAACAAACACTGCAATGAACAAAATAAGACAAGGAAACTACAGAGAAACGCAAGAAACAGGTAGAAGGGATTAAAACGGTAGAGTAGACGACCGTGGCTGGTTGATCACAAGTTTAGAAAAGGATGAGGCAGCCACTCTGCAACACATTAAACCTCCAGTTTAAAAGCACACTGGGGTAGAAAACACAGATTGACAAAGGACTGCACTAAAACTTAGAATGATAAAACCCCTCTCACATATTAAACGTAAAACTAAATCAGCCAATGAGGCATTGTCAACTAAAATTAATGGTAACGAGTCCGATGACTGAAAATTCCGCCAAGGGCAGCTAGAGCAGGAAAGTGTAACAGAATGCGGGCCACTGTCAAACGGCCGCCGCACCATCTCTTGTGGTTGCCATGTTCCATGGGTGTTGATGGTGTGGCCCAGGAACTGCACCTTTGGTGCTCCGAAAACACAGTTACTGGATTTATAGCAAACCATGTGCACGAAAACGATCGAAAAGCTGGCGTAAATGCTCCAGGTACTCTGTCTCTGATCTGGACATCACTAAAACATTATCGATATATAACACACAGAAATCAAAATCACGTGTCACTTCGTCCATAAACCTGTATAAAGTTTGGTCATTTTGCATAGGCCAAATGGCATCCTCCTAAATTCAAAAAGTCCTAATGGAGTATACACCGCTGCTTTGGGGATGCCCCTGATGCGACTGGTATTTGGCAGTAAGCCCGATCTAGATCTACACTCATGCTCATAAATTAAGGATAATGCTGATACATGGTGAAACAACGCTCTAGTGGGCGGTTTGCGGGTTTAAATAACGTCGGGGTATGACTATGTGGTGCATTTGACCTGCGGTCGTCGCACAGTGGCACTGGCAGCAGTCCACATACGCAGAGGTGTGCTGGTGCATGTCAGAGTATGGTGCAGCGAGTAAGTGTGCAGACGTTTTCAGACGTTCTAATGGTGACTGTGTGTTGAAAATGGCTCAAAGAACACATATTGATGACGTTTGAGGGGTAGAATACTAGGGCGACTGGAGATTGGTCAAACAGATCAGGTCGTAGCATGGGCCATCCATGTGTCACAAAGTGTGATCTCAAGATTATGGCAACGATTCCAGCTGACAGGAAACGTGTCCAGGCGCTACAGTACAGGACATCAAAAGTGTACAACACCACAAGAAGACCGATATCTCACCATCAGTGCCCACAGACGGTCATGGAGTACTGCAGGTAGACTTTCTCGGGACCTTACTGCAGCCACTGGAACAGTTGTCTCCAGACACACAGTCTACAGACGATGGAGACCTGCAAGCTGCATTCCACTGACCCCTGGTCACAGCAGAGCCCGTAAAGCCTGGTGTCAAGAGCACAGTACATGGTCATTGGAGCAGTGGTACCAGGTTATGTTCACAGACGAGTCCAGGTACAGTCTGAACAGTGATTCTCGCCGGATTTTCATCTGGCGTGAACCAGGAACCAGATACCAACCCCTTAATGTCCTTGAAAGGGACCTGTATGGAGGTCATGGTTTGATGGTATGGGGTGGGATTATGATTGGTGCACGTACACCCCTGAATATCTTTGGCAGAGGAGCTGCAACAGGTCAGGTGTACCGAGACCTTATTTTGCACCAGTACGTCTGCCTTTTCAGGGGTGCAGTGGGTCCCACCTTCCTCCTGATGGATGATAATGCACGGCCCCACCGAGCTTTCATCGTGGAGGAGTACCTTGAAACAGAAGATATCAGGCAAATGGAGTGGCCTGCCAGTTCTCCAGACCTAAACCCTATCGAGCACGACTGGGATGCTCTCGGTCGACGTATCACTGCACGTCTTCAAACCTCTAGGACACTTCAGGAGCTCTGACAGGCACTGGTGCAAGAATGGGAGGCTATACCCCAGCAGCTGCTCGATCACCTGATCCAGAGTATGCCAACCCGTTGTGTGGCCTGTGTACGTGTGCATGGTGATCATATCCCATACTGATGTCGGGGTACATGCGCAGGAAACAGTGGCGTTTTGTAGCACATGTGTTTTGGGATGGTCTTCTCAACCTACCACCAATACCGTGGACTTACAGATCTGTGACGTGGGTGTTCCCTATGTGCCTATGCTATAAGCGCCAGTTTTATGTAGTGCCAAGTTGTGTGGCACCACTTTCTGAAATTGTCCTTAATTTATGAGCATGAGAGTTTATTAGAGAAGATGCATTTACCGTGCATTTTGCCTGCAAAGTCCTCGATGTTGGGCACAGGGTATCGATCGGGAATAGTCTGTTCGTTGAGCCAACGATAATTGACACAGAGTCACCATCCATCAGTTTTCTTTAGCACGACGTGGAGAGGTGAAGACCAGCTGCCACTAGATGGTCAGCAGGTTCCCTGCGCCAGCGTGAAGGAGAACTTCTGTTTTTCTTCTTTAAACTTATCCAGTTTCAAACGCCGTTGTCGTGCGTGGATCGGTGGACCAGGAGTTGTTAGGATATGGTGTACTGTGTTGTGTTGTACTGGTGCAAGCGTTGGTGACTGCCGGGTAATCTCTAGATATTGCTGTAGGACAGCGATATACGGTGAATCACTCGTTACTGTTCGTATTCTGGCTCAGGCATTGTGATGAAATTGACCCTGACTGCTTACGGTGGTTGTCGTGTCCAGAAGACGGCGGTGTCTGAGGTCTGTAACTAGTGCAAGGTGCGACAAAAAGTCTGCTCCCAATATCAGATGCACTAGGTCGGCGACTATGAATTGCTATTCGAATCGACGTCGGCGACTATGAAGTGTCATTCAAATCAGCCATTGAGAGCTAATGTCACCCGTCCATATGTTTGAATAGTGGAGTCATTGGCAGAAAGCAGGTGACAATCTTCATAAACGAGAAGATTAGTTAGCCATTTGGCCCGGTAAACGGACACATCTGCTCCAGAATCTACTAAGAACGGTTGTTTCGTGTATTGCTCGGTGATGAAAAGGGCGACGGCTGTTAACTGCTGATTCAGTTGCCATCATCACTGAGCCCTTGTCGATTCTTCCAATTTCACATGGCGTGTTACATTTCTTGGCCTCTGTACCAATTGTTTGTGATACCAACATACTACCCCCGTCTTTGATGGCGAGCGGCTACGACCCAGTGTTGAGCTACGGCACTGGCGTCAGTTGGTACTTGCACGCAGAGCCGCAATCTGTGCTGTAAGCTTTTCCAGTTGTGCTTGTAGCGATGCAGATGTTGCTGTGGTGGGACAGCGCAAATGCGTCAAAATCTCCCGCACACACTCTAAGTATCTTTTGTGCGTCCGCGTGCAGGAGTGACATCGGGATGCTTCTCAATATGTCATCACTGACTGCACTATTCGCCAAAGTGCTCAGACGACTTAATAACTGTGACGGATTGCGATCACCGGGCTCTTCTGTGTGGAGCAACTTCACCAGTCTCTTGGTCTCTGTGACAGGCGTTGTACTAGTGTGTTTTTAATTGTTGGGTACCGTTCCGTGGTTTGGGACGCGGCTATGGTATATTGTACTTCGCTGGCCATCTTGTCATTTAGTGCCGCAGCGACATAGCTGTACTTTGCCTCGTCGCCGGTGACATGCGCTGACACAAAATGGTTCTCCAATTGAGCAAACCAAAGCATTGGGCTTTGTTGCCAAAAGGGAGGCGGTTTCACGGATATGCGGCCGGATACCGGGATCGCTGCCATCTCGCTTGTGGCTGCTGGTTCCGACATGAATATCGTCTAGTCCTATCTAACTCGTTAAACGTCGCGATCACGTCGGGGTCAAACACTAAATGGTGGATATTTGACAAAATTTATTCCAACATTTAATAAGCGCACCTACAGAGACAATGCATAAAACACATCTGTGGTTACACATAGTAAAAGCAAAGAATAAACAACACTATGACTACATAACGCCTCAGAAACTTCTTTGACAAGCAGCACATTACAGAAAGATAATTCTCCACTATCGCAACAGGCGTATTAATCAGTGGCATTTGCTACATACAGAGACGAGTGGAACTTCAGTAAGGATGCTGTGTCACACAGTGTAATCAGTCATCCCAGTAGCCACTCAGACAAATGTGTGAATGTCACAGTTAAATGTGTTTTTCAGCTGATCTCCAATATCATGAAGTTTTATTTGACAAAGAAAGACGAAAAGACTAGATAGTTGCTTTTCATCTGAAGAAATGTTAATGATCCTGTGACCGAGTACAAGCAGGGTCTTACTGAGGACATGACAACGTAGGACCTGTCAGGCACGGAGGAGGCACAAAAACTGACAAAAAACCCAAGAAAGCCAATTTAAGAATTAAATGGAGAGGTATGTGGGTTCTCCTACTCCTCGTGTTATCTCCTAACTGTGAGAAGAATTCCTCCGCTTGGACCAAGAATGCAAACGCACGCTGTTGTCACAGTGTTATTTTGCCCTGGTAGCATCATAATACCAATTTGGTAAATAGGCATAACATGGGTTCTGCCTCAACAGTGCACTCATTTCGTACAGCAGCTGCGTAAACAGCTACCTCATGTTCAACAATCGAGTTTTTGCTGCTACATTGCTATGGTATTGTAGGTTCTCAGAGGTTGGCGAGTGCATGCTGAAAAAAAAATACTATTTCACCAAAGGATTCAGACTTTTATTGATTTCTGCCAACCGAAGACAGGAGTGCAACAGTTTAAGCTACAGTGATTCAAAATATCTGATAGAATCTTAACTGAAACGGGAAACAGATCTCACATATAACACACCATTTCAGTTCACTTTCATTTCCTCTCCAGAACCCCTTAAATAAGAGCTCCGTATCTTATATTGAAAACTATGCAACAGACTTTGGTGACAGATATGGCAGAAGTATTGATACAGCCGAAATGGTTAACGAAATAGCGAGTGTCAAATTCCAGTGGAATGAGCCGTGAAAAGCACTGACACAGCTTCGAATTTGGAATTGCTTTTCTTTTTTGTTCTGAGTATGGGTTATGACGTGCTTATCCATCTTCAAAACAGCTTATAGACATTTATGACTATTTCAGCGACTGCAGTATCTTATCAGCGCAGTTTCAGCAAAATAAAGATGATAAAAAAACTGCTTAAAGCCAGGTACACGTGAAGTAGACTGTCAAACTCAGCTATCTGGTCAATAGAACATGACACAGCTGCTGAATTTGACTTCAGTGATGCTATAACCCTGTACGCAATACTTGGATAAACGCCACACCACCAGGCTGCAGTTGGTGCTCATGCAGTCGGCTACACTTCAGAATGGCAGCAGTACGGGCTGGATACCAGAGAACGCCTGCAGTGGGTCGCAAGACCAGTGCACATGGCAGTGCATCTGCCACGCCTCCCACAGGAGCCCTCTTCTGCGTAGAGACAGTGCAACTGGCGCTCCTTCTCAGGTTGCATTCTACGCTTATCGTACTCTTTCTCCGTTTGTCTTTTACTTGAATGAGGATAAATAAACTTCTGTTCTTAGTGGCCTTTTGTGTCTTGCATTACGACACAAGTGGTGAGGAGTCTGGTATTCACTTGCCTGTGCTCGGTCTGTTGGTTCTTCCTTCAGTTTTGGCGACGGAGGCAATTAAAACTTAACGCTAACATCAATCTAAAGGCCAAGTGGAGTGGCAACCATGCACGCTGTGATCGTATATTCAGAGCCACCATATTAAATTCTGTACTTAGCACAAGTGATGTGTCAACCATGTAACCTGTCCTCGTATTCACAGGTATTGAGACGTCGTAGAGGTGTGCTCGTATTCCCAGGTTAGATATATCTTGCCGGCCGCGGAGGCCGAGCGGTTCTAGGCGCTTCAGTGCGGAACGACGCGCCTGCTACGGTCGCAGGTTCGAATCCTGCCTCGGGCATGGATGTGTGTGATTCCTTAGGTTAGTTAGGTTTAAGTAGTTCTAAGTTCTATGGGACTAACGGCCTCAGCTGTTAAGTCCCATACTGCTTAGAGCCATTTGAACCATTTTTTTGATATATTATTTTTAGCCAACAGGACTACGTGCCACCTTGAATTTACCGCCAGTTTACAGTTAGGACAACTGAGCTCTGAGTAGGGTGCAGCAAACGCATGTGGTGGCTCATGTCGTTACTACTGATGTGAGTTGCTTTGAATAAGAAGAGATTTCTCTGGTGTTGGGTGGCTATCTGATGGGTTAAAGACTGCCAGCCTTGCTAGCAAATTCTGTTGGTAGTGAGAGGTTTGTTTCCGTTAGCGTTAGTTTATCTCTTAGTGAAACTGAAGTAGACAGTTCCTGTGTACTTGATATTGTAGAGGTTATACTCGACAGCTGGAATAAATTAATAATTGGTACCTTTTCAGAAAACCCCAATTTCAAAGAAAACTTGAGTCTCATTTCAAATAGGTGTCCTACTCATAAAATAATCGTTGGTGGTGACTTCAATATACCCTTGATACGTTGGCGAAAAGACTTGTTTAAAGACTGTGGTAGGCACACAAAATGGTCTGAAATCTTATTTTCCGCTCCGTTCAAAGATTTGACCAATTAAATCGGAAAAACCTAATTTTCGGCTGTTGTTGCAGTTGCCTTCCTCTGATCTGCTAAAGGAAAAAAAAAAAAAAACTGGTATGTTGTGTTGGCGGAAGCCCAAATATATTTCGTGATGACTCCAACACCGAGCATGTCTCAACTTTAAAAACAGTTGACTTATTTTCCTATGATTGTAGGAGTGGAATGCTAATTTTATTGGCTTACTGAGGAAGCTTTTATCACTGTTCATTGTTGCCATGCCCCGTAGAGGGTTATTGACGCTCTGGCCAACACAGTACACCAGTTTCTCCACTGGTACATCCAGAGGAACATCATAGTAACCATGGCCCATACATAGGTGTTATCCACGTAGTGAAAGTTGTTTCACAATTTGACGCAGCTCTATATCGAGAAATCTCGTATGTTTAGTGACAACGCACGTACCGATTCTCATCTGTTTAGTATTTAATTATTATTTAATAAGTACATTATACTCCTTTCCAGTGCCGTACGTTGATTTCTGTTTACTATGTCTGACACGAAAAAATCACGCGTTAAAAGAAGCAACATATCTCGCATAACTTTCCAATATGGCGGCGAGTGACGAGATTAAATCATGTCAAAAAGTTAAAAAAAGCATGGAGTAATGTTAGTGTATGGGTTATGGTGTAGAAAATTCGTCTACAATGAATGTGTAAGCCTTGGTAATATTGAAGCTCATGCCGTGGCATTTAAAAGAGAGAATTAAGTTTTACTTGAAACCTGCCAAAAGAGATAAGGTATCAAACTTTTAAGAGAAACGGACACTGGACAATAGAAAATTAGAGAATTGTGTAAATAGTTGATTTAACTTACTACAGTTCGTACCAAATGTTGTCAAGTTAAGAACGAACTACCAAACGATAACTCAACAATAAATACGCAGCTAGATATAGTTCTAGGTTTAAATCCAACTTCAGAAAAATATTTATTGCAGCTGTCAAAGTCCTTTGAGAAATGAAGCAAAGAAACCCGTGACAACCATGTGGAGAATATGGAAAGGGAGTCTACCAAACGAAAAACCGAAATTAGTGAGCAAAACGTCACGAACTTACACAACCAAAGCATAAACCAAGGACTAAACAAAAGACATTTTGTGCATCAGAGAGCTCAAGACATTAACAACATTCTAAAGACGTCAAGTTGTTGCATATTGCAAATCATTTACCCAAATAATTAACTCATAGATAACAACAGAACGTTACAGAAGGATTCAGTTCGAATATAAGTAGGAAATAATCCTATGCAGCTTAAACAATTGCGTACAGTGACTTAAAATGTACAAATGATATCTCAAATAAACAAATACACGCTGTTACAGTGACATGCACTCTAAATGTAAACAGCAAAACATCTAATGAAAGTGAAGCAAAGCAGTGTTACTATCTAAACAGTCATGCCAATCCCATAGACGAAAACTCAGCAAAAAATGCAGGCACACCTTTTCAAGAAATACACAGGTAACGAAGAAATGTACACTTTGTCAGTGAAATAAAACCTTTCGTGAATACTGAAGGAAAAAATATGTTAAAATTGTAGCTGAGGAACACATGCGTGCCCACAAAAGTGCACTGTTGTTGTTGTTGTTGTGGTCTTCAGCCCTGAGACTGGTTTGATGCAGCTCTCCATGCTACTCTATCCTGTGCAGGCTTCTTCATCTCCCAGTACTTACTGCAGACTATATCCTTCTGAATCTGCTTAGTGTACTCATCTCTTGGTCTCCCTCTACGATTTTTACCCTCCACGCAGCCCTCCAGTACTAAACTGGTGATCCCTTGATGCCTCAGAATTTGTCCTACCAACCGATCCCTTCTTCTGGTCAAGTTGTATCACAAACTCTTCTTCTCCCCAATTCTATTCAATACCTCCTCATTAGTTACGTGATCTACCTATCTAATCTTCAGCAGTCTGCTGTAGCACCACATTTCGAAAGCTTCTATTCTCTTCTTGTCCAAAGTATTTATCGTCCATGTTTCACTTCCATACGTGGCTACACTACATACAAATACTTTCAGAAACGACTTCCTGACACTTAGATCTATACTCGATGCTAATTTCCCTTCTTCAGAAACACTTTCTTTGCCATTGCCAGTCTACATTTTATATCCTCTCTACTTCGACCATCATCAGTTATTTTGCTCCCCAAATAGCAAGACTCCTTTACTGCGTTAAGTGTCTCATTTCCTAATCTAATTCCCGCAGCATCACCCGACTTAATTCGACTACATTCCATTATCCTCGTTTTGCTTTTGTTGATTTTCATCTTATATCCTCCTTTCAAGACACTGCCCATTCCGTTCAACTGCTCTTCCAAGTCCTTTGCTGTCTCTGACAGAATTACAATGTCATCGGCGAACCTCAAAGTTTTTATTTCTTCTCCATGGATTTTAATACCTACCCAGGATTTTTCTTTTGTTTGCTTTTCTGCTTGTACAATATACAGATTGAATAACATCGGAGAGAGGCTACAACCCTGTCTCACTACCTTCCCAACCACCGCTTCCCTTTCATGCCCCTCGTCTCCTGTAACTGTCATCTGGTTTCTGTACAAATTGTAAATAGCCTTTCGCTCCCTGTATTTTACCCCCGCCACCTTCATAATTTGAAAGAGAGTATTCCAGTCAACATTGTCAAAGGCTTTCTCTAAGTCTACAAATGCTAGAAACGTAGGTTTGCCTTTTCTTAATCTTTCTTCTAAGATAAGTCGTAAGGTCAGTATTGCCTCACGTGTTCCAACATTTCTACGGAATCCGAACTGATCTTCCCCGAGGTCGGCTTCTACCAGTTTTTCCATTCATCTGTAAAGAATTCGCGTTAGTATTTTGCAGCTGTCACTTATTAAACTGATAGTTCGGTAATTTTCACATCTGTCAACACCCGCTTTCTTTGGGACTGAAATTATTATATTCAACTTGAAGTCTGAGGGTATTTCGCCTGTCTCATACATCTTGCTCACCAGATGGTAGAGTTTTGTCAGGACTGGCTCTCCCAAGGCCATCAATAGTTCTAATGGAATGTTGTCTACTCCTGGGGCCTTGTTTCGACTCAGGTCTTTCAGTGCTCTGTCAAATTCTTCACGCAGTATCGTGTCTCCCATTTCATCTTCATCTACATCCTCTTCCATTGCCATGATATTGTCCCCAAGTACATCGCCATTGTGTAGGCCCTCTATATACTTCTTCCACCTTTCTGCTTTCCGTTCTTTGCTTAGAACCGGATTTCCATCTGAGCTCTTGATATTCATACAAGTGGCTCTCTTTTCTCCAAAGGTCTCTTTAATTTTCCTGTAGGCAGTATCTATCTTATCCCTAATGAGATAAGCCTCTACGTCCTTACATTTATCCTCTAGCTATCCCTGCTTAGCCATTTTGCACTTCCCGTCAATCTCATTTTTGAGACATTTGTATTCCTTTTTGCCTGCTTCATTTACTGCATTTTTATATTTTCTCCTTTCATCAATTAAATTCAATATTTCTTCTGTTACCCAAGGATTTCTACTAGCCCTCGTCTTTTTACCTATTTGATCCTCTGCTGCCTTCATTACTTCACCCCTCAGAGCTACCCATTCTTCTTCTACTGTATTTCTTTCTCCCATTCCTGTCAGTTATTCCCTTATGCTCTTCCTGAAACTCTGTACAACCTCTGGTTTAGTCAGTTTATCCAGGTCCCATCTCCTTCAATTCCCACCTTTTTGCAGTTTCTTCAGTTTTAATCTACAGTTCATATCCAATAGATTGTGGTCAGAGTCCACATCTGCCCCTGGAAATATCTTACAATTTAAAACATGGTGCCTAAATCTCTGTCTTACCTTCTAACTGAAACCTTCTAGTATCTCCAGGATTCTTCCATGTATACAACTTTCTTTTATGGTTCTTGAACCAAGTGTTAGCTATGATTAAGTTATGCTCTGTGCAAAATTCTACCAGATGGCTTCCTCTTTCATTTCTTACTCCCAATCCATATTCACCTACTATGTTTCCTTCTCTCCCTTTTCCTACTCTCGAATTACAGTCACTCATAATTATTAAATTTTCGTCTCCCTTCACTACCTGAATAATTTCTTTTATCTCATCATTCATTTCTTCAATTTCTTCGTCATCTGCAGAGCTAGTTGTACTACTGTAGTAGGCGTGGGCTTCTTGCCCACAATAATGCGTTCACTATGCTGTTTGTAGTAGCTTACCCGCACTCCTATTTTTTATTCATTATAAAAGCTTCTCCTGCATTACCGCTATTTGATTTTGTATTTATAACCCTGTATTTACCTGGCCAAAAGTCTTGTTCCTACTGCCACCGAACTTCACTATTTCCCACTATATCTAACTTTAACCTATCCATTACCCTTTTTAAATTTCCTAACCTACCTGCCCGATTTAGGGTCTGACATTCCACGCTCCGATCCGTAGAATGCCAGTTTTCTTTCTCCTGATAACGACGTCGTCCTGAGTAGTCCCCGTCCGGAGATCCGAATGGGGAACTATTTTACCCAAGAGGACGCCATCATCATTTATCCATACAGTAAAGCTGCACGCCCACGGGAAAAATTACGGCCGTAGTTTCCCCTTGCTTTCAGCCGTTCGCAGTACCAGCACAGCAAGGCCGTTTTCGTTAGTGTTACAAGGCCAGATCAGTCAATCATCCAGACTGTTGCCCCTGCAACTACTGAAAAGGCTGCTGCCCCTCTTCAGGAACCACACGTTTGTCTGGCCTCTCAACAGATACGCCTCCGTTGTGGCTGCACCTACGATACGGCCATCTGTATCGCTGGGGCACGCAAGCCTTCCCACCAACGGCGAGGTCCATGGGCCATGCACTACAAAGCACCAAACAGAAAGTAAGCCCACTACCCGATAATTCTACTGCATCTGGAAATGTTGGCTCCAAAAGAACGATTAAAACAACAGTTGGTACAGGAGATGAATAAAGAATGTTGAATGGCGGAAAAAGGGCATGGTTACAACTGAGCAGATTCGAAAGTGGCACAGTGGCACAACTCCTGATGATTTGGAAATTTGTGGTAAGATTCTATGGGAGCAAACTGCTGAGGTCATCGGTCCCTAAGCTTACACACTACTTAATCTAACTTAAACTAACTTACGCTAAGGACAACACACACACCATGTACGAGGGAGGACTCGAACCTCCGACTGGGTGAGCTGCGCGGGCCGTGCACGGCGCCTGAGACCGTGTGGCTATCCCGCGCGGCACAACTCCTGAGAATGTCATTAGCATCCCACAAAAAACTTTTCCTAACAACAACCTTACAGCTGAAAAGCTTGAAACAACGGGGCTTCATAACAGTTTTGAAGTCAGTGGTGGCTGAGCTGTGAGATAAACCATGACAACGGCTAACACTGTATGACCCAAAAATTTTGCTATAAAGCGTTTTTTATTTAGGGTATTGGCCAATATTCCTGTGAAATAGGCTCTCAGTGACAAACAAGCACAAAGAGCAACCAAGAACTAAACGGTCACATATTGCTTAGAATGTCATTTCCATATTTACAAACAATGCCAGTGGGCTATGTCTCAGACCTAAATTCGATGTGTTATCCTTTATATAATTGAAGCCAGTTGTTCTTTGTCTGCGTGAACACTGGTAATTTGCACAAGAAGGTGAGTACTACAGTTCTAATGAATACCTAAATTTGGTAAGTGCAGGATACAGAATAACTGCTGCCGTCTGTGGTGCACCTAGATTTAGAGTTTATCTCTTTGGAATTATTAGGACGTAGAATAGAAATGAGAACCTTGAAAATTTTCTCATCCAAATGGAATCTTGCCTGTGCTACTAGCACTTGAGCTCAAGAATTGCTTTGTGTGGTGATTTCATTGTATACTCTGGTAAAGAGAGCACTAAGGCGAGAGAGTTTTTGAACCTAAAAGTCAGTTATGGTTTATTTCCGATGGATTTGGTTATAGTATTCAGTCTCGCTACAATGACTTTCTGGAAACTAATCCCTGTATCTGTCATAATGATCCCTATTTGTTCAGGATTATTTGTTGCTAAGAGGTCAAGTATATTTAAATATTCAATATACTTGCAGAAAAAGCAAGAGAAATTTCAAAATGGCTGTATGAAAGATACTTGGAATGAGGCCAATGAGAAAAAGTTAATAAAATACCACATGTTACAACTAAGGCGAAATGAATGGTGGACACTGCATGCACGGGCAGAAGAACATACGAATTTCTCATTAATATCAAGTGTGACTAAAAAGGAGATTTCTTTACCTATCGACTGGACTGATTCATGACCTGAATTTGCATGGCCCCTATCCAACGTATCTATGCAAAATAAAAATATTGATGAAGCATAGCTGCAGCAGTGTGGGCAGTCCAGAGCACAGAATGTGATTCTGTGCACTCTACGAAAATACGGTGGGTAATGGTTTTCAGGGATTAAGGATGGCCGGCCGATGTGTCCGAGCGGTTCTAGGCGCTTCAGTCTGGAACCGCGCGACCGCTACGGTAGCAGGTTCGAATCCTGCCTCGGGCATGGATATGTGTGATGTCCTTAGGTTAGTTAGGTTTAAGTAGTTCTAAGTTCTAGGGGACTGATGACCTCAGATGTTAATCCCCACAGTGCTCAGAGCCATTTGAACCATTTGATTAAGGATGTTGGATCCCAAAGTAGCATTAAGAAACAAGTCAACTGTGTGGATCTTGGATAGTACTGCAATAACAGTATCTGGGAAGACGAAAGAAGACTTCACGAGGCATTCTGTCACACATCAGCATGCTGTCACCCCAGCTACCCAACTTACACTGCAGATAGAGAGCAGACAGCTGAGATCAGGGACCATTGGATGAAATGGTTTCTCAGGAATGTATACTATGTTGGTGCAAATGATCACAGAAATGTGGAGTCCAAGATATAACAGTGAACTGCGGAACTGTTTGTTATAGTGAAAACGCCACTGGTGTGCTGCCCACACGCAAGGAATCAAGCAGACAATGGCTGTTCACCAGGATAGTATGACGTCAGATCCAGTAGTGGAAACAACCATCTACAGTTCAAATATCCAAAATGCAGTGTGTGAGACACAAATGTGAAATTTATTCAAATCTGAGATTAATGGAGAATCAAGTAGACGTTTGAGACCCAGTGCTGGGTAATTGACATAATAATATAATTTAAAGGAACTGGTTATGATAATGACTTCAATATTTAAATAACACTACGGTTTATTGTCAGAACATATGAATATTAATGAAGTAATATACAACTATGACGACAAAACGGTACAAGGATGTTCCCCATTATACACATTGCTAACTAATGCTCTGAGTTGTCAAAGTTAGCGAAAGAGGTGGAATTGCATAAAATTTCCGCTCTTATTCTGTGAGGTGGCCACAGTGGCCTGGCTATAATGAACACATCGACAGTTTATCTGGAACCATCACTCAAAGATCCTACGGAAATCAGGAAGTGCTGATAAATGAGATAGTAGCAGCTATCTTGCATTTGAACTGCAATACTATTGGCTTCCGCAATATGCCGAAGCTGTAAGCGTTGCTTACCGTAATCTTTTTTAAACTATGAACGGAGTGGAGACACAGCGACCCCACGACCTGAGAGCATAGCCACAGTCTAGCCACCACATCTCTCAATTGCCTCCTCTCATCTATGTCCCGGTCACGACTCTCCTTACCTACGTCTCCCCATTGACTCCCTTCTTCGCGTCTCTAAAATCAAAGCTTGCTGTTTCTTTCCCACCAACACTATGCTTCAACCAAACCTCTATAACACTGCCAATGCTGCTGAATGTCGCAACTGTTTCACAGGAAAGATTTTAGGCCCAAAAACGCTGAAACGTCAACAGGCCGATGAATCACACTTATCTCCCTTTTTTCTAAAAAGGTTGCTATCATGTGCTACATCCACATGATGTCACAACTAGCCTCGCAATACAGGTTCCGTGAAAAAATAAAAAGCCTGCTACAAGGCTAATAGCCGACGCTGCTACAGTGTCTGTCCATAAAGTAGGTCAGAGCTGTTATCAAGTTCTTTAGAAATGCGAGGAGATGTTTATGTCCGCAAGTATGTTACTTCAGAGCTACCATTGTCCATTGTCCACTGGCAGAGTCTGTTTTTTTTTTTTCAATGAACGCCTTTTTATTTTGGCCACCCGCTGACCGTCACAAAAGGGCAATGACTCATCCGCTAGTGGCCTGTATGCCCAAGCGATTTTTATCTCTTCGTTAGGAGGCAGGTACCCTACCTGCCATTCTTTCCTGTTCCTGCAGAGGACCTCCCAAGGCTCGCTCTGCTGGGCCTTGCAAAATGGCGCCGGTCATGTTTACAGCATCCACCACTTCTAAAGTAAGCCCAGAAAGCAATTGAAAGTACCTAGCATCAAGTTAGATTATAAGAAAATTATGAAGAAGAAGTGAACTCATCATAGCCTGCCACTGTGATAATACTCGTATACAGGGTGTCCCATTTGTCTTCACCACTCTAAATAACTGTTTGTCTAGATGAAAATTACAAAATGTTTCAAGCAAATGTTCTTTAGCCGTCAGGGGGACATCAATCAGCATGATTGTCTTCATTATAGCTTTTTTTTTTCAGAGATATGAACAGCGGTACGACTTTTTTAAATGGTACCCTGTATTTTTTATTCGATAATTCATTTCATATGCTAAAGACCTATTCAAAAATGTATCACAGTGTACCATTCACTGAAACACAACGTTAATAATTACGTAACACAACACTGACGTTGACGCTCCCAGCGCTTAAAGCAGGTACTCTGGAACCGCGCGACTGCTATGGTCGCAGGTTCGAATCCTGCCTCGGGCATGGATGTGTGTGATGTCCATAGGTTAGTTAGGTTTAAGTAGTTCTAAGTTCTAGGGGACTGATGACCTCAGATGTTGAGTCCCATAGTGCTCAGAGCTATTTGAACCATAAGAGCAGGTACTCGGGGTAATGGAACACATCCATGTGCTGACGTTGACAGAGGACAAATGTAAACATAAGTAGAATGCACACCTGTCATTCCATCAACCATCGTCAGTTGAAGAGTTGTGTGAGTAGAATGTACACCAACGAAGAGAAGGTAGAAATGCTACTCATCTATGGGGAATGTAAGTTAGCAGAACAGTAATTGCAATACTGTTTCCTTATGTGTGGGTACATTTAGTCCTTTTAAATAATGTTGTGTAGATTAGACATACAGTAAAGGCTGTCCTTCCTACAAACTGCATCGACATAACGTTTCTTTTATTGCTGTTGTTGAAGGTAGGTGAAATGCTACGCAGGCAACGGAACTGTACAGAGAGCGACATCCTGACAAGAACCCACCTTACCGACGGATGTTTTCTCGTCTTGTTGCGACGCTTCAGGAAACGGGAAGTTTCAACCCACGACAACACAATCGTCGTAACACTCGCACAGACGAAGCTGCCGAAGTTTCTGTTCTCGATTCCGATCCTATGAATCCACATGTGAGCACACGACAGCTTGAACACGAGACTGGCATTCCTAAAACCAGTGTACGTCGTATTCTTACACGTCACCGGTTCCATCCTTACCATGTACACCTACATGAAGAATTGCATGGGAATGATTTCCAGAATCGTGTACAGTTCCGACAGTGGACACAGCAGCAAATCCTCGCCAACCCGGACTTCTTCCCCAATGTTCTATTTACCGATGAATATTCCTTCTCAAACAACAAACAAAAGATAGGTAAATGCAAGGAACATGCATTATTGGTCCAGCGACAACCCACGATGGCTTAGACAGGTGAAACATCAGCGTCAGTGGAGAGTTAACGTCTGGTGTGGGATGCTTGGTACTACAATTATTGGACCTTATTTCATCAATGGTAGTTTAAACGGCACAGCGTATGCCAACTTCCTCAGACGAATTCTTCCTCCTCTTCGGGATGAAGTGCCTCTAAGAACCAGAATGCTTATATGGTATCAACACGATGGATGTCCAGTACATAATGCCTTGCGTGCACGCCGTGTTCTGAACCGAAGGTTTGCTGCCAGATGGATTGGTCGAGGAGGAACAGTTATTTGGCCTGCTAGGTCTCCTGATTGAAATCCTCTGGAGTTTTTTTCTTTGGGGCCGTATCAAAGACGTTGTCTATTGCGAAATTCCAACAACTACGGAGGACATGCAGGAACCTATCTTGCTTACTTGTAATTCTCTTCAGCAGGCATCACTGGAAGCAGAAAATAATTCTTTCATGGAACGAATGCACCAGTGTATCGGTGACTAGGGTCACCACTTGAGCACCTTTGAATGTCCTACTCCTGGGCTGTGGAACAGGAGAGTCAAAGTAAATTTCGTGTTATGTTTTTACTTAGTTTTCATTTGTTTTCTGACAACTCCAGCAAGTGGACGAGTCTGTGATCCCGGGCTCAAAGTCAATGTTGTGTTATGTAATTAATAACTTTGTGTTTCAGTGAATCGTACACCCTGATACATTTTTCAGTTGGTCTTTAGGAGAGGAAATTAATTACCGAATGAAAACTATAGGATGCCATTTAGAAAAGTCATACCGCTGTTCATATCTTTGTAAAAAACAAAGCTACAACGAAGGCAGTCATGCTGATTGATGCCCCCCCTGACGGCTAAAGAACATCTGCTTGAAAAATTTTGTAATTTGCATCTGGGCAAACAGTTAGTTAGGATGGTAAAGATAAATGGGACACCCTGTATATTCCGTCAAACTAACGCAGTTCCCTTCCATTTGTATAATCAAAGATGACAAAAAAAAAAAAAAATAAAGGTCGCTGAAGGGCTTGGCACATTTGATAACATCTCTCTTGCACAAATATTTTTCCCAAGGGATGTACCTCTAAAGAATATAGTGGGACAACAGTAAGAAAAATTTTACAAAGATGCTTACATGGTGTGGTCTGCAAGTTAATGTATCAGACCACCAGTATCATAGGCTGAGCGGAGGGTACATGAAGATGTATCTCTGCAAAGACATTCATCCAAATATAGACCATATTGTCCAGTCCCTTTTCCAGTGGCCGTAAGGGTGATGGAATTTATGTGACCAACGTCACAATGTTGCTCAGCTGGTCAACATTTCACTCTTATCAAGGAAAAAGTTGTAAATATGTTATCCAGAGTGTATGTAAGTGACTGGTGCAGCTTTAAAAATTAATAGTTAATCGATTTATTATTTTTATGAGCAAATCTTACAGCCTAAGCAATCCAAGTTTTTGATGCATTACATGGTGTTTGCTTGTCATGTTTACGCCACAGGCGTGTTGTCTGTTTACAAGATGGCGTTGCAATAGGGAAAGGCACTCAGTGTATTGCGTTTTGGTGTCCAAATCTGTGGTTACAGTACAGCATGAGTTTCGTGCACGGTTTAGGAAACTACCTCCACACAAGAATAACATGTGTACCATCAGATCGTGAAAACCAGATGCCTTGTATGACTGACGCAAACATAGAAAGAGTGCATGAGGCCTTTCACTGAATTATTCATGCCAAAGATTATGGCATCGAAGGTGTTGTGTAAGCGGCTATGTTTTCAACTGTGCAAAGTGGGGTTAGAACAGTCCTTACACCAGCAGACAAAGTGGAAAGGCATGAATTTTGTGAAGAGCTGCTGTTAAAAATGAAGGACGCTGATTTTCTTCAAAGACTCATCT
Organism: Schistocerca piceifrons; assembly: GCF_021461385.2. Taxonomy (NCBI): domain Eukaryota; kingdom Metazoa; phylum Arthropoda; class Insecta; order Orthoptera; family Acrididae; genus Schistocerca; species Schistocerca piceifrons. The sequence continues at coordinate 653,762,590 of NC_060138.1, read as the reverse complement.
TTGCAATGAAGCCATTTTCCATGTTAGTGGCAAAGTGAACAACACAATGTCTGTATCTGGTGAAGCGAGAAACTACGTACGCTGATAGGGCATCAGTGTGGCTCTCCAAAAGTGAACGTTTTCTGTGCAGTGTCATGCAAGAAGGTGCACAGTTCATTTTTCTTCAAACAACAAATCATGACGGCTGACTCATTTCGAGACATGTTGGAAACCTGGTTGTTACCACAGATGAACATCAGTTATGTTTACATTTTGCAAGTGGATAGTGTTCTCCCCTCCACAGGAATGTTTGAGAGCTTCTTAATCGCATTATTCACCAATGCTGGAATGGACGTAGTGCAATGGCAGGCAACAACCTTCTCCCCTGGACATCCTGTTCGCCGGATTTAACACCCAGGAGTTTCCTTTTGTAGGGGTTTGTGAAATACCGAGTCTATGCACCACTAATGCCTGTGTCCCTTGGAAAAGTGAATGATAAAATAAAACATGCGCTGTAGACGAATACAGAGGACACGTTGCACTGAGTATAGGAAGAATTTGATTAGTGTGGATATGTGTGTTGTGTGACCAAGGGTGCACATATTGAAAGATTGTGATTAATGTGGCCGGCCGCGGTGGCCGTGCGGTTCTAGGCGCTTTAGTCCGGAACCGCGTGACTGCTACGGTCGCAGGTTCGAATCCTGCCTCGAGTATCGATGTGTGTGGTGTCCTTAGGTTAGTTAGGTTTAAGTAGTTCTAAGGTCTAGGGGACTGATGACCTCAGATGTTGAGTCCCATAGTGCTCAGAGCCATTTGAACCATTTGATTAATGTGTCAAAAACTTTGATAGTTGTTGGTGCTTGTACTGTAAGGTTTGCCCATATAAAGAAATAAATACATTTATTAATTATTTTTAAAACCACATCATTCATTTATAAACACCCAATGTATCAAAATTTTCTCTGCCCTTATTGTCATGTGGCTCCCTAATTTATCTTGCATGTGAAGTTACCAATCATGACTCGGCTCAAGGTCCATTCACACTCATTATTTATCTTAAGTCGACGTCTACTACATCATGTAGCTTCTTATAAGTATTTTATATTAAATGTGAAATTTTGTGACACCAGAAATTTAAGTATGCTTATTTTTTTGATAACTTCAAAATAAAATGCAGGAAGTCCCTGAGATGCTACATGTAACTAAACACATACAAATAAGGTAAAAATCCCCAGCATCAAGTACAGATACGTCATGTCATAATGGACTTGTACATGTGTAGCAGCAATTGGTTATTTTATACAGAAGGACAATAAATTCATGTAACTATTCATGTTTCCACTTGTGACCTGCGTCCTTTAGAAAAAGATACGAAATAGCAAAAACTAAAAAATGTAGTCAAATCTGAGGTTAATATGTTGCTTGTGAAAACACAGAGTGTATTGACAATTGTGAGCAATGAAATGATCAAATAAGACTGGAGGGATGGATATCTATTTTTGTCGCAGACAGTTTGATGTACATTTTCTTTGTTAAAGATTCAGAAACTAAATATTGAAGTTCATCAACAGGGACTGGCGTCTGACATGCACTTGTTGGTTTGTGTGTGGAAGATCTCTTCACCCAGCTGAATGTGAGGGGTCAGCCCAGAAGAAACTTCAATGTGCTACCATTGGAAACCTGAAACTATCACCCTGAATGACAACACAGTCTTTGTGACAGTTTAGTACATGGCTGGTGACGAATACGCCACTGAAGGACACGCACTATCATCAATCTATTTTAGCTCTGTACATACTTCCATTCACCAAAATGAAACAGTACTACATAAATATAAAAATAACTGTGCACCCGGTTGAAACTGACAAGTACTATTTTAAGAATTGGCCCAAAAATTACAGATGCCATGAGCCATCACAACGCAGCAAAATCTTTTAATGTCAACTAGACAGCAAACTTAAGACTGAGTTAGCGATTTGAGTAGACAGAACTTTTATTAAACAAGTCAAAAATCATAAACCTGGTCCTCTTCCTGCCTTGGCGACTAAATAAGAAGGCTACAAAGAAAACCCCACAAGAGTAAAATAAAATAGGCTAGAATGTTAAAATATATTAAATACGATCACTAGGACAGTAAAAAAACACTTACAGACAGTAAATAATGAAAGTTATTTGAGATGGTACTAGTCTTAACATTAAACCGCATAAAGTAGTTGACTTCCATCACCAAGCACCAGAATAATGCAGCCCAACAACATACCCACAGGCTGCTAAGCAAAACAGAACGGCCACACCACTTTAGCGAACAACATCCCAGAGCATTAAGTTTCCTCTGTAAGTACCTTTCTATTAGTAGCAGTGACTATGTGACGTTATGTTAAGATTCTACAATGCGGCTGTACCTTAATCAGTAATTATGGAGACCCACGACCTAACTGTTTGGTCCCCTCCCCCAAAATCAACCAACCAGTAATTATGGCCAATAGATAACGTAGACTAAATTACTGACTACAGTGGCGCACCACTCATAAATCTACAAGAAACTACACTGAAGCGCCAAAACAACTGGTATAGGCATGCATATTCAAATACAGAGATACGTAAACAGGCAGACTACGGCGCTGCTGTCGGCAACGCCTGTATAAGGCAATAAGTGTCTGTCGCAGTTGTTAGGTCGATTGTAGCTGCTACAGTGGCAGGTTATCAAGATTTAAGTGAGTTTGAACGTGATGATATAGTCGGCGCACGAGCGATGGGACACAGCATCTCCGAGGTAGCGATGAAGTGGGGATTTTCCCGTTCGGTCATTTCACGAGTGTACCATGAATATCAGGAATTCGGTAAAATGTCAGATCTCCGACGTCGCTCAGACGGAAAAAGATCCTATAAGAACGGGACCAACGACTACTGAAGAGAACCGTTCAACGTGACGGAAGGGCAACACTTCCGCACGTTGCTGCAGATTTCAGTGTTGGGCCATAAACAAGTGACAGCGCGCGAATTCAACGAAACCTCATCGATATGTGCTGTAGGGGCCGAGTGTCCGGGAAACGCGCGACCGCTACGGTCGCAGGTTCGAATCCTGCCTCGGGCATGGATGTGTGTGATGTCCTTAGGTTAGTTAGGTTTAAGTAGTTCTAAGTTCTAGGGGACTGATGACCTCAGATGTTAAGTCCCATAGTGCTCAGAGCCATTTGAATCATTTTTTTTACTCTGATAGGTGACACGTACGTAAGCATCCTTTCTGGTAACCTGATCCATTCATGTTCATTGTTCCGACGGACTTGATCATTCCAGGAGGACACTGCGACACTCCACACATCCTGAATTGCTACAGAGTAGCTCCAGGAACACTCTTCTGAGTTTAAACGCTTCCTCTGGCCACCAAATTCCGCAGACATGGACATTATTGAGCATATCTGGGATGCTTTGCAAGGTGCTGTTCAGAAGAGATGTCTACCTCCTCGTACTCTTACGGATTTATGGACAGCCCTGCAGGATTCATGGTGTCAGTTGCCTCGAGCACTACTTCAGACATTAGTCGAGTCCATTCCACGTCGTGTTGCGGAATCAACCCGAGACCAAAGGAAATATACTCTGCAAAATGTACTCAAATAACCAATGTAGAAACGACCAGAAACAAAAAGTTAAAAGCATAATGTCCTCTTAGCTTGCAGACGTTCACAAAGACATAATGCTCGGTACCGATGCCCAATCAGGTAGCCGGCCAGAATGGCCGAGCGGTTCTAGGCGTTTCGGTCTGGAACCGCGAGACCACTACGGTCGCAGGTTCGAATCCTGCCTCGGGCACTGATGTGTGTGATGTCCTCATTTGAACCCAATCAGGTGGATTGCACTTTCAGCGACAGTCGGTAGCAAGCTGCTAGACACTAACCAATCTTTGGTCAAAGTTAATTCTTACTGGAAATACACCGATGTAAAGCAGAATCCTTATTGAGGTGGTGTGCCATGCAGCGTTGTTCTTGTACTAGAGGTTCACAGTTGCTGAGGCATTCCTCGGCTGTTAAAACACCCCAAACAACTTCGCTGTCAATGCTGTCGTGGTCCGCAAACACACCTGTGAGCATACTTAACCGGTAACGATTAATTATACGGATCTGCACCTTGTCTGTGGTCGGACATCACAAGTAGCGGTGGCTAAATCACACAACACATGAAATCCTTTACAAATTCTGGGCTATTGGGTTACGACCACACCTAACAGTCACAGTACAATGGCACACCAGACCTCGACATCGCCACTGCAGAGCCCCAAGACAACGCTATTATTGCACTAGTCGCTGGTCATGCGTTGAGCGCTACCACAGCAGACCTTCACGCCTCGTGATTACTCCGGCCGTCGACGGTACTACCCGGAACCAGCGTGCCAAACGTGGTTGACAAACGAACGGTGGAGCAGGCAGAGGGACCACTTCAGTCGGTGGCTGCGGCTCGAATTCAAAGGTGCCGAAGAGAAAACCAGCCGGGACAGTTACAAAGTTAATACAAAGGATATCTTCCAGTTCAGCACATACTGATGTTCCTTACTAATGACCTGTGTTAACACTCAAATGTTAACACACAGACCAGTTATTTTTTTACTTAAAAAACAACATCAATTAGATTCATCACGTAGGGAATAACCAAAAGACATGAAAAATAAAAGCCTGCAGAAAGACAATAAGAAACACAATAAATTTGTACATACAACACTACATAAGAACCTGATGTGAGGTGGCAGACACGATATTGTCACATGAGAAACGATGTGGTCTTCAATGAATTATACAAGAAATGGGTGTTCACTTTGTGACTGACGTTCACGAGACTGGTATGGAACGGAGTGAGGGGGCGCGGCGGTGGCTATATCTCGCAGGCTGGGCTTGGTGTGACAGACGGCCTCCTCACGGTCTGAATACCCCAGGAAGGTCATCTCTTCTTTCCCCCAGGCATCTTCAGGAACAGGCCAACATAGATCATGTAATTGGAGTAGTAGCAGGATATCGAGTGGTGACATGACTGAGGCAACGAGACTTGGTGTCGACATCGTGTTTTCAGTTGCTCCTAGGGAATAAAAAAAAACTCCTCCCGCATAGGCCATTAAGGCCCAAAGGTACCGACCGGCCGCCGTGTCATCCTCACCCACACGTGTCACTGGATGCGGATATGGAGGGGCATGTGGTCAGCACATCGCTCTCCCGGTCGTATGCCAGTTTCCGAGACCAGAGCCGCTACCTCTCAATCAAGTAGCTCCTCAGTTTACCTCACAAGGGCTGAATGCACCCCGATTGCCAACAGCGTTCGGCAGATCGGATGGTCACCCATCCAAGTGCTAGCCCAGCCGGACAGCTCTTAATTTCGGCGATCTGACGGGAACCAGTGTTACCACTGCGACAAGGCTCATAAGGAATGATTCCCGTTAACTAAATGACATCCAAAAGGCAGTAGCGTTCTTATAGTTATGCTCTCTAAATCTATTCTTAAAGTCACGATCAGTCTGCCTCACATATAAACGGAACATGATGCACTTGTATCTTTGTAAACGCCTGCCTTCGAAAATTTACCTACTTTCCGTTCTGTTGAAGGATCTCAGTTTTTTCTGTGTACAGAAGCCAATCTGTAATTTAGCTTTTCTGAAAGAACTTGCGATTCATTCACAAAACTGACGTGAATATGAAATGGGAGCATATTTAATTTTGTAGTCAACTGAAACAGGACTGGAAGCCTATTTATCATAAACAGCTTTGCCTATGTTGCGGATAAACTCTTTTGTGTACCCAATACCCTATTTATCTGCACAATATCAGTTTCCGTATCTGTGCAATCCCTGCCAAGGTTCAGTTTTGCAAGTCTATAAAACATTGCATACAAAAATGCTCGTCTGTGTTTGCGTGGGAGGCACGAATCAGCACCAGTAATTATGTTTGTAGCGATAGCCTTACGGATTATGTCTAAATCAAAACATGTACTTTCAATTTTAGCCTTCAGGTCAAGAAAGTTGACGCATCCATTACTTTCTGTTTCCACAATAAATTGGATATACGAGGGCTATCCAGAAAGTACATTACGTTTTCGTTTGTGTCCGTTAGGGGCGGGGCTAGCGCGGCCATCTTGCTTTCATGGCATTTCGCCGCTCAGTCGGCATCCTGCCGTGCTAGTGAGAGGTTCGAGTTGTACTCCTTTGAGTTATTATGACAGTTTGAAATGTCAGCGTTAATTGAAAATGCCGCGAAGTGTGAAGTGCGTGCTGTAATAAGGTTTCTGGCTGCAAAAAACTGTACACCGATAGAAATCTATCGGCAGCTTTGTGAAGTGTATGGGGACAACATAATCACTGAAGGTAGAGTGCGTCAATGGGTCATAAAATTTAAAAATGGCCGAACTAACGTTCACGACGAAGAGCGAAGTGGAAGACCCAGCATAGTGACTGCCGAACTTGTCGAAAAAGTTGATGCCGCGGTCCGTGAAAACCGTAATTTCACAATAACGGAACTCTCTATGAGTTTTCCACAAATTTCACGAAGTTTGTTGCACGAAATCATAACTGAGAGACAAAATTGCAGTCAATGCAGTGGGGGTACACAAATTCCCCCCAAAAACCCAAGAAATGCATGCAGACATTGTCGGCAAGATAGGTGATGGCGACTGTCTTTTGGGACAGAAAAGGTGTGATTTTTGTGGATTTCCTGGAAAGAGGCACTACAATAAACTTTCAAATGTATTTCCAAACTCTACACAACCTCAGAAGAGCAATACAAAACAAGCGCAGGGGAAAGTTGGGCTCAAAGATCTTGCTGATTCACGACAACGCCCGGGCCCACACGGCAAATGCCACTCGTGAAGTTCTCGAATCTTTTAAGTGGGAGTTGTTTCCTCATCCGCCGTACAGTCCCGACCTGGCACCGAGCGACTTCCACTTATTCCCAGCAATGAAGAAGTGGTTGGCTATGCAGCGTTTTGATGACGACGCACAGATTCAAGAAGAGGTAACCACGTGGTTGAAGGCGCACGCGGCCGAATTTTACGACGAAGGAATTTCCAAGCTCGTCCATCGCTACGATAAGTGCCTTAATTTAAATGGCAACTATGTAGAAAAGTAGTACTTAAGTGTGGCTTTCATCTGTATATAATAAAAAAAATTTCGAATACTTTATTTATTTTTAATTTCAAAACGTAATGTACTTTGTGGATAGCCCTCGTATGCATGCAACTGATTCAGTTCGTTAGGAGAAATAATCTTCAAATTATCTGCGACAGATGATAACATTGTCAGTAATAGACTTCTTATTCTTAAAAAAGTTCTCTAAATCATTTACGAAAATACCAGCTAAAATTCCTGACATACTACAGCCCATCGCAAGGTCATCTTTCCGAAAATATGTTGTCCTCTTAAAAGTGAAGTAGTTACAGAGATAAAATATGAGTTCTACTTGCTCGGGTATCTCTCAAATACTCATCTTCCAGTACCCCAGAAGGTCGTACTGTACTTACAATTTGTAGTGTCTCATCGATGGGAATATTATCGGTTGGGTAAAGGTTGTTGATATCTAAAGAGACAATAATAGTCATGTGAGGGCTCGTGGTGTCCCTGAGAAGCATTGCCGTTTCATAGATATTTTTTCCAGTCTAAGTTTCAGTAAATGCAATTTTCAGCTTTGCATAGCAGAAAATGTTGTCGAAGTTATTAGGCTCTTGACAACCATACACAACTGATCGAATAGGCTGATCCGCTTTATGTAACTTAAGGTGTGAACTGAAAGAAGGAATTTCAGGATTCATAATTAGAATTTTTCTTAAGCTCTTTCAGACATTAAATATCGTCGAAGTAGGCATTTAGTGACTTCAGCAAATGTTATTAGTTTCCAAATGTAATCTGAATCTGAGATGAGAGCTACGGAGCTACCCTTGTCAGTTCTGGCGACAACGACATTATTGCAACGCAATCTGTTGTTCAACCTACTCGTTGTTGCCGAAACGGAATTGGGGAAATGACGCAAACGTGAAGCTTTATGAAGAGCTTCATGAGTAGTGACTTCCATTTGGGTTTGCAGGGATTGGTAAATTTACACGTTTCACAGACACCTTTTACCTCAGCTATCGTCCTTTTAATAATCTGTGCACCCATCTTCGCCGAAAGACTGACATTTAGCCCTTTATTCAATAGATTCTCTGCGTAAGTTGATTTTTCTAATTTCGACAAGTTCACAACTCTAGCCGCAAAAGGGTGTTTATTTGCGGAGCTAGTGCTGCCTGAGATAACTGGAACACGTTGTGAAGTTAGCGCTTGTGATTTAGGTAATTCCTTCTACTCGTGTCACATCTTTCCCAATATAAAAAGTCAGAAATAAGATTCTTTAGTTCACCAAATAGATATTCTGAGAGGACATACGATAACCGTTTACAAATTACAGACCTCGTCTGCCAACTGTTTGGCCCCGTTGGCCATTTTTATTTAACTTTTCACAAACATTTTTTTTATCGATAGTCACATTGATTGTTATGTGTGAAATCTTAATTTTAGCAATAGTGTTTTCATCGTCCTCCTGAAAGACAGAGGTATCGTTATGCCCAGGGCAAGAGTCCAGCAAAAGCAATGAATTAATTCTGTAACTGATTAGAAACAGTTTCGAATAAATGTTAAACATTATTCTTTCCTGTTTTCCCAGGTTTTGGTAGATCGATTATAAAAAGTATGTCACTAAACAGTCCTAGTGTGTCTCGAGGTTCCTGTAGTGAGACATAAAGCAGTGGAAACAGTGATCTGCCGGTAATTGTCACCGTCATTGTTGTACATGAATTTGTCACGGCGTTACTCGATTGTACAACAGACACTGCGTTCTTTCGCCTCGAAATGAAAAAGCGCTGTCTGCTTGTGGACAGATGTTTCAGAGAAACTATCAACGAGAACTAAAATTCGCGTTACGAATGACGACTGCGCCGAGTCGTGTTGTACACGTTTACCGATGCGCTGTCAACCAAGGATATGTGCCTGCCACGTTGTGCAAGTGAACTCAGCTACAGTTTCGATAAGGGTATACAAATATTCAGCCGCCTGATGAACTACGACTTTGGCAGTTTTCAACGTTTAAAAAAATACTTGCAGCACGTCTTAACACCTAAAATTTTGACACGACCTTTCTTTCTTTTCTTTTTTGCCTGTATAAAAATTTCAGAGCACTTTCGACATGTCAGACTGGACCATTCCCTTGTACAAGTCTAAAGAGAACCGTTTTTCTCATATTATTATTTCCATAATGTTTGTCATTTAGTATTATTTACACAGATGAGTCATAATATGCATTCAGCGTCTTTTTTTTCAGTCAGCTTAGTCTGACCTAGCACCTACGTACCCATACAATGTGCATTCGTAATAGCCAGTTAAGGAGCAGTTCATTCCATGCTGAATAGCTTTTCGAAGCAGTTTATGTATCATTTTTTTAGAAAATTTGTGCACTGGATGCCCTACATTTTTACAAGATATTTAGTTTACAATGGGAATAGCTCAGAGCTCTTCTCAACAGTAACAGTACTGCTGTTGTGCATACAGCTTAAATGTGGTAGCCAACGAAAGAAAGTCTTGTTTTCTAGTGTAAATGCGTGAGGAGGGTAAAATAATAATGTGTTCATTAATGTTAACAATAATCGTGTGTTCATATCCTGTAAACTGACTCGTTCCACAACATTTCGACAAAAGAATCGTTAAAATGATCTAGGGAACATGTAACTAAGTGAAAGCTATGAAGTCTTGCTGCAAGATGTGGTCACGTAACTGGAAAAAAATTTTAATTTAATTTCCTCCACATTCTGTTTCTTAACTCCAATAGTCATAGTAATAGCAGTAGTATTTTACTCGTCCGAGGACTATTTTGCAGTACATAGAATCTGTCAGGTTAATTTACTACAAGGAAAACAGGAAAACCACGGAACACCTAAATTTGGATGGCCCGCCAAGCATCAGTCTCCACCCTTCCTGATCTGCGGTCAGTGTCTTAACAAATGCGCTACCTCATTCGGTTATATCTAACGTACAATTCTCTTATGTTAATACGTACATGGAACAAGTCAGCTCAATAACATGAAAAATAGTAATACACTGTTCATTTAGCCTAAAGCTCAAGGAGTTATTAGTGGCATTCACATCGTATTCTTACTAAATCTCTGCTCGTCGTTTAAAAGTTTATTAGAGCGTACTTTGGAGAATTCTTTTAATGTGTATCAGGGCGCTGATGACATCGACGGTGAGCGCCCGAAAGCCCCAACACACACACACACACACACACACACACACTAAACTACTTTGAGATGCGATGCAAATCTCGACCAACTGAAGGTACGCGTTGCTGAGGAAATACAGACGACTAAAACCGAGATACTTTATTGCTGTTGTGTGGAAGCAGAACAGCAAAGAGATACGCAAATGAGACGGTAAGCGTAATGCCCGACTGCCTCAGGCGCAGAACGCCAGGGCGATCGCCTGCGTCTGCACGCCACTGGCAGATTCCGCTTGTGTGAGACAGGTGGGGCGACCTTTGCAGCAGCAACAACACAGCCAAGGCCACTTTCTCCGGCTAAATTATACGGAGAAACTCGCGACGCGTCGCCAGCGCACCTTGTCTTCCTCAGCAGCCAACGGCTCCTCCAGCAGTTCTTCAGTGACGCTCCAGCCGCTGACATGGCAACCTACACGCTCCCTCTCGCCGCCATCCTGCTGCTCCTAGCAGGTACGCTTTCGCATATCTTCCGATCCTATAGGAGAGTTCATGACTCAGCCGTGAGTGATAAGACGGGCAGATTTACTGGTTCTCAACCCGCAAACAAATCTCTTTTAATTTAAAATGGGGTACACACTGTAGCACTATTTCGTGTAAGGTGGTATTTACTGAGCCACATCAAGAGATATCTCGGTACTAGCTGCAAGTGACTGTAGTTCTAATGTTGACAACGAACTCGCGGCCAACAATTTAGAGTAGATGTGATTATACTTGTATTTGCCGGCGTTACAGCTCACACTATAAACTATTGCTTGTTACTGTATGCACTGAAGTATGCTGTCGCAGTTTCTGTAGGTCTATTTTTGGTTTACTTTTTTCACCTCCGTCTATACACAGCAGTCCACATTTGGTTTGTGGCGGAGGGAAGGAAGGTAATACATTCGCCACTAGCTATATATAGCGTAGAGAGATCATGTGATTCGCCGTCGGAGATGCCAGCTGCTGTTTGGGTGAGCCCGCTTCTTATGTAACAGATGTTCACTTTCCTTTACAGTGGCTATGAACTTGTGAAGGATACCTTGTGATGGTTAGATGAGACATCGCCCATTTTAATCATTAACAAGGGCTGCAGTTCACTTGTTCATAACCTCGAAAACGTAGCTGCCTTGAGCACGTGTGACTCGCCGTTTTTTTTTTAAATTTATTATTTAATTTATTAGCCCTTTACGACTATTCCTTAAACTTAAAACGAAACGAAACATTCGTATGACGGTGTTGCCTGTGAGACTAATAGCAAAACATTTTCTTCCAGCGCGCACAGTGGTCTGTTCCTCACCGTATGCGACAATTATGTCTTAATTTTTTCCGTTCAGTGGAGGCTACTGTAACGCATATGTATATACTGTGGTGTCATGTTTGTGTTGTAAGATGACAAAAAGTAAAACGTAAAACCGGCGCCGTCACGTAGCTTACTCTCTCGAAGAGCATCAAGGACGCTCCCGTCGGACTGACGGATCATTGTCGTCAGTGTCATATGACCTCTCTTCAATGGGGCATCGTCGAGAGGTTTAGAATATAATGTAGGACTTCGGGAAGAAGTCTGGCGATTAGGAATTTTATGCGACTATCACTCTACCATTGTCGGCCAATTACTGTTGGTGTAAATTTTCACGAATCAAATCGGCTACCTCCAATTCGAATGTCACCTCAAAGGCTTGCGTTAGTGACCTCGGCTACAGAAAATAGATTATCAATGTCTTCAACGTTTAATTTTAGATGGAGTCACTTGCTGCCTCAGCGCTAAACCAATATCACTACCACTACATTATTTAACAACTGAATGCTTAATTAACAGGTATGCTAATAGATTCACTTGAAACATGAAATACTAGCAACCCCACAATGCTTCGCAACTGGGAACTGGATATACGTCCCAATCTGTGTTATCCTTGGCAACTGTCTCAGGACGCAAATTATGGCACCTCGATGCGACTTCGCTCCCTTTGAAGCTACGGAACTCGAAATTATAATAAATCGTATAGAATATGAATGAAAAAGACTGCTTTGTTTTTGTTTTTTGTTTTTATTGTTTATTTAAATTTTTTGTACGCAATACAATTACAAAACTTCAGACTATACAACATTTTTCGGTTTCTGGATGCTGTATAGTATGAATATGAACTGGTTTTCTGAACTACCAGTTCGTTAAAGGCAACACACAACAGACAGTGCGGATAACACTCTGATCGTAAATCAGTTCCAGCGTCTTTGATTGTCTGACCTTGGCCGGCCGCTGTGACCGAGCGGTTCTAGGCGCTTCAGTCCGGAACCGCGCTGCTGCTACGGTCGCAGGTTCGAATCCTGCCTCGGGTATGGATGTGTCTGATGCCCTTAGGTTAGTTGGGTTTAAGTAGTTCTAAGTCTAGGGGACTGATGACCTCAGATGTTAAGTCCCATAGTGCTTAGAGCCATTTGAACCATTTTGTCTACCCTTGGCCCTTGTTTATTGGTACACAGGATACGAGAGCGACCTCTCCAGTTATTTCCAAAATAATACTGTTTATTTCAAATGAATTACAAAGTTTCGGACGATTATATTTGCGTAGTACTATTTTAATCTTAAGCTGATAAGCCACAAATACAACTTTCCTAATACACAAAGATTATGTGTTAAAACAGACAGCCAGGAAGGAATCAAAACAGCACATTCTTACGTATAAAATTTTCGATTAAAATCATCCATGAAAATTATCTATACGGAGAAACAATACATACAAAACGAAAAATTTGACTAATGGTTTAACTCTTTCAGGTACACAGAATTTGATCAAAAAAGAGCTCTAAAAGTACATGACTTACTTTTACAGTCAAAACGTCGTATAAGCAACATATTTGTAATAGAACGAACATAATTATTACCGTTCTACGCCAAAATTTAATTTTTATGATCATTGTTGGTCACAAGGGAGGTGGTGTATTAAGGTGCATGATAGTGTTCGAGCCGGCCGAAGTGGCCGAGCGGTTCAAGGCGGTACAGTCTGGAGCCGCACGACCGCGACGGTCGCAGGTTCGAATCCTGCCTCGGGCATGGATGTGTGTGATGTCCTTAGGTTAGTTAGGTTTAAGTAGTTCTAAGTTCTAGGGGACTTATGACCGCAGCAGTTGAGTCCCATAGTGTTCAGAGCCATTTGATAGTGTTCGAAGCATGACTTCCTTTTCCCTAAACGTAGAGGAACCTAACACACGCTACACATCCAGTCGTTGCGAATTTGTTGTTTCTTGGAACTACATGCTGCGCATCTCCTCCTTGTAGATCTTTCTGCATGACGAGATGAACTTTTAAGACGCACAGATTTCGGAACAATGGGATTCTTCTTGTTGAACTGGACAATGCTGCTCCGAGGTCGCTTTTTTCCTCTTGAAACTATCAAGGCAAAAGCCACTAAATGCGTTGCAGTTTCTCTTCTGAAGTCCTTCAGAGTCATCTGAGGCAACTTCATCATGAAAGCATTCACCTTGGTGGCCTCAGTGAAGTACCAAAATATTCTGGGACACCATTTTCTGCTCTTTCCGTCAGTTTCATACACTCCCTTCAGCTGGTCAAATGTATCGACACAATTCATGTTGCCATTGGAGAGAGCGATGGGACAGGAAACTTTTGTTTCATTTCCATCTTTTTCCTTTCTAATAACCTTTGTTATTACAGTTGGATCATGGAATTTTGAAAGCAGATGAACAGATCTCTTATCTTTCCACTTCATCATAGTCTTGTAGCTCAGTCATAGTCACCCCTTTTCATTTTCTTGTCACTTTACATCATAGGTAAAGACTTTCTAGAGGGATTCATTGTACCACAAGGATATATTTTGTTCTTTCAAATATCGAAGGAAATCTGGGCTAGTGAAATAATAATCAAAGTAAACTCTGTGATCCTTAGCTTTAATATTTTCAGTGAGGTCTTTCATATCTCTTTCTCCTAATTTCTTTTCTACAGCATTATCTTTCTTTCCAGAGTAAATTTCAAATTTTCAAGCATAGCCAGATTTGTTCGTTAGTACCCTCATCTTGTAGCCTCTCTGGATAGAGAAGATCTTCCTCTAAATTTAATCTGAATTCGTCCACTGCCATATATTCATTTGGATTTAGAGCTTTCTGAAAGTTATGTGCAATTTTTTCTAGGAAAGGCCGCAGCTTATAAAGTTTATCGTAGTTGGTGTGCTCTCGTTGTGGCATTTTACTGTTGCCATTCAAATGCAAGTTGGTGAGAAACCACTCGAAAAGCCTCCTTGATATCAGCTGACTCACGTAACTATCATGTAGGTCAGCACCTGAACTCCAGTAATGTTTGTAACTAGGAAGTTGTTTTACGCCCATCAAGATATTTATGCCTAAGAAAATAGTCAGGCACGGCTGTTGAGCATACAAGTTCGTCTGAAACAAAATTAACTCCATAATATCATCTGAAAGCAGAACCCCAAATAACCGAGATGGTAATGGTGTACCTAACTCCACAATAAAATCTCTGGGACTTCAGTGGAAAGTAAATGCAGGGGTATGGAAATGTCGTGTGGCTAGGGCCTCCCGTCGGGTAGACCGCCTGGTGCAGGTCTTTCGATTTGACGCCACTTCGGCGACCTGCGCGTCGATGGGGATGAAATGATGATGATTAGGACAACACAACACCCAGTCCCTGAGCGGAGAAAATTTCCGACCCAGCCGGGAATCGAACCCGGGCCCTTAGGATTGACAGTCTGTCACGCTGACCACTCAGCTACCGGGGCGGACAATGCAGGGGTATCAGCAGGGCGTTCAGATTTGCTCCACTCAGGTTCAGTCTTCGATTGATCATCAGCAATCTCATATGGAGCCTGATGCACTGTGACAGTTTGAAGTAGCTTAGTATTTGGTGGCCTAATTACTGAAAAGGCTAAGCTGGGCACTCATCCTCAGAATCCAGACTCAGACAGTATATTTTTGGATGTAGTTGGGACCAAAAAATGGTTCAAATGGCTCTGAGCATTATGGGACGTAACATCTGAGGTCATCAGTCCCCTAGAACTTAGAACTACTTAAACCTAACTAACCCAAGGACATCACACACATCCGTGCCCGAGGCAGGATTCGAACCTGCGACCATAGCAGTCGCGCGGTTGCGGACTGAAGCGCCTAGAACCGCTCGGCCAGTAGATGGGACCAGGCAATAAGAATTGTCACTCCTGTCATCACTTTCCCCAGTGTCAAATGGAATATCCTCCTCAAAGGCTTTAAAAATTTCAGACTCAGCTAGCTTTCTCTGGTCCCTCATTATTACTGGAAAGTAAAGAGTAAGATTTACCTATGTTTGAAGCAGACTCATTGTTGTGGCATGGTGGTACATATTTTGAACCGATGAATAATTCGCTACATTTTAATAATTTCTCGTAGAATTAACGTGAACAACACAAAAAACTGTACTAAACAAATGTACTCACATATTACAAATGAAATCTTGTTAGTAGCTTCCCTTAGCAGCTAACAAATAACAATGTTGCACAAACAATTCCTTCACAGTGCTCTTGAGCGCGCCTGATGTAGATACATGAAGTACTAGCGCTGCTGCAAGAACCCAGTAACAACAGCCATCTGGTGCATACATCTAAGAACTACAAAGAACAAGCCCTGGTAGCAGTTCAAGTAATCTGTCACGAGGATGTGCTGTTCTACGCATCGAGAATGGTGGTACAAGTAATCCACCACCATAC
The DNA here is from genome assembly GCF_021461385.2 of Schistocerca piceifrons. Classification (NCBI taxonomy): domain Eukaryota; kingdom Metazoa; phylum Arthropoda; class Insecta; order Orthoptera; family Acrididae; genus Schistocerca; species Schistocerca piceifrons. Next base: position 653,746,659 of record NC_060138.1, on the reverse strand, counting down.
AAATTCAGTGCAACGTAGGGTGGTACACAAATTGTACCACCACACTTGAAAGAGTTAAAACCGCCGCTACCGTAGATAAAAACGACCGCGAGAAAGGAAACGAAACTACACATTTTAGACAGCACAGAATTTTCTTTCGCGTAATCAGTTTTAACAGAAAACCTGTACACTGCTGTTTAAACAAATACTTATAGAGCCCTGGGGTGCACTCAGCCTCGTGATGCCTCGACCGAATAGTAGCGGCTCCGGTCAAAGAAAACCATCACAATGACCGGGAGAGCTGTGTGCTGACCACGCACCCCTCCTGTCCGCATTCTCAACTGAGGATGACTCGGCGGTCGGATGGTCCCGATGGGCCACTTGTGACACGGAGTGCTTTATAGAGCCCTCGTCCGTCTTAAAGTTTATAAGAGTGCGAAGCAAACGGTTAAGAACTTTTTGAGAGTTTTGCTACCATTGTTCCCCCTTTATACAGCCTATGTCAATCTGAATGTAGAGTATCGTATAAAAATTTGTTGTAAATTGCCTTAAATTTGTCGAGATTTTCTGGAAACAACATTTCCGCTTTATATGCGTATTAGCATAGCTCAGGTGCATCGATTAAGACTCACAGTCTCTTTTATTTCCGTAATTTTTTTACATATTAAATCGTCTTAAGCTTTGCAACAACTGAGCTACAAAAGCATCAATGGCACTTTTTAAATGCAGCAGTAAATTTGTTCCAATGATATTCGAAAGCTCCTGGAAGGACGAGTCCAGTGACATAAACATTGCTAATGTTGGCGCTGAAACTATTTGCAAAAGTAATCGAGAAATGTGCCGACAATGAAAAGCAAGGCTGCGGTGGGTATGCTGCGTCTCACAGGGCTCTCATGTCAAGCTCCATCGTTTACATGCAACGAGTTGGTAGGTCTACGTTATTAAGACAGAACACGTCTCCTCTTGGCCCTAATTTAGGCCACGTAGTTACAGCACGTTCCTCGGTTACAACTGCGAAAAGTTTCAACTCCCTCATCAACAAGCTTCATATCCCTATACTTGTCTCTTGAAGCGTTTTCGAATGCTTAAAACAAAGCATACTTGTATAGTTGTGTTTAAAAGAAGGTTACACACTTGTGATACTGAAGAAAACTTCGTAAACCAAACAGAGTGAGATGGCGCAGTGGTTAGCACAGTGGACACGCTTTCGGGAGGACGACGGTTCAAGCCCACATCCGGCCATGCAGGTTCAGTTTTTCCGTGATGTTCCTAAATCACTCCAAGAAAATGCCACGATATTTCCTCTGAAACGGCTCGGCCGATTTCCTTCCCCATCCTTGACACAATCCGAGGTTGTATTCCGTCTCTAATGACCTCGGTGTCGACGGGACGTTAAATCCAGTCTTCCTTCCTTCCTCTTTTTTGTAAATGAAGCTCGCTAAAAAACCATTTTTGGTTGACATGTTTCGACGGAGCTATACTGTCGTCATCGGACCTTAAGCTTTAAAATTTTTACAGCATGTTATAAAGCATAAGATCCGATGATGATACAATAGCTTCGTAGAAATAGGTTATCCAATTAAATGCGTTTTTTTAGACATCTTGGCTTATGATGTCTCTCTGTAACTATAATTGGACGTGGTTATGCAACATGGAACCATCTCCATAACCTACATTTTGAGCTAGAGCTGATTTAGCACAACTTTCCAAATAAAATTCAAATTTGACATTATCCCAAAAGGAATTGTCGCTTTACGAACATTTCTAATGCTCTATCAGATCAATAATGTAGGTCTCAACATTTACTGATCTACCGAGCGTAGTGGGCCGAAATTGGGGTTACTTCCTGATAACTTCTCTTAAAATTTAGCACCGGGAATTGCTTCTTGTGGTTTGCAATTAGAAAGAAGGAAAACGGGGCAACACTTCTACAAATGAAATAAGTACGCTTCAGAATTCATGTTCGAACGATTTTTTATTCACAGTGTCATTGTAAAAGTAGCAAAATAAAAAATGGTTGGAACATTATATCAAATTCACTACTATTTTAATGTTTTTAAACAATTTATGCCGGCCGAAGTGGCCGTGCGGTTAAAGGCGCTGCAGTCTGGAACCGCAAGACCGCTACGGTCGCAGGTTCGAATCCTGCCTCGGGCATGGATGTTTGTGTTGTCCTTAGGTTTAACTAGTTCTAAGTTCTAGGGGACTAATGACCTCAGCAGTTGAGTCCCATAGTGCTCAGAGCCATTTGAACCAATTTATGAAAGTAGGTACCTCGACACGTAAGGGTAATTATATTAAATGCGTGGTGCCCATATGATTATTTTATTCACTGACATACTTGACAACTACTTCAAAGCGAAATGAACTATCAATGCCATCAACATCTTCCGAAACGTGAGGGTCTCAAGTAAAATTTTCATAAAACAGACTATCATCCCTTGGTATGCAATGCCTTACCGATTTTATGTCCTGGAATTTTGGCAGCGATACTGGTTTATTATTTGCTCATAAAGGTACCAAAAACGCTTTTGGGTCTGGCGAACACTCTGGGCAGCGTGCAGTACTTCTCCAAATATTTACTTCAACGAAATTCTCATTGAAGTTCTTGTTCATGGACACTGAATAAGGTTTCTCCTTGATTATACTCATTTGACGAAGTTCCAACCAATAGACCTTGTAATTTTCAGTGTCAATGAAACTGACCAACAGTCGTGTAACTTAAGATGTTATTTTATTTTGAAGGGTACCAGTTTCAGCATTTCACTATGCCATCTTCAGGCCCCATACGCATCTCTCCCAATAAACGAAAATGTCATTGATGGCATAGTGAAACGCTGAAATTGGTAGCCTTCAAAATAAAATAACATCTTAGGCTGCACGGCTCACAGTTGTTGGTGAATTTCATTGAAATTGACAATTAATTAACCAGCCGATGTCCCCTGTGTCCATGATGGACCATCAGAGACCTAATAATTTTTTTTTAAGGTGGAGTACTCCAAAAGGTTTCCTTTGCCATCTTACGAATTTGAAGATGGTATTTTTTTTGGCTTGTTGCATGACAGTGATGCATGTGTATAATGACGCATGCCTACATATCAAAATATCCTTCGGCTTATAGTTATTTATTTTGAGTTTTCAAGATAACCTAGTAATTAATATTATTAATTGAAGTGTTATATAATACAGCCGTTAATAACCATTGAATGTTTAAGGTACAACATAGCCTTATTGATCTCAGAATGACTGCTTTCTCTATTTTTTGTCGAACAGGAAGACACCAGGGTCTTTCCTCTGAATAACATTACCATGACAAGAGTATGTCTTTTTAAACAATAACATACAAGAAAATGCACTCCTCGTAATTACCAGTTGATTACTTATGTTTCAACTAGAATACGCAAACAAGCAGTGCCTGTGACATTCTTGCATGGATTTGGTTCCATATTGCAAATCACTGCCACATGATTATAGCAAGTGGTATTTTGTTCGGACCTCTTTAGACAGCAGCACGTTATGGAGTGCAGTTAGTTCTCCTTTGCAGGACATACTGCACACATTACATCACAATTTGCAGTTGTTGTTGTTGTGGTCTTCAGTCCTGAGACTGGTTTGATGCAGCTCTCCATGCTACTCTATCGTGTGCAAGCTTCTTCATCTCCCAGTACTTACTGCAACCTACATCCGTCTGAATCTGCTTAGTGTATTCATCTCTTGGTCTCCCTCTACGATTTTTACCCTCCACGCTGCCCTCCAATGCTAAATTTGTGATCCCCTGATGCCTCAGAACATGTCCTACCAACCGATCCCTTCTTCTAGTCAAGTTGTGCCACAAACTCCTCTTCTCCCCAATTCTATTCAATACCTCCTCATTAGTTATGTGATCTACCCATCTAATCTTCAGCATTCTTCTGTAGCACCACATTTCGACAGATTCTATTCTCTTCTTGTCCAAACTATTTATCGTCCATGCTTCACTTCCATACATGGCTACACTCCATACAAATACTTTCAGAAACGACTTCCTGACACTTAAATCAATACTCTTCAGAAACGCTTTCCTTGCCATTGCCAGTCTACATTTTATATCCTCTCTACTTCGACCATCATCAGTTATTTTGCTCCTCAAATAGCAAAACTCCAAACTTTAAGTTTCTCATTTCCTAATCTAATTCCCTCAGCATCACCCGATTTAATTAGACTACATTCCATTATCCTAGTTTTGCAGTAGAGAACCAGAAATCTGAAAAATGATAGTTGGTTCTCAGTCGTATAATTGAGTGTAATTTTAGGAACGGTTCATGAAATAAAAGAGGTGTTACTCCTTGCTCGAGTTATCATGTTCGTGTGTCCGCGTTTCTGTGCTTGTAAGAGGAATGATCCAGTGAGTGACCGCTAGCTTAACGTGATCTCGTCTCTCACGCCCACAGTGTGTGCCCTGGCCGTCGACCCGTCGGACCTGAGCCAGTGCGACGAAGCGGACACGCAGGAGGTGCGGCCGGTGTGCGCGGGCGACGGACGCGCCATCAGGACCTTCCAGAACCGCTGCGCCGTCTACCGCTACAACCGCGTGAAGCGCACCCGTGAGTACCGACGCTGCCGCGCTGCGAGCCAGCAGACCTCACCTGCACCAAGTCAATGTGTCTAACAGTTTACCATTTCAACATTCACCGACCAGCCAAGGCACAGTGACCACCCAGTGACCCAGTAGCGCGTTGGTTCACCTTTGCAACGCAGTATAGCGGCGATTATGGGCAGCATGGATTCGAAAAGTCGTTGGTAGGTTTAAGGAGGTATGTGTTACCACACGTCTACGCATGGAATTCTCGTAAATTATGGTCCAGTGGTCTGTGGGCGCTGAGGTGGCGCCCGATAGCGTCCAAACAGTGTTCCATCGAGTCCAAGTCAGGTGAATATGATGGCCACGATGTTTTGGGGCGTTCACTATGTTCCTGAAACAACTGTAGCGCTATTTCGGGCTTGGGACATGGACAGTTACACAACTAAAATGTAGACTTTCACGGCCGGAAATATCATGTCCATTATAATTATCTGGGCTGTTATGCCGTGGTCGGTTGACGAATTCTGTGTCGATTCCCAACGTTTCGTCTCCGACGGAAAGAATAGGGAGGATCTTGACGAAGCGGAATATTACCGTAATTTACAAGCCCACCAGGAAGACACAGGACTACCTTAAGCCTGCCAACGACGCTCGCAAACCACTGGAAAAAGCTGGAGTGTATAGGATCCCATGCAGCTGTGGTGATGTTTATGTGGGTACCACTAAAAGAACTGTTTCTAAACGTTTGGAAGAGCATAAGGGAAATTGCAGAAGAGGAGAAACGGAACGATCAGCTGTTGCGGAGCATGCTTTCCAGCCAGAGAACCACAATATTCGTTTCGAGGAGACGCAAGTACTAGCGGCCACATGCGGATATTACGAAAGGCTCTACAGGGAGGCAATCGAAATCGCTAAACACCCTAATAATTTCAACCGTAAGGAGGAGGGTGTGAAATTAAACGGCATATGGATGCCGGTGTTAAAGAAGATGTGTACCATCCGCCCACTACTGGGTGATGGCAACGGCGATCGACGGCGACGGACAGCGGCCAATTGCACTGACGTTTTCAAAACACGTGACGTCACGCCGCGGCGTGGGAGCGCGCGAACACGGAATTTAGCGGCAGTCAGTAGCGAGCCAGTGCGTGTGTTGGACCTTCCATTGAGCTACGGACCCCCTTGAAGATGTCTCCCGCAGTCGGAGACGAAACGTTGGGAACCGACACAGAATTCGTCAACCGACCACGGCATAACAGCCCGGATAATTATAATGAACAGTTACACAACTGGCCGTTAAAATTGCTACATCACGAAGATGACGTGCTACACACGTGAAATTTAACCGACAGGAAGAAGATGCTGTGATATGCAAATTATTAGCTTTTCAGAGCATTCACACAAGATTGGCGCCGGTGGCGACACCTACAACGTGCTGACATGATGAAAGTTTCCAACCGATTTCTCATACACAAACAGCAGTTGACCGGTGTTGCCTGGTGAAACGTTGTTGTGATGCCACGTGTAAGGAGAAGAAATGGGTACCATCACATTTTCGACTTTGATAAAGCTCGGATTGTAGCCTATCGCGATTGCGGTTTATCGTATCGCGACATTGCTGCTCGCGTTGGTCGAGATCCAATGACTGTTAGCAGAATATCGAATCGGTGGGTTCAGGAGGGTAATACGGAACGCCGTGCTGGATCCCAACGGCCTCCTATCACCAGCAGTCGAGATGACAGAGATCTTATACCCATGGCTGTAACGGATCGTGCAGCCACGTCTCGATCCCTGAGTCTACAGATGGGGACGTTTGCAAGACAACAACCATCTGCACGAACAGTGCGACGACGTTTGCAGCAGTATGGAATATCAGCTCGGAGACCATGGCTGCGGTTACCCTTGACGCTGCATCACAGACAGGAGCGCCTGCGATGGTGTACTCAACGACGAACCTGGGTGTACGAATGGCAAAACGTCATTTTTTCGGATGAATCCAGGTTCTGTTTACAGCATCATGATGGTCGCATCCGTGTTTGGCGACATCGCGGTGAACGCACTTTGGAAGTGTGTATTCGTCATCGCCATACTGGCCTATCACCCGGCGTGATGGTATGGGGTGCCATTAGTTAGACGCCTCGGTCACCTCGTGCTCGCATTGACGGCACTTTGAACAGTGGACGTTACATTTCAGATGTGTTACGATCCGTGGCTCTATCCTTCGTGTGATCCCTGCGAAACCCTACATTTCAGCAGGATAATGCACGACCGCATGTTGCAGGTCCTGTACGGGCCTTTCTGGATACAGAAAATGTTCGACTGCTGTCCTGGCCAGCAGATTCTCCACATCTCTCACCAATTGAAAACGTCTGGTCAATGGTGGCCGAGCAACTGGCTCGTCACAATACGTCAGTCACCACTCTTGATGAACTGTGGTATCGTGTTGAAGCTGCATGGGCAGCTGTACCTGAACACGACATCCAAGCTCTATTTAACTCAATGCCCAGGCGTATCAAGGCCGTTGTTACAGCCAGAGGTGGTTGTTCTGGGTACTGATTTCTCAGGATGTATGGACCCAAATTGCGTGAAAATGTAATCAAATGTCAGTTCTAGTATAATATATTTGGTATTTTAAAGATAGCTGCGCAACAGCAACGGTTCCACGTAATAGGGTTAAAAACAGCCGACCAGTTGCAAAGGATAAAGTAATCTTTACCTATGTTTCGATAGATTTAAATCTATCTTTTTCAGAAGGCGGCAGTATTACATTAACATGGAGTGATATGTCATTATCGTTTTTACAAACATCTGCATAGCTCCATTAGTCCATGCATATGCGCTCTCCAACTTCCATGTACTTATTTTTATATGTCTGACAAACCCTATTTTCAGGGCTATGTTTTATTTAGACTAATGGAGCTATGCAGATGTTTGTAAAAACGATAATGACATATCACTCCATGTTAATGTAATACTGCCGCCTTCTGAAGAAGATAGATTTAAATGTATCGAAACCTAGGTAAAGATTACTTTATCCTTTGCAACTGGTCGGCTGTTTTTAATCCTATATAATATATTTGTCCAATGAATACCCGTTTATCATCTGCATTTCTTCTTGGTGCAGCAATTTTAATGGCCGGTAGTGTACTTTTTATTTTTATTTTACACGTCTAGTTCTGTAGTACCAAGTTGGAACCGAGTCAGTGATCGACGAAGAAATAAGAGGAAAGTAATGTCCGATCGGTCACGGGATGGAAACCACAGTGAAAATCTGATGAAGGTTTGCGTAGATGTGTTGGACAGTGTCTTCAGTATGCCTGTCGATCGCGTCACATTGCTCTTTCCAGTTCTGAGTGCACTGTGAACACGTAAAGATGCCTAGAACAATAGTTCCTTTATTTTTTTTTAAGGCACGATGGCCAACACAAAAGGTCTACTGACATCTCTGCATAAATGTTAGTCTTCACTAAAGTCAGGCCTCGCAGGATGTGGGTACTTTTTGCTTACGTCTGGTTAAGCTTAACAATTACTATGCGCTCATTTGGAGATATGGTCTAAAGTTGAACGAACGGTAGCGGTATGAAGAATAGCGGCGGGAGGGGGAGGGGGGGCTGCTGAATCATGTTGGTCGACTTTAATAGCAGCTGGCATATCCAATCAACTTGCTGATTTGCAGGGACTTGCCGATGTTGTCGCTTGTGGGTGTGTGTTAGCTCGCCATAGGTGGTTATGCCCTAGCTAGTAGCGAACGGTAGTGTCTCCCGCCAAATATGAGGGCCTGCTGAGAGATTTCGCCTGGTTTCATGCAGCCCACACAACGTAACTGTCATGTATTTCCTTCTGCACGTCAGTTCTAGGTCGCACACTGCTGCGGCAATGAAGATGCTCCTGCAGCGTTTTCAATGAGAAGTGTTTGATCACCCACAACACAGCCCATATTTGGTTCCTTCTGATTTTCATCTCTGCTTATATGAACCGCTGGCAACGAAAAAATTTCGACACAGAAACAAGATGTAGATCAGTGGACAGAAATAATAGGCGGCTGCCTTCTATGACGAGGGTATCTAAAATGTTTCGACAAGTGTCTGTCGGAACGGCAACTGTGTGGAGAAGTAACTGGAAGGTGTAGTTAACCGATCGGACCTCACTTTCCGAATAGTCCTCGCATTAATAGAGCGAAAGCTGCTTATTCCTCTGAATAAGCTCATATTGTTAACAAGAAATGACATTAAATAAATGAGTATTGAGATGCCAGTGTCAGGATCCCAGCCTTCTGAAAAGGTATCAACAAGAGATTCGCCAGCTAACACCACATATTGCTCGAAATGCCCGTTTCTGAGCCAAAAATACTCCAGTATGTATTGCCGAATGTCAGAAGCGAACGAAAGTAAACACAGTAGATTAATTTTTGTGTTCTACCCACGATTATCGCAGATAACTTTCTAAAGATAAGTATACAGCATTCAGCATTCAGCAGCCGGTCATGACATCCGTGATACTCGCTCCCAGGGGCGAGCCATAAGAATCTTTACAAAGTTGCTTATGTCAGTGGATTTCCTCGTTTGTCGCCTGTATCGTCGCTACAGTGATTCCCCATTAGTCTCTGCTCTGCTTCGTTACACTTTAAGACAAAAAAGAGACACACATCGAAGGAACTGTCCGAATGGGACGGAAATCGGTAGATGTGTACCTGTACGGACAAAAAAATAGTCACAATTTCCGAAAAATTCGGTGATTTATTCAAAAGAAAGTGCTTCACAAATTGACCAAGCCAATAGTGCGTTGGTTCACCTCTGGCCCTTGACATTGATTGATAGAGTTGCTGAAAGTCCTCCTGAGGGATATCGCGCCAAATTATGACAAATTGGCGCGTTAGATCGACAAAATCCCAAGTTGGTTGGAGGGCCCTGCCTATAATGCTCCAACCGTTCTCAGTTAGGGAGAGATCCGGCGACCTTTCCAGCAAGCACGAAGAGAAGCAGTAGAAACTCTCGCCGTATGCCAGCGGGCATTATCTAGCTTAAATGAAAGCCCATATCTTGCCATGAAGGGTAAGAAAACTGGGAGCAGATTATCGTCGACGTACCGCTGTGCTGTAAGGGTGCCGCGGGCGACAGCCCAAAGGGGGTTGGGGGTTGGGTTGTTTGGGGAAGGAGACCAGACAGCGAGGTCATCGGTCTCATCGGATTAGGTAAGGATGGGGAAGGAAGTCGGCCGTGCCCTTTCAAAGGAACCATCCCGGCATTTGCCTGGAGCGATTTAGGGAAATCACGGAAAACCAAAATCAGGATGGCCGGACGCGGGATTGAACTGTCGTCCTCCCGAATGCGAGTCCAGTGTCTAACCACTGCGCCACCTCGCTCGGTGTGATGGACTGGAGTTCAAATGACTCTGAGCACTATGAGACTTAACATCTGAGGTCATCAGTCCCCTACACTTAGAACTACTTAAACCTGACTAATCTAAGGACATCACTAACTTCCATGCCAGAGGCAGGATTCGAACCTGCGACCGTAGCAGCAGCGCGGTTCCGGACTGAAGTGCGTGGAACCGCTCGGCCACAGCGGCCGGCGATGGACTGGTGTGCCGTTTCATTTTATAGCAGGACCCTTTCGGCACCTTAACAACACAATAGTACGTCAGCGATGTTCTACGTCCCGTTTTTTGTCCTTTATGGCAAGCCATCCTGGGCTCACACCGCAGGAAGATAAAGCCCACCCGTACACGATGAGAATTTCTCTCTGCTTCTCTTCGCGTTTGGAAAACCTTACCTAGGCCAGCAATTTCGCTGGATCTCTCCCCGGTTGAGGACGTTTGGAGTGTTATGAGCAGGATGCTCCAACCAGCTGCAGGTTTTGACGATCCAAGGCACAATTTGTCATAATTTGGCACTGTGTCCCACAGTAGGACATTCAACACCTCTATCAATCAATGTCAAGCCGAATAACTACTTGCATAAGGGCCAGAAGTGAACCAACGCATTATTGGCTTGCTCAATTTTTGAAGCACTTTCTTTTGAATAAATCACCCAGTTTTTCTGAAATAGCAATCATTTGTTTGTCCGTGCAAGTAAGTACACATCTACCGATGTCCACCCCATTCGGTTAATTCCTTCGTGATCCGTCGTTTCTTTTTTTCTTTTTTTTATACAGCATATTTTCCTTACCGCATACCATGCCCATTACGACAGCAGGCAGAAATGAATCTCGCGGTAGACAGTGGTAATAGGTCATAAATGGGCTGTGACAATGCGGTGTCACTGTCCTTATATAGCATCTTCCTGTGGGCTATCGCACGTCTTTGTGATTTGTCTCATGACTTGTACGACTACTTTGCTGTCACGCAATACCAAAACTGATTAAGATATACAGTACACTGTGTCATGTACTCAACGCATAACTCTTTATAGGTCTCCGCACTTAAGAATAACGAGAATGGTCATACTGAAAGTTGTCGAACCAGATGACAACAATAGAATTTTCACATAAGTAAATAAGGCTTCACCAATTACTTTGTCGCTGCAGTGGAACAGTAGCTAAATTTTCATTTATAGGTTGTATGACAACCCGCCTGATTTAAGTTCGTGGCTATATGTTGAATTATGCAATGTCGATTACTGATGAGTATTTGTCGTCATTACAGAATAAGCTAAGATTATTGTAATTATGAACTGTCACCCGCTGGGCGCATCGAAGCGGGAGGCGAGCCAGCCAAACCACATGGGCCAGCCTGGAGTATTTTCAGGCGGTTTCCCACATCCAGCTAGAAAAATACTGGGCTGGCACCTATGTCCCATCTCACATACAAGCTGCACAAACATTCAGAAAACGTTCTCACACTCGACCATAGATAAACTTTAGACGCAGCCTAATCGGGTACACAAATCTCTTCCGGAGGGGGAGGGGGAGATGGGGGGAGGGAGTGGTGGCGTCACGAAAGGAATCCGGCCAGCATCTGTTACAAATATTGCCTCAATGCACGTAGTACTGCTGACCACGACAGAAGCGGGAAAAAACAACAGCAGATGAAGCAGAAGAAGATTACGATTATGAAATACTGACCAATCATAATTATTTAAATCATTGTCTTGGCTCTTGTTCATTTTTGTTTAGCTCCGTAGGAATGAAAAGCTTTGAAATGCAAATAAGGTGTAAACTAAATAGTGCAAATGGTGCACTTATAAAACCATAGGTGATTTCACCCCACTTACAGTCATGGCACCTATAGAATCGTCGTTCGACTTCTTCATGCGATATTTCGTCGCTACGAGTTGCTAGCTTGTCCAAAGTATAATGCCATTTATTTTTTCTGTTGGCAGGCATTGCACGCAGGGGAAGCGACTGTTAAAACTGGTTTTTTGAAAACAGCCACCAGTCGCACTTTGTATTTTTTATTTACCTGTTTCGCTCTTCAAATGAACAAGAACATCATCAGAATATACGGTTTAAAGATGGTTGACAGCATTAAAGACTGTGTTTAAAGCTCGCTGACACCTCTAAAGATTAAACTGGTTATACTACGGTACTTACGTTTAAAGTCCGGTAGTGAAGTGATGACATTTGTCCATCTGAAGAGCGAAACTGGTAAATAAACAATACAAAGTGTTACTTGTGGCTGTTTTCAAAAACTTACAGATATTGTCCTAGAAATGGCTATTTACTACAGGGACAAGCTCTGTGTAAGGTACTAGCAGACAAACTCGGCAGTGCCCAGATAATCATTTTGCCAGTTTTCTGTTAGGAACGAAAACATAAAATGAGCCGTGTTTGTAGTGAAGTATAAACAAAATTTCATTTTCCTGTATTAAATTAAACACTTTTGGTATTATGAGACAATCATACAAAGCTCCCGGACAGTCTTTCTGCGCTGGGCGCAGCTGCTTCGCTTGTCTACGACGTGGTTTCGTGAACGCCTCTGTGCCAGTGCCGCTCCATAGCTCCATAGACAGCTATCGTTTACGCCTACAGCCGTTTGCGTTTCGCAGTTGAAAGCCGTCAAAAGCGCTATCAGGCGTCAGGGATTTCCTTAAGTTGACCCGACCGTAGGAGCGTCTTAGTAGTAAAGAAAAAATGTATCAAAACTTTACGCATGCTGCGGTGATTTTTCCATCTATCTCAGTGTTTATGACGTCATATCTCTTGAACTATGTGTCGTACAAAGATGTGTAGATAATTTAAAGGCACATGTTGATACCGTCTGCGAAATATGTTGCGAATACAGTTAGTAGCAAAGAAGTAATAAATTTAAACGTCATGAAGAGTGCGGCAGTTTTTCACTCATCTCGGAGTTTATGAACTCATATCTCCTAAACTATGTGTGGTACCACTATATAATTTTGTAGTTGCATTTAGCGTCATGTGTGGATACTGCCAAAGAAATTTATTGCGAATACAATTGATAGCACAGAAGAAATACATTTAATCGTCATGCATGGTGTAGCAGATTTTCAAGCATTTCATTGGTTATGATATCATGTCCTGAAAAATGATAGGTAGATGGTTCTTACCTTCACAGTGATTGTTGCCAGACAGAAAGGGATACGTATACGAAGTTTGGTTGAAGTCGTTCCAGTGGTTGAAAACACACACACACACACACAACCATTTTTATAATATGTATAGATTAGAAACAGTGTCCACCATAACATGTCACCGGATGTAATATTTGCTGGTTACCGCACAGCGAACTTCGAGTTGAAAAGTAAGGAAAGACACATTTAAACTATAGAATGTTACTGGAATGCCATTACTATTGCGTGGAAGACGAAATTAGACTGTGACGTCAGCCTAATCGGGGCTTAATGGAGTGTTAACAGTTTCGCCTGAAGAGGAGTCAATAAATAAAAAAAAAGAGAGCTACGCATGTTGTGAATAAAACATGTAACAGCGTCACCACTATACATACAGTAGGAGTGAGCGTATCTGCGTCGAGAGAAAGCAGCGTGGTGAGGTATGAAACGTGCTGAGGTCACGGAGAAACCATTACGTCGACTCTGCTAGCAGAAATCTGAGTACGCTGCTGACATAAGAGACTTTCTCAATGGTCGTTGGTAAATCTACGAGTATTGTAGCGGTGAACTAATCTTAATGGAACTATGAGGTTTCGTGAGATATTGACGTACCGTTGTCATCGGTATCTAATAAAAGTGAACAACGACGCTAAATAAGCTGATACACGGCGACATCCAGGAATTTACGTATATTATGCTCGCCTACTCTGTAAAGGGCAACAGGTAGCAGTCTGGTGCAGTTGAAAATCAAATGTAATAATGGAGAAACCCGATATCGTTCGGAGCACACACTTCATGGAACGCTATTGGAAGTGGGTCTTCGCAGCAGAAGACCCTTACGTGAGCTCTTGTCATACGAACGGGATGGTCACATTACGGTTCCAGTAGAGATTTTCAGCTGAATCACATCTGCTGCATCACCTGCCGGGTTAACATCAAATTGTAGGAGAACTCCTGCTCGCTAAAAGTATCGCCGGGGGTTGTCTGGTTGGTAGCGGCAGCATTATATCACTAGGACATTAACCTAAACATCTCTGGGGCCTGTCTTTGTTTTCGTGGTGTAAGTTTAAAGTGCGTTGTTGGTCTTACCTTTCATAATGCATAGGATATTTCTCGGTGGACATAACGTTCTCCAGCAAGACAAATGGCCATGTGACAAGGTGGTAATCATTGTGGTCTGCGGAGATGCTTGTTTCCAGATCCTGGCCTTAGACACACAGTTGATTCCATATATATTAAAGAATCATAGAAGTCATTGAACATTATCCTAGAACATAGAAAACAGCCCCCCGTAATCTACAGGAAATGTGTAGTTTGTTTCGCCTAACTGCTCACGTGTAATGAATGCCACGCTAGACTGCACGTAATTTGTATGTTAAAACTGAAGCAAACGATATCACGCGTTGGCTTCTCACTATGTACTTTCTCCAAGAAGCAGCCTCCACATGTGTTCGACAATTAAATCCTGGAAATATTTATGATATGAAAATACCGTTCTAATGTGTGATACAATTTGAATTTTTTTTGTAATATACCGCCTATGGAGGTACCGTGTGCCAACGTGTTTAAGGCATCCTAAATCGTTTTCATCATGGAGTTTCAGACAGATTTCCGGAATAATTTTAGTGCTGCCTTTGACATTACGTTTTCAAGTGACTGAATTATCATATTGGTTGAAACTAGAGACAAACTTTAGTAGACTACTTACGTCAACTTAACGTTCAACTAAACTGAAAAGGTAGCCCGGGGAAACTCCAGTAGCTGAACGAGATATTGAAGATGTGGCAACTGCGCGCTGTTGTGGGAACTTAAGAGTGAATGAGCGTGATATTTTCGTAACCAAATATTCAGGTGGATAGAAAGTCTCAGTGGGATGGAGGCTATGTTTGTTACCTTTCAGATACAAAAACACAGTAATTGAGGGTTTGAAAACTGTTGGATCGCTTGTGGTGAGCGCTAATGACGCTTTAATGTATTTTTCTACACGGATGTAAATCATAAGCCGGAAAGATGTGGGCCTTGCGACATACACAGGAAAGTAATGTGATGGTTTATCCCGGAGACATTCGTAATATGTCAGAATCCCGTGTTGGTAAGGTAGATGCGTGAAGTTGAAAAACTACTAGGTTGGTGCGTAATTTCGTAGCGTTTTTACTTGGCATGTTGGTATTCCGGTTGCTATGGGTTTATTTATCGACTGTCATTTTTTATTTGAAGTTCACTGTCGCTATCTGAATTCATATAATGTCATTTTGTGAGTTGGAGGTAGTAAATGGAGCTGTGGGCGCTAGTAAATGGAGCGCCAAGTGGAGAAATCGTAACATTTCCGACATGTTCTTCTGTTTGAGTCCAATAGAGCGGTAACAGCAGCGGAGGCAGCCAGAAACGTTTGCGCTGTGTGTGGGGATACTACCATTGGACACAGCAGGGCATGAAAATGGTTTTCTCGTTTCAGGGAGACTTTACTGTCTCCACATTCAGAAAGACCTTCGGGGTTTGATGAAGATCGTTTAAATGCATTAATTCACAATGATATATGTCAGTGTTCTCAAGAACTGGCAAATGTAATGAACAGTAATCATTCTACCATCGTGCGACATTTCATGCGATGAGGAAGGTTCAAAAATCGGGTGTAAGGGTACCGCATGCTCTAAGCCAAAATCACAAAAATCGGCGGTTGATCATATATGCATCTCTGCTGTCTCGTCATCAACTCGCCCGTAAGCAACGCTGACCATACTTTCATGTATTGTTACTGGTGACGGAAATATGTCTTTATACTAAAGTAAGGAAAAGAAATGAACGGATGAGCCCAAACAAGACAGCAACTCCCCGTACGAAGACCTGTGCGCATCCACAAAAAATAATGCTATGCATCTGGAGGAACAGCGACGGTGTTGTGTATTACAAATTGGATCCCCGAAGTGTAACCATCACTGCTGACATTTACTGTGAACAACTGAGACGTCTTGCGGACTCAGTCCAAGAAGAACGCTAAGGAGGACTGCGTAGAGTGGTGCTACTCAACGATAAAGCCCGCCCGCATTCTGTTAGACTGACAAAAAAACACTACACAGGAACTGGGTAGGGAATTCATTCCGCACCCAAGTTATTCACCTGATCTTGCGCCCTCAGATTTTCATCTTTTCTGCTTCCTGTCGAACAACTTTTAAGGAACTTCCTTTCCGGATGAAAATACGCTCCGAACACGGCTCGACGAGTTCTTCGTCTCAACAACATGTGATTTCTAAAATCGCGGAATTTAAAAGTTACCCCAACATTGGCAGACTGCTGTAAATAGTGAAGGAGAATATATTACTGACGACCAAAGTCTCTGTTATGTGTATCTGTTGTATTTATTAAACTTATGGAAGAACGCTACGAACTTAGGCATCCATCAAATATTTGAAGATAATTTAGCTGTATCTTTCAGGAGTTCAGAATCAGTCTAAGACTTTTTTTTTTTTTGTAAGAATATACAAGAACTAAACGATAAAGGTTAACAACGTGCAAGTATGGTGTAGCTGAAGTCGAGACGAACAAACTGGTATGGGATACCTGTGTCTGGGAAACAGCCTCAAATTGGCCTTCAAAAGCTACAACGCATGTGCGCCGCGCGAAATTTTGGCTAAAATCGTTGTTGAATATTGAGATACCGTTGTTCTTGCACTTGAAAAATGTCAAATAGATATTTGTGTAAATTTTTCTTCAAAATATCGTGAATTTTAGCAACAAAAAATAACAGATAATTCGTTTTGTTTGTTTGGCCTTCTTACTACGAAGCTAATGGGCTTGTAGGTGTTATGATCATATCGCACAGTATAGGTAATTATCTTATGCATAACGCTTACAAAATTGCTTTTTCTTTCACTACCCTAACGAAAAAGTATAAATCTATAAGGTTAACGAAATAGCTGTCTGAGCCAGTGGCGTAGAAGAGCGAGAGGGTACTGAAAACATGGCGGGTAGCTTTTGTAGGCCAGTTCGATTTCGCTGCTCGGTAGACCGCGGGTATCATATATCAAATTGTTCGTTTTGCGTTCGCTTGCACCAATGTGGCAAGTTGTAAACAGTTATCGTTTTATCCTGTACCGGGCGATTCAAAGAAAGAACAGATTTCAGATGTTTATTACAGACAAATTATAAAAGATAGAAACACATTGTGCATGTCTCTGGGTAGAGAAAGGTTCAAACTTTTGACACAGTTGCACCGTTTGTAGCAACAGGGCAACTACGCCACAAGAGGCATCATTTTGTATCCCGGAATTTACGCGAAGTCAACCAATTGTTCAAGTGCAAGGCGCGCTGTACCATCGATTCAGCAAGCACATATATGACTGGCGTACAAAATTCTTGGTAGTTGGTTTCCTATGCAAAGGGAAGAGCACTGGTCGGCCACGCACTTATGATGAAAACGTCGAACGTATCCGAGATGCGTTGACAAGGAGCCCTCGGAAGTCCACAAAACTGGCAGGTTAGGAACTTCAACTTCCTCAAACAAATGTGTGGCGCGTTCTGAAACGATGCGTGCATATAAGGCCCTCCGGCGACCTTAACAAAACCCTATCCCTAGACCACGGGTATTGGTAGTACGTATAAAACTGGACCTATACCGGTTGAGATTAATAGTCGGAGGGAGTTTAACTTGACTCCAATACTCTTTCATGCAAAGCATAATCAGCATCAGTTCGTGTTCACAGTGAGACTTGAGAGCTTAATGTATATTTCTGCTACTTTTCGTCAAATGGCTGCTTGGCTAATTGCATTCCTCTCCGCGATTCTTATTACTAGCTTTGAACGCATTCTTGTGTTATTCACGTAAAAAGGACACTGGTGCTTGCCTATCCTATCCTTCATCTGAAGTAGTTCGCCGTATCTAACGATTTTCGTGTCGACAGAATGTTAAACTCTTTAACCAACCTATCTTTCACCTCCTGGTTACTCATCGTCATCGACTAACAAAGCAGTCATTAACGATTACTATCTATAATGATTTTCGGTACAAGATCGTTTTTTTTAATGAATTTTTGAAAAAAATAGCTGTAGCATAATTAATAAACACGATAAACCTAAAAATGAGAAAAGTAATTTCAACTTGAAGTTACCGTGGAGCAAGCAGTTAACACTCAGTTTGTGAATACTTTACTAAATATTGCCCGGAACAAGGCATGAAGAGCAAAGCACCGGTTTACTACACAGTTGAGGAAGAAAAGCAATTGCTGCAGCATTAATAGTTTCTGGCTGCTTCAGTGCATTTTGGCAAAACAATTTTCGTACAGACCTTGACCGACAGACACAAACACTAGGAGTGATCTTGCTGCAGTCGTGATTTATTTTTCTTTAAAGAGAACAATATTTCTTAATAATTCCTTGAATAAGTCGATAACTTATACTGATTGATAGAAACATTGTTGCTACACTTGCTCTGCGTTGGGACCGTAAAATAACTGCAATGGAGGTGATGCAAACTGTCTGCAAACTGTTACACTGACAGAAAGGGGTGCACGAGATGTCTCATAGAAGTATAAAATTCCTGTACCACGTTTGTGTAAGAGCTGGAACAGCTGTTGTGGTAGTCTGGTACAATGCACTGCTTGTAAGAAACGAACAGCTCCGAAACTCGGGAGTCTTCTTCAGCACTGCACTTTGTTTATCCTTTTTTCAAATTTTCTCTCTCTCTCTCTCTCTCTCTCTCTCCTCCCGTTTCTTGTCTCACAAGTAACACACCGTTCTGCTTTAGAGAGCAGCCACGTAGCCGACGGTCACGTTTTCAGAATAGTTAGGTCTGTCCCACTCCTAAATCAATATATATTATAAAAATAAGCGTACAACGTGCGTGCCGTTAAAGCTCAGAAACGAGCCCCAGTACGATCGAGGGAGTTATATGGTGTGGTAGCTCTCTGTCACCACAACGATAAAGAAGGTTGCCGTTTTTACCTGAAGGGCCGCGCGGCATTAGCCGAGCGGTCTTAGGCGCTGCAGTCATGGTCTGTGCAGGTGGTCCCGGCGGAGGTTCGAGTCCTCCCTCCGGCACGGGTGTGTGTATTTGTCCTTAGGATAATTTAGGTTAAGTAGTGTGTAAGCTTAGGGACTGATGACCTCAGCAGTTAAGTCCCATAAGATTTCGCACACATTTGAACATTTTTACCTGAAGGGCGTGCTTTTGAAGATATACGGGGTGGGAAGTTTCGGCGTCTAGAAATTTCTAGAACATTCGAGAGCATTCGAGAGAATTCCACAACATTCCAGAATGTTCCACAATGATTCGGGATGGTTGGGAATGGGAAAGTTCGGAAATAGTCTGGGACATTCGGGAATATTCCAGGCTGTTTGGGAACATCCCTGAACATTCCAGATCATCGTGGAACATTCCAGAACGCTGTCGAATGTTGTGGAATGTTCTGAAACATTGTGGACCATTCGAAGCCTTTTTGGTATGTTCTGGAATTCGCCACTGGTGGCGCTACTAATTGGTAGGGATAGGTAAAGCAAGACTCGTCGTGGGTTCGAACGTTAGTTTCTTTTTAGTGACGAAGGGAAGAATGGAAAAAGCAGTGCAATGAGTGAATAAATCAATCAATGAATTTCAAACCTTTACGAAACTTTTTCTCACTGACGACCTCCAAAAATGATGAAAAGGTTAAAAGTTTGTCGCTTAGTACATTTTCCCTGTTCATGCAGTAAAACTGCCACATGACGTATGACGCTGCAACTTATTAGTTCTTTACTACTAACTGCATTTGTGACATATTTTTAACAGTATTCACATATGTCACTGAAAGTGCTAGAAAAATGACAACATTGTACGACGTTTAATTCAGGAGATATGGTTTCACAAATAGTGAGTGCATCAAAAATTACCCCATCATGCAAGACGTTTAAATTTATTACTCCGTTGCTACTAATTCTATTCACAACATATTTCGCAGACAATAGGTCCATATACCACTGGAGACTATATCGTCCCACAGCACACAAGTATGTGTACCTATAAGAAATAGGCATACATAGGAGGAGGAGGAGACTGACAAAGATAGGGGAGTGGGTAATGGACAGAGAGAGTGTGAGATGGAGGAAGTGGGCATAGAGAGGGGGTGATGGGTGTAGGAAGGGAATGGTGGAGTTATGGATAGGGGAATGGGTAGAGGGAGCTGGGAGGAAAGGTGGATGAAGAGAGAGGGGACAGGTAGAGAGAGGGGGGGAGGAAAAGGTGGACAGAGACAGGAGGATATGGACACAAACAGGGTGCGAAAAGAGATGGACAGAGGAAGGTGGAAGTAGGAGATGGACAGAGATAGGAGGGAGGAGAAAATGGACTAATAGAAAACTGGAATAAATAAATACCCGGGTAAAGCCAGGTTTCTCAGTTAGTGAATGTCAGAAGTGTCAGTGTCACTTATCGACCTCAAGTAGTTACTAATGAAGGCCACATCTGGACAAACATTAGCCTCAAAGTTTTCATGAAACTAGCTCCACCTGTCGGGCGGTCACATTCTGCCCTTTGTCAAAACTGTCTGTAGCAAAGGTTTCCATTTATTTTGCATACTGACTCGACTGAATAATCTCTCTGTATCTCCCAAGATCCGTTAGATGTTTTAGTAGTGTGTCGATTTTCCTCCTGCCTATGTTTTTTTTTGCATGGTAGACGGTGCCCGTAAAGTGTAAGCATGGCAGTCTGCTGGTGATTCGCAGAGTACTGAACGAGGGATTACATTACTTCAGAAACTGGAGTTGATGCGTGAGAATCACGAATCAGTCTCGGCCCGACCATTTATTTTTAGGTTTCCCGTCGTTTTCCTAAATGCAGGGTGATTTATTTGCCCCTACCGCTGTCATTTTATGCATCCCACAATGTTATAGCTGGTCTTCATAAATCAGGCGAGGGATTTTCATATTCTCTCGCTCTCTAAGCGCACACTATTAGTCATACAGAAACAATGAACAGGGTATTTTTGTAGCGAATTTGATGAAATTGAATTTTGTACTGGGATACGTTCCCGACGGAGGCAACAGTTATCCTTTTATTTAAGAAAAACAACCAAATGTCACCTTTGAACGCACCTCTATCCCACATTCATCCCTCGCCAATCAGGATTTCTAGTACGTTGCTCATGGCACTTCCTCCTACCACAGTACAGATATTTGCGAATGCACGAATTTTTTTCACATTCGAATTTTTTTGGTCTCTATTGACTGCCCTTATTACGCCATTAGCTTAGTCGCGCGCTTAAAAATTGTAAAACTGACTTTAGTGCAAATTTTACCTAATAATTTTGTGATTTAACGGCACAAAATAAACAATTACGTCGTTGTATTCGTCTGGTCTTTAGGTTACGACACTACTGTGCTTGTAAAGTTTAAGTTGGGATCGAATTTTCATCGTAACTAGTTACAGCGTAACGTTTACAAAAGTCGTTGTTCATCCAATACCCTCAGGGCACGTTTAAATTAATAATGTTAACGAAGTAGCCGACTATGCTGGTGACGTAACAGCTCAATCAACAGAGTCGCAAAGGTCGAATATTGAGAATAGTTCGAGTTGTTGAAAATTTTTGTACAGTGTTGGGTGCGAGTTGTCACGAACAACAAACTAGAAACTCTGACTGCTGAGGGATGAACGTGGGGTGGAGGTGCGTTTGATGGTCCCTTTGTACGTTTTTCTTGACTGTCTCTAAAATCTTGGCCTCCAGCGAACGTATCGCAAAAGAAAATTTAACTGCATTAAATTTACTACTAAAAGATCTTGCCCTTTTTTTCTATATGACTAGTAGCTCGTGCGGTAGCGTTCTCGCTTCCCACGCCCGGGTTCCCGGGTTCGATTCCCGGCGGGGTCAGGGATTTTCTCTGCCTCGTGATGGCTGGGTGTTGTGTGCTGTCCTTAGGTTAGTTAGGTTTAAGTAGTTCTAAGTTCTAGGGGACTGATGACCATAGATGTTAAGTCCCATAGTGCTCAGAGCCATTTGAACCATTTGAAGATCACTACATAACACATTACAAAGCTGTTTGTTATCCGAACTGAATGGCGGCCAGTGTGCTTCGCTTAGTGAGCAAGAGAATATGAAAGTTTCGCGTGTGCTTTGTGGAGGCCAGATATAACATTGTGGGTTGAGTAAAACGAGAGCGGTAAGGACAGTTGAATCGTCCTGTGTATTCGGGAGTTCAGTGAGGAAGGTCTTTTTCTTGCGCCACTGTCACGCATCTACGAGGAGTCGGCATGATTATGGGATTTCGCATGGTTAATTTAAGGTGTGACAGCATGCCCTTCCCATCGCCACTCCAACTGTCTGCGTGTAGTGTTATCCATATGAAGGTGTGCGAGCGTTTTGTTTTTGAGAGTCGTGTAACTGAGGTGGATATAGGAAACCACCTAAAAAAGGCAGCTAGGCTGGGCAGCACCCCGGCCCTAATCGTGAACGTGGCCGAATCCCGGAAGCGGCGTGCTAATAGGAGCGGCTATCCGGGCGGCTTCCAGGAGGAAGATCGCGTATAATTAAGTACCCAAATCATGCCAAATCGATGTGGTGCTCCGCCTCTAATGACCACGCCAGCAGGACGTGCGGCTCTCAACCTCGTTCAGACATGTACCTTGAAATCCACATTGTTGAATCTCATTTACACTGTGGTACCAAAAGTCATGCACAGCGATATGCATGTGTACAGACGGCGGTAGTATCGCGTACTCAAGATACAAAAGGCTGTGGATTCGCAGAGCTGTCATTTGCACTCGGGTGATTCATATGAAAAGTTTCCGGCGTGATTATAGCTGCACGAGGGAATTAACAGACTTTGACCGCGGAATGGTAATTGGAGCCAGACGCATGAGACATTCTATTTCGGAAATTGTTAGGAAATTCAATATTTCGAGATCCACAGTGTCAAGAGTGTGCCGAAAATTCAAAATTTCAATCATTACCTCTCATCACGGACAATGCAATGGCCTGTGGTCTTCACTTAACGAAAGAGAGCAGCGGCGTATGCGTAGAGTTATCAGTGCTAACAGAAAAGCAGCACTGCGTGAAACAACGCAGAAATCAACGTAGGACATACGGGGAGTGTGGCCGTTAGGAATGTGCAGCGAAATTTGGCATTCGTGAGCTATGGCAGCAAAAGACCTACGCGAGTGCCTTTGCTAACAGCGCAACATAGTCTGCAGCGCCTTTCTTGGTCTCGTGACCGTATCGCTTGGACCCTATACGACTGGAAAACTGTAGCGTGGTCAGGTAAGGCACGATTTCAATAGGTAAGAGCTGTTGGTAGGGTTAGAGAATGGCGCAGACTGTTCGAAGCCATGGACCCAAGTTGTCGACAAGGCACTGTACCAGCTGGTGGTGGCTTCATAATGGTGTGAACTTCGTTTATTTGGAATGTATTGGATCATTGAGTGGCAATGGTTATGTCCGGCCACTAGGGGACCATTTGCAGCTATTCCTGGACTTCATGTTCCCAAACAACGATTGAATTTTTATGGATGACGTTGCGCTGTGTCACCGGGCCACAGTTCTTGGCGACTGGTTTGAAGAACATTGAGGATAATTGGAGCGTGTGATTTGGCCACACAGATCGTCCGACATGAATCGCATCGAAAATTTATGGGACTTAATCGAGAGGTCAGTTCGTGCAAAAAATCGTGCACAGAATCGTGCACCGGCAACACTTTCTCAGTTATGGACGGCTATAGAGGGAGCATGATTCAGTATGTCTGCAGGGGACTCCCAGTGACTTGTTGAGTCCATGCCACGTCGTGTTGCTGCACTACGCCGGGCAAAATGAGGTCTGGTACGATATCAGGAGCTATCCCATGATTTTTGTCACCTCAGTGTGTAACGATACTGTGCACAGAATATGACGATTTTCATTATTAGGTCACATTCGTTTCATCCCTTGTTATCGTCTGACAGACCTAGCATTCCGTATCTAATGACCTCGAAGTCAACGATATCTCAGACCCTAACGTCTCTTGCTGTATTTGCGGAATTTTCTTGCTTTGGACAGCAAAACATCTTTCAGTCACGTGCGTCAAGATTAAGTTTAACTTACGGGAGGGTGCAAGAAAACAAGTAACGAATCGCTGCCAATGCCTTGAATGCAACCAAGTCTTCTTGTTAGCCGTCTCCTGAGCCAGAAAGCGTGTGAGACGTTCCAAGAAACACGCACAAGACGAGCGCACCCAGACAGCGACTTACGTTCGTTTTATCTGACGGTGCTCATCATTCTCTGCTCTACCGAAAGAGCCCATGTACTGTGTAGTGGCTAGCCTCGTCCCGGTGTCAGCTCACTCGCCAAGCACCGTTACCCATCAGAGGCTGTTGCTCATCATTCGAATCTCCCTTCTGCATTGGATGTTATGACTTGAGCATCGTAAGATTACATTAAGGATGTTGCCTTAAGCGAGCACTAATTGCAGAAGTACAAAGGCAAAGCAAGTCGAGGCGTACGACCCCGCTGGGGACTGTCACCTACAGTTTTGTAATTATATCTAGAGGAAGCAACAAAACAATATCAGTAAAGGCTAGATTTTACTATTACAGCTGATAAGTGTTTGCTGAGAACGTTGTAACGCTGTCACACACGACAAACGAATTGGAAGATCAGTTGAATAGAACGGATAACAACCCGGAAAGCGGTTGTGCGAGGTTCAAAATGGCTCTCACTATGCGACTTAACTTCTGAGGTCATCAGTCCCCTAGAACTTAGAAATACTTTAACCTAACTAACCTAAGGACATCACACACATCCATGCCAGAGGCAGGATCGAACCTGCGACCGTAGCGGTCGCGCGGTTCCAGACTGTAGCGCCTAGAACCGCTCGGCCACCCTGGCCGGCGTTGTGAGAGGAATGTCAATAAAAATAAAACGGCTCAATGGAATGTAGTCTAATTAAAACAGGCGATTCTGAGTGAATTAGATTAGAAAATAAGACACCAAATATAACACATGAGTTTTGCTGACGATAGCCGAAGTAGAGATAATATAAAATGCAGACCATCAATAGCGGGAAAAGCATTTTCTGAAAAAGAAGAATTTGTTGACATTTAATATAAATTTAAGCGTTAGAACGTCTTTCCTTGAAGGTATTTGTGTGGAGTGCAACTTTATACGGGAGTGAAACGAGGATGACAAGTCGTTCATACAACAGAAGAATTTCGAAGCTTTCGAAATATGGCGCTACAGAAGAAGACTGAAGATTAGATGGGTATATCGGATAACTAATGACAAGATATCGAAGCGAATAAAGGTGAAAAGGAATTTATAGTACAATCTGACTAAAAGAAGAGATATCTTGCTTGATACAATATATCTTGAGGAATCAAGTAATCGTCAATTTGATAACGGAGAGATACGTGGGGAGAAAAAATTATAGAGGGACACTAATACTCGACTAGAGTAAAGAGATTCAAATGGATGTAGTTTGCAGTTGTTATACAGATGTAAAGGTATTTTCGTAAAATGGGCTAGAGTGGAAAGCTGCAGCAAAGCAGTCTTCGGATTGAAGACCAGAGAAACAGTAACAGCATAGCCAATAGTCTGCATTAGAATAGGAGCAAATTAACATGTATATTAATATTAGAATCAGACTTCTATAGATGGTAAATTAATTTAGTTACACAGAGAGTTACTTTGTAAGATTTTTAAATTAGGAATATCTTCTGGAAACATATGTATCGAGTGTCACATTACACGACAGAAGAACATTGCTCATGGAAACGGAAGGGAGTATGAAGCGTGATTCATTTCAGATTTGGTGCACGAGGCAGATTGCATTGATGAAGTAGTCAACGAGAAAATGCTTCGAATAGGAGGTATGTGTAAAACCATATCTGCTCATGGATGAGACAGCTATGATGAGATAAGGAGCAAGCCGGGTAAACCGTCGAGCACTGATACCGATCAGCCTATCTGTTGGTCACCCATCAGAAAGTCCGCATCATGGTGACAGAGGTATAATCTGAAATTATTTCTCTGTATAGGAATAGTGAGATCACTGGTGAACTAGAGGTCGCAAGAGAACCATATTTTGAGGTTTTCCAACACGCCACTCACCACGTATGCATTTCGTCAAATGTAAAGTTATGTCTCCACTGTTGTTATGCCTTATGTTGTTACGACCAATGTCTCATTCCAAGAAAAATCTGCTACATACAAATGTCACTTAGATTTAAGGGACAAGATGCAGTTTCAGTTGGCAGGTCATAATTCTGTTTTAATCTTCTGCAAGCCCCGAAGAGCAGCATGAAATATGCACGGTGGTATTCCATGAAGATATTGGAAGATATGTCTCTTCTATTTGGCGATGGAACACTAAACTCATGTGATAAAATTACTTAACTCCTTCCTCATCTCACTTCTCCCTTGTGACCATGATAACTACTCACAGGCAGTCGAAAAGAAATACCAGCTTTGGCGTCCAGTGAATTTCTTGTCATTATTCTTCTCAGAAATACATGATTGAATTTGTTATGAAGTGGCTTCCGCGATTCCTTCCATTTTTGTCAAGATGATGTACAAAAGCTGATGAGAGGAGTGTTAGAGCTTAACGTCCCACTGACAATTACGTTAATGGAGAAGTTCGAAAAGGGCAAGTGTGGGGAATAAATTGGCCAGCCCGTAACAAAATTCGTCTTGTTCGATTAAGGGGAACAATGAAAAATCAAAATCTGTGTGGCTGAACTGGGGTTTGCGCCCTGCTGCTCGCGAATGCCTGTCCAATGCCTTACCCACTCCACAAACTCGCTCGAAAGGTGATGAGGTGTTCGTTATGATCAGATGTTACTACAGAAGTCGTCTATGGTCGGTGTGAATATTAACCAGGAACGAGAAATCACTAAGAGCAACTTAATTTTGCATTTTCATTAATTTTGGAGATTAGCTTTCAGTTTTGTTTTGAAATGGAAATATGAAATGTTATACGCCAAAAGACCAGATTTTTATGAGATTAATTATGGGGTATAACACTGTTGTAGTACTGACAAGAAGTTACGGAGTAAAATGACATCAATTCTAGGGATTGTTCTGCTTTAGTTGCGACATCTGACTGGCGCATGTCTCTCTCCCGCAAACCTGCACTGTCGCGAACGATTAGACTATGTGGGAGATTTTACAAACCATAAGCTGTAAAAGTACCGCAGCCTTCCTTATAATAAACGTGATCCGCGTAGTGAGTGGTTTCACTACATTTTCGGACAAGGGGCATCACACACTTCATACACTATGTCTTGTCTCTACGGCACAAGTTTCCATTCAGAACGTCGTAAATATCAAGTGTCGTTTGCATCGGCGCTAGTTTCCGCGAAGAGATGGTTCAAATGGCTCTGAGCACTATGCGACTTAACTTCTGAGGTCATCAGTCGCCTAGAACTTAGAACTAATTAAACCTAACTAACCTAAGGACATCACACACATCCATGCCCGAGGCAGGATTCGAACCTGCGACCGTAGCGGTCACGCGGTTCCAGACTGAAGCGCCTTTAACCGCACGGCCACACCGGCCGGCTCCGCGAAGAGAAACATGAACTTCTGAACGGCATTCCATTCAAACAGTTGTAACAGCAGCACAGAAAACCCCACTTTCCATTATTTTTTACTCCGTAATTTGTTGCCAGCCTTATAAAAGAATTATAATAATACATTTATTCCATACATTTCGCTCAAAAATACCATTTTTCTATTAAAAAATTATAAAGCTACGTTGGTGTGTAGATGATTAATAAACCAATGAAAATGTGGTGTTTAGATCACGCGAAGCTCACTGTCGGTCTAGTGAAAAGAGATTACAAATATTTTTAAGGGATCAAAAGTTTTGAACCGGGAACTTTATTCACCTCACATTTCACGCTCATATAAGTTACCTCAATAGGCCCTTCACATGGCTACCTGGTAACAGTGGCCGCACAGGAGATGACTAAAGCCGTGGGATACCTCATAACATCGTGTAGGACCTCCTTTTGCTCGCCAGTGCGTAACAGTAGACCTGGCATGAACTCAACAAGTTGCTAGAAGTCCCCTGCACAAGCATTGTGCCATGCTGTGAGTCGTCCATAATGGAGAAAGTGCACGACCTGGCCTCTCGATTACGCCCCACAAATTTTCGATGGGATTCATGTCGGGCGGTCTGAGTGGCCAAATGATTCGCTTGAATTGTTCAGAGTGTTCTTCAAATCAGTTTCAAACAATTGTGGCCCGGTGACAGGACGCATTGTCATCCATAAAAATTCTATTGTTATTTTGGAACATGAAGTCCATGAATGGCAGCAAATGGTCTCCAAGGAGTCGAACGTAACAATTTCCGGTCTATGGTCGGTTCAGTTGGACAAGAGGACCTAGTCCATTCCATGTAGACACAGTTCACACCATTATGGAGCCACAGCCAGCTTACACAGTCCTTTGTTGAGAACTTGGGTCAATGGTTTCGTGGGGTCTGCGCCACATTCGAGCCCCACCATCGGCTCTTATCAGCTGGAACCGAGACTCGTCTGACCAGGCCACCGAGACTCATCTGACCAGGCCACGGTTTTACAGTCGTCTGCGGTCCAACAGATATGCTCACGAGCGCAGGAGACGTGCTGCAGGCGATGTCGTGCTGTTAGCAAAAGGTCTCGCGTCGGTCGTGTGCTACCGTACCCCATTAACACCAGATTTCGCCGCACTATCCTAACTGATACTTTCATGTACTTAATCTGTTATAAATGATTTAGAAACGTTAGTTTACAAAGTGTGTTTCACCATAAGAAATAACGATTTCAACGAGAGACATCAAAATGGGAAGTGTGAAAGTATCAACCCTCTGAAATATAACCTGTGAACCATTTACAAAAGCCGGCCGGGGTGGCCGTGCGGTTCTAGGCGCTACAGTCTAGAACCGCGCGACCACTACGGTCGCAGGTTCGAATCCTGCCTCGCGCATGGATGTGTGTGATGTCCTTAGGTTAGTTAGGTTTAAGTAGTTCTAAGTTCTAGGGGACTGATGACCTCAGAAACTAAGTCCCATAGAGTTCAGAGCCATTTGAACCATTTACAAAAGATTAAGTACTATAAACGGAATAAACTTACAGAGACATCCAAATCCTGTGTGACTATACCGCTAACTACACTAAGAAAGATTGGAGACACTTGGATAAATAAGGCAGAAGTAAGGTATATCTTGGTGCAAAAATACCGTTAACTTATGGCCAATCCCTACTTGTATTTTATACAGTATGATTCCATTTGTTAACAGTCACTCAAAGATCTGAGATGGAACATCCGTCGATTACATCGCTGTTGCTTGTCTGGATACCGCTACTGATATAGCCATAGTGCGGGTTGCAGAAAACGTCTTCGGTAGGGGCAGATGAATCATCCTGTATATGAAACGAAAGAATAATTTTGGAAACAACCGACAGACCATGGATAACACGTCATCTACGATACCCTTTCTCCAGGATTGCAAGGTGAGCTTAGTATCCAGGAGAACTTCTGAGAGGTTTGGAAAGAACGACAAAGGTTCTGGTAGAACTGAACGTGGGAGAGAGCATTACCCACAAAACCAAGGAGCTGGGTTCGAATCCCGGCCCTGCATACAGTTTTAATTCGTTATAAAGCCACAGACTCTCGTTTTTTTAGTTAAACTCAACATTATAAAATGAACTTTACTGTCAAACGTCCTGTCGACAAGAGGCTCGCTATAGATGAAGAAGAGAAGGCAGAGGGGGTTCAGCAGAACACCTTGCAAGAGCCTTGCCAATAAGGACGGAGATGGCCTGGAAGAAACAGGCGCCTTTTTGTACAACCGATTAGGACTTCTCACGAAGAGAGACGTTCTTAGAAAACCAATTAGGCAAGTAAATACACATTTTTAATGGCATGATGGCCTCTTTCCTACGCTATCGTTTTCCCCGCCTTCTCCATCTCTCTGTCGGATTCGTTTACGTTTCTGTTAAGACATTATGTTTAATTTCTCAGCGCAAATATTTCAAATAAGAAATTATTGCAGATAGTAGAAGATCACTTACTCTGTGAACACTTAGAATTCCGTTGAATAACAGAGTATGACATTAAGCAAATGATCTCATTATGAAAGATGCCTCATGCTCTGGATTGGTTAGGAGCTGTAATACGCTGTAACCATATTTCTAATTCACCAAGGGGGAATTGTTTTCTATCATGAATAAGCAGTGACACACTAGCAGCTTATAGAAATGAGTTCGATAGAGAAGTGCCAATGCTCTCGCTGTAGAAGTGCCACAAACTACGATCCAAGGAGGATGAGATCATCTGGAAGGCTTTACAACTTATTTAAAAGGAATTAGGATAACGCAAAAACTTTCATATCGACTTGAATGAAAGTATAAAATTCTTCACTTTGCTTAGTGCTTGGCACATGTCTTGGAAAATGGTTAAACACGAATCCCATATATTCTTTAATTGTATACTGTATGTGTGAGGAGTACGGAGGGAGGAAGGGGGTGGGGGCTAAAGGGGGAGCTACGCTCTGTGTTTATGTGCTTCAGAATTGCCATTTTTCTTCATTCTGCCAACGTTGTGATGATATCTCTTTTTATGTAAGACCTCCACCGTAGCCGACATCGCTAACTCAACTGTGTGCTGTGGCGCTCGACTCGCATGTAGCCGGTTGGAACCACAGCGATGGAACAAATGTTCGCCACCACTTTTTGATCGGCAAGCGGAAGAGAGGTGGTGGCGTAAAGTTGCCGGTGTCATGTATTAAATTCCAAACCTGACCTGAATGTATCATGGAGTGGGGTCATGTGACACTCTTTATGCAGATCCGTCTGTCAGAGGGGAAGCTGAGCTCGGTGGCCGCTGTGGCTATTCGACAGGAGTGAGCTGTGAGCTGGCACCTTTAACCGTCTCTCTCGTCTCGTCACCATGAAACGACAAGTCAGCACCGCACTATACACATATTCATTGCAGTCATCTATTCTCAATAGACAGACTTGCGACACGAATGTTACATACTACGAAGAAAAGGACCTTGGGGAAGAAAACCTCTCCGGACTGTGTGCATAAACATACTCTCTCCCCCCGCCCTCCCCGCCTGTCCCATTTCACTTCCGAGGGTCTTCCACACAACAGTGCCATACGATTCTTTATTTTCTTTGAGATGCGCATCCGACGCGACAACAGAGTTAGTAGGCTGTTGAGCGGTGGCTTTGTAACTAAAAGGCATGCAGTTTTACGGAATTTGCCAACACTAATACAGGGGATGGGCTGTTTTAGAAAATGGTATTTTTAAATTATTCTCCCATAATGAAAACGTCTCTACTCAGTTCCTTGGCTACAATTAAACACACATAGTGTGTGGTAGTCAATTTCAGAGAAACAGCCCTGTGAATCCCTTCATACAGTTATGAACACTTAACAAAAACCATGAATGTAACCAAAACAAATCTCCTGAACTCAAAACTTATCATCCTGTACGTGCTGTTTCCTTATCTGAAACTGATTTTAGATGGTTTTACTGGCAAGTGTTTGACCACAGGCAATGTGTTTTCTCTTTCCTAGACGAAGTACATTACTCTCTAGCGGAAAAAAGTTATCTATAACTTATTTGGAATGACCAAGTGAAGGCGTTAGTTACACAAAATGTAAAGCTCTATACAAGGTTATATTTTAGAATGTCCCCTTCTCTTGTCTCCATGATAATAGATGCTGAGAGTCTAGTGTTTTATACAACTTGAAAAACTCTTCTCTTTAATGGGCTGTTTGTGTTGTACAGCCGAATTACAGCCGAATTATTGATTCAACTTTCTTTTACATGAAGTAGTTTTTTAAAAAACCTAGTTCTATCATAATTTTGATGGGTTACAAATACATTACAAAATGTTTTCGAATAACGCATATCTGAACACATGATCAAGAACAGCTGAACTATTTATTTGTTCATACTTTAGTGAAAAGTTGATTTAATAGAGCCCGCAGACAAAATACTTATAAACGGCGAAATAAATCGCGCGGGCCCGCGAGCAAGCTAACAGAGGTTGAAAGTTGTAATTCCTTGTCATATTCCTCATGTACTTGCCTGAGTGGTTTCTGGGCTTTCCCTGCAATGAAATCAACGTACCGTTTAACCATATAATAGTAAACCCTCTTAAAATTTACGTTTGCGGTAGGTTACAAAACAGGACATTTTGTTTCTAAATTTGGTATGCAACATGCAATTGGAGATCTAATATTGGTTTATGTCTAATGCATAACCCACAAATTAAGACTTTCGTAGAATAAAATGTGGAGTAATAAACTTTTCTTAAACTTCCTGCCAGATTAAAACAGTGTGCCGGACTGAGACTCGAACTCGGGACCTTTGCCTTCTCGGACAAGTGCTCTAGAGCATCTCTGGG
The DNA here is from genome assembly GCF_021461385.2 of Schistocerca piceifrons. Lineage (NCBI taxonomy): Eukaryota > Metazoa > Arthropoda > Insecta > Orthoptera > Acrididae > Schistocerca > Schistocerca piceifrons. Next base: position 653,714,276 of record NC_060138.1, on the reverse strand, counting down.
CGAGGCGTCTGTCGTCATGGCTACAAGGTCGCGCAAACCTGTTCGATGTCCCGAGTGCCAGCAGTGCTGCAACCTGCAGACACTCCCATTCGAGGCGATCACTGGACGTCTTAATCTGCTGACAGACTGGTCCACCAGTTCGGATATTCAAAGGGGTGTTCCTCGCTGCCTAACGAAAGACCATAAAGAGCAACGAAGAACCATCTCTGTGGAATTGGTTGCGCGTTACGAGGCTGATCGTGACTATTTTTTGTTGTCAGTCGTTGCAGGGGGTTAAACATGGGTTCATCACTTCGAATGAGGAGTATTGTGCCGATACCATCAGGAAATTGAAGAAACGGCTTCAGTGCGTTCGTCGCCACATAAATGCCAACGAATGTCTCCTTCTCCATGACGACGCAAGGCCTCATACAAGTCTGTGCATCGCCAGAGGAGCTCACCAAACTTCATTGGACTGTTCATACCTTCCGACTTCCGTCGGTTTGGCCCCAATGAAGGATGCATTGCACGAGGAACAGTAAGTGGATGACGGGGACGTTACTGATGCAGCAAGACGTTGGCTCCTACGTCGATCGATAGGGTGGCACTATGCGGTTATACAGGCCCTCCCGGTAAGGTGGCGTAAGGCCGTCGCATTGAAATTATGTTGAAAAATAGGGTTTTGTAGCTAAAAGAGTGGGGAATAATATGGTGTACTGGAATCCTGAATAAAAGCAAGCTGCTTTCACTAAAAAAGTGTTGCATTGCGTATTGAACGACTCTCGTGTGTACCGCATTTGAACATGGCTGACACTGTAATAAGCAATTACGAATCCGTGGCAGTTCCGTTTTCAACTTATACCACAGAAGCTGTTTGGCCCGAGGTACACTGGCACATAAGTTATCAGCACTGCCCCTCTCACATCTCCGAGCCCCGCTCTTCGTAAGCCTTTGTCCGTTAGGTAAGCAGCAAACCTTACTTAGCCCACGACCGAATTCACCAACGTCAATTAAAATTGAGCACATCTTAAAATATTACTTTATCTGTAAGTCTTTTTCTTTGTTGTTGAACAGGAAAACTATACGGTTAAGAAGCTCTTAAAGTTAATTGACTTTTTTGGACACGGCTGTTGGTTGTTAGACGCATACTCTTGTTAAATGTATACGGCTGAGAACCAGGGGACACACGGATACTTGATTCAAGCAGCATGCGGCCCACGGGCTACAGTTTGAAGATGACTCGTGTAGAGAAACTATGCAAAGCACTACATATTCGTCAATAATCAATAAAATCGCAGACCAATCGATATACTGGGCATCGACGAAACAATTGGTAAGCTGCATATGTTATTGCAGTAACTGTTCCTTGTCTGACGTTTACTACCGCGGACTTCGTCAGCAAAAATAGGTATAAAAATTTGTGACGTATCAGAAATTAAGAGCACTTAAGCGAGATCAAGGAGGCCGCTGCAACTGCCTAGACTGAAAGTGACATTAGGCCTTGAAAGTTGCTGTGAGGTTAGAGAAAACCTAAGGACATCACACACATGCATGCCCGAGGCAGGATTCGAACCTGCGACTGTAGCGGTCGCGCGGTTCCAGACTGAAGCGCGTAGAACCACTCGGCCACACCGGACGGCTCGGGCGATCACAAAATGTAGAAATCGGCTGTCGCAACATCTGGGGAACAGGATGGCGAAAGGAGAAAGTTGTTATTGCCGTCCAGCCCAGCGCTGGCGGGGAACGCAATTCAAATGTCATCGGACATTTCTGTACAAAATGATCAGAGCTATCTTCAGCTGGAGGATGTAAGCACACTGGCCGCCATTCAGTTCGGATAACAAACAGCTTTGTAATGTGTTATGTAGTGATCTTCAAATGGTTCAAATGGCTCTGAGCACTATGGGACTTAACATCCATGGTCATCAGTCCCCTAGAACTTAGAACTACTTAAACCTAACTAACCTAAGGACATCACACAACACCCAGTCATCACGAGGCAGAGAAAATCCCTGTGTAGTGATCTGCCTATGAGAGATGCTCCGTTGAAGGAAGCTGAGGAGAGTGCCCGGGACACCCCACAACATGGACGACAGACGAAGGGTTACTGGCGCATCAAAAATTCAGGCGGTTATTTATGCTGGTTGTGTGTCCAACAGTTAGTTACTTGCTCTATAGATTATACTCATGATAAACGTTATGAAGCAGAACCTGTTATTTGCAGATACTGCAGCAGATATACTTCTTTATTAAAACAGTACAATATATAAAGGACTGAGGAAAACCACATCATAATAAGGCCAGTACAGGAGAGGGATGAGGAGCAGCGTAGTGGAGCTGCGGCCAGCTATTGGCACTGTACTGGTGGGTAGAATCGATATGGGAGTGGTAAGGTGCTGTACTCTTCACACCAAAAGAAGGAAATTTTTACAATATTTATTTGCGTCATCTGCATCTACTACATCTACATGGCTACTCTTCAAATCACACTAAAATACCTGGCAGACGGTTCATCGAACCACCTTCACAATAATTCTGTTATTTCACACTGGAAGAACGTGCGGGAAAAACGAGCACATGTATCATTCCGTGTGAGCTCTGATTTCCCTTATTTTGTCATGATGATCGTTTCTCCCTTTGTAGGTAGGCGTTAACAAAATATTTTCGCATTCGGAGGAGAAAGTTGGTGATAGAAATTTAGTAAAAAGATTCCGCTGTAACGAGAAACCTTTTTATTTTAATGATGTCCACCACAAATCCTGCATCATTATTTCTCGATAACAGAAAAAGTGCTGCCCTTCTTTGAACTTTCTTGACGTACTCCGTTAATCCTATCTGGTAAGGATCCCACAACGTGCAGCAGTGCGTCCAAAAGATGACAGACAACCGTAGAATAGGCACTTCCTTTAGTAGATCTGTTGTATCTTCTAAGTGTTCTGCTAATAAACCTCAATCTTTCGTTAGCCTTCCCCACAACATTTTATATGTGTGCATTCCAATTTAAGTCGTTTGTAATTGAAATTTTTAGGTACGTAGCTGAATTTACTTCCTTTAAAATTGACTGATTTATCACGTAACCAAAGTTTAATGGATTCCTTTTAGCAATCATGTGGACGCCCTCGCACTTTTCACTATATGGGGTCACCTGCTAATTTTTGCACCGTACGGATATCTTATCGAAATCGTTCTGCAATTGGCTTTGATCTTCTGATGCCTTTACTAGACGATAAACGACAGCATCATCTGCAAACAATCTAAGACGGTTGCTCAGATTGTCTACTAAATCTTTATAACAACAGAGGGGAACTCCAGGAATCACTTCTGACTTTCCGTCAGTTACTACGAAATGCGACTCTCTGACAGTAAATCAAAAAGTAACATAACTGAGTCGGTGTTCCATAAGCACGCAATTTGATTACAAGCCGCGTGTGAGGTATGGTGTCAAAAGCCTTCTGGAAATCTAGAAATATGGAATCAATTTGAAATCCCCTGTCAATATCAATCAACACTTCGTGTTGTAAAGAGCTAGTTTTGTTTCACAAGAACAATCTTTTCTAAATCCGTGTTGATTATGTGTCAACAGACAGCTCCATTTGAGGTAATTCGTAGTGTTCGAACACAGCATATGTTCCTAAATCCTGCTGCTTATCGACGTTAATGATATCGGCCTCTAATATAGTGGATTACTCCTATTGCCTATTGTGACCTGTGAAACTTTCCAGTCTTTGGGTACTGATCTTTCGTCAAGCGAGCGGTTACATATGATTGTTAAGTATGGAGATATTGCATCAGCATACTCTGAAAGGACCTAATTGGTATACAGTCTGAACGGGAAGACTTGCTTTTCTTAAGTGACTTGACTAGCTTTCACTACTCCGACGATATCTACCCCTCCATTACTCATGTTGCCAGCTATTCCTGATTCGAATTCTGGAATATTTACTACGCCTTCTTTGGTGAAGGAATTTCGGAAAACTGTGTTAAGTAACAGTCATCGATAGCATTTCCATTGCTACTGCGTGGAGAAAGCATTGATTGTGTCTTACCGCTGGCATACTTTACATACTACCAGAATCTCTTTGGATTTTTTGCCAGGTTTGGAGACAAAGTTTCGCTGTGGAAACTATTATAAGCATTTCCCATTGAAGTTCGCACCAAATTTCGAGTTTCTGTGACGGATCGCCAATCTTGGGGGTTTCGCATTCGTATAAATTTGACATGCTTGTTTCGATGTTTCTGCAACAGAGTTCTGACCTGTTTTGTGTACCACGAAGGATCAGTTCCGTCGTTTCTTAATTTGTTTGATATAAATCTCTCAACTGCTGTCGATTCTATTTCTCTGAATTCACGCCGTCCCTGGTCCACACTTAAGAGTACATTGTTAATTTGGAAGGAGTGGAGATCGTCTTTCTGGAATGCGTCAACCGAATTTTTATTTGCATTTTTGAATAGTTATATTTTTCGTTTTTTTAGTGGATTTGGGAGTTAGGGAATTTAGTCTCATTATGACAACCTTGGGTTCACTAAGCCCTGTATCCGTTTTGATGCTCCTTATTAGCTAACGATCAGGTGTTGGTAAGAAGTCAAGTGTGTTTTCACAACCGTTTACTATTCGAGTGGGCTCATGAAATAACTGTTCGAAATAATTTTCAAAGAATGCATTTAGCACAATTTCGAATGATGTTTTATGCGTACCTCCGGATTTTAAAATGTATTTTCACCTGGGTAAACTGAAGTCACCACCAATTATAATTGTGTGAGTCGGGTACGTGACTGAAATTAGACTCGTTTTCTTTGAACCTTTCAGCAATTGTGCCATTTGAATAGGGAGGTCGGTAAAAGGAAGCAATTATTTTTTATTCAGGTAGCCAAGAATGACCTTTACCGATGCTAACCCGCAGAAACTACACATTTCAGTTTCCTACGTGATAAACTACTTCTAACAGCAACAAACACGCCACCGCCAACCATATTTAGGCTATCCTTTCTCAATACAGTTAGGTCCTTCGCAAAAAGTTTGGCCTCAGCGGCATACAAACAATATTGGCAATAACGAACAACTGAATTTCTGAGAAAATAATACTCCAGTTTACACAATTATTTTGCCTTCTTCCAAAACATGCCTTACAAGAGCTACCATAAGGTTATTATTGAATCACACAGTCAGAATGACACTTCAAGATGTTTTCTAAAAATTAAAAGAAAATATTAAAATTTTGCGTATATGAATGTTTGAATCCTATAAACAGTGAGAGAATCAGTATTAACAGAATTTACAAGTTTCGTAACAGTATTCTGTCATTCAATAGATAGCTAAAACTGCCCAGTTCATACACAGATCACGAAAGTGTTAACAGTATTAAATCACAATCCAAGGAGAGGTGTATAGGAGATTCAATGCATAGGAGAGATGTCGATAACTACCGACTTGTCTCATTGCTCACGTCATTTTCCAAAACGTCCGAGAAGGTAATGTGTTCTGGAATAGTATCGCACTCAAACAACAATAATACATTCAGCAAATAACAGTTTGGATTTCAGAAGAGTTATTCTACTGAGAATGCCTCTTATGTGTTCACCCACAAAATATTACAAGCATTAAACTATAAAACAACGCTGGTTGGTATTTTCTGCGACCTATCTAAGGCATTTGACTGTGTTAACCACAATATTCTACCGAGCGAGGTGGCGCAGTGGTTAGCACACTGGACTCGCATTCGGGAGGACGACGGTTCAATCCCGTCTCCGGCCATCCTGATTTAGGTTTTCCGTGATTTCCCTAAATCGTTTCAGGCAAATGCCGGGATGGTTCCTTTGAAAAGGGCACGGCCGATTTCCTTCCCAATCCTTCCCTAACCCGAGCTTGCGCTCCGTCTCTAATGACCTCGTTGTCGACGGGACGTTAAACACTAACCACCACCACCACCACCACAATATTCTCCTAGATAAACTGAAGTTTTGTGGGATTGAATAATACAGCCAGCCAGTAGATAATGTCAAATCTAGCCAAAAGAATGCAGAAAGTTGTACTTAGTAATCCAACCAATGTAGTCCAGGGACATTATTCTGACTGGGGAGAAATCACGTATGGGGTTCCCCAAGGCTTTATCATAGGTCCACTATTATCCTCATACGTAAACAATCTTATGTCCTTTTGCAGATGTCAGTAGTATTGTAATCAATCCAAGTATACTTACAGAAACAGAAGAAATGGTAAACAATGTTCTTAAAAGTATCATTGACTGGTTTTCTGCGAATGGACTCATCGTCAATTATAAAAAGATACAATATATTGTAGCCTTCCTCTTCCTAATTGGCCTACTGTATTGCGATGAAACTGACCGTGATAGCGTATGCCTAGTGAAATTTTAAAATGAGTAAGATTATCGTTACCGAAGTAAAATAATACCGGTTAGTAGGTGGAAAGAGTACAACAGACATTTCTGAAGGAAGGATCTATTCTAAACCCAATCTAAATATTGTTGATAATTTTGAAATGGATGGAAATTTAGTGCAATCGCTCACGGATCACAATGGGGGAAAAAGGGTACGACATAATATTTTTAATACAAAAAATATTGATAATACAAAAAAATACTGAGTACCTAAAAAGGGGATTATTAAACGGACGCTAGCACACTAGGGCAATGAATCTCCAGGATCTTAAGGAAGGTCGTGACAAAGAAATCTAAGCAAATAATCACTGGCGTGGCAACAGAAGATTGTCACGCTTGTCCACAACACAACAGTTCACGAGAAAATAAAATTAATCAGAAAGCACTGAGTTTGCAGTTACTTATTCTGAAATACTAAATTTTGAAAGTAAAGTTAAATGAAGTTACTGTTTAAATAAATGACTGGTGCTAACTGAAACGTCGTTATTTGAAAAAGTTACTTTCACTAACCTCAGTGTAACGTAATGCAAAATTCAGGAAAAAAGGTGAACAGTTTACTTTTGATTACTGAAATAGTGAATTTACTTTAAGCAAATGAGGAACTGATTTTGCTTTTAATATGACAACAATAAAATACATACCAAATAAGCAAAGTCATTCGCAAGGCTAAATATAGAATAAATGAAATTGTGCACTCTCAGTTTGTGCTGTATCTTTAGTTATTTGTTTTCCCAGTGAAATTTTCGTTACTTTAGCTGAATGAAGTTAATACTCAAAATTGCAAATTAGCTAAGCCTCTGTTATGCAATACGAGAATGAACAGTTACTGAGACAGAAAATTTAGATTGAAACTGGTCATTAGCAAACGAAAAATACTGGCAGTAAGTAATAAATCATTTTTCATATTTTTACGACACTCGGTGATTGCTTGCTAATAATGTCTGAGGACAATGACAACACAGGTGCCCTACAAGTTTTAACTATTGCAGGTAATTATTCAGTTTAGTTTTACTCTGTGAAAGAAATCCAATTGGGTAATGACTCTATGAGGTTATATATGTCATTTAAACAGTCTTACGGTGTTGTAGCTGTGCGGACAACGAAGAATATAGCCGAAGACAATGCTGAGCTGACGCTTTTGCTGCTGTTGGTGGTTGAGAAACCGGAGTCGTGTCCAGAGCCACGGGACAGGCAATAGTTAGAACTGCAGCTTCCTCCGTCTGTCCATTCGTACCTTGCTGCCAATACTCGCGGGTTAAAGAATTAGGGGCGCCCCCACTGGCGCGATCAAATGGTTCAAATGGCTCTAAGCACTATCTTAACATTTGAGCTCATCAGTCACCTAGATTTAGAACTACTTAAACCTAACTAACCTATGGACATCACACACATCCATGCCGAAGGCAGGATTCGAAGCTGTGACCGTAGCAGCAGCGCGGTTCCGGACTGAAGCGCCTAGAACCGCTCGGCCAAAGAGGCCGGCTACTGGCGCCATCATAGCTGCAGACCGCGGCTGCGGGAGCTCCCAACAAACACTCCCGTACTCTTTCCTCACTCAAGCTGCACTGCTTCCTCTCTGCTCGCAACATGACAGAGACTCTCCATACGCAATGATAAACAACGGTACACCTACAGCCATTTCGTCGTTGTTATCGATATATTAAAGTTCCCTTGGCTATTACCCAGCAATTTTCAATATTTACATTATAATTACAATCAGTTATATACATTTACGAATTAATACACTGTTACGTCCATTACATAATAAATATAGTTTCTGTAACAAAGCCTACAGATTCAGAATTAGAAGCACAGTACAAATTATCAACGGATATTAAACGCCGAAAAATTTTCGGCGGCACAGAAGGTGTTTTATCTGCATTTTTGGTGTTACAATATTCTTTCACACTAGGGTTACTACACCAATGAGAAGTGTAACACATGGAGACGAAATAATAAATAGGTTGGAAACTTAAAAATTCTTAGGTTTTCATATTGATCTGAATTTAAACTGGAAAAAAAATCTTGGAACTCAATTCAGCTACAGTTCCATATAGAATCACTGCAAATATTCGGGAGTAACAAATTAGTAAGTTGAAATACTTTGCATAATTTCAGTCAGTTATGTCGTATGGAATAATGTTTTATGGTAACTCATCTTTAAGAAAGAAAGTCTTCAAAGCTCAAAAACGTGCTGTAAGAATAACATCTGACGCTCACCCACGGTCACCTTGTTGACATCTGTTTCAGATGTTATGCATTAGGACTACTGCTTCGCAGTATACTTATCCCCTCATAAGGTTTGCTGCAAATAATGCACCGCATTTGAAAAGGAATGGTGACGTACACAATTACAATATCGGAAGGAAAAGGACATTCATGACTCCACATTAAGATTGTCTTCAGCACAGAAAGGGCTGTACAATACTACAACAAAAACATTTTTATAACTTACTCAAGGATATGAAATGTCTGACAGATAGCAAAGTAAAATTTGAAAAAAAAAACAAACTAAAGCTATAAACGTTTCACCTTGACAACTCATTCTATTCGAGAGAAGCATTTCTAATAGTGTAATGTGTAAAATGTGGTGGGTCAGAATTATTAACTCACAACTGTAGATTTTTCTTTGTATAAAAAGTTTATATATTCCATGACGTAACCATTTTTAAAAATTAACTTGTGATGCATATCTAAAATGACTCGTTCGACATCATTACGATTTGTCGTGCAAATGATGCGTGGAATATGAAAGTAACTAAGTAACGTGAACACCACTCACCGGTTAGGCCTTCGACCTGTTCCGACTGGCCAACCGCTGCCTACAGGGCAGTCCAAAGAGCGATCTGTGATCGTGGGACATGTGATCAGAATGACGCCCATCCCCCCAGCTCGTTATTGGCAGTAGGTGAATCCTGGTGATGCCGTTGTTTCTTCATTCAAGCAGCTCTTCATTTGGCCTCACAAGGGCCTTACCCTAGAAAAATCCTAAGGAATTACCGGAAATCGAGCCGGCGTCAAATAATTCTGCTTTCTGTCAAATGTTTCATTTACCTGAGTAGCATGTGGTAGAACTGATAGAGTGATAAACCGAGTTGGAAAGGGTTGGCGAGAGGGGAAGACTGCTGCAGTTTATAAGAGGGAGAAAGAAGATCTGGATGAGTCATTCACTGGTGCGGGAGTTCTTGGCGACAGACGTTTAGGAAGGCGTAGTTTCTGCAGGAAGGAGGAGATACAAGTTCACAGACGACATAAAGGGACGCCGTAATTAGGCGGACCTGAAGAGGACAGCAGAAGACAGAAGATCATGGAAAATTACCCATGCGAAAACCTGCTTTTGGGAAGAAATCTAATTATGATAATGATATGCTGTGTAGTGTTTTAAAACGTAGCACTTCCGTCCTTCCTAGACCAAAGAAGTGTACAGAGGCTAACTATGGAGAGAGAAAAACAACATTTTCGTTATCTTTTGAAGCGTGCCATTCTTTTGGTTCCTACTACACCTTGACAGTTCGACTGTTGTTTTATTAATTTAATTTTTAAACAGGGATGAGTGATAATATGGCCCTCTAGTTGTACCTCTTGCAATACTGGAAAACGTGGTAAGAGAAATTCGAAAATTTGAAGCTGGTGAAAATCTCGAAAGTAAAATGTTTTTTCTGGGGCAGAATATCGTGACTGTATTCGAGATAATTACTGTTTAAGGAACGTTATTGTAACACGACCAACAAAATAACGGAAGTAAAACGAGGCTAAGTGTGTTTGACACAAAGGCGGATAGAAACTTCTTGAACAGACTGCTACTGCGTCGTAGATTAACTTTACACGTCTGACTACCGGGTAAGGCTGTGGTGTACTTAAAATTACTCTCTCCGTCTCCTGCAACATCTAGGGAATGAGATGATACACTACTGGCCATTAAAATTGCTACACCACGAAGATGACGTGCTATATGCAATGATTAGCTTTTCAGAGCATTCACACAAGGTAGGCGCCGGGGCCGACACCTACAACGTGCTGACATGAGGAAAGTTTCCAACCGATTTCGCATACACAAACAGCAGTTGACCGGCGTTGCCTGGTGAAAAGTTATTGCGATGCCTCGTGTAAGGAGAAGAAATGCGTACCATCAAGTTTCCGACTTTGATAAAGGTCGGATTGTAGCCTATCGCGATTGCGGTTTACCGTATCGCGACATTGCTGTCCGCGTTGGTCGAGATCCAATGACTGTTAGGAGGATATGGAATCGATGGGTTCAGGAGGGTAATACGGAACGCCGTGCTGGATCCCAACGGCCTCGTATCACTAGCAGTCGAGATGACAAGCATCTTATCCGTATGGCTGTCGCAAGTTCGAATCCTGCCTCGGGCATGGATGTGTGTGATGTCCTTAGGTTAGTTAGGTTTAAGTAGTTCTAAGTTCTAGGGGACTGATGACCACAGCTGTTAAGTCCCATAGTGCTCAGAGCCATTTGAACCATTTGAACCGTATGGTTGTAACGGATCGTGCAGCCACGTCTCGATCCCTGAATCAGCAGATGGGGACGTTTGCAAGATAACAGCCATTTACACGATCAGTTCGACGACGTTTGCAGCAGCATGGACTATCAGCTCGGAGACCATGGCTGCGGTTACCCTTGACGCTGCATCACAGACAGGAGCGCCTAAGATGGTGTACTGAACGACGAACCTGGGTGCACGAATGGCAAAACGTCATTTTTCTCGGATGAATCCAGGTTCTGTTTACAGCATCATGATGGACGCATCCGTGTTTGGCAACATCACGGTGAACGCAGATTGGAAGCGTGTATTCGTCATCGCCATACTGGCGTATCACCCGGCGTGATGGTATGGGGTGCCATTGGTTAGACGTCTCGGTCACCTGTTGCTCGCATTGACGGCACTTTGAACAGTGGACGTTACATTTCAGATGTGTTACGAACCGTGGCTCTACCATTCATTCGATTGCTGTGAAACCCTATATTTCAGCAGGATAATGCACGCACGCATGTTGCAGGTCCCGTACGGGCCTTTCTGGATACAGAAAATGTTCGACTGCTGCCCTGGCCAGCACATTCTCCAGATCTCTCACCAATTGAAAACGTCTGGTCAATGGTGGCCGAGCAACTTGCTCGTGACAACACGCCAGTCACTACTCTTGATGAACTGTGGTATTGTGTTGAAGCTGCATGGGCAGCTGTACCTGTACACGCCTCCAAGCTCTGTTTGACTCAATGCCCAGGCGTATCAAGGCCGTTATTACGGCCAGAGGTGGTTGTTCTGGGTACTGATTTCTCAGGATCTATGCACCCAAATTGCGTGAAAATGTAATCACATGTCAGTTATAGGATAATATATTTGTCTAATGAATACCCGATTATCATCTGCATTTCTTCTTGATGTAGCAATTTTAATGGCCAGTAGTGTATTACGACGGGTAGCAGTAGTTGGTTGAGGCGGGGGATGGGTGTAGAGGGCTAGCAGGGCGAGTGGCGCAGTTTGAAAAGTGCATTGTGTAAATCCGCTCGATAGGACATTATTCACAAGTTTACTTGCTTACAGCGGCACAGCATCTGCGTATCGTCCATCTGAAGCGGAAATAGTGAAGCAGGCCAACACTCGCATAAGCGAATTTGGAAATCCATCTAATGGCTCAGACCACGCGCCATTAATTCTGCGCACAGCCTCAATCCGGCAGTGGTTCACCATCCTTTTATGTAAGCCGCCACTCTACCAAAGTGTCCGCAGTTCTCATTAAAGCTTCACTTCCGTTAGGAAAATTCTGATACGCAGGAGGATAGGCAGCGAAATGTAGAACGCACCCGTAATGGGACGAGTTATTCGTTACAAGCTGAAAAGGTTCTTGATCTCTCGAAAATGTTTAATTAAAATTTGGCTCTTTCATTAACTGACAGAAAGGAAAAAGTTCTTTATTCTTTATATGATAGGAGAAACGATGATATTAGGCAAAAACGTGAAGTAGACTCTATTTGAAGTATAATTAATATACGATGAAAGACAGTGTGAATGTCCCCAAAAGATGGGTGGTTTTACCCATCAACACAAAGAAGTCTAGGACAACCAAGAAAAGAAGTGGGTGCTTGAAAGGCTTTAAAAAGAAGATAAGGTAAAAACTGCTGAAGATAAATGAAATTCGAAAAAAAGCTGTGTACTGTAGCAGGTCCTCAAAGATACTTAACATTTCTATGTCGGTGTCGATGAATGGTGTAATTGACTAAAGAGCAGTGTTACTTCAGTGAACTATAGCAATGAGGTACTGTTTAATTGAAAGTAAGCTTGTGCAATTCCTCCGCTTTCAAAGTGGTCTATCGTACGTCCTTCATCAATCTATACTCTGTGATGGAAGTTCCAGGTTACATAATACATAGCATTAGTTACATCTGAGTCAGATACATTAAAAAGTCTACCAGTTCCTGACAGATATATCTATTGATAAAAAGTTCGACATGTTCCAGGACACCAAATGGTATGTGTCTATTACCCAGCAACTCGGTTGGCACATACCAATCACGCTCCAGTGATGAAAGAAATAAGAACGTTTAGCGATTAGCACTTGTCGACAAAAAGATTATCATATGTGGATAAAAAATCCTAGGTCAAGATCGCTAGAATTAATTTATTTGATAACTAGTTTCAGCTCACTGACGAGCCATTTCCAGATCTAAAATACAGAAAATTGCATTAACAGAAATGAGCAATAGCGTAATTCATTATGTACACTGATAATCCAAAACTTTATGACCACTGCCCATCGCGGCGTCTGATGCCGCCTGGTGGTGATGCGGGCACGTGCTGCCGAACAGAGGTATGTAAGAGGAGCAGACGTGGACGGGGAATCACCTTGGCAAAGATATGGGATGCAAATGGGGAAATCCATTGAGATAAGCGACTTTGACGAAAGGCAGATTATTATTGCGCAGAGCCTGTGAACCAGTATCTCGAAAAGGTGAAGCTGATCGAATGTTCATGTGCTATTTTCATGAGCTTCTACAGAAGGAGGTAGGACAGCGAAACTACCGCTATGATCCAAATGGTTTGACGTCCACGACTCTTCACAGAATGTGAGGTTTGGAGGTTTGTCAGCTCTGTAAAGTTGGATAGATGGTAATCTGTGCCAACTCTGTCGAAAGACCACAATGCTGATGCAAGCACAAGTGTTTCGAAGCACACCGTTCATCGTTCATTGTTGAATACTGAGCTCCTCAGCAGATCACCACTAGGTGTTCGCATGTTAACCCAACAACATCGTCAGTTACGATTGCAATGGGCACGGGACCATCGAGATTCGACCATCGATCAGTGGAAACATGTATACTCTTCGGGCGAATCATATTTTTGCTGCACTAAATCTCTAGTCAGCTCCACATGTGCCATCATCGAGGTGAACGGGTGAAAGGAGGCTCGAAACGTGCAGCACGCCGCGGACGCAGGCTGGTGGCAGCAGAGTTATGCTTTGGGAGACATTCTTCTGCGCTTGCATGGGACCTGTGGTAGTAATCGAAGACACACTGACATGTGCAAACCACCTGCATCCCTTCATGGTTGATGTCTTCGCTTGCGGCGATGTCATCTTTCAGCAGTATAACTGCCTGTGTCTCAGAGCCAGAACCGTGCTACAGTGATTTGAGGCGCATTATAATGAACTCACCTTGATGTCTTGGCGACCATATTCGCCTAGTGCAAATCTTATGGAACCCGTATGGGCCGCTATCGGGCGCTATGACCGCGTTCCGAGATCAGCGGCCGGTTATTCACGCGAATTACATGACCTGTGCGTTGACATCTAATGTCACATACCCACACAAAGCGACCAACAAACTGTCGGATCTCTGATACGCAGAATCAGTGATGTATTTCCTTCCAAAGACGGACAAACAAGCTATTAAGCAGGTCATTAAACTTTCATTCTATGGACATAGCAACAAAACTTTGGTTACTTCATTCGGTGTATACCAACCACCAGGCATTGTACATCGTCATAACCTGTTCTGCTGAGTCACTATTTTGTGATATACAAACTGAAAAAATTTATGTAGAGCGCGAAAAAAGAAAGACGTGCAAAGTGGATCTGATAAGTGGTATATAGCTGTGATCTCATCTAAAGTATGTCGTCATGGTTACATACAGCCTATCACTAGCGTGTGTATCACTCCTATGTTCTATGTTGGCATTCAAATTGTGCTTTTACACACACGATCAAGTGATACCTTATTCTTTCTATACATAGGCGTAAGGGTATTTAAGCTTGCATATAACACCAAATACACTTGGGTTAGCCATCCATTTAGTGGTGTAATTAAAATCACTTATTACGCTGATTATAATTAGCAGCTAGACCTCGTGTTACAGTATTACTCGCTTTATTATTCAAGATTATTGTTTTTAAACATTGGCACTGTACATGCTTCCCTTTGTCACAAATATTGTACTGCATTTTATTGTGACCATTTTAGTTTCTTCTTTTTAATATTTTCCTGTTTGTTACTATTGAACGAAAAGCCTGTTTTCGGCATATGGTTCTTACAGATTGTAGAAACGGAACATAGTTATTTGCCATTCAAATAACGTAAATCTAGTAGAAAGTTCGTTAAGTTGCCTTTCTGTGTACTAGTAGGGAGACACCTTCTATAAAACTAAGTTGCTATTAGAGCAGTCTGATAGAGTTCTCAAGTAGCTGTTTCCTTGTTCCTGTAGGACTACAGGTGACATACTTGACTAGATATAATTTTTGCAGTTTGTACTTGACAATAAATGTTATTCAGCTGAACATCTTACGACGACGTGTAATGACCGGTGGCTGGTATACACGGAAAGAAGTACTAAATGTTTTATTGATTTGTACCACAAAAAAATGGTTCAAATAGCTCTGAGCACTATGGGACTTAACATCTCAGGTCATCAGTCCCCCAGAACTTAGAACTACTGAAACCTAACTTACCTAAGGACATCACACACACTCATGCCCAAGGCATGATTCGAACCTGCGACCGTAGCAGACCCGCGGTTCCGGACTGTAGCGCCTAGAACCGTACGACCACCGCGGCCGGCAATATGTACCAGGGAACGGAAGTTTAAATAAAAATGTATTACGCTAGTGCTCATTTCCGATTATGCAATTTTCTATTTTTAGATCTGAAGGTGGCTTGTCAGTGAGCCGAAACTAGTTATCAAATAAAGTAATCTTAGAAACATTAATTAAATGTCACGTTGCTGCCGGCCGAAGTGGCCGTGCGGTTAAAGGCGCTGCAGTCTGGAACCGCAAGACCGCTACGGTCGCAGGTTCGAATCCTGCCTCGGGCATGGATGTTTGTGATGTCCTTAGGTTAGTTAGGTTTAACTAGTCCTAAGTTCTAGGGGACTAATGACCTCAGCCGTTGAGTCCCATAGTGCTCAGAGCCATTTTTTTGTCACGTTGCTGCTACAGGTTGAGAGTTGTCTCCTTCCTTCCACAAATCAGAGCTTTTGGGCTGTTGTCTACTTTTATGCCGCAAGGTATATATATGAAAGGAACTTGATTTTTGCTTACAGCTCTTCATACTGATGCAGCCACAGCTGTAAACGTTCACTACGGTTCAAATGAAGTGGAAGTTGCTTACTTTATTTATTTTCATTAACTCATTCTTTATTCCTAACGTGCAACTGAATTTATTTTACTTCGTAGTACACCTTAATTTCAGTTTGTTCCGTAATCTATGACTGCTGTGTAATTCGCTGATTTCTATTCGTATTAACTAAATCGGAATTTTGCAAGCATGCGCCAGTGAAAGTCATATACTGAGACGTCTAAAACTTTCAGAGTATGCTACTTAGTTAATTACTGAATAAACGTGTTTGCTGTGTGATACAGAAGGTTGTAGTGTACAGCAGCAGCCGGGCAGAGTTTGGTTTTGGTTTGCCGAATCGAAAAAAAAAAGAAAAAGAATCACCGTTGCCAATTTCTAATTAACGTATTCATTTTTCGATGTACTACATATTTTTGTCAAAACACATGAACTTACAGATGACCTGCCGTGAACTGACTGCCTGGAACATTTGTTTTTGCTGTCTTTGTCCAGCGAATAGCACTCACGCTGTTCTTCGTATTTTTATATAAACTCGTAGGGACTTTATTACTATTCAAGTTCCTTGGGCAAAAACACACGGCCACTCCCTTCGGAGGTTCGAGTCCTCCCTCGGGCATGGGTGTATGTGTGTTGTTCTTAGTATAAGTTAGTTTAAGTAGTGTGTAAGTCTAGGAAACTATGACCTCAGCAGTTTGGTCCCTTAGAATTCACACACATTTGAACATTTTGAACAGAAACACAAATCATCTAGATACATCACAGTCCTTGACTCACTTGTATCAGATGAAAGAGGTACCTCCGTATTCCTCTTGTAACTTGCTTTTTTTCTGCCACAGGTTTGCGTGTGTTGAGCGAAGGCGATTGCTACAACAACGTCCGCGGCGTGCAGTGAGGTACAGGCCCACGCCACGACCCACGGCAGCAGAAGACCGTGCCAGCACATCTTTGTTTACTCGATGTATTGATGAGTGAATATCATCCGATGTGGTTTCTGAGTCAGTGCGTGTTTTGTTAATATGTTTAGGGCAGATACAGACTGGTAAAGCTCAATTATGTAGCAGAATGTTCTCTAATAAATACTGATTGTCAGTAAGAATGTCACTACCGATAGCACAATGAAGTCGAGGTGGAAAACCTCTATACCCCTTGATCAACACCTTCGCCTATCCTATCACTTATATATATTAATAAAAGGAATGCCACTTGTAAAACGTGTGCACATTAAATACAATTTGTGATGTAGATGGAGTTACACCATTTTTGACGACATGAGAATATGTGTGTGTGTGTGTGTGTGTGTGTGTGTGTGTGTGTCCAACTTCTCCTCGTAAACCACTGGATCGATTCAACCAAATTTAGAAGACACTACACTACATGCTACCTGGTAGTTAGCGTTGTAGGGGTTAGAACCATCTGGCTCCTATAGGAGAGGAGATACAGAAGAAAAAGGTTTCCCAGCCTGTGACATCCTGTCTGCACAGCACAACAGGTAAGTTGTACAGGTAGTATCGGCATGCATTGCAGGGGCTACATGCGCATATGGGCATGGCTGATTAGAGAGAGGGGGTGGAGGAGATTACGAGATGGGTGAGGATGAATAATCATAGAGGAGATGAAGTGGACTGTGCTATGGGAGGTGGACACAGAGAGGTGGGGAGGTGGACATAGACAGGAGTGGAGAACATCGACAGACATGTGGTAGCTATATTAAGTGGACCAGGGTACATATACCCTATAGTCCGCTCAGTGTAAGAAGGGGAAGAGGCAATGGATAGGGGGAGCATGAGATGGACAGAGAAATGGAGAAGAAGGTCATGCACAGAGAGGGGTGTGGATGAGATGGTGATAGAGAGGAGTAAGACGAAATGGAGAGATAGGGGAGATGGAAACGAAGAGATGGGCGGAGAACACAAACAGCGAGATGCAGAAAGGGGGGATGGACAGAGGCAGGGAGGAGGAGGGGGAGGAGGAGGAGGAGGAGGAGGAGGAGGCAGAGAGGGATGGACAATGGGGTGTATTGCATGGATTGAGACACACAAATAGTCGATACCCTTGTAAGAGAAGTCCTCAGGGTTTGGAACATTTCAGACAGCTTTTAAATGTGATGCGCTATTGACTATTTTCTCGACATGGCGCTGCAAAAACAGTTCTCATCGTTTAATATACAATTACGAACTGGAATAAATAAACAGTCCAGTTCATTAGCTGCCAACCTTAAATAATAATGATTCCTACTCCTTTCTGCTCAGAGCCTGTATCCTCATTCCCTGTCCTATCTCGGATTCTCCAAATTAACTCAGTTATGCGGGATGGGGATTTTCTCCGCCCGAGGACTGGGTGTTTGTTTTTTCCTCATCGTTTCATCATCATTATCATCACCATCATCTTTCGTGCTAGTGGCTAGATTGAACTGTGTAAAAAACTGGACCTTGTACGGAAGATGATGACCGCGCAGTTGAGCGCCTCTCAAACCAAACATCATCATCAACAGTTTTGCGGGTTTGAATGTGGATACATGATGTTATTTACGTTATTCATAGATGGTAGGGATAGCGACTTGTAACTGCTGTTGTTTGATTGCCTTATTTATCTATAGAATCCAATTATCTCAATCCGCGTATTTTCATAATCTCTGCAGCTTATTTTCGTCCTTCAGTATGTATTGCAATAGCACTCTACATACAGAAGGCGGATCACAGTTAATGGAGAAAACTGTCACCAGGAAAAGAGTATGATAACATAAGAAAAAACGATAGTGAGTGTAGATGGGCAATAGAAATGGGCTGAAGTGTGAATCGGGGTTTATATCGGGGAGGGAGACCCACTTGACTAATTTGTGCAGCTGTTGTAGCTGCAGTGCCAGTCAAGTGCACCAGTTAACGCATCTGCATAGTATGCAGAAGACCTAGGTTCTGGTGGATGTTTCAATTCATTTCTTTAGCCTCCGTCATTATCGTAGATAAAGGTGAGACTCAATATGACTCACGGGCATCAACTGTATATGATTATAAGCAAACGTTCTGGTGAATATGGGTCTGCAAACAAGTCGTTTGCGAGATAATTGCGAGTGTTTGGTTACGAACCGAGCAGACATATTTGAAACGTAAACTTTCCTATTAGATCGCTGTCTAATTGGACTTGAATTTCAGCCATGGGCTGTGGTTGCGGAGCGTGGTACATGCTTGATAGGACACTCTGACATTCTGTTCCTGATGTGACATCAAAGGAGCCAAAATGGTCCAAGATGGATAGGATAGGTCGAGCAAGGCCTGTGTTTTGGCCTCCAAGATCACGTGACCTATATCCTTGGGATCTTTCTGTCTGAGAAGGAACCCCTTGAGTACGAGGACGCAAAAGGTCAATGGTGTTTACGGCATTCGGCGCCTCACATATTGTCTACCATGGAACCACAATATTGGCTGCTAATGGCAACAGGGGATGGGACTGGAGGTATCCAATTGTGAGCACAGCATGAGTCTATGGAGCGTAGTTGAACTGCTTAGTCGACGAGTAACTCACAACAGTGCTGCAGTGCTAGTGGTGGTGATACAAAGCAGAGCAACGTCAATGATAGACAAAGGAAACATTGCATTATATCTACAACAGTTGCCAAAGTTACCATTTCTTGAAACACGAACCCAACGAAATTCGAAGAGTGAGAAAGAAGTGGCAGATGAAATAATAGCGTGTCTGCGAGATGAGTCAGTGGAATGTATGGTGTCATCACATACGCTCGACTGTGCGGACAATGTACTTCAGGAGTACAATGATGACGATACGTGCTTAACAACTGAAAGTGATATTGACACAGGTGTCGAACCATGTAGTTTCTCTCTCCAGTGAAACGTAGTAATAGGCTACGGTTAGCAATACACCCTGAGGAAGACGTCTTGCAATAGTCGCCGAAACGTCGGAATTCTATAGTTGACAATGTGGTCACAAACCCAGAAGAATTTCATTGACAGATTTGAAGTAAGTCTGCTGCAGTACGGCCATGTACTGCACAAGAAAAACCACGGATATCCAAGGAAGGACAAGGCGCAATTGTTTCAAAGATGCTCGGCAAAAGTTACAGGATGCGACGTACTACGTTATGCACATCAAACTGCGCACGACATAGATTCCAGTTATTTCAAGGGAAGCAGTGCCTGGTTCGATAACTTCAAACCGGTGGTACAGAGTTTGTAGACGTAAGATAGCGCACTTCAAACGTAGCGTCAACTTGACGATACACAAACTGTGGAATCTGCCTGAAAATTTGTAAATGAGATAAACAAACTTATCCCATCATTCAGTAAGGAATATATTTTCAACCGCGGCTAATCGGGTTTTAAAAAGGAAATGCATGCGCAAAGAGCCATGGAAATTAGGGTTACCAAGATGAGTTGTATCAAGATCAACTAACATCAGCGCCCTAACGCATACGTATATATTTATTCCGACTGTTAATCTAGATGGTAAACTGGTTAGAAAGTTATTTATTGCGCTGAGAGAAGTTGGAGGTGCTCAGCCCCCTACGATTGCTTCTCGAAAGCATTATCTTGCAAAGGCAGAAGGGAATATTTACGTCACAGCAAGCAAGAATGTGCATTGCGCCTAAAAGAACGACATCTTTGGTATGAGCACCGCTTTTCGCCAATGGATGGTCAAAAGAACTTACTTTTCTTGATTCCTGATCTGCGGATAAAAATATACTCCTTTAGAGAAAACTATCGCTCCTAAAAAGGATGCGACATTGCAGTTCATACACCTGGAACCATGGGACAAATACAATTTCTGGATGTTCGTTTTTTCCGTGCCCATAAAACATATTATCGCAGTAGCTGCAGCGACGCCTTAAAGGATAGCGCTTCACGATAAGCTCCACGACAGACTGTTTCGCATTCGGTTGCATGCCAGCGCATTCCATGGGTTCTCATCGCCCCGTTACACCAATATGATCATATATACATTATTTAAGAGTGAATTCCTAGCTGAACATTCTGCTCGTTTGGTAACTTCCAAGGAGTTCGCCTTCGATCTTGATGGTGCAAACCTTTGTGATCATGTGGCTTGCCATTTTTCGTTCCGTGTCCGTGCTGCAACTTAATAGTTTGTGTTGAGCAACATTTCTTGAATGTCGAAAATGTCAATTTTCTGAAGTGTACTACATACATCCCATAGAAGGTTGATCTCTGCTCCTCCCGCACACTCATTTTCTGTCGCCCTCTTGATGCACACGGTGAGTCATGAGCAGCTAACATTTATCCTGTCGTAACTGTTAACACAGTACCTTCAAATGAGCCTTACTAAAGATTGAACTTGCGACCTCACTGTCAAGGGGTTTCTTGTGAGGTCGTACCACAAGTGAAGTATACAGCACAGCCGTTGATACAGCTAAAGAACTGGAACAGCAAACAGTACATTCTTGTCAAGATTTGAGAGTTAATTTGGGGCTATTTCAAAGAACTCGCAACTCACTGTAGATATGATTACAGCATTGCAACCACATGCGAAGCGACACGTGACACCTCCTTCAACAGGTACAAGAGTGCAGTAAATTGCAACACATAAGCTGCTGTAGTAGTATTGTAATTCTTGCAAAGATAGGCCATAGGTAAAATATGATCCCAGTTAGGTGGGGACGCAAAGAGTTAAGTTTCGTAGAACGTTTTTGATTCTGTTATTGTATTCTTCCAGAATATGTCGAGCGCGCATTTCAACGCGTCTCTACTTATCCTTTCTTACTTCCACTGTATAATTTCTTTCTTTAATCTCATGAGGAAGGGATTTTGACCCTGAAAGCAGAAAAACTGCAATTTTATTTTGTGTGTGTCCCATGCTTCCATAATTACACTCCTGGAAATTGAAATAAGAACACCGTGAATTCATTGTCCCAGGAAGGGGAAACTTTATTGACACATTCCTGGGGTCAGATACATCACATTATCACACTGACAGAACCACAGGCACATAGACACAGGCAACAGAGCATGCACAATGTCGGCACTAGTACAGTGTATATCCACCTTTCGCAGCAATGCAGGCTGCTATTCTCCCATGGAGACGATCGTAGAGATGCTGGATGTAGTCCTGTGGAACGGCTTGCCATGCCATTTCCACCTGGCGCCTCAGTTGGACCAGCGTTCGTGCTGGACGTGCAGACCGCGTGAGACGACGCTTCATCCAGTCCCAAACATGCTCAATGGGGGACAGATCCGGAGATCTTGCTGGCCAGGGTAGTTGACTTACACCTTCTAGAGCACGTTGGGTGGCACGGGATACATGCGGAAGTGCATTGTCCTGTTGGAACAGCAAGTTCCCTTGCCGGTCTAGGAATGGTAGAACGATGGGTTCGATGACGGTTTGGATGTACCGTGCACTATTCAATGTCCCCTCGACGATCACCAGTGGTGTACGGCCAGTGTAGGAGATCGCTCCCCACACCATGATGCCGGGTGTTGGCCCTGTGTGCCTCGGTCGTATGCAGTCCTGATTGTGGCGCTCACCTGCACGGCGCCAAACACGCATACGACCATCATTGGCACCAAGGCAGAAGCGACTCTCATCGCTGAAGACGACACGTCTCCATTCGTCCCTCCATTCACGCCTGTCGCGACACCACTGGAGGCGGGCTGCACGATGTTGGGGCGTGAGCGGAAGACGGCCTAACGGTGTGCGGGACCGTAGCCCAGCTTCATGGAGACGGTTGCGAATGGTCCTCGCCGATACCCCAGGAGCAACAGTGTCCCTAATTTGCTGGGAAGTGGTGGTGTGGTCCCCTACGGCACTGCGTAGGATCCTACGGTCTTGGCGTGCATCCGTGCGTCGCTGCGGTCCGGTCCCAGGTCGACGGGCACGTGCACCTTCCACCGACCACTGGCGACAACATCGATGTACTGTGGAGACCTCACGCCCCACGTGTTGAGCAATTCGGCGGTACGTCCACCCGGCCTCCCGCATGCCCACTATACGCCCTCGCTCAAAGTCCGTCAACTGCACAAACGGTTCACGTCCACGCTGTCGCGGCATGCTACCAGTGTTAAAGACTGCGATGGAGCTCCGTATGCCACGGCAAACTGGCTGACACTGACGGCGGTGGTGCACAAATGCTGCGCAGCTAGCGCCATTCGACGGCCAACACCGCGGTTCCTGGTGTGTCCGCTGTGCCGTGCGTGTGATCATTGCTTGTACAGCCCTCTCGCAGTGTCCGGAGCAAATATGGTGGGTCTGACACACCGGTGTCAATGTGTTCTTTTTTCCATTTCCAGGAGTGTATTTGGTTTTTGGTGTCACAGTCTTCTTCGTAGTGCTGACAGGACGTGTAAACTGTAAGTACAAGGGGAAAAATAAGCTGAGGTCTTGCATTTAACAGTTATTATTTTAATAAGCTGCAAACAAGCTTGGTCACTTATATCCCTAACGGAAATTGCAAGAGCTGCAACGAATGATGTACCGCCTACTGTTAGGATCGACAACTTTAAGGCCTCGCACACTGGTACGTCTGTGAAAGAAGATGCAGATCTGCTGTTGCAGTATAATAATTTACTAGTTCAAAATAGTAACATCAACTTATGAAATACATTGTCTTCTGTAAACTTGTAGTATGACACAATTGAACAAACTAGAGTGAAGAAATAAACTCCGAAAACACAGTGTCTTTTCATATAGGTCAGTTTCAGTTTCTAACGCAGACGTAATTTTTCTTACATACTTCCTCATCACGAACCTTTATGTTGCTATTAATGTTTCAATGGAATTATACTTTGCATAATTACGTTATCTGTTTGCATTGTAACCACGCAGCACATATGAGAGAAAACTAATGTGACATGGGTCTCTTTTTTAACGCTGTTGTCTCCTATGTTGTGCTAATCATACGTTGATTACTGGGGGATAGACTTGGTTTTGAAATGCATTGTCTTTTTCCATAAATATTTTAAATTATTATGTTACAGTGGAAAGTATAATATTACTACAGAAACGAAAAACTGATGCAAATGAATTTCCTTTGCATTCTGACTTGAAAACCTTATTCCAATATCTGTTTACTTACCAAGAACTTATTTTCCGGTTGGAAATAATCGATATATGTGGCCCAAAAAATATAAAACAGAAAATAAAACACTGCCTTAACATCAAACTAACTCCACTGAAGAAGACGGGAACGGTAGACATATGAAACGATCGTTCTTCCACCTCTCGCTTGTAATGCACTAATGATCAATTTTATAGAAAAAGTCTAAATTAATCACAGAGGTCCTTTGTCTCCTTTACATACTAGTTCCAAAATAGTACCTATGAAAAATTCTTGGCAGCAGTTGTTGCGTATTCTCGTGTTTTGTCGCAACTCCGGTCACTTAAAATTCTTTGAATGGGCTTTCCACAAAGGCAAGCACTGTATTGTTCGCGGCGACTACCGGTAAATCATGAGAACACTGCGGCGAAACAACTTCCAGCGAGAATTTTAAACCTTTGTTCACTGCGAGTCAGTTTATTTGACATTATCTCGTGAAAAACGACACTGAACAAATAATAAATGTGACTGAGTCTTTCAGTTAACCGTATTACCGTAGGAGGAAGAAGAAATGGAACTAATTAAGCGAGAAAAGTTGTTAGATAAGCAGATTTGTAGCTGATAATGAGATGACAGTGTCAAAGTAAAGGATTAGACATGAAGGAATATAAGAAAGTGCTTATTAAATCCAGACGTCTTACAAAACTGTTGTACGTACTCATTTACAAGTGGGCTACGCATGCTCTGTGTTTGCTAATCTGAGACCATCCTACAAGATGAGCCATGCAGAACTTTTATTTCTGCGTTATTTGTGTGTTGAAGGTATGAACTCAGAATAACAAAATAGGTCACGTGGATGTGTAAGTTTCGTTTCTGTAATATCGAAAGCATTGTACAACATTAAGAGCAATTTTTTTTTAACAAAATGTGCCCACTGGACTAGTGACATACAGTAATCGCATCTGTATCATTCTGCCTAGTGTTGCCTGAAATTGCATCACAAATAGCAAACGTCAATTGCGTAAGATCCCGGTGTTCCTTGTGTGCATCTGCGAATTGAAGTATCCGCAGTCTACGAAACGTCACCTTCTCACACCTTTATGTGCTCTGGAAACAACACGCCAACTGCTCCTGCAACATCTCACTGGCACTTTAGCCACAGAAAGGTATCCCATGGCTGTGCAGTTCTGATCCATGGCGCTCTGTGAAATCTACGTGTAACGAAGATAACAGCAACGGCATTCCCATTCTCTTCAAAGATATGCGGGTCTGTTATCTTGCTGTCTGCGACACTAAACAGTGAAATACTGGACTGTATAGCGGAAGAGTGCGTAGTAGAAAGTAAGTTTTAATCCGACCAGTAACGAATGTTATCGTTGTTTACTTTACTGTATTCAGTACACTGAAATGAGTTTTATCTCTAGTTATGACAACAATGACATCGAAAAGTTCATCAGGGATTTTTCGCAGAAAGCAGTGTAGTTAATTCTGTAACGGTCAAAGAATCACAGCTTAATTGTTTCTCGCTTTTGATTCTAAATTATTTCGATGCATCTCGCTAGTTCCTATCATGCTAGCAAACTCTCCTACTTTATATATTCTTCACTCAATACACTGCCTGTGAGGAAGTATCTTTTTCTGGTTAATTCAGTAACTTGATTCATTTTGAAGTCGAGACAATATAGGCGTTCAAGCTTGAACGTACAGCTTACTGACCAAACATCGGAAAATGTTCTCAGTCGTCCGCAGGAACAGACTCGCAACCAGAATCAAATTTTCACTCTGCATGCAGAGTGTGCGCTGATTTGAAACTTCCTGGAAGATTAATATTCAGTATCGGACTAAGATTCGAAATCGAGATCTTTGCCTTTGGGGGGAAAGTTCTCTACCGACTTCTTTTAGGTCTTTTAATTTTTGTTGTTCGATCACAGCCAGCTACAGGCTAGAGAGGACAAAGTGAGCAGAGGCCGATCCCGAGGCCTGGCCACGATGCCTTCCCCCTCCCGTCGCTGAGCTACATCCTCGCAGGGCTCTTTCTTTTTTTTTCCCCCACATATATGCGTCGGAAAAAAAAATTAAAACTAGTTCACTCCTTCGGATCCCTGAAACACAGCAAGGTTATAAAGGGTACCAGGCGGCCTGAGTCAGAGCGGTAGGAGTGACGTGTTTCGATTCCGAATCGGGCTGTCGCATGACCCGCGAGCAACGTGCCAACTTAGTGGGGGCGTGCTAAAATCCGGTTGAGCTACCCAAGAACGACTCATCACCCCTCCTGACAGCTGCACTTCTGCCTGTACACCTCCCATCTACGAAACTTCTGTAGTTGCAGGACTAGCACACCCGGAAGGAAGGACCCATTACAATAAGTTTTGTTAATTCATGGATTCCGTGGCGTTTATATTTTGTTAACTACACATTTTTCTGCAATATTTTTCGACACGGGTTCGTAGGTACGTAACGTTGCGGTGAAAATGCGTCGGGAAGTCATGCACTGATATCGCTGCCTCTTAAATTAGCATACCCTGGTCGTCTCGCCGAATGTGTCACGCAGTTTATGGTTCAGCAGGGGTCGAGAGGTTTGCAAATCATGTCGTCTCCGTTGTTACTCGTTCAGAGTCTATTGTTAGGGAAAGCTTATGGTTATTCATGTACGACGGAACACTTTCACTGTGATAACCGTATATAAATGCAAATACAATTTATTAGCGATGCGAAATCATTTTCTTGCGCCACAGCTGCATGTTCGGTGTCGTGCCGAGCTCACGGTCAGAGGTTTTTGCCACGCAAATGCACGGCGCAGCGGCCAGCTCTCTACATACATGCTAGAACAAGTACCCCTCCTTTCCCACATCGTATACTCTGCCTTCGAAACCAAATAGAGAGTTGCTGGTTTCGCAAGGAGAAAGTCTACAGTAATCCGTCTAAGTTCCTTGAAAAGTTCATCGTACGATGAATTAATATACTGCCAAAGCAGTCACCACAGGTTTGCTATACTTGATTTCTGGGTTGTGTCGGAGCATCGCGCGGGAACAAGGTACAACTGGAGTAGTTAAGTGGTTAAGAGGAGCGCTGCCACCTCTCTGCGTTTCACCGGTTAGGGCTCGCCCGCTGTAAAGGGGGGGGGGGGGGGGGGACCGATAGTCTAGTGGCCGGTCCGTCATGACTCTCTACCCGGTCACGTGCTCGCTCAATGTCTGTTGTCAGGACTCCACACATACGAGTAACCGAGCAAGAGCGGTCTTCGCTGACGCTTCAGCTCGCCTAGCCTCGACTCGCCTCGCCGCGCAGCAGAAATTCACGTCACTTTCTCTCTCTTTCCTCTCTTTCTGCTTCTTTTAAAACAAAAATAACGTTTAGAAGAATGCTTAGATGATCAAAGTTAACATCGCACAGCACGTAGAAAACAATTTGATGAATTAATACATTCACTGAAAAAAAAGATAATACTCATTATCAGACTGAAGATTTATTCTGCTTGTCATTAATAGGAAGCTTCCTACACATTAAATACTTTTCGTGAAACATAGTAAACGACTTTCTTTACAACAGCAATTTTTCAAGATTTACATCTGCTTGCAAGAGAAGAAAATTTGTAGTTGCTATTGAGCAGCAGTATCGCTGACGCGTTCTGCATTTAACTGACTATGGCGATTGGTTAATAATACGCCAGCTCTACTAAGCACCGTTCTCTAGGTGCGCTTGTTGCTGGGTTACATAAAACATGTCTTGAAACGGCTGCCAGGCATGGTAGATCCTTCTAATGTCTGTTCCGTCACTTTAAGATGTTATGAATAACAGTAACAACAGTCAACACTCAATAACCATTCAGTTTGTCAAATTACAGAAATTAAAAAGTAAAAAATGAGGAGATGTTTCTAAAGGCCGCATAGCTGTATGAAGGTGCTTTATTCGCAGCTAACGGTTTCGCGTTAGTCTGGACGCATATTCAGATTTATCTGTTAAGAACGCAAATCACTGTGTGATTTTTTTTGAAATTGTAGAAATACGGACCAACAGTGTTGGCATTCATTTCTCTGAGCTATGGTTGTCCTTCCGAGAAAGTTGTTGGTACTTTCAGATGTTATCAGTGCCGCCTGAATACACTACTGGCCATTAAAATTGCTACACCAAGAAGAAATGCAGATGATAAACGGGTATTCATTGAACAAATATATTATACTAGAACTGACATGTGATTGCATTTTTCACGCAATTTGGGTGCATAGATCCCAGAACAACAACCTATGGCCGTAATAACGGCCTTGATATGCTTGGGCATTGGGTCAAACAGAGCTTGGATGGCGTGTACAGGTACAGTTGCCCATGCAGCTTCAACACGATACCACAGTTCATCAAGAGTAGTGACTGGCGTATTGTGACGAGCCAGTTGCTCGGCGACCATTGACCAGACGTTTCCAATTGGTGAGAAATCTGGAGAATGTGGTGGCCAGGGCAGCAGTCGAATATTTTCTGTATCCAGAAAGGCCCATACCGGACGTGCAACATGCGGTCGTGCATTATCCTGCTGAAATGTAGGGTTTCGCAGGGATCGAATGAAGGGTAGAGCCACGGGTCGTAACACATCTGAAACGTAACGTCCACTGTTCAAAGTGCTGTCAATGCGGTGACCGAGACGTGTAACCAATGGCATCCCATACCATCACGCCGGATGATACACCAGTATGGCGATGACGAATACACGCTTCCAATGTGCTTTCACCGCGATGTCGCCAAACACGGATGCGACCATCATGATGCTGTAACAGAACCTCGATTCATCCGAAAAAATGACGTTTTGCCATTCGTGCACCCAGGTTCGTCGTTGAGTACACCATCACAGGCGCTCCTATCTGTGATGCAGCGTCAAGAGTAACCGCAGACATAGTCTCCGAGCTGATAGTCCATGATGCAGCAAACGTAGTCGAACTGATTGTGGAGATGATTGTTGTCTTGCAAACGTCCGCATCAGGGATCGAGACGTGGCTGCACGATCCATTACAGCCATGCGGATAAGATACCTGTCATCTCGACGGCTAGTCATACGAGGCCGTTGGGATGGAGCACGGCGTTCCGTATTACCCTCCTGAACTCACCGATTCCATATTCTGCTAATAGTAATTGGATCTCGACCAACGCGAGCAGCAGTGTCGCGATACGATAAACCGCAATCGCGATAGGCTACAATCCGACCTTTATCAAAGCCGGAAACGTGGTGGTACGCATTGCTCCTCCTTACTCGAGACATCACAACAACGTTTCACCAGGGAACGCCGGTCAACTGCTGTTTGTGTATGAGAAATCGGTTGGAAACTTTCCTCATGTCAGCACATTGTACGTGCCGCCACCGGCGCCAACGTTGTGTGAATGCTCTGAAAAGCTGATCATTTGCATATCACAGCATCTTCTTCATGTCGATTAAATTTCGCGTCTGTAGCATGTCATCTTCGTGGTGTAGCAACTTTAATGGCCAGTAGTGTACATTACATTATAAAGATCTAGTTCATCTGCTGCGGAGGATTTGTTATTCTTCCAACCCTTGGAGCGTTCTCTCCGTCTAGCTGGAGACGAAAGTACAGAAGAAGGCCATTTGTTAATGAACAAAAGAGTGGTACAGAAATGATGGGTAAATCAAGAAGGAGTACCAGGAACATGTGTCTTTTACAGTACCAAAACGATGGTATTGTATGGAACAGGGGACCTAGAAACGACGGAGAGGCTTCGTCCTCGCCGTAGCCCTCAGTGGTTCACAACCCCACAACAGGCTACAGCAATCCACTCATCCCATCGCCGCACCACACCGAACCCAGGGTAATTGAGCATTCTACTCCAAGTGGAGCCCCCTCCCCCTTCCCCCCTCCCTCCCCCGGGAACGTTTAACACCAGACGAGTGTAACCCCAATGGTTGCGTGGTAGAGTAAAAAAATGGTTCAAATGGCTCTGAGCACTATGGGGCTTAACATCTGTGGTCATCAGTCCCCTAGAACTTAGAACTACTTAAACCTAACTAACCTAAGGACATCACACACATCCATGCCCGAGGGAGGATTCTAACGTGCGACCGTAGCGGTCACGTGGTTCCAGATTGAAGCGACTAGAACCGCACGGGTGGTAGAGTAATTATGGTGTGCGCGTACGAGGAGAAAGTGTTTGCGCAGCAATTGCCGACATAGTATAACTGAGATGGAATAAGGGGAACCACCCCGCATTCGCCGAGGCAGATGGAAAACCGCCTTAAAAACCATCCATAGACTGGCCGGCACACCGGACCTCGGCACTAATTCCCCGGGCTGATTCGTGCCTGGGACCGGCACACCTTCCCGCCCGGAAAGTAGTACGTTAGACTGTACGTTTAACCGGGCGGGCCACAAAAACGATTACGTTACTAATGGCATAAATATCACGCATTTATCGCTCACTCGTAAGAATTACCTTTTTTTCATTTATACAGGGCGTATCTTAATTAATGGCGTCAACGCGTACGGTTGAAAGTACACGATACTTGAAAGTATACCTTAAGGACTATGAGGAATGCTACATCTTCGATACTGTGAAACAAACTCTTCTACTGCAAGTTCTTTGTTTTCCATATTTTGGGAGGAGGTAGAATTTACCAACAGAAGAAAGGAATGTTTGATAAACATTGGCTCTAAAGTGTATACCTTAATCCTAGATTACTAAACTCACATAAACTTCACTAATGCAATTGTTATCTCTTCGTGGTTCCCGGGAATTTGAACACATTAGCGACAAGTGTTCTTGAGTACCTTCATGGAAAACATAGTTGTTAGCAATGACTGTATTATTTATTGCTTAACTCCAGAGGGTTGCTGGCACTGGTGCCCCTGTCATAAATATTACGATTGTTTAGTAATGGTATGCATGTTGTCTAATAGTCGGAATACTTCTTTCATCGCTTAGAATTTATCTCGGTGTGACACCATATTTGAAATATCAGATGATCACAAAAGAGTGTTAGCTTTTATCACCCTCTTCAGTGTTCATCTCATCTTTTGCTACTGAAATTAGCACAACATGCATGGGGTTGAGTTTCATTCTGACACGAGCATACTGGCTGGTTTGCTTCAAGAAGTCCATTAAGCCCCAGGCAATGGAGAATTGAGTGAAGAGAAAGATTTTCGTCAGGAAGATAATGTTGTGTGTGCGGATGACAGTGTTGTAGATCCAGGCGTTGAAGCAACAAACGAGAAATCGGATGGAGAATACCTGGGTGAACGTGAAAAGTAAAGAAAAGCCAGGGAAAACTCTCTACATATTTTGTTTGTAAAATACTCATGGAATCATAATAATTATAATTGTAACTAGTGCATTGCAAAAATTATGAATTCTATTCCCATAACATTTTGAGTAGTAAAATGGTCATTATAGGGTAAAAAACAGGGTTATTTATTTCGTATGTAACATACCACTGGAGATCTAACAATTGTAATTAACTACTGCATAACCTATGATTTATGACTTACTTTGAATAAAATTTGGAGTAGTAAAATTTACGATGGTTTAGTAGTAACGTAACGTTCCCCACCCGTTTAGTGAACTATGGTTAAGAACTGTCAATACTTGTTCATTTTCGCTGTTGCGAAACACTTATCTTCTACTGAAAGTGTCATAGCTCTTAAGATATGCATTTTACAACCCATATTTACAGGACTTTTTTCTTTTTTTTCATATTAGCTCCTCACAAAATATAGGAAGCAAAGAGCTTGGCCCGCATCTCGTGGTCGTGCGGTAGCGTTCTCGCTTCCCACGCCCGGGTTCCCGGGTTCGATTCCCGGCGGGGTCAGGGATTTTCTCTGCCTCGTGATGGCTGGGTGTTGTGTGATGTCCTTAGGTTAGTTAGGTTTAAGTAGTTCTAAGTTCTAGGGGACTGATGACCATAGATGTTAAGTCCCATAGTGCTCAGAGCCATTTGAACCAAAGAGCTTGCGGTAGAAGAGGTTTGTTTGACAGTATCGTAGATGAAGAAATTATCATAGTCCTTAAGGTATGCATTTTAGATCCCATGTATACTGAGACTTTTTTGGTTCTAGTATTGTGTAATTCAACTGTATGCGTCGCATTCAACTGCATGCATTTGTAACAACAACAACTGTACATATAATAATTTTTTCTTCTGATTTTCGATAAATTGGTGTAAGCAATGCTCTGATTTCATTTCTTTTTTCTTTTCATGTCATTATGTTAAAGAAACTGTAAACAATATTCGATGTGAATATTAATGTTTATGTCAAATTGCAAGCAATATTATAACAAAATGGAAATGTAAGAAATGTTGAAACTGTTGTAAGATGTTAAAGTTGTAATTGTGCGCCTGGTCCATACGTAGGCAATGTATTAGGATATGTAGAATGCAAAACCTTTGGTGAATACCCTGTCTGTAGGGGAGCGGTAAAAGGTGGATGGCAGGCGAGCGCGGGAAAATGCACACGGGCGCGGCACGGCATAACGGGCTCAGCAGTAGTAGTCGGAGTTGGGCATCGGTCTGAGTAACACGTTCTGGACCGAGGAGGCTCTCTTGGAAAACGTGATTCCGTTGAGCCTCGGAGGGGCCGTTTCCGACGACTATACAGCATGGCTATATTCCATGGGCACTAAATGGAAAAGTATTGCGACGCTAAGAAGAAGCAAAGTGCCGATACATCAAGAGCCCGCCGCATCGACACGAACAGGTTGAAACTTTTAGTACTGTATTCGTGTGGACCAGTGTTACTTTTGTTCCTTACTGTTCAAGAACAACTTAACTTCTACCAGAACTGTCCTATCATTTAATTATCCTCATCACCAACCTAGACAGGGTCCTTTCCACATGTTGTGCAATCCGAGTGTCCCGAAATGAAGATTTAAAGTTTATGTTAATAAGAATTACCTGCAGACCTATCTATGTTAGAAAGATGTTTAAAGAACTTTGTTGTTAATGAATATATAAATAAATAATATAGGTCTGACAAAGTTGGAAGATAATGTTGAAATTGGTTTAGTAATGAAGGCTAATTAATTTGAGACAAAAATAATAGTAGTTAAATGAGCAAGAAATAAGACAAAAAGAGTAGTAAGTCATATATTGGAAATCTTGAGTGCTTATCGATTTAGATAATCAAAAATTTCAGTACAGTGATCATAACAGTTTCAGGGTCCCCCCCCCCTTTTTCTTTTCTATTCATTTAAATTCTGAAGTGTACTGAACTGATTTGAACAGCAAAGTTAAAGTCAATATAAAACCAAAATTTATTAGTGTTTCACCTTTTTCAAAATTGACATTGTATGTGTGTTTCGAAAGTGCTATTTCTAGGGTAACCTATGCCCGATTTCAATCAGATCAATAGACAGTACGAAGTTTTTAGTAAACATTATAGTGTATTGTTGGGTATTTATGGCTTGTCCATATTAGTACAGAAAGTGAAATTATTAGTTCAGTAGGTTTTCTGGTTCTAAAATTTACCATATTATGCAGTGTTATTACTTGTTGTTTTGTATGAACGTACATCAACTTGTACTGGGAAGAAACTCAGTTAATGCCTAATTAGGCTGGCGACCGTATTATTAACAATTTGGTAGCATCTGCTGTGTTGTTTCTTGTCCGGCCTAACATGTAGTTGCACTTCAGACTTGCTTGACGTATCATTGTTGTTACTGAGTGGGTGAAAGTCTGATTTTGCCTCCATTCAGGTACACGCGGTCAACATATATACCAAAATCCTTTCTTGTAAGGTGAAGCCTGTCAACTTACCATAGTACAGGCTTTAATAAGTATCGTGTGCAGTAGCGTAGGGTTACAAGTGGCTTCCCGGTGACAGGACATCCAGTTGTTATCGGTCACAAATTAATGCGAATACCGATCAGTGGATGTTCAGTGGCACAAATTGTAATAATATTCAGTAAAGTAAATAGCAGGGAACGTCAAGTACAGTGGAGAGGTGTAATTGGCATTCAGTATGGACAAGAACGTAGAAACTGTAGATGTGCCGAGCGAAATGGAAAATGCGGCTGGCAATAGCAGGAGTTTAAGCGGCCAGATAACAGATGGCGTTAGCGGAAGACAATTGGCGTACATACAATATCACGAACACGTTAACGAACAGATTGAAATGTCGAGATCGTCTCGAACACAGCAAGGAATAAAACAGGAAGTAGAGGATGGCTTTGTAGATGATAGTGGGTACGTGAACGAATACAGTGACATGTTTGATTCTCCACAGATAAAGAAAGAACCGAAAGAAACTTTTGAAGTAGGATCGGAACACACCGATTCCGTAGAACAAAATAGTGTGAAAATATTAAGCATGAACGATTTATTTGAACAATTAACCAAACAAATTGCTGGGCAGAATAATCAGCTTAAAACACACGTTGCCAAGCAGCTCAAAGCACGAAGTAAGCAGCCCAAAACGCAGAATGATCAACTTCAGAAACAAGTCAGTAACCAGGTCAGTCAGCTTAAAACACACATTGACCAGGTTAGAGCACAGGTCGAAGAACAAGGAATTAAAATTAGTAAAGAAATAGAACAGGTAGAACAAAAAATGGGTAATTTAAGTTCTGTGGTAAATACTATGAAATTTGAAATTAACACAGTTAATAAAAATATGGATACTATGCAGGGGGAAATTGACAACATTAACAGTAGATTTGATGTTGAAATTCTCAACATCCAAGAGAAAGTAGAGCCTGTAGTTGAAACCAAAGTAGACGAAAAAGTTTTCGGTCTTAAAACTGAGATCGTAAACGAATGTCAACACGGAATCTCACAGTTGAAAACGGCAGTTTCAGACACTGAAAGAGAATTAGACGAAAAAGTAACCGGATGTGTACGAAAGTGTGAACAAAATACATCGAAAATTCAAGGCAAAATTTTCGATCTCGAGAATAAAATCAAAGATAGGCCTGGTGTTGTCTGTAATGGCACACCACTTACGAAGCTGTTGGAAGGTGAGGAACGCTTTGATCCCGCCAAGAAACATAACGGATGACATCCGTTAGATTTCATCAAAAATTGCGAGAGAATGTTTCCTGAACACTTGTCTGGTCAGGAAAAGATAAACGTTGTAATTAGCGCCTTAGCAGGTGACGCTAAGCGCTGGGGAATTAACTTGAATACCGAACATATGACGTTCGAAGAATTTAAACAAAAAATTTACGGAAGAGTATTGGTCCGAATAAAAACAGGATCATTTGTGGCGAGAGTTTATCATGGCCAAGCTTCATGATAACAGGGGCAGGAATTCTTTGAAAGATTTCTGGGAATATTGGTACCGAAAGTTGACACATTTAAGAGGGAGTAGATCCGATTCAGAAATCATATGGGAGCTATATAAAAAGCTTCCAGAAGATTCAGAGAGATACGTGGGAAGCAATCATCGCAGCTTCCAAGCATTTCTCGAAAGGGTCGAAGATGAAGACCACTGGCGCGAAAGCCGTGCCAATTATCAAAATTTTGGTAACCGAAATAATTGTAATAACGACGAGAGAAATGACGGCGATGGATTTCGCGTCAACGTGATACAGAGAGGAAGAGGCAGAGGCAGAGGCCGAGGAAGTTATCTAGGTCGTGGTAGAGGGTACACCGCGCTAAATAATAACGACGCGGGAAACTGATTTCCGCGAACGTTGCAGGCCAAACGGAAGCGGACAGTATATACCGGCCCCAATTTAAGAAAGGTTACCGAACTAACAGTAAAATTATGAAACAGGTTAGAGACAGGCGTAGAACGGCACAACGTGTTGTTGCGAAACAAGCGTCAGGTGCGAGCTTGAATGAGTCATCTTCGCCGCGCAGAGCGGTACTGATTAACAGGCGAGTGGAGCATGAGAGGGCAACGGCCCAGCCTAGCGGAGCAGCTGTTCAAAGAGAAGCCGCTAGCAATGCGGCAGCATTAGGTACGAACATTGCCGTAAGAACTGGTGAATACATTACGAGTGATAATTCCGTGGTGAAGGAAATAATAGATGAAACTGTGGATACACCGAGAGGTACGGTTAGCAGGGTTAGCAATGAAGTAAATGGCGAGATTGAATTAGCAGAAGTAACTGACTGGCGTGTGCAGATCGACGATGTGAGTGGGAGGATTTTAAGAAGGAGTATGAGACAAGGAAGTTAGTTAGTAGAAAAGAAGATAGTAGGGACGTCGATAAGGTGACGTGGCCCGAATTTGAAGAGGAGAGAGTAAACAGCCCCGCGCAAAGTACGCGTGTTGCCGATAGGATGAAGGTTAAAGATAGGAAGGAATTGGAGGATGAAATCCTAAGCATTGACGAGGAAGTAACTTCTGTTAACGATCCGCCAACAGTACACGCTGCTACCGAAAGCCACCGTGGAGAAGGGGCAGATAATTACCTAAAAGTAATTGAAGTCCACGAGGATTACACTAAATATGAAGTAACAGTGGATGTGAGTAAAGTGGAGAATGAGGCCGTTTCGCCAAAAGAGGATATTGAATTAAAATTAAAGCCTGACGAAAATGCAGAGGGAGAACTTAGTGCCTGTCTCAGAAAAGCTTTTATGTTACAACCTGAAAGCGATCCAGAATGGTCGGATTCTGACGATAGTTCAGATGACGAATATTTCGGTACTAGCGAAAATAATGGGAATACAGTTAATTGCGATATTGTATATATTGATGATGAAGTTTCAAAACAAAATCCAGATGTTGAGACTGAACAAAGAAAGAAAGAGCCACCGGACGACTCAGTGTTTATTTTGCAATGGGTTCAAGTAAGTAAAGACTTTGAACTCCAGAAACCGAAAAAGCCGCCAGATATAAATGGTTCACAGGTCAGGAACGTATCTTGGGACGATGTCACTGTCGACCAAGGTGCATTGCGGAAAAAACAGGCAGCGGCATGATTTAGAGTCTGGGGTAGATTTATATCGGATTTTGAGAATGTCATGAACACCTTACATCATGAATCTACTGGGTTCCCACCGGAAGAAATTTCGTTAGGCAGCAGAAGTAAAAGTTTAATTGAAGAAAAACTAGAGTTTCCGCCTTGTACAAGCTTGGGGTTGAGTCAAAAGAAAGAATTAGTCAGAAAAAGGGCAAAGCAAACAGCTGAATCTAGATCTAAAAGACATGATAAAAATCTGAAAGTTTCAAAATTTAAAATTGGTGATTATGTATTTTTAAAAACCCACGAAAAGTCTAGTGAACTGAATCATGAAATTTCCAAATTTAAATATATTTACAATGGGCCATATATAATACAGAACATTCCACACGATAATGCTTACTACCTGATCTACCCAAAATCCAAAAAAACCTTTAGGTGTAATAAATGTTGTGGACCTGAAACTGTATGTTCCTAGGAGTGAGTGACCTAAGTACACTCAGAAAGCAATTTGCAGTAAATGTGCTGTATCTTATGCTGAACTAATTTATTCCAAATGTAACTAATCTTTGTAAATAGATGTGTACCAATATCAGTGTGCTAATGTACTTATGTGAGTTTCAGATTACCAAATGTACTGTAAATGTAAAGATGTATGGAGAAAAGGGCTGAAAAGGAAGGGTAAATGCTGCAAGCCAAATAAAAGATGGGACTGTCAAAAATCAAAGTGGGCAGTATATGAGTCATAATATAAAGGAGTGCCAAACACCGATGAGGGCAGATAAATAGTCAATGGAGAATTGTAAGTGTGGTACAGGTGATGTGGTAAAATGATGCGAAATGGACTGCCCAAATCTGAATAATAGGCAGCAAAAATATGTAGTGATTTTTCTAAATATTATTGTGTGTTTTCTTTTTTTTTGTAAATAAGGAAATGGACTGCCATTCAATGCAAGCAGCAACAAATTGTCTTATACACTCCTGGAAATGGAAAAAAGAACATATTGACACCGGTGTGTCAGACCAACCATACTTGCTCCGGACACTGCGAGAGGGCTGTACAAGCAATGATCACACGCACGGCACAGCGGACACACCAGGAACCGCGGTGTTGGCCGTCGAATGGCGCTAGCTACGCAGCATTTGTGCACCGCCGCCGTCAGTGTCAGCCAGTTTGCCGTGGCATACGGAGCTCCATCGCAGTATTTAACACTGGTAGCATGCCGCGACAGCGTGGACGTGAACCGTATGTGCAGTTGACGGACTTTGAGCGAGGGCGTATAGTGGGCATGCGGGAGGCCGGGTGGACGTACCGCCGAATTGCTCAACACGTGGGGCGTGAGGTCTCCACAGTACATCGATGTTGTCACCAGTGGTCGGCGGAAGGTGCACGTGCCCGTCGACCTGGGACCGGACCGCAGCGACGCACGGATGCACGCCAAGACCGTAGGATCCTACGCAGTGCCGTAGGGGACCGCACCGCCACTTCCCAGCAAATTAGGGACACTGTTGCTCCTGGGGTATCGGCGAGGACCATTCGCAACCGTCTCCATGAAGCTGGGCTACGGTCCCGCACACCGTTAGGCCGTCTTCCGCTCACGCCCCAACATCGTGCAGCCCGCCTCCAGTGGTGTCGCGACAGGCGTGAATGGAGGGACGAATGGAGACGTGTCGTCTTCAGCGATGAGAGTCGCTTCTGCCTTGGTGCCAATGATGGTCGTATGCGTGTTTGGCGCCGTGCAGGTGAGCGCCACAATCAGGACTGCATACGACCGAGGCACACAGGGCCAACACCCGGCATCATGGTGTGGGGAGCGATCTCCTACACTGGCCGTACACCACTGGTGATCGTCGAGGGGACACTGAATAGTGCACGGTACATCCAAACCGTCATCGAACCCATCGTTATACCATTCCTAGACCGGCAAGGGAACTTGCTGTTCCAACAGGACAATGCACGTCCGCATGTATCCCGTGCCACCCAACGTGCTCTAGAAGGTGTAAGTCAACTACCCTGGCCAG
Organism: Schistocerca piceifrons; assembly: GCF_021461385.2. Lineage (NCBI taxonomy): Eukaryota > Metazoa > Arthropoda > Insecta > Orthoptera > Acrididae > Schistocerca > Schistocerca piceifrons. The sequence continues at coordinate 653,675,461 of NC_060138.1, read as the reverse complement.
CAAGATCTCCGGATCTGTCCCCCATTGAGCATGTTTGGGACTGGATGAAGCGTCGTCTCACGCGGTCTGCACGTCCAGCACGAACGCTGGTCCAACTGAGGCGCCAGGTGGAAATGGCATGGCAAGCCGTTCCACAGGACTACATCCAGCATCTCTACGATCGTCTCCATGGGAGAATAGCAGCCTGCATTGCTGCGAAAGGTGGATGTACACTGTACTAGTGCCGACATTGTGCATGCTCTGTTGCCTGTGTCTATGTGCCTGTGGTTCTGTCAGTGTGATCATGTGATGTATCTGACCCCAGGAATGTGTCAATAAAGTTTCCCCTTCCTGGGACAATGAATTCACGGTGTTCTTATTTCAATTTCCAGGAGTGTAGTATATATAGATATTTGTATTTGCTTTTGTAGTTAAGTGTTAGTGTTCCAGATTTTGAAATTATTTTTTTGAGAAATTTAGTAAAAATGAGTAATTTGCTATTTAAATAATGTTGTGATAGGAGTTTGGACTGTGCCAAAGGCACTTAAGTAAATCATAAGTAAATGTTCTTGATATGTTAAAAAGGGTAGACCCATATAATGTGAGTGAAAGGAAGTTTGTGGTATAAATTTTTTTTTGGGACGTTCACACAAAGAATCAGAACCACTGTATAAATATAAAAATTAGTGTTCCCATCAAATTTGCACTTAGTGAAATTTACTGGAAACAGGGGCATGTGTAACAACAACAACTGTACATATAATAATTTTTTCTTCTGATTTTCGATAAATTGGTGTAAGCAATGTTCTGATTTCATTTCTTTTTTCTTTTCATGTCATTATGTTAAAGAAACTGTAAACAATATTCGATGTGAATATTAATGTTTATGTCAAATTGCAAGCAATATTATAACAAAATGGAAATGTAAGAAATGTTGAAACTGTTCTAAGATGTTAAAGTTGTAATTGTGCGCCTGGTCCATACGTAGGCAATGTATTAGGATATGTAGAATGCAAAACCTTTGGTGAATACCCTGTCTGTAGGGGAGCGGTAAAAGGTGGATGGCAGGCGAGCGCGGGAAAATGCACACGGGCGCGGCACGGCATAACGGGCTCAGCAGTAGTATTCGGAGTTGGGCATCGGTCTGAGTAACACGTTCTGGACCGAGGAGGCTCTCTTGGAAAACGTGATTCCGTTGAGCCTCGGAGGGGCCGTTTCCGACGACTATACAGCATGGCTATATTCCATGGGCACTAAATGGAAAAGTATTGCGACGCTAAGAAGAAGCAAAGTGCCGATACATCAAGAGCCCGCCGCATCGACACGAACAGGTTGAAACTTTTAGTACTGTATTCGTGTGGACCAGTGTTACTTTTGTTCCTTACTGTTCAATAACAACTTAACTTCTACCAGAACTGTCCTATCATTTAATTATCCTCATCACCAACATAGACAGGGTCCTTTCCACATGTTGTGCAATCCGAGTGTCCCGAAATGAAGATTTAAAGTTTATGTTAATAAGAATTACCTGCAGACCTATCTATGTTAGAAAGATGTTTAAAGAACTTTGTTGTTAATGAATATATAAATAAATAATATAGGTCTGACAAAGTTGGAAGATAATGTTGAAATTGGTTTAGTAATGAAGGCTAATTAATTTGAGACAAAAATAATAGTAGTTAAATGAGCAAGAAATAAGACAAAAAGAGTAGTAAGTCATATATTGGAAATCTTGAGTGCTTATCGATTTAGATAATCAAAAATTTCAGTACAGTGATCATAACAGTTTCAGGGTCCCCCCCCCCCTTTTTCTTTTCTATTCATTTAAATTCTGAAGTGTACTGAACTGATTTGAACAGCAAAGTTAAAGTCAATATAAAACCAAAATTTATTAGTGTTTCACCTTTTTCAAAATTGACATTGTATGTGTGTTTCGAAAGTGCTATTTCTAGGGTAACCTATGCCCGATTTCAATCAGATCAATAGACAGTACGAAGTTTTTAGTAAACATTATAGTGTATTGTTGGGTATTTATGGCTTGTCCATATTAGTACAGAAAGTGAAATTATTAGTTCAGTAGGTTTTCTGGTTCTAAAATTTACCATATTATGCAGTGTTATTACTTGTTGTTTTGTATGAACGTACATCAACTTGTACTGGGAAGAAACTCAGTTAATGCCTAATTAGGCTGGCGACCGTATTATTAACAATTTGGTAGCATCTGCTGTGTTGTTTCTTGTCCGGCCTAACATGTAGTTGCACTTCAGACTTGCTTGACGTATCATTGTTGTTACTGAGTGGGTGAAAGTCTGATTTTGCCTCCATTCAGGTACACGCGGTCAACATATATACCAAAATCCTTTCTTATAAGGTGAAGCCTGTCAACTTACCATAGTACAGGCTTTAATAAGTATCGTGCGCAGTAGCGTAGAGTTACACGTTCAAGCCACAATTTTTTTCGTTTTGTTTAAGTCATCGGTCTCCCAGTTGGTTTGACGCGACCCGCCACGAATTCCTCTCCTGTGCCAATCAATTCACCTCAGAGTAACACTTCCAAACTATATCCTCAATTATTTGCTGAACGTATTCCAGTTTCAACCTACGTCTTCCTTTATTTGCTGAATGTATTCCATTCTCTGATTCCCTCTACAGTTTTTGCTCTCTACAGCTCCTTCTAGTACCATGAAAGTTATTCCGTGGTGTCTGAACAGATGTCCTCTATGGATTCTTCTAGTACCATGGAAGTTATTCCGTGGTGTCATAACAGATGTCCTATCATTCTGTCCCTTCTTCTTGTCAGTCTTTTCCATACATTCCTTTCCTCGCCGATTCTCTGGAGAACTTCCTCATTACTTATTTTATCTATCCACCTAATTTTCAATGTTATTCTGTAACACTACGTCTCAAATGCTTCGTTTCTCTTCTGTTCCGGTTTTCCCACAGTCGATGTTTCACTAGCACACAATGCTGTACTTCAAACGTACATTTTTCGTCAAAGTCTATGTTTGATATTAGTAGACTTCTCTTGGCCAGGAATGCCCTTTTTGTGCCAATGCTAGTCTGCTTCTGATATCTTCCTTGCTCCTTCCGTCATGGATTATTTTGCTGCCTAGATACCGGTATATCCGAACTCCATCTACTTCGTGTTACCAGTTCAGATGATGAGTATCTCGCTGTCCTCGTTTCTGCTATTTATTATTACTTTCGTCTTTCTTTGATATACTCTCAATCCATATTCTGTCCTTACTCGTAGTACACTGCTCATTCCGATCAGCAGATCCTATAATTCTTCTTCACTTTCAGTGATGATAGCAATGTTATCAGCGACTCTTATCATTGATATCCTTTCACATTGAACTTTTCTTTTATTTCCGTAATTTTTCTTCAATGTATAGTTTGAAAAGTAGTCGCCAAAGACTACATCCCTCTCTTACACCCATCTTAATCCGTGCATTTCGTTCGTCGTCTCCCTCTTGTTGTTCCCTCTTGGTTTTTGTACATATTGTGTATTACCCGTCTTTCCTAATAGCTTACTCTTATTTTTCTCAGAATTTGGAACATCTTGGACCATTTTACACTGTCTTGTTTCTATTATCAATCGCAATTTCAGAATTATCTCTCTGGTGCCCTTACCTTTTCTAAAGGCAGATTGAGCCTCATCTAAAAGGTCAGTTTTCTTTTCTGTTGTTCTGTATATTATTCTTGTCAGCAACTGGGATGCATAGGCTTTCAGCTGATTGTGCCACAATTCTCGCACTTGTCTATTGCAGTCTTCGGAATTGTATGAACGATATTTTCCCGAAAGTCAGATGGTATGCCACCAGGCTCATACATTCTACACAACGACATGAATAGTCGTTTTGTTGCCACTTCCCCAATGATTTTAGAAATTATGATGGAAAGTTATCCATTCCTTTCCCTTGTATGATCTTAAGCCTTCCAAAACTCTTTTAAATTCTGATTATAATACTGTGTACCCCATCTCTTCTATATCGACATCTGTTTCTTCTTCTATAACGTCATCAGACAAATGCCCCCCCCCCCCCTTCATAGACGGCTTCAATGGACTATTTCCACCTATCTGGTCTCTACTTTGCATTTAACAGTGGAGTTCCCTTTTGACGCTTAATGTTACCATCCTTGCTTTTAATTTCACCGAAGGTAGTTTTGACTTATCTACAGGCAGTCAGCCCTTCTGACAATCATTACTTTTTCGATTTCTCCACATTTTTCTTGCAGCCATTTCGCCTTATCTTCCCAGCATTTCCGACTTATTTCATTCTTAAGTGACTTGTATTTCTGTATTCCTGAGTTTCCCTGAACATTTTTGTAGTTCCTTCTTTCATCGATCGGCTGAAGTATTTCTCGTGTTACCCATGGTTTCTTCACAGTTCAACTGAAAAGCCTACTGAGCTTATCTATAGCCACAAAGAACTTGAAGTGTATCTCTTCATTCCTTTGTAATTCGTTATCCCATTTCGTTGCGCATTGATTTTTCCTGACTAGTCTCTTAAACTAAAGCCTACCCTTACGATACACCCAGTACAAGGGGTAAAGTTCCGTGTTCTGCCTCTGACCGAGTTCTGAGTTGGCCTCACGAGACTGAGTGTCCCCAGTTCCAGTCCTTCCACCAACCAGAAATCCTGGCAGTACTGGGAATCGAACGTGAGTCTCCTATCCGGCAATCAGGCACGCTGATAGCTCAGCTATGGAGGCGGACTGTCAGGCATATGAAAATGACGCAAAGACGACAAGATGAACGTTGAAATTTTATGCTTGGAAGTAAATACAATCTTTTCACGTAGAAACGTAAAGGCTCAAATTTCCATCGCTTGTATCTCCTGTTAAAAATCAATGTCTATTGGTATACATCAATAACACCACTTCATAACAAATCTATAATTTCTTGTATCATAATGAAACAGTACCTGTAACTACACTAATAAAACTCAGCTCACAGCCATTTTATTGGCACAGTAGGTTTTTTTGAAGTACATGAAACCAAACAACTAATAAACTTGTTGATATCCTTCTCGGATCTGCAGCCGCATCATGAAGTGCTCTTGACACAATATTTCCATGTTCCACCCGGCCGTCATATTAAAGTGAGTAGGCTCAAGCACAATTTCGCCGGAACTGAATGCAGACTGTGTGTGTGTGTGTGTGTGTGTGTGTGTGTGTGTGTGTGTGTGTGAGGTGAGCCGAAGTACTACCTTACATTAAGGCTGGACTTCTGGGATATCTGGGTACAGGGATTTATTCAAGCTTTATTCAGACGTAGGCGAGGGGGGGCGACGTGGCGGGGGAGGGGGGTGGATGGGGTTGGAGGGGGGGGGGGGGGCTCGGTAGCTCGTAGAACTCAATGCAGACTGCGGGCGGCAGCTCCTTTATATTCCGTGGAAGGCCAACAGCTCGTACGCAAGAAATTGTCGTAACTGCACTTTAGTACAAGTGAAGATACATCGCCCCAGCGGCGGAAGTTGGCGCAATCGATAAATCGCTACCAAACACTACTCTGATTGCTGAAACAATGATAGTTATCTTTTAATTCTGATAAAAGCAGTGTTTCAAATCTCCTTGTCTCTAATTATAAGTTCACCAGATAGTCGAATTTCAATGGATTCTTTTAAAACACAGTCCCAATAGCGAGGCGCAGGGGCAACCATTTGTGTTTCCTCAGACAACATTGTATGTCCCTCGGTAAGAGCATAAAAGATTTCCCCTGTATCTCACCATGTTTGTAAAAAAAGCCAATAAAAATCGACTATCTGACGATTTTATAAATAGAGATAAAGAGATTTGAAACCCCTTTTTCATCAGACGTTACGAACAAGGTCCGCTGTCTCAGCCCTCACAATAGTTTCTGATAGTGATTTATCGATAAAGCACCTGACTTTGCGAATCAGTCTACGTATCAACTATTGCAGCACGTGTTTTATCAATAACTTCCGTAAAAACTCTTCCGAATTGCAACACTCTGTTCTTTCACATGTCTGCTTATAGGACACGACGATGGCGTGACTTATCAAGCGTTGATTTTTTTTCGAAACCTTCACCAGAAACAGCGTAAAAAGTTCTCACGTCTTAATCTCACATTGCAACATACTTTGTTGTTATATTATTCATTATTACTTCCAGTATTTCTGAAGGAGCTGTGTGAGTTTGGGACTTCTTACAACTGTGTTTCTTTAATAAATGTGTCCTTCCTGACTGAAAACAAAAGAATGTAGAGTTGTAAGAAAATAAAACGCCTCCAGCCGACCGCTTAGGATTTGGTCATGGTTTCTATACTCGGCCAAGACAACTAATACAGGCAGCCTATTCAGCTAGACTGTTCTCGGCCCACCTCGCATTTTGTGGTTTACTAGGTTACGCAGGGTCTCTAGTAGCTAGCCCGAGTATGGGTCTCTAGTAGCTAGCCCGAGTATCTGACATCCATACCGATACCAGGGCTGTGCGGGAAATCCGAATAGCTGTCGGATTCTAAAGTAACGGTCTTAAACCACTTTAGAATTTCAAATGGTCGTAGGATAAAGGTCTAGTAAAAGTCAGCAACAAGTGGAAAGAAACAGACTCATTAGGCGGGAAACAGGAAACTTGCATTGAACGAATTCCTTTAAGAATTGGATGGCATACTAGATTAAATTAGGCAAAAAGTTTAATATCTTAAAAAATTATGATTGTACCTATATAGACGAATGACACAATTATTCAACACAAAAACCTACAGTCACGTCAGAAAAAGATCTTCAATTGGCGACTTTTCCAAAAATTTCAGGTATCGCTTTTCAGGTGAGTTTCTTCCGATATTCTTGAGACAGCTACGCAGCACTTCCAAAAGCCTCTTGTTGATGAACGTTAACAGCTTCTGAAAGAGTACATCAGTAGTCTTTCCTCCTCTCACTCCAGCCGTGGACGAGACAAGAAGAAGGGGCAATACAGGGAGCAGCTTATAAAGTTTGCTAAAAAACGTCTAGTTTCATTTCCCAGTCCACTCAAACAGTGTTACCTTGAATGGGAACATTTTATTTTGAACCCAACCGCGACTGTCATAAAAATCAAATGAAATACAAAAATTACTGCAACCAATCCTTTTATTTACGTTTCCACTATACCTTCATAAACAGGTGTATTTTCTAAAACTTAAATCAGATGATTTGACGTACAATTTTTTGGGTAAACTATGCCAATAGCTTAGAGAAGAAAGGTAAACCAAAATGATTTCAGTACATGAAAGTCATTATCATCTCACTTCACGCATTAGGCCCTCGTTTTGTTTCGCCTGTTACGGTACCCACCGCTTCCTCGGTCTTCCTTGACTTCTTCTCCCAAATGGCTTAAATATTCTTATGTGGAGAGGTAATTTTGTCCACTCATTCGTGGAAGATGTTTATTTCAGTTTCTTCTATTTTCTTGTGTTTTATTGAGGATATTAAATGTGTTTAGCTCTTCCCTAATTTCCGAATTTCTAAATCCGTTGGGTTTTGTGCATCCATTTACCGCTCTTAGAAACCTCTTCTCCGCTGCTTGTATGTGACTTTCTGACGTTTACTTATAACCTATGATTCACTCCTGTAAACAATCATTGGAACTGCCATTGGCTTATAAAATTTCTATCTTTTTTCTTCCCTCGTTTTGTTTCGTAGACATCTTCCTATTGTTTCACCTACTCTCTCTGTCAGAAAAGTTCAAAGACAGGTTCCTTTATTTCTGAGTTTGTAATACTAAGAAGGAACAAAACTTGTTTCTATGTTATCTGGTATGTGTGCGTCCTTGAAATGATCTTGGCCATGTTTCCCCACAACTCACTAGGTGGCAGGTGGCAGTGCTCTGCTTAACAACACAATTTTTGGGTCCTGGCGGATTGGTTACGGTGAAAGTGTGAACATTAGGTTCTGCGCTAAGCTCGGGAAACCTCCTAGTGAAACGTAGACAATGATTAAACAAACAATGCAGGCAAGGCACTTTCAAGACGTCGTGCTTCAAGTGGCACAGAAGGTTCCCTGAAGGCAGAGATTCTATGCAAGGCGATCCCAGAGCTGGTCGCCTGTCTGCAGCACAAACCGATGAAAACGTGGAGCGTTGTAACAAGACCGTCATGTAAATATATGTGCGATATTAGAAGAACTTAGTGTGTGCAGTGGCGGATTTAAAAATTTTGCGCCCGTAGGCACACCATATTATATGCGTCCCCCCCAAAAAAAACATGTTTTAAATAATAACTATTACCCGATCACTTCACAACTGCCTTTTTGGGTGGGAGCGCTGTGAGCTGTTTCCGTACTCTGCTACTCGTTGCTCTGAAGGACGCCTCAGCGGTCTAGTCGCGCTCAATGTAAATGTAATACGATTCCTGAACTGTATTTGGTGTACGCAGCGGATAAAACAAACTTAAATTTCTGTCGAAAGACAACAGAAACGAACACAAGGAAAATAACTTTTCTTTTGTGGCCTATAAATTCAGCAGAGCGTGTAGGAGACAACGAATTTTTGTTATACATTCACTTTTAAAATGTTCTTTTACACGAAACCGTTGAAAATTAAAACAAAAAGGTTGTGTTACCATCTGTAAATTGAAGCGAGCATGTCATACATTAGAAATTAATACGTGCTTTTACAGAGATACGTTCAAAATTAAAATTACTGTATCGTTTTACGATTTAATAACTTGAATGTGTACAGGTAAAAAAAAAACACGTTCGGTATTAATACGTGAATCTATAGGAAAGCTACAACACCCTCAGTGGCATTGTAGCGAGAAGGAAGTTCTTCTCTGGGCGGTATCACTAACCTGGTGTCTTGCTGCTTCGGTAAGTCCCTCGTAGTACAGTAGTAGCGCTCAGTCGCCAGGTTTCATGTAGGTGGTGATCCTGCTGAATTGAGTGTTTAGGGATGCCAGTTGTTAATTGTCAACAACGTTTGTGCTATACTTGTTTTAATACAGAAAGTGCTTTGTCACTCACGTCACAGAATCAGCATTTCCAATATGGCGGCTCTGGACTACGCCGTTATATTCGAGCCTTCATACACATTAACACCGTTTTCTGACTTTACATAATGATAGACACTGCCCACGACACGTGGCGTTCTTATAACTAATAACTTCACTTTATATCTTGTTTAACATCTGAAATATGCACTCGCGTCCGTTCTTTTAGAGCCGCCCCGGTTACTCGACCGTGCATTTTGAGTGGATCCTCGCGACTAACTCGCCCTGTCTTCCTGGAGGAAAAGAGCGACCCCCCCCCCCTTTCTCCTTCAGCCAATAAGGACACTTCTCTCGTTTCCTACACACACACACACTATATATATATATATTATTATTATTAGTCGTAAAGCTCCCAACATGGAAGACGCTAAGTAAAGATGGTTCACTTCTGGGGCTTCTTATTCTTCTTGTTTGCCCACCATATATATATATATATATATATATATATATATATATATATATATATATATATATATATCCAAACTTTCAGCCAATGGACGTTCAGATCGCTGTTGCTAGGCGGATCTGACGTCACGTTTGCGGACATTGTGACGGAAGTTTGTCTCGGAACGCTGTCTCAGACTGCAAGATCCCACTCCCGATTAGTCGGATCTTGTCCCTACTAAGGTTGCACAACCTTGCCTCCAATGATTTCATCTCTAACGCTCCTTGCTGACGCTTAATTGTTAAATGTACATGTAGCCTGGCTGCTACTGACCATTCCCGATCGCATAAATGTGCGTAGCACTTGGCTTAAACACGCGAAGGGAATGCATGTATGCATTACAAAGCGTAAGAAATGAAGATGAAATAGAGATTTCGGTGCACGAACTAATAACTAAATACAGACGGATAAGCTGAGAACTGGATTAGCTATTACACAATTTCACAGACAAGTGTGGAAAAATCAAATTTGTTTTATTATCTGATAGTTAACGTATAAAGCATTAGAGTCTGTGTGGGTAGATGTTGCATAATAAGTGTACATAATACCTTTAATCCATGTAAGGGTTGAACAGTTAAGCGCTGCATCCACTGCTCTCACCATAGCTCTTTCTAACGGTACTGGCAACGCTTTTACGTATTTATAGACAGAAATGAACTACGTTATTTATTAACACTTTTCCATCTGAGGGTACTCTCCGATAACGTATATTTCCGCGATAACTATACATTTCAGCAGACGCCAAGAACACGCATCAGTTGAAATATACTACAGTATCAGTATGACTTAACTGTACAGCGCCGAGCGGCCTGGGTCATTTGGGTATTATTTAGTATAGACGGGCGCCTTCGGTCACGTCTGCACGTAAACGAGGTTTAGTTCCGCGTTCTGCCATCAGCAATTGTAAAATAAACAGGTAATACGTAGTTTGTAAATCCAATGAATGTACTCTAAGTTATAATAAAAATCACATTGTACTCTTAAATTTTAAAAACTAATATGAATAAATAAACAAACTCACCAGTCAGCAATGTTTGTTGTATTGTAATCGAACAGCAGTGGATCCGTCCGCCTGTCTATGAGGAATACGTTACATCTATTAGCATTCAGGGCCAACTCAGAATCACTGCACCAATCCTCGAACCTAAGTAGGTCTTCTTGCACTTCGCTACAGCCTTATGACGACCGAACCTTCCCATGGAAAGCAATACATTTTGCTGATAGCCCCAAGGTGCGTTCAACGTTATTCTCTAGACCGTAAATTGTAAATAGTAGTGATCTATAACATTCTCCTGTATTTAATGACAAAATTACGTTTACATACACTGATAAGATAGAACATGTGACCGCCTATCTAATAGCTGGTATGCCCACCTTCGGCACGGGCAAAAGCGGCGACGCGTCGTGGCATATAAGCAATGAAGCATTGGTAGGTCGCTGGAGGGAGTTGGCACCACATCTGCACACACAAGTTGCCTAATTCCCGTAATTTCGTGGGAGGGGGGATATGAGCTCTGACGCCACGTTCAATGACATTCCAGGTGTGTTCGATCGATTCGGATCGGAGAACCAGGGGAGCCAGCACATCAACTGTAACTTGGCACTGTGTTTCTAGAACCACTCCAGCACACTCCAGGCCTTGTGACGTGGCGCATTGTCTTGTTGAATAATGCCACTGCCGTTGGAAAACATGATCGTCATGAAGCGGTGCACGTTATCTGCAACCAATGTACGATACTCCTTGGGCGTCATGGTGCCTTGCACGAGCTCCATTGGACCCATGGGTGCCCACATGAATGTTCCCCAGAGCGTAATGGAACCGCCGCCAGCTTGTCTCCGTCGCATAGTACGGGTGCCAAGGAGCTGTTTCCCTGGAAGACGACAGATTCGCTCTCTCCTATCGGCATGATGAAGGTATCGGAATTCATCAGATCATGCAACGCTCTGCCACTTTACCAACGTCCAGTGCTGATAATCACGTGCCCATTTCAGTCATAGTTGCCGGCCGCGGTTGCCGAGCGATTCTAGGCACTTCAGTCCGGAACCGCGCGACTGCTGCGGTCGCAGGTTCGAATCCTGCCTCGGGCATGGATTTGTGAAGTCCTTAGGTTAGATAGGTTTAAGTGGTTCTAAGTTCTAGGGGACTAATGACCTCAGATGTTAAGTCCCATAGTGCTCAGAGCCAGTCATATTTGCCGATGTGGTGATGTTAACATTGGCACACGAATTTGTCATCGGCTGCGGAAGCCCACCGTTAGGAGTGTTCGGTTCACTATGTGTGTTCAGACACATTTGTACTCTGCCCAGCATTAAACTCTGAAGTTAGTAGCGCCACAGTTCGCCTCCTGTCCTGTTTTATCAGTACGCCCAACCTGCGACCTATGTAACAAGGGGTGACTGCCCAGCCCCACGACATCTGGACGTGGTTTCACATTGGTTTCACCATGCGCTGAAGACACTCATGACAGCACCCCTCAAACATCCGACAAGTCGAGCAGTTTCCGAAATACTCGTCCTGAGTTCCAGGCCACCACAATCTGCCCTCGATCAAACTCAGACAAATCGTGCGCCTTCCCCATTCTGCACAAGGACAGCAAGCTCACTGATATTGCATGCACGGTGAGTAGCAGTCGTCTGGTCGGGTTTATATCGATAATAGGATGACCAGTATATGCCTATTCTGTTGCATTAAGAACGACGTGTTGAGTTCTATCTGCAGTGAAGTCCCGTATCCAGTCACAAATTCTCAGTAAGATCGTACTCTGTTCCCTACACGACCGAGCAGTGCCGTATCCGATATCTTCCAGGAGTCAAGGAACACAGCATCAAGCTAGAGTTGTTGCTACTGCTGAATTCCCCCCTGCTCTACGCCTGGACGTTTACTGTGGAAGACTGCAAGGTTTACCATGTCTCAAGAAATATACAGGGGGTGAATAAAGTATGGAACCAACACAAACACAGCCTAATACGAATTAGGAAAGCAACTGGCATTCGGAACAGCTTCCAGTCGTATGGGAACGGATAAATGTAAGTCCTCTATGCTTCTGAAGAGAAATATTCCTGCAAAAGAGTGGCAACGTCAGTGCATAATGGTGCAGGTGGACAGTGATCACCCGTCTTTCTCTCCAGTGTAGACCACATGGTCTCCATAATAGTGAGATTTGATGACTACGGAGGCCACGGGAGAAGCGGCACTTCATCTTTGAGATCACTAACCAGTCCTGTGTAAACAGGTATCCTGTCGTATTGGAACACAGCGTCACCATTGGAGAACAAACATTGTACCATGAGATGCACCTGATTAGCCAAAATGGTCACCTAATCCCTGACACTAATGCGACCTTGCAGAGTAACCGTGGGACTCTTGTAATACCACTTTATGGCTGCCCAAATCACAACAGAACCTCCGCCATGTTTCATTCTTGGTACAGAAACTAGAGCAGAAGTTGAAACAGTGTGGAACAAGACCCATCCGCCCAATCCGACCACATGACTTTCTTTCATTGCTCTGTAGTCCAGGTTTTACGGCTTCTACACCACGTTTTCATGTTAAGAGCATTTACATCACTGATGCAGGTTCGCCTTGCAATTCCCTGTTTATGGAGCTCCCTGGGTATTGTTTTGGTGCTGACAGGATCTACGAGTGCGGCATTCAGTTCTGCAGTCTCTGTTGCAATTGTCGTCCTCTTGTTTTTCGTCACAGTCCTCTTGAATGACCGTCCGTCACGATCACTCCCCACACACTTTCCTCCACGTTGTGGCCTATCGGATGATGTTTGTCCACTTTCCTCATATACAATATACGAGGGTCGTCCAAAAGTAAGTTCCCATCGGTTGCAAAATGGACACCACAGTGAAAACCCGATGAAGATTTGCACAGATGTGATGGGTAGTGTCCCTAGTACGAGCGTCGATCACATCAAGACGCTCTTTTCAGTCGTGAGCACACTGTGAGCGAGTAAAGGTGCCTGGAACAACGATGTCTCCTGCAAAGTAGGAGGGCCCGCTGAGAGGCTTCGCCTTAATGAATGCAGCCCACCTAACACAACTGCCACACATTTCTTTCTTCATGGCAATTCTCAGCCGCACTCTGCAGGGGCAGTGAAGACGCTCCTGCAGCCTTTTCGTTGGGAAGTGTTCGACCACCCACAACACAGCCCTAATTGGCTCGTCCTGAGTATCATTTCTGCTCACATTAAACGCTGGATACGAAGACAACACGTGGGCGCGGGCTACGCGCTATAGACCAGCGTAGAGAATTATTGGAAAGCACAGGCGGCTGCCTTCTATGACGATGGTGTTGGAAATTTGGTACAAGACTCCGACAAATGTCTAAGTCGGAGCGGCGACTGTGTAGAGAAGTACATGGAAAATGTAGATAACTCTTGCAAATAAAATGTTCCTGATTTTCACTGTGGTTTCCGTTTAGCGACCGATCGGAACTTACTTTCTGGACGACGCTCGTAATTCTTCGAAGTGGTGTCTCTTGAAACACTATATGAGCGCCAACAATCTGCGCACATTGGAATGCACTGAGCTCCGACATACGGCACTCACAACTACACAGAACGCTGTGCTGACCGCGACTGACACTTGCAGCGTACTGAGGAGATGGCACAGGTGTCGGTCGTGGTCAAATGTAACGGCGTAATCTGCAGGCTTGTCTAGCATCTGCATTTATATTCAAGCATACATTTCTCGCAGTGCTTCTCCACATCCTGTGTATGAAATTAATTAAATGCACTGAAATGCACGGAAATATTCATGTTACTGATGCCACACTACAAGAATCTGGCGCCCAGCAATCCATGTAAATCATACCTTTTGAGATGCAGTTATAAAATGAATCAGCCAGTCATTGAGGACATGTGATTATACTTCTTACAAAAATTGTTTCAAATAATCCATCAATAACGTCAGACATCACAAAATTCCGTAAGATAGATGTCCTGTGGCTGAAGCTTATTCGACGGAGCTTTAAATTATATTGTGAAAAGTTAAAAGCAGCTTGAGGTTCCAGAACAATGACTATGACAATGTGGTGACATGGTAGAAACTCACAGACTTTTGGCAGCTACCGTGTATCCAGGCAGAAAGCGCAGTCCCGCGAAATGAGGCAGCGTGCGCCACTTTCGCCGCGGGGTCGCCGCCCTGAGCGCGTGCTTAACGCGCCGCCCCGCCGCCTGTGATGTTAATGGCGACCGTTCGGGATGGGAGGCTCCTCGCAGGCTCGCCGCTCTGAGAAACTGCTGCCGTGACCCGAATGGGGTCGCCGCCGCGCCGCCATATACCAGGCGGGATAATGCGTAAACCCCAGAGCGATTGCTCCATCCCGCAGGGACGCCCAACTTCTTTCACCGTCCGTCTCCTACATTATCGGCGCAATATCGAACACCTAATAGAGATCAATCGTATTTTTTTCGTAGCTGAGAAGCCATAATTTTATAACATATCACAAGCTCTTTACCTTCGAGTATTGTGGTATGAAAGACGAGACGGTTATTTCGAACAGAAGCAGTGAGTCACGCCACTATCTCTTGTTACTTCATCTATTTGGACATATTTGTCACAAGGAGTTATCCGTGATCCTTATTTATACAAAGTAGAGTTATTTGCAGTATGCCGATCGCTGTTTTTATTTGAAAGTGTCAGTTTTTGGACAATGTCGCCTGTCATCAAATCATAAGAACACCTCGATGTAAACGGCGGTAAGAGATACTCAATGGGAAAATGAGTTACTCCATATAAAACACAGTGTCATGCTTTAGTCCTATTAGTTGAAAGTTCTTTAGTCCTATTGGTTGACAGTTCCCGATAATCCGAGGAACAGCAGCTCTATCTCGAAATAACAATACTAGCTGGTGGTGACTTCGGCAGGATGTGTGCGAGTAAACAATGGTAAGTGCCACAAACATGGCTGTCTGTTCTCGTAACGTGTGCGGTGGTCATTCCAGGAAAATGCTTTCTAAGAAGGAGCTGTGCGAGTCGGCGGATGACATCGATACATACGGCTCCGATAAAGATGCTTCAAGTGTTCCTGAACAGAAATGTACATCAAAGGGCGTTACGTATCAGGTAAATGTGTATATTTCATGAAGCGAGTAAGCGATGATATGTTGCGTCTCTTACCATATTTGACGAGCCTTGTGGTGCGGTGGCAGGTATATCAGGCACATTCCTTAAAATTATTGACACGCTGTAGTATGGTGCCTGAATTGGTTTCTTATAAAGCGTTACTTACAGCTAGGCCCATAGTTTGAAAACCATTTAAACAAAAGTCAATTATGTAGTTACTAGCTTATGAACATTATTACTGTATTTACAGGCTGACAGTTATTGAACTATTTGAAATAAAATCGACATAATTATTCTCAGCCATAATGGCTATGTTTGTTAACCGTGACTGTGTGAGATAATTATTTATTTGTAATTTCTGCTACCAGTCACTTTTCTATTTTTTGTTTTATGTTTAATCTAACATAATATAACGCGTTTCGAAAATATTCTGTCCATCTTGTAAGTAAGCTGCTAAGGTTTTTATGTTGGTAATGCCATGTAGTGCTGTGTATGAAAATCGCTGACTGCGCTGTGTGCAGTCTGTGGCTGGTTGGACTTATTGTTGGAATATTCGCTTGTGTAGTGTTGGGCTGTTGGATGTGAAGAGCGCTTCGTGTTGTGCAGTTGGAGGTGGGCCGACAGCAGTGGTGGATGTGGAGTGAGAGATGCCTGAGTTTTGAGATGTTACTATAAGTGAACGATCTAAACGTGTGTCCGCCAGAAAAAGGAAATTTGTAAAGATGGATAATAAATATATATATGACTTTTGAACACTATTAAGGTAAATACATTGTTTGTTCTCTATCAAAACCTTTCATTTGCTAACTATGCCTATAAGTAGTTAGCGCCTTCAGTAGTTTGAATCTTTTATTTAGCTGGCAGTACTGGCGTTTACTGTATTGCAGTAGTTCGAGTAACGAAGATTTTTGTGAGGTAAGTGATTCATGAAAGGTATAGGTTATTGTTAGCCAGGGCCATTCTTTTATAGCGATTATTGAAAGTCAGACTGCGTTGCGCTAAAAATATTGTTTGTTAGTTTAGTGATGATCAGAATAAGTAAAGAGAAAACTGAGTACATTGAGTTTTGCTCAGCTGTTTGAAAATCAGATAATGTAGAAGTTTACCAGCACAGTCATTCATAATTTTTCAAAGGGGACGTTTCAGTCTTCAGGCGTTTATACATACGTACAGAGAAATGTTACTTAAAAATAAACTGTCTTAAACTAGATTAATCTAGAACTCGTTGTCCATTGTTTGTTACTGTAGCTGCTGACGTGGCATTTGGAGGGAAGGAGGGGGCCAGTGGATGGCCAGAAATCGAAGTCAGTGATGTTGTCTGCTGGTTTTCTTCCTTGTGGTTGACTATGTATGATATCACAGCGATTTCATCACCTTGCAGCTTCACTTGCATCACTGGCGTAGTGGCGGAGCTGTTGATTAACATTACACTACTGCACATAGTATTTTGTCACTGATTTCCAACGTAATTCACTGCACAAATTGCTTCGACATACATGTAAACATTATGCACGTAACGGCTCTAGTCAGCGTACCTGGACGCGGCCGCCGACCGACCGGCGCCATCCAACGTGTCTGCACAATGAGACCAAGGAATTCGGCAGTCCGCAGATGTTTTCACCCAGGTTCCGCAGAAAAAACGCTCCCCTCGACCTTCAGCCACCGTATGCTTTTACTACAGTCTTTTAAATTGGCATTCTCTTCCTATGAACGCAGGTAAAGGTTACCGCTATTCCTTCACTAGAGCATACAAGCTAGAGCGTTAACTACTGCCAACCATTTCATCAGGTGAATTAAGTCAGATCGTATTAAGGTATAGCAACCAAGTAAGAAAGGTCAACTTCCCTAAGAACATTACGCAGCATAACACCATATTATAAGTGAGAGAGCCTTGCAATCTCTCAAGTGACTACAGTTGTATAAGGCGCACATAGAAAATCTTGTGGATTGCCATCCTCGCCGAATTCATACTATTATCAAGGGTAGACGTGGGGCTAATAGCGTTACATTGGTGTCTTCTGGGCGATTGGTCAATTTCTGTTAATGTGAGAGGAAATTGAAACAGTTGTGCGATTATGAAGTGTAGGCGTGTGCTACTCTTAAAATTGTACAAATACCACACTATGTGTTTACGTCACTTGTGAAGTATCCGATGACTCTCGAAACGCATTGACAAGAGAAATACAATTTAAACGTTCTCCTTGACGTTAAATCTAGTCTAATACAACTAAATACATTTTTAGTGTACAAGTTTACTGAATCACTACCAATTTTAATTATGTTACAAAAGTGGATTGGTAGGAGGAAGAAAACTGAACAACTTCCGTGATGAAAACGTGTTTAGCAATTTCAAAATACTCTGATAAATAGAGATTAGATGTATTACTTCCGACTTTTGTTTTATTAAATATTCTCAATTAATTTCAAATGGGTACCTTACCACAACTGGAATATGTCGAGGCCAGAATTGTGATCAAAATAGGTGTCTATAGATACTATACTCTTTTAATGTGGAAGTATTTTGCACTTGCCAATGAAGGCGAATTCTATACAGATGGACACGCAGTGATATATTAGAACGAATCTTTTAGTCAGCTAAAGAGAGAACGCGGCTATATCACCTCCTGACAGATTGAGACAGTATGCGGGACACTAGCTGGTGGCTTCATTCAAGGTCTCGTGTGGCACACAATTTCAACCTATAACAAAACCTTCGAATAAGATAGGTCTAACATGTCAATTTGAATCCATTGGAGTTATTAATTGTATATTCAGCTCTGCTTCGTACGCTGCGTAAATCTGGCTTCGTGTACTTGACATGCTAAACACAAAGATTAAGAAGCCTTTGTAAAGATGTCAAATGGAAATATATTCTAAAAGAGGTCAACCTACTGAAAGGTTGCCCACTTTAATTACTTGCAGCAGTAAACGTTTTAATTTTATAGCGCTTGTGTGTGTCCTTTTACCGTAGCGGGAGATGTGTCAAAGAGAGAGTGATTATAGCGGTCCAGAATGAGCGAATGAATTTTAATTACTGGCAAAATATTTGTAAACAGTTATTAATTGAGCTAATAAACAAAATTATCTGCATTAGTTGCCAAAATGTTTCTGTTAATTGGTTCATTAACAAACCACTTCATGAGGACATTCATTTATTTAATAATGGTGGCCACTGGTACTGATTAAAACTAAATTAAATAAATATTGATATTTATTTGCCGATAGGAGGACCCGCAAACGACACATTTCAACTGATATGCAAAGAAAAGGAAATGTATTACGCATAAAATAAATACTTTTATGTCGGATGGCATTACAGATGACAATTAGGCATCTCTAAAATGACAAGGTACAGTGGTAAATATTCAAGAGGATATGAGCCAGGTGGTCCCTTTCGTGGCTATAAGGACTGAGCGACAGGTACCAGTTGTAAAAACCACTCGACTCCTGTACTCAAGGAGCGCTGTTTAAATATCCGAAAGCCCAGCTCTATCAAGACGAATTTCGGAATAGTACGTTAGGAAACAATATGAGTGATTTCCTGGCCCGTCACTCAGCTCAACCGAGTTTTTTCTCCATCTGTAAAGATGTCATCACAGGATATTCAGACCCTAATCTTCCCTATTTTTCCTCTCGGAGATAGAAAATCCGCAACTGTCGTTCGCATTTTAATTAGACAGCAGCCGCAGTTGCACAAAAACGCATTTATTTTCACGACCAGGTTCAGTCCCAAAGCCATCATCATCCCTTTACTTTTAAATTCGTGGCACAGAAAACAAAAATTGGACTCACATATATGTATATATTCATTCACAATGTGTCCAGATCACTAAATCAAACAAGCAAACATATTTGTAACGACAAAATAATGTAATTGCTGTGAGGTTGTGTTCACAGTACTCCTGAGCAACGTCAGCACGTGGTGAAACGTTCCCTTGCTCGAATGCTGGCTTGAATCCGTCGTGACATAACGCCGATGAGATCATCAAGCCAGTCTTGTACAAATTGTTCCACTCTTAAATGGCGATCCTGCGTAAGTCGCGCAAAGTACTTGGTCACTGTCGACGTCCAGAAACAGGTCGTTTGAATCGATCCCACACTCTCCATTTGGTGCACGTCCAGGGAAATGCAGGCCACTGCGTTCTAGTGATCCTAACATGCTGAAGAAACGCGTTCACGGGAATAGTATAATGAACACGCGATTAACTGTCCATCAAGATGAAATTGTCACCAAAATGTTGGCTATATGGTCCCACTATCGGATGCAGAACGTCGTCCGTGTAATATAGAGCTGTGATCGTGCTCCCTGCAAACATTTGGTGCTTGAGTTTCATCTGAAGTAAGGCATTTTACCCGTAAGTAGCACTGATGGTAACTGTGTGTATGTTTACAAATAACCTCAGGGGTGACATTGTGATAGGTACAGGAACAGTCAAAATACCTAGACACCTGCACGACAAATCGGGACGACCCGAAACTATTGTTGATGAGTATATAAAGACAGGTAACAAGTATATTAAAACAATAGAGTACCAGCTACACACATTTTAATAATGAGTTACGTTACATAATCGCATACAAAAAGGACAATACATGCTGACTGACGTATAAAGGACTCAGGTAGTGAGTCGATTTGTAAACTGGACAGTGGGTGAACTGGAAGAGATTGCTATAGTGCTGTAGCATATACATCTATATTCAAGACTTCTCCGCAAGCCGCCAAACAGTGTGTTGGGGAGGAGACTTCTGTTACCAACACCATTTCCCTCCATACCTCTCCCATTCGCTAATAGTGCGTCCGAATTACGATCGTCATTAAACTGGAACACCTGCATGACGCTCTCGCGCTTACCAAGCAAACCACTGATGAAAGACAACACAGTAGGTCCTAAGTTCTTTATCTCTATTATTAATCAAAGCTGTTCAGTGTTCCAGACTGAACAGTGATACCCAAAAATCGGAGGAAGAGGGTTTTGTCACATTTTTTATTTTTTTAATTTTTTCCATTTTTTCGTTTTTTTAATTTAATTTAATTTTTTTCGTTGGGAGCACTGGTGCAGATCGCACACGCTTTAATGTTAAGCTCGCGAAGATAAGTAATTAATTCTGTAATAACTGTCAATTAAGTTAATATTACACCGTAACGAAATTAGAGTCCGTTTTATTTTATCTATTGAAAGTTTAACTCGTTACAGAGTATTTCCCGAAAAAAAAAAATAAATAAAATAAAACAAAAACATAACCTAAGGACCGGTTTCCGCGTACTTTAGACGTAGGTTTACATACTAATTTAAGACATTTATTTAAGTATTAAGTGAAGAATTTAGGTTGTTTTCATTACCCATATATTTAATAGTTCCATGTTTACTTAGGAGATTAAAGGTTTTAAGTTCTTTTATTTCCTTACGTACCGTACGTATCGCGCATACACAATCTTAGGCACAGTTTTTCGGGTATACAAGTTTTGATTTTTAACGTCAGTTTAACTGCATTACGTTACTATGTTGATGGTATACACGTATATTAGTGTTCCACATAACTCTATGGACTCTTGTGATCTGTAGTTAATAGAATATTACTGTAATAGCCGAGATAAATTTTGTGAAAGTATTGTAAACAACCATGAGTGAAAAGTGTTTGAGCTGTCGTAGGGAAGTCAATTCTGGGGTTCTGTGCAGCTGTTGTGGCAGATGGTAACATTGGGGTGAATGTAGTGGCATGGGAATTGGGGAAGTAAATGGGCCTCTTCCATGGTATTGCAGATTATGTTCACGGGATAGAAAAACAGCGGAAGAGGAAGGGAAGATTAGAACCCTTCAGGCTGAATTGGATAGTGCTACGGAGGACCTGATGCAGTTAAGGGTGGAGAAAGGTGAAGTGGTAGCAAGGAACAGGGGCCACAGAAGGAGAACAGTATCTGACAGTTTCATCACTGGCACCAAAAATAGATTTGCCTTGCTACCTCAGTCAACTAAGGAAGGGCACAAGTAGATGTAAGTGCAGTCAACACTCAGCAGCCTTTTACAAGAAACCAACTGATGCAAAAAAGTACAAAGTAGGAGGAAAGTTCTGTTGTTAGATGGTAGCCTTGGATGAGGTGAGGGCCAGATCTCGCAGGAAAAATTAGGTGACAGGAACCAGGTCACAAGTATTTTCAAGCCCAGTGCATGTCTTAGCCAAATGATAGAGGGTGTAGGATCATTGTGTAAGAGTTTTACAAACCAGGATCATGTTGTGGTAGTGGGTGGAGCGGGAAACGGTATTGATAGGGATCAGGGCTACAATATTGAGTGTGACCTCGTGAAAATAGCTTCTGCAACAAATCAGACAAATATTGGCTTGGTTCCTGCTTTCATGCGGTATGATCGGCCCCAACTGAACAGCTCTGTCGGGAGGGTCAATATGGAGCTAGTTCAGCTGATTCAGTCGGCGACATTGTCAGGCATAGGTTTGGTTACTGTTGATGGCATTGGTAGGTGGGACTTCACAAGACATGGCCTGCAGCTCAGTAGGAAAGGGAAGGGTAAACTGGTTGGGATGATAGCAAAATGTTGGGGCACTGAAACTCATGGGAGCACTTTTTATGCTAAGATCAGTGTCCAATCATCCTACATTGAATGAAATTAAGCTTAATGAGAAGTTCAGACAGGCAGATACTAGAGATGTTAAAATATCACAAGATTCTTATAACATTAGAGTGAGAAATAATGTTAGTATGTCACAAGATTCACATAAAAGCACAGTGAAAAATAATGTTAGTTTATTGCATCAGAATACCAGGGATTAAAAAAGTAGATGATCTTGTTTGTTTAGAAGATTTAGAGATTGACGGTGGAATAGATGTATTATGCCTGTCTGAACATCATATAATCACAGGTATGGAAATGGCAAATGTAGGTGGATATAAGTTTCCAGCAAATGTAAATAGAGATAAAGAGAGAGGAAGAATTTCCACGTATGTTAAAATCTGTCATAGTGTGAAAAATCTGGAAATTAAAATTTTTTGCGTAGTGTAACATATAGACGCATGTGCATATGACCTTACACTAGATAATGGCACTTGTAACTGTAGCAATGTAGAGGTCCCCATTGGGAAATTTTCAACTATTTTTGAAAAACTTGGATTCTTTGTTGTGCTATGTGTTAGAGGAACGCAAATTATTGTTTGTGGGGACTTCAACGTAGATTTTCTGGAAGAGTCTGATATAGAGCTTGACCTTGAAGTATTACTTGGTTCTTTCAATTTGACATCAGTTATTGATTTTCCTACTCAGGTGGTACAGGAAAGCAGCACAATGATAGATGAAGTTTTCATAGTTGTTGTTGTTGTTGTGGTCTTCAGTCCTGAGACTGGTTTGATGCAGCTCTCCATGCTACTCTATCCTGTGCAAGCTTCTTCATCTCCCAGTACCTACTGCAACCTACATCCTTCTGAATCTGCTTAGTGTATTCATCTCTTGGTCTCCCTCTACGATTTTTACCCTCCACGCTGCCCTCCAATGCTAAATTTGTGATCCCTTGATGCCTCAAAACATGTCCTACCAACCGATCCCTTCTTCTAGTCAAGTTGTGCCACAAACTTCTCTTCTCCCCAATCCTATTCAATACCTCCTCATTAGATACGTGATCTACCCACCTTATCTTCAGCATTCTTCTGTAGCACCACATTTCGAAAGCTTCTATTCTCTTCTTGTCCAAACTTGTTATCGTCCATGTTTCACTTCCATACATGGCTACACTCCATACAAATACTTTCAGAAACGACTTCCTGACATTTAAATCTATACTCGATGTTAACAAATTTCTCTTCTTCAGAAACGCTTTCCTTGCCATTGCCAGTCTACATTTTATATCCTCTCTACTTCGACCATCATCAGTTATTTTACTCCCTAAATAGCAAAACTCCTTTACTACTTTAAAGTGTCTAATTTCCTAATCTAATCCCCTCAGCATCACCCGATTTAATTTGACTACATTCCATTATCCTCGTTTTGCTTTTGTTGATGTTCATCTTATATCCTCCTTTCAAGACACTGTCCATTCCGTTCAACTGCTCTTCCAAGTCCTTTGCTGTCTCTGACAGAATTACAATGTCATCAGCGAACCTCAAAGTTTTTATTTCTTCTCCATGGACTTGAATACCTACTCCGAACTTTTCTTTTGTTTCCTTTACTGCTTGCTCAATATACAGATTGAATAACATCGGGGAGAGGCTACAACCCTGTCTTACTCCCTTCCCAACCACTGCTTCCCTTTCATGCCCCTCGACTCTTATAACTGCCATCTGCCATCTTGTAAATAGCCTTTCGCTCCCTGTATTTCACCCCTGCCACCTTCAGAATTTGAAAGAGAGTATTCCAGTTAATGTTGTCAAAAGCTTTCTCTAAGTCTACAAATGTTTTCATAGACCAAGATAAAATTAATCAAATTAACACTTTTCCTGTTAAGAATGGTCTATCTGATCATGATGCAGAGTTCGTTACAGTATATGATATAGCTCAATACAGTAATTCAAAACAGTCCTCCAAAATAGTGCATTTAATTAACGATTTAACAATTCAAAATTCTAGGGAAAGCTTGCAACAGTTAGACTGGGATGAGGTGTACAGGGAATACGAAGCTAATTTAAAATTCAGCCGATTTCATGATACCTTTGTGAGCATACATGAAAACAGTTTCCCTTAGAAAACAGTGAAATATAGTTGTAAGAAACCATGTAAAATGCCATGGCATACTAAAGGGATAAAATATCTTTTAAACAGAAAAGGGGAAAGTATCTTATAGCTAGGAGGAGTAATGATCCAAAAACAGTGAAAAATTATAAAAACTCCTGCCATTTATTAAGAAAAGTTATTAAAAAGTCCAGAAGTCTGTGCATTATGTCTGAGATTTGCACATCTGATAATAGAATTAAAACAATATGGAATATTGTTAAAAGGGAAACAGGGCAACCGACAACACAGGACGACTGTATTTCTATCAAACACAATGAAAAGTTTGTTAACAAGAAATTAGAAGCAGAAAATTTTTTTATAATCATTTTTAAGTGTTTTAGAGTAAAACAGGATCCAGCTGTTCATTAGAAAATGCAAAGCAGTATATGGAAAATGCAGTACTTACGCAATTTGATAAAACTGGAATTCAACCCACCTTTCCTACTGAAATTATGAAAATAATAAATTCACTCAAAAGTAAAAGCTCACATGGAACCGATGGCTTTTCCAACAGAGTACTAAAATAGTATGAAGGTTTTCACGACCGATGAAATATCTTCTGGTAAACCTTCCGGGATGTAAGGTCGTGGTCCATGAAACTCTTCAGCTCCTAACGCTTCGTCCAGAGCTGCGCTGGACATCTTCAGAGGGGTGTTTCTCCTCCGGTGAGTCTTGCCGACTGACGGGTCGGACGTCAGAGAGCGACTTATATATCGTAGAAAGTGGGCGTGACCAGAGTTACACGTGATATGCAGAGATAATCTTTGTCAGAGATAAAACTTAACTATCGATCGTAATCTCGTCACGGATAAAACTGTCTAGCAATTCTGTCCAAATATCACTAAGTTTCATGGTCTCTTCTTTCGCAGTTGCCTTACATTTCGATCTATGGAAACCATGATGGAAACGACTACAGAAGGCATAAGAAGAAGTTCGAAAAGTTACAAACTTATGCAGAATCTACAAATAATACAGTGATGTCCGAAACTGTTATTAACAAATCAGACAGAGTTTTATCTCAAGACGAAATTTCAGTTCTTGCAAAAGGAGGAAACCACGCTATAACACCTCCGAAAGTTCCTGTTGAGGACATTATTGCAAATGTAGAAGCAGGTATACGTACTCTCCCCAAAGAAACTGCAAATGCAATCCGGATCGAAACCACCAGAGTATTATGCCGCAGTAAACCTCTGGAAAGTAATTTAACAACATCGCTGTCCCCACGCCCCCTGCTGTGCACCTGAGGGAAGCCTGCAGAGGGGAATGGGACAGAATTACCATATCAACAGTTTACTGTAATTTAGTATAGGAGAAAATTGGTCGGCTGTCCAATAGGACATAACTGATGGTGCAGAAAGGTTTTTCATAAGGAGGTTACAATTAGAAAAACAGTGAGCTACACCACCATCAACGTTATGTATGACTATTTTAAATGTACAGTGAGTGTCTATCACTGAGACTAAATACTTAGTCGGTTTCGCCTTTAACATAATGAGATTCATGCACGGTCCAGAAAGTGACTTATCGGAAAGCCTAGGCTTTAGGGGTGCCCTCATTTCCATACTGAGACCCTTGTGCTTGTAAGGCAGGGTTTAATAACGGCGCTGTGTAGTAAATTGCGAAAGACGGCGCGTAATAAGAAAACGGGGATATTGAAGTAGGCTCAAGCGTGATTACGGCCGAGGCTGGCACACGTCATTCTAGCGTCTGTTCCCTGCTAATGAACCTCATTACTCGAAATTACATCTTGCTTTCGACGGCTTTAATTAGAAAAAGTTGTCTTCTTAAGTGAATTAAAATCCATTCGGAGAGCGGCAGATGGAGAATAAAATTCATCAAGATTCGCTTTTATGGACAGTTAAATTGCACTTTTATGCCCGGCAGGCTGCCAGTGTTTTACGTCTGTTCTGCAGCTTCTTTCCAAACAGTGGCGCCTACCCGCTTCGTCCAGCCGCCGCCTCAAACTCAGCTAGTAAAGCGGAATCACTTCAAAAGAATGCTGGCATTACTTAATTAAAAGGACGCACTGTGACGGGCGACGCTTCGGCGCCTTCCCTTCAGCGAAAGCTAATACAATGGTCGGAGCTACTTGCTCAGCAGACTAGCAGAATTCTCGTCCGTCGTTCTGTATCGTATATTGACCGTTACGGGCACACCCTTGAACTAAACTCCTAATCTTCAGAAGTATTTTCTGGTAGAAACCTTGGCCCTTGCAGCACATAAGGTACTACGGAGGGATGTAATTAGTGAGGAGTATTGAGAAATCATACGGTTTAGAACAATATGATTCAGTGATGTTATTGTATTTCCCGCTAGGACAATTAAACTTCAATAACGAACAAAGCAGCTTGATAGAAAAGGCCTAAAAAACCGAAAATTAATTGCAATAAAACCAAAATGGTACGGGTGCAGTACATTAAAAAGACAATAATATGAATCAATAATGACGTGATAATCCCGTGTGGAGTTTGCTGGTCTCCCATCGGGCGGCTCCCCAGGTGGCGGACAGGGGAATGCTCTCCAGATATGGAGGGTACCGGGGAAATGAAATACCCGGGGTGGACCAAACTATCAACCGAAATCCACTAACGCCTGCCTGGTATCCAGCGGTTAGGAGTCAGCGTCTGTTCGCCTAGATGCAACCGTCCTGATCTCAACAATCAAGTCGTATTCCTCCTGATCTTTCCTCGGAAGGACCACCACCAAGTTAGTTTTCAACTTGAAAACCAAACATGATGACAACACAAGGAATGAATCCACTACCCCGGGCACCAGTCACAAGGCTGGCTTTACCTAGTCATCGGATTCCGGGGGACCAGGAGCATCATGTTACGCCTAAGGTTGAGAACCAGACGACGTCCAAATTATTACACACAAAACAAAGACACTTCATCGGTACACTTAATACTAATATTCTCTTCAAACTGGGCAAGATCAAACAACTTATAGACGTGCTGCAAAAATTCCAGATCAAAATCCCTGCAATCCAGTAAACACGATTTACGAACGAAAACCATTTTGACACAGACAACTACAGGATCTACAAAGGAAAACCAGCAGTTAAAACTAATGAGAAAGGACTCAAACAGTTTGGTACAGCATTTATAGTCCACAAATCTATCAGCGACTCTGTCATTGACTCCCAGTCTGCCTCAGAACGTATATCAACGCTCTCCGTCAAATCGGCCAACAAAGCATATACCTTGATCAACGCACATGCACCCATAAATAACTATAACAAGAAGAACCCCCAGAAAGTGGATGACTTCTGGAATGACCTTGAAGAGACGACAAACAAAATTACCAAACACCATGTAATAATCTTGTTAGGCGACTTTAACGCACAATTAGGCAAAGAGAAAAAAAATACAGGAAAATCACCGGAATCCATACAGCTCACAAGAGAACTAACAATAAGCTTTTGCGAAAATTTCGGCCTCATCATTATGTCAACACAATTCAAAAAACTCAACAAGAAACTGTATACTTGGAAGTCGCCCAACACAATGTTGGGTGAATTCCAGATAGACCATGTGGCCATCTCCAAGAGTAACACAGTAGAAATTCTGAATGTGAAAACGAGAAGAGGATTTTTTGAATCAGACCACCATCTTCTACAGATAAAGATCAGATTATAACCCAAAAGATGTTTTTGCAAAAACATTTGACAGTCGGCAACAGAAACCAAAACATCGCATTGAAACAAGCGTTCAGTTCATAGCGCTGTGGAATGGGGAAAAAACCGCAAATTGGCATTCATAAGAAGAAGAACAACACCAAAAATGCAACAGGAGCGTAATATGTAAGAAATTGTCCACGCAACCTGCCACTGATGATGCCTTGCAGAAAATAAAGGCGAAACGCGTATGGCACTAAAATTGTGTTTTATTCAGTTGCTGTCAGACGGTCCATAAGTAAAAATTATCAATGCACCGTAATATTACACGCAACTGAGGAAAACAGGACTACAAAAGTTGCAGATGGATAAAAGAAGTTGAAGAAGAGCTCAGACAAGCACACATAACAGTAAACGATGCAGAAAATAGAACTAAATTCAGGATCATCATCAAAAAACAGAAATTTGACACCACAACACAGAAGAGACCAGGTTGCAAATGGACAGCGGAGCGAAAGAAACAACACAGTGAACACATGAAAAAAATTAGGGCTCAGAAAAAACATAAACAATCATCATAAAGGAATTCAAGTTCAAATGCTCTCTTTAAATGGGAATAATCGAAAATTAATAATAACAATAATGACGTGATAATAACAGTTCATTTACATTTGATAGAGCTGAAGACAACTACTGAATGATTAGCAAAGTAAATAAATAGCAGAGCAAAAATGGTCTACTCTGCTACTCATTTTAGATTTTACACTGACACGACGAAAGTCGTGGAATGCCTCCTAACATAGTGTCGGACCTCCTTTTGCCCGGCATACTACAGCAACTCGACTTGGCATAGACTCAGCAAGTCGTTGGAAGTCCTCAGCAGAAATATAGAACCATGCTGCTTCTATACCCGTCCATCACTGCTAAGATGTTGCCGGTGGAGGATTTTGTGTACGTTCTGACCTCACTATTATGTCCCATAAATGTTCAATGGGATTCATGCGGGAAATCTGGCCGACCAAATCATTCGCTCGAATTGTCCAGAATGTTCTTCAAACGCAGTTGTAGCCCGGTGACATGGCCCATTGTCATCCATGAAAATTCAAACGTTCTTTGGGAACATGAAGTTCTTATATGGCTACAGGTGGTGTCCAAGTAGCCGAAAATAAACAGGAGCCATTTCATTCCATGTAAACACAGCCCACACCATTTTGGAGCCACCACCAGCTTGCACGGTGTCTTGTTGACGACTTAGCTCCATGGCTTCATGCGGTCTGCACCACGCTCGAACACTACCATCAACTCTTACCAACTGAAATCGGAGCTCATGTGATCAGGTCAGAGTTTTCCAGACATCTTGAGGTCCAGCCGACATGGTCAAAAGTCCAGGAGAGGCGCTGCAGGCAGTGTCGCGTTGTTTGTAAAGGCACTCGGGTCGATTGTCGGTTGCCATAGCCCATTAACGCCAAATTTTGCCTCACTATACTAACGGTTATGTTCGTCGTACGTCCAAAACTCATTTCTGTGGTTATTTCACGCAGTCTTGCTTGTTTGTCAGCACTGACAATACTACGCAAACGCCGCTGCTCTCAGTCGTTAAGTGAAGCCCGTCGGCCACTGCTTTGTCGGTAGTGAGAGGTAATGCCTGAACTTTGGTATACTCGGCACTCTCGGCACACTGTGGATATTAGAATATTGAGCTCCCTAATGATTTCCGAAATTGAATGTCTCATGAGTGTAACTCCAACTACCATTCCGTGTTCAAAGTCTATTAATTCCCGTCGTGCGCCCATAATTACGTTGAAAACCTTTTCACATGAATCACCTGAGTAGAACTGACAGCTCCACCGATGTACTGCTCTTTTATACCTGCTGTACGCAATACTACCGGCATCTGTATATGTGCATATCGCTATCCTATGACATTTGCCACCTTAGTGTACCAAACCAGTTTACCAACTTATCGGAGAAAGAAAATTTAAAACAATGTGCATTATCAGTTTTGACATCAAAACGAAGCATGGATATGTCATCCACATCTATAGCAATGGCACACTTCACAGAGGGTTCACAAAACCACCTTCAGAAAAATTCTCGACAGTTTCAATCTGGAACAGTGGTTGGGAAAAATGAATACGTAAATCTTTCTTTGTGATTTCTGATTTCTCTTATTTTATTATGTTGGTCATTTCTCCCGTATGTAGATAGGATTGTTATCCCAAGTTCAATACTCTGTCTCCTCATTGATGATAATACAAAACTAGTTGCCCTTTCTTTGAACTTTTACGATGGCCAACGTCAATTCTATTTCGTAAAGATCCCATACTGCTCACCAATACTCAAGAAGACGAAGGACAAGTGTAGTGTAGGCGGTATAGTAGACATGTCAGTACAGTAGACATGTCAGTACAGTAGACATTTGCAGCTTCTAAATTTTCTGCTTTGGTTCACCTCCCTCACACTACTACGAGAAGGTTTCTAAATCCCTGGGCATTTAGTTGAATCTACAACCTTTAAATTTCAGCTATTTATCACGTAACTGAAATTTAAGAGAAATTTTTAGCACTCGTCAGGAGGGTATCAGAATTGTTCAGGGTTAATTGCTACCTTTAACACCACGCAAATATCTTGACTAAATGATTTTGCAATATTGGTTTTGACCTTCTGATGACATTACTAGACGGTAAATGACAGCATCGTCTGGAAATAATCGAAGAGGGTTGCACAGGTTGTCTCCTAAATTGTTTACATAGACTAGGTTCAAATGGCTCTGAGCACTATGGGACTTAACATCTATGGTCATCAGTCCCCTAGAACTTAGAACTACTTAAACCTAACTAACCTAAGGACATCACACAACATCCAGTCATCACGAGGCAGATAAATTACATAGACTAGGACCAGCAGAGAGTATGCAACACTACCTTGCAGAACCCGAAATATCACTTCGGTTTCAATAAATTACTTCCCATTAACTATTACGACCTACGACCTTTCTGACAAGAAACCATGAATCCAGTCTCACAGCTAAAGTCATAGTCCAGAGAGATGCAATTCGATTAT
The DNA here is from genome assembly GCF_021461385.2 of Schistocerca piceifrons. Lineage (NCBI taxonomy): Eukaryota > Metazoa > Arthropoda > Insecta > Orthoptera > Acrididae > Schistocerca > Schistocerca piceifrons. The sequence continues at coordinate 653,644,580 of NC_060138.1, read as the reverse complement.
AATCCACTTGTACCGAATGGTGTCAAATGTCTTCTGAAATCTAGAAATATGGAATTTATTTGAGAAAGCACTCGTTACTTCGTATAAATAAAGAGCCTGTTGTGTTTCACCAAAAAGATATTTTCTGAATCTGTGCTGGTTATGTGTCAATAGATTGTTCTTTTTGACGTATTTCGTGTTGTTGGTACACATCGATGTTGACGATAAGAGTCTAATTTAGTGGATTAGTTCTATTTCTTTTCTGGTGTATTGCTGTGAACTGTGCAACTGTCCAGTCTCTGGATACGAATCTTTCGTACAGCGAGCAGTTATGTCAGCTTGCTAAAAATGGAGCTATTTCATCGGCTTAAACAGAAAGGAGCTTAATTGGTATACTCTGTCAGTCCAAAAAGTTTCGAGACTGGATTAATAAAAAAGAGAGAAAAGTTCACATATTGGCTTTTGTACTTCAGGTGCTATTCATGTTCTTCCTTCATTTGAGTACAACGCACAGTACAGACATTCAACGATGTTAAATTGTCAGTAAGTCGTTCTCAGGGATGCTGTTCAAGTCGCGCGTCACGTTGTCTGGAATGTATGTCGTATCGTCAAAGCGTTGACCTTTCAGGTGAATTGTTGCGCTTTATTGTTTTGAGGTAGATTCATACTAATGACACGAAATATCGTCACGCATGACGATTTTTTCCAGGAAAATTGTCTGTGTTTTGCACGTCCGTCTAGTTGAAGCAGGCGTCCAGGCGTTGTTGGATTTCTTCGGCAGTCAGGACGTACAGGACACTTTTATTTTCTTGAAAACATATTGGGAAATTTAGAACACTTGATTTAACGATATCGCTCCACTGCGATTTGTTACACAACAAAACTGTCATACTTTGGTCACACGTCAATTACTTAACACTGCCTCCTCACACTGGCCGAAAGCAATCTGGAATAAAACCAGTCTCAGAAATTTTTGGATGGAAAGAAGACCTACCTTTATTAAGTGATATAAATTGCTCCGCTACGCCGAGAATATCTGTTTCAAAATTACTCACGTTGACAGCGAAATTTAACGCGAAAACCATTCGCAAACTGAAAATTATTCAACAAGCAATGGAGAGACACATATTGGTAATTACTAGAAGAGACAGGGAAACAAATGGATCAGTGGAGTGGCTGACATAGTTATGGTTCTAATGAAAATGAATTGGAAGTGAGGGGAGGCGGTGGACGACATGGATAATTTAAGAGCAAGTCTGCGTCCAGCTGTCCACAAGGAGGTGACGAACAACGCTTTGTGCACTGGCACGATGAATAGCTGGCACACTTCAGCCTGGCTCTCCCTTGATGCGCCACTGTGACATTGGTACTCGTAATTATTTTGCTATGAAGATTAGCATAAAATCACATGCGGTTTTTCACTGTACCAAATGAAACTCCTAGACACCTGTGTGTCTTATAGTGTAAGGAATTTCTTTTAAAATGATAGCTACTTTTATTAATGTACCTCGCTTTTGCTTTATACTGCAGATCACCTGCAGACGAAAGTAAACGAAGAAACTAAGGGCTACAGAAGATATGTATTGGGAAAATAAAATGATAAATAAGGTTTTGTGTGGAAGGGACCATGAAGATTAGCAGTAGAATTTTATTATGGTATTCAATGGGAAAATATTGCTCAATAAAGGATCCGTAGAAGAAACAATGAGTGAACAGGGGCAAAGAAAAGGTACAACTGATGTTAACATTAATTTATCATACTCTCTGACAAAATCCGAAGTACCTACATTTTTCGCGGAACACTGCAATATAAAAGATGTTTTCTTCAAAGAGAGATTTCCACATGTTTAGGATTATTAAAAATGTATTCACATTATGAGCATAAAATGCGTTGGTGATTAATATAACTACAACACGAATTATTTAAAGTAAAGAAAAAGGAGGTAATAACTCTGAGTAATGGAATCACAAACTGTATGAAGGGTTTCAGTTGAAACTTGATTTCGGTACTCGCTATGAGTTGGTCAGATGTTGCTACTTTTGTGAGAAAATACATATCTTATCCCAATAAAAATAGTTCACGGACGTTAAGTAAGTCATCGTGGAGGATATTTGACGGAACTTCTTTGTGTAATCATTGTCTCTAACAAATTTGTATCACTGTATTTACAGTACTGAGTTGCGGGGAGGTTGTTCAACTTACAGGAAGTAAATCTCTCCCCCACCAAATAATTCGAATGCACAGCCCCACAATGTCTGCAAAAATTTAAGGCCATTAATTGTAAATGGAATGTAAAATTCTTAAAGAACCTCGAATAAATTGACATGGGCACCCGACTGTGAAATTCCAGACTCTGCACGTTTTTTTCGGTTTGGACGAGGGCTTCCAGCAAAAGATGCGTATCCCCGGTCTTCCAGAAAGTCCTCCTTCGTCGTCTTGAACACCTAAAGCATTTTAAGCAGAACATACACTGAAGCGCCAGAGAAAAAGGTATAAGCATGCGTATTCAAATACAGAGACATGTGAACAGGTAGAAGTCGGCGCTGCGGTCGGCAGCGTGTGTACAAGACAAGTGTCTGGCGCAGTTGTTAGATCGGTTACTGCTGCTACAATGGCGAGTAAGTGTGCAGACGTTTTCAGAAGTGCTAATGTTGACTGTGTGTTGAAAATGGTTCAAACAACACATATTGTTGACGTTATGAGGGGTAGAATACTTGGGCGACTGGAGGCTGGTCAAACATAGCAGGTCGTAGCACGGGCCCTTGGTGGGCCACAAAGTGTGCTCTCAAGATTATTGCAACGATTCCAGCAGACAGAAAACGTGTCCAGGCGCTACAGTATGGAACATCCACAGTGTACAACACCACAAGAAGACCGATATCTCACCATCAGTGCCCGCAGACGGCTACAGAGTAGTGCAGGTAGCCTTACTCGGGACCTTAACACAGCCACTGGAACAGCTGTCTCCAGACACAGTCTACAGACGACTGAACAGACATGGTTTATTCACCCGGAGACCTGCAATGTGCATTCCACCGACTCCTAGTCACAGGAGAGCTCGTAACGCCTGGTGTCAGGAAAACAGCACATGGTCATTGGAACAGTGGTCCCAGGTTATGTTCACGGACGAGTTTAGGTATAGCCTGAACAGTGATTCTCTCCGGGTTTTCATCTAGAGTGAATCAGGAACCAGATACCAACCCCTTAATGTCCTTGAAAGGGACCTGTATGGAGGTCGTGGATTGATGGTGTGTGGTGGGATTATGATTGGTGCACGTACACCCTTGCATCTCTTTGATAGAGGAACTGTAATAGGGCAGGTGTATCGAGATGTCATTTTATACCAGTATGTCCGCCTTTCCAGGGGTACAGTGGGTCCCACCTTCCTGCTGATGGATGTTAATGCACGGGTCCACCGAGCTGCCATCGTGAAGGAGTACCTTGAAACAGAAGATACCAGGCGAATGGAGTGGCTTGCCTGTTCTCCAGACCTAAACCCCATCGAGCACGTCTGGGATCTCTTATGCTCTCTGTCGATGTATCGCTGGACGTCTTCAAACCCCTTACGACACTTCAGGACCTCCGACAGGCACTGGTGCAAGAATGGGAGGCTATACCCCAGCAGCTGCTCGACCACCGGATCCAGAGTATGCCAACACGCATTGCGACCTGTGTACATGTGAATGGTGATCATATCCCATACTGATTTCGGGGTACATGTGCAGGAAACAACTTATCACCAATACCGTGGCCTTGCAGATCTGTGTCAGATGTGTTCTCTATGTGGCTATGCTATTAGCACCAGTTTTGTGTAGTGCCACGTTGTGTGGCACCACATTCTGCAGTTATCCTTAATTTATGAGCATGAGTGTAATTGTGTTTGCATAAGGCTTATTTCCAAAACAACCTAGTTTTTAAATAGAAAACACCGGAAAAGGAAAGAGTAGCTTCAAACCTTAGTAAAAAGATAGGAGAGGTATTAGGTTAAACTGAAATCCTCTCAGTTGGCGGAAACATTGCTGAACAGTAATTTTTTGACAGTAAACAGATACATAAAACCTATATACCACTGATTATGTACAATTAAGAGAGTTAACACCTATTCGATTTTACCAAAAAGGCAAGGCAATGGAATTTTAGGAAATGTACAAGTATATCAAATCATGTTGAACACCCCGAGTAATCAGTGAACATGTAGGCGTAATAGGTTGTATAATTTCAGGAGTAATGAGATTAGTACACATTGTATACACAATTTTTGGTAAATTTTTAGGAAGTATATGGTGTATATAGCTATTAGTAGAAGAGTGCACCTGAGATATTTAATTTTATGCTCTAGTGTTCAAAGTGTTTGTATAATGTAACAAGTTAAAGTACAATTGTCTAGTGAAGAGTATTTGAAAGTGATGAAGTGATTGTTGGGAGTGTTCCTTTCTGTCCCTTATGTTGAATTAATGTAATGTTATTTTGTGAATTTGATCTACTGTGTAATATGAAGCAGGCGATTTTTCTTAGCTGATTATTATTATGGAGAATTCAGTGGAGTAATGAGATGATATTTTGAGGATATGAGGTAAAGTTATTATGTTGATGTAATGGGGAAATATTTTATGTATTTAATGAAGTATTTATGTATTGCTGATGTAATGAGGAGAATGATGTTAGCTAGCAACTGGTTAGGGAACCTATCTTTTGTTACTGTGGAGGAAGTTTGTGGAAGACACACATTGTTAGCAAGGTTTGTAATGCAAGTTGTTTTTGATTTGAAGTAACAGTTGTAAGTAAATACTTAGTTATATTTATGCAGAAAGGTTGATTCTATTTGAAGTGTGACATCTTTTGTAATTAGGCAACATGTCAGAAATCTGTACACTGAAAAGTGATTAAGCACCTTGTTGGTAATTAATGTGAAGAACATGAAACTTGAAAGTACGAAGTAAACTGGAGAATGTTTTTAGTGAATTATAACTACACACCACTACATACTTGTACACTGTTGAAAGGTAATGAGAAGTGAAAACTGGTTATTTTTGAACTTATGAAATTTTTTTATACTTACATTGAATCATATAAGGTAAGTCAGGATGACATATCTGAACACTCGATGGTTGGTGTATTCAGTGCTCAAAAGGCTTTGTGAACTGAACTACTTATTGTATGAGACTACACACTTGAGACATACGACTGTTCTGTTACTGTTTCCGAAAATCTGATGAGAGATGGTAGGTATTTTGTTACTTTTCAGGAAACATGATGAGGTATATACTAATTTTTTGAAACATTTTACCCCAGATGGGAGACTATATACTGAATTTGTCTTGTGCTTGATGTGCAGCAAGTGTTACAACCATATAATGACTTATTGAAACATGTAATGAGCAACATTTATCTGTACAGAAATTCATCACAACCATATCTGTGCAATTATTTGTAAATATCTTACTGCTATTGAACTTTTTTCTTTGATGTTTTGTTAATTTATTTAACCAACTATAAGTATGGGGGTGATTCTTGAATGATACTAACAGGTACAAGAGTAATTTGTCATTGGATACTGTACCCATGTCACATAAATAATGTATAAAATTTTATCATTTTTGTAAATGCCTTGAAGATACTGTAATATATGTATACTATTCTCTGTCTTTGAACTACTTGTAAACAGTACAAAATGCAACATGAAATTTTACAAAGATGTCTATGAAACAGGACTCTGAAACAAACAAACCCTATCTTCACTGAAGTGTGTAAAATATATCAGGAGAGTTATTGAAATCTGTGAGTACTTGTTTCCCAAAAATTTGATACATAATATTATGTTTGTACCATATGTAATTTTGTGTATTACCTAAGTGGACATTTTCCAAATCTATCAGACTTTAAGGGAATTATCAACTAGAAATGCTATGTAAATTTCAGACAACCCTATGATCTGGGGAGGGGACTTTAATTTTTGTGCTTTAAGTGTTAGTTACAACATGTTCTATGGACACTTACCATAGTGCTTATATATGTGAGTTATTTCATTGATGTTGTATAGTATCCTCAGCCATGAGTTGAACCAAATTCCTAGTGAACTTAGTTGTGTGTTTAAACACAATACATGATGTTCTCAATTGAAGTTGTGCCATGTTAGCACAGTGGACTTATATTTGAACTACTACACACATAATCTAGTATCCTGGAACTGAGTAGTGCTTATGTAGCACATAGAACTTTATCAAATGCTTTGACGTTTTGGTAGTGTCTATGCTGCACACAGTATTTCATGAACTATTGACAATGTAAAATGGTATTGTAAGCCATGGTAGGGCCAAAGAAACACAAAGGACTTGCTTCTGAGACATGGTATCACATTTTTAGGTAGTGAAATTGGTATCATAATCTACAATATTGCAAGTGGTATCATATTCTACAGTTATGATGAAAGTAATAGAAAAGGCTGTTTTCACACTAGTATTAACTTTTCAGAAATTGAGTAACTTTAGGAAGTCAAGTGTATAAGAGAACTGATCAATTTTCTTATTATTTTCTGCATCCAAATTAAAATTTATTGATTGTGAGTGTTAGTTTTAGTCTTGTTACCCCTAATACAGTAATATTTGATTTACAATTTTGTCTTAGTATAAGTATTTTTTCTTTAATATTGCTAATTAAAGTGCACGTCATTTACGACGGCGGCCGAGTTTAGGTTAGTTCTGCGCATCTGACATCACAAAACACAACCAGCCAATGAACAGAGAACAACGTTGCCAGAGCTCGACTGCAGTGTACAGCACGGACGAGTGTCTTCAGTTTTAGAAACGTTCAGTCATAAATAAAGTAATCGAACAAAAGCAAAGTCTTGATACCAGACTTTCTTTTATAGAAAGTTTTGGAAAAAGCACTCTTTATTCAAATTGCTTCATATTCTACTAATTAATTAAACCAAACAAGCAATAAGCCTCCTAATTCACGCGATAGCAAGGAAAGGTGTTTGTATCATTCTCATGAACTTTTTCGCAATAAAGAACAGCGGTAATTGTTTATTTCCTGTTGTACTTCGATGAAACGTGAGTAATTCATAGTCATGACAACAGTGTTTGTCGGTATTTTGCGTGCTATGTTAGAGTCCTCCAGGGTCTCTCTTCAATGACGAGTTGTATTAGCATAATGGTTAAGATATTAGGCTGAAGTGACAGGATCTGAGTTCAAACCTCGATCAGTGCTCTATATTTTCTTTATTTAAAACCAATATCAAAGTGTCTTACTTCATGAATTTTATTCGTTTAAATGTAAGTTTTTGAAATTTCTAGTGCTTTGTCTCTTCATTATAATCACAATAAGTTTTCGGCTTTTCTAATTTTGTCCTCCAATATTTCTTTTTACAGCAATTAAAAACAATGAAAAGGCACACATACAATATTCATGTTATCTGTTTTGTTTGTACATCTTCTCTTCTGCAGTCGCTGTTTTACTATTCATATTGATATATATGCTTCTGTGACAGTATTAAAAGTATTATTTAGAGCAGAATTTCGGCTCGTACGTTGGCGAGTTACCTGATTGTCGGCCGCAATTCTTTGCTTTGGCAACATCATCATATTCAATGTTTTCGTCGACTGATCTATGTTTTGGCAAGTACTTGCTGTCCGTTGTGACAAACACAAATTTTTTGCGCACTCTGCCTCACTGACAATATATTTTATTTTTTTTCTATGTTTTATTACGTCCACAATTCAGTTTTGTGTACTTCGCCAACTTTGTTTTAATCAGAACTTTTTAGAACAAATCGAAATGACTCTGGTATAAATAAAACTTTTATTACAGTCGCGAAAGAGGGAATATTTCTCAGTATTACATACAACACCTGGTACTTAAATTAAATGAGATATTGTTATACAGTAAATTTTATATGAAATTTAGGTATCTTGTCCACATTTCATTCTCAACATTGTGGCAACTAAAATCGACCATACGGAAAGTATACGCTATGGACTTTTATCTATGCAAACTCTTCAAAATTCCGTGCAATTGTTTACTACATTTAATGCTGCACAATAACTCCGTAGAACATCGAAACAAAATTAAGTCATTTACGGGGGGGAGGTATCAGTCAAGAAGATGTGTAAAAATAAAATTTTTGGGCGAAATAGTTTTTGTGAAATCGAATGATAAGTGTCAAAGTCTTCGGAACACCATGTGTCAGCACAGGCGAGCAGTACAGTGATGACAAAACCGCGCACAGCGCGGAATGCAGGGAGTACGTCTCTGTAGCAGCGAAAGGATTAATGCGACCGTGGTGGCTTACTTCATAAACTGCGCGCTCCCCCCTAAACGTTAGCTTCCGAACTATACTATACTTTGGCGCTACTTCACTTGGCGGGTGCGTCGTTTGCAACTGGCAACGCAGCAGTCTCCCGCGTCTGGGCGGGCATGCGCGAGCCGCCAAGATAAAAGAATTGAACTATAGTATTTGTACAAACTTCAACAGCATAATTGCATTTGACAAAATCTGAAATATTCTTTTTATGGGAAGTAACCTTTTTCAAAACTTTTTTTCCTAGATGAGTTAGTATTTGCTTTTGCCTAAGGGTTTGCCAAGTATTCTTTTCACTTAACTTCATATCAGTTAAGAGGTCATTTTGACTTTTTTAAATTCAGATTCTGAAAGCCTTGTTAACCTTGCTATTTTCTCATGAAGTATTTCATATATGTGGTTAGGGAATTTTGGTTTGTGAAGTTGATACCCTGCGAAATATTGTAGGAAATACACTGGGAGCTGCGTCCACTCCTAAAAAAATCCAGGAAGGACCATCGAACACCACACTTCTACTTTTCAAATTTTTAAACATTGTGCACGTCCGCGAGACTTTACTTCTCATTTAACTGCGAGTGAAACTCTCGTCGGGGGGGGGGGGGGGGGGCGGGGGGAGGTTGCACCATGTATATTCTCAAATTTGTTATCTTATCTTTTTTCGATCTTACTTGAAATGTTTTAAAATTTCGTTGTATAGTAGTATATGTCGTGCTAACAAAATTAGCCCCTGTGATTAAAAAACAAATTTCATAAAATTACTGTACTACAAAAAGATAAATTTCTCTTTATGTGAATGTATGAACTGTTCCATTGAGTTGGTGAGTGAATTTCATTTTCTGTAAATTATTTTCGATTTCATGTTCTATGTTCTACGTTTCGATCTTAGTATGGCTGTATCTTTACTGATGTACTTTGGAACGAAGTTAACTGGGCGCGAGTTGGGGTTGTATGATGCCTGGCGGGAAGGAAGGAAGGGGAGACGTAATGGTTTTCAGAAGTTGCGTACAAATGGAATGTATTTCACTGAGTGAACATTGTAAAGTGATGGTAGCAAGGCATTTGGGACTATTAAAATGAAAATTACATGCGAAACAGTTTGTCGTCTCTGTTATTTTAAGAAACACTTCGAGCAATAGGGTTCCCAGACCTACAAGAGAACCTGGCTTCCAGACAGAAGAAATTCAAGCAACGGATTTATTCTTTCTTTAAAACTACCACTAGACCCAGCGAAGAGTATTTAATTACTCCATGAGCAATTATTATAATTAACGGTCATCCAATGTGTGTAACAAAGGAGATCAAAAAGCGGTAATGCTGCATTCACAAAATTTCGAACTTGTTGATTTTCTCCCAAGGAAAAGTTCCAAACACAAAATAAACTTAGGTGATAAGTCATGGGATAGTGATATGCACATATACAGATGGCGACAGTATCCCGTACACAAGGTGTAAACGGCAAGGCACTGGCGGTGCTGTCATTTGTACTCAGGTGTGACATGTGAAAAGGTTGTCAACTTGATTATGGCTGCACGACTGGAGTTAATAGACTCTGAACGCGGAATCGTTGTTGGGGCTAGACGCATTTCGGAATTCGCTAGGTAATTCAATATTCCGAGATAGACAGTGTGAAGAGTGTGCCGTGAATACTAAATTTCAGGCATTATCTCGCAAACAGACAACGAAGAGGCCGACGGTCTGCACTTACCGAACGAGAGTAGTAGCGTTTGCGTAGATTTGTCAATGTTAATAGAGAAGCAACACTGCGTGAAATAACCGGAGAAATAAATGTGGGACATACGACCAACGTATCCGTTAGGACAGAGCAGCGAAACTGGGCGTTAATGGGCGATGGCAGCAAACGATCGATGCGAGTGCCTTTGGGAGCAGCACATCGTCGCCTGCAGCGCCTCTCCCGGGCTCGTGAGTATTGGTTGGACCTTATACTGGGAAACCACAGCATAGTCAGATGAGTCCCGATTTCAGTTGGTAAGAGCTGATGGTAGGGTTCGAGTGTGGCGCAGACCCCACGAAGCTATAGACCCAAGTTGTCAATAAGGCAGTGTGCAAGCTGGTGGCGGCACATCAGTGGTGTGGGGTGTGTTTCAGTGGAATGAATTGCGTCTTATAGTTCAACGTAGTCGATTATTGACTGGAAACGGTATGTTCAGCTACTTGGAGACCATTTTCAGCCATTCATGGCCTTGATGTTCCCAAACAACGATGTCATATCCTCTGGCCACAATTGTTCAAGACTGGTTTGAAAAACTTTCTGGACAATTCGACCGAATCAGTTGAGCATCTTATCGCCTGACATGAATCCCATAGAACATTTATGGGATATAACCGAGAGATCAGTTCATGCACAAAATCGTGCACCGACAAAACTTTCACAATTGTGGACGGCTATAAAGTCGACATGGTTCCATATTTCTGCAAGGGACGTCTGACGACTTTTTGAGTTGTGTACTACGCCCTGCAAAAGGAAGTCCGATATGGTGTTTGGAGGTACCCGATATCTTTTGTCACTTCAGTGTAAGCACAACAGTGTTCTAGTTAATTCTCAATACAACTAAACGTTACCGAAATGAAGTAGATTGCTCTCTTGTGGAGGTTAAGTTTGTGCAAATATCTTCTTTTGTATGTGGATATGTGAAATTACGTTAATTGTATGTATTAAATTGTAAGAAGCCTGATCCATTATGTCTCAGAACACAGTTCCTTTGGAAATTCAGATAAATGTGTATACGAGGTGCGACAATAAACTAGTGAGACTGATGTGAAAAAAAAGTTGCTTACCGTTTTAGTCAAGTTTAGTGTTGTCTCCTTCAAAGTAGTTCCCTTCTGATTGCACACACTTTTTCCAGCGCTTCTGCCATTGATGGTAACATATCTGGAACTCATCTTCTGTAATATCCTCCAAGACCCTCGTCACAGCTTTTTGGAAATCTTGTGTTGTTTGAAAATAGCTTCCCTTGACCGCCGTTCTGACTCTTGGAAATAGAAAAAAGTCGCACAGAGCGATATCTGGTGAATAAGGTGGCTGTGGTAGTACTGAAATTAGTTTTGAAGTAAAAAATTGCTGTACTGACCAAGCAGTATGGGATTGCGCATTATCATGATTCAGAATCCAATCATCAACAATGTTGGCACGGACAGGAAGAACACTTTTACGAAGTCTATCTACAATTTCTTTGTAGTAATATTGGTTAACTGTTTGTCCAGGAGGCACCCACTTTTAATGAACAAATCCCTTGGAATCAAAGAATCGCAAAAGCATGCATGTCACTATTGACTTTGACATGCGAGCTTTTTTGGCTCTGAGTGATACCTCTGAGCACCATTGCGAACTTTGAGGTTTTGTCTCTGGATAATACTGAAAAAACCAACTTTCATCACCATTAATAACATGGCTCAATAATTCTGGATTGATTTCTGTTTGCTCTAACAGATCGGCTGCCACATTTTTCCCTGTTTCTTGCTGTTGTGGTGCGAGATTTTTGGGGACCATTTTTGCAGAAATCTTTCTCATACCAAGATCTTCAGTTATTATAGACGAACCGTTTCTCCATTGATGTTCCGTTCTTCTGAAATCATTTTCACGGATAATATTCGATCAGATCGTACGAGTTCACGCACCCTGGCCAAGTTGACATCCGTCCGTGAGGTTGATGGTCGTCCACTGCCGTCTTCATCTTCAACATTCGTTCTGCCTTCACTAAACATTTTATGCCAACGTTGAGCTGTTGAAATAACCTCCTCTCCAAAAGACTTCTGAAGCTTACCATAAGTTGTCGTCGCGTTTTCACCCAATTTAACACAAAAAGAAATGGCATACCTTTGTGCAATATTATGTGGTTCCATTTCCGTGACGAGAGACACAAACACATGTTAACTTATTACAGCACAACTCACGACTGAGCAGTTGCATCGATATGCCGCTTGGACTAGAAGCAGCATATAGAACAAAGTCAAAGATGTTGTGCATACACAAGCCTGCATGGTTGCCACATCTTGCAAAAAAATAAGTCTCATTACTTTATTGTCTCACCTCGTATGAATTCTGCATTTTGTTGCAACATTATTTATAGTTGATCAATTTCACTCATTTTTGGTTTTAATATGTCTTTTATTATTATATTCGAACTGAGAATATGTTCATGGGTTCTACAGCAAACAGAAGTTAGGGATATTGATTTGTAATTTTGTTAGTCCAATGTAGATGTTGTGTTCTGTGAGAAGCGGGAAACAGAAGTCATTGACAGAATTGCAGTTTTCTTTGTATGCAGGTAGACAGATTATATATATATATGTTTAAAAATATGAGTATGACTTATTTTTACCTGTTATGTTAGTTTGTCTCTTTGGTAAGATTCCTGCTCTGAAGCAAGTAGTCCTCCTCATTCCTTATCAGATTCATTCCTACATACAGCATTGATTCTCTATTCTTGAACTAAGAATTATTTTAATAGACTGAGGTAATATTTATCTTCTAGATAGGAATAACTATCACCCATCTTTTGCAAATGTATTTTTGTTGTTAATTCAACAACCCATGTTTCACCACATTACATTGTTTTACACATTAAATTGATCTACAAATAAAATAAAAGTAACACTTTAACCCAAAATATTTTATTTTGAGATTATAGTTTTTGTAGCAGCCTTATTACGTTAACTTAATAGTCACATGATTTACAATTAAATTAAATGGGCCGAGCACTCTTTCATACCTCCAGTCTTTTACTTATATCCATTGGCACATCTGGTCACAAACTTCTTTGTGTAGCCCTAGTATGTCCTCAGGATGTCATTGTTCACTGCACTAGGCTCTGTTGTCAAATTAGCTGAGGAGTCATTGGAACTGTAGATGTTGGAGTGAGGGGGGGGGGGGAGAGGATGGTGGATTGGCAGGTAGTGGGAGCACTCTTACAATGTTCATGTGTGTGTTTATTTATTTTTTCTTGTATGTTTTACATTATTTTTGTACTTTTATTAATATTTTATGGCAGATCTTGAATCAATCCGAATATAGTTCTTCTGTTGGTGTTGTTTTGGTTTTTATTCTTTATAGTCCTCCATATAACATGTCCTTAATGGAGTGGTGGTGGTTTCCTTGTATTAAGTGTGGCATACATATACAGAACTGGAAAACACAACACCACAAAACTACCACTGAAGTGGGATAAGCATTACATAGTTTCCCAATGCTATGTGAAAAGTCCAAAAATCATAAACTGCAAGTGGTAGGTATTGACTAGTGTCTGATTGGGGCAGCAGTATGACTGAATTGGTTGCCAACTATAGTACCAGATCCAAGAGCAGTCATAGATGAGGACTGCTGATGACCGGGTCTCTCTGTAGGCTGAACATTGTGAGCATCATTGTCAACTTTGAGACCAACCTAGTAATATTGTTGTATTAGCATCAAGATAGCAAAAATTGATGGCCTATCACCAAAAAATTTGAAATTAGATGCAATGTATGATATTAAATGGGTTGCAGTTAGGTCTGCATTTAGAAGTCGAATGTGTACTGGTGTTACACATAACATAGTTGGTTAAAGGTGCCTAGACTTTTCTTGAATGCTTGCATTAATATTTTTGAACACAGATTTCATCTAATAAGCCAAGCTCTTGAAATTAGTTTTTTACTAGTGTGCAACTTTTTCTTGCCTTAGTTAGGTGAAATAAAACAAAGAATACAAGTCTAACGCCACCCGAAATTAATAATGACTGAAATACAAACATTTTAGATTAGGCTTTACAGTGACTGTTATCGACATTAAATGAAACAACAATTTTAGTGTTAACAGTCACTGTTTATTTATCTCCACGACGCGTTACAAAGGTTTAAACCTCCATCATCAGGTGGATTTACATTCGTTAATATGACTTTGTGTGTGTGTGTTGTATTACGATGTTTTGGAGGAACTTGTGGCACTGTCTAGTGGAGAAACAGAACACTATTTCTTTCGACAAAAAATTAAACATGTATCTAACGGTAAACATAAAAATAAGTAAAATAAAGTACTTCCAGTGGTCACAGGTTCCTTTCACTGTCATAACACAGCACATGTATACTGTCATATTTTGTAAACAAATATGGCGTCGGAAACTATTTGGTGCATGGATCATATAGCAGAAGAGAAAACATTATCACAAAGTATAAAGAATATACGTCTTAACAACATTAGTACAGAATACGTTTTTCAAGGGATTTGGAAGTGTTGTTTGAGGTGTTGAATACATTCGTTGGAATAAATACTCCAGGTGGTATATAAATCAGGTTTTTGACAAGTTAAAATAGTTTAAACTTCATACTCATTTATACGATCAGGTGAAGCGTTACGAACTTTAAGTACAATAATGATATTGGCTACAGTGGTAAAATTGCACAAAAATAACAATTTTGGTTGGGATCCATATATAGATATGAAAGGCTGGAGACAGAGGGGGAGGAAGAGAAAGAGAAAGTGAGAAGGAGAGAGAGGGTGGAAAGAGTGATTGTATGAGAGCAACTTTACAAGGCAAGGGGTCTTAAGATTATATCTGTTACATGTAATAACTGCCTAAAGGGTGCGGTAATACATTGGTTAATGCTTAAAAATATGCAGCTGGCTGTGCAATTTTTGCCAATAGTTGATCTACATATAGTTTCTAGCTGAAAGGGGTACAAGCAGTTGGTGTGATGATACATCTGTAAATGAGGGCAATCTCTTGTACACTTGAGGGCTGTCATGGTAACATAACTAAATATTTATGGTAAATATTAGTGTGTGTGTGTGTGTGTGTGTGTGTGTGTGTGTGTGTGTGTGTGTGTGTGTGTGTGAGTGTGTGTGTGCTGCACGAGTACTTTGCAATTTTTAATGATGTAGTCAGTTGCTGAAAACAGAGATGATACTATTGTAAATATTGTCATTTTTGTCATTTAAATAGTTATGTTACCACGACAGCCCCCAAGTGTACAAGAGATTGACCCCTTTACAGATGTATCATCACACCAATAGCTTGTACCCCTTTCAGCTTGAAACTGTATGTACATCAACTACTGGCACAAATTGCACAGCCATCTGCATATTTTTAAGCATTAAGCAATGTATTACCGCACCCTTAAGATATAATCTTAAGACCCCTTGCCTTGTAAAGTTGCTCTCATACAATCACTCTTTCCACCCTCTCTCTCCTTCCCACTTTCTCTTTCCCTTCCTCCTCCTCTGCCCCCAGCCTTTCATATCTATATATGGATCCCAACCAGCTGGGCAGTGTGGCTTAGTGGTTCTAGGCGCTTCAGCCTGGAACCGCGCGACCGATACGGTCGCAGGTTCGAACCCTGCCTAGGGGCATGGATGTGTGTGATGTCCTTAGGTTAGTTAGGTTTAAGTAGGTCTAAGTTCTAGGGTACTGATGGCCTCAGATGTTAAGTCCCATAGTGCTCAGAGCCATTTGAACCATTATTTTGATCCCAACCAAAATTGTTATTTGTGTAATTTTAACACTGTAGCCAATATCATTATTGTACGTAAAGTTAGTAACACTTCACCTGATTGTATAAATGAGTATGAAGTTTAAACTATTTTAACTCATCAAAAACCTGCTTTATATACTACTTGAAGTATTTATTCCAACCAATGTACTCAACACATCAAACAACACCTCAAAATCCCTAAAAAAATTTATGCTGTAATAATGTTGCTAGGACTTTTTACTTTGTGATAATGTTTTCTCTTCTGCTATACGATCCATGCGCCAAATAGTTTCCGACGCCATATTTGTTTACAAAATATGACAGTATACATGTGATGTGTTATGACAGTGAAAGGAACCTGTGACCACTGGAAGTACTTTATTTTACTTATTTTTATGTTTACCGTTAGATACAAGTTTAATTTTTTGTTGAAAGAAACCCAAACCCATGTTCTGAAATAGTGTTTTGTTTCTCCATTAGACAGTGCCAGAAGTTCCTCCAAAACATCGTAACACAACACATACACAAATGTCATATTAACGAATAAAATTCCACCTGATGATGGAGGTTTAAGCCTTTGTAACGCGTCTTGGAGATAAATAAACAGTGACTGGCAACAGTAAACTTGTTGTTTACTTTAATAATGACTGGTATTCGACAAATGTTACAGAGTAGCCATTAAAGAAACTTGAGACTTTTCAAGAGTGAGATTGTGGCAGGATGCTGAAACAAGCAGTTCAGTTGCATTAATGTCGATGAAAATAAAGATATTCATGCACGACTATGTAAAAAGTACCCAAAGTGGTAGTAAATGAACATACAATAGTGGATGTTCAGTTATGTGACAATGTCTATCTTAAGTGGACAATTCTGGCAAGTTCATATCCTCTAAATAAACATACAGGACATGTGTCTAACTATATTGCACATGCAAACAAATTAAATTTTGCCAACATACTGTTGCCTACAGAGCTGAAACATGTTCACATTTTTGGAATAGGAATGTAGACAACTCTGTAAACATCTAGATCATCCAGTATTCAGGATATGAATGAATGACTGTGGAAGACGATAGAGATGAGAAAAAATTTAGATTGCACCACTGCATAAAACAAAGCAGCATTGCAAGCAACATGTAAATCTATTATTGTCACAGGCTGGTAATACAGATACATACTATTTCTATTGCATAAAAAACTAATCAGACTGAGAACACAGTGGCATTAATGACAATTATAGTCCATCATGATATGTGAGTGTTGTGTGTGTTCTTTTGATTCTAAAGAAAAGTTAGATGCACATGTAGTTGATAGTGCAGAGTTTAAGCCAGCCAGCAGTGTCAACACTAGTGGCATGAATGAGTTTATAAAATTTACAGAAGGAGAAGCACACAGCAACATTCAGCAACATACTGAAGCTGCCATTTGTAATTTATGCTGATTTTAAACCCATGCTGCTACTTGCAGTAGTATTCACTATGGTTCATTTCCCAGTCAGGCGCATTTCCATGCACTATTCAGTGTAGCAGACTAAATAACTATGACTATGACCAGGGATATTCCGAGTTCAAATAGTATGGAAACAGAGATTGCAGGATATGGTTCACTGAGCAGCTGATGTAATTGCTAAGACTGTAAATGAGTATTTATTGCAAAATAAAAAGATGTAAATAACCCCAGTAATGCACTAAGAGGGGCTTTACAAAATAAATTTTCGACTTATCCATTCACTAAATTTTTTGATGTGTGTCCTTGAAAAGAGTGCATCTTACACAAAATCAGATGAAGTCAAGGTAATGAGGGCATATTTTCTCAACGATCATGAGTTTAATTCAGATAATCAGAAATATATTTTTCCACATTCAAATGTAAGCAATGAAGCTTTTTTATTGCAACGTCACCTACCCCAGACTGAAAGGTTTAAGCGTTTTTCAACTGATTGCAACAGAAGAGAATGCAGTGTTTGGAATGTAGTCAATTGTATTAGGAAAGTATTTAGATTTATATTTGAAAACTGATGTGCTACTTCTTGCCAATGAGTCAGAAATATTTCATAGCCCATTTCTTAAAACAGGTATTAGCTAGACTGACCTCATTACATTACTTCACCTGGCTTGGCACTTATACATATCTGGAAACTACTGAAGCCGAACTGTAGCTTATTACTGATATAGAGCAAATGTGATTTGTTGAGTATCGCATCAGAGGTTGTATTGTTCACTGCACAATGGATATGCAGTTGCAAGCAGTATGTACATAGCTGAATATCATTAAAATAAGGAAGTGTCATACATTATCTGTCTCAGTCCTAACTGTCTGTGCACCTGGACCATGTTGCAGTACCTACCACTCTGATTTTGTGTGGATATCCGTTGCCAGCTTTGATGTAATGAACATTCTTGGGGGTATGGACACAGGCTACATTTTAGAAATGGACCTTGAGTATCCAGAGAAGTTACATGAACTTCACTCTGATCTGTTATTATGTCCAGGCAGAACTGTACCTCCTCCAAGTATCAACAAACTGGGAGTTCCAAAAAAGTTAATGCAAAATTATAAGAAAAATTATGGAATTCACTATAGACATTTAAAGCTATATCTGACGAAGAATATTTTTCTAAGTAAAATTCACGGCGTATTGTCATCCTGTAAATGTACCTGGATGAAACCATGTATCGATATTAATGCTGAGAAACGAATGAGTGCAAAGAATGACTTAGAGGAACATTTCATGAGTAATAGTGTTTTTGACGAAACTACGTAAAATTTGAGAAAAATGAGTGACTTTAAGCTAGTAATGAGTTGGGAAGATGGATACGGATCTGGTGCTCTGAATGGAAAACTGAATTTCAAGTGCAGACTTATATTTAATGAGATGAAAGTGGGTTTTTGAAAGCTGAAATGTCAGGAGAGATTATTATTGAATTCACAGCACTGACAACAAAAAATGTACGCTCTTGAAACGCATAATTCATACAGCATAAGATGTGCACCACTGACTAGCGAAAGAACTTAGCATTCATGTTACTGGGAAAGTCTGAATCAAAATGATGATGAAAAATGAGCTGTAAGTGTATAATCATTCTAAACTGCACACAGTTTGAAATAACAAAGTAGTGTAAAACAGCACTTTTCGAAAAAGGTGACAGAAGTTTTATACTTCCAGATAAACTGAATACATTAGACTGTTACCCCTACCAGCTATAGAATGATGGCGATGAGACTGATTTTACTGCGTGTGAAAAATCTAAATTTTAGACTCTAATGGTAAGTTGCACTTATAACTGTAAATTGTAGATCGAGGTCAGTGCCATGCATGTAAATGATGTGGATTCACATACTCCTTTTTGACAGAGCAGATTAAACTCGCAATTGCCAGGAGAATTTTTTATCATTATCTTGAGTTCATCTAAGTTCAAGCACGATGTATACTCCCCTTCGATGGAAATTTATGTGAGTTAGTTTGTTTATATATGTTTGGGACCAAGAAATGCCTACCATAATTGCTCAGATGGTGAATGTGTGAAAAAATGTAAAAACATTCAACAATTTAAGCTCTGTGGTGTATTTAATAGGTTGTACTGAATGGTGGATGTACATGTACGTTGTCAACCAAGTGACTATACAATTTTTCTTTGGATTGTTATGTATTTTATAGATGGGGTATTTTTGTGTTGCAAAAAAGTGGAAATATTGAGTGTCTGAAAAACTTAAAACATTGAATACAAAAACATTGTAGAACATAAACTGTGACTATCCCTCATCATAGAGATGATGTAAATGTATATAGTCACCAAAGTGTGCCTCCAACTTTCTTTGGAAGGTAATCTTTCTTATTTCTAGAGTATTGTGCATTCTGTATCTGCGAAAAATTGTGAAAACATGAAGTATGTTAAAATGTAAAACACTGAATGAAAAAAATATTGTTCAGTTTCTGTTCTGAATACCCCTTCTCCTAGCTAGAGTAGGCATGTGATTTTTCTTTGGACTGTGATGTGTTTTATAATAAAATTTATATATAGAGCTGTTTTGTTTGAATTTTTTTCTGTCCCACTTCCCTTCAGTTTCCGTCCATTACCATCTTATATTTTTTAAATTTCTCGTCCCCACCATCTCGCATTCTTTTTAAATTTCTCACCAGCTCCATCTCACATAATTTTAAATATCCTGACAATGACGTCTTGCACACTTTTAAGCTTCCCACCATCTTCGATTATTAAATTTCTTAACATCCGCCATCTGGAATTTTTAAGTTTCCCGCCAATGCCATTTTTGAATTCTACATTTTCCAACATCCACCATCTTGGATCTTTTGGTGACTGCAACCCCATCTGACTGTGGAAACGTGAGCTGTGGATCAAAATACCCGTAGATATACTGCTGCCATTGCTGTCAGGAAAGAAACAAGGCATGGAGGTTGTCCGCAATAGTGTTCACATACTCCGCAGCTGTTATGGTGCATTCATTTAAGTAAACGTCTTCCATAGTACCGCACTGCCCTCACTGGACTGTATCCATGGTACGATGCATGTTTCCAACAATTTTTGGCCTGGGTGACGGTTTATCTGGTCATGACTGTTAATCCGATGTAGCAAGAAACATGGTTCACCCGATCAGCGGCACATTTCTATAGCTCCACGGTCCAATCTCGATTATCTTGTTCCCAGTGCATCAGTAACTGACGACATTGGTGGTTCAATATGGAAACACGTAAGGATCGTCTGTTGTGGGGCTTCAAGTTCAATAACGTGCGCTGGATGGTGTGCTCCGCAGCACTCGTATCCACACGGTGCTTTACTCTGCCGCCATATCCGCCGCGAATCAGCACCTAAGCCGCCTTGCAGAGCGGGCAATCTTCCGACTTCCTGGACATGCCATACCGTCCCTCCTCCTCGTTGTTTTGACCCTCCTTCATCCACTTTCCATAGATAGTAGCGCGCGACCAGACGACCACCTTCACCGTTTCCGAGATGCTCGTTCCCAGGCTTCGTGCCATAAGAATCTGC
The DNA here is from genome assembly GCF_021461385.2 of Schistocerca piceifrons. Lineage (NCBI taxonomy): Eukaryota > Metazoa > Arthropoda > Insecta > Orthoptera > Acrididae > Schistocerca > Schistocerca piceifrons. The sequence continues at coordinate 653,623,832 of NC_060138.1, read as the reverse complement.
CATCTGCCAGTACCGCTTAATTCAGTGGGTGGCCTCATCGTCGATAGAATGATTCTCCATTCGTCTCTGCTCCCATTACAATCTTTCCTCACCGCCACCAATTCCCACAACGCCACCATGCGGCCCTTGGTCTCTCAGTAGGAAATAGTGACAATGTTTTTGTTTCATCAGTGTATGAACACTTCCCAGTCGAGTACCTGATGTTTGTGAAATAATTACTACAGAAAACATGCTTATCTATGGTGTAAAATCAAATTAATTTTATTCGCGACTTTTTAGAATTATAAGGGCAGTATACAAATTTTTAATTTAAAATTTATTGTAACATTAATTTAACATAAAACTTAGTTTATAGTTGCCTCTCTATGAACACAAGAAAAAATATGATTTTGGGTGATTCTACAGAGTATTATTCATTTTTACATATTTATTGGAGGTTATGTGTTGATCTAATCGTTCTCCTCAACTAAATATGAACATAGAAGTAATCAAAATTGCGGGCTTATTATCAGCAAATAGGATGAAAGCGACTCTGACATCGTTCGCTCCCGATTATTTTTACATGCTACATTCTCTCCTGGTCGTGTTAGGAGTGTCTTCCATTCACAGTATTACTTTCAGATAATACCTTATGTGTGCACCATGTCTGGCTGATATTACTGTTGCTTTTTTTTCCCCCTCGTGGCTGGGGAACGGAAATTACAGCACTCAAACGTAATTATTTGCACGTTAAATTGTGATTCTCTGCTGACGCTCTTCGGTTCTCATATACCACATGTGGAATGTATTTAAAAAGATATTGAAATTTCTTGCAGTGGAAGTCCTCATTTTACTCGACATTGAAAATTGCAACAAGATTTCAAAGCAGGTTGAAATGAAATTTGTAATTAGATATGTATTCCCTAGTACCGACTACACTGTCAAGGTACTACTAACTACGGGCTCCCGTGGCTTCATGCTGACAGTATCTTCTCCTAATTCTTAACAACTGGTCTCCTAAGAGTTTTCTTTCTGGAAATTTGAACGGAAACAGTTAACAGTGGTGGTAGATAACAGCGCAGCAGTTCAAAAATTTTAGCGTTGTTTTGCTCCTGTCCCTCTGAGCAAAGAGAGTCGGCAGTGAAAGTTCGAGCTTGCTACAGATGATATTTCGATCTGACGAAGTTAGCTCTTTCAACCAGTTGTTATCGTATTAAAAGCATTTAAACGTTTACTGCCGTTGCTCGTGCAGCAGCTGCGGCACAAGCTTCTGACAGCGACAGTTTTACGTGGGATGGTGCTCGGCAGACTCACTGCAAGCGCAGATCTGCCAAGCTCACACTAATTTCCTTTTACTGACACTGCTGCAGTCTGTTGCTATGTTTTTGACAGCAGACGAAAGCTGCTGGCGGTGACAGTTCGTTATTGAGTTTAAAGCAAGAAAAACTCACGCAAGAAGTAAAGGCTTGCAATTGACACCAGGTGTAACGAACAGCCCATGATCTGCTTCTGTCGTCGGTCCCTGTGAGTATTTTACGTACGTAACTTTCCTCTGGCTGCCTGAAAGTTAATTTCTCAATTCGTTCAATAACATCCCCGCTTAAAAACTTCCTTTTCTCTGGTTTCCCTATACTGGTGACTAGCTGACTTCACTGGCACGTTGTTTTGTTGACATATCAAGTATTTTCTTTTGAAGTTTTGATACCTTGCCTTCATCGCGTTAGCTGTCTTCACCGACGAATACTTAACATTATTTTTATCTCTGTTTGAGCAAAGTTTCAGCACAGATTCCGATGTCGTAGCAACTGAAGTCTTCTGTTTGCAGTTGGCAGCCTTTTCGGGGTGTTCATAAATTCACACCAGAAAGAGACAATCAATGCAAAAAATATAAAGAAATTGAAACTTCCTGGCAGATTAAAACTGTGTGCCCGACCGAGACTCGAACTGGGGACCTTTGCCGTTCGTAGGCAAGTGCTCTACCATCTGAGCTACCGAAGCACCACTCACGCCCGGTACTCACAGCTTTACTTCTGCCAGTATCTTGTCTCCTACCTTCCAAACTTTACAGAAGCTCTCCTGCGAACCTTGCAGAACTAGCACTCCTGAAAGAAAGGATACTGCTTTCTATAAAGAAATTGTTGGGCAGATTGTGCCCTCCCGACTAAACTTTGGTCTTGTTACTGAATGAAAGTGTTAAATGTTATTTGGAAGATGAATTGGTCGAAATTAAAGAAAATAAGTTACAGTAAGTGAAACAGACAACTTGAACGGTTGGCCATTCACAGATCTTTCTCCTCTGCCCAGAGGATCGCTATCATAACGACCAAATCAAGTGTTGGACGAAGGGGGCATTGTCCACTGATGCGCAGTTCTTTTTATTCTTCGCTACAAATTCGTCTGTTTACAGAGAAAAAGATAAAATACTTTTCAACAAATAGAACTTTAATGCCTGACAAGACGGAAGAACTAAAAACGCACTAAAAATACATTCCATTTAAGTTGACGACGAGACGAAAATAACAATAGGTGTACGTGTTAGCACTTTAGGACAAACCCATACTGAAATGTCAACCCTGGTACTATTCTCTGACATGCTTTTGCAGAACTAAATCGTCAGCCGCGGTGGTCTAGCGGTTCTAGGCGCTCAGTCCGGAGCCGCGCGACTGCTACGGTCGCAGGTTCGAATCCTGCCTCGGGCATGGATGTGTGTGATGTCCTTAGGTTAGTTAGGCTTAAGTAGTTCTAAGTTCTAGGGGACTGATGACCAGAGATGTCAAGTCCCATAGTGCTCAGAGCCATTTGAACCATTTGAACCAACTAAATCGTCGGTCGGTGAATCGAACCCTGTTCCCCTAGCATGTGAGAGCATTGTACTAATCACTGTGTTATCTCACTCTGTGTTTATTAAACGACGTTGTTTATTGATCATCAGTAGAAATCATTTGTTTCAGTATGTCAGTCGTTTATCTTCAGTGTTTTATCTTAATATCTTTTATCTGAGATACACAGAGTCACGGTTTAGGTGTATAGACACTGAAGCGCCAAAAAAAAAAAAAAAAACGTATGGGCATGCGTATTCAAATAAAGAGATAGTTAAGCATGCAGAATACGGCGCTGCTGTCGGCAATGCTTATTTAAGACAACAAGTGTCTGCCACAGTTGTTAGATCGTTTACTCTGCTACAATGACAGGTTATCAAGATTTAAGTGAGTTTGAACGTGGTGTTACAGATGGCGATGGGACACAGCATCTCCGAGATAGCGATGAAGTGGGTATTTTCCCGTACGATCATTTCACGAATGTACCATGAATATCAGGAATCCGGTAAAACATCAAATCTCCGACATCGCTGCGGCCGCAAAAACATCCTGAAGAGAATCCTTCAACGTGACAGAAGTGCAACCCTTCCTCAAAATGCTGCAGATTTCAATGATGGGCCATCGACAAGCGTCAGCGTACGAATCATTCAACGAAACATCATCGATATGGGCTTTCGAAGCCGAAGCCCCACTTGTGTACCCTTGATGACTGCACGACGCGAAGATTTACGCCTCACCTGGACCCGTCAACACCGACATTGGACTGCTGATGACTGGAAACGTGCTGCCTGGCCAGACGAGTCTCGTTTCAAAATGTGTCGAGCGGATGGTCGTGTCCGCGTATGGAGACAGCCTTATGAATCCATGAACCTGCATGTCAGCAGGGGACTGTTCAAGTTCGTGGAGGCTGTATAATGGTGTGGGGTGTGTGCTGTTGGTGTGATATGGGACCTATGATACGCCTAGATACGACTCTGACAGGTGACACGTAAGTAAGCATCCTGTCTGATCATTTGCATCCATTCATGTCCATTGTGCATTGCGACGGACTTCGGTAATTCCAGCAGGACACTGCGACACCCCACACGTTCAGAATTGCTACAGAGGGGCTCTAGCAACACTCCTCTGAGTTTAAACACTTTGGCTGGCCACCAAACTCCCCAGACATGAACATTACTGAGCATATCTGGGCTGCCTTGCAACGTGCTATTCATGACAGATCTCTAGCTCCTCGCACTCTTACGGATTTATGTACAGCCCTGTAGAATTCATGCGTCAATTTCCTCCGGCACGACTTCAGACATTAGTCGAATCCATGCCATGTCGTGCTGAGACACTTCTGCGTGTTTTCGGGGTCCCTACACGATATTAGGCGGGTGTACCAGTTTCTTTGGCGCTTCAGTGTAATTATTTTAAATATATTTACCCTTAAATGAGTGTTCGCAGGTACGGAGTTGTCATTATCATGCACCTTGTGCTATGTGGTCCCGATAGTCCTACAGAATCCGCTGGACATATAGCCAGTAAGCGATGTCACGTCACAAACATTCACATTCTGTAAGGTTTTTCAGTACCATTATTGCAAAATATCTGAGCGGTTTTATTACAAAGTTGCAACAGACTCCTTCCCTTATTTATCTGAACCTTGTATATAAAAATTTCGGGCGAGAATAAGAAAGTACGTCCTCATCATCAGTGCACACTGAGCACTGATAGTATGATGTACGTATGAAGGCATTTTGTATGACTTCCTGCAGATGGGCAATGCCAGTAAAGCTTCAGTGCCTGACGAAAAGGTCAAGCACCAACAGATATACCAGGTATCAATGTCGCTTGTACACATATACAACTTCGGCAACTATGTTAATGATAAGATTTGCAATTATCTGACAGATAGCACGGCCACAACAGTGCATTAGAGTTGCTCGTTTTTAGTGTTACTACTAGGCCCGATAGTGTATCAAGAGGCGTGAACACCGTCAGATGTTGAGTGATCACTGTGAAGTACATGCAAATACCGTGTACTCTTGTGAGATAGCCTTATCAGAGAGAGTTTGAAAGGGGCCTCATTGTGGGTCTCCATTTGACCGTTGATCGAATTGTGCGATATATCCTACTATGTGTGGCATTCGGATGTGACAGTGTTGGAACTTCATGGGATAGTGAAGAGAGGAATACTTGTCGTCAAGGTGCTGGTCGTTCGGCTCTGACCACCACGGGGGATGGTCGCCGAGCAGTGCAACAAACACATCTTAACCCCTTCACATCTGCGCCTGCCATCCGACAACTAGTAATGGACTCCCAGCAACATTCTGTATCCTCCCTCTCCATTGATGGGAGACTGGTAACGGCTGAGCGATGGAATTACCGTCCCATTCGTAGGCTGCCATCGCCGTGCGGGACTAGCCGAGCGGTCTTGGGCGCTGCAGTCGTGGACAGTGCGGCTGGTCCCGGTGGAGGTTCGAGTCCTCCCTCGGGCATGGGTGTGTGTGTTTGTCTTTGGGATAATTTAGGTTAAGTAGTGTGTAAGCTTAGGGACTGATGACCTTAGCAGTTAAGTACCATAGGATTTCACATACATTTGAACATTTTTTGAGCTGCCATCAATATCACAGCACAACCCGCTGCGTTTAATGTGGTGCTGTGGCTGGGTGCTGCTGATGAATGTCGTCAAACTGTGTGTGGGGATGAATCCCGGATGATCATCACCGAGGATTGGTGTTATTCCTGGCGTCATGGAGTAGGAAGCCGTAGATTATGAGTTCAGCTGGTAGTGACTGAGAGAAATCTGACGGCACAACGGCACGTCTTGGACACTCTCCGTCCTCATGCGGTACCTCTCTTGCGAATGTATCGTGGCGCCATTTTTCAATAGGGCAACGCTCGTCCACAGTTGGCGTATGTACCCGTGATGTTGAGATATTCCCGTGACCAGTAAGAGCCTCATATCTCTCCCCGATAGAACATCAGTGCCGTCAACGCAATACCAGCGCTATTTTTCAGGATATCAGCGACCAGTTGCAAAAATTGTGTACCAGCTTGACTCTGGAAAGAATACTACGGCTTTATAACAGAGTTTCCAACTGGATCGATGCAAGCATCCAGGCCAGAGGCGAGCAACGTCATACAGATAAGGAGGCTCATACTGCGAAGTTCTCTGTAAATCTGTCTCAATTTTGTAGCCATTAAAATGACAACACATACCCTATGAACCAATGAAATCGCATTTTATTTCCCTTTCCCTTCTGGGTGCTTCACCTATTTTGTCAGGCAATCTTATTTAGTGCTGAAACTTACAGGCAGACTGAAACAGTGTGCTGAAGTGGGACGCGAACCTGGTACCTTTGCTTTTCGCTGGTAAGTGCTCTACCGACTGAGTACCGGAGCACGACTACGACCCATCATCAGAGCTTTACTTCCGCTAGTAACTCACTCCTGCCCTCGAAACTTCACAGAAGTTCTCTTACGAAACTTGCCGAACTAGTACTCCCAGAAGAGACATGGTTTGCAGCGCAGGATTAGCCGAGCGGTCTGAGGCGCTGCAGTCATGGACTGTGCGGCTGGTCCCGGCGGAGGTTCGAGTCCTCGCTCGGGCATGGGTGTGTGTGTTTGTCCTTCTGATAGTTTAGGTTAAGTAGTGTGTCAGCTTAGCGACTGATGACCTTAGCAGTTAAGTCCCATAAGATTTCACACACATTTGAACATTTTTTTAGACATGGCTTAGCCACAATCTGGGGGATTGTTTCCACAACGAATTTTCATTCTGCAGCGGAGAGTGCGCCGATAAGAAACTTCCTGGCAGGTTAAAACCGTTTGCTGCACCGGGACGGGAACCCTGGACACCAACTGAGCCACCTGAGCAGTAAAGCTACAAGGACGGTCGTGAGGTTAGTTGTCTCTACCATTTATAACGTTTATTGTCCTAGCCGTATTATCGTTTTGGCTGTTTTACTAATAATAAGCGCAGTATTGATAACGATCTTGTCTGGAAAAAGATTGTGAAATCATGGAAGACAAATCTCAGTCTCAATAAATGACGTCATCGAAACGATTCCTATTAAGAAGCTAATGTTTCATTGAGTCACGACATAATTTATGTTACTCTAGGCATTGTCATATCTCAACACTGGCATTGTCATATCTCAACATTAATGAAAGGAAGCAAAGTGCGATATAAAATTAGAAACGATAAACAGCACCGAATTTTTCATTCCGTATTGACCAAGTGTTGAACCTTATTTTTTAGCCTCCAACGTTTTTGGAAATTTTATTTGACATTCCTTCTCGTTAATGCTTAAATTCTCTAATTCTATGATCCTGCATTTTCAGTCAATATATTCGTTCCTGTCTGAGTTGTTATCGAATTTTATTTTACATTTCATTACGGTCAGCACAAGTTCAGATTGTTCAAAAGTGTACAATGGAATCGGCCACGTACCTTTCCAACATTTTCCTCAGGAGATTTAGTTTAGAGAAATATACACACATCAAAAAAGTTTTGCATCACTCCGGTTCCCAGAACTCCTCAAGACAGAAGTTGATTGTGGATATTGTATCACAGACACAGTCCCTTTGACTGTTCAGAGATGTCACTAAACTCGCCCAAAGATGTAAACAACCATGCATGAGCAGCGCCCATTAGACGGAAGAGGTCCGACAGCCGATCAGTTCCAGTCATTCCACTAGGAGGGAAGTACATGGCTCGTGTTCTCTGTAGTTCAACCATACCTAGACGATCAATACCGCAGTTCCATCTCGTCCGCATTTTTACTTTGTACCAGGAAGGGTTCTCAACAAGGGAAGTGTCCAGGCGCCTCAGAGTGAACCAAAGCGATGTTGTTCGGACATGGAGGAGATACAGAGAGACAGGAACTGTCGATGACATGCTCAGGCCGCCCAAGGGCTACTACTGCAGTGGATGACAGCTACGTACGGATTTTGGCTCGGAGGAACCCTGACAGCAACACCACCATGTTGAATAATGCTTTTCGTGCAGCCCCAGACGTCGTGTTACGACTGAAACTGTGAGTAATAGGCTGCATGACGCGCAACTTCACTCCCGACATCCATGGCGAGGTTCATCTTTGCAACCATGCAGTGCGGTACAGATGGACCCAACAACATGCCGAATGGACCTCTCAGGGTGTCGCGTATGCCTTCAACCAGACAATGGCCGGACGCGTGTTTGGAGGCAACCCGGTCAGGCTGAACGCCAAGGACACACTGTCCAGCGAGTGCGGCAAGGTGGAGGTTCCCTGCTGTTAAAGGGGTGGCATTTTATGGGGCGACTTACGCCGCTGGTGGCCATGGAAAGCGTCGTTACGGCTGCACGATACGTCAATGCTATCCTCCGACCGATAGTGCAACCAAGTCGGCAGCATATTGGCGAGACATTCGTCTTCATTGACGACAATTCTCGCCCCCATCGTGCACAACTTGTGAATAATTTCCTTCAGGATAACGACATCGCTCGACTAGAGTGACCAGCATGTTCTCGAGACATGAACCCTATCAAACATGCGTGAGATACATTGAAAAGGGCTGTTTATGGACGACGTGACCCACCAACCACTTTGAGAGATCTACGCCGAATCGTCGTTGAGGAGTGGGACAATTTGGACCAACAATTTCTTGATGAACTTGTAGATAGTATGCCACGACGAATACAGGCATGAATCAGTGCAAGAGGAAGAGCTACTGGGTATTAGAGGTACCGGTGTGTACAGCACCTGGACCACCACCTCTGAAGGTCTCGCTGTATGGTTGTACAACATGCAATGTGTGGTTTTCATGAGCAATAAAAAGGGTGGAAATGATATTTATGTTGATCTCTATTCCAATTTTCTGTACAGGTTCCGGAACTCTCGAAATCGAGGTGATACCAAAAATTTTTTTGATGTGTTTTATATGAGGAAACGTAATACAAGCAGACTAGAAACGTCTGCCCTAAGAAAGCCTTCGACAATACTCGCACTCATTCATTATATAGAGTGAAATACAACTCCACCGACAAACTTTTAGAGGTTGTTCAGGAATAGCTTCTGGTAATTTTGGCATACACTGAAGTGACAAAAGTCATGGGATATCTCCCGGCATCGTGTCGGACCTCCTTTTGCCCGGCAGAGCGCAGAAATTCAATGTCGCATGGGCACAAGTCGTTGAAAGTTACTTGCAGAAAACTGAGAATGTAGTTCTACAGCTGTTCATAGTTGCGAAAGTGTTGCCGGTGGAGGAATGTGTGCACGAACTGACCCCTCGGCTATGTCCTACAAATAGTCAGGCGATAAGGGTGGCCAAATCGTTCGGTCGAATCGTCCAGAATGTTCTTCAAACCAGTCGCGAACAGTTGTCGCCCGATAACATGGGGCATTGTCATCCATAAAAATTCCGTCGACTAATGGCTGCACATGGTCTGCAAGGAGCCGAACATAACCTTTTCCTGTCAGTAATAGGCTCAGTTAGACCAAAGGACCCAGTCAGTTCCGTGTAAACACAGCCCACACCGTTATGGAGCCACCAGCAGCTTGCACAGTAACGACTTTGGTCCATGGCTTCGTGGGGTTCGCGCCATACTCGAACCCTGCCTACAGCTCTCATCTGACGAGGCCACGATTTTTAAGTCACGAGTCCAACCGATATGGTCACGAGCTCAGGAGAGGCGCTGCAGGCAATGTCGTGCTGTTAGCAAAGGCACTCGCGTCTGCTGCCATAGCTCACCAACGCCCAATTTCGCCTCACTGTCCTAACGGATATGTTCGTCGTACGTCCCACATTGATTTCTGTGGTTATTTCACGCAGTGTTGCTTGTCTGTTAGCACTGACAATTCTACGTGAACGCCACTGTCTCGGTCGTTAAGTCAAGACCGTCGGCCACTGCGTTGAACGTGGTGAGAGATAATGCCTGAAATCTGATATTCTCGGCGCACGCTTGTCACTGTGAATCTCGGAATATTTAATTCCCTAACGATTTCTGAAATGGAATGTGCCACGCGTCTGGCTCCAACAACCATTCGGCGTTGAAAGTCTGTTAATTCCCGTCATGCAGCCAGCATAACCCTGGAAACCGTTTCACATGAATCACCTAATTACAAATGAGAGCTCCACCAGTGACTGCCCTTTTATACCTTGTATACGCGATACTGCCCACGCCTGTATATGTGCATATCGCTATCCTGTGAATCTGGGATCCACGTTCGTTTGATTTTGTGTCCCAGTTATCTTTGTATCTCTATTGCACTGGATATAGTGCACAGCAGAGCAAACGTCGGCTATACGCACTGTGTGTCTTGTTTCCGTTCGCTGTCAGTACCTGCTGTTGATAACAGGAATGCCCTCAAATTTGCATTCAGCAACTCTCGGTTCTGTCTCGGGATTTGTTTTATGACAGTGTTCGTTATATTTTGAAAATGATACACAGCAGTACTACGGACAGTTTCACTAATGAAGAGTTGGCCGGTATGCTCCTCATGTAGGGGCTCACCGCGTGGAACGGAAGAGCGGCACGGCGACGTTACGATGAGTTGTTCCCGCACCGATGGCAGCCACATCACAGTACTTTTGCGGGGTGGGGATTGTTGTATTACTCTTTGTTTTGTGTATTCGTTTTAGTTTTAGCGTTTTAGAAGAATCTTCGCTTTTGTGACGTTGTTTTCGCAGAACCAAGAGGGACTGCGGTAACAAACGGAATAAATCATTCCAGTAATTACGTCCGGCCGGAGTGGCCGACCGGTTCAAGGCGCTTCAGACTGGAACCGCGCGACCGCTACCGTCGCAGGTTTGAATCCTGCCTCTGGCATGGCTGTGTGTGTTGTTCTTAGGTTAGTTAGGTTTAAGTAGTTCTAAGTTCTAGGGGACTGATGACCACAGTAGTTAAGTCCCATAGTGCTCAGAGCCTTTTGAACCATTTTTTTAAGTTCTAGGGGACTGATGACCTCAGCAGTTATGTCCCATAGTGCTCAGAGCCATTTGAACGATTTTGGGCAATTACTCTCTGTAACGAGCCGCCGGCGACGTGGGGTTCCTTGTACCAAAACACTCAGAGGGTATCCCTGGGCATCCTCCGAAAGTCTGTCGGTGGAGTTCTGGTCCGCTCTGTATTTTCGAACAGCTCCAAGCTTGGGGAGTTTGTGAACGTTATCCAATTTTGTTACATTTCTTCCTCCTGTAAGGTGGGTGATCTCTATCAGACGATTTTAAGCAAGAAAACAGTGACTTTCATAGTAACGTTCGTGACAATTTTTTTTACCAGTATATACAGTGTTATAACCGTGGTAAACAGCTTTGTCCATATAGTTCATCTGCCAAGCTTGCAATCTTGCAGTTAGGAGGTGGAAAGACTGGACACTAAAACTGGTTATGAATTTTCAGTCTGTATACGTTTTATTTCTAACCATTTCCACCGTTTTGCATTCTTCCTGTACTTTGATTCAGGGTCACTATTTTAAATCGTTAAATCGGTGATGTTTATGTGCTTCACTCTGAGATATAATCGCCCACTTAGTGATCTCAGGCAAGCCTTAAGAATATGTGCGACTGATGCTACGGCAGTGCATAGCTACAAGGGATGCAATATTAACTCAACTGTATGCCGATGACGCTCTCAGCTTACTGTTCTCTTTTTAGAGACACTGGTGGAAGATCGTATTGGCATTCGCCAGATTAAGGAAATAGCATAAGGAGGGCAGAAATGTCGACGAAGTTGATATATTATGTGCACACGCATATATTTGACATGACTTACTTTCCATGAAAGCAAAGTATTTGTCTAGTCCTTGGGCCTTTTAGGTATGGTATGCTATTGGAGGCAGCTACAGCTCACGTCATGTTGGAGCGCGGCCCTATTTCCAGCCGTTCTGCGCGTCCCCCACCATTAACTGCTAGCAGCCAATAAGATTCATTCTCTTTCCGAGTGGCTAGTAGCGAGTTACAAAGCAGACTGCGAGAATCTCTCCCCCACATGATGCGCTGTTGCAGTATTTTGCGACAATGCAGTTTCATTTACAGAGCGATCGAATTATTCATTCGGATCTCGATGTTACTTTCTTGTAGCAGTATAGCTGTGAATGTGTATCTGTAAACGTTTTAGTGTGATTTACAAATGAAAATGACATGTGACGGCAATAAACGCCAAGTTCCTCACAAGCAACTTTAATTAAACTGCGTGGCTATGGAGTACCGTCTTAGTTGTGCGACTGTATTCGTGACCTCTTGTCAGAAAGATCAGCGTACATAATAATCCAGGGAAAACCATCTATTAAAACAGAAGTGATATCTGGCGTTGGCAAGAAAGTGTCATAGGTGCCCTGATCTAATAAACGATTTAGCCATCTTAGACTGTTTGCAGATGATAATCCAATTTTCCGTCTTATAAAGTCATCAGAGATTAAAATAAATTAGAAAACGACTAAGACAAGGTATCTGTGTCGTGAGAAAAGTGGCAATTGACTCTAAATAATGTAAAGTCTGAAGTAATCCACATGAGTACAAAAAAGAGTCCACTAAATTCGGTTTACAGAATAAAACACACGATTCTAAAGGCTGTACATTCAACTAAAGACTTAGGGGTTACAATCACGAATAGCTTAAAATGCAACTATCACACGGATAACGTTGTGTGGAAAGCAAACCAAAGACTGCTATTTATTGGTAGAACACTTAGAAAATGCAACAGGTCCACTAAAGAGAATAATTACACTATGCTTTTCCACCCTCTTCTACAGTATTGCTGTCAGATGTGGGATCCACAGCAGATAGGATCGATCGAAAAAGTTCAAAGAAGGGCAGCTCATTTTGTATTTTCGCGAAACAGGGGAGAGACTGCCACGGATATGATGCGCGCATTTGGGTGGCAATCATCAAAACAAAGGCGTTTTTCGTTGTGGTAAGATTTTCTCACGAAATTTCAGTCACCAACTTTCTTCTCAGAGTGTGAAAATACTTTTTTGGCGCCCACCTGCATAGGAAGGGATGATTATCGAATAAAATAAGAGAAATAGAGCACGGAAAGATTAAAGCGTTCGTGTTTCCTGCACGCTGTTCGAGAGGCAACGATAGAGAAATAGCTCAAATGTGGTTGTATGAACCCTCTGCCAGACACTTAATTGTGAATTTAGAGTAAGGATGTAGATGTAGATGCTTCATAAGCAGTCGAGGAGGTTTTGTCCCACATTTATAACTTGTTCAAATGTGAATCTGAAAGCGATACTTCTATTTTTGACATTTTGAAGACTCAAGAACGAACCGCAGAAGCACGTGTGGCCAAGAGAACTGCATAGAGAACAGTAAACAACAGCACCAGAGCTGTAGAAACCTTAGGAAAATTTGTTTTCGTGTCGCCTGAAAATCATCGAAATCGCAAGAAACCTGTAACATAAGTAGGTGGTTTTGACAAAGGTATTTTAAAGCGCTCCGTGTTTGAATGTATATAAGACGGGAATACCCAACATCACAAAAAGGTGTTGCAGTTCTGTCTGAGCAAATTGGCTTCGAAAGCAGCGCTTCGTCAATGGAAATAATTTTAAAACACAATGGTTTCAAATATGTTAACAAGAGAGTTTGTAATTGAAAGAAGTGAGACAGATGCAGCACGAACCATGTCCATTATAAAGGTGCACGATAGAAGAGGAACAGGTAGTTCTACAGTGTATTACCTTGCTGAAACATGGGTGAATTGGAATCATTCCGTGAATACCAGCTGGAAAATGAGTGAGGGTACTGGCGATTTTAAAGTTTGCGTAGGAAAAGGTTCTCGGATGCTTATTTTGCGTGCTGACTGTTCTTCTCACTTGGTTCGTGAGAGTAAACTTGTATTTGGGTGTAAGAAAAACAGTAGTGACTACCATTCGGAAATGAACGCTGTCACTTTCAAGAAGTGATAGACTGAATAATTCGTGCCCTAAGTAGCTTCGAAGTCGGTCGTTGCAATGGCCGTGCCAGTTATAATTCAGCTGTTACAGAGAAACGGCCAAGTTCGAGCACCAGGAAAGGAGATATTTTGCTCTCGCTGATAAATAAAAATATTCCGGACAATATAAGCCAGACTCGTGCTGAACTCCTGCAGCTCGTTCATTTATAAAAGTCACCTGACAGAATGTACAAATTTGACTTTCTTGCACGTGAAGGTGTCACACGGTCTCGCATTTACCCACACATTACTGTCAGTATAATCCGAAAGAATTAATTTGCGCACAGGTTACAAGCTATGCGAGGAAAAAAACAATACATTCAAAATAACTGACACTGAAAGGCTTGAGCATGAAGCAATAGACAGCATCCCCAGCGTGGGCACAGTGTGGGCCTGTGGTATTCAGACTATAAGGTTCAACACATTGTCCAATGAGAAGTTAAGCATTTCCCAGCCTATTGTATTACCTGCGACAATGCTGCTGGATAAATTCGTCGAAAACTCTAGTATTTCGACATGTCATTTTCATGGCACAAATTGGAAAATGCCTTAAAATGGAAGAAAGGGTTACCCGTTGAGATATTGGTGGTTTTCGGCGTTATCGATCAGCATTCCGTCGAGTTATTCACAGAAGATCGTTAATTGTTAGCTTGTTCAATGGATCATTAAGGCATTCTCCCACTGTAATGTCGAACGAGTTACTTTAATCTCATAATGCCTGTTGAAACTGAAAAATATGATAACTTTTACGATAGTCTTTTCACTAGCGTTTGCTACCAGTAATTCTTTTTTATGCGTAGTGATTTACATCGAACAACAGTGAAACACACCACATACGAGCACTATACACATTTAAAAAATTATATGGAGTAAAAGCAGTTGTCAAACAAATATAATGATTTCGGTTTGAGTTTGAAGTTTATTTTGTTATGTATTACATTTTCACGTATAATATAGTCCAAATCGCAATAAATGGCAGTTATTGCAACTATTTTTGGTGATCTTGTTAGAAAATCGTCGTTTTGAGAAAATTGTGCTTGATATCTTCACAAAGCTATATTAGCTGCTCTCGCCTTCCGACGTCACACAGACAATTGCTATGGAACAGTTGGCACGGCCTCAAGACTCACAAATAAGATGTCTCTCATGCAGCAGAATGACCGAAATCGGTTTTAATATGTATTATTCCCTCATAGGTTTGAACGTATAGTACGATGTACCGAAGGAAAGTGAACACAGGTTGGCAACACAGACTTCTTTGCCCTCTCTCTGGCACCACGCATGCGCAAACCTCACCCCCCTGCACGCTTCCATATCGCTTCGCCGCTAGGCGTGGGAGCGCCGTCCTACGTGAAGCGGGCTATCGTTGGTTGTGGGCTGTACGGTTTCTGTACAGAAGCTACTAGAAAGAGCGCTACTCCTACCGTGGTTGGAAAAGTGAGGGTTCTTACGCCTTCGACAGCACGTTCTTCCATTAAGTTGCTGCCATGCAGATTTAGTTGAAAGTTCTGTTAGGAATACAAACAAAGGGAACATTGGCCTTGGCCTGATTGCACCAACTTACACATGCAGTTCAGCCCTCTTTGGCCCAGCTACTCTGCCAGGCAACTATGGAAGACACGAACTGTGCTGAAAGCGGACTCTTTCTGCTCAGCAGCGAAATCAGCATGTAACACCATAGCTCTACTGCTCTACTGATTTATTTTGCCTTTTGTTTTATTTAATGTTATATCTTTGAGTTTCTGTAAATATTCTTGGATTGAATCCATACCATGAGAGTGTTTATTCTTTTCTCTGTTATAAACTTTGATGTCTTTTAGAATGTGGGAAGTTTGCCCTATGTAATATGTACGATATGAGCAAATGATATGTTTGTCTTTCTCACCTAATGTCTTTGGTTATCTTTGAGATTGAAAAAATTTGTTTAAACAATTTTTTGTACAAATACCAATATGTGCAAATGTTCTGTTTTAATTAATATGTTTGGCTGTTGTTATGCAACTGCTGATCCTCACTTAGGGTTCTTAGTTATTTTGTATGTGAAAGGTGTTGTGGTTCCCCTCGGAAACGGAACTGTGTAGCGCGCGAAAATTGTGGTTGGGCTAGGTAGAAAAGGTGGAACCAAGAGTCAGTCGGGGACGAAATACCAAACTATCAACTGCTCATGTAAAAGTTGTGTGTTGTGCTGGTTCCGAGAGAGGCTTTTCCTGACGCTTTCCAATGCCTCATATGGATGGATAAAGAGCTGGAACTATTCTGGAATTGGTATCTATCATCGCCACCAAGAAATGACAGAGTCCAGTAATTCTACCTGCAAACCCACCTATCAACATGCAATCGCCACCACATTGCGCAATCACTGTAATGGAACACTATAGTAATGTACAGTGAAGGATCAGCTCATAGGATGTTATAGTGAACACAAATATAAGGTAAAATTTGACTGAACTCTTGTACCTACCGTGATTTATCCTCAGTCACATATCCACTTAGGGTCCCTCCCACGCTAAAGTGTTTACCGAGTGGCCTTTATTGAAGACATGTTAAAATTAATATGGCATTAGAGTGTGCTAAAATTAATATTGTTTGTTGAAAGGATCTTACAAATATCTCAAATTAGTGTTTCACTGCAGTAAAAGTTCAGAACTGCAACTGTTGAGAGTTATATGTTCATGCTTGCTAAGTACTTGTTTCTCTAGTGTATTCAAAGTGTGTTTAGTTTGCTCTGCTACAGTGGTCAACATTAAAGGCCCCCCTCTATTGAAAGTAGTTCAAATGCACAAAGTTACTTAATTATAGAAAGTTTTAATTACTCTTGCTATTCAAGTCAAATTCTGTACAATATTGAGCTCCTCTTGTATATTAAAAGTGCATATTAATGGCGTAACAAGACCAATAGTTTGTCTATTGTGCTCATGCTAGATAACGATTAATAGAAAGACCACTATTTATGAAAAGAAAAATTTCTTTATTCAAAAGACAGTGAGAAGTAACCTGTTAGTGAATTCCATTTAACTTTCATTCTAAATAGAAAAGTATTTAGCTGAGAGAGACTTAACCTGTGACCAGTTCATAATTTTGCAGTGAACTACATTTACAATTTTATGTCAGCTAGGAAAATGTTTGAAAAGTAATACTGAACCTACGTCCAATTTATGATTCTACATTGAATATTAATAGTAATGTTATAAAGACTATTCAGTTTGAATAAGCCCTGAAACTAATAGTGTGTATTGTTATCTGTTATATTTATGCAAATAGTTTGTTCTGCCCTGTCAGCTCTAATCTTACCGTGAACATATGCAGGTGTCAGAGTATATTGCATTCGCGTGTGGCAAAGTATAGGTTGTGTTTGTCCGTTAAAGTTACTCATACTTATTTTCTTGAACAAGAATATCAATTATTCTCTTGCCGAATTAGGCTGGCGACCGTTTTCTTTATTATTTGAACAGTGTAGCTAGGTAAAATATTGTTTGTTACTGTTTAAATATTTACGTAATTCTTACTCTCACTTCCGATAAGCCACCTCCGTTAGGTACAACACGGTCAACATAGTAAAATTCCTCTCAGAGGGTAACACTGAACTGTTGCGTTATACCATAATTGCTTTAATAAGATAGTTTTATTTCACGACCTGACTCCAACTTTAAGGTTATGGCATAACAGTAGCAGAAAAAAGTGTTATAAGCAGCTAAGAGAGGCTACATGTGTTCTACTCTCGACCCATACGTAGGCAGAGGACGGGGGTGATAGCGGGAGAGCGGGCAGTAGTGTCACGGGCGACTTGCTATCGATACTTTGTCGGCCTCCTTGTTTCTCCCAACGCTCAACATAGGCTTATACACAGAGTTAACAGGTATAAGTGCAGATATTTTATAAGTGCTACGTTAACATGTACACACATCAGTGTATTGGTTGCTTTTTCTCTACGTCGAACAGTCTAACCACAAACATGTCACAAACTTTATGACCAGATGTTTTCTGCATGACTGCAGCTTCATCATTGAGTGGACTACGCCTGTCAGAATAGACCAACCGTTTTGCGGCCACACGTACACAGCGCAGCACCTGACTTGCTGCTCAGGGGAAAAACAGAGGCAAGTGACAGTCCATTTACTCAGAATGGTGAGGTAACATTCTCAGTCATTCTAGAGTCCGATGAGTGAGAGTCTTCTGTTTCATATTTACCTGCGAAATACTTCCTACTAGCAACATCAGCGAGCGAGTTGTTTACTTTTTTTGCGTTGTGACTGGTTTCAAAAATCGAAAATCGTCAAATTAATGACGGTTCCCTCCGTGTTATTTGCAACTGTTATTATTTCGACCTGAACAATGACACTCTTTCATATTTATTCTTCTTATCGAAACTATTTTGTCATTGTTCCACAAAGGATTTGTGATTTTCTTTATATGTTTTTCATCACTCTACTTGCAACGTTCTGTCATCTGTTTTATCTGGGTAATTGTTATCGTAATTATTTTTGCCACTCTTCTCAGGCAAGATTTCGTTTGTTACCACCGTTTATAGCATTTGTTAGATGCTAGTAATCAGTTATCCGGATCACTGACTATAGAAGGAAGTCGTGCATGTGGTATTATGTTCCAGTTTTGATATATTTTTCATTCCTGTTAGAGCATGGTATACAAACTGAAAGACCTTTATTCATCTATTATCATTATTATTATTAGTGAATGTCCCCACTGGAAAACGATAAGCAGGTGATTTTCAATCTTTCTTAGGGTTCTCCTTATTTTCTCTTCATATACTCCCCGCAAGCCTTCTTTCTTTCTTCAGTCCACTTCGGTCGATTGGTTTTGACTCCATCTATTTAGAATAAACATCCATTCATCAATTTTGCATCTGAATGTGTCCCTATCTGATGTGTTTGTTACATCAGTTTTTGCTTTTGTCAGATCCTTCTTAACTTCAGCTACCCAAAGTATTCATGCTTTAAGGGGACGTTTAGTTGATCTGTTTCCAGGTAATCTGTCTAGGTGACCATAGAACTTCATTCGTCTCTTTCTGATGTCAATTTCGACCTTTGATACTTTTTCTGTTGTCTCGGTGCTTTGCAGTCTGTATCATCTTATGTGTATTGTGGTCCCAGAATTTTTCTAATAATCTTTCTCTCTGCTTTCTTCATTTCTTGTAAATCTATTTTTCGATTCATTGAGAATGTTTCACTTGCATACCTGACTGTCGGTTTGATTACTGTGTTGTAGTGTCTGATCTTAGTGCGTTTTGACGGGCATTTTTTGTTGCAGAAATTTGAAACAAGTCCGGACGCTTTCTTGAGTCTCCGCATTTTTTGTGGTATTTATTCAAGCCCTGTTGGTTTAATAATTTCACCGAGATGCTTGCAGTGTTTGACTCTCTTGATTTCACCGTAATTTGTTATGTTTCGAAATATCTAACTTGGAACACATAAGTACAGTCCTCTGAAAGGAGAGGTGTAGGCCAACCTTCTCTGGGCATTCTTTGAAGATATCGATTTGTTTTACTGTTGGTTCTTCACTGTCGGTTAGAATTGCTGTCATCTGCAAACGTTAAGTATGAAATGTTCAATTTTCCTTGACCTCTTCCTAGTTCGATTGGCTTCCAAAAGTTTTATTTTTTTAATTAAATTTCCCATTCTTTCATTACTTTGTCTAAAACTATGTTGAATAATAGTTGCGAAATCCCGTCTCCTCGTCATACTCCTCGTTTAACTAATAATGCAAGAATGGTTCCGAAGTTTCATCTATGAATTAAATTTTTGATTTGGTTTCTGACAGTGTTTGTTCGAACAGTTTTCGAGTTTTGGTGTCTACTCGCGTTCTTCTAGAATACAACATAGAGATTGTCAAGCTATAGAATCGTCCTTTTTTTTAAGATCAACAAATGTGCAGATTATTGGTTTCTACCTGATTGTTTTAATTTATAAAATAGTTTTAAGATTAAAAATCTGCTCTGGGCACGGCGTATCAAGTTCAAAGTCTGCTTGGTAATCTAAAATTGTATGTTGTAGCTGTTCTTGTGCCCTGTTTAGAAGACAGTTGTAAGTGACCGGCAAAAGTGAAATGTCTCTGTAGTTTTGTACATCTGACGTCTCTCCCTTTTTCTACAATGGATGAACTAGTGCATATTCCAATCCTCTGATACTTTTTTTGTGTGCCAAATTTCTTGGCTGATTTGAGTGATCTCTTTTAAGGAATTTGGACCAAGGTTCTTCAGTAGTTCAACTACAGTTCCATCTTCTCCCAATGACTTATTATTTTTGAGCTTTTTAATGCGACTACAAATTTCTTCTTGAGTTGGCGGCAGTGAAGTTTCATTCGTGTGTTCTGGTGGTAATCTGGCGAATCTCGTACTTGTGAGCAATATAGAAGTTGTGGGAAATAGTTGGTTAATTCTTGATAGTTTTCTTTGGTAGTTAGTACCAATTTTCCATTTTGTTTCCTGAAACAGAGGTTTCGTGGAGTGTATCCTTTGATTTGATTTGCAAACGTTTAGTAAAGTAATGTTTTTTGGTTCCTAAAGTATTTTTCAATTGAATTTAGTTGTTAAATATGATATTTTCTTTTTGATTGTATAAGTATTTTAGTTGTTTGTTTCTTGACTTTGAAATATTTCTCTTGTGTGGTTTGTGATTTACTTATTTACAATCTTCCAGTGTATGTGCACGTTCCTTACAATGCACTTCATAAAAGAATGACGAAAATACGGTTTATCCAATGTCTTGTGACATCAGAAAATGGACGTGCCAATCTTACCTTTGCTGCTATTCCACTCAAGGTCCAGCGGACAGCTCTGCACATCTGAAAGAAAAAGAAAAGATGTTTATAAGTGAGACGGTGGCAGGTAGGTAATTTGGAGCGGTCGCAGGAGATTCCTCGGCGGAGAGGGCACTGCCTTGGGAGACGGCAGAGCTCCGCCAGGGGCCAAGGAGAGCAATTTGTCGGCGCCACGGCGACTCGCCGAGAGATTTTTCAGCGCCGCTCCTGGGGCGCCCCTAATTTCAGCCGCGTTGCTTCCAGAGGCGCAGCGCAGGAGGTAGCCGGCTGCTGGCGGGAAGGGGATGGGAAGGCGGGAGGGAGGGGGAGGCATTTATTAAAAGCGGACGCTCCACGCCACACCGTATATTAGAGCGGCCGCCACCTGCTCCCGGCGTCACCCTCTCCTTGTCTTACGTGCTGCTGTATGACTCTATTCGATTGCGTCCAATCTGCGTGAGTTTCAGGCGACATAAGTGCTTTATGGAGGAAAGGCGTTCAGCAAATAATGCAACATATTTTAATTTGAAATCAGGTTGATTTTGTACCAGTACACCATATTATTCTCCACTATTTTACCTACAAAACACTATTTTTGAACATAATTTCCCTTCAGTACGACGGCCTTACGCCAGCTTACTTGGAGGGCCCGTACTTTCGCATAGTACACTACTGGCCACTAAAATTGCTACGCCACGAAGATGACGTGCTACAGACGCGAAATTTAAACGACAGGAAGAAGATGCTGTGATATGTGTTGCGACTTGGCAAGACAGCCAAGCCACTAGGAGGCGAAGCCGAAAGGCACGCGTTTAAGCTCACGCAGGCTGGCATGAGGTCTGGAACAGTTAAAGGATTTGAGTCTAGCAAATAAAGTACGTAGCTGTTGGAATACTTAACTTTAATCCATAATTGGTGAACATCGGTCTGACGGTACATGCATCACAAGATAAATAGCAAATGATAATGGCGCCTTGCTAGGTCGTAGCAAATGACGTAGCTGAGGGCTATGCTAACTATCGTCTCGGCAAATGAGAGTGCAATTTGTCAGTGAACCATCGCTAGCAAAGTCGGCTGTACAACTGGGGCGAGTGCTAGGAAGTCTCTCTAGACCTGCCGTGTGGCGGCGCTCGGTCTGCAATCACTGGTAGTGGCGACACGCGGGTCTGACGTATACTAACGGACCGCGGCCGATTTAAAGGCTACCACCTAGCAAGTGTGGTGTCTGGCGGTGACACCACAATATGCAAATGATTAGCTTTTCAGAGCATTCACACAAGGTTGACGCCGGTGGCAACACCTACAACATGCTGACATGAGGAAAGTTTCCAACCGATTTCTCATACACAAACAGCAGTTGACCGGCGTTGCCTGGTGAAACGTCGTTGTGATGCCTCGTGTAAGGAGGAGAAATGCGTACCATCACGTTTCCGACTTTGATAAAGGTCGGATTGTAGACTATCGCGATTGCGGTTTATCGTATCGCGGCATTGCTGCTCTCGTTGGTCGAGATCCAATGACTGTTTGCATAATATGGAATCGGTGGGTTCAGGAGGGTAATACGGAGCGCCGTGCTGGATCCCAACGGCCTCGTATCACTAGCAGTCGAGATGACAGGTATCTTATCCGCATGGCTGTAACGGATCGTGCAGCCACGTCTCGATCCCTGAGTCAACAGATGGGGACGTTTGCAAGACAACAACCATCTGCACGAACAGTTCGACAATGTTAGCAGCAGCATGGACTATCAGCTCAGAGACCATGGCTGCAGTTACCCTTGACGCTACATCACAGACAGGAGCGCCCGCGATGGTGTACTCAACGACGAACCTGGGTGCACGAATGACAAAACCTCATTTTTTCGGATGAGTCCAGGTTCTGTTTACAGCATCATGATGGTCGCATCCTTGTTTGGCGACATCGCGGTGAACGCACATTGGAAGCGTGTATTCGTCATCACCATACTGGCGTATCACACGGCGTGATGGTATGGGGTGCATTGGTTACACGTCTCGGTCACCTCTTGTTCACATTGACGGCTCTTTGAACAGTGGACGTTACATTTAAGATGTGTTATGACCCGTGGCTCTATCCTTCATTCAATCCCTGCGAAACCCCACATTTCAGCAGGATAATGTACGACGGCATGTTGCAGGTCCTGTACGGGCCTTGCTGGATACAGAAAATGTTCGACTGCTGCCCTGGCCAGCAGATTCTCCAGATCTCTCACCAACTGAAAACGTCTGGTCAGTGGTGGCCGTGCAACTGTCTCGTCACAATACGCCAGTCACTATTCTTGATGAACTGTGATATCGTGTTGAAGCTGCATGGGCAGCTGTACCTGTACACGCCGTCCAAGCTCTGTTTGACTCAATGCCCAGGCGTATCAAGGCCGTTATTACGGCCAGAAGTGGTTGTTATGGGTACTGATTTCTCAGGATCTATGCACCCAAATTGCGTGAAAATGTAATCACATGTCAGTTATAGTATATTTGTCCAATGAGTACCCGTTTATCATCTGCATTTGTTCTTGGTGTAGAAATTTTAATGGCCAGTAGTGTACCACTCTACTGTTCGACGTCGGAGCCAACGTCTTGCTGCATCAATAGCCTCCTCATCATCCACATTGTGCCTCCAGCCGACAGCATCATTCACTGGGCCAAACAGACGGAAGTCGGAAGATGCGAGATCCAGGCTGTGGGGAGGCTGAGGAAGAAGAGTTCAATGAAGTGTTGCGACCTCCTCTCGGGTGCACAGACTTCTGTGTTGTCATGGAGAAGGAGAAGTTCGTTTGCATTTTTGCGGCGACGATGAACACGCTGAAGTCGTTTCATCAATTCCCTGAGGGTAATACGTTACACTGCAGAGCTGACTGTTGCACAATGAGGGAGGAAATAAAACAGAATAACAGCTTCAGAATCGCAGAAGACATTTGCCATGGCTTTACCGGCTGAGGGTGCGGCTTTAAACTTTTCCTTCGGAGGAGAGGCGTTTTGTTTCCGGTTCGAAGTGATGAACTCGTATATCATCGCCTGTGAGAATGTTCCACACAAAATTGTCACGATGAACATCGTAACGCGCAACCAGTTCTGGGCGGATGGTCCTTTGTTGCTCTTTACGGTCTTCTGTTAGGTGGTAAGGAACCCTGCAGACACACACCTTTGAGTAGCCCCAGCTGCTGGACGATTTTGCGCAGCACTACCAACAGAGAGCAGCGAGGTGTTTGATTGTAATCCGTCGATCATCTCGAATGAGAGTTGAGCCGTGGCGACTGGCGATGGGGTGTCCTATTTGCATCGCTGATAACGATATTCGGCTGTCCTGCTATCTTTGACTGCTCCCCCCCTGCGGTTTTCCGGATGAACGTGTGACGAGAGGGTCTCCGGTCGGCGTTCAACGAGCCAACTTGTGTTGAAAACAAGCCTGCGTCCCTAACCGTGGTGCATGGGCTGCGCCGTGCTCGCCGCCGTTGTCTTTTGTCGCGCCGCATGTACGGTGCCGATCATTGGGCGCCTTGACGGGCAAAATTGTGGTGGCTTCGTCGTCTTACGCTTAACAGCTTCCCGGCTCGTAATTTGCAAGCTCCAAGTTTCATATGACTTTTATTCTGTGTTTAACTAAGAAGATTGTTGAAACTTATTGTGGCATGGGTAGCTGCCGGAGATGGTTCTGAACTTGGTTCCCCAGTGGCTATTTTAAGGAGGCTGATGGTCCTCATTTTGTTTCTCATCATCTGTGGAGCGTGTGTTTTAAGTGGTTTTCATGCAAATTTTAACTTGTTTTAAGACATATTGACCGCTTTGGGACTGGTTGCGGTTGTGTACGTGCCCGGCAGCCGTAGAGTTAATGGTTTAATCATTTGTCACATGAAAAACGAAGATCGTGTTTGCTAAAATGCGTTTGGCGGATTAAGACTAATCTTTTTTGGCTATTTAGAACGAATTCAGAGAACCCGCAATACATATCCTGGAACAAATAATTAAAATTGGTATAACAGGGGTCATATTTGGCTGGAACACACAAAGTTCACTGAAATCAGACTTCCAGAACCTTACTTTAGTTTGCGTTGCAGTATAGAAAGCATCTTCATGTTATTAGGTGCAAAGGATCTCGACTTTCAGAGATGGTTCTCATTACTACAGAAAACATGTAATGGTGATCTCATGATGGTTCCCATTGATTTTAGCCACTACTAGTCGACACAGGCCAAAGTTACAGAGAAAACCGTTCATACTGAAATAAATCAATAAATTCTAAAATGCAAGAAAGGAACTAACGAAATCCACCATTTTCTGACCTATAATGACCCAAAATTAATATGTATTTTACTGAACCCTATTCGTAATATTACAATGAAAGCGTACAGAACAAACTGCTAAGTAGCGAAAAGACCAGCAGACAAGCAAGATTCTTTTAGCCTGCTTGGGTTGGGCATAGCTTGGCTTGGAAGGGAGTAAAGTAGCCTGCTTGTTCTGCCGACAACGTGCGGCAGCTTGCCTGCCTTTCTAACAGCCAAGCATGGGAAGATTTTAAGCGGAATGTGTACGAGTAAACCTCTGACGTACCTACATACGTTAGGTTCATTTAAAAAGAAATGAACCAGAAACAATAAAATGAAAACAGCTAAACGGATCGTAGTGTAAATGCCAAAAGAAGGAGTGGTCACTACAAGAGTACTGGGGACCCAGTCTCTCCTCTAGAGCAACATGGGCGCACACCAACGTGACGACAGACCAACCACGTGTACGCGTCGTCCACCCACTGCACCCAGTTGTGCAGAAAACTATGAAATAAAGGCTTCAAAAGGAGAGCAAAGGGTTCTATATCATTTCACTATAGCCGAAGGAGTTCTGGGAAGGAAAATTCATCGAAGAATGACACAAGTGTATGGAGAGCAGTGAATGTCCGACCTCTGGGGCAATGGCTGCCGCCGTAATTCGTCGGTCTTCAATAATGAGGACACCCGCCTCCTGGACAATAGTATCGGTAATGCGATGGGTCGTTCCAAACCGTGCGTTATCGGCAAACGACATCCGTCCTTCCTTGAATCACTTGTGCAACGCCTTGATCTTTGCACCGGACATGTAGTGCTCTTTGTAATCTGGTGCCATTGTTTGATGTATTTCCTTTATCCACACCGCTCCAGCTGCCAGAAAACGCACTATAGCTCTTTCTTCTTCGTCTGAAACCTCCATATCTCCACTTTCAGCACGACTGAGTGTAGTGGACGGTCGACACGTGCGCGTTCTCGCTCTGTCGTGATGAGGGGGTGTGCCACGTCCCTCTAGCGGCGAGGTTGGAGGCCTCGGCGCTCTTACAGGAACCAAACTTTCTACAGTAGACAAATAGAATTACGATCCCTTCACTGGTTTTCTTTTTAGAACCCCCGGATCACTTGATTTTGAATTAACCTAACGTGTACTGAAACAGAGCGTGCAGACGGTACAAATTTCCTTAATAAATACAACAAATGAGCCATTCGCTTTGGAGAACTCAGTTGAACGTTTACAATAGGTAAGTGTCATGCTACTGCTAACGAAATATGTAAAAAACTTGGATAAACACAATGTTGTAAGCGTACTACAATTTGGTGTTGAAGTGGTAGAAGCACATAATCAGCTACAGTAAAATTTATTGGCTTTGAGCACTATGCGACTTAACTTCTGAGGTCATCAGTCGCCTAGAACTTAGAACTAATTAAACCTAACTAACCTAAGGACATCACACACATCCATGCCCGAGGCAGGATTCGAACCTGCGACCGTAGCGGTCGCTCGGTTCCAGACTGTAGCGCCTAGAACCGCACGGCCACACCGGCCGGCTAAAATTTATTAAAGTGATAAACGGAGTATGAACTGGGCGGGGGTACCAGATACGGTTTCTGCTTCCCCTCTTCCCCCCCCCCTTCCCCCCTGTCCCAAATTCATGTCGAGAAGTCCACTCTGACATAAAACTTGGCCGGCGGCCGGCCGCTACCGAATCTAAGTCCGTGCCGATCATGGCAAGAGACAAATAATGTGTCCATACCGACAATTCTGTAAGTCAGGCTGTCTCTACAAACAGGCAACACTGCAGCCTGCAGCAGTTCGTGGGAGGAATCATGTCTTCTGTGCAAGGTATTACGCAATGTCTACGCCTGTGATCTAGCGGTAAACAGTGTGTTGTCTGATTGTAACATCTGGCGGTCGGGACAATTCACTGCCTAAGTTTTTGTACTGCCTTTCGTCTGAATGCTGAAGCCTTGAGTGTAATGGAAGTGCAGCTACAATGTATTTCACTTTCTGACACACCAGTAATAGCAGTTGCGGCCACTAACATTTTTACGACGGATTGTCGGCAGATTGTCTGCCTCTGAACGCTGCACGTGACAGAGCTGTCGGGGATACATTACCTGCGGCTGCAGCTGCGGTGGCGGCGGGTGTGCTCCCTCGCTCGTATCGAAAGCGCCAGCTAGCTACCGCCCATCGCTCTGGAGAGCATAAAATGCTTCACAGTTGTGGAGTGATTCGCCACGAAAAATGTCTGCAATTTGCATTTCACTCTCAGTAGCAACGTAGGCAGACGACCCGTTTTAATATGATGAGCATTGTACAGTATTACACTAATATGCATGACATGAGTATGGCTCAGAATTAATCATAGAGTTTGTCATCCAATGTATTTACCCAGCTATACTGGTAATGTTAGTAGGAGAACAAGGGCGGCGTCAGTGCATTTTGTTCGTGTGGGTTGCCTATATCAGGGGCAGGTACACACTCAGGGGGTAATCTATTGTTCTCCTTTGATTACATAACATACATTAACATTTTGTTCTGCTAAAAGGATCCTTCCTTTTGATTGACAGGTCCTTAATCTATTGTTCCCCCACCCCCTTCCCCCACCCCACCCCTCAGGAAATCTCCAACCCACCTTCTCCCCCTCGCTGCTACAGGTACACTTTCAGATCTGAACCATTGGAAGAGAGCCTCTCACTCTTATTAATTAGGCTGACTACTTAATTAAATTGATCAATTAATTAACCTTTCCCCTCTGATAAGCCCCTCACACCCTCCCTCCTGGAAATTGGCAGGTAAAAGGCTCAGTTGATCAATCATTTGGAGGGAATTCGATTGACAGTCTATGGAATATTGTTTAATTATTTATGACAGTGTATGGAATATAGCTTATTTATTTAGTTAAAGAATTTGTCCAGAAATAGATTGCAGTGTATGGAATATTGTTTAAACAGTTTAAACAATGTGTGGAGTATTGTGTATTTATACAGTGTGTGGCATTTAAGGCAGCTCATGGAATATAGTTTACTTATTTATTTAAAGAATTTTTCAGAAAATCGTTCACCCCTCCATGCCACCCAGTCCCCACTCTCCCCCTCCCCTCGCGCCCTCCACTATTCCCCTCCCCTCCCCTACCTGGAAACTGGTAGTTCTGTGGTGGAGAGGAAGGATCTCGCAAAGGGAAATTCGAGGGCATATTGTTTATTTATATAAAAAAAATCTGTTTGTGGGGGTTGGATTTCTCTTGCCCATCGTTCCCTGTTGTTTGGAAAGATGCAAGTCTTGTAAGAAGTAATTAAACGATCGCCTTTTTTATTCCAATCGTGCAAGGAATACCATCATGTAACACACATCACAAGTAATTACACAGTTCAAAATCTCTCGACCGCGAAGCACGCACCTCCCGCCGTCCCCTGTCCACTGGACTGCACAGAACGCCACCACACACTCTCCCAGGAGTCGGGATGCGCTCGCTGCCCCCACAAAGTGACGGTACGGCCTTCAGATCCTGAACCACACGCAGGTGTCCATTCCGGTGCCGTGAGCATGAGGCGACAACATCCCTTTCATACTTGACACCTGAGAAATAACTGTCGAAACACGTGTCTACCTACGCACTGTTGCTGGCGTGATATGCATAGCCTTTGTACCTGCAGTCCAGAGAGATGTTCACATAGCGGATCACCCTCCGTGAGATGTTTGCATACCGACTGACCCTTGCAGGTGCAGCTAAAAGGTTGTCATTGTTATACTGTGGTCACATGTCTATGTAAATAACAGACAAGTCTCCCTCTGGATGCGCTATAGAAATCTATTGCAATGCTCTGCAGAATAACACAGGATGCAGTCTTCCTAGCGATTCTAACAGGACAGCCTGTCCATCACGTGTAATGTCCTGCTTTCGACATACTTCTCAGAAATGGTGATCGTTTGCCCTTGTTCTCACCGCTAAAAGCGGTCTGTGCATGCTTGTGAAAACGCTGTTAATCATAAAAGCATTCTTGTTGTTGGGAAACAGAGCACTGTCTAAGCACAGACGGGAAAATCAGAACAACTACGCAAACAAAATTCGCGCGTTACTCTCAGAACTTTCTGTAGATATCTTGCCTCCACCTTGTTCGAACCAGTGTGTAGAGGCTCCTATGTTCCAGCACAAATGATGTCTAGTGAATGCCGCGCGTGATTATCCAAGCGGTCTATCGCTGCAGTCATGGACTGTGCGGTTGGTCCCGGCAGAGGCTCGAGTCCTCCCTCAGGCATGGGTGTGTGTGTTTGTCCTTAGGATAATTTAGGTTAAGTAGCGTGTAAGCTTAGGAACTGATGACCTTAGCAGTTAAGTCCCATAAGATTTCAACCACCTTTTTTTTTATTAGTGAATGAATAGAATAAAGCATTCTGATTGGATCTTACTGAAATTACCCGCAAAACTGCTGTTGGTGTGGGAGCACTGCCCACCATTTTTTTTCTGCAGATGAGACTTTCAGCAGGAAAACTATTTTGTACAGATCGCCATATTGCACTGACAGTTAAACCCTGCAAAAGTGGTCTACGATCGTCAAATACATCTCATGTACTCAACGTGCTGCAGTGCAGTGCCGATGGAGGAAACTACCACTGTAAATGTGGCCCATGACCGTAGCTGCAGAAGAGTATGTCAGCCAGAGCGAGGCCAGCCAGCCGTGGATGACCAAACACCCCAGGTGGACCTGACTGGTAAGAGTTTGAACAATGCTCTCAGCGCAAACACTCATCGTATTGAATCTTCTCAAATTCCTACAGAGTATACGTGTGACACACGCGGTCCCGAAGGCGACTCAATGCAATCTGGGTATCAGTTCACTATTCACCCGTCCAGGGGGAGTCGTGAGCCAAACCATCATAAGCCGGAAGCTTTCTCGGACTCTCTGAAATGGTGTATGGAGGATGGGCGAGCCCCAGCATGGAACAAAGGCGCTCGCTGAGATGCTGTTTCCAGTCTCGATCTGCTTCATTCTGCTACGCTTTCTAAGCCCATCTCCAGACTCGCAAGAATACTGGGAACCAGACACATATTTATCAATGTAACTACAATTAAATATGATTTCTACTACCATCTGATACAGAGTGATGAACTGGAAATGCCTCTTCTTGACAGCCATGGTTGTGGAACGAATCGCCGACCGGGGTGGCCGAGCGGTTCTAGGTGCTACAGTCTGGAACCGCGTGACAGCTACGGTCGCAGGTTCGAATCCTGCCTCGGGCATGGATGTGTGTGATGTCCTTAGGTTAGTTAGGTTTAAGCAGTTCTAAGTTCTAGGGGACTGATGACCTTAGAAGTTAAGTCCCATAGTGCTCAGAGCCATTTTTTGGAACGAATCTCAGTATCTATAGTGCACATAATTTTCCACGTAAAAAAATTCTTTCATCCCCCTTACGGCTATCGTATTTTTCCACGTCAAATACGTACCTCCTTCACAATGGGATATACAGTCATTTTCTTTGGACATGCCGGAACGTAAGCCATTGTAACTTTACACTGCAACATATACGCATTTCAGACAAGCAGTGCAGTTATCATTTATATGTGTACACCACAAAAAAAAAAGATGGCATGTCCACACTTACACTTATGCAATTCTCTTCAATTCTAGGAAATCATATGACGTTTAAGTTTTCCCGTCAGTGCTTCCGGAAGGTGCTGCATCCTGCCAAGACTCTCTCAAACAAGTGTATAAAGCAGGGGCGTCCGGCACTATGTGATAATCAACAACGCTCCTGCGGACGAAAAGGTTGGAAAGGCATCATGGATATGGGTTGGTGTACTATAATCAGCATCACTGTCGGTAGTGTTGCAAGATACCTCGTGTGGGAGGGAGAAAGAGGTGTAAATTTTGATTTAAATTCTATAAATGAAACGCAAGGAGTGCTGTTTGACATATAAGTGGTTGAAACGTCCCCTTTGAAACAATTTATACATGACTGTGCTTAAACTGACACACAATACTTTTTTTTTTTTTTTTTTTTTTTGTGCAACGCAATCTGACTTTCAGAAATCCCTACACAAGAATGGCCCTGACTAACATTAACCTATACCTTTCATAAATCACTTACCTCACAAAAATCTTCGTTACTCAAGCTACTGCAATACAGCCAGCGCCACTACTGCCAGCTAAATAAAAGATTCAAACTACTGAAGGCACTTACTACTGATAGGCATAGTTAGCAAATGAAAGATTTTAATAGAGAACAAACAATGTATTTACCTTAATAATCATCAAATGTCATAATACATATATA
The DNA here is from genome assembly GCF_021461385.2 of Schistocerca piceifrons. Classification (NCBI taxonomy): domain Eukaryota; kingdom Metazoa; phylum Arthropoda; class Insecta; order Orthoptera; family Acrididae; genus Schistocerca; species Schistocerca piceifrons. Next base: position 653,592,828 of record NC_060138.1, on the reverse strand, counting down.
GCAGTTCATGACATCCAGTCTTACAAATTTCAAAACTCCGCCATTTCTCACCCCACATCCCCCACTGCTGGCGGCTCACTTCCAACTGCGCAACGCTATGCGTTGTTCACATCCAGCTGCCCAACACAATGGCAGACAACAATGCAAACTAGCCACAGACTGCACACAGCACAGCCAGTGATTTTCATACAGAGCGCTACGTAACGTTGCCAATAAGAAAACATAAACAGCCTACTTACATAGTTAAATTCTATAAATGAAATGTAAGGAGTGCTGTTTAACATATAAGTGGTTTATTCAGTGAAACTGCATTAAATGGCACATGCAATAATTATTGAAATTTTATCAAATTCATTTAACAATCACTCACCAATTATTCAAATAATGGTAAACAAAAATAAAAAATTTGGGTCGCCATGTACTGTAGAAAGTATCAAATAAAAAAAACAACAAATAGAATTGAATTGGCACCAAGAGCTCACAACAAGTGAATTATATAAGGTGCCTGCCCTGGTATTTGCCTTTTAACATGAGCATTGTACGACTTCATTCTAATTTAACATATAAATAAATTACGCGAGACGGGTTGACCTGGTGTATTAAATGAGGAAGAAATAAAATTAAAAAAACAAAAGAAAAAAAACAGCTGAACATATGACTCTCTTAACGGGCAAACGGTGAATACTGTGCCTTGCGTCTTTATGAGCATCTAACACATTGCAAAGAAATTGAAGAAAGCGAAAGAAGAATGCGCAGCTATGAAGGCGGGCGTTTTCTGTATTACCATGTTCATAACGTGGTCGGCGTGGCGGTGGAGTCGGCTGATTGTGTGCGGCTGCATCAAGACTCTGCCGGCGTCGTAGTTGATAGCGTCAACATGCCCTACGCTGAAAATAGTGACCGAAACCTGCTGCTGGAAGTTATCATTACTGGACGGCGGTATGCGTCCATCTGCAAGTGCAAACCTACGTGAAACTGCATTAAACAAAGTTCAAAACTGTTTTAATAGTACTACCGTCATCGGACATGTAGTAAATCAAAATGATCCTGAGTTAAGCTCTTGATAACGCGCACAGTGAGTGAAGCTCACCTACTTGGATCTAACAAACTTTACTCTCTACGCTGTTTGCGACGAATGCAAAGTGCATTGTCTCATGACGCGATAAGAGAATCGTTGCGACTTATCGGAAGCAGTCAAGAGTGAACTATTGCCTTCTCCGAAGCAAAATTCGGAATCCAAATACTAGTGCGCTCCTCGCACCTGGAGAGAGAGAGCCGCTCCCCTCCAGCGCCTTGTATCCGCCCTTCCGTAAATTACGTAGCTCGTACTATTTTTCAAAGCCAACGTTAGATTCTTGCCAATGAAGAAGTCCCTTTCAAAATTTCCTCCCTCCTTGCCGTCGCATTCCGCGAGAGAAAGAGAGCCATGCTCTGTGTTAGACAGAGTACAGAAATAAACCAAGATTCTCCCTCTGAGTATTTGCGCTACGTTCCCAGGTGTTCTGCTCGCTGGAAACGGCCAAAATTCCCGGGCCACTTGAGATGCTTGGACACCAAAGTCGTCCTGTTGCTATTCAACTCGCCGCTCTGTCCGTGTTACCTAGAATCGTGGCAATGCTGTTTTTCGCTCTAAGTTTATAGTTTCCGCTGCCTCGGGCACACGTGCGAATGTCAACGGCTTCCCTTGGCAGCGTGTTGACGTATGCAGCGTCTTCGCCTGTCGCTAACCCTCTGGGGGCCTGCCCTCTGTGAAGCGTGCCGACATAGGCGCACGACCGCCGCTCGCCCGTGGACACTACCTGTGTCCACCTGGTCGCCGGGCTTCCCAGCTAGGAATGCATGAGAAGAGTTCCTTTCATGCACAGAGTGTACCAAGTCTGCAAAGAGAAAAATCATAGCCCTTTACCGACGCTTAATGACACAATAATTCACCTCCATCACACTTCATATATTGCAATAAACTAATGACTGATTTTAAAAGCAATTATCTCCTTTAATTATAAACATGAAAAGCTTTGATGCTTTTCAGTGTAACCAGGAAAACGTGAGGATACGCTTAGGGCTGCTGATGAAGGGGCGTTTTGTTACAGCCATACCGCCCATCTTGTTTATACACTATAGCAGGTCCAGTTGAGCCCTTGCATTGCTATATTGTGCAGCTGTTTAAGAAATAAATCTGTCAGCCCTTACATTCGGATATACTCCTCACTGTGTTGAAAACATAACTCACCACCTCAAATCTATTCTTCCCTTACGATTATACATACGTAATTTTTTTTGTTTTTACGTGAATAGTAGTTTGATTACTTCCCAAAAACGCCCGCTGATATGTCGGAACATAAGCCACGGTACCTCTACGTTCATATAGGTGAGAAAAGGGAGCCGCTACGCTTTCAGCTACCTAGTTTCAACTACTTTTCAAGGTCATCCAACCACCCACTTCCACATCCGAAATACACGCACCTAGATAGTTGTATACAGGAAATGTCTTAGGATTTTTGGTAGGTTAGCGAATAAGGCAAGTAAATATTCTCATACAAAAATTTATTAACTTTTGCATATACATCTATAAACAGGAAACAACTCTGTCCTTATTTTTGTTAGGTATCAAATGGTTCAAATGGCTCTGGGCACTATGGGACTTAACTTCTAAGGTCATCAGTCCCCTAGAACTTAGAACTACTGAAACCTAACCAACCTAAGGACATCAAACACATCCATGCCCGACGCAGGATTCGAACCTGCGACCGCAGCGGCCGCTCGGTTCCAGACTGTAGCTCCTAGAACCGCTCGGCCACTCTAGCCGGCTTTGTTAGGTATAGTTTTAATCATGTCCAACTTAATTTTTAACTTAAATCGACATCTGAATCATATATTTCTTTCTCCAACCAGTAATTTGACAAATACAGAGAAGGTATATACTCGAATTCTAATACATATCTAACTTTCTTCCTGTAAAGTACTTGTTTTATAGCTTAAGGAGGCAGATGGAATAGACTGTTTAACGTGGAAGAGCTCCAATTGTGGAGTAAACGTATATAACAGATTTATATGTCAAATAACAAGTCCTGGAGTACACAACGTTATCGGTAACCATCTTATAGATTTTAAAAAGTGTCCAGATACGCGACTACGGGGACCTTTTATGCCTTCTTTGGCTAAGTAGCATGACAGTACCAGGCTGGAGGCTACAATATACAACTACGGAATGGATCGTGTGTTCGACCCAGTGCAAAGCTGTTTAAGTGTATTAGACACTAACAAGCAGTATTTAGAATGTGCACCACTTTACTCTGTACCAGTTTCGTCCATGTGGTGGTAGCTAACTAATAATTTACAGAACAGTTGCTATGTGGCGTTTAACAACGTTCTGCAGTTTGTTTACTGGGGTAATAAGAACACTCCAAAACTGACTGGTGGGCAAGTAAGTCTGCCGGACTCTGAAGACTGAGAAATGCTTATAAGTTACGCTCTGTCTGCATTCAGTTTTAATTATCTATTAGTAAATTACGTGGAGTGCTTAACTCTGACTCCAACAAAGACAATATAAGTACTACGCAGAAGCGTCATGTTAAAACAGGAGAAACTTACTTTTCTCAGTCTAGAACACTGTTCTGCACAATACCGTCCAATATAGATATCGCCGAATTGGGAGTGGTTCCTACAAATAATGTTATACCCCTAGTCTTAAGGAAAAGGACCAATATATCAAACAGACTTAATCCACTCCTCATTAAAGAAATTACTCCTTTAAGTGTAGTTAATGTATTGGATGTATGGATAAGAAAACCGGAAATGGAGGACCTGGAAGTAAAGAAAAGGAAACTGGAGTACATGGACAAGGCACCTGCCATAAAGGAAGAATATAAGCTGCAATTGGAAAAGGAAGAAGCTACTGCCGATGTGCAGGCCAGGTTTACATATGGATTTAAACACACAGTATAAAAAAATCTGACTACGAAGGGGAATACAAAATTTTTGCATTTACAGTAAACAGCAATGGAAACTGGTCACCTATTGGAGTACTGGCCGAAATCAATGGTATCGTGAACGTTTACTACGTTAAGGTATAAGCGAAAAATGTGTTTATTGAGCTCTATTTCCATATGGATCGGGTTAAAAAGGATGGTTACATTCTATGTGAGTGAGACGAGTTGGATGTTGTACACGTAGCAGCTGAACAGCCATTTGCCGAGTTTAAAACTGATGGAATAACTACATTTAATAGACACTCGTTTGCAAAAGTTGTAAGCTTAAAGTTCTATTCAGAATTCCCACAAGAATGTGGAGCAGAAGAGTTGCCGTCATACACGCAGGAAGACATGGAACGTTTAAACAATAGCGTCATGGAGGAGATACGAGGAAATATTGAAATCCCCGAATGCTGTCGCCTAGAGGAACTGCAAGAAGGAACTGAGCTAATAGTTAAAGCCACGAAACATGTACTTCACAGGAAGACAATTAGATATGTATTAGAATTCGAGAATATACCTTCTCCGTATTTGTAAAACTACCGGTTGGAGAAAGGAACAGATGATTCGGATGTCGATTTAAGTTGTAAGTTAAAAGATGAATTGGACGTTATTAAAACCACACCTAACAAAAATGAGGAAAGAGTCATCTTCTGTGTATAAATGTATACGTTAGAGTTAATAAGTATTTTGTACGAGAATATTTATTTGTCTTATTTGCTAACCTACCAAAAACCCCAAGACATTTACTATATACACTCCTGGAAATGGAAAAAAGAACACATTGACACCGGTGTGTCAGACCCACCATACTTGCTCCGGACACTGCGAGAGGGCTGTACAAGCAATGATCACACGCACGGCACAGCGGACACACCAGGAACCGCGGTGTTGGCCGTCGAATGGCGCTAGCTGCGCAGCATTTGTGCACCGCCGCCGTCAGTGTCAGCCAGTTTGTCGTGGCATACGGAGCTCCATCGCAGTCTTTAACACTGGTAGCATGCCGCGACAGCGTGGACGTGAACCGTATGTGCAGTTGACGGACTTTGAGCGAGGGCGTATAGTGGGCATGCGGGAGGCCGGGTGGACGTACCGCCGAATTGCTCAACACGTGGGGCGTGAGGTCTCCACAGTACATCGATGTTGTCGCCAGTGGTCGGCGGAAGGTGCACGTGCCCGTCGACCTGGGACCGGACCGCAGCGACGCACGGATGCACGCCAAGACCGTAGGATTCTACACAGTGCCGTAGGGGACCGCACCGCCACTTCCCAGCAAATTAGGGACACTGTTGCTCGTGGGGTATCGGCGAGGACCATTCGCAACCGTCTCCATGAAGCTGGGCTACGGTCCCGCACACCGTTAGGCCGTCTTCCGCTCACGCCCCAACATCGTGCAGCCCGCCTCCAGTGGTGTCGCGACAGGTGTGAATGGAGGGACGAATGGAGACGTGTCGTCTTCAGCGATGAGAGTCGCTTCTGCCTTGGTGCCAATGATGGTCGTATGCGTGTTTGGCGCCGTGCAGGTGAGCGCCACAATCAGGACTGCATACGACCGAGGCACACAGGGCCAACACCCGGCATCATGGTGTGGGGAGCGATCTCCTACACTGGCCGTACACCACTGGTGATCATCGAGGGGACACTGAATAGTGCACGGTACATCCAAACCGTCATCGAACCCATCGTTCTACCATTCCTAGACCGGCTAGGGAACTTGCTGTTCCAACAGGACAATGCACGTCCGCACGTATCCCGTGGCACCCAACGAGCTCTAGAAGGTGTAAGTCAACTACCCTGGCCAGCAAGATCTCCGGATCTGTCCCCCATTGAGCATGTTTGGGACTGGATGAAGCGTCGTCTCACGCGGTCTGCACGTCCAGCACGAACGCTGGTCCAACTGAGGCGCCAGGTGGAAATGGCATGGCAAGCCGTTCCACAGGACTACATCCAGCATCTCTACGATCGTCTCCAAGGGAGAATAGCAGCCTGCATTGCTGCGAAAGGTGGATATACACTGTACTAGTGCCGACATTGTGCATGCTCTGTTGCCTGTGTCTATGTGCCTGTGGTTCTGTCAGTGTGATCATGTGATGTATCTGACCCCAGGAATGTGTCAATAAAGTTTCCCCTTCCTGGGACAATGAATTCACGGTGTTCTTATTTCAATTTCCAGTAGTGTACAACTATCTATTTGCATGTATTTCTGATGCGGAAGTAGTGGTTGGATGACCATGAAAAGTAGCTGAAACTAGGTAGTTGAAAGCGTAGCGACCCCCCTTTTCTTACCTAGATGAAAGGGATGCCGCCGCCTCAAGCTCGCGGGACCCGAACTGACACCTGTGCGTGGTTCGGCATCTGAGGGCCGGGTCGTCGCTTTGCGGGGGCCGCCTGTGCATCCCGACTCCTGGGAGAGTGTGCGGTGGCGTTCTGTGGAGTTCAGTGGACAGGAGACGGCGGGCGGTGCGTGCTTCACGATCGAGAGATTTTTGAACTGTGTAATTACTCGTGAAGTGCACTTCATGACGGTATTCCTTGCACTATTGGAATAAAAAGAAAAGCCATCGATTTAATTACTTCTGACAAGACTTGCATATTTACAATCAGCGGAGAATGATGAGCAAGAGACATTCAACCCCACAAACTGTTTTTTTCTTTAAATAAATAAACGATATATCCTTGAATTTCCCTTCATGAGGTCTTTCCTTTCCACTGTAGAGCCACCAGCTTCTATGTAGAGGAGGGGAGGGGCAGAGGGAGAGGGCAGGGGGAGAGGGGGCGATTGGGTGGCAGGGAGGGGGGATCAATTTCCTAAAAAATTATTTACATAAATAAGTAAACTACATTGCATACAGTGCCTTGAATCCCATAACTTGTTTAAATAAACAATATTCCATACATTGTCTAAACTGTTTAAACAATATTTCATTGATTGCAATCGATTTCTGGACAAATTCTTTAACTAAATAAATAAACTATATTCCATACACTGCCATAAATAATTAAACAATATTCTGTATACTGCAATTGAATTGCCTCCAAATGACCAAGCAACTGAATCTTTTTCCTGCCAATTTCCAGGACGGAGGTGGAAGGGGAGGGGGTTTACCAGAGGGGGGAGAGGTTCATTAATTGATCAATTTAATTAAGTAGTCAATTAAACTGATAAGAGTGACAGCGGCTATCCCAGTAACTCAGACCTGAAAGTGTACCTGTAGCAGCGAGGGGGAGTGTGGTCCCTGCCGCCGTTGGATAAGCAGCTGCAGCAGCTAGTCGTATACCCCTAGCTTACTTATTGGTTGCATAGTTTAATTCTTAATTTCTTTGCGTGTTTTTTGGGTACTTGCATTGTTTAATTCATAAATTTCGGGCGTATTATAGTATTTGAGAGTTTTAGCATCGCGCTTTAGTGTTTACTTCGTAGATTCTTACTTAAATTGCGTGTGAGTTTCGTATAGGAGGTGTAATTTCGAATTTTAGTTACTGTAATCATGAATTCAGGCAGACTGTTACGCTGTCGTTAGGCATTTGTACGGGCTAGTTAATACATTCTTTGCGTGTTTCTCTTGCGTTATCTAGGCAAGAACTCGTGTTTCAGTAACTGTTGTTCAACATCGATTAGAATGGACAGGGACTGTGACTGCTGTGTTCGGATGAGGGCTGAGTTGGCATCCCTTCGCTCACAGCTGCAAGCGGGGCTGACTTCGGTCGCGCAGCTTGAGGCTGTTGCCAATGGGCACCACTGTGGGGAGCCGGACTTGGGTGTCACGGAGATGTCAACCTCGTCTCGTCTGTCCCCAGATCGGTCTGCCGCTGTGGTTGCCCCGGTTTCTGCCCGCAGTGCGGCTGAGCCCTCGCCTGTGATTGATTGGGAGGTCGTTGCAAGGCGTGGCAGGCAGCGAAAGACGTCCCCGGAGGCTGATCAGAAAGCCTCCCCGGTGCGTCTGACAAACAGGTTTCAGGCACTGTCTCTGGCTGAGCCAGATGTAGCTGCCTGCCCTGTTTCAGAGGATGATCCTCAGCCTTCAAGGTGAGGGCAATCACAGAGGGTGGGCTTACTGGTAGTTGGGAGCTCCAATGTTAGGCGCGTTGTGAGGCCCCTTAGGGATATGGCGGCTAAGGAGGGGAAGAAATGTAGTACGCACTCCGTGTGCATTCCGGGTGGAGTCATTCCTGATGTGGAAAGGGTCCTTCCGGATGCCATGAAGAGCATAGGGTGCAGCCAGCTGCAGGTGGTGGCACATGTCGGCACTAATGACGTGTGTCGCTTTGGATCTGAGGAAATTCTCTCTGGATTCCAGCGGCTATCTGATTTGGTGAAGGCTGTCGGTCTTGCTTACGAGATGAAGGCAGAGCTCACCATCTGCAGCATCGTTGACAGAACCGACCGCGGACCTTTGGTGCAGAGCCGGGTGGAGGGTCTAAATCAGAGGCTCAGACGGTTTTGCGACAGTGCTGGCTGCAGATTCCTTGACATGCGCCATAGGGTGGTGGGGTTTCGGGTTCCGCTGAATAGGTCAGGAGTTCACTACACTCAGCTGGCGGCTACACGGGTAGCGGAGGCTGTGTGGCGTGGACTGGGCGGTTTTAGGTTAGGAGGCCTCGGGGAAGTACGGGGTGGGCCGCAATCTCAAAGGGTACATGGCAAATACAGGACGTGCTTGGATCAAGGAACAGTCGGAATTGTAGTTGTAAATTGTTGTAGTTGTGCTGGGAAAGTCCCTGAGCTTCAAGCGCTAATAGAAAGCACAGAATCTGAAATCGTTATAGGTACAGAAAGCTGGCTAAAGCCTGAAATGAGTTCTGCAGAAATTTTTACGAAGTCTCTGACGGTGTTCAGGAAAGATAGATTAGGCAGAATTGGTGGTGTAGTGTTTGTGTCTGTCAGTAGTGGTTTATCTTGTAGTAAAGTCGAAGTAGATACTCCGTGCGAATTGGTATGGGTGGAGGTTATACTTAACAGCCGAACTAAGTTACTAATTGGCTCCTTCTACCGACCCCCAGACTCCGATGATATAGTTGCTGAACAGTTCAGAGAAAATTTGAGTCTCGTAACAAATAAATACCCCAGTCATACGGCTATAGTTGGTGGGGACTCCAATCTTCCCTCGATATGTTGGCAAAAATACTTGTTCAAAACCGATGGTAGGCAGAAAACATCTTCCGAGATTGTCCTAAATGCTTTCTCCGAAAATTATTTCTAGCAGTTAGTTCACGAACCCACGCGAATTGTAAATAGTTGCGAAAACACACTTGACCTCTTAGCCACAAACAATCCAGAGCTGATAGAGAGCATCATGACTGATACAGGGATTAGTGATCACAAGGTCGTTGTAGCTAGGCTCAATACCGTTCCTTCCAAATCCACCAGAAACAAATGCAAAATAATTTTATTTAAAAAAGCAGATAAAGTGTCACTAGAAGCCTTCTAAGAGACAATCTCCATTCCTTCCGAACCGACTATGCAAATGTAGACGAGATGTGGCTCAAATTCAAAGCTATAGTAGCAACAGCAATTGAAAGATTCATACCTCATAAATTGGTATGAGATGGAACTGATCCCCCGTGGTACACAAAACAGGTCCGAACGCTGTTGCAGAAGCAACGGAAAAAGCATGCGAAGTTCAGAAGAACGCGAAATCCCGACGATTGGCTAAAATTTACAGACGCGCGAAATTTGGCACGGACTTCGATGCGAGGTGCCTTTAATAGGTTCCACAACGAAACATTGTCTCGAAATTTCGTAGAAAATCCGAAGAAATTCTGGTAGTATGTAAAGTACACAAGAGGCAAGACGCAGTCAATACCTTCGCTGCGCAGTGCCGATGGTACTGTTACCGACGACTGTGCCGCTAAAGCGGAATTATTGAACGCAGTTTTCCGAAATTGTTTCACCAAGGAAGACGAATGGAATATTCCAGAATTTGAAACACGAACAGCCGCTAGCATGAGTTTCTTAGAAGTAGATACCTTAGGGGTTGCGAAGCAACTCCAATCGGTTGATACGGGCAAGTCTTCAGGTCCAGATTGTATACCGATTAGGTTCCTTTCAGATTACGCTGATACAATAGCTCCCTACTTAGCAATCATATACAACCGATCGCTCACAGATAGATCTGTACCTACAGATTGGAAAATTGCGCAGGTCGCACCAGTGTTTAAGAAGGGTAGTAGGAGTAATCCATCGAACTACAGACCTATATCATTGACGTTGGTTTGCAGTAGGGTTTTGGAGCATATACTGTATTCAAACATTATGAATCACCTCGAAGGCAACGATCTATTGATACGTAATCAGCATGGTTTCAGAAAACATCGTTCTTGTGCAACGCAGCTAGCTCTTTATTCGCACGAAGTAATGGCCGCTATCGACAGGGGATCTCAAGTTGATTCCGTATTTATAGATTTCCGTAAAGCTTTTGACACCGTTACTCACAAGCGACTTCTAATCAAGCTGCGGGCGTATGGGGTATCATCTCAGTTGTGCGACTGGATTCGTAATTTCCTGTCAGGAAGGTCGCAGTTCGTAGTAATAGACGGCAAATCATGGAGTAAAACTGATGTGATATCAGGTGTTTGCCAGGGAAGCGTCCTGGGACCTCTGCTGTTCCTGATCTATATAAATGACCTGGGTGACAATCTGAGCAGTTCTCTTAGGTTGTTCGCAGATGATGCTGCAATTTACCGTCTAGTAAGGTCATCCGAATACCAGTATCAGTTGCAAAGCGATTTAGAAAAGATTGCTGTATGGTGTGGCAGGTGGCAGTTGACGCTAAATAACGAAAAGTGTGAGGTGATCCACATGAGTTCCAAAAGAAATCCGTTGGAATTAGATTACTCGATAAATAGTACAATTCTCAAGGCTGTCAATTCAACTAAGTACCTGGGTGTTAAAATTACGAACAACTTCAGTTGGAAAGACCACATAGATAATATTGTGGGGAAGGCGAGCCAAAGGTTGCGTTTCATTGGCACTAAAGAGACAGCTTACACTACACTCGTTCGTCCTCTGTTAGAATATTGCTGCGCGGTGTGGGAACCTTACCAGGTGGGACTGACGGAGGACATCGAAAGGGTGCAAAAAAGGGCAGCTCGTTTTGTATTATCACGTAATAGGGGAGAGAGTGTGGCAGATATGATACGCGAGTTGGGATGGAATTCATTAAAGCAAAGACGTTTTTCGTCGCGGCGAGATCTATTTACGAAATTTCAGTCACCAACTTTCTCTTCCGAATGCGAAAATATTTTGTTGAGCCCAACCTACATAGGTAGGAATGATCATCAAAATGAAATAAGAGAAATCAGAGCTCGAACAGAAAGGTTTAGGTGTTCGTTTTTCCCGCACGCTGTTTGGGAGTGGAATGGTAGAGAGATAGTATGATTGTGGTTCGATGAACCCTCTGCCAAGCACTTAAACGTGAATTGCAGAGTAGTCATGTAGATGTAGATGTAGGTTGGAGATTTCCTGAGGGGTGGTGGGAGGAAGGGGAGCGGGGGAACAATAGGTTAAGGACCTGTTAATCAAAGGAGAACAATAGGTTAATGACCTGTCAGTCAAAAGAGAACAATAGGTTAATGACCTGTCAGTCAAAAGAGAACAATAGGTTTGCCCCTGAATGTATAGCTGTCCCTAATATAGGCCACCCGCAGAAACAAAAAGCACTGACGCCGCCCTTGTTCTCCTACTAATGTTTTTATTAATGCTTGCATATCGTTAATCTTGATTTTAAATGTGATCCTTCAAGCAATTTTTTTGTGAGAATTTCGTATGTTTTCAACTGTGATGTGATGTGTTTTACTATTGTTGTTTAGATCGTTGCAGTAAATGTATGTGATGAACTGTGTGAATATCTCGACATAAAAGTTTTCTGGGTGTGTGAATATCTATCAGAGCATGCTCTACAACAACACAGACACACTGCACATTCTAAGGTCCGAATTTGGATTCAAGGAGAACTTACCATAGAACGAAAGTTCTATTTAAGTTATTCAGTTAGACAGAAAATAACAAAAGTGCCCATTGCTGAAGACATCCAGAGTGAACTAAAGTTCCTAACGCTGGTGTCTGCAAACGTCTACAAGGTTTTTTTTAGTAGCTATTACAGATTTATCACAAACGAACTATGTTAATCGGTATGTTCACTTCATAACTATCCCTCTGACATGTGAATCCTACATGACGAACAAAACTAAAAGTAGTGTCGTTCACAGTCGATTCGAATCTTTTCAGAGACGTTTGTGTAATAGAACTAGCTTGGTATTTGCAAAGCAGATACCTGTGGCCACTAACTCAGCTTGATGATTTGAGCTTCTGAGAAGACTTAATGAGTAAACGTTTTCTCTAGATTTGGTATGAAATTTCTTCTATCAGTTAGCAGTTCCATTAAATAAAATGGTGGTACCACGTTTTCTGAAAATAAACTTTATTGACAAAAACCTTTAATTAAATTGAAGGGAAATCATTGCTGTCAGTTGCAGCGGAACATTAAGAGGAATCAGCGGCGACGAGCGAAAATGTGTTCCACACGGGTATTCGACCCCGGGGGTCTCCTGCTTATTAGGCAGGTGCTGCAACCACTGCGCCATCCGGGACACGCAGTTGCGGCACCTGCGCGACTAACTGGGTATGCCTTATGGCCGATCCATACTCCCACCGAGAGCCACCTATCCAACTATCCCCCATATCGCTACTTAGAGATTCCCAAAGGAGGTCGGATGTATTTTGCGCATGCGCGTTGAAATAAGATGCCTATGACATTACAATCCATGAAGATCAAGAGTTCACATTCATTTCGTATTCAGTGCACAGAACATCAATAAACATTACAGCATCAGAGTGTTGCGTTATAGTTTGTTCCTTCTGTGTATGCACATCATAGTACTGGTTTTAATGCTGGCTAAACGATCGTGGCCTCATTCCACCACCATTTGAATTTCAGACTGGGATTCTTTTCCTTGAGTAGCAAAACTGACGTCTTTGGAATCCTTTTTTTTTTGTTTTCCTTCCGTATTGTATTGACTTACGGCTGGTCTCTGCATCGAAGCCGTCCGCTAACCATGATCATCTTGGCAGGTGAAGGCGTCAGAGTGTCTTGACCGATATCAGAATCCATATGTTCTTGAGTCGTTTCTCGTGTCTGCGTCGCTGACGTATTTTCCTCTACAGGCAACGTGTAAGTAGGCTGTTCAGGTTTTTATATTGGTAACGCCACGTAGCGCTCTGTATGAAAATCACTGGCTGTGCTGTGTGCAGTCTGTGGCTGGTTTGCATTGTTGTTGGCTATTGTAGTGTTGGGCAGCTGGACGCGTAGCGTTGCGCAGTTGGAGGTGAGCCGCAAGCAGTGGTGGATGCTGGGAGAGAAATGGCGGAGTTTTGAAATTTGTAAGACTGGATGTCATGAACTGCTATGTATATTATGATTTTTCAACACTATTAAGGTAAATACATTGTTTGTTCTCTATTAAAATCTTTCATTTGCTAACTATGCCTATCAGTAGTTAGTGTCTTCCGTTGTTTGAATCTTTTATTTAGCTGGCAGTAGTGGCGCTCGCTGTATTGCAGTAGTTCGAGTAACGAAGATTTTTGTGAGGTAAGTGATTTGTGAAAGGTATAGGTTAATGTTAGTCAGGGCCATTCTTTTGTAGCGATTTTTGAAAGTCAGATTGCGTTGCGCTAAAAATATTGTGTGTCAGTTTAAGCACAGTCATGTATAATTTTTCTAAGGGGACGTTTCATATGTCGTACCTTAGCCGAGGATACCTCACTGGAATCTTCTGATTTTTTCTTGTAGTTTGTGTAATTAGTGTAACTATTGTTTATTGCTAGCGCGTAATTGTAGAGAGAATCTCCTTTGAAGTTGCAGTCTTTCATTGTTGTTGTGGCATGCATGTAGATTTGCACCAAGTATTTCGCAGCTGCAATTAACTAGATATTATTTTCAGTGCTATGTTAATGTGTTTTCTTATTTTGCTCTTCAAATTGTGCTTTTCTGTGTTGTCGTGTGAAATATTGTGACAATAATGGCGTGTGAAAAACGTAACACTAGGCTCCAAAGTAAATTGAAAAATAATAGTGACGACGAGCGTAGCTTATCAGCACCACTGTGTAATGAATTAACAGACATTCAAAGTAGTAATTTGGTAATTGTGCGTAGGGAAATGGAGCGGGCGGCAAATAATGGTGTAGACAGTGAAACAATTAGTGAACAGGGAAGCATTATCGATCGATCGGTCGGCAACAGCTCGCCTCAGGATTACGAAATGACAGGACACAATATTGCAAATACTGTAGACTCAGGTTTTGGGTTCTCACCGTTTTCTCAAATGAGTCAAGACACATTTTCCGCTTGTCAAAATGTGAATGTTGCCTGTGCAAATTCACTGCCGAAAAGCACTGAAGAACATGTTTCAGACACCAGTGCATTGTTATTACAGTTAATGCAACAAATGGGACAAAGGCTACAAACGTTAGACACAATGGAACAAAATCTTCAAAAGTTAGACAGAACGCTTGAACAAAATCAAAAACAAATGGGACAAAATCTTCAAAAGTTAGACGCAATGGAACAAAATCTTCACACCACGCTTGAACAAACACGTAAAGATTTAACTACTGAGTTACATAAAATCGAATCGAAATGTCAAAAAGTCTGTAACGACGCAAAAACACAAATTTGTGAGCATTTCCAACCTATTTTTTCGCGTCATGAAAATGCATTACAGAATCACGAAGCAGCCATAAAGAAACTGCAAACTATTGTTCATGAAAATCACGACATCTTGCAAGCTAAAATTGACTCAGCTGCATCTACCGATTCGGTTATGCAGCTTGCAAAAACTCAGGAAAACTTAAAAGACACAGTAGATACGATTTCAACACAAATGGACACTCTGAAACTTGGTTCAGAAAAACACACAGAGGAAATAATTTCACTAACGGATAAAGTAGCCGAACTTTCAGATCAGTTCACTAACTTATCTACAAAGGCAGATGATGATCTGAATCACACAAGACCTGTAGCCTTCACGGACACTGAAGAGTATGAATAAATTAGAAAATTCAAACAAAATCACAATCAAATCAATACACAGTATAAAAGAGAAATCCGGGAAGTACAAGATCAGGTGGCACAAGTAATACAAGAATTACATATTTCAGAGGACACTCGCGCTCCAGTACGGGACGAGGGACATAGGAATACGGAACAACCACAAAATAATAACACAGGACACTTCGGAAATTATGAAAGAAATTGGCAAGGCGCATTGGATTTTGAGATGGAACCGCCGAAACGAAGTAACAATGAGCGATGTGCGACTCACCGATACCATGATTTTGACTATAAGCTGTTCATTACTACACGTAAATTCAAAACATTTAAGAATTCTGACAACGACATTCATCCACAAGCATGGCTTCATCAATTCTCTCATTGTTTTCCTCCCAACTGGTCATTGGAGCACAGGTTAGAATTTATGTGTGGCTATTTAGAGAGTGAACCAGCTGTAAGAATGCGATCGGTCATTCACGACTGCCACAGTGAAGGAGAATTTTATCATGCCTTCCTCTCAGCGTATTGGTCTCGAGCTACACAAGACCGAGTAAAAAATGGCATCATAATGATGAAACGATTCGAACAATCTGAATTTTCCAGTCTTATGAAATATTTTGAAGACATGTTGCATAAAAATCAGTATCTTTCAAACCCATACAGCCCCTCAGAACTCATCCGCATTTGCTTAATCAAATTGCCTGAACATTTACGACATGATGTTTTGGCAGGACGTTGCAAAGACGACATTGAAGCTTTTCAGGGACTGGTACAAGAACTGGAAATTGACACTGACAATCGCGGAACGCGAAAACAGGAGCACAACAATTACAGGTCACATCTGTCACAATTCCGCGATGACAGAAGTAATACACGACAAGGCTATTCTTACAACGTAAATCGTGACCAAAACGGACACCACCCGTATGACAACCACTGGCAGAGTAATAATAGTTACAGAGAAAGATCGCATTTCCGTAGTAATGAATATGACAGAGATTACCATAGAAACAGACAATATGGGAACAAAAACAATTATTATCAAGGGAGACAGAATAACTTCAGACGCAACAGTTCAGCCCGCAGTTATGATTCCGCTAGAAATTCTCCATCACATGACCGACAAACAAGAAACTATGTAAACTACCGACAAAACGACAGACCTGAATTCCATCAGAACTAGCGGGATTCAAACAGAGCAGGGCCCTCTCGACAAGGTGAATTTGTAGAAGTTAGGACTCCAGATCCCAATAACAACTCGCGCCAACAAAGAAACAGACAATGACTCGCACCGCAGGCAGCCACCTGCTCCGGCTGGCTCAGGGGAAAATAGCATACATGCTAACCTTGAGAAAAATTTTAGCATTCCTTACTGACATATACAATGTGATAATTACTTTGAAGTTGAAACTCTGCGTACTAGGAAGAGTAAAGGTTTACACCACATTTCACATGTAAAACCGTTTCTTGAATGATAATCTGTTTTTTAACTTTGTCCATGCCATAAAACTTTTCACTTCACTTTTCTAGTATGGATTGTCAGACTTAGAAACTGTTACGATGCAACAATGTTTGAAGTTAAACATCCAATCAAGAACCAAGAAACTTATATAAAAAGAAATTACAAATGCATTGTTATAGTGAACAGACGTCACAGTGTTGTTGTGTGTGTACATTCTTGCTTGTTAGTTGCATGATTACGTAACGACTATAAGGCTTACATACTTAGAACATATATTGGTACTGCTAATGAGATTTTAATGCAACATTTTGGTTTACTTGAAAATACATTCTGGATTTAAAGTACTTTCAGTGAGATACTAGACGACACAGTGGTTAGTTTATGTGACAGCTACACGATTTTATCACGACGCTACTAATGAGTGACAATTTACAACGTTGCTTTTGCAGTGTTTCTGTTTTATATCTGCACAATTTTTCTGTATTATTCTGGAAAGTAAAACATGCTTTAGTAGTAAGTTTTGTGGTATAGCTACAAGGAGACTGCCTTTTCCGTAGCACAACAATACGTTACAGCACAGTACTTTCTTCATCATGGCAATAAGCGTAATAACTAAGATATCTATACACAAAGCATATCACTCTTGTTTATCATGAGGTAAGTACATTGGCTTCTGCAGAACTTGGCTTTCGGAGGACAATAACTACGACACTTCCACAGAGATTATCTTACACCAAGACGCACAGTTTAGCGCTACAGTACACGTATTTGAGTGATTAATTTTGTACTTAAAACATTTATTTTTAAAGATATTTGAAGTACAATGATACAAAGGTTTGCCATGATACATTTCATTCCATTGCTGTGATATGTAACACCTGAGGGTATAATTACATTAATCCTCAGGGGGGTACACGCTTACTTTGTGTATCATGTGTTTGGCAATCACAAGGAGCCCTAGCTAATATGGTATTTGCTTACACAACTTTACATATTGGTACCGTATTTCTCTAACACATAATTACACAGCTATCTGATCATTTACTGAGAGAGACAAACTTTTTTACTATGGCAGTGACAGATGTTTACATAATTACACCGTTGGATAACTTCACACTTATGAAATTGTATTTTGTCTGTACTTTGTTAACTGCTCATATTTTTTCGGAACCATTGTGATACTGTGAGAGCTTTGAATGATATATTTGGTATGGGATCACGATTTTTAAAGTACGTTTGAGGCAGATGACACTTTTGACATGAGCAGAGAATTTTTTTTGTTTTTGAAATTATTGGAGGATGCCACGACAATTTTGAGAGTTGACTGAGGTGTTATGATGTTATTATTACGATGACTATGTGTATTATGCTGTTGTGGGATGTTTATGATCAATAAGCTGATGCTATATGAGTTATTTGATTATGATACGTATCTGTTATGATGAAATATTGAAGAAGTGTTGACGAATAAGGTAAGGAAAAATAAGTAGTGGTTAGGGACACTGGTTTGAGAAAAAGGTTGTTGGAAACCAAGAATCGTACTTTAAGAGTTATGAAATGTATGTAAATGCCTGAATGTATTACAATGCCGCCGAAAATTTTTTGGACACTGTTATATCAATAGGATTTTGTTTCTAAAGATTTGTAACGCAAATTCTTGACCTGTGAAATATTTTTATATGAGACTGCCACTGTAGCGGAAACTGGTGTCGTAAATATTTCGGTAAGAAAGTTAGGTGACCACCTTCACGTAATGCGTCGTGGGCACCCAGCTGCGCGACAGACGCCTGGAAAAAAGCCATTAGTGTGTGCCTTTCAGAGGCACAGGTGGAGAAAAAAAGAGAGACTATTAATCTTGCTACTGATAGTTCTATGTGGAAAGCATCGCAAATACGACACGCTCAAACTTGAAAACATGATTACACTGTGGAGCTCGTAATTTATGATATTTACTAAAATGCCTCATGAAATGATGAGAAACGTTTCACATCTATTGTCTTGCTAGTTGAAACATTGTTTACTGCATTATAAAATGCCATATGGCTAGTGAATGACGTTTCACGCCTTGCTTTGCCTATTTTGTTTAATATCTAGTTTCTAGCTGCACTGCAGCACTGGTTAAAATAAAATTTTATAGATGTACTAATATAGATATTTTATGCCTACAGATCCAGTAAATAAATAATTTATTGATCTACTTAAAAAAATGAGGGAGCACAAAAAGACATTTCCCTTCACAGGAAGTGCATAGATAATTTTTGTCAATGACTTGGTACATTTTTGGTACAGTAAGTATAGGTGATGCATCACTCTGGTGTTAAGATGTAACACAGGTGTTAGACATGGCCGTTTTTAGTGTAATATTCTTTCTGCTTGAGCTTTATCATATTTAGGTATAAGTTATTGCATTTGCTGCTGCTGGTTGCGAGGCATAGTGCTACTGAATTTCACTATGTATTACTCTGTTAAGCCAGTTTTACTATGGATTTATTTTTCTTGTTTGCTGCGCATTGCCTTATATTAGTTGTAATATTGCATTTGCTTTGCTAATTTATGCTGCTTGCTTTGCCAATTTGAATTTTTTTTCATTGTTGTTTGTATTAATTGTTTTGTGCTGCCGCATTGCCTCATCCCTTAGTTTAGCGTTTGAGCTCAGTAGATTTAAGTTAGCTTAAGATGGTGTAGGCTATACAAGAGAACGAGTTGTGATGAATTGGAAGAAATGCATTGAGAAGCTATAAGAAAATGGTTTGGCCAAAAAAGTATTTTGAAAGAGGATATGAACCAAAAAAATAGGGTTTAGGGACAACAGGTTTAGGTAGGATTTTCTTGGAAATAAATGATGAGGTAAGATAATGGAAAATAAATAATGAGGTAAGAAATGTGTGAACATATAAATACAGAAAGCATACTTGGATAGATCTTTTTTGGTGGAAACAAATGTTGAAATGAGAGGAAAGGTATGTGGAATGAAGTTTTGGGGTGGACTGCAGTACCAAATGTCGCACTGAAAACAAACCCTGTCCTGTATTTTTGTGTTATTACACTATGTGAATTTGTGTTTTTCCTGTCTTAATGTGTTTAGCTAATAAGAGTTATGTTGTAGAATTTTTCTGATAATATGTTATTTTCTTTGTAAAGATGTTTAGACATTGTTTATTCTAAGGTTTATAATTTATATAAAAAACAGCTACCAGCCACATGTATGGTTTAAAAAGGTTTATTATCTTCAGACCATGACCGGTTTCGGATTTTTCTTTACAAATCCATCTTCAGATGGCAGATTACAAGCATTCTTAGTTGGACCTAGTTTTGTTTATGTTATTCGTTTGCTGCACTGGGAAAGAAAAGAAATATTTTTGTTGTCATATCGGTAATGGTATTTTTACGAAAGATTTACTTCTTTTACAAAATCTAATTGCTCATGAGATGGTTTTTATAAACATTAGTAAACTTGCAGGTTAGTGTACTTACGAGCTGTGTAGTTCTGCCTGACGCAATATTCGTGCGTTTATGTTTTCGAACGCAAGCTTAATACACTTTTCAATATGCACTATGTGAGTGCTATTCCAGTCAATGGACATCACTTTCAACTTCATCATCTTAATACACACGCAGCACACACGAATAACGTTTACAAAACGTGGCCCAGCTTCACATTACAAACGAGAACAATATTTGCAAAGAGCTTATGGTCATAACGATGTTAACTTACAGATGCTGTATAGTCGATATGGGTACAGTAAAATATCTCTTTGCTATTGTATGAAATTAATCTAAAACGGAATAAATAAAATTACATTCAAATAAGATTACAAACATTATATGTAGTACAGAATTACTGTGTATTACTAATTAGTTGTGACAATAGTAGGAGATAAATTCTAATATTGACATAATATGCAATGCACATGTTTTCATTATGCAATTTTTCAATGACATATAAACAGTTTTTGGGGCCTGTATACTGAATGTTTTTGATAGAATATTGGGCTTAAGTTATTTTAAAAAAGTAAAAGATTCTTCAAAGTTATTTAAGAAGGGGGTGTTAACTGACTCTGTCTGTTCATTCAAAATGAGATCAGGGAACCTGTTTTTATGTGTATGAATCTCAATCTCCTCTAGGAGATTCACTGTGAAACCTTTGTCTTTGAGGTGTAATATCTGCAGGTTGTTTTCTATATTCTCAACTGTATGATTGTTTTCTGCAAGATGGGTGGCAAAAGCAGATTTGCTTAGGTTTTTCAGACGTAGGGCATCAGGGTTTTCCTTGAATCTTGTTTCAAAAGCTCTACCTGTTTGGCCAATGTAGAATTTAGGACAGTTGTTACACTTGAGTTTATAAATTCCAGATCTTTTATGGGGTATGCTATTGTGTGGGAGTGAGTATATGACTCTTTGTTGGAGTTTGTTATTGGTAGAGAAACTAATTTTGACATTCTTCTTCTTGAATAAATTGGAAATTTTATATGAAAGTGGGCCTATATGTGGTAGGGCTACATATTTTACTGATTTTTTGTCTTTCATAGTTATTGTGGCTGTTGCTTGTTGCAAAGACTTATTGCTAGCAATTTTTACTCTTGTTTTTTGAGAGAGTGTGTCTATGATTGAAGCATCATAGCCATTATTTTGGGCAATTGATTTGATTATGCTGATTTCTTTGTGCTGTTCAGTGGGGGTGAGGGGGACTTTATGCATACGATGTAGCATTGACTGGAAATTAGCCATCTTATGTTGGTTCGGGTGGCAGGATGTGTTACTGATGGTAACATCTGTGGTTGTTGGTTTTCGAAAGATACCAAAATGGTGTTTGTTATTTATGTTTGATATTTTGAGATCCAGAAAATTGATGCTATTATTTATTTATTTCATGCTCCACTGTAAATTTGATGTTGTTGTGTAATTTGCTCAGGTCTTCAGCTAAGGCATCAATTTCGCTGCTGTTACCATCAAAAAGTAATAGAGTGTCATCTACGTATCTCTTGTAGTAAGTTATTTTACTGTTCATTTGGTTATTGGATGAGAAGAACTTTTGCTCAAGATGGTTAATGTAAACATCGGCTAATAATCCAGCAAGACTGCTACCCATTGCAAGGCCATCATTTTGTTTATAGACTTTATTATTGAAGGTGAAGTAATTATTAGACAAAATGAGTGTGAGGATCTCTATTAACTCATATATTTCTGGTAGATTAATCTTTTTGTGTTTTACAAGATTACTTTTTATTATGTTAATTGTTTCATCTACTGGGATGTTAGTGTATAGGTTTACAATATCTAGTGAGGCAAATCTAGCTGTTGGTGGTATGCGGATGTCTTTGATATGTTCTATAAGGTCCACTGTGTTTTTAACTGTATAACTATGTTCGAACATGTAGTAAGTGGTAAGGAGATCCTTCAATTTTCTGCTTATGTAGTATGCTGGGCCGTTTCTTGAGTTCACAACAGTGTTTTAAGCTTGCGTTCGAAAACATAAACGCACGAATATTGGGTCAGGCAGAACTACACAGCTCGTAAGTACACTAACCTGCAAGTTTACTAATGTTTATAAAAACCATCTCATGAACAATTAGATTTTGTAAAAGAAGTAAATCTTTCGTAAAAATACCATTACCGATATGACAACAAAAATATTTCTTTTCTTTCCCAGTGCAGCAAACGAATAACATAAACAAAACTAGGTCCAACTAAGAATGCTTGTAATCTGCCATCTGAAGATGGATTTGTAAAGAAAAATCCGAAACCGGTCATGGTCTGAAGATAATAAACCTTTTTAAACCATACATGTGGCTGGTAGCTGTTTTTATAAACCTTAAGTACAACAGCCACGTTTCTTAACATGTCGACTTTCGACAAAATAGCATTATTTATTCAGTTCTGTTTTAATGCTCATATGTGAAGTTGATGTTTCAAAAGTTATTCTGATCTTTATGTATGTACTTATGTCATAATTCTTGTAACACTGATGTATATGTTATTTCGATTCTTTTGTAAAGCCTATACTACAAATGTTATCTGTACTGTTATGTTCTTTAATGATGTATTTCGTACCTTTGTAATTGTATTCTTATGTTATAAAATTGTAATTGACACCAGTTAATCAAATTAAGTAACTTGTAAGTTACATTTCACTGCACACGTTTCTGTTGGTCATAGTACATGGACAATATGTGAGAAGTAGGGACTGTTAGTGTTGGCACGTGTGTTAAAAATTCAGCAAGGGACTGGATAACAGCATTGCTGGTTCTAAGGACAATTCCAAAAACTTTGTGAGTGCACAAGTGGTGGTTATGGACTTGCTATATTGTCTGCAAGACTCTTCGATGATGATTGTGCACCTGCACAGTCGCAGCAGAAGGCTGCTTGCCATCTCTACAAGGACTACAGTGGGTCTACACCTTTGCTGACTCACCAGTACCATTATTTCCACAAGGACTGCAGTGGGTCTGCACCTCTGGTGGCCCACCAATACCGTAATCTCTACCAGGACTACAGTGGGTCTACTCTGTGATGACCTTCGAATGACTCTGCTGTTGGTTTGCTCTGTTGTGGCCCATTACCTGTCTGCATGTCGAGAGTCAGCACTGTCTTTCCGTTGGAAGGACAACACTACTTCTTCAAGACTGCATGGAAATCCACTACTTCCGTGTGCATTTTCTTTTACTGCTCAGGCTTTGAGAAAAACACTGCTATTTTACTGTGATGAATGATCAGGACTGTCTTTATGGACTGTGAGAAAATCTTAGCTGTTGACCAACATTGTATCAATAAGTGTGTGCATTTGATATCTTTGTTATTGTAATTATGAAAAATTTTATCAAATCATTATTGGCCACTGCCCAAAACAATTTGTAAAATTTTTTGTGGGGAGCATGGGGGCTATGTTAGTAGGCTGTTCAGGTTTTTATATTGGTAACGCCACGTAGCGCTCTGTATGAAAGTCACTGGCTGTGCTGTGTGCAGTCTGTAGCTGGTTTGCATTGTTGTTGGCTATTGTAGTGTTGGGCAGCGGGATGTTAACAGCGTGTAGCGTTGCGCAGTTGGAGGTGAGTTGCCAGTAGTGGCGGAGTTTTGAAATTTGTAAGATTGGATGTCATGAACTGCTATGTGTATTATGACTTTTCAACACTATTAAGGTAAATACATTGTTTGTTCTCTATTAAAATCTTTCATTTGCTAACTATGCCTATCAGTAGTTAGTGTCTTCCGTAGTTTGAATCTTTTATTTAGCTGGCAGTAGTGGTGCTCGCTGTATTGCAGTAGTTCGAGTAACAAAGATTTTTGTGAGGTAAGTGATTTGTGAAAGGTATAGGTTAATGTTAGTCAGGGCCATTCTTTTGTAGCGATTTTTGAAAGTCACATTGCGTTGCGCTAAAAATATTGTGTGTCAGTTTAAACACAGTCATGTATAATTGTTCAAAGGGGACGTTTCAAACGTTCCTCCACTGCCCCTTTCGTTTCGTGCTTGTTGTCACTAACTTTTTTGTCGTGTTTGTTTTGGGGTTGGGACGGTCACTCTTCTGTTTGTGCACAACCCGCGGCTTTCCTTGTTTTACTTATCGAGAGTTCGTACTCGCAGTTTTGTTGGTTTTGTTTCGGCCACTCACTGTTGCATGTGCGGCGGCAAATTGGCCTCTCTGTGTTGTGGCTGTCGTTGTCCTGCGCTGCTGCCTCGACTGCCTCTGGTGTAGTTTTTGAAGCGTTCGTTTCAGACACAGTTTCGGACTCACTTTCCGCACGATCTGCGTAAACCGGACACGTCTTCCTCAGCGCTGCTTCCATCACATTTTCGACGACTCTTGATATTTTAATGGCTGCACTCAAGTTGTAGGGGGTGGCTCTTCTGTTTCCGGTTTTTAGGGTAACCGAGGGAAACCTGCAGCTGGGAGTTTTGGCTCCTGTTGTAATATCACGCTAGAGACTGGCCCTTCCGTGTCTATCACTTGGTGCTCCGTCAAGAGTTCAGCTAACTTCAGTTTCCGGTGTTGCTCTGACAAATTGTATAACACGAAAACTCGCCTTGGACAATTTGTACATTGATGACCACATCTATTACAGGTAGAACACGACCATAGCTGTCCATTGGAAGTAACATGTGCCTTCCATCCACAAACAGATGAGAGAGAATGTTCTGCCTGACATGCAATTCAACCGATGTGATACCGCTAAAACACTACAATTTATGCAAACATAAGCTCCTGCGACCGTTACCCATGCCAATAGAATTCTTCTGGGTATGGGACAGCAGCGTCAATGTGTAAAATTCTCTGGTGTTTCGGCCACTATTAGAAACGGCCTTCTTCAGGACTTTGTTTGGGGGGGGGGGGGGGGAGACACATTAAATGACTGGAACGAGTGATGGGGAGTGATGAATCACGCTATACTCTATGGCAATACAGATAAGGGTTTTGGTTTAGCAAATCCCTGGAGAACGTAATCTGTTATGACATGTAGTGCCAAAACTGAAGTACTTAGTTGGTGGTGTTACGGCACGGGGTTGTTTTTCGCGGTTACAGTGTGGTACCTTTATGGTACCTAAGAAAAAGTTAAAGGCGGAACGATATGAACACATTTTACAGCATTGTCTAATGTGTATAGCAGAGGAATATTTCGGAGACAATGATTGTATCAGTTTAAAATGTACCCTGCCTCAATGCAGCAGTAGTGGAATGAAGCCAAAGTGACAGCAGTCTGCATTGTTGCCACATTTATCCAAGATGGCGGCCACCCCCTCCCAGTGGGTGGTAGATGTGGCAATCTCGCAATTACATTGATATGCAAATTATTAAATTGATATCAAAAATAATTAAACCAATTACGCAAATTAATTTAATTCAAAATAGCATGAAATTAAAAAATGGTAGGAATTTCAATAAATGACAGGAAATAAAAATTCAAGAATTTGAAATTTTGGAGCCCTAGTTCATAATACCGGCACCACCAGAGAGCACTGTGGGACTCTTTCCTCCGTCACTTCCCCCCTTTCCTTCCCCACCTGTGAATTGGTGGGAAAAAGACTCAGTCAGTGCTGAGCTGTTGGAGAAGGGGTACAGTCTTAACTTTATTTATTTTGAGGCAAAAACTTGGCTGTTGATGTGGGAGGTGCATTTATTGGCAACTATAAATTCTTACTACATATCATTATATGATTCATAAGCATCACTAACTGATCTTTAAAACAAACATGCAAAGATCACGTAACACATACCGCAAGTCGAATAATACATGGAACCTCCGCTATCAGTTCGGAGAAGATGCGCAGCACTAGAAAACGACTCCATCACTGTAGCGCACCTTCACGATTGCGCGGTGGTGGAGTGACCGTGTAGCGACTCCCCCTACAAGCGGGAGGGATCACAAGCCCTTGACACATAACAGTGACGCAAAGTACCGGCAGTTTGGGTTGTGTCAATGCGCTAACTGTATTCACTCACCTGGGAAGCGCTGGACGATCTCGGCCGGGATTGCTTTGTGGGCTCAGGAGGCGGCTTCCTTTGATGGTTGTAAATTATCGATAACCTAAATGGCTCCGGAAACTTTTATAGTGTAGGTCTTCAGAATCGCGCCGCTCTAAAGTGACGGCGGCTTTAAAGATAGTGCTAGAAAGAGCGACGAACATAGACAAAGAACGCTAACCAACGGAACCACCTCATCATTAAGCGGCTGATTCAAAGCCATCCTTGCAGCTGGGGCTATGTTGCAGGAGAACGTAAGCGCGAACCACCTCGCCCTATGGTGGTAGTTTGAAAGGTCTACCGGGAAAAATAAAAGTGAACATCTGCTCTCACTGACAAAGATCGATGCTTCCAGAAAACGTTCCATTCTTTACGACGTCCCTGGATCTGAAGAAAGTTGTAAGGCTAGCTGCTTTGATGTAGACGACAAAAGACTCTCCTGCGAGTGGTGCAGAATGCCGACAAAGGCCTCCCAGGAACTTTTCAATTGATCTTGGGGTTGTTTCTCACACTCCCTCGAGGAGGCTGAGCAGGTAGCATTAGATGAGATTGTACGTGTTTGACGCCGTTTGTGAACGTTACACAATGATCAAGTTGAAATTTCATGTCATAATTAAATTCTGCAGATAATGTTCCCTCCTCTCAGTGTTAGTGGGTATTAATGACTTGAGAATGAATGATTAGTTTACTGTGTGTTTTGAAGTTATTGGTAGGCGTAATTGGTAGTGGTTGTGGACACAGAGTCGTCCGCCCACAGCAGACAGGAAGCTGCTTGTCTTCTGCTCTGGTGCAGAATGGCCAACTTTCAGTCTCTCAGTCTCTCCGCTCTGGACAGAGAGGTCTTCCCCTTTTAAGCTTCAGGTGGTATTGCCAGATTGGTCGTGGCTGGTGAGCACCTATATTGAGGGAACGCTCTGCTTGGAGCATTGTTTTAGACGAGGTTGAGCATAATGTAAATTCATAGTGAAATACACTCCTGGAAATTGAAATAAGAACACCGTGAATTCATTGTCCCAGGAAGGGGAAACTTTATTGACACATTCCTGGGGTCAGATACATCACATGATCACACTGACAGAACCACAGGCACATAGACACAGGCAACAGAGCATGCACAATGTCGGCACTAGTACAGTGTATATCCACCTTTCGCAGCAATGCAGGCTGCTATTCTCCCATGGAGACGATCGTAGAGATGCTGGATGTAGTCCTGTGGAACGGCTTGCCTTTCCATTTCCACCTGGCAACTCAGTTGGGCCAGCGTTCGTGCTGGACGTGCAGACCGCGTGAGACGACACTTCATCCAGTCCCAAACATGCTCAATGGGGGACAGATCCGGAGATCTTGCTGGCCAGGGTAGTTGACTTACACCTTCTAGAGCACGTTGGGTGGCACGGGATACATGCGGACGTGCATTGTCCTGTTGGAACAGCAAGTTCCCTTGCCGGTCTAGGAATGGTAGAACGATGGGTTCGATGACGGTTTGGATGTACCGTGCACTATTCAGTGTCCCCTCGACGATCACCAGTGGTGTACGGCCAGTGTAGGAGATCGCTCCCCACACCATGATGCCGGGTGTTGGCCCTGTGTGCCTCGGTCGTATGCAGTCCTGATTGTGGCGCTCACCTGCACGGCGCCAAACACGCATACGACCATCATTGGTACCAAGGCAGAAGCGACTCTCATCGCTGAAGACGACACGTCTCCATTCGTCCCTCCATTCACGCCTGTCGCGACACCACTGGAGGCGGGCTGCACGATGTTGGGGCGTGAGCGGAAGACGGCCTAACGGTGTGCGGGACCGTAGCCCAGCTTCATGGAGACGGTTGCGAATGGTCCTCGCCGATACCCCAGGAGCAACAGTGTCCCTAATTTGCTGGGAAGTGGCGGTGCGGTCCCCTACGGCACTGCGTAGGATCCTACGGTCTTGGCGTGCATCCGTGCGTCGCTGCGGTCCGGTCCCTGGTCGACGGGCACGTGCACCTTCCGCCGACCACTGGTGACAACATCGATGTACTGTGGAGACCTCACGCCCCACGTGTTGAGCAATACGGCGGTACGTCCACCCGGCCTCCCGCATGCCCACTATACGCCCTCGCTCAAAGTCCGTCAACTGCACATACGGTTCACGTCCACGCTGTCGCGGCGTGCTACCAGTGTTAAAGACTGCGATGGAGCTCCGTATGCCAAGGCAAACTGGCTGACACTGACGGCGGCGGTGCACAAATGCTGCGCAGCTAGCGCCATTCGACGGCCAACACCGCGGTTCCTGGTGTGTCCGCTGTGCCGTGCGTGTGATCATTGCTTGTACAGCCCTCTCGCAGTGTCCGGAGCAAGTATGGTGGGTCTGACACACCGGTGTCAATGTGTTCTTTTTTCCATTTCCAGGAGTGTATTTAAGTCACTTCAGATTAACTGAAGATTTACTATCCAAACCTCGAATAGTTGAAATTCGTACATGGAGATGAATTACTTTAGAGCTACCCCACCAAACGAAACTTCCCAGGTGCTGACAGAGTGGCGGAAAGGATTAGTTGGAGTTAGGCGGGCTTGTTGTACTAGTAGTAATCTTGATAAGGTGTGAGTGTGGTGTGAATGAATTCTTGTGCGTGTATTATCTTCCCTTGTCCCGTTGAATGCATTGTAGAAAATTCTGTGACGCTGAAACACGTTTCCCCTCGTGTTCTGCAACCGTATCAGAGTCTGTACCGTTCATTAAATTGGGATGTGATTTGATTTAACTAAACTGCTTTCCGCATGATTAACGGACCGCACCCAGTTTTCATGTCCTTGTGTTACTTTCCTAGGAACGCTCGATCAAATAGTAGCCACGTGGTGCACAGACATACTGAGACTAAAGGGAGCCACCAGGACTTGCGCATGATTATGTATTAAATTTTAGTAATTGTGCTATTGTAGGAATGTGTGTACGTGTCCCAATTTCCGTTCCTTTATTCCAATTGGACTTTATGCTAGTAGTGAGCAGACACCAGCGTCTAAACCGTACATGTACTCCCAATTTACGTGTGAACTTAGAAATAAATCATGTCAACTGTAATCTTTCTTCTCCCGCCTATTTACACTACTGGCCATTAAAATTGCTACGCCAAGAAGAAATGCAGATGATAAACGGGTATTCATTGGACAAATATATTATACTAGAACTGACATGTGATTACATTTTCACACAATTTGGGTGCATAGGCCCTGAGAAATCAGTACCCGGAACAACCACCTCTGGCCGTAATAACGGCCTTGATACATATGGGCATTGAGTCAAACAGAGCTTGGATGGCATGTAAAGGTACAGCTGCCCACGCAGCTTCAACACGATACCACAGTTCATCAAGAGTAGTGACTGGCGTATTGTGACGAGCCAGTTGCTCGGCCACCATTGACCAGAGGTTTTCAATTGGTGAGAGATCTGGAGAATGTCCTGGCCAGGGCAGCAGTCGAACATTTCCTGTATCCAGAAAGGCCCGTCCAGGACCTGCAGCATGCGGTCGTGCATTATCCTGTTGAAATGTCGGGTTTCGCAGGTATCGAATGAAGGGTAGAGCCACGGGTCATAACACATCTGAACTGTAACGTCCATTGTTCAAAGTGCCGTCAATGCGAACAAGAGGTGACCGAGACGTGTAACCAATGGCACCCCATACCATCACGCCGGGTGATACGCCAGTATGGCGATGACGAATACACGCTTCCAATATGCGTTCACCGCGATGTCGCCAAACACGGATGCGACCATTATGATGCTGTAAACAGA
The DNA here is from genome assembly GCF_021461385.2 of Schistocerca piceifrons. NCBI lineage: Eukaryota > Metazoa > Arthropoda > Insecta > Orthoptera > Acrididae > Schistocerca > Schistocerca piceifrons. The sequence goes on along the minus strand of NC_060138.1, from coordinate 653,563,123 downwards.
ACCTGGATTCATCCAAAAAAAAATGACGTTTTGCCATTTGTTCACCCATGTTCGTCGTTGAGTACACCATCGCAGGCGCTCCTGTCTGTGATGCAACGTCAAGGGTAACCGCAGCCACGGTCTCCGAGCTGATAGTCCATACTGCTACAAACGTCGTCGAACTGTTCGTGCAGATGTTTGCTGTAATGCAAAGGTCCCCATCTGTTGACTCAGGGATCGAGACGTGGCTGCACGATCCGTTACAGCCATGCGGATAAGATGCCTGTCATCTCGACTGCTAGTGATACGAGACCGTTGGGATCCAGCACGGCGTTCCGTATTACCCTCCTGAACCCACCGATTCCATATTCTGCTAACAGTCATTGGATCTCGACCAACGCGAGCAGCAATGTCGCGATACGATAAACCGCAATAGCGATAGGCTACAATCCGACCTTTGATAAAGTCGGAAACGTGATGGTACGCATTTCTCCTCCTTACACGAGGCATGACAACAACGTTTCACCAGGCAACGCCGCTCAACTGCTGTTTGTGTATGAGAAATCGGTTGGAAACTTTCCTCATGTCAGCACGTTGTAGGTGTCGCCACTGGCGCCAACCTTGTGTGAATGCTCTGAAAAGATAATCATTTGCATATCACTGCATCTTCTTCCTTTCGGTTAAATGTCTGTAGCATGTCATCTTCGTGGTGTAGCAATTTTAATGGCCAGTAGCGTATTAATTATCACCAGTCCCATTTATGCAGTACTTCATGTACCTAAAGTTCAATAACTGATCTTGCTTGGAGAATGAAGAGTAATTAATTTCACTAAATTGTATTAAGCCTTCCATCAACAGTCAGATTAGCTGACGAATTCCAGTTCAAAAAAAATGGTTCAAATGGCTCTGAGCACTATGGGACTCAACTGCTGAGGTCATTAGTCCCCTAGAACTTAGAACTAGTTAAACCTAACTAACCTAAGGACATCACAAACATCCATGCCCGAGGCAGGATTCGAACCTGCGACCGTAGCGGTCTTACGGTTCCAGACTGCAGCGCCTTTAACCGCACGGCCACTTCGGCCGGCCAATTCCAGTTCGAGAATCTAGGAACAGCAGTACTGGTGGCGACCCTGTTTCTTATCGTTGAGGTTTTCAATCTTAGCTGGCTTAACTACGCTCTTAAAAGGTTATGTGGGCTTGGACAGGGCACAGGAAGTAACACTTACCAGATCAGGGCTAAGTGAAGTCGCTTAGACGAACTTGGGTTTTACACACTGCCGCCAAATACCACTCAACCTTTCTGTTGCACACCACTGCCATAAGACAGAAGGGCCCGCAGGAAACACTTTCGCATGAGCTACCTGCGAAGCGTAAGCCAGAAGGCGGTGCGAAAATCCCGAGATTTCAGCCCCTCAAGCGCGAGCGCTGCAAGTCGTGAGCGGCGTCTGATAGGGGTCCGAGGAAGACTAGCCCGTAGCAGCGCCACAGCACCTAGCTGGAGTCACCTCGTGAATCTTGCGCATGTCCACTCGTACGTCTATCGTCGAGGGTGGTTATATTTAACGCAAGTGTCAATGACCACCATTCCACATCGAACATCATCTGCCACAAACCACCACACACCATCATTCGCTGCCTACCATCATTCAGTTTTCACTCTACCCCTCTGACATCACACTTTAGGCACTGCATACCTGTCTAGTGCTGCAGCAAGTATTGCATACAACGAAACCCAGAACGAAACGTTCTGTATGCTTAACAGTACAACTGACAATTTCTGACGTATAACAATTCATGTATTTAAAGTACTAGAATGATGAATAACATAATAATGAGAAAGTTAAACATGATCGTTCAGTTTCTGCAGAAAGTATCACTACCTTAACCTGAAGATCGAAAAAAAGTGGTACATCTACCTAACATCATGTAGGGCCTCCGCGAGCACGGAGAAATGCCGCATCACGACGTGGCATGGACTAATGTCTGAAGTAGTGCTGGAGGGAAATGACACATGAATTCTGCAGGCCTGTTCGTGATTCCGTAAGAAGGGGGTGGAGATCTCTTCCGAACAGCACGTTGCGAGGCATCCCAGATATGTTCAGTAAGGTTCATGTCTGGAGAGTTTGATGGCCAGCGGAACTCTTTAAACTGAGAAGAGCGTTCTTGGAGCCACTCTGTAGCAATTCTGGATGTGTGAGGTGTCGCATTGTCCTCCTCAAATTGCCCAATGCCGTCGGAATGCACAACGGACATGGATGGATGCAGGTGATCAGACAGAAAACTTACGTAATTGTCACCTATCAGAGTCGTATCTAGGTGTATCAGGGGTCCCATATCACTCCAATTGCACACACCCCAAAGCATTACAGAGCCTCCACCAGCTTGAACGGACCCTGCTGACATGCAGGGTCCATGGATTCATGAGGTTGTCTGCATACCCGTACACGTCTGTCCGCTCGATACAATTAAAAACGAGTCTCGTCCGACCAGGCAATATGTTTCCGGTCATCAACAGTCCAACGTCGGTGGTGACGGGCGCAGGAGAGGCGTAAAGCCATGTGTCGTGCAGTCTTCGAGGGTACACGAGTGGACCTTCAGTTTCTGAAGCCCACATCGATGATGTTTCGTTGAATAGTTCCCACGCTGACACTTGTTGATGGCTCACCATTGAAATATGCAGCAATTTGCGGAAAGGGTTGCACTTCTGACACGTTGAACGATTCTCTCCAATCGACGTTAGTCGCTTTCTTCCAGGATCTTTTTGCTGCCGCGGCGATGACGGAGATTTGATGTTTTACCGGATTCCTGATATTCATGGTACACTCGTGAAATGGTCGTACAGGGAAATACCCACTTCATCGCTACCTCGGAAATGCTGTGTCACGTCCCTCTTGCGCCGACTATAACACCACGTTCAAACTCTCTTGAATCTTGATAACCTGCCATTGTAGCAGCAGTAACCGATCTAACAACTGCGGGAGACACTTGTTGTCTTTGTAGGCCTTGCCGACAGCAGCGCCGTATTCTGCCTCTTTCCATATCTCTCTATTTGAATAGGCATGCCTGTACGAGTTTCTTCGGCGCTTCAGTGTATAAGTAGTCAGGAATACATATTTAGTTTCGTGTAATAAACATAAGGCAATCTCTCTAAAAAGAATGTGTGACAGCTAAGAGAAATTCTTAAAGGTTCTTGAATAAAACTAACTTAATTAAATACAACATATTTCCCATTTGCGTATATTTATTTACTTTTCTCAACATACTTACCCTGATGAACGCATTTCCCTCTCAAGGTGGGAGCGGTTTGCTGATGTCATTATTGTAAAATGTCTGCCCTCGCCTCTGTTTTAATGCACGATGGTAAGGTAAGTCATCCCTACTAAAGCCGATTATCTAATAACTACTTTTACTCATACGTCACATAACTACCAGCTGTTGTCCAATCTGGAGATTCAAATTAATCTGTAGCTGCCAACACTGCAATTATGGTAATCTGTATCGACATCTCCTACGCCTATAAAAGGAAGTATTCAAGGTATAATATTTTTAACCATATTACTGTCATCTGGTAATATACTCAAAAAGTGGACAACTGTCCGGGGGAGTTGGTTTACCCTAACTCTGTAACTAACTACATCCTCACCAGTTAAATCAATAGTTTTTGCTAATGACACGCTCCTATATATCCAAGACATCGTATTATTGTACACGGGTCATATTCGAACTGAACAACCAATAGCACAAACACATAAGCATAGGGGGAATAAAGTAGATGGTGCTGGCTACAGTATTATTAACAAAAAAGCGTTACTTAGTAGCAAAAAACACCCCATACTTGTTCTTATTACAATAACATCAGCAAATGTTGGACGTTAAGAGTGTAGCATGAAGCCGCCTCTCACATACCGTTAGAGCTCCAACAACACAATGTTATCGATCACAAATCACAAGTCAGGCAATATCGGAGTCTAATACCTCTGAGAGGAACGGTTGCAGAGCGTATCTACTCAGTGATATTTTATAAAGTCGATTGTGCTAGGAGAAAAAATGTTCTGAGACAGATATGTAGAAACTTGGGTCATGTTTGCCATCGTGTTGGGACTCATTAAAAAAATTCTGACAGCGTATGCAGTGTTGCATTATGATGGATGTATCACAAGACAGACTCATACACTCTATCCTTCGAGGAAGAGGAAAGAACTATGATCAACCTATGTTTTTTTATAAGGTTGCTGACCAACTTCCTAGCAGTGACTCGTTTGTCACTGTAACACACTCCTTACGAAGCGGATGACTTCTACGTGTAATAATTCTTTGGAACTGTACGTGTGTAAGCATTGGATTGGTAGCTAAAGATAGACTTCTATGGGAGTGGCTGTTTACTCCTAAACATGTTATGTACGTGATAAATAATTATTGATTCGATGAACAATCGTAGCTACCACCATACTGACATTAGCACTGCGTTGTGGAAAAGTGTGCGAGGTAAAGGACGAGTTGTGGCGCCCTGGAAATACACTCCTGGAAATGGAAAAAAGAACACATTGACACCGGTGTGTCAGACCCACCATACTTGCTCCGGACACTGCGAGACGGCTGTACAAGCAATGATCACACGCACGGCACAGCGGACACACCAGGAACCGCGGTGTTGGCCGTCGAATGGCGCTAGCTGCGCAGCATTTGTGCACCGCCGCCGTCAGTGTCAGCCAGTTTGCCGTGGCATACGGAGCTCCATCGCAGTCTTTAACACTGGTAGCATGCCGCGACAGCGTGGACGTGAACCGTATGTGCAGTTGACGGACTTTGAGCGAGGGCGTATAGTGGGCATGCGGGAGGCCAGGTGGACGTACCGCCGAATTGCTCAACACGTGGGGCGTGAGGTCTCCACAGTACATCGATGTTGTTGCCAGTGGTCGGCGGAAGGTGCACGTGCCCGTCGACCTGGGACCGGACCGCAGCGACGCACGGATGCACGCCAAGACCGTAGGACCCTACGCAGTGCCGTAGGGGGCCGCACCGCCATTTCCCAGCAAATTAGGGACACTGTTGCTCGTGGGGTATCGGCGAGGACCATTCGCAACCGTCTCCATGAAGCTGGGCTACGGTCCCGCACACCGTTAGGCCGTCTTCCGCTCACGCCCCAACATCGAGCAGCCCGCCTCCAGTGGTGTCGCGACAGGCGTGAATGGAGGGACGAATGGAGACGTGTCGTCTTCAGCGATGAGAGTCGCTTCTGCCTTGGTGCCAATGATGGTCGTATGCGTGTTTGGCGCCGTGCAGGTGAGCGCCACAATCAGCACTGCATACGACCGAGGCACACAGGGCCAACACCCGGCATCATGGTGTGGGGAGCGATCTCCTACACTGGCCGTACACCACTGGTGATCGTCGAGGGGACACTGAATAGTGCACGGTACATCCAAACCGTCATCGAACCCATCGTTCTACCATTCCTAGACCGGCAAGGGAACTTGCTGTTCCAACAGGACAATGCACGTCCGCATGTATCCCGTGCCACCCAACGTGCTCTAGAAGGTGTAAGTCAACTACCCTGGCCAGCAAGATCTCCGGATCTGTCCCCCATTGAGCATGTTTGGGACTGGATGAAGCGTCGTCTCACGCGGTCTGCACGTCCAGCACGAACGCTGGTCCATCTGAGGCGCCAGGTGGAAATGGCATGGCAAGCCGTTCCACAGGACTACATCCAGCATCTCTACGATCGTCTCCAAGGGAGAATAGCAGCCTGCATTGCTGCGAAAGGTGGATATACACTGTACTAGTGCCGACATTGTGCATGCTCTGTTGCCCGTGTCTATGTGACTGTGGTTCTGTCAGTGTGATCATGTAATGTATCTGACCCCAGGAATGTGTCAATAAAGTTTCCCCTTCCTGGGACAATGAATTCACGGTGTTCTTATTTCAATTTCCAGCAGTGTATTATATGTTCGGAGTTGGGGCGGCCGCACGGGCCGCTCCGCCAGCCGTGGGACGCTCGGCAGGCCGAACACGTGGTGCCGGACGCTGGCCGAAGCAAGAGGCGTCCAGTGGCCGCGTGGCTGGGAATTCCACGTTGACGCTGTGACGAGGACGGTGCTTTGTATCGGTGAAGGAGATTTCTATGCCGGGAGTGCCAAAGAAGGCGGACTTTGTGAAACCTTAATGCAGACATTTCACAGTTCGTATAGAAATTAATAGTAACCAGAGGAATCATGACACCTAAAAAAAAAGCATATACATTGCCATTATTTGCACGACTATTCTGATGGTGTAATCAGATAGAGAGAGTGACACATAAAAAATCTTTTTCATGTTAATAACTAAATCTTTATTGGACAGTAATTAGTTCATAAATAATTTCAATGTCGTCGTCTTCTTCTGCTGCGACAGCCATAACCTCCTCGTGCTCGTCAGGGAGGAGTTACCATGGTGGCAGCAGCGTCTCCACTGTAAATAATAATGACCTGAAGTTAGCTCCATAAATCACACACACACACAAGCACCGAAAACAAATGCATTGACTATCGTTCAGGGGAATCTGCTCTGATTCTAGAATAGGAACACTAGATCGGCACAATCTGTAACATAGCTCCTTCGAGAGGCTCGTGCCACTGACTTAGAATTAGAACACCGATTTATTTAATAACGTACTGATGCAGCTTTTACATAGTCATCACAAGGAGGATGAACATAGGTACTTTACGAACAGACCTCATGACGATGTTTCTGCTTAGGACATCGAATGCATTGTGATGGGAGCGTGCTCATCATTATATCCATCACAAAATATTTCCGACAGTCTCACCAATTTGTGGGGTGCTGTGTGTGTATAGTGGAGAGTAACTTCTGTATTTACTACTTGTAAAATGGGGTGGCCGAAAGAATCCGCTGTAACGCCTTATGTACACTGAAGAGCCAAAGAAACTGGTACACCTGCCTAATATCGTGTAGGGCCCCGTGAACACACAAAACTGCCGTAACACAGCGTGCCATTGACTCGACCTATGTCTGAAGTCGTGCTGCAAGGGACTGACACATGAATTCTACAGGGCTGTACATAAATCCGTAAGAGTACGAGTGGGTGGAGATCTCTTCTGAACAGCACGTTGCAAGGCATCCCAGATATGCTCAATAATTTTCAAGTCTGGGGAGTTTGATGGGCAGCGGAAGTGTTTAGAATCAGAAGAGTGTACCTGGAGACAATCTATAGCAATTCTGAGCGTGTGGAGTGTTGCATTGTCTTCCTGGTATTGCCCAAGTGCTTCGGAATGCACAAATCGACGTGGATGAACGCAGGTGATCATACAGAATGCCTACGTGCGTACCACCTGTCAGAGCCGTTTCTAGAGATATCAAGGGCCCCATATCACTCCAACTGTACACGTCCCACACCATTACAGAGCCTCCACCAGCTTCAACAGTCCCTGCTGACATGCAGGGTCCATGGATTCATGAGGTTGTCTCCATATCCGTGCACGTCTGTCCACTCCATACAACTTGAAACGAGACTCGTCCGACCAGGCAACATGTTTCCAGTCATCAACAGTCCAATGTCGGTGTTGACGGGCCAAGGCGAGGCGTAAAACTTTGAGTCGTGCAGTCATCAAGGGTACATCGTTGAGTAGTATCTACGCAGACACTTGTTGGTGGCCCAGCATTGAAAACTGCAGCAATTTGCGGAAGGTTTGCACTTCTGTCACGTTGAACGATTCTCTTCAGTCGTCGTTGGTCCCGTTCTTGCAGGATGTTTTTGCGGTCTCAGCGATGTCGGAGATTTTGTGTTTTACAGGGTTCCTTATATTCAAGGTACACTCGTGAAATAATCGTACGGGAAAATCCCCACTTCAATGCTACTTCGGAGATGCTGCGTCCCATCGCTCCTGCGCCGACTACAACACCACGTTCTAACTCATTTAAATCTTGATAACCTGTCACAATAGCGGCAGTAACCGATCTGACAACTGTGCCAGACACATGTTGTCTTATATAGGCGTTGCCGCCGGCAGCGCTGTATTCTGCTTGTTTACATATCTGTTATCTGAATATGCATGCCTATACCAGTTTCCTTGGCGCTGCAGTCTATAACGCAAAACACTTCAGTTTACGCGAGGGACCATTTAAAACCGCTGAAAAACGCAAAGGTGGAATTAAGTGATTGTTAAAGAATAATACCATCAACCATCGTTAGATTATAAGCTGGGAAACTGCAATCAACCTCGCGAACTTCAGAGTTATTGCAGAAACTTTTCCTGCAAAAACACGTTTATAACTGATTATGGTTTGAGGATGAGCACTCGTAATGACGACTTATCTGTCAAATTTCGAATTATCTGTATGTACTGGGATTTTCTACATTCGCACTCCTGTATAGCGAACTGCTGAAATCGATTCTGAACATATGCTTGATAAGTAGCATGTAAGAGAGGGCGTTTATGTAGAGTAGAAGATCGAAGGGGCTATGTTTGTACAGAGTGATGTAAAAACTAAGTCAGAGCTGTCAGCTACGATTGCCCGCTCGGCATTCACCAAATCCAGCAGGGTCAACGGTGCGTCGTTTGCACTACGTTGGAGAGCTACTAGTAAAGTAAGTAAGTAATAGAAATCGAATCAGCATTGCTATTAGAAGCGACAGCCATTGTCGGTATGCTGAGCTGAGTTGGAGGATGGTGTTGAAAACGTTTTATATCCTTTCTGGAGGCATAATAACGACATGTATCCAATCCCTTCCAAGCTATCATGACTAGTTGATTTCATCATCACAAATATTTTAAAAGCATGCTCACCGTCACAACTGTTATACTTCAACGTATATGTCATGTAATTAACTCACTGCATATCTCCTGCGGTACATCTGAATCGATCGCCAACGTGTGGCACATGTCATCAAACATAGATCTTAAAAATATCGAGTGACCAAAATCAGAACCATCACATCTCTATCTCAATGTTTTCATTATCCCAAGTTAATACGATATCAAGGAGCTTTAAAATTCACAATACACATACAGATTACACCACTCCAACACAACCCCTCAGTCTATGGTCGGTTTCCTAGCATATCTAGTGTCAAAGCAGGTAGCACATATTCATCACGTCCACAAACCACGTCTAGAACAATTTAATTGCCATGTTGCCACATCTATGGTTCAAATGGCTCTGAGCACTATGGGACTCAACTTCTGAGGTCATTAGTCCCCTAGAACTTAGAACTAGTTAAACCTAACTAACCTAAGGACATCACACACAGCCATGCCCGAGGCAGGATTCGAACCTGCGACCGTAGCGGTCTCGCGGTTCCAGACTGCAGCGCCTAGAACAGCACGGCCACTTCGGCCGGCGCCACATCTATCATCCACTGGGAGAGGGGACGATGGTGGCCGCCATCTTGGATGAATTGGGTGATAGAGCAGACTGACGTCACTTAAGCGTTATTCCATTACTAGTAGCATCTATGAGTCAGTGGTCTGTGGACATAACATTTCTGAAATGGACTAGCCTGCGCGAAGTCCCAACCTGAACCCATAGAACACATCTGGAATGAGTTAGAATACTGAATTCGCTCCAGACCCCAGCGTCCCACTTTTGTGATTTCGGCTCTTGAAGACGAATAGGGTGCTATTCCTCATTCAGTCATCTTGTTGTGTACCAAGGGTTTGGACAATTTTGAAAGAGTAATGTTGAAGCAGAGAAATAGAACGGCCGTTTGTTTGGAGGTTGCATCTGTCTGGTGATTAGAGAGAAGAGTTAGTTACTTCTGGGCAGTGAGATGGGGTGGTTCTCTCTCTCTCTACTGAGAAGGGGTGTATGAAAATACTAGTAGCATCTGACGTATATATGTAGGACAGATGGAGTGTGCATTTTTTTGTACACACGGGAGATGGCAGCATTAGCAGCCGAAGGTATATAAAGCGCGTCGCGGGATGCGGAAAATAGTGCCATTGTTGTCATAATGCGGGAACGGAATGAGTTAGTGTATCTGACGTCCAAAAGGGCATGATCATTGGCTTGTGGGCCAACGGTGGAAGCATATCCGACATGGCAAAGTTTTTAAATTGTTAGCGTGCCACTGTGGTTAAAGTGTACAGTGCATGACAAAATGGCGTTATCCAAAATCGGCACCGAGGCAACTGTGGTGCACCACAGCCAAAGATGATGGAAGTGTACGACAGCTGTGGAGATGGGGCAAACAGACGTGCAACTGTTGAGCAACTGACCGTCCATATGAACCAAGGGGCTACCAACAGTGTCTCCTCACCGACTGTTCAGCGAACGTTTCTTCGTTTGGACCTCTGCAGCGGGTGCCGGTTTCATGCAGTCAGCAGACTGCTCTTCATCGGTGAGGAAGGCTGGAATTTGCACGCCAGCACGCAACTGAACGTCAACTGATGGGATTGGTGGCCTGTTCAGACGAATGAACGATGGCCGACACCCCTTAACAATCGTCGGAAGGGACCATCCTCGAGGAGGGAGCATTGTGGTCTGAGGAATTTTCGTGACATTTGTTGGGTGATTTCGTCATTCTGGAAGGGAAAATGGATGAAAACAACATACATCTATCCTTTGGGCTATGTTCACCCCTACATGGAGTTTACTTTTCCTTGACACGATGCCATCTATCAGCAGGACAATGGAAACAGTCACACAACTCGGTGTCTATGTGCGTGGTTCGAGGAGCATCAAGATCAGTGTACCGAATTCTGCTGGCCACCAAACTCCCGAGATTTAAACTCAGCCGAGAATCTGTGGGACTACCCGATCGGGCTGTTCGCGCCAGGGAACCTTAGGAGAGGACCCCAGCGTAGCTGGCCACGCCACTGGAGTCAGCATGGCTTCATATCCATGTCAGTACCTTCCAGAACCTCACTGACTCTCTTTCTGCATGTCTCGCAGCGGTCCACACTGGAACAGGTGGTTATCCTGTTTTTTGACGGGTGGTCATACTAATGTGACCAGATTGTATTTTGAACTGTTCCTAAAGTAGGCTACTTGTGTTTCAGAGAAATTTTGGACTTAAGTGCGTAAATAATTTTGTTTATATGTGTAACAGACATGTCTATAGATCTTATTTTTGCTGGTAGATAACTGAGAGTAGTACACGGCAGCCTCTTCAGATGACGCGGACTAACAACCCAGAAGATTTTAACTTTAGCGACAACGGCCACGTGTGCCTGCAGACTTTCATTAAATATTCTGCTTTTTTAAATTTCCTGTGGAGGCTTGCTTTCAATTAAGAGGTTTTATCTAAAGATCGTTCTCCAGAATAAGTATCTTGATTGTAAATTGTATATGAATGTCTTAAGGGGAAGTTTACTATCTTTTGGTTCAAAAAATCGATTTTTTAAACTGTATTTTTGGATCCATAAGAGTGTTTAGAATCCGCACCTGAACGGTTTTTCCAAATACGGTACGGAAATGTTTGTAATTCGCGGTTGAACAAAAAAATGCAACTGCCTGAAGTCGGCCTTTTTCACGCATCCGTTTTTTTCCTTCGGAGGACGAGTTATTGTACCGGTGCTTGGGAGGAAACACACAAAATTCAAATGAACGTGTATTTGGAAGTTATCTCGGCAAGCATTTGAATTCTGGTGCGAAGACTGTGGAGATTGCGACTTTCCTGGCAGTGAGCAGCTTCAACGAAGGGTATTCAGCGATTCTGAAGACCATGACAACGATAGACGTCACACTGGGACTCTATTAGACGCAGTTCGCCAAGCATTCGGACATACCACCGGATTCAAGGGGCCGAAAACCGCTTCTCACCGGCCGTACGAGCGGCTCTGGAGCAGTGCAGGATGGGCCAGATCGAGCAGAACGCCCTCTATGAGGAAGAGAAAGGACTAGTTTATGGACCCGGAATAGCAGACTGAACATTCGTTGCATAATATTGCATTTAAATGTAGTCAAAACTTCAAAGGCGTTTTTCTCGAAATGACGAATTTTTTTAATGCGCGGTATGGTAACATCAAATCTACTGAACCGATTGGCATGATTCTTTGTTTCCGACGAAGCTAACTAAATTGTCTAGGAGTTGTACAACTTTTATTCCTATCCATCAACCATAAATATTTTTACTTGGCCGACGACGTCGAAAAATCGATGAAAGAAACCCTTTTTTCCAAATGGCCGCCATTTTGTTTCTTATGGTTCAAATAACTTAAGCGAGATAGAACTCCTAAAGAATCGTATATACTTCGCTAACGTCAACTCAATTTTGATTTCAGACAAGCCAGCTGACCTGTAACATACCGCGCGTGGAGATCTACGTCGAAATTTTCTTTCGTTCTGAAGGCACTTGCGCCTTTGCTCTTCGACATTTCCGGTCGAAAAATTTCCAGTTTGTAGAGGAAATATCAATAAACATTTTGACCAAATTTGACATTCATATCTATAACAAATCCTGAGAAAAAAATTCTCGAAGAACATTCTTTTTTCGGGTCAAAGATAGTAAACGTGCCCTTAACTTGTTTTATTAAAAAAGGAGTCATGGCTGCTTTCCATAAAGATATCCTTGCTTAAAGATTTAAACTGGAGCTCAACTGAGTTTCTTGTTCCTTTAAATCTTTGTTTCAGTGAAATGATAATAGTATTAGGTACTGTTAAAGTAATTTCTCCAAGTGTTGTATTCCAAGGAAAGAGTAAAAATTTTGATGGTTTTAAGAAAATATAAGTTGTTGGAAACTTGGTGGTGTGTCTATACTTTCCCTGATCAGCCATTGTCAATATACAGTACGGTCACAACTGAAAGGATCCCCAGATATGTTCAAGCTGATGTAAACGTGAAGAATGGACAGAACCCGTGTTAAAGGACGGAATCAGTAGGTACGCATGTACATACAAACAAACGTTTACAGTTTCAGAAGAATTGTATGATTTATTCAAGAGAAAGAGCTTCACAACTTGAGCAAGTCAACAACACATTGGTTCACCTCTGTCTCTTATGCAAGCAGTTATTCGGCATGGCAGGGATAGAGACGTTGGATCTCCTCCTGGGGGATATCGTGCCAAATTCTGAGCAGCTGGTAGTTATATCGTCTAAATCCCGAGATGGTTGGAGGGCCCAACCCATAATCCTGCAAACATTCTCATTTGGGGAGAGATCCGGCGATCTTGCTAGCCAACGTAGGGTTTAGCAACCACGAAGATAAGAAGTAGAAACTCTCGCTGTATGCGAGCAGGCATTATCTTGCTGAAATGTAAGCCGAGGATGGCTTGCCGTGAAGAGCAACAAAACGGGACGTACAATATCGTTGACGTGGTGCTGTGCTGTAAGGGTGTCGCGGATGACAACCGAAGGGGTCCTGCTATGAAATAAAACGGCACTCCAGTCCGTCATTTCCGGCTGTCAGGCTGCTTGGCTGGTAACAGTCGGCGTGCTATCAACAACTCTGTTAATCGATGCCTAGCTGAATAAGTGCTTGCTTAAGTACAAGAAGAGTGACTCTTCTAAGAGTTTGCGCTTTGAACCTTTCCTGGGAGAACAGTATTAGATTCCGATGCACCACTGCGGGTTTACTGTATACCTTGGACCTTCACATTGACGATGAAACACAGAAATTGCATCGGGATTGAATACAAAAGACACAATGTCGACTTAAGTACAAGAAGAGTGACTCTCCTAAGGGTTTGCGCTTTGAGCCTTTCCTGGGAAAACAGTATTGGATTCCGATGCACCACTGCAGGTTTACTGTATCTCTTAGACCTTCACATTGACGACGTAACACAGAAATTGCATCGGGATTGAATACAAAAGACACAGTGCCGACTTAAGTCACAGAGGTGGATCAACGTCTTGTTGACTTGCTCAATTTGTGAAGCTCTTTCTCCAATGTGTGATACTTTGTAGGAAATATTTTCCCTCATTTACGACTCACCCAGTATACATAGTCCCTGTACAGGGTGAGGTGCTGAAATCATTCACCTCAAATTGCTTTTGGCCATTTAAAAACTTTTTAATCTTTCATCAGTTTGAGATGTAACACGTCTGGGGGTACAGATGGGTGGGGTTCCTTTAAGTGGATGTCGATCCTGACTGTTGCTTGACCGTGCGCCCTGTCCACACCGCATACCTGATAATCCCGCGGCGGTCGTATTGTTCTGCTCCACACTGCTGCTGGCTAGCCTGAAATTATCTATCGAAATATGCAAGCGGGTTTAGGGGAGCCGCTCAACGTTAAAACACAACACTGTTCTACGTCTGGTACGAACAAATGTATTCTGAGACGATAGGAAATCACAGGTTGCACTGTTTACACTCTATGTCGTAAATGTTTATCCCAATTAACAATCTTGATGATTATCTGTCCACAATATCACTTGGACATGCGTACGCGTACCGAACATGGCGCGGATGATTGTTGATGATGCGAAAGCCAAATAATCGAACGAAAGTTCTTACGCTCGCCACGCATACACAGATTTCTTTTGACATTAGTAATGATATAACACTGTCCGTAAAGTTGATTTTTCAGTTCTCAATTCTCACTTGTACGAGCGTGCGCGTAACCGCCATGCGAGGCTGATTGTTGATAATGCGGAACGTGGTGATCGAACGCACGTTCTCACGCTCGCTAAAAGTCACTGGCACTTGACTGCACTCTTTTATGGTAACTAATTTTTACTAATTCACACCAGTTCATTCTGGGAGACCGGACACGGCACGGATGATGGACACTGTACAGTACGACACGCAACGAGAGGATACACAATGTCTTATCGGCGGCACTGCTCATTTTAATTGCTTCTTGACGTACTTTCCTCTGAACCATTTCCGTATTTCATAACTTTGCTGTAATGGCACTTGTAGCAACACTTCAACTTCCATACTAACAATGCCTCTCACACGCAGAGCTACACCTAACACAACATAACAATTCCGTGACACGCGCTCGACTCGACAGACGTGGCTGCCCGCAAAGATACTCCACAACTAAGCCAGCGATATGACAATACGCTTACAATCAGCAGTAAACCATGGTTCATGACACAAACAGAAATGTGTTCTCGCATCTTCTTTAATAACCATGATAGCGGCATAATTTTTTTAATGGACCTCTGCTATTGTTTTACCGTCAGAATAGCAGATCTCGACTATCACAAAGTAAATGGTATAACTCTTTCGTAGATCTGACAAGAAATCACGGAGTAAAGTCAATTGAATATAGCGAGTGTTGTGTTTTTGCTGCGGCCGTTGAATGCTCTGCTACTTCATTTGTTGCGTTTCTTCGCAGCATTGTGATTTAACGTATTTTACAAGTTACCTCAATCGTTTACTGATACTAGCTTTCTGGCAGCTATGGGCCATGTTTTCAGAATTCACAGAATTAAATCTTGCCGCTGCATATCACCTACTGCTTTTTTGTGATTTCCTGTTGAGTATCTCTTCTATACTTAATCTTCCTGTACGTCTCGATAAAGCTCTACTCCCGTTTCCTGTCTCCACTACCAGTCTGCGGAAGACCTCTAGTTATTTTTTAGTTTAATCTTTATCCAACGGTAACTTTAAAATTCTGAATATCACTGATTTAAAGAATGGGATGACATGAGGTTGCGCTGACTATCACTTTTTTTTTAATATCTTCAACATTTCGCGGCCCTGTCAGCAACTGTATAAATATTAATTGTAATTTTAATAACTAACAGCCTCAGTTGCACAGTTTACCTAGAATTTGCATAGGTTTCAGTCGGGATAACCGAACCTTCTTCAGAATAACAGTAACTACTGTTTGTCCAATATGGACAACTAATAACAGTAACTACCGTTTGTTCACTATGGACGAACGGTAGTTACTGTTATTGTGAAGAAGGTTGGGTTATCCCTACTGAAACCTAGGTAAATTCTAGGTAAACGGTGCAACTGAGGCTGTTGGTTATTAAAATTAAAATTTACATTGGTCTTTCGAAGTTTTCCGGTGTAAATCTGTTTTATCGTTACCGTCATTTTTAATGTTTATGTTTTTGCTTCTGCCTCGCTGCACTGACAAGTTAATTTTAGAGTGCACGTCATGCATGTTAATAGCCACTTTGTTTCATCGGTATTATCTTTAAGTTTTGGTGGCTGAAACTTCTATTACGAACCATTAACCACACACTAAATTATTCTCGACCCCAAATTAGTAATATATTAACTGAACGTCATAACTGAATTATGAATCATGTCGCGATAATGGCATATAGCTTGCGCAACGCATGAGCAGTATCATCATATGCGACAACTGTAAAGCAGCCTTTCTGGCTGCCGTAGACAGTTGTCGAAGCCTGCGACACGTACCTCTGAAGTAAACAATGTACCTATGTGACAAACATCATAAGCTAACAACAATGAGTGGAGCCACAGTAGATACGACTCTCAGTGTGTTAGAAGTGATAAATAAATAAATAAACCAACAAATCGAAATGTTTTGCAAGGTTAGTCATTTAATTAATTCATGGGTCACGTAATAATGAAACCAATCTCAAACCCTGAATACAGCCCGTAAACTGAAGCTACACATGAGGTGAAATAGTTAAAGATGAGTACGGTATCGATGAAAGTCGTGCATATGTCGGTATAAATACTCAGATTACGGGAGATCCGAAAACTTGCTGATATGTAACTTTTTAGTAAACAATAACCTGCAACTAGGTCACAGGATTGCCTGATCCACTATCGCGTTCTTTGGAACCTCAACAGTCAAATATGACTTTCATGTTGATATGGAAGGCAAAGGCTACTCTCTTGCTTTTTTTGGTCCATTGAGCTTTGTGTATTAAGTTATTTATTAGCACTGTGTTCTATCACCCCGCGTATATCCTCCCAGGGTACCGCAGGAACTCTAGTGTGCTAAAGGGATGCAGTTACTGTGGTCTATCTCATCGACCACAGTGCTAAAATGGCTGAAGATGAAGCCGTAATTGCTGCGACACCTGTAGAAAATAAAGTTAAATCAACAGATGCAGTTGAGTGGAAGAAAAATAGTAAGAGAGTAGCCCTTGTTCTCCATATGAAAATATTTCCCAGGTGATATTTGCACTTCAAGCTCTATAGAAGCAAGAAGTTAATTAAATTTATGTATTAACATGTTGAACTATTGTACTGAAACACGTTGGTTGGTTGGTTGTTTCGGGGAAGGAGACCAGACGGCGAGGTCATCGGTCTCATCGGATTAGGGAAGGACGGGGAAGGAAGTCGGCCGTGCCCTTTGAAAGGAACCATCCCGGCATTTGCCTGGAGCGATTTAGGGAAATCACGGAAAACCTAAATCAGGATGGCCGGACGCGGGATTGAACCGTCGTCCTCCCGAATGCGAGTCCAGTGTCTGAAACACGTGATACTGTTCTTGTTGAATTATATATTCCACCAGAACAGCCTCTCATCCTCAGGTTGTACATGAACTACATTATTGGTCCCCCCCCCCCCCCCCCTCATCAAAATACATACAGCCTCTTGTCTTTGTCAGCTGTCCAAGAAACCTTAAAAGTTCTCCTATCAGCAGATTAAGGTACATCACACTGCCCACGCAACTCTGTCAACAGTGTTCTCTCATTAAAACATATCCAGCAGCATGTCTTGGTCAACTGCATCACGAAAAGGTCTCCTTTCCAAAAAATAATATGCAGTTATAACATGCTTTTGCCTTACATTAATTTAGAACACGGTCCAATAGTCAGTGCACGTTCGTGACATACTCGTATAGGCCGCAAAAATCCTCATCTAACCGCTGCACGTGCTCACCGCACAGCATGCGTCGCGCCCAATACCGCGTTGTTCCGCCAATCACCGCAGCATTGGAGACCTCACAAACGACGTGTCCTATGCTGTGCTAGACTTAAATGTATTGACGGTAGAACTTGAAACGTTTCGTTGACCGTTGATGTTGACATGACAATCGGGATATCTTAGTGGGAGAAGTCCAACGGCCGCGCCGCGATGGATACGCCGGCGCTGATCAGATCATCGAAGTTAACCACCGTCGGGCGTGCCCCGTTTATTGAAAGGGTGACCGTCTGGTATAACAATATCACCTATAATTACGTGAAATGGGCAGTATAACTTGTATATGATATTCAAAAGAATTAACTGTTACTTAAAATATTTCTGAAAAGTCCCTCTTTGACGGTAACGTTATGGGAAAACTCGGGTTACTAATCTTTTGTTTAATCTCAATTACTTTCGTAAAAGTCAACAACAATAATAATACTGTTAACTTTAATTTACTTTTGAACTGGAAAATAGTTACTGCCCACAGTTAGCTTGGAAACGATTCGTTTGGTATTTTACTGACCTTGTAAAGAAATGAAGTTTACTTTCATAATAATTACACTCAGAAAAATTATCATACTTCGGGAGAAATAAATGACTGCAGGTTCTAATAAATGTAATATGTGAATAGTAATTAGACATAAAATGGCTTTTGAAATAAATGGGAACTAAACAACAAGCTTTCGTATTTAATTTTCTCACTTTTAAGGAACGAAATCGATTTTTTCTTTTTATTTAAAATTAGGCAGGATCTTTAGATAAAATAGTTGTAATAAGCAGTTTATATTTTATGCTTAATAGACATTCGGTCTACATACTTAAATAACACTTTTATTAGTAGAGCTCAGTGGCAAACACCTAATTCCATCCAGGACCTAATAATACGAGAGCAAGAGCACAAAATAACAAGAGAGCGAGAGGACAAGAGAGTTTTTCACATTCATACTTGACCTTTTATAATATTCTGATAGTGTTATCTTTGCGTAATTTTTACCTCAATACTAGTTACAAGGTTCATGCATCACCACATTACATGGATGTTGGAACCCATAAAACTAAATATGTCTAACATTTATCTTGGAGGGAGAGGGGAATCCGGAAAGGCTGTCTGTGGCACAACACCGAATACGCCGCGTATTGTTGGCGATTTTCCCTTTGCTTTCACGGTAGAGGGGAAAGGAGGGGTGGTGTCGTAAACTCGCTGATAACCTGTCTTTGCGCCAGTGTTTTGGATTAAATTCGAAACCTCTCCGCCATGTCTCATGAAGTGACAAATTCGGCACTATTGATGGTGATCTGTCCGTCAGATGGGGCCGTTAAGCTCTGCGACCCCATTGGTGCTATTTGAGACGAATAGCATACGTGCCGTGCCGGGTTGTCACCTACTCTCAACAATTGCGCAACACAAAACTCTCACCATTCGCAAAGTGAAGCTGTCTACGGTTGCGAACGATGGAAAATACCTTTTCAGTTCAGGCCGCTGAACCTGTTCGGAATCTCCCAACCATTCGTGCCACATGGGGAAAATTGCTCATGTAGAACCCGAAGACGGATTAAGCAGATGGAACTAGACTACTGGCCATTAAAACTGCTACACCAAGAAGAAATGCAGATGATAACGGGTATTCATTGGACATAAATATTATACTAGAACTGACATGTTATTACATTTTCACGCAATTTGGGTGCATATATCCTGAGAAATCAGTACCCAGAACAACCACCTCTGGCCGTAATAACGACCTTGATACGCCTGGGATGGCGTGTACAGGTAGAGCTGCCCGTGCAGCTTCAACACGATACCACAGTTCATCAAGAGTAGTGACTGGCGTATTGTGACGAGCCACTTGCTCGGCCACCATTGAACAGACGTTTTCAGTTGGTGAGAGATCTGGAGAATGTGCTGGCCAGGACAACAGTCGAACATTTTCTGTATCCAGAAAGGCCCATACAGGACCTGCAACATGCGGTCGTGCATTATCCCGCTGAAATGTAGGGTTTCGCTGGGATCGAATGAAGGGTAGACCCACGGGTCGTAACACACCTGAAATGTAACGTACACTGTTCAAAGTGCCATCAACGCGAACAAGAGGTGACCGAGTCATGTAACCAATGGCACCCCATACCATCACGTCGGGTGATACGCCAATATGGCGATGACGAATACACGCTTCCAACGTGCGTTCACCGCGATGTCGCCAAACACGGATGCGACCATCATGATGCTGTAAACAGAACCTGGATTCATCCGAAAAAATGACGTTTTCCCATTCGTGCACACAGGTTCGTCGTTGAGTAAACCATCGCAAGTGCTCCTGTCTCTGAAGTAGCGTCAAGGGTAACCGCAGCCATGGTCTCCGAGCTTATAGTCCATGCTGCTGCTAACGTCGTCGAACTGTTCGTGCAGATGGTTGTTGTCTTGCAAAAGTCCCCATCTGTTGACTCAGGGATCGAGACGTGGCTGCACGATCCGTTACAGCCATGCGGATAAGATACCTGTCATCTCGACTGCTAGTGATACGAGGCCGTTGGGATCCAACACGGCGCTCCGTATTACCCTCCTGAACCCACCGATTCCATATTCTGCTAACAGTCATTGGATCACGACCAACGCGAACAGCGATGTCGCGATACGATAAGCCGCAATCGCGATACGCTACAATCCGACCTTTATCAAAGTCGGAAACGTGATAGTACGCATTTCTCCTCCTTACACGAGGCATCACAACAACGTTTCACCAGGCAACGCCTGTCAACTGCTGTTTATGTATGAGAAATCGGTTGGAAACTTTCCTCATGTCAGCACGTTGTAGGTGTCGCCACCGGCGCCAACCTTGTGTGAATGCTCTGAAGAGCTAATCATTTGCATATCACAGCATCTTCTTCCTGTCGGTTAAATTTCGCGTCTGTAGCACGTCATCTTCGTGGTGTACCAATTTTAATGGCCAGTAGTGTATATCACGTGCCTGATTGCAGTAATTCAGCAAACACTGATGCAAAATGAAAAAAAAAAATGCAAAACCAAGAAGGAGTTGTACGACGTAAACTAAAGTTTGTAAACGTGTTTCTACATCTGAAAGATGATGTATATTCAGATTTCGCGCCAATCGCACAAGAGCGGCGATAGTAGCGCCGCTATGGAGTTGTAAATAAGTTTTCCTGTGAATACTCTCTGTAACGGTCGTGAGCGCTGGTTACCTTCGAGTGAAACCTAGTGGTCAAGGGAAGGCAGGATTCGGTTACGATTGTAGACGGGGCCGTAATCAGTTACTATTGGTTGCCTCTTATAGCTATACACATTTATTTTAAACCATTAATTCCAGACTCAACAATAAATAAAAATACCACGCGTTATTAATGAAGGAATAAATAACTGTGTAAATAAAAGAGTTTTCAGTGAGTTAAAATTTAGCAAGTCACCATTAAATACAGATACAGCAGATAATGTTTTAAAAGCAAGCCAATGTGATCTGGGCAGAAGGCCTTACACGCCAGGAATGGCAATAAATTAAGAATTGTTTAAGAACTCGCTGCAGTTTTCAACTTACAGATATTGAAATATTAAAGGTAAGTCGCCACAAACACAGCAGAAGGCATCAGACGCCAGGAATGACAGTAAATAAGGTTTTAAGGCTTACTGCTAAAATAAAAACACCCAATTAGAATTTTAAGACAGATGACCACAATCACGGCTGAAGGTCTTACACGTCAGGAACGGCAATAATATAAAAAATGTAGAAACCTGTGTTTAGTGCGCCCGGAACGAGAAAGGAATCACTATCACCAGAGTTGAAGAATTCCCAGCCGGCCTACAAACAAGAAAGCTGTGAAAACTACACGCCTTACCGGACAGCAGCAGCAAGGCGAGGAAACGTACACTGCCGTTAGATACACTAACCCCCAGGGCAGGTAACTGGGTCGTTAGCGGCCATCATGCAAGAAAAATTAGCGCTGGTTGAACTTAACAAATTGTAACAAGTTGAACGCAGTAAATAGTAAAAAGAAGTCGAGGAAAGCTAATCAGATCCTCCTTCCCCAAGCACTCCACTCGCTGCTATTCTTCTCTGCGACACTACGAGCAGCAACACGAACCCAAGTCACTGGAAAATCGCGAGATATCACAATGGTAGAGGTTGCTCTACTTGGATTGAAATGCACTCATCTTAAAGCTTACTGGATCCGGTTTACGACGAGGTCGTGCACCCTTGTGACCAGAGCCCTTCCATCTGGCAGTCCATGCGTGCCGCCAGCGGTGCTGGCGTGTTCTGGCACTGTACGGACATGGCTCCTCATGAGTCCCCAACCGAACTGGCCCACTCACACGACCGGAGAAACAACAACGTCGTCCCAAACTTAGGGCAACAGCTACTACATGTCGATAAACGCCGCTGCTGCCAGTAGCGGACAGGCAATGCTTGCGAAACGGAGTGGCACCAGTCAACCCGAGAAGAGGACAAAAACCGCAACCATGCCAACTAAACGATACCGTCTGGCCTCCAACAGAGGGCGGAAACCTACAAACAGCACCAACGCGAGCCGCAGCCCGGCTCATCAAGACTGGACGTGGTGAGTTGATTACCGTCAAGAATGCCTTTAAGGCGACAAAGACACCATTATCAGCACCTCACTGAGTTTGAACGAGGTCGTGTAATAGGGCTACGAGAAGTTGGACGTTTCTTCTGTGATACTGCAGAAAGACTTGGCAGGTATGTAGCCACTGTACGTGAATGCTGGCAACGGTGTTCACGAGAATGTACGGTCGCAAGAAATCGGGTTGCGGATCTCTAGATGGCACTATGGGAGAGAAGTCCATCGCGTTCGGTTTGTGGCTCTGGCACATCGCACTGCTTCTGCAGCAGCAATTTCAGCAGCAGTTGGCGCCACAGTGACACAACGAACTGTTATAAATCGGTTTCTTCAAGGAGAGCTCCGAGCCAATTGCCCTGTACAGTGCATTGCACTATCCCCAAACTACCGTCATTTGCGACTTCAGTGCTGTCAAGCGAGACATCATTGAAGGGGAGGGCGGAGGTCTGTTGTGTTTAGTGATGAACGCTTATTCTTCGGCTTATTCTTCGTGTGAGAGCAGGAGGATTCTCGCGGTTATCACACACACCTTGACTGCAAATTTGTTCGTCAGTTTTGTGATTCGATCTGTTGTGCTGCCATTCATGAACAGCATTCCAGGGGGGGGGGGGAGGGGGGAGCAGGATTCCATCGGGGTAACATCGGGGTAACGCTCCCCCACACAACGATGTTGTAACCCAACATGTTCTACAGAGTATCAGCATGTTTCCCTGGCCTGCTCGACCACCAGATCTGTCTCCAATGGAGCACCTATGGGACACCATCGGAATTCAGCGGCATCCACACGCATAATTAACCGTCGCTGTGTTTGCAACGGTTCTTTCGCGTTCTCGTCAATACGGTACGAGAACGTTTAACTTCTGCCACTGTAAAGACGGAAGATCCGTGATTCGGAATGTCAGAACAGTGTAGTAAGTAGCGGCAGGAACACCACCACAAAATTACGCAGCACTAACACTCCAAACCATCGACTCTCGGAGAGAGATTTTAACCTTGTTCAACCTAATGGTAAAATATCGAACTATTTTTCTCCGAATCATACAGTTTGTGGGAAAAGCAGTGCGAATAATTACTTTTGGACACGTTTTATCAGACAAAGCCTGTTATAACTATAAACTGTTCCGCTTAATAAAACGGCCACCAGCCCAAATCGGGCACAGTCTCTACACAAGAATATGAAGTCAATTTTCGACACTGAATAAATAACTACTTTCACTTACTACGCAACTGAAACACAACCACTTAATTGCCGTTTACTACGGTCACTTGGCAGTAAGTACTATTAATCCTACTTTCTGTTACTTATGGAATTTATCACTATACTTCAGTCATTATTTAAAGAAGACACATATATGTTTCAACAAGGATACAAAAAAAATATTAAATTTATAGCATCATTCATATCACCAAAACTATTATTTAACACGACTAAATTTCATTTCTTTAGGACTGTCATTTGTTAATGTTTTGCTAACACCAGTATCTGTCTGGCTTTCTTTGACATGGAGAAGCAACACGAACAATTACTGTTGAGATTGTTGCAGTTAAACAATTATGTTACTTTACTTTCAGAAATGGTACTGAAAACTGATCGTCATGGTCACACAAAGCGGTGGCCCTTAAACTGATACGTGCAAACTTTAGTATTTAATAATGATTTTCAGAATTTACTACCAAAACAGTACTATTGCCAGTAATTTACTATTATTCAAGCTTCAATAAACATCAGGATACTCGGAATAAATTCGTTTAGGTAAGGACCCTACTGAGGTAAATGAAATAGGAAAATTACAGTTAAACACTAAGGTACATTTAACACTTATATTCCACTGATTGAAGATGGATGGTTCATACTGTGATACACTTCTAAATAAAGTAGTTTGCCTGTTACTGATGTCGAAGGTGGCGTGAGGCGGTGCTGCGTAGTAACATTGCGCAGGTACGGCTCTTGATGTACATAGCTCTATCTTCCTCTTGGTGGCGACGATAAAATTGCAAATTTCTGAGCTGTTAATTTATCATGCAGAACACGTCCGAGGCCAAAACCCAGTCTTGCAGGTAAATTCGGGGCCTCTTAGTGCTTAACCAGCGTAATGCGTGTTCACCACTTGCAGGGCAGCTACCTACTGCGTGAGCCACTTGCTCGCCAATTCTCACTCGCGCGCCCCACCACCTTTTCCATTTCACCACAGAACAGAGTTGCGTTCTACCTATGATCCCTACACCTTTTCAATTTACACTTCTGCTTATAAAAACCGTAGCCGGCCGGAGTGACCAGGCGGTTCTAGGTACTACAGTCTGGAACCGAGCGACCGCTACGGTCGCAGGTTCGAATCTTGCCTCGGGCATGGATGTGTGTGATGTCCTTAGGTTAGAAAGGGTTAATTAGTTCTAAGTTCTAGGCGACTGATGATCTCAGAAGTTAAGTCGCATAGTGCTCAGACTCATTTTTTTTACAAAAACCCTAAGTATGAACCATCTACAATTGCATGACAGCATATACATACAAAATTGACATAATTAATTACAGTTGTACTTGAAATATTACATAATTATTTACAAAATATGTTTTAATACATTTATTCCACCTACGTCAAAGAGGTTATTTGAAACAGATAAACTACACTTAACAAAAGCTTACCCTCGTTATAGTATTTGCTTAATTTTTCAAAATTATTAGGGAAAATTTTTTTTTTTACATATACAGATTAATGGCAGTATTATATTTGCAATAGCATTACATCACACCTTCGTTCGGAAAGAATTTCTGCATCTTCACTTCCGACAGATGTTACCACTTTTGAAGATTAATTATTTATTTACAAGCACGGTGGATTCGCAGCAGCACTATTTTGTTTGCACTCTGCGCTTATATGTTTATCTTTGCTATACACATCTTATCTATGACTGCGCAGTAGAGGCGACTTTGATATCTTTGACGCATGCGCTTTCAATCCTCAGCAGCTTTGTATCACGTGACTCTCCGTATAAATAGGCACACGCAAATGCTGTGAATTCAGTCTCCGACTCGCCTTGAAGATGGCTGGGAGGTTTCTAGCCGAAATATCGCAAGAAGAATTGTCACTGTCCCGGGTGTACGCCCGAAAGATGATGGAACAGCATTACATGTTGACCGACCAAGTGCAACAGACATGGAACTCCACGGCACAAACTGACATCCGACACGTGTACAGCACAATGCATGAACGTATGTATGCTCGCATTCAACATTCTGGCGGGTACACCGGTTATTACTGTACCAGTACTTCACGCTTGCAATAACCTATCTCGCGTTGCATTAACCTGTTATCTTGCAATGTTAATCACTTAAATGTGTTATCTAGACTAATATATTCCCTATATTTCATTACTCTACAGCAATTACTTTTTGCTGTTACTATTTCTTTCCGTCCAGTGTATTAGTAACGTCTACCACGCGCTGCGCATGAAGATAGACTAGACAATGCTAAAATATGAATTTAATGCTTTTTATGAGCAGCTGATCAAACCGTTCCCTTTTTGCATCATTTTTATGGCAATGTGGAAGAGTACCCTTTTGTACGGACTCGTCGCTTCTGTGATCGTAGAAGACAGCGTACCCACCCCACTCCCCCCTTGCCACCGCTGGCTTAAGAAGACGTGTGATACAAGCAGCGATCCTTGTCGCGCGGGCGTGCGGGCCTTGTGGGCGGGTGTCGCGCGCGGGACCGCCAGGGTCGCAGGGTCGGCACTGAGTTATGTTACCGCCGGCGCGGCCGGACATATGGACAGATGTGAGCGCGGCCACAGCGCGTGTCACGTCCATCTGTCATGCAGATTTCAAACGTGATAGCCGCCGTAATGCGCCGCGTACGCCGCTCTCATTAATAGGGATGAGGGCTAAATCTAAATGACGGGCCATTGTTCGTACTTGTTAAAGCTCATCTGATAGAAAACACGATACGCACATCACGTAATCCAGATTACACAGAAACGAATCGTGTTGTTCGCTCCTCTGGTTCTCGGGTAAACAACTTTTAGCACCGGTCGATCAAATATTCATTGTGTTCACGCAAGCCCATTCAATGCGATAAGGAACGCCACCGGCGGAAGTAACAGAAAGAACCAGCTGTGTAATTGCTCGTCTCTTGCTCAAGCGACGTTAGAGTCCACATCTACGAATTTTATTTTCTCTTTTTCGCCCAATAAGACACGTCGTTTATTAGTTTTGCTATCCCCACAGTGTTCGTAATATATTTTAGCAGTTATTTTGGTCCACAGGAATTACAATTCTTAATTGTACTTCATTTTTAACTAACAAATGTCATACAAAAAATGTCTCTGAGCACTATGGGACTTAACTGTTGAGGTCATCATTTCCCTAGAACTTAGAACTAATTAAACCTAACTAACCTAAGGACATCACATACTCCAGGCCCGAGGAAGGATTCGAACCTGCGACCGTGGCGGTCGCGCGTTTCGTAACTGTTGCGCCTAGAACCGCTCGGCCACTCCGGCCGGCGATGTCATACAATTTTTTCTTATGTTCTTGTGACTCGTTTAACTATGCTGTGTGATCACAAGTATCCGCACACCTGGCTGAAAATGACTTACAACGTCTTGGTGCCTTCCACTGGTAATGCAGAAATTCTATACGATGTTGGCCCACCCTTTGCCTTGATGACAGCTTCCACTCTCGCAGCCATACGTACGACTAGGTGGTGGAAGTTTCTTGGGGAATGACAGCCTATTCTTCCCGGAGTGCTGTACTGAGGAGACATATCGATATCGGTCGGTGAGGCCTGGCACGAAGTCTGAGTTCCAAAACATCCCAAAGGTGTTCTGTAGGATTCAGGTTAGGACTCTGAGCGCGCCAGTCCATTACAGGGATGTTATTGCCGTGTAACAACTCCGCCACAGGCCGTGCATTATCGTGCTCAATCGTGTTGAAAGATGCAATCACCATCCGCGAATTGCTCTTTAACAGTGGGAAGCAAGAACGTGCTTATAAGATCAATGTAGGCCTGTGCTGTGATAGTGCCACGCGAAACAACAAGAGGTGCAAGCCTCCTCCTTGAAAACTTGACCACACCACAACACCACCGCCTCCGAATTTTACTGTTGACACTGTACACGCTGGCACATGACGTTCACCGGCCATTCGCCATACACACACCCTGCCATCGGATCGTCACATTGTGTATTCAGAGTAGTCACTCCACACAGAGTTTTTCCACTGTTCAATCGTCCAACGTTTACGCTCCTTAAACCACTCGAGACATCGTTTGGCATTTACTGGCGTGATGTGTGGCTTATGAGCAGCCGCTCGACTATGAAATCCAAGTTTTCTCACCTTCCGACTAACTGTCATAGTACTTGCAGTGGATCCTGAAGCAGTTTGGAATTCCTGTGTGATGGTCTGGATAATGCCTGCCTATTACAAGTTACGACCCTCTTCAACTGTCTGCGGTCGCTGTCAGTCAACAGTCGAGGTTGGCCTGTACGCTATTATGCTGAACATTGCAAGAAGCCTGCTTAGGTTTTTATGTTGGTAACGCCACCTAGCGCTCTGTATGAAAATCGCTGACTGCGCTGTGTGCAGTCTGTGGCTGGTTGGATTCATTGTTGGAATATTCGCTTGTGTAGTGTTTGGCAGTTGGATGTGAACAACGCGTAGCGTTGTGCAGTTGGAGGTGAGCCACCAGCAGTGGTGGATGTGGAGAAAGAGATGCCAGAGTTTTGAGAATTTACTTTAAGCGGACGGTCTGGACGTGTGTCCGCCAGAAAAAGGAAATTTGTAAAGATGGATGTCATGAATTGATAGGTATATACATATGATGACTTTTGAACATTATTAAGGTAAATACATTGTTTGTTCTCTACCAAATCTTTCATTTGCAAACTATGCTATCAGTAGTTAGTGCCTTCAGTAGTTAGAATATTTTATCTAGCTGGCAGTACTGGCGCTCACTGTATTGCAGTAGTTCGAGTGACGAAGATTTTTGTGAGGTAAATGATTCATGAAAGGTAGAGGTTATTGTTAGTCAGGGCCATTCCTTTGTAGGGACTATTGAAAGTCAGATTGCGTAGCGCTAAAAAAATATTGTGTGTCAGTGTAGTGATGATCATAATAAGTAAAGAGAAAACTCTTTGAGTACGTTGAGTTTTGCTCAGCTGTTTGAAAATCAAATAACGTACAAGTTTACCAGCACAGTCATTATTAATTTTTCAAAGGGGACGTTTCAACGTGCCCCTTCACGTTTTCACTTCACTATCACTTCGGAAACAGTGGACTTACGGATGTTTAGGAGTGCGGAAATCTTGCTCACAGTCATATGACACAAGCGACATCCAACCACCTGACCACGTTTGAAGTCCGTGAGTTCCGCGGAGCGCCTTATTCTGGTCTCTCACTATGTCTAATGATCACTGAGGTCGCTGGTATGGAGTGCTGTGCAGAAGGTGGCAGCACAATGTTCCTAATATGAAAATCGTATGTGTTTGGGGATGTCCGGATACTTTTGATCGCATAGTGTACATGTCATTGATATGCCACTGCTATTGTCCTAATATATTGACAATTAACCATGTGACACATTTCGTAAACGAAAAGGAAATTCACATAGGGACGATACCAATTTTCTGGAATGACTTTAGACAAGTAATAAATAGTAATATTTGGTCTTTCGAAAATTTATGAATTTGCTTATACTTTGATTCTGTATAAACAAGATGCTCATTAAGGTTTCTTATATATGTGGAACGTAAATGAGCCCAAAATTCAGCTCTAGATTGCGGTTTTCACTATGTGTGTGCTATGGAAGGTAGGACATGCGGAGTTTGTAAAAAAAAAAAACATTTACAAATACAGGTTTTTGTGGCGACGTTCTTTCTAAATCGTGGATATATTTCCATGCTGCACGTTATGTATGGTGTAACTGCGACGAGAGATTTCGAGTAGGCTTACCTCTCGCTCTGATGATGTCCAACTTTCCAATCCAGTTTTCATAACACTAGTCATTGTAACAGATATTCCAAATAGTAATCATTGCCTCTTATTCAGATTTTATATATTCTTTCTGTTCGGCTACAGACTTATTAGCTTTGTCTACAACTACGTCTACATTTACGCATCTACTCCACAGATTGTTGTAAAAGGCAAGGCATATACCAAGGTTTATTTTCTTTCTACTCATGGCATCACCACGGGAGAAATGATTGCTTATAACTCTGTGTGTGAATTGCAGTTTTTTCTTCTTTGTTATTCCATACCCCTCGCCCTGTATGGGCGTAAAGTGGCTGCCAGAGATGGAATGTCCCGCTGTTCAATAAAAAGCTTTAAAATACAGTTCAAGACGAAACAAATATGATCAAAGGCAAAAAAGACATATATATATTACTTATAAAATGTTTTTTTATGCAGTTTACATAATACATAGTTGTCGATTAAAGTCGAAAGAGTAAAAGATTTAAGCAAATATGTATTTAAAACACTTTGCAAAATCGGTGACTTTCTTTATAAAGGAGCATTACACTTTTATTAAAATGTTGAAGGACCTGCATGTGGAGGACAAAATGGTTTGAGGTGGGGAAATGTTGGGTATTATGTAGGGTTAAAATGTGGAGGTATAAATGTAGGAATTGTGGTGTTCCATTATGTAGTCTGTTTATACACATCAAAAAAGGTTTTGCATCACCTCGGTTCCTAGAGTTCCGGAACCTGTACAGAAAATTGGAATAGAGAACAACATAAACATGATTTTCGCCCTTTTTATTGCTCATGAAAACCACACATAGCATGTTGTACCACCATACAGCGAGACCTTCAGAGGTGGTGCTCCAGATTGCTGTACATACCGGTACCTCTAATATACAGTAGCACGTCCTCTTGCATTGATGCGTGCCTGTATTCCTCGTGGCATACTTTTCACAAGTTCATCAAGGCACTGCTGGTCCAGATTGTCCCACTCCTCAACAGCGATTCGGCGTAGATCCCTCAGAGTGGTTGGTGGGTCACGTCGTCCATAAACAGCCCTTTTCTATCCATCCCATGTGGTGAAAATGTCACGTTTCATAAAGACGAGCGGTGCTTAGAAAACGCTGTACTTCGAGTATTGCAAGCATGACAGATTTAATGAACTGAATTTAACATCTAATGAGATGCTACTATTGTGACGTTCATCGATTCTTCTTCAGCGCATCGATTGTAGAGCAAGTATCTGTATACGGAAATCTGCACAATAGTGACAATTTCTTTGATGATGAATAAGACTGAACGAGTGACAGTCTGTACTGACGTGGTGAGAGCTTCTAAGACTTTTACACCAAAGACTTCTGTTCTTAATATAGTCGTCTGTTCACCAGTTCCTCATCAGATATTCTCATCAAGAAATCTTCACCAGTGGTACATATTACTAAACTTTTACGTTTATTCGACTACTCTAAATGAATGTAAATTTTCTTGCGTTGAAATGAATCCAGAACTTCTTTGTAAAAAGATATGAATTTCGTATTAAAAAAAGAAAATGAAACAAGGTGGAAATTCAACAGATTTATGTACAAATAAAACCCTGTTCGGGTATATAAAGGCAGGCAACTGAAGCTGCGTCTTGTCGTCGGAGTGCAATGAACGTTGGTTTTCACTTACGTTATATTCCTGCATAAATTTAATTTTTAGTTATGGGAATAAAAGACAAAGCATACGGACACTATTTTCAAAGTAACACATAAAGATTGAAGATTGTAACGGGTTCATTGTAATGAACAGTTCTAAAAGTTGAGGATTCTAATTATTTGGTGTGTGTACATCTACCAGCCCGTTATGTAACTTAAATCAAGAGAAACTTTAATAATTATTACAGTACGAAATCTTCCGATAATCATGATCTCAGTCCAGGAACCACACTTAGTTTACACTTACACAAAAAAGCAAACGAAACCACACCAGGGAATATTACTAGGAGTTTGGAGGGACAAAACTGTGTACTAAAAACGGTAAATTTGAGCTCTTAAATAATTCCTACCATATTATGAAAGATTACTTCGATTACACAGAGCAAGTGTTCGTCAAAATGTAAGACAAACCATATCTGTCGTTCTGTGATGTATTTTCC
Organism: Schistocerca piceifrons; assembly: GCF_021461385.2. Lineage (NCBI taxonomy): Eukaryota > Metazoa > Arthropoda > Insecta > Orthoptera > Acrididae > Schistocerca > Schistocerca piceifrons. Next base: position 653,531,725 of record NC_060138.1, on the reverse strand, counting down.
AAGTATAGATGTATTGCTAGAAAATTCTGCGTCTAGCATCTCTTATGATAGTGCTCTTCTTCATTCATCTTTTAGGTTACTAGCTTATTTTTTGGTATTCAATGAAATAGATGTGAGCTCTATTTTTATTCCATGGGTGATATTTCATATTTGTACACTGGATGTTTTTCAAAGAGAACTCTTCTGTAACCGTTATGTCACGACCGTTATGTCAATGAGAAGTACTCGGAAGTGGGGGAGTCGAGTGTCGCTTGCGCTGGTGTATGGTCTGGTAATAGCTATCAGAGCTCAGAGATACAGATGCAGGGGATGTTGAATTTTGGAGATATGATTTGGTAGAGACTGGTTTAAGAACTGTGAAGATTTTCAGCTAATGTTGTCGCTGCATTGGTTACTCGCTTCTAATTTATGATGTATTTGTGAACTGTAAATTTTCGGTAATTTTCTCTTTATTAGTTCGGGTCAGTTAGGCTGACCGTCGAAAGGAGACCACCTAAAATTATCTGTTCACATGGCCTGTGCTTAGTTATAGATGCACCTCTCTTTTACCATTTCAGTAAGTAATATTATGGCAGGGTAATATTTTTTTTAATAAGAAGTAATTCCCGCAAAGATGGTTGTAACTGTGCTAAGGAATCAGAGTTTCGGTACAGCTTTTGAATGCTAGTCTCTTCTACATCGTTCAGTAAATGCAATATCCTTCACCGCCTCCTCACGAAAATTTTGTTTTGTAATTGTGTGTCTCTGCGGAACACAGAGGCTAAAACTGAAGCACGTTCTCCTCACCATAGTCCTCACACTGCTCTTGAGCAAAGCTTTTTTTTTCTTTATCTTGTTTATTGCTGCGCTGTATTTTTTATTTTCATCACTTTTGAGCAGTACCGAGTTCCCGTTGCCACTGGTAAGTCAAGAAAATTTGTTAATGCCAGTTTATCATCACATTCTGGACTCCATAACATTATTCTCTGTCAAGCTTTGCATTTCAAAATTATTACCGGGTTCATTTTAGGTCTAATTCAGTTTTGATTTCATTTCTTTGTCAGACAGCCTTGTCCTTACATTACAGCGCTACATTTGCTTGTGTATCATGAAACGACTGGAATTTTATTTAGTCAGTCCGTTTGCGTTAGTTAAAGGGCACTTCAAGAGAAGTATTTTGGATAATTATTCTTTCAAAATTCTTTTTGTAATCTTATGTAGAACTTTTACTCTGAATTTTTTTGTGTTGGAGCTGAAAGTCACGTACTGTGACGTAACCCATTGTATCGCTGTTCACTACACTACACACTGTCACAGAATAGTTTATTTATTATACAGTTTTATGTTTTTTGATTATTTTATTGTAAAAGTAACTGCTGTACAGTTGTACATTTCAGTCGCATTTGGCGACCCTTTTTACCAGATAATGTTCATGTAATCACAGCACTTTTATTGTTCAGGACCACATTCAACACAGACATACACGAAAGTTTAAGAATAGGAAACATGTCCAGTACAGTTCACAGCGACAACCTTAACACAAGTTACACATCTTCTCGAGCCCAAAATCTCATTTGTTGTGGAAAAGTACTGACTTAGTTTTCCAGACGGATGACGTCATTGTCAGTCATGTATAGAGGCGTATGCTGTCGCATTGTCCCGAACGTGTCTGCGTAGTGTGACACGAGCAAAGTGTGTCCGATAGTAACATTCTAGACAAAACTACTTCGTCTTTAAATCGTAGACTTTAGTATCTGGAAATTGCTCGAACATAGTATGGATCCCGAAAAAGAGGGGCAGACGTTTTGTAAGTAGGCCGTTTAGGTTTTTTACATTGGTAACGCCACGTAGCGCTCTGTATGAAAATCACTGGCTGTGCTGTGTGCAGTCTGTGGGTGGTTTGCATTGTTGTTGGCCATTGTAGTGTTGGGCAGTTGGTTGTTAACAGCGCGTAGCGTTGCGCAGTTGGAGATGAGCCGCAAGCAGTGGTGGATGTGGGGAGAGAAATGGCGGAGTTTTGAAATTTGTAAGACTGGATGTCATGAACTGCTGTATATGTATTATGACTTTTGCTGATTATTAAGGTAAATACATTGTTTGTTCTCTATCAAAATCTTTCATTTGCTAACTATGCCTATCAGTAGTTAGTGCCTTCCGTAGTTTGAATCTTTTATTTAGCTGGCAGTAGTGGCGCTGGTTGTATTGCAGTAGCCTGAGTAACGAAGATTTTTGTGAGGTAAGTGATTTGTGAAAGGTATAGGTTAATGTTAGTCAGGGCCATTCTTTTGTAGGGGTTATTGAAAGTCAGACTGCGTTGCGTTAAAAATATTGTGTGTCAGTTTAAGCACAGTCATGTATAATTTTTCTAGGGGGACGTTTCATAGTTTATGTAGTCGATATTACATTTATTCTTCGTAACTCCTATCATAATTCGAAAGAAACTTTTCCTATTTGTCCCGTTAGCGTTATTTTGTTCCTCCACACGACTACGACGGCGGGCTAGCGTCGATATTATGCCGTTCTCCAATCATGAGCATTAATAAAATATGCAAATAAATGATTCTTGAAGTTTTTCCGGGGTCAAAGGTATTCCATGAAGTTTCGCGATTGCAACCCTATGATGTCAAATTTTTGGTACTATATTTCTGCTGACAACCAAACAGCCATTTTCAATTGAGACTGCTAGTTCATGTCGTTAATTTTATACCAAAGATTGGTTCGGAGACACATACTCCGTAGTCAGCCATTACATGAGCGCCCTCTGTCGATTTTAGCGCCCTCTCCGGATATTACTCCACTTACGGCGCCCAAGCGCATACGTAATGGTCGTATTATATGCACCTCCTCTGTCGTAAAGGGGACTCTTAGAGTTAAAATTCAGCTATTTCGCTACAATTAATTTGTTAATTTGACGTGTCATTAACTTGAGACGATTTCTTTATAAAGATATCAAGGAAATGACTGGGTCCCAAGCCTTATCCAGTTGAAAACTGCCATCACGAATAGTAAGACCTTCCCCCAATTCTATTTCCACACAACCTTTAATACGTAATTGAATCCCAGAAGGCTGATACTGATCTTCGGCCTGACATGGCTGCTTGTCCTGTTCCAGAGGTTGCCCCCCAGTCTGTAAGATCCGGGCGGTCGCAGAGGGTGTGCTTACTGGTAGTTGGGAGCTCCAACGTCAGGCGCGTAATGGGGTCCCTTAGGGATATGGCAGCAAGAGAGGGGAAGAAAACAGATGTGCACTCCGTGTGCATACCGGGGGGAGTCATTCCAGATGTGGAAAGGGTCCTTCCGGATGCCATGAGGGGGATGGGGTGCACCCATCTGCAGGTGGTCGCTCATGTCGGCACCAATGATGTGTGTCGCTATGGATCGGAGGAAATCCTCTCTGGCTTCCGGCGGCTATCTGATTTGGTGAAGACTGCCAGTCTCGCTAGCGGGATGAAAGCAGAGCTCACCATCTGCAGCATCGTCGACAGGACTGACTGCGGACCTTTGGTACAGAGCCGAGTGGAGGGTCTGAATCAGAGGCTGAGACAGTCCTGCGACCGTGTGGGCTGCAGATTCCTCGACTTGCGCCATAGGGTGGTGGGGTTTCGCGTTCCGCTGGATAGGTCAGGAGTCCACTACACGCAACAAGCGGCTACACGGGTAGCAGGGGTTGTGTGGCGTGGACTGGGCGTTTTTTTTTTTTAGGTTAGATGGCCTTGGGCAAGTGCAGAAAGGGCAACAGCATCAACGGGTGCAGGGCAAAGTCAGGACATGCGGGGACCAAGCAGCAGTCGGTATTGTAATTGTAAACTGTCGAAGCTGCGTTGGTAAAGTACCGGAACTTCAAGCGCTGATAGAAAGCACCGAAGCCGAAATCGTTATAGGTACAGAAAGCTGGTTGAAGCCAGAGATAAATTCTGCCGAAATTTTTACAAAGGTACAGACGGTGTTTAGAAAGGATAGATTGCATGCAACCGGTGGTGGAGTGTTCGTCGCTGTTAGTAGTAGTTTATCCTGTAGTGAAATAGAAGTGGATAGTTCCTGTGAATTATTATGGGTGGAGGTTACACTCAACAACCGAGCTAGGTTAATAATTGGCTTCTTTTACCGACCTCCCGACTCAGCAGCATTAGGGGCAGAACAACTGAGAGAAAATTTGGAATACATTTCACATAAATTTTCTCAGCATGTTATAGTCTTAGGTGGAGATTTCAATTTACCAGATATAGACTGGGACACTCAGATGTTTAGGACGGGTGGTAGGGACAGAGCATCGAGTGACATTATACTGAGTGCACTATCCGAAAATTACCTCGAGCAATTAAACAGAGAACCGACTCGTGGAGATAACATCTTGGACCTACTGATAACAAACAGACCCGAACTTTTCGACTCTGTATGTACAGAACAGGGAATCAGTGATCATAAGGCCGTTGCAGCATCCCTGAATATGGAAGTTAGTAGGAATATAAAAAAAGGGAGGAAGGTTTATCTGTTTAGCAAGAGTAATAGAAGGCGGATTTCAGACTACCTAACAGATCAAAACGAAAATTTCTGTTCCGGCACTGACAATGTTGAATGTTTATGGAAAAAGTTCAGTGCAATCGCAAAATGCGTTTTAGACAGGTACGTGCCGAGTAAAACTGTGAGGGACGGGAAAAACCCACCGTGGTACAACAACAAAGTTAGGAAACTACTGCGAAAGCAAAGAGAGCTTCACTCTAAGTTTAAACGCAGCCAAAACCTCTCAGACAAACAGAAGCTACACGATGTCAAAGTTAGCGTAAGGAGGGCTATGCGTGAAGCGTTCAGTGAATTCGAAAGTAAAATTCTATGTACCGACTTGACAGAAAATCCTAGGAAGTTCTGGTCTTACGTTAAATCAGTGAGTGGCTCGAAACAGCATATCCAGACACTCCGGGATGATGATGGCATTGAAACAGAGGATGACACGCGTAAAGCTGAAATACTAAACACCTTTTTCCAAAGCTGTTTCACAGAGGAAGACCGCACTGCAGTTCCTTCTCTAAATCCTCGCACAAACTAAAAAATGGCTGACATCGAAATAAGTGTCCAAGGAATAGAAAAGCAACTGGAATCACTCAACAGAGGAAGGTCCACTGGACCTGACGGGATACCAATACGATTCTACACAGAGTACGCGAAAGAACTTGCCCCCCTTCTAACAGCCGTGTACAGCAAGTCTCTAGAGGAACGGAAGGTTCTAAATGATTGGAAAAGAGCACAGGTAGTCCCAGTTTTCAAGAAGGGTAGTCGAGCAGATGCGCAAAACTATAGACCTATATCTCTGACGTCGATCTGTTGTAGAATTTTAGAACGTGTTTTTTGCTCGAGTATCATGTCGTTTTTGGAAACCCAGAATCTACTCTGTAGGAATCAACATGGATTCCGGAAACAGCGATCGTGTGAGACCCAACTCGCTTTATTTGTTCATGAGACCCAGAAAATATTAGATACAGGCTCCCAGGTAGATGCTATTTTTCTTGACTTCCGGAAGGCGTTCGATACAGTTCCGCACTGTCGCCTGATAAACCAAGTAAGAGCCTACGGAATATCAGACCAGCTGTGTGGCTGGATTGAAGAGTTTTTAGCAAACAGAACACAGCATGTTGTTATCAATGGAGAGACGTCTACAGACGTTAAAGTAACCTCTGGCGTGCCACAGGGGAGTGTTATGGGACCATTGCTTTTCACAATATATATAAATGACCTAGTAGATAGTGTCGGAAGTCCCATGCGGCTTTTCGCGGATGATGCTGTAGTATACAGAGAAGTTGCAGCATTAGAAAATTGTAGCGAAATGCAGGAAGATCTGCAGCGGATAGGCACTTGGTGCAGGGAGTGGCAACTGACCCTTAACATAGACAAATGTAATGTATTGCGAATACATAGAAAGAAGGATCCTTTACTGTATGATTATATGATAGCGGAACAAACACTGGTAGCAGTTACTTCTGTAAAATATCTGGGAGTATGCGTGCGGAACGATTTGAAGTGGAATGATCGTATAAAATTAATTGTTGGTAAGGCAGGTACCAGGTTGAGATTCATTGGGAGAGTCCTTAGAAAATGTAGTCCATCAACAAAGGAGGTGGCTTACAAAACACTCGTTCGACCTATACTTGAGTATTGCTCATCAGTGTGGGATCCGTACCAGATCGGGTTGACGGAGGAGATAGAGAAGATCCAAAGAAGAGCGGCGCGTTTCGTCACAGGGTTATTTGGTAACCGTGATAGCGTTACGGAGATGTTTAACAAACTCAAGTGGCAGACTCCGCAAGAGAGGCGCTCTGCATCGCGGTGTAGCTTGCCTGCCGGGTTTCGAGAGGGTGCGTTTCTGGATGAGGTATCGAATATATTGCTTCCCCCTACTTATACCTCCCGAGGAGATCACGAATGTAAAATTAGAGAGATTAGAGCGCGCACGGAGGCTTTCCGACAGTCGTTCTTCCCGCGAACCATACGCGACTGGAACAGGAAAGGGAGGTAATGACAGTGGCACGTAAAGTGCCCTCCGCCACACACCGTTGGGTGGCGTGCGGAGTATAAATGTAGATGTAGATGTAGATCTCGCAAGGCCAAAATTTCCGTGGCAGACTAATCAATGGAATGTCCAGTTCGGCAGAACTTAAACCAGACGTCTTCTGGAAGTACGTAGAACATACTTTTGAAGATGAACAGTTGTGATTTTTGCAGCATCTGACTTCAGTTCACGAGACTATTTAATTTAGATGGAAGTGGAAAAGGGGGGGGGGGCATTCGGCCGTTTCTGAATTTGTTTATCAGCCGTGAAAGTGCATGTATCACTGAGACATTCCGTTTACGCACGAGCACACATACAGATATGTACCTGCAGGCGTCTCACTGCCACCACCCTTCACAAACCATGGACCTCCTTCGAACAGGGATCGAAAGAGTACATGTTTCTGATAGAGCTTTGCAAAGGGACTAGAACACCTACAATCTATGTTCAAAGATAACAGATATTCTCCGAGTCAGATCAGCGGAGCCTTAAGGAGGAAGAAAAGTGACAGCCCTCAAGATCTAGAGGAGAAGGAGTTGTGCAAGTCAGAGGAGTTCCATGTCGCCAATATTTTGTCGAAATGAGGTAGAATCCTAAGAACACATTGCGTTACAGTTGTCTTTCAGCCACCTACAAAGACATCAGCACTTCTCGTCAGCAAAGGACAGTCTGGGATCGCAGAACGCTGGAATCTACAGAATACCTTGACAATTTGGCAAAGCATTGATTGGTCAGACCATAAGCACAGTATGTAAAAACTACATTGAACATCTACATCTACATGAATACTCTGCTAATCACATTTAAGTACCTGGCAGAGGGTTCATCGAACCATCTTCACGATAATTCTCTATTACTGAAATCTCGTACAGCGCGCAGAAAAAACGAACACCTACATCTTTCGTGCGAGCTCTGATTTCCCTTCTTTCATTAAGGTGGTCGTTTCTCCCTATGTACGTCGACGTCAACAAAATATTTTCGCATTCGGAGGAGAAAGTTGGTGACTGAAATTTTCTGAGGGATTCCGCCACAACGAAAAACGCATTTGTTTTAATAATGTCTACCCCAAATCCTGCATCATTTCAGTGACACTCTCACCCCTATTTCGCGATAATGCAAAACGAGCTGCCCTTCTTTGAACTTTCTCGATGTACTCCGTCAGTCCCATCTGGTAAGGATCCCACGCCGCGCAGCAGTATTCTAAAAGAGGTCGGACAAGCGTCGGGTAAGCAGTCTCCTTAGTAGATCTGTTACATTTTCTAAGTGTCCTGCAAATAAAACGTGGTCTTTGGATAGCCTTCCTCACAGCATTTTCTGTGTGTTTCTTCAAATTTAAGTTGTTCCTAGGTATTTAGTTGAATTTACGGCCTTTAGATTTGACTGATTTATCGTGTAACCGGTGTTTAAAGGATTCCTTTTAGCACTCATGTGGCTGACCTCACAATTCTCATTATTTAGGGTCAATTGCTAATTTTTTCACCATACAGATATCTTTTCAAAATCTGTTTGCAACTTGTTTTGATCTTCTGATGACTTTACTAGTCCATAAACGACAGCGTTATCTGCAAACAGCCTAAGACGGCTGCTCAAATTGTCTCCTAAATCGTATATATAGATATGGAACAGCAAATTCCTGGAATACTACCTTGAGAAAAGCCAGAAATCACTTCTGTTTTACTCGAAGACTTTCCGTCAGTTACTATGAGCTGTGACCTCTCTGACAGGAAATCACGAATCCAGTCACATAACTGAGACGATATTCTACAAGCACGCAGTTTCACTACAAGTCGCTTTTGCGGTGCAATGTCAAAAGCTTTCTGGAAATCTGAAAATACGGAATCAGTTTGAAATCCCTCGTCAATAACACTCAACACTTCGTGTGAGTGAAGAGCTAGTTGTGTTTCACAGGAACGATGTTTTCTAAATCCGTGTTGACTGTGTGTCAACAGTCCGTTTTCTTCGAGGTAATTCATAATGTTCGAACACAATATATGTTCCAAAATCCTGCTGCATATCGATTTTAAGGATACGGGCCTGTAACATAGTGGATTACTCCTAGTACCTTTCTTGAATATTGGTGTGACCTGTGCAACTTTCCAGTCTTTGGGTACGGACCTTCCGTCGAACGAACAGTTGTATATGATAGTTAAGTATGAAGCTACTGTACCAGCATACTCTGAAAGGAACATAACAGATCTACAGTCTGGACTGGACGACTAGCTTTTTAAGTGATTTAAGTTTCTTTACTACTCCGAGGATATCTACTTCTACGTTACTCACGTTGGCAGGTGCTCTTGATTCGAATTTTGTAATATTTATTTCGTCTTTTTTAGTGAAGAAATTTCGGAAGGCTGTGTTTAGTATCTCTGCTTTGGCAGTACTGTCTTTGATAGTATCTCATTGGTGTCGCGCAGAGAAGGCATTGAGTGAGTCTTTCGCTAGCATACTTCACATACGATCAGAATCTCTTTGGATTTTCTGCCACGTTTCGAGACAGTTCCGTTATGGGAGCTATTATAAGCATCTCGCATTGAAGTACGCGCTAAATTTCGAGTTTCTGTAAAATATCGCAAATCTTGCAGATTTTGCTTCCGTTTAAATTTGGCATGTTTTTTTGGTTGTTTGTGCAACAGTTTTCTGACCCGTTTTGTGTACCATGGAGGATCAGCCCTGTAGGTTGTTAATTTGTTTGGTATAAATCTCTTAATTGCTGCCGATACTATTTCTTTGAATTTAAGCCACATCTGGTCTACACTTATATTATTTATTTGGAATGAGTGGAGATTGTGTCTAATGAAGGCATCAAGTGAATTTTTATCTTTTGTTTTGAATAGGTATATTTTTGGTTTATTTTTGGAGGATTTGGAAGTTACAATATTTAGTCTTGCTTCGACAATCCTATGTTCACTCTTCCCTGTATGCGTTTTCATGCTAGCTCAGGAATATTTGTTGCTAAGAGCTCAAGTTTGTTTTCACAACCTTTTATTATTCACGTGGGCTCATGAACTAATTGCTCGAAATAGTTTTCAGAGAATGCGTTTAGCACAATTCGTATGATGTTTTATACGTACCTCCGGATTTAAAAATGTGTTTTTCCCAACGTATCGAGGGTAAATTAAAGTCACCACCAACTATAATTGCATGAATTGGGTATGTGTTTGAAATCAAACTCAAGTTTTCTTTGAACCCTAAGCAATTGTATCATCAGAATTAGGATGTCGGTAAAAGGATCGAATTATTATTTTATTCTGGTAGCCAAGAATGACTTCTTCCCATACTAACTCACAGGAGCTAGCTACTTCAATTTTGCTAGAAGCTAAATTACTTTTAACAGCGACAAACACGTCGCATGGCTGCAACACTCGCCTTTCGCAGCCCAGTGAGTTAGCCACACCCGAGCATTGTACCTCCATACGACATTCTGTGGATTAGTCTGCCACAGAAATACTCGTGGATTATTCTGCCACAGAAATATTCCGGGATTCAGGTATTAAGGAAGCTATGGAAATAAATATGGCAGAAGATATTATTAATCGTGATGGCAGCTTTCAAATGGATAAAGTGTAGGACCCGGTGCTTTCTTTAACATTTTCAGAAAGAAAATTTGTTATGCTTATGGCAGGTCTAGTGACAATTTTTCTAATTTGACATCTGAATTTTCCAAGCCCACGTTCTGACAGAGGGTGTGCATCTAGTGGCGCTATTGCACAAGCGCTTGCGCGCTTTAGATGCAGGAGTATTCCAAGAGGGCGCTAAACTCGTCAGAGGGCGCTCATGTAGTAGCTGCCAAAGCGCATGCGCCTCAATGCAAATTTTTGGTATAAAGTTAGCTACGTGAACTAGTCATCACCATTCTAGCCCGCCCCCCCCCCTCTTTATTAGGCCCACCAAATCCTAGAAAGCCACGCATTCCGCCTTGCCTTCCGTCCCCCAGACGACTCCTGTATGATCTCATCGCCTTTTCCTCCAACATATCCAGATCCTTTACACTGTCCGCAGGCTTAGTCCCCTCCACCCCCTGGTGTCCTCCTTCCTCTCGAGCTCCCGCGCATCTCTGCGCCTCTATCGCTGTATTTCTCCCTCTCTCCACCTCCACACCCTCCATCTCCTTCATTAGGGCAATTTCCAGCATCTCCCCCTCCTGAATGGTGAACTTCGCCATAACATCTACCCTTCCTACTAACTGTAGCCTGGCCTTGTTCTCCCCCCCTCCAGGGCCCTCTTTTCCTCTCCCCTCCTTCCTCCAGAGCGGTTTTCCTCCTTTCCCCCACTCCCCCATGAGTCTCTGCATCCCCTCCTCGGATGTTTCCCTCCCCTGTCCTTCCCTACCCAGCCCCCTTTGCTGTGCTCCACGCCCGTCTCCCTCTCCCCCTCTCCCCCCCTCTAGCACTTCCCATCCTCCTTTTTCTTCCCTTATGACTCATCTCGGTACCCCTAGCAGATCCACTCAGTTTGTTCATCGTCATCGGTGTGCTACATCAGTGTTGTGTTGGTGCTGTTCTCCAGTGATATCAAGAGCTGTGATTTTACGTGTGCTGCACTTGTGCATAGTGTTGCTGTCCGTGATTGTTATGTGCTACACTGTCCATTACAACTTTTATACTACGGCCGTACGTTGCCTTGTGTTTCTTTAAGCCATCACAGTGTGTGGTTTTTTTGTGTATGCTTTTTACATTTTTATCATCATTTTACAGTCACCCCCTTCTTACGATATCTTCCATTATTTTCCCCTTTTATATGTCTGTTTCACCATATTTCCTCCTTTATGTTGTTTTAAATGTCTCCCTGTTATGTACTGTCTCTCGGCTGAAGCGCAGCGCCTATGCTGCTGCCAGCCCGCGCAATATGGAGCATTGAAATCAAATAAAGAAAAAAAGAAAACCATTCTAGCGTCATTTGCCACTTTCTGACAAAGACTACCTCTGACTGTCCCTTACCTTAAGTCCCCGGCAGAAATCTAACGGATCCTCCGGCGGAAGTGTGGGCAGTCAGCTCCAGGTTTGGATGGCATCTTAAACGAACGCCTCCGCCAGCTCCCACGCAGGCCGCTGGTATTATTTACCAGTATACTCAACTGCTATCTCACAACTGGCCTTTTTCCCCCACAATGGAAGCAGGACAAAATGATTTCCGTCCCCAAGCCCTCGAAGGATCCTACAGTCCCTACTGACAACAGGCCCATTAACCTTCTGAACACCATGGCCAAGGCTCTAGTCTCATTGATCCTCCACCGCATTTCCCAGCCTCCGACAGCGGCTGGGACAATCCTTTCACAACAATTTGGATTCGCTTCCCACCTGTCGGCCAAACTCCAAGTTCTTAGGATCACGAAACATTTCAGCAAGGGCCTTAACTCCACCATGTCGACGCCAGCGGTTTTCCAGAACCAGCAAACGCATAAGATAAGATCTGGCAGGACAATCTTGTGTACAAAATGCTGACACAGACGACCATTCCCGACATCTATGTGAAGATTGTGAATAATTTCCTCCACAATAGGATTTTCTTGGTTAGCAAGTTCATATGTCGATGGGTACCCCATAAGGCTCTGTGTTGTCTTCCAGCCTTTTTAACATTTATGTTAACGATATGCCAGTCCTTCCACACTGCCACCTGGCGCAATACTCCGATGATGTGGCGCTCTATACCACCAGCCACAGCACAGACCAGCTCATTGCTCGCTCCCAGAGGCAGATGGACGCAACAGTGACCTGGTGTCGTTCCAACAAGGTTGCCCTCAATGCCGCCAAAACTATGGCAGTCTACTTCACCGAACGGCGCCCCATCCTTCGCCACAACGTCACTAATGCAGGCGTCCAAGTCACATGGTACCCTGATATCAAATACCTAGGTGTCCGGATGGATAAAAAAGTGCTCTTCCATCGCCATGCTGAATATGTGACCCAAAAAGGACTCAAGCTGATAAGAGCATTGTATCCAATGTTCACCAGCAGGGAACTGAACCTCGACACCAATCTCCAGCTGTACCAGATGGTTGTCCACCCTTCCCTCACCTATGGCTCCACTGCGTGGGGTACGATTAGTGCCTCCCAGATGCAGACCCTCCAGCACCTGCAGAAGAAGGTGCTTCAGTGGAGCCTGCATGCCCCTTCCCTCACGATGGTAGCTACCCTCCACGAGGAAACAGACATGGCCATTCTCAAGACGTCCATGCAAGAGAAAGCAAGGCGCCTCTGTGCCAAAGTAGAAGCCCTACACTGGTTTACAAAACATTGGTACCACGACATACCGGCACTGGCACCTACACCCTGTTCCTCTCAACATCCTTGAGGTCTCTGGTTGCGACTACGGTTAACGATAGCCTTTTTACGGCCACTCATGCAGTGTTAGTATTGACTTGACCACTCGATGGGTGTCGACCATCGTAAATCACCAATGTTGATTCCTAATGTTGTTTGACGTTATGTTACTTCTTGCCTGCAACCAGAACTTCCACCGTCGGAGGGCGGTATGGGACTTGAGGTCCCGCAGCCACATCTTGAAATGCACTCCAGCAATGTCTGTGGAATGGCATCACTGTTGAATGGAACAGTTTAGCCATCCACAAACAGAGTCAGACCGTGAGCCAGGACCTCCCAAAAAAAACACTTCATTTTATTAGAGTTTCAGGAAATGAGCAGTAGGTGAGGAGAGTTGTTGAAGGATTTGGATGTAATAGTAAAATTCTAGCGGAGCGGAATTCGTCACGAAATTGGCATGAAAAAGAATTCGTCCGAGTAAGGCTTTGTAGGTGTGGAGTATGGTAAAGGGACACAGTTATTAATTTTTTGGATTATGGTGAAATTTTTATTGGACCAGAAGTAGATGTGGTTTTCATGTTAGTTTACGGTCGAGAGATATTTCGAGGTATTTTAATGTCTGAGATAATTGGATAAGACGCTAGTAAATGAATCACATAGGCGGGAGCTGCGGGTGGGTCGCCCTGTAATTGTCGTCATCCTGGAAGCGTTGGTTTTGAGGAGCGACTGGTTGCAGCACTGGTAGAGATACGGTTCCAGCCATTGTTGGAAGTTCTGGAGTGCGGCGTATATAACTAGGAAGCGGCTGTCGTCGGCGCACTAGAGGCGGTAGATGTGAACAGACAGGAGGAGGTTTGGCAACATCAGCAGCGTTGAGGGTATACCGGGCTGGAGAAACAGAACCGTTAGGAATATCTGCAGTCGGAACCGGGGCGGAATGGAAGTTTTTAATTTATTTCTGAGGCAATGTTTTCCACTGACCTAAGCCGAAGTTAAAATTTTGTGCGTGCGTTTGTATATATGGATGCATGTTATATAACTGCCCTGGATAAAGTAGAGATACTTCATAAAACATTTCATACATTTGAGCAGCGAGTTAAACTGTCTGAGCCTCTTTAAAGTCGGAGCCATTTCAGTTTTCATGAAGATTCAAGTGAAATTATGTGCGGAAGACGTTACTGACCTTACAGTTGATTGTTAAAAAAAAATGGCTCTGAGCACTATGGGACTTAACTTCTGAGGTCATCAGTCCCCTAGAACTTAGAACTACTTAAACCTAACTAACCTAAGGACATCACACACATCCATGCCCGAGGCAGGATTCGAACCTGCGACCGTAGCGGTCGCGCGGTTCCAGACTCTAGCGCCTAGAACCGCTCGGCCACACCAGCCGGCGTTGTTTGTTCCACCAATGGTTTTGATGCTGATGTTAAAGTACTGTTTAATATCATTGTGACGGTGATACCAATGTTGCTACTGGTTTAGATACTGAATGTCCTAGTGATGATAATGAATCACCTGCAATTAACAGTAGCTTATGAGTGGACTGAAGATGGTTGGATGAATGGGAAAAGCTAGCACCAAAAAATGTTCAAATGTGTGTGAATCCTTATGGGAGTGAACTGCTAAGGTCATCAGTCCCTAAGCTTACACACTACTTAACCTAAAATATCCTAAGGACAAACACACACACCGATGACCGAGGGAGGACTCGAACCGCTGCCGGGACCAGCCGCACAGGTTTTTTTTTCATTTTGTTCGTTATTAATTGTTGTGTTTGGTCGTTGCGAACGTCGCAAGACACCCTGTTCAAGTTCGGTGGTTGATCCTTCCACTCAGTTTTTTATTACAGAGGCCAACCGGCTCTCTGACCGAACACGCTGAGCTACCGTGCCGGCGAGACCGCTGGGCTAATCCTGCGCGGCAAGTTAGCACCATAGGGTTGGTAAAGATGATGCACTACGTCAAGAAACTGGATGAGTCACCAGTCGATGTGGCGATCGCGTGGTTACGTGATGACTGTCGACGCAGAGAGAGTTGATTCTATCCCAGCCGTATAATTAAGTGTAATCTCTAATACTTCTTGAGTGAAGAGAGGAGAAGTGAGCAAATTAATTTCCTGATCACAGGACTCTGTATCAAAGTTTTGGGTTAAACCCCCAACTTAATCACAGTGTCTCGTCAAGTGTTATATACTAAAAGCTGATTGTTCCATCCGCCGGCAAAGAGTAGTACGTCGAGCGCCTGACTACTGGTAAGTGAAGTGCCACGTGCTGACACCAGATTTCAGTCTCTCCCTTCCTTCATTAAAATCATGTGTCATTCATAAATATACAGATATAAAACTACAATGTAAACATATTCATCAGTCATCCACACACTGGACACTTTTGCCAGGTCAGAGGAAACTAACGAAGGATCTTCTCACTAAGACCTTGCTCATAACAATAACATTAATTTATGCATCGCTCTCAGTGCTCATTTCCTGAGTGCGACAATGACATTGAGTGATTTTATATGGTTCTTGATATGCAATATCAAATGTAATAAAAACTTAAGTTTTGAAATTGTTCCGCCTTTCGTTTTAGTTTGGTAGAATCTTCCAACTAACAGACAGTAATTTGCTCCAGCTTGAATAAACTGGATAGGCCCTGTTACGAGGTGTCACCCGGGCATTCAATGAGTTTCACAGCGCCGTGTCTATCGGCCACATTATCGGTACGCATGAAACAGAATGTGTCGCCAATATTTCCTAAAACGCCGCGCATATAAACGGGATTTTTCCGAGGCATTTCCCTCGGGTACTGGCAATAGGAAGATATGGTCAAGTGTTTTGGATAGCCCTTGGGCTAGGAACCAATTGTATGCCCAACAGGAGGATCGTCTTACTGTAACTAACCTAAAGTGCAGGGTCAAATTTTGAATATTACACGCTTCCTCCAGTTTAAGCAAACGGAGGAAATGGGTTGGTTCTTTTTGCATTGTGCGTTATCTACGGTGCACCTTAAGGGACTTATGGAAGTACCGTTTAGTTCATGGGCGGTTCCTGGGAAAACCCGAGCGTTTTTCGCCATTTTTTCGCCGTCAACAGCGGGTATCTAAGAAAGTAGCAGCTGCGCACTGCTCAAATTTTAGCGTTATATTGTCTAGACATTCGTATACAAGTACCATCTTCCCGTTTCCAAAACTGTTTATCCGTTATCGAGAAACACCCCAGAAACATGTTTTTTGCGTACCAAAACCAAGCATCGCATTCCAAGACGGCTACGCACAGCAAAACTGTAATTTTTGTGATATATTCCTAAGATCCTGATCTCGCACGAAGTTGAAAATTTTCTTGATATCTTTATTCGAGATACAGAGGTTCAAAGTTACCCTATTCGTTCACGTGAACAACCAATATAAAATCCAGTTTGAAGAGAAAAATTTGTTTATAAAGTGACGGGCACGGATAAATATATGCCGTAAAGTGACTCTGTTATCGTCAGAAAGGTTCTCGGTACCCCATGTTGTAGTATTGAAGCATATGCAAAGTTTCTCTGCACTTGAAATCCAATCTGAGGTGTAAAATTAGCTTTGCGTTGTTTCACGTGCTAACATACTCGCTGAGATGGAAGGAGAGAGTGGCAGTGGGAAATAGAGGGAAAATTAATAAATATTGGAATATGGTAGATAGTGGTTTTTGGTAGAGAAAGAGAGCAGGAGACAATGACAGTGTGAGAAAAAGAGAGGGACATAGTGGCAATGGAACACAGATGGCAGTGACAGAACAGTGCGAGAAAAAGAGTGAAAGAGACAATGCCAATGCGAGAGTAATAAAGAGAAGGAGAAATTGGAAGCGAGTGAGAGCCAGTGACAATGAGAAAGAGAGAGAGAGAGAGAGAGAGAGAGAGAGAGAGAGAGAGAGAGAGAGAGAATGAGTCCATGATAGTGACAACGAGGAATGAGAGACAGCGACAGTGAGAAGAGACAGCAGTAGTAGGAAGGAATCAGCAAGAGAAAGCAAAAAGGAGAGAGTGACCGCGAGAGGACTGGACGAATAAGATTGTGGCTGTGACACAGGAAAAAGTGGTAGTTTGAGAGCCACAAAGACATAATGACAATGAGTTAGGATGAGTGAGTGAGTGAGAATGCGCGAGTGGAAGTGAATGGGTACGAGCGACTCACAGCGATGGATTACTGGGTGTGAGCGAGTTACAGATAGGGGAGCTTCTGGAAGTAAGAGGTGAGTTGCAGGTAAAAAAAAAAAAGCGCAGATATTTTCGCATACCCAAATTTTTGCGAAAATTTTTAAAAGTGCTGAGGACGGTAGTATAAGGCAGCTGGTACCCCACTTTTCAGAGTCTTTTAAACAGGAGCATATTCATCTTTCTGTGCTCAGATAGGAGCATTTTTCCGCTGATAATCGTGTATGTTCAAGATATATATTGCGCTTAGGGAATAGACGATGATAGATATTGACTCTTATTAACGTCTTCGACCAAAGTAGAAGGAATGAAAGCCTTAGAGCCAAAGAACTGATATTCTTAACTCTTCAGAAATATTTCCATTGGATTTTTACAGGAATTTAATTAAAGAAAATGATGTCCAGACGATTCAGATGAAACAGTAGCTGGCTTCTGATAATGTTTACTTTCGTCGTATTGCAGACTGATAGAAGCCAGTTGAACGGCCTGCGGGCGCGCTCATTAAAGGAAGAGAGTGAAGTATTGTTTGCCCAAAGGCTTTGGCGTCTCGAGCGAAGCACATTATCTTGCTCAACTTTTAAGGGTTCCTGCAATCGGAAGTACTTACGTATCGTGCTGATATTTCAATTTTTCTTTGTTCCTGGCATCACCCGCGAATTTAATAACAAAGATTAGGGCAAGAACTTGCCTTATTTTCGGTACTGCGAACTTCACAGAAACGTCAACCAGAACATTGCAACCTATTTGAATTAAGCTTCGTGGAAAGAATAATTTGAGAATGACTTACTCTGGTTCGGTGAAAATCCTACGTCAAGTTAAATGAACCGAACCTTTAGTCGATACTGAAGGTTGCCTACGACTGGTGAGCCACAATTTATCGTATGCTGCAATACTTTCGAATTTAGAATGTCCTCTCCTTTTCTGAGCATAGTTCATATAACGTAAGGCAAGGGTTACTAAGAATCGAATAATGTCTGCACGTTTTTATGGGTAATTATTACATTAACGTCTAGAGTTCTAACCCAGGTATTTTTACTTCTGTTTATTGATACTGGTTTATTTTTACATTAGTGTTCGTATTTTTTAATAAAATTGACTTTTAAATGTTGTTTGAGACTGTATCTTCATTTACAATGCAGAAATTGTATTGTAAACCACGTCATTGAGACAAGTCAAAACCAAAATTCTATTGTAATGTGAAGAGAAGGGTATCTTCTGAAAGTTCTTTGGGGAAGAAACAAAACAAATATGCACGACACACACTGGACGCTATCGCTGTGTAGTGAAAGAGAATAATACGCTCGCGAGGTGATTCCAGGCATAAGATACCAATGGATTAAGGCAGTCGCTGGGTGACAAGTCTGGCGGTGTTATAAAAAAGAGAATCTAAGGAATTCACCATACACCGTCCTGATGTCACCCAGTGACCCAAGTTGCTAGTGCTGCGTGGAGCCATCGAACTCAGCCGCAGTTGTCACAATCGACATCGGCACTAGCATCCACTCTGTACAGGACACGGCGGTTAGCTATGTAACAAAATGTACAAGGAGTTACTACAGATAATGTCGGATCCTGTTCTGAAACACACTTTTATTTGCAGTTACCTTTTGTACACTGCTGACTAACAGAACTCCAACATCAGAAACGGTAGAAAGTAAACCAAATTTTCCTTCTTATGGGTACACAGTACAGTAGGAAGAATAGGTGATTAAATTTTGAAGGTAATTTGGGGGTATATAGGGTGGCAAATTAATTACACAAAGCTGCCACTGTTTACAGAAAGAATTGCTCTAACACAGCCAGAAATGCAGTCGAACTGAGCTTGGATGAGAGGTATAGGTACTTCTTCAACTCAGTGTTGGACTTTATCAATCGCAGTGACGCGAATGTTGGCGGGCGTCTCTCGGTAACTCAGTACCAGATGTTTTCAGTGGGTGAGAGGCTTGGAGAACGGACTGGCCAGAGCAACAACCGAACACCCATTCTACCGAGGAAGATCAGGACAGCGAAGGCAACATATGGTTCAGCGTTATCTTGTTGAAAAATAAAGTCACGCAGACTTCGTAGATAGAACGCAGATGCTGGACTGAACACGCCACAAACGTAAGCACTGTTCTCCAGAATACTTGCTATGCGAACCAGAGGTGATAGTATTGTGTACCCAGTGACACTCCATACAGGCTCGTCAGGTGAAGGATCCAGTGTGATGACGAAACAAATCTGACAACGTTCGTTTTCCTCGGAGCCTACACGCGCCGACGCGTCCATCGCGATGCTGTGGGCAGAACTGGGACTCGTCTGGAAAGGCCACGTGGAGCCACTCGTGTGTCCATTGTTGCTGTTGGGCTCAGCACTGTCGGCTCTCTCAGACGCCGCGTCAGTGGAAGCCGCAACAATGGTCACTGTGCCGACAGTCCACGATGCTTCAGACGCCATTACACAATCCGTGTGAATACTTGTCTCGGTGCAAACAAGCAGTTTCTAAGTGTAGGCATGTGACGTCGCTGTACGAACCTGCATGGACAGCCGAACAATACAACTGTCCTCTCAGGCTCTAGTCGCGTGACACTGTTGAGTTACTTCATGTTGTTTGATATGAACTGCATGAAACTATCCTTCCTATATTCGATGACACAGTCGTGGGATCTCAACCAATGCGAGCAAGAAAATCACGGAACGGTGTACCGCAGTCTCCAGAGACCAAAAATATGCCGTTGCTGAATTTCGACATTCGCTGGTAGACGTTTCTCATTCTCATATGAGACATAAAACCATCTTCTCATAAACAAACAACATTAAAATGCGATTTAGATCAGAAATCTGCTGCACAATATTTCGTTATATGAGGAGATGAGAGGCCAAGGGGTACAAGTGACAGAAAGTCAGAATTGAGATAATCTTGTTTAAAGTTGAATAATTAATTTAGGACATAAATATAGAAAACATTATTACATATCAATTGAAGATATAGTTTTATGTTTATCTCCCTCATATTTCTACAGAAAAAAATTAAGTCATTTAACAATTGTCATTGATAATTTGATGACACGTGTCACGTGTACCCCTTGGCTTCCAAGTGAGAGTTAGAAAGGTATGATCTCAAAGAAATATTAAAAGAATTTTCAAATTATTTAGTGTATTATGAATCATAATACATAATGCACATTAAATACAGCAATAATTAATGTTGAAAAATCTAGAAAAAAGTTTCTTTGCAAATTACAGAAAGACTGAAAATGCCTAATCTTTCCTTGTGATTTAAAAAAAAAAGTAAGGAAAGTAATGGAAACAACTATAATAATTTTCTTCTATTATTGCATTCTTAATCTGAATCACTGTCAAAAATATATCATTTTCACCCTCTGATTTATCACTCTCTGTTATCGACTGTTCTTGATGGTGTGCTGCACACGCTGCTGATAAGGGCAGATACTCATTAGTTTCTCTTGTGCTTTCCCTCTGCAGGATTAATCGATATCTTTCCTGTTGTGGATGGACTGAAGAACTCAGTTCTGTGTAAAAACTGTGATGTACAGGAGGCATAAAACTACCTCAAAACGTCTTGACGCCTTGGTGATTACATCAATCAAGTCTGGAGGAACGTAAATACCCCTTTGTGAAATTTTTCTACTGCGCTCAATAATTCCACAGTTTATGTCACAATCATAAAATGAATGGCCAGAAAGTAGAAACTTCTGGTCAGTGGTCTGAATGTGAGTGTTGTTCACTATATAGAGCCAAAATTCCACATACGTTGACTTTTGTTTTGTCCTCCTGCATTGTCACTAAATGCAGTGAGATGTGTGATGGTTGGTGGCAAACTGTTAATAAATTTCAGCAGGCGATACATTATCTCTTGACATCCTCGTGAAGCTTGACCCTCGTGCCACATAAACATGAAGGCTTTTCCTGTATCCAAACCATGTACACACAAATTATAAGTCCACAATTGTCGAGGGTAATAAGCTTGTGAACATGTCAGAACTGGTGCTGGGAGAATTTTCTGTAAGTCAAAACATACAGCCACATGCCTAGCTTCTTTAGCAATCAGACTTTTTGCATCCACCACTTGTTTCCGAGCACTTTCTGCTTCCCGTAGATGAAGTTCCTTTTCAACAAGAGCACCGTGTTTTTCGTCAAGCAATCCATGATCAATGGTATTTTGCAGCTTGTCAAACATAGCACATGTGTCTGTATGTGGCCTCTGGAAGCTAAGATTAAAGAATGTGTTAAAAACATGGCGTGAAAAGCTTTCCCATACTGGCTCTGTTTCCTTTTCTTCACAAAACTCCTTACAAAGCTGATACATTTTCTTGAGGTTGAGGTTTCCTGCCAGATACTTCTTATTAGGTGCTTTTTGGCGTGAATAGTGGCTACTGTACTTTGGAAACGTTTTGATGTGTTCCTTTTAAGACCTACTTTAGCTTCATCAATCTTATTTCCAGGGGTTTTATGGCCTCGCTTGTCCTTAGATGAAATATTTGTAGTTGAAGTGGTTTTCTTTTGTACCACGTTTGTTACGCTCTTGTTAGACACATCTAGGGTCCTCAAAAAGAACTCTTTGCAAACTCTTTTGCACTGGAGAGAATATTGGCAACTAATAGATTTTCTTTTTGTAACAGTTCCTTTCCTTCTATTTGGGTCACTGACAGTAACTTACATTCCTCATAGATGGGTAGCATTTCTACCTTCTCTTCGTTGGTGTACATTCTACTCACACAACTCTTCAACTGACGATGGCTGACGGAATGACGGGTGTGCATTCTACTTATGTTTACGTTTGTCCTCTGTCAACGTCAGCACGCGGATGTGTTCCATTACCCCGAGTACCTGCACTAAGCGCTGGGAGCGTCAACGTTGTGGTATGTAATTAATAACGTTGTGTTTGACTGAAAGGTACACTGTGATACATTTCTGAATAGGTCTTTAGGTCAGAAAATGAATTACCGAATAAAATACAGGGTGCCATTTAAAAAAGTCATACCGCTGTTCATATCTTTGTAAAAAGCAAAGCTACAATGAAGGCAATCATGCTGATTGATGTCCCCCTGACGGCTATAGAACATTTGCTTGAAATATTTTGTAATTTGCATCTGGACAAACAGTTATTTAGGGTGGTCAAGATAAATGGGATACCCTGTATAATACTTTCGATGAAAAAGCATCTGAATGTATCCAGAAAAAAGCTGGTATCGATAATGGAGTAAATAGGTTTCTCCACGCACAGGAAAAAAATACAGAATAAGTATAGATACTGGCAAGTGACATCACAAATAGTGAAAAATCAGAGAATAAGGAAGGGCTGTAGTATGTTACCAACACTATTCAACATCTACATCGATGAACTGGTCACGAATGGATGAAGGACAGTTCAACGTGTAGTAATTAGGACAGATAAATTTCTAAATGTGGTGCTTTCTGCCGACGACCAGGCAATCATGTAGAACAGTGGAGGCAAACTGCAAATAGAGATAACATATTACACAACAGAAGCCTAAACTAGAACATGAAGAAATCAACAATGAAGAAACAACGACCCTTTCAGGAAAATACCCGATAAGAGAAAATGGTTCAAATGGCTCTGAGCACTATGGGACATAACATATATGGTCATCGGTCTCTTAGAACTTAGAACTACTTAAACCTAACTAACCTAAGGACATCACACAACACCCAGTCATCATACCCGATAAGAACTAAATATAATGATCAGTAAAACAACAACAGAACATGTGTCCCATTTCTAATATCTAGGATATATAACTGTTGAAGAAGAGAAGGTCATGAATAAGAAAATTAATACCCATAAACACATGTGGCACGACAAGAAGGCGACAAACCCCAATTAAATTTTGTAAATTTATAACGCTAGCCACAGTACCATATGGTGCAAATGTTGGACGTTAAGATAAAAAGACATAAGACAACTTGTAACATCAGAAATGATCTGTGAAAGGCAGAAAAAGGAAAGACAAAATATGAAATGAAGAAACAAGGAAAGAACTAAGGTACAGCCATTAATTAAAAAAGTGATCCACCGAAAGAAGGATTTGAAAGAGCACTAATTGCGTAAGTCGCCTCAGAGAATCTCTTGGCAAGCGATGGAACATAATGCTATTGCAAGGAGGAATGTGGGAAGCCCAGGAAGTGATAGTGCGGCCGGAACAGGTAATAAGGCCCCACCCTGGATTGGCAGAAGAAGAAGAAGAAGAAGAAGAAGAAGGAGATTGTTAGCAGCCTAGATGAATGTGTTTGATCCGGCCAGTTAGTAGTTCACAGACGGCTTAGGTCATGACACTGACACAGTGTCACCAGGGCACGAGGAGTCGCAGAGTGTGCGGTGAGCCGGTACTCCGTGTCACACGACGCCAGTCTCGATACAGTGACGAGACTCAGGAAACCGCTCTGCGTCTCATCCGTGTGTTCATGTGTGTGTGTGTGTGTGTGTGTGTGTGTGTGTGTGTGTGTGTGTGTGTGCGCTGGCGGGTGGCCCGTTGCCGATGTGTACGCGAGAGCTTGTACGAAGCCGCTGGGGCAATATTTGTCGAGGAGTAGCGCAAACAGCCCCGGATTTACGCCGGCCTCGCGGGCGACAACGACTAAAAGCAGAGCCGCATTCGGGTCCATTTCGAGCGGCTGGTTTCAGCCTTCCGCTACTGTATTCTATACAGTAAGGCCCTGGGGGCACTCTTAAGCGTACTTAGCGCCCGGTTGACGGCGCACTGCTGCTTGCAGACTGCGGAACGTGGCGAATCCTGAAATGAAAATATGCGCTGCGGCACGAGCCTTTGGTAGGGCATTTCTCGGAATCGAGATGAAAGTAGCGCGTTTCTCTTCCTTACGGTGCCGTGAGCCTACTGCTGCCTGTGAGTCGTCTGTTGGTCCCACGACTGGGCTTCAGTAAAGACCACGGACGGGGGCCATAGTTACATCCAAGCGTGCTGCAATGCGACATTAGGCTGAATTAATGACGACTGAGAGACCTTGCGTTGGAGTAGACTGTACGTGTCAGAGTCGTTTGGGGTACTTGTTTCTAATTCCTGTGTAAAAGAACATTGTTTCATGAAGTAACTAGCTCAGCACCTGACATTGACTGGGAATGTTTTTGTTCCAATCTTCCGTCAGTCCATCTCCTCCTGCTAACCATATCCACCTCCTCCCCCCCCTCCCCCCTCTGTCTATCTCCTATTTCATCCTTCTCTCTCCATGCTACCACCCCACCCCAAAAGGAGGCTGGTAGTTCTTACTTCCACAGAATCTTTCCTGATCGTAGCCCCTTATGTGTACCTAATATGACTGAAATCGTTCCAGGCGCTTAGGATGAGCTTTTTAGCCGACTCTTTGTCTAGGTATGCCCAAGTCAAATGAAGTCATATGTGTTTAACACATTTGACAAGTATATGTACACATATTTCATCCGTATGTGTTTAACACATTTGATAAGTATATGTGCACATATTTCATCCGTATCTCTTGCGAGTTTCGCCCTGTGGTTTCGTTTTCACGCAGCTCAATATCTGTAACATAGTATCTCCAAGACTATGTCTCGTACAACGATATAATTTCGCAAGTACATCCAGTGGTATCTGTGTCTACTGTTTGTAAAATGTGTTGTGAATAGAGTTAGTAGTAAAGAAGTTAATAAACTAAAAGTCAAGCATGATGCGGCAGTTTTTCACGCATCTCTATATCTGGCGTCATGTCTCCTAACTAATGTATCGTACAATGATACATTTTTGTTGGTACACTCAGCGACAAATGTGCATACTCTCTATGAAATGTGTTGCGAGTAAGGTTCTGCTGGTATATTCAGTGGTATATGTGAATACTGTCTGCAAAACGTATCGTAAAAACTGTTAGTAGTAAGAATTAATAAATTAAAACGTTATGTTTCTCGTGGCAGTTTTACCGCACGAACAACGAAAATTTAGTAAGCGATAAAATATTTCCCTTTTATGATTTTGTGAGGACTGTCAGCAAGAAAAAGTTTCGTAAAGGTTTGAACATTATATGAAGTGTTTCTTGCGAGTCACTAAGTGCCCTCATTCTCAAATACTGGATGAGTGAAGTGTGAGTATTCGCACGTCGTTGTCTACACTGATTTTTCATCTCCACCCCAATCTCTTGGATAGGTAGGTGGTTCTTACTTCCACAGCGATTCTGTTCAGACAGTAGGTGATACGCATACCAAGTTTGGTTGAAGTCGGTCCAGTGTTTTAAGAGAAGATGTGGAATGTACATACGTCCGTACATAGTACATACATGCATACTTTTATAATACGTATGGGCTACTAAACACGAGCGAGTGAAAGTGATATTCAGGAGACGAATTCCGAACAGTAGATACCATCCGGAGGACAAATACCTCCAAATAAGTAACCAGCTAGAACATAGTACCTTTTCCATTGGATTTACAGAAGCTCAGCCTTTCGCACCACAAAACGTCTCTGCAAACGTATAACAATAGGTTACAGCATTCACTCCGACTGACTTCGAAGACGTTGTGTTCAGGAGGTCTAAAAATAATTGAATCCCATCCTTTCTCTTAGCTCCACAATAAAATTGGCGTGTACTATATAGATACATTTGAAGTAAAGTATCGTGATGTAATCAGTTGTTGATGCATATGGAATTATAAAACTTTCTAGAAGATTAAAACAGTGTGCCGGACCGAAACTCGAACTAGGGACCTTTGCTTTTCGCGAGCAAATGCTCTACCGACTTTTTTCTTTTGTTTCTCGTTGCCACTTTTTTTTTATACAGTTCATCTCCTTTTTTTTCAGTTTGTTGAATGGACCGTTGGGGGCTAAGGGCGCAGAGTAGGCAGGGTCGAAAACCGAGGCCTGGCCACAGCGACCCCCTCACCGCCATGGACGCTATGGCGTACAGTAAACCAGGAGACGTACGAATCAACAGAAATGGAAGGCTTTGTTGTTGTTTATTTCCATGTTATGTTGTAATTTTATAGTTATTATGAAAATATGCGGAACATACTTCATCCGCATTGAAAAAGAGACTGGGTAAAGGAAAGAAAAAGAAAAGAAATCAATTATTAAAATCCACGCTTTGAAGGCGCGCTCATCCGCTGGGGTCGGAGGTAGAATCGATCATAGGGGGCTTAAACTCAGTCACCACTTGAGGGTGTAGATGCCCGCAGCTCCGGACATCGTGCGAGGAGGCACAGACCAGACGGTGCCCATCAGTGTCGAGATGCGGGCGAAGGAGACAATGAGGGGATTCCGACAAACTAATGTTGTGCAGACGTTTTGTGGCAATTTTTCTGTTGACCATGAGATACCACATTGCCCAGACATCTGTAGATTGGCTCTAAGCACTATGGGACTTAACATGTGAGGTCATCAGTCCCCTAGACTTAGAACTACTTAAACCTAACTAACCTAAGGACATCACGCACATCCATGCCCCAGGCAGGATTCGAACCTGCGACCGTAGCAGCAGCGCGGTTCCGGACTGAAGCGCCTAGAACAGCTCGGCCACACTGGCCGGCACATCTGTAGGGAGGAAGGGCTGGTGGATGGTATTCCACACTATGGGCCGCTGGATGGAGGGATGTGTGGTCTCCATCATATTATGGGGAACACGGCGCAATAGTAGGCCGTATAAATCCTTGGTCCTGGGCAGACGCGTATCTGGGAGATTGATATGTGTGTAATTGTAGTCGATGGAAAACGACGAAATATGAGACAAATGAGACACGATGTGGCCGACAGACATCGGTGGTGAGGTGAACCACCACCACTAGGTGGTGGTGAGTGGACGCAGGCAGGAGGACCTCAAGCAAGCTGCATGTTAGAGATGTGCCCCGTCTGGTCCACTGTCTTCTCATGGTACTCATATACAAGGCCGCAGCTTGCATTCGGTCATCGACGAGGCCGAGGCCAGTGTACGTTGGGGCAGGGTAAGTGTCTAATAACTGACTTTAAATATGGAACCAGCCGTAAGATAATAGCCAAAGGCACCCTGAAGGTTGCGCCCCATCGCTGTCGGCAGAGGGAGGACCTGAACGATGTGGTCAAACTCTGATGCCACATAGCGATTAAGAAACCCAACGCATTGAAGCATGTACTGGCGGCGTGGGAGGTTCTGGCGGACGTCGTTACGGACGACGTGTAACAGGCGACGAAATTCGTTGCCACTGTGCATGTGGCGGTGGGGGTAAACGTAATGCCCAGGTACCGGGACGTCCCCACAAGCGGCAGGGGTGCCACTTCACCTTCCTGGAGGCCTCGTCGAATGTACGTTGCAGATTTGGTGCCAACGGGAGCCTCATAACTTGTAATCAATTCGAGGACTTCTTGACTCTCAGAGCTGGAGCAGATGAGAAGGAGGAAGACATCAGCATACGTGCAACAGCAAAAAGTGTGTTGGCGAAGGGTGAGGCCGTAGACCTCGGTCGTCAGGCCTCCAATGAGGAGCTCTAGGGGAATAGCTTACAGGAGGGTAGAGAGGGGGCACCCTTGCCAAATTGAACTGCGGATGGGTACGGGCCCAGATAAAAGTCCATTGACTTTAACTCGTGAAATGGGACTGCTGTAAAGCCGCCGGAAGATGGAAGGGGACGCCCATGCAGGCTGACACAAAAACAGGAAACGGTGGCGCACTTTATCGAAGGTGCTATCGAAATTTATAGCGATGACACCTGCACGGAGCCTGCAGGCCGCCGCTATCGCAATTAAGTCGCGACATTCCCCTGTGGCAGTCTGTATGTCAACCTGACCACTAGGCGTCGTCTGCTCTGGGGAGAGGACATGAGAGAATATTGTCCAGAGATGCACCGTCGGTAAGCGGGCGAAAATCTTGTAGTCGTCGTTGAGTAGGTTGAGCGGTCTATAGCTCATGACTATCGAACCATGGGCCGGTTTCTGGATCAGAATGATGATGTCCTCAACAAAGTGGGTGGGGCTGCTTGGTCAGATGTCATCAGTTCTTAAAATTTATTCGTCCAGCGCTTTGCTATGAGTTCCTGGAAGGCTCGGTAAAACTCAGTCAGTAATCCATCAACGCTGGGCGATCTGTTGACAGCACCATTATCGATTGCGATGTCGATTTCGTCTCGTGAGATCGCCACCGTCAAAACATCTGCCTCGGTGTAGGGCAGGGTGCGCGTGATGTAATGCAAAATGGAGTCGTCTGCTTCAGTATCAGAATCTTCTTCCCTGTCAGTACAACGGTAGTGTTAGACAAATGTTTGAACTATGTCATTATCATTGGTCACCTGCAGGCGATGAGACGTGACCAGATTATCGATGAGCTGCTGACGGCGCCGTCGTTCGTCGGACACTATATGACGCATGAATGGAATTTTCAAACCTGCACGATCGTGGTGCCATGTCCTTATCACCACTTCCTGCAATTTTCGGCGTGCCAGAGCAATTATCTTCGCCTTAATTTTTGCCGTCCCAGCTGATTGTCTGGGTTGGCAACCGGGTATCTTAGAGGATTGCATAGTAGAAGTCGATGGTCTTGCGATTCCAGCCGGCCTAGTCCTTCCAATATCTATCAGTGTTTTCTGGATCGCTGGCTTGGCGCAGTCTACCATGTCAATGTCAAGCGGTAGGTGAGAAAGTGTCGTTCGCAAGCTGCCCATGTCTCACTGACCTGCTGGCGACAAGTAAGGACATGCAGATGAAAGGTATTTAGTTTCCATGGTGCATGGCTGTGCAACACAGATTGGGCTGGAGGGAGAACTGTGCAGATGTAAGTGCAATGGTCAGCAAAGGTCAGTGGCCAGAGTTCGGCACCTCTTATCGCAGGTCCAGGATTCTGTGAGACATGCAGTCTATCTAGAAGGCTTGCGGAATGACTGGAAAGAAAGGTATGGCCTGAATGGCCGCAATGTTGGACTTCCGAGGCATCGTGGAGCAGAGGACCCACACCACTGTACGTGGTTCCTTGCTTGTTGTATAGTGTGGAACCTGATCTTTTGGGTGCAGAACACAGCTAATATCACCTCCAAGCAGGCAGCGTCCATATCGCCCTAAAAACAGGGGGCGATGTCCTCAGAATAAAACTCGTTCATGTCATTGGTCGGCGTCCGAAGGACATAGACATTAATGAAGTGTGTCCCCATGGCAGTGAGTGCCATGCCCCGAGCTGATGGAAGGAAGGCGACATCAATGGGAGTAATCCCATCGCATATGTAGATGGCCACTCTGTGGTCCACAGAATCACTCATGGAGGTGTGTGCGGCATAGCCATTGATAGCTGGGAGATTGGCGAAGTGAACATCCTGCAGGAGGACAAAATCAATATCAGAAGCCCAGAACATTTCCTCTATAAGGCGGATTTTCACCCTGGAACGTATGTTGTTGGTGTTGTTGATCTGATAGGCGTGGTGACAGACCGGGAGGCTGGCCCACTCTGGTGTCAGCGGAAGGGAATGGGTGCCGCGGTGGAACATCATCCTGCTTACTAGCAGGGGGTTGTGGGGAAAGGATGATTAGTGGAGGGGCGCCAATGGCGCACGGTCTCGTAACGGGTCCTGCTGCTCGACCTCCTCGTCGTGCCATGCCGTGGAGGCGGGCACTTGTGTATTGTCTGTTTTGTCTTCAGAAGATGGAGTAGTGGTTCGTGTAGTAGTTTCGGCTGTGCTTTGTCCATTAAATAGTTCAGCATCCTCATGGTGCTTTGAGGGGACGGGTGGAGGCACTGGTGGATGTCGCCGAGCTCACATCGTCTCCTACCGTAGTGGCGAATTCGGGGGCGTCGTTCGAGTCGACGATGGCCTCGTCCCCGATCTGCAAAATCTCCTCTTGGCCGGAAACGACCCGGCGCCTTCTCTTGCGACGTTTCGGACAGCGTTGTTACCTTACGCGCCCTTCCATGTTCTATGGCGGAAGGGTGTTATGTCCCTCTGGAAAGAAGGTCGCCATAGGGACGATGAGGGACTTGATCTCCATCGTGTTGCCAAGGGTTGGCTCAGTGGTGGGTAGCCTCGGCAGAGTCGGAGCGGGTTCGATGGTCGGCCGAGGCGGCGGGTTGTCCGAGGCTCTCTCCATCAGGGTATGGGCGGGCTCATTTGTGGCGTCCGTGCGGCGTTGCGAGGCGGTAGGAGAAGCAATAGCAGCGGCGTAGGTCACCGGTAGCACCGCATGTTGCGAAAGTGATGGTCCTTCGGCGGTTGAAAGTTGCGTAATACGCCGTTGCAGGTGTTCGGATCTAAGGTGGCGTTCTTTGCCGCACCCAAAACAGGTACGACGCTGGCGGTCATATATAATTACTGCACGGCATCCACCTATCTGTAAGTAGGACGAGACGTGGCTTCGGAGATCAATGGACGCCGTTTAGGCAGCATATGCCCGAAACTGTGTCCACTTCTACGCAGTATGGCCGTGAACTATGCCATATGGTTGAGGAGTGCCACGACGACTTTCTCTGCAGGAAGCCCGAATGGCAATTCGAAAATGCATATCGTACGCATACCTAAGCCTGCGTCGTCGACGGTTACCGCCGCGAAATTGCCATCGGCATGACAGAAGCGTAGCGTATGTTTGGTTTCGCGTGGGATGCGTTGGCACGCCGCATCGTTAATGATTTTAACGTAGGCCGTGCTGCTCACTATCGACAAATGTATTTCGATAATATCGGCCGAGGGAATCCTCACTTCCTCTCGCAGAAAGCGCTCCACACCCAGTGCTTTGGTTCAGGCATAATCATTGCAAAAAGTGAATCTTAGTGTAAATTTACGGTAACAGTTCGCCATGTATCGTAGACGAAAGCCAGCAGGTAAGCAACGGCCGTCAGAACGTAAACAAGGCGAGCTCGCGCTCGTCAAATGA
Organism: Schistocerca piceifrons; assembly: GCF_021461385.2. NCBI lineage: Eukaryota > Metazoa > Arthropoda > Insecta > Orthoptera > Acrididae > Schistocerca > Schistocerca piceifrons. Next base: position 653,500,959 of record NC_060138.1, on the reverse strand, counting down.
AGGCACTGGCGTGTCCGCTCTGTTGCCCTGCCAAAGGCAGCCTACCCCTCGACTAAGCCACCCAAGCATGACTCACAACCCGTCCTCACACCTTTACTTCCGCCGATGCCTCGTCTTCTTCGATCCAAATTTCACAGAGTGTTAGTTATGCAACACTCCTGGAAGAAAGGATTTGCGGAGATGTGGCTTTGCCACTGTCTGGGGGATGTTTCTAGAATGAAATTTTCATTCTGCAGCGGAGTATGCGCTGATATGAAACTTCTCGCCACATTAATTTAAAGCTGTGAGGAAACGTCCCGAGTGGCGCTTGGGTAGTTCAGTCAGTGGAGTGCTGGCCAATGAAGGCAAAGGTCCTGAGTACGACCGTCGGTCTAGCATAAAGTTATAATCTGCACGGTAGAGCTCCCTGCCGGCGTTGGATAAGCAGCAAGTCGTACTATTAGCTCACTTATTTGTTTCATAGTTTAATTATTAATTTCTTTGCGTGTTTTTGGGTACTGGCATAGTTTAATTCACAAATTTCGGGCGTATTATATTTGAGAGTTGTAGCATAGCGTTTTAGTACCAGTATAGTGTAAATTCGCGTAGTCACCTGTCCTCTCTTTGTTCTGAACAGCTTGTGAAATATAAGAGAGGAAAAAATTGTTAGGGATGGATAGGGACTGCGCCTGTTGTGTATGGATTCAGGGGGAATTGGCCACCGTCCGTAAACATCTGGAAGCTGTGTTGGCCGTGGCCGACAGGCTCCAGGCTGTTGCCCTGGGCCGCTGTGGCATTGGGACACCCGAGGCGAGCGCTTTGGCGCCTCTGGAACCTGTAGCATCGCCTGGGATCTCTGATGCCATTACGCCCTCGAATTCGGACGTTCCTGCCGGTCGACACTTGCCTGACGGCGACTGGCGAACATGGCCGGGGTCTTGAATCCCTGGGCGGAAGGCGAAAGTTGGTGCTGGCCGCAAGGCTGTATCCTTACGCCTCAGTAACAGGTTCGAGATGCTGCCCACTGTTGAAAGTACTTCTGAGCCAGCAAGGGCGGCCTCACCTGTTGCGGCAGTGGCCGGTCTTCCTGAGAGGTGCGGACAAGTGCAGAGGGTGGGATTTCTTGTCATTGGGAGCTACAATGTTAGGCGGGTGATGGAACCCCTTAGGGATATGGCAGCTAAGGACGGGAAGAAAGCCAATGTGCACTTCGTGTGCATACCAGAGGAGTCACCCAAGATGTGGAAAGAGTCCTTCCGGATGCCATGAAGGGTACAGGATGCAGCCAACTGCAGATGGTGGCTCATGTCGGCACAAATGATGTGTGTCGTTATGGCTCGGAAGAGATTCTTTCTGGTTTCCGGCGGCTATCTTAGTTGGTTAAGACTGCCAGTCTTGCTAGCGAGATGAAGGCAGAGCTCACCATCTGCGTCGACAGGACCGATTGTGGACCCTTGGTACAGAGCCGAGTGGAGGGTCTGAACCAGAGGCTCAGACGGTTCTGCGACCGTGTAGGCTGCAGATCCCTCGATTTGCGCCATAGGGTTTTGGGGTTTCGGGTTCCGCTAAATATGTCAGGTGTCCACTACACACAGGAGGCGGCTACACGGGTAGCAGGGGCTGTGTGGCGTGGACTGGACGGTTTTTTAGGTTGTACAGTCTTGGGAAAGATCAAAAAGGGCTTCAGTCTCGAAGGGTACAGGGCAAAGAAAGGATGTGAATCGACCAAGCAACAGTCGGTATTGTAGTTGTAAATTTTCGTAGCTGTGTTGGAAAAGTACCAGAGCTTCAAGCGCTGATAGAAAACACTGAAACTGAAATCGTTATAGGAACAGAAAGCTGGCTAAAGCCGGAGATAAATTCTGCCGAAATTTTTACAGAGGCGCAAAACGTGTTCAGACAGTATAGATTAAATAAAATAGGTGGTGGTGTGTTTGTGTCTGTTGGTAGTAGTTTCTCTTGTAGTGAAGTTAAAATAGATAGTTCCTGCGAATTACTATGGGTAGAGGTTATACTGAACAGCAGTACCAAAATAATATTGGCTCCTTCTACCGACCCCCCCGACTCAGATGATATAATAGCTGAACGCTTCAAAGAAAACTTGGATCTCATTACAAATAAGTTCCCCACTCATAGAGTTGTAATTGGTGGAGACTTCAATCTACCCTCGATTTGTTGGCGAAAATGCATGTTCAAAGCCAGTGGTAGACAGAAAACATCTTCGGAAATTGTACTAAATGCTTTCTCTGAGAATTACTTTGAACAATTAGTTCATGAGCCCACACGAATTGTAAATGGTTGCGAAAACACACTTGACCTCTAAGTAACAAATAATCATGATCTAACAGAGAGCGTCATGACAGACACAAGCATTAGTGAACACAAGGTAAAGGTATCGAGGCTCAAAACCATATCAACCAAAACTACTAAAATTAACGCAAAATATATCTATTTAAAACAGCAGATAAAAATTCGCTTGTGCCTTCCTAAGAGAGAATCTCCATTCCTTCCAAGCTAATTATGAAAGTGTAGACCAGATATGGCTCAAATTCAAAGGTGCAATATCGACAGCAATAGATACATTCATACCGCATAAGTTAATAAGAGACGGGACTCATCCACCATGGTACACAAAACACGTCAGAATACTGTTGCAGAAGCAACGAGTAAAGCATGCCAAATTCAGAAGAACGCAAAATCCCGAAGACTGGCTAAGTTTCACGGAAGCTCGAAATTTAGTGTGGACGTCAATGCGAGATGCTTTTAATAGTTTCCACAATGAAATATTGTTTCAAAATATGGTAGAAAACCCAAAGAGATTCTGGTCGTATGTAAAGTAAACCAGTGGCAAAAAACAGTCAATACCGTCACTGCACGATAGCGATGGAAATGTTACCTATGATGGTGCCACTAAAGCGGAGTTACTAAATACAGTTTTCCGTAATTCCTTCACGGAAGAAGACGAAGTAAATATTCCAGAATTCGAAACCAGAAAATCTGTTAGCATGAGTGACATAAAATTAGATATCTTAGGTGTTACGAAACAACTCAAATCACTTAAGAAAGACAAGTCTTCCGGTCCAGATAGTACACCAATCAGGTTCCTCTCAGAGTATGCAGGCAGAATAGCGCCTTTCTTAGCAACCATATACAACCGCTCACTTGACGAATGATCTGTTCCTAAAGACTGGAAAGTAGCACAGGTCACACCAATATTCAAGAAAGGAAATAGGCGTAACCCATTGAATTACAGGTCCAGATCACTGATCTCAAATTGCAGTAGGATCTTGGAGCATATATTGTACTCGAACATTATGAATCACCTTGAAGAAAATGACTTATTGATACATAACCAACACGGATTCAGAAAATATCGTTCTAGCTCTTTATTCCCATGAAGTAATGAGGGCTGGCGACAAGGGATCTCAGATTGTTTCCATATTGCTAGTTTCCAGAAGGCTATTGATACCGTTCCTCACAAGCGACTATTAATCAAATTGCGTGCATATGGAGTATCGTCTCAGTTGTGTGACGGGATTCGTGATTTTCAGAGAGGTCACAGTTCGTAGTGATAGACGGTAAATCATCGAGTAGAACACAAGTGATATCTGGCATTCCGCAAGGTAGCGTCATAGGCCCTCTGCTGTTCCTGATATATATAAATGATCTAGATGATAATCTGAGCAGTCCCCTTAGAATGTTTGCTGATGACGCTGTAATTTACTGTCTAGTAAAATCTTCAGACGATTAATTCCAATTACAAAATGATCTAGAGAGAATTTCTGTATGGTGCGAAAGGTGGCAATTGGCACTAAACAAAGAAAAGTGGGAGGTCATCCACATGGGTACTAAAAGAAATCCGATAACTGTTTAGTATACGATAAATCGCACAAGTCTAAGGGCTGTCAATTCGACTAAATACCTAGGAATTACAATTACGAGCAACTTAAATTGGAAAGACCATATAGATAATATTGCGAGGAAGGCGAAACAAAGACTGCGATTTGTTGGCAGAACACTCAGAAGATGCGACAGATCCACTAAAGAGACAGTCTACATTACATTTGTTCGTCCTCTGCTGGAAGGATTGACGGAGGACATCGAAAAAGTGCAGAGAAGGGCAGCTCCTTTCGTGTTATAGCGCAATAGGGGTGAGAGTGTCACTGATATGATACGTGAGTTGGAGTGGCAGTCACTGAAAAAAAAATGTGGTTTTCTTTGCGGCGAGAACTATTTACGAAATTTCAATCACCAACTTTTTCTTCCGAATGCGTAAACGTTTAGTGGACACCCACCTACGTAGGGGGAAACGATTATCATAATAAAATAAGAGAAATCAGAGCTCGAACGGAAAGATTTAGGTGTTCCTTTTTTCCACGCGCCATTCGAGAGTGGAATTGTAGAGAAGTAATATGAAAATGGTTCGATCAACCCTCTGCCAGGTACTTAAGTGTGAATTGCAGAGTAACCAAGTAGATGTAGAGGTGTGGGCCAGCTGTTGCAGGAAGTGTCGGAGAGTGAGTACCGGGTCACCAGCATTGTGAAGCCTAGTGCAGGGGTGGCTCAGGTGACTGACAGAATAGGAGAGTTATGTAGGAATTTTACAAAAGAGGATCAGGTAGTGATAGTGGGTGGAGCTGGGAATAGTCGTGATAGGGACGGGGAATGTGATGTAGGTGGTGACCTGGTGAAGATAGCTACTTAAACTGGTGACACTAATGTGCATTTCGTGCAACTGTTTCAGCGCCATGATTGACCTCGTTTAAAAGGGCTGTTAGGAACGTTAACAAGAGGCTGGAGAAAGCACTGATGGCAGAGGGCACAGGTCACATTGCTGTGGTACCAGCTGAGTCCATCCTTAGATCAGGTTTTACTAGAAATGGCCTGCACCTCAGTAGGTACGGGAAGGGGAGGCTAACAAAGCTTATACGTGTCAGTGTAGTGGGTGGTGGTGGGATCACTCATGGAAAAATTCCTGTAGCACTTGGTCTTAAAGCTGCACCTTTTTGTAGACTGAAGTCAGCTGATGGTATACCTGCTTAAAGGAAGTCCCTCTAACTAAGGAATTACCTTTAGAGGATGTCAGGTTTCCAAGTAGAGAAGGAATTAGCATATTTCATCAGAATATAAGAGGAATTAGAGATAAAGTCAGTGAACTGCTTATAAATGTTGACTCGGACATTATTGGTAGATCAGAGCACAACTTAAATAATATGACAGTTCAGAGGCTTCCTTTACCAGGATACATATTAGCTGGCTGTTTCTCAAGGAGTTGCCTGCAGAGTGTGGGGGGGGGGGGGGGGGGGGCATGTACATAAGAAACAGTATTCCATTTGAGTCCATTGGTGTATCATGGCACTGCACTAAACAGATATTTAAATGTTGTGCAGAGGCAGTTTAATTTATTGAAAATAAACTTCTAATTGTTGTTGTTTATAGGTCCACTAACTCTGACTTCCCAGTATTTCTGTTCAAGCTAGAGAGGCTTCTTGGTTCACTTTATAGGAAGTACCAAAGTTTAGTTGTATTTCGTGACTTCAATATTAATTCTGTATATGATTATGCAAGAAAAAGGATGTTGGTAGACCTCCTAAATCATATGAACTGATGCAGACTGTGTTCTTTACAATTAGGGTGCAGAGAACAATAGCACAGTCATAGACAATATTTTTATTTATTCTTCACTACTAGATGGGCATTCTTTTAGTAAAAGGGTGAATGGCCTTTCAGACCATGATGCACAAATTTTAACACTAAAAGGCTTTTTTACTCAAGGAAATGTCACATATAATTACAAACTATGTTGGAAAGCTAATCCAAAGGCAGTAGAGAGTGTTTTAAACCTTTTTAAGGAACAAGAGTAGCAGGATGTTTATAGTACCGATAACATAGATGACGAATATAATGCTTTCCTTAACAATTTGCTCATGTTCTTTGAGAGTTGCTTTCAATTACAACGTCCTAAACGGGATACTAGCAGTAAAAGGCAGAGATTGAGTCAATAATTAAATAACTGAAGACCAAGGACTCTCATGGATATGATGGAGTTTCCTGAATGATTAAAGTACTCAGTAGTAAAGCTGCTTTACAAAAAGGGAAAAAGAAATAATGCATATAATTTTAGACCTATTTCTATGCCATCAATATTTGCTAAAGTTATTTAAAATATTGTGTATATAAGGATAACTGATCAATATATGTCACATAATTTGCTATCAAATGTACAGTTCAGGTTTAGAAGTCGTTTAACAACTCAAAATGCTATATTCTCTTTCCTCTGTGAGGTACTGGATGGATTAAACAAAAGATTTCGAACACTAGGCATATTTTTTGATTTAACTAAGATGTTTGATTGTGTTGATCACGAAATCTTGCTTCACAAGCTGGGCCATCATGGAATATGGGGAGCGGCTCCCAACTGGTTCATCTCTTACTTTAACAACAGACAGCAAAAGGCATTATTCACAGTGTTGAGAATGGCTATGATGTGGGGTCTGAGTGGGGTACAGCCAATTGGGGTGTGCCCCAGGGACCCGTGTTGGGTCCACTCCTGTTTCTTATTTGTATAAATGATATGCCCTCTAGTATTATGGGTAATTCTAAAATACTTTTGTTTGCAGATGATACTAGCTCGGTAGTAAAAGATGTGTGCAACAATGACTCAGTTTCAAACAGTGCAGCTCATGACATAAGTTCATGGCTTGTAGAAAATAAACTAACGCTAAATCACAGTAAGACCCAGTTTTTACAGTTTCTAACACACAATTCAACAAAATCCAACGTTTTAATTTCACAGAATGGGCATATGATTAGTGAATCTGAACAGTTCAAATTTCTAGGTGTTTAGATAGATAGCAAACTGTCATGGAAAGCCCACATCATAATGTTGTACAATTCGAAGAGTATCTGATGTAAGTAATCGTTCGACACGAAAATTAGTCTAATTTGCTTGTTTTCACTCGCTTATGTCGTATGATATTATATTTTTGGGTAACTCTTTCCATCCTAGAAGGAAATTTTTGGCTCAGAAACAGAAAGTTCGGGTAGTAAGTGGTTTAAGTTCGCGAACCTCCTGCCAACCCTTGTTCACTAGTATGGATATTTTGACATTAGCCTCTCAAAACATGTGGTCCTTACTGTCTTTTATTGTTAACAATATCAGCTTATTCCCAAAAATTAGCAGCTTTCACTCGGTTAATTCTTGGCAGAAATCCAATCTCCATTTGGATCGCACTTCCTTAACTCTTGTACAGAAAGGTGTACAATATACTCCTGCATCCATTTTCAATAAGTTACCACAAGAATTCAGAAATATTAGCAGTAATCCACGCTCTTTCAGATCGAAACTGAAAAGTTTCCTCATGGGCCACTCATATTCTGTTGAGGAGTTCCTTGAAAAATGAAGCTGTCTCTTATGTTGCATTGTTGACTGCGTTTACTTAAACTTAAGGCTCAACTTTGTTGGGTTCATAACCATTTTTTATCGGTTATTACTTTTATGTTGTAATTTCACGTACTGGCACGTTCCATGACCTTGGAGATTTGCTCCTCAATTTGGTCCTACGGAACTGGATGTGTAAATAACAATAAATATGATAGGAGTTTTTGCAGATGTTAAATATTGAATGATATTTTTTATTGGGTTCCATTGCTTTCACATCATTCTCCTTGTGAAACGACACCTGCAACATAGTCTTTTTATGCTTATTTCTTGTCAAACTACGAATGCCAATGCCTATCAAAATTAGGCACTATTCTGTGCTTCTATTTGTATAGCAAAATTCTGAAGAGATCATTCTCATGGTAAAAGTGTTTCCTTTGATAACGTAATGTAATCTGAAAATAAAAAAAAATTAATAGCACTCAAACTTAAACAAAGGGCGTGTCTTTTGTATTCATATTTTAGTGAAAAAAACGAAGAAAATTCTTGTGGCAATTGTCACATCTTTCGAAATCGCGTAAGAATAAGTGTTTTGCTATTTCTGCATTATGGAATAGTAAGGATACAATTAGGTCGACAGACCCTGAATTCAACTAGACCAAACTGTTAACTTCAATTGTTAAAAGTAGTGACATCAGGTATTAAATAGTGTATCTGCAGGCTACCACATAATCTAGTTCCTAAGCAGCTGTTGTACATTTGAAAGAAAATGGCAAAGGGAAATGTATGCAGCCACCACTAATTGTCAACACAAAAATGAAAGAAACATTAAGAGATGGTCATTTAAAATTAATCATGAGTAAGTACTTCCCTCCTTCTTTTCGTTATAAGATACTATGACATTAGATTAAAAAATATGAGCACCGTGAGTGTATGTTCACACATTCCACAGACAGGTTATCTTAGATATGTCATGAAGTATGCTCAGGAATCAGATGCACAAGAGTTTTGTAAGCCACCTGTTTTGTGAGTGAATCTCATAGAATTTTGTAAGCTATCTGCTTTGTACGTGAATCTCATTTCTATAGGAGTCTTTAATTGAATCTGAGCCTGGCATCTATTTCTTTTACAACTAGTTTTGTGTGGCAATTTCGCATTAGGAAGCATTCTCCTAAATTCTTACTCTTCTTACTATTCCCACTGATTGACACCAGTCATGAAATCGAACAATAATAGGTCTTCATCTCTATTTGCGTTCGCCACACTACATTTACTGATGTTACAGTTCTGCTTTCAGTCCCCACATCAAGCGTCAATTCTCTGCATGTCTTTCTGCATTGTATATGTGTATCCTCAACGTTAATGTCCCTTTAACACATCATTTTAGTATGCAACCAAGCTATTTCCACTACTTAATCTCTCCATCTGAATAATTGCTTGAATGTCTTCTTGTGTTCAGTCTGCAGAAACTCCCAAATCAAGATGTTCTGCAAGTTACTATTTTGTTCACTCGGCCATGGTAGAGAGCTGTATTGACCCCTTTCCAGAAAAAGCACAGCAATACTCTGGATACTGCTCTCCACTGCTCTCCACTGCTTTTCCGATCTCATGGAAGAACAATGAGAGCTGAATTTCATAAGATCGCTGACTGTGAGATGCACATTGGCGATTTTAGGTCTCTAGAGAGGTCATATTATGTGAATGTAACGTGTTTCTCTCCAGTCTTGGAAACTGACATACAGCCATGAGAGCAATGTGCTGACCACATGCCCCTCCATATACACATCCAGTGATGCCTAAGAGCTGAGGATGTTTTGGCAGCTGGACAGTACCATTGGACCTTCATGGCCTGTTTGGGAGGAGTTCTGTTTAAAATGTTTCTCAAAACTGTAGGACCTATTTAAACCACCAAAATGCATGCATATAATAAAAACAGACATATATATATATATATATATATATATATGTGTGTGTGTGTGTGTGTGTGTGTGTGTGTGTGTGTGTGTATATGGGTGTGAGTTCCACATCACCGCCGGAACCAGTGGACCAATTTCAACCAAACTCGGTATGCATATTCCTACTGACTCATTTCTGCTATGCATATTCCTACCCCCACAGTTGCAGAACCATTTATGGATTGTACTTCAGGAGATATTACATCATAAACAATGAGATATGTGGAAAACTACAGCATCATGAATGTCATTTACATTTATTACTTCAATGCCACTAACTTCATTAGCAATAAATTTCGTAGAGAGTGTCTATATATGTCACTAAATGCATCTACAAAATTATATCACTGTTTCAGACATAGTTCAGAAGATATGATGCATAAAATGTGCCATATCATGAATTGGTTCAAATTTATTATTTTTTTTGCTACAATCTTTAACTGCAACACATTTTGCAGACAGTATCCACATATACTGTTCAATGTACCTACAAAATTGTAAAGTTGTGTGACACACAGACCAGGAGATACGATGTTGTAAACACTGAGATGTGTGAAAAACTGCCACATCATTCATCATGGTCAAATGTATTACTTCCCTGCTATTAACTCTATTCACAGTAGATTTTGCTGATGGTATTCACATATGCCATTGAATCTACCTATACAAATATCATTGTATGACATTCAAATTAAGATTAAAACAGAGTATTTTATGTGAAAAATAAAATATGTTCCTGTACTTTGTGACTCTGGTGACTGTTTTATGTCCATCTGCAAGTGGAGTTATCAACTACTTACTCATGATATGCAAACTTACATCCTGCGTCATCACCTCTGAATTCCAGAATACATCGATAAAACTTGCAATAGGCAGATGAAATATTTTTCAATTAAAAACTCTCAGTTAATGTTCTGGGTTGTGCATCATACATCAGATTCTTCTTTCCACACTTGACAACACATTCTAAGGAATTTTACCATTAAAAGTTATGCCCAGTTTCGTCATCATCTCCTAACTAGTAAAAATATTTCTCTCTACAAGATGTAGTAATGGATTAAATCAGATAATTAGTAACAAAATTATATGGAATTACATCTGCATCGCCCCTCAACTGTGTGACGAGTTTAAAATCATGAAATGTATCATAAGCTTTGAGAATATTATTTGGTGGATTAATATTCCACATCTCCTGCAGGAAAACTTCATTTCTCCTATTTTTCAAATAGGTATTGTGTAGTTTAAAATGACCAAACAGTGATACATCAAGCAGCTGTTAATTTTTGCGATTACTCTGAAACACAACAAAACAAAATATATCATATCAAATTTCACTGAGTTATAGTAATTTGTAATACCAAGCTCAGACTTCTTCTTCCCACATAACCCAGCCACTTCTACAGCTTGAAGTTCATACAAAGGCATAGGTATTTTAAGGTTTTTCAATATATTTCCTCATCCTCCCAGTTCATAATTTGGTTCATATTTAACAATGGGTGGACGAAATTAAATAGATTCTACAACAATTTTACCTTCTTTTAGAAGAGTATCTTTTATTTCAATTCCAGCATCATTCTGATCAGACCTTCTAAGAATAGCGTCTCTAGTGCTAGAATTGCAAGTGACACTACACTAAGGCGAGCTTACCACATAATTTCTTTATAATCTTCAAAAAACCCACCAAACGTTGCCAATGGATAAAGCACTTAGAGTTTCTTACTCTGTATTTTACCACTATTAGCTATATGCCCATCCATGCTAATTTTTTCAGCAAGAGATGAAATCAAATGCAAGTAAACTGATGATAAAATAAAAGAGTTCCTGTTCAAGATAGGAAATAATATTCTATCATTGAGGTTATAAAGCTAAACAGCTTTGCAATATCATTATTGGTTAGTTCTTATTGTACTTTCCAACACATGTTGGGTAATCTGATCCATTAGCTGTAACGATCTGAAAAGTCATCTACAATTGAGTATTAGAACGATGCCATCCATCTCTTACAAATATAGTCCACAGCTCGTGGTCGTGCGGTAGCGTTCTCGCTTCCTGCGCCTGGGTTTCCGGGTTCGATTCCTGGCGGGGTAAGGGATTTTCTCTGCCTTGTGATGACTGGGTGTTGTGTGGTGTCCTTAGGTTAGTTAGGTTTAAGTAGTTCTAAGTTCTAGGGGACTGATGACCATAGATGTTAAGTCCTATAGTGTTCAGAGCCATTCTTACAAATATGTGTTAATTTCAGCATCCTTGGTAGGAACATTTGCGTTATATTTAATTTTCTCATTTGCAGGGTATCAGTCAGACTGATAGCATGTTCATTTAATAAAGATATTTTTTAACCAATTTCTAAATAGTCATACAAGCACCATTAAAGACAGTTAAATTATTTTTTTCATGAGTTACTGTTATTTCTATATCGTGAATAGTATTAAAAATTGTAATATATAAAAGATAATGTGGCTCATAAATAATTGGTGCACCAAATTCAGTATTAGGCTTGAAAACAATAATATTAGTTTCTTGATGAAAATGGTCTGTATGCTTTATAAATATTCCTTCAGACAAATTAAAGCTTATGTTGATTAATTTGAATGAAATAATTTTAGGAACATCATTAGCAACAGTTTTTTTATTATCTGCAGTAGTTTTATTACTAAATCCAAGTATAGTTCCAATACTACCTTCTATATCCATGTAAAATTTAACGCCACTTGCAATAATAGCTCCATTTTAAATTTCATATACCTTAACATGAATATTAGGCTTTTTAGTATGAATAAATTTTTCTAAGCTTTTCAAACCATAATGATCAACAATCATTTCTATCATTTCTCCATCACAGTACAGTTTATTGTTTTTCATGTAATATTTGGAGTCAAAAATATTGTATAAAAACCAACCAATACAACACTACTAAGGCTGTCTCTTACAGGCAACGGCCTTGCCGCAGTGGATACACCAGTTCTCGTCAGATCACCGAAGTTAAGCGCTGTCGGGCGTGGCCAGCACTTGAATAGGTGACCATCTGGGCTGCCATGCACGGTTGCCATTTTTCGAGGTTCACTAATTCTCATGATGCCAGTTGAGGAGCTACTCGACCGAATAGTGGCGTCTCTGGTCACAGAAAACCATCATAACGACCAGGAGAGTGGTGTGCTGACCACACACCCCTCTTATCCGCATCCTCAGCTGAGAATGACACAGCAGTCAGGTGGTCCCGATGGGTCCTTGTGGCCTCTGAAGACGGAGTGCTTTAAGGCTGTCTCTTATAAGTATGGTCAAAACTTTTTTGGGAACAGATGGTTACACATTCAATTGAAATAAACGATTCACTTACTAATAATAGGAGTTTTATTAATTTAATGAAAACCGATTAGGAAACAAAAATATTAATTCAAAAAACAAACAGGGTAAACTTTTATCAAATTCTATTTGATGTCCAATAATAGGGACAAGTTGATGTAAAAAAGCAACATTAAAGATTGACAGTTATATTTCAGCTCCAGGATAGTAGAACTGGAAAAAAATTAATCATTTGCATGTATACTCTAAAAGTTCAGATCAATCAAAAATCAAGAATTTATCAGTTACATAAAAAATTGGAAGACAAGAAAAATGAGGAGTTAAACACTTTTTTAAAAAATAATTATGAAATTACACCACTGGATCAATGTTATGATAATGTTCATTCACCACTAAATGAAAAAATAAATCACTAATATTCGTTATCTTTCGCAAATGTCCAAGAAATACGGCCCAGAAGTCATTACAAAAGCTAAAGTAAGCAGCAAAAAGTTCAAGAATTATAAGAGAGATTCAAGCTTTGGAAAAAGAACCAAGAACATAATATGAGAACTATAAAAAAGATCAACATATTATTGATGCAATAGAAAAAGTAAACAAAGGAGTGAAAGGTTTAGGTGATAATATTCTGAAAGATATAGAAGAAAACTGAGAAGTTGAAAAGCAAATGGTTCCATATGCACAGCATCATACCATGCCTCTTCCAGGAGAATTAGGTAATCTACCACAAATTAAACAATGTGATAGTCCAATTTGATTACATATTAAGTGAATCAGAAATACGGGCTGCACCGAATAAATATGAATAAGAGAAAAAAGGAGAGAAATTAGTGAGTGAAGAGGATTAAGAGAATATCCCTCAGGGTGATGTTAAATAAATAAATGTAAATGAGAGACTGGTAAACCATATCTACAATAGTGAAGATAAAGTTTTTGGATTAAAACTTGTTGATACATTTAAATTTGGTGGTTCTTTGCCAGTTCAATTCAATGGAGATAAATTAACTAGTGGCGAAAAAGAATATGAAAATATAAATGGTGGATCTTTTAACTGGTGAATCTTTTAACAAAAAAGAGATTACTATGGATGATATAGGTGAAAATTTTGATTCTGTTGATTTATCAAATTATGCTGATATGTTGTATATTATTAAGCATTATATTCTGATAATAATCCAGATAAATTAAAATCAAGTAAAGGTAATAAATGTAGAAGTTTGATAAAAGAAATTGTTCATATCTACTTCATGTAATTAAGACAGTTACAGAGAAATTCAGATTCCTCAGATTATTCAAATCCAAAAACAGGTGAAAGCTTAATAAAGAAGTATACTGGAAAACTAGTTGAATATACTTGGATGAATCATGTGTGGGGATTAATCAATAGATTAGCAGTAATTCACGATAAAGAATAACCTGGAAATAAAAATTATCATATCAAAAAAGTAGGAATAACACAAATGGTAATGAGTAAATTCAGTGATTTTGTAATCAATAAACATAAAGGAATTCCACACTTGATGAGACTTTTGAACAGCTTACCACACACATTTTGAAAAAAATGGGGAGTACAAATATAAATTTTATGATCTTGGTAATCTACTAGATAAACAACTTGCTGACATAGTTCAAGGTAAAAATACATAATCTGAAGCATTTAAACAACATGATATTTTCTAAAGAAATAATAAAGTTTCAGAAAAAAAGGTATGAAGTAGATAAACAACATCAATTGCTTTCAAAAGAGAGAATGTATGCTTCTGATCCTTTGTTAGATGAAAAATTGGCTTGAGCTGTAATTAAAGGAACAGTGTATGGAAAAGTAAAACTAAGTATTGGTTTAGTTATTGATGGAAATGATTGAGAACATTAAAAATTTCAGTATCAGTAAAACACCGCTATCTAAAAATTTCAGTAGCATCATTTCGTGTGTTATGTAAAAATATTAATCATCATAAAAATTTTGATATCAATGATGCTTACAAATTGCTACCTAGTGGCAAAATTGAACCAAAAGCAGTTAAGATTAAGCTCAATAATGAACAGCTACATAGCACTGGTAATGTTTTAACTTATGCTCAAAAACCGAAGAGAGATCAAAAATTGGTGGAAATGTACTGTTAACATTAGACATATCAGTTGTGAAAAAATTACTGAGCGTCTAAAAAAGGTAAGATGTATTATGAAAAAAAATTACTGAGCATTTAATAAAAAAGAAATAAGGGTCTGAACTAGCATAACACAGAGGAAGATTTCTTCTGTTGCTTTTGGTGGTATTACCATATTTAGCTACACTGGCTCAGTAGCAAGTGAAGCTGCCGCTGTTGCAAATGCCATAATAAACAAAAAGAAAGCTGATGCAAAAGTGGCAGAACAAATAAGGCATAATCAAGCAATGGAGAAGAAAGGAACTGGATGTAGTGTAGCAAAGAATTGGGAGACAGATTCTGGAGTAAAACAAAAAAATTCGAATATTTGATTAATAAATATGATACACCATTATCAAACATTGATATAGAAAAACTTGCTAAAAATTTAATGTTAAACAGTTTTGTGGTGTTTACATGATTGATGAATTACCTACTCACCCTAGAGATTATAAATCTGATAATGTTGCCATGAACTGGATATGTTATTAAAAGTCTAAAGATACGAAATTTGTATTTGATTTATTCAGTGGCAATAAATTAAATATTTAGGTCAAAATGAATTATGTTACAGTATTAAAAACAACATTGAAAAAATGTAAGATTATGATAAAGTGAAGTCAGACATTTTGTCTTTTATTTATTACTTATTTATTTGATATTTTCTTTTAGTTTGTTATCTATATAAAAGGACAGACTGAAATCTGCACATGAACAGGCCTGCATAAAGCACGTTTCATTTTATCATGAACTCAAATGTGTTAGTAATCACTAAGCATTATGCTACACGAAAAACTACAATAATAATAATAATAATAATAATAATAATAATAATAATAATAATAATAATAATAATAATAATAATAATAATAATAATAATAATAATAATAATAATAATAATAATAAACCCCATGGAGGCCCGGTAAAAGAATGTGTGTCACTTCGTGTTCTATTTATGCTTGTTCGGGTGGCTGTCTTAAGATTTCGTTTTCCTCTGATTGTTTAATTGGTGTGTGTTGTTCTTTGTTTGTTAGCTATGGGATGTTTGAGTCCATTACTGTATTTTCTTCTTCTTCTGCCAGTCATAAAAGACGACGAAAAGAACAAACCACTAATAGGGCTAACCCCCCTTTTAGTGTGATTAATTGGTTCAGGGCAGAACTAATGAAACCTCGGACAAGCACTGTCATGGATGGGGACGACGCTTGAACCCTATGCCCGTCCACAATGGTGATGACACTGCTAGCCACACTGAAAATGATTTAAATCCAAATAGAGGTGTTTCGTCGGATATGCTTCCTGCAACCACTCTAGAAGGAAAACAAAGACAGAGGATGAGATGGTCAGATGAAGTTAACCGACACCTCATGTTCTGTTATTGCCAAGCAACAAACTTAGGAACCAACACAACTGGGTACAGATCACACGTATACACAACATTTATTACCAGATACCCAGAGTAAAATTTTTTAACAGAACAACGACTAGCTGATCAGATCTGTGTAATAATAAAAAATAACAGGATACCCCGGTCAGAATTAGAACACATCAAACAACAAGTACAACAAATACTAGAACAAAATAATATGCAATCAGAAGAAGAAGAAAATACAGTAATGGACTCAAACATCCCATAGCTAACAAACAAAGAACAACACACACCAATTAAACAATCAGAGGAAAACGAAATCTTAAGACAGCCACCCGAACAAGCATAAATAGAACACGAAGTGACACACATGTTAGATATAGAAGAAAAATTTCAGATGACATATATAGAATACAAAGACACAAATACAGACATTATACCATTCTTGCATAGCCCGCCAAATAACCCACAAGTCGAAACAACAATAACAACTATCAACACAATCATACACAACACAATAAATGGAAATACAACTATGGAAGAGTTACAACTACTGGTTTATATAGGAGCACTCACTACACTAAATATACACACTAGGCAGAGATCAGAACCAACCAACACACAGAAGAAACCCACAAAACCAGCATGGCAACACAGGCTACAGATCAGAATAGAAAAACTGAGAAAAGACATCGAACAGCTAACACAATTTATAAGAAATGAAATGTCAGAGAAAAAACAAAAAAGGTTAGGTAAAATCTCACAACAAGAAGCGATAGAGCAATTAGATGAAAAGATGTAGAAATTACAAGCATTGGCCAAATGACTTAGAAGATACAAAATAGTGAAAATAGAAAGAAACAAAACCAAACATTCAACACAAACCAAAAGAAATTTTACCATACAATAGACAACACACACATTAAAATAGACAATCCACCAAACATAACAGACATGGAACACCTCTGGAGCAACATATGGTCAAACCTGGTACAACATAACAGGCATGCACGGTGGACACAAGCAGAAACAGACACATACAAGGTGATACCACAAATGCCTGAAGTGATAATTTTGCAACATGAAGTCACCCAAGCAATTAATTCTACTCACAACTGGAAAGCCCCGGGAAAAGATAAAATAGCAAATTTCTGGCTAAAGAAGTTCACCTCAACACATTCACATGTAACTAAATTATTTAACAGTTACATTGCAGACCCATACACATTCCCTGATACACTTACACGTGGAATAACTTACCTGAAATCTAAAGATCCAGCAGACACAGCAAACCCAGCTAAATATCGCCCCATAAGATGCCTACTAACAATATATAAAATATTAACTGCAGTCATTACACAGAAATTAATGACGCATACAACACAGGTCAAAATTATAAATGAGGAACAAAAATGCTGTTGCAAAGGAGCACGAGGATGTAAAGAGCAGCTGATAATCGATACAGAGGTGACATATCAAACTAAAACTAAACAAAGGTCGCTACACTACCCATACATTGATTACCAAACAGCTTTTGATAGTGTACCCCAGTCATGGTTACTACAGATATTGGAAATATACAAAGTAGATCCTAAATTGATATAGTTCCTAAACATAGTAATGAAAAATTGGAAAACGACACTTAATATCCAAACAAATTCAAATAATATCACATCACAGCCAATACAGATTAAGTGTGGAATGTACCAAGGAGACTCATTAAGTCCTTTCTGGTTCTGCCTTGCTCTGAACTCACTATCTAACATGCTAAATAGTACAAATTATGGATACAATATTACTGGAACATACCCACACAAAATCACACATTTGCTACACATGGATGATCTAAAACTTCTGGCAGCAACAAATCAACAACTCAACCAATTACTAAAGATAACAGAAGTATTCAGCAATGATACAAATACGGCTTTTGGAACAGACAAATGTAAGAAAAATAGCATAGTCAAGGGAAAACACACTAAACAAGAAGATTACATATTGGATATCCACAGCGACTGCATAGAAGCGATGGAAAAAACAGATGCCTATAAAGATCTAGGATACCGACAAAAAATAGGAATAGATAATACAAATATTAAAAAAGTACTAAAAGAAAAATACAGACGAAGACTAACAAAAATACTGAAAACAGAATTGACAGCAAGAAACAAGACAAAAGCTATAAATACTTATGCTATACCAATATTGACCTACTCATTTAGGGTAGTGAAATGGAGTAACACAGACCTAGAAGCACTCAATACACTAACACGATCACAATGCCACAAATATAGAATACATCACATTCATTCAGCAACAGAAAGATTCACATTAAGCAGAAAGGAAGGAGGAAGGAGATTTATCGACATGAAAAACCTACATTATGGACAGGTAGACAATTTAAGAAAATTCTTTCTAGAACGAGCAGAAACTAGCAAAATACACAAAGCACTCACTCATATAAGTACATCGGCTACACCACTGCAATTTCATAACCACTTCTACAACCCTTTAGATCACATAACATCAATAGATACGAAGGAAGTAAATTGGAAATAGAAAACACTACATGGCAAGCACCCGTATCATCTAGCACAGGCACACATCAATCAAGACGCATCCAATACATGGCTAAGAAAAGGCAATATATACAGTGGGACGGAAGTATTCATGATTGCAATACAGGATCAAACAATAAACACCAGATATTACAGCAAGCATATTATTAAAGATCACAATACCACAACAGATAAATGCAGACTTTGCAAACAACAAATAGAAACAGTAGATCATATCACAAGCGGATATAAAATACTAGCAAATACAGAATACCCCAGAAGACATGACAATGTAGCAAAAATAATACATCAACAGTTTGCCTTACAACATAAACTTATAAAACACATTCCCACATAAAAGTATGCACCACAAAATGTACTGGAGAACGATGAATACAGATTGTGCTGGAACAGAACCATTATAACAGATAAAACAATACCACATAACAAACCTTACATCATACTCACCAATAAAAAGAAGAAATTAACGCAACTAATCGAAATATCCATACCCAATGCAACAAACATACAAAAGAAAACAGGAGGAAAAAATTGAAAAATACATCCAACTGGCTGAGGAAGTCAAGGACATGTGGCATCAGGATAAAGTTGACATTATACCAATTATACTATCAACTACAGGAGTCATACCACACAATGTCCACCAGTACATCAATGCAATACAGCTAAATCCAAAATTACATATACAACTACAGAAACCTGTAATTATTGATAAATGTTCAATTACCCGAAAGTTCCTAAATGCAATGTAACATATACTGTACAGTTAAAAGGAAGTCTCACTTGATCAAGGTCCGTGTCACTTTCCATTTTGACTAGACATAACGTCTGAGAAAAGAAAGAATAATAATAATAATAATAATAAAGTCTGAATACTACCATTTGGCCATTTGGCACATAAATATCTGTTCATCAGGAATCCAGAAGGCACATTCTGTCTATTACACTGTATGGCACTGGTCATTTAATTACATATTCCTAAAGATATTGTCAGATTGTTATGAATTATGTAACACTTTTAATTTAATAAACTGAGATTTTAGGAAACTGTAGACAACTAGAGGAAATGAAAAATTGAATCGAAAATTTGCTACCAAAGACTTATTCAAAAACAGAAAGTTTAATTAATGAGTTTCATAAAGAATTATGTAACATCTTTTAAGTTATCCAAGCTTATATTCATTTTAAAGGTAGAAGATCAGGAGGTTTAAAAGAAACCTGTAAGTGGCTATCATCCAGTCATTTGCTACTTAGCAAATGAATTACATAGTGGTGCTTTGTACTCAGTCCCTATGGTCAAACTTTTTGCCAAATCTGAATACACAAGAATTTTAGCACAATTCAGTAGTTACATCACTACTAAACATCTTATTGAAAATCATCTTAGTGAACAGTTAAAAAATTTCTTTACCAGAAAAAATTGAAGTAAAAAAAAGCTTTTACAGTTTTTTTCTTAAAGTCATATTTAGCATTATACTTAAACCAGTTAACTAATCTTCAGTCTAGAATGAGTGACAAACATGAAGTGAAATTTCATTTTGATACTGGTGAGGAAATATTAAACTACATGTTTGAGTATGACGTAAAGATTAAGAGAATTTTCATTTTTGGAAACAGTGTAAAAGGTGGCCTGTCACCTACTGATTTTAAAACCGAAATTGAAAGATATAATGTCTATTAACTGCAAACTTTATTTCCCACTCAACTAAAAAATCCCTCACTTGAAAAGAAAGAAAAAATATTTAGATCTCTAAATCAGTCTGTTAAAATTGTACCTATTTTAAGTGAATTACATTTGTGTAAATTGTTTTTAGAATCCAATGGTGATGATAGATTTGAACAATAATTAATAAATTTTTAGTCTATATAAATGGATAATGATATTTGGTGTTTGAAGAGCAGAAAATTTACTGAAGCACATCATCCTCAAGGAATAATAAATAAAAATGGAAGACTGAGGACTGAATTTATACACAATATGCAAGAGTAAAATGAGTAGTTGTATTTAAAAAAATGTAAGTGATGGTATGCGTTCTGAAGAGTGCTTCAATAGTCACTGCCTGAGCCTAATGCTTGAGAAGATATTAATCAGCTACATAAACTTATAGTTTAGATATTAACCAGCAACATAAACTTAAGTTTCAAAAGAAGAAATGACATTACTCTTGGTATAGATGATTCATGGCAAGCTAATCTAGCAAAAATGGACTCTGGAAACTTAAAAGGATTTCAAAAATAATTAAGATATAAAGATTTATTAACTGTAATTGACTTTTTTCAAAATTTGCATATGCTACTCCAGTTAAAGGTAAAAGATATAAATGTTCTTGATACCCTTGGAAAAAAATTAAAGAAAAAACTCCAAGAAATCTAGAAACAGATAATGGATAAGAATTCTATAATAAAGAATTTCAAGAATTGATCAAAAATATAATACTAACAATTACTCAACTTTCACATGCATTGTTGAAAGATTTATTAGAATATTAAAGGAAAAATGTGGAATAAATTCCCTTCAAAGAAATTAGGAATGCTCAAGAAGACACTTTATTTTAGCAATGCCATTCCCAAATTTAAAGTGGGAGTTAAAGTGAGACTAAGCAAAATGAAAGGAATTTTAGGAAAAGGATACACAGCCAAATTGCCCAACAGAAATATTCGAAATCGAAATTTTTATTCTTTCTGACCTAATTACATACAAATTAAGACCTTTACTTGGAGGAGAAGTGAAAGGAACTTTTTATGTCCAAGAACTACAAAAAATAAATTATCCTGATGTATGTCTTGTTGAGAAAGTTTTGAGGAAGAAAGGAGGTCAAGTGTACCTGAAATAATTGAGTTTCGATAATTCATGTTACAGTTAGATAAATAAAGGTAATCTTATCTTATAAAGGATTTTCCACATCTTGTAATAGTTGTTGGTCTGTGTAGCCATTATCTAACGAAAAGTAAGTTCTGCAAAGACGAACATTTTGATTATATTCTTTTTTAATTTTATTGTACAAGTGAACAAATTTAAAACCAAACGGACGTTTTGAGGCAACCAGTTCAAACAAACATCTACTAATGCAAGAGTAAGGAGGATAAAGTAACAGGTAACCAGCTGCAATACATAACTCAGATATTCTAAAACAGCAATGACAAGCTAAAAAGTTAGTTTGCAATTTACTGGAAACCTGAAATTTTGTCAGATGGGTACATTTTTGCTCTAAATAAGTTGCTCTAAGAAGTTGAATTCATCAAAATTGGCATATATAGTTGAAGTGATCTTCTCTACTTCCTTTGCCTACTATTTTCAGAAAATTATAATTGGAGGCATAAGATACTTCAATGAATATTGCCTGTAGCCTGTCTTTTTTACTAATCTGTGCACTCACTGGTAGGAAAGAAAATGGTACTTCAGTTACAAAGTGTTCTGTTTTTAGCCTTTTATAAATATGGTTGTCAACATCATAGTGTAATAAATATCTAAATGATTTTCTCCGAAATGGTTTGATTAATAACCATAATTGTTTATACAAATTTTTATCTACCTCTGCTTTATAAATCAGCAATACGGTGGAGGGAAGGGAATGCTAAAATCTCAGCAAGCTCAGGGACAGGTCCTCTTAACGTGAAGGAAGTGGAAACCTTGCTAAAACTCTTTGTGCGCTGAACGCGTTAAATTACTGTAACATGACGTATAGCGTGAATTCCGATGAGTGAAATA
The DNA here is from genome assembly GCF_021461385.2 of Schistocerca piceifrons. Classification (NCBI taxonomy): domain Eukaryota; kingdom Metazoa; phylum Arthropoda; class Insecta; order Orthoptera; family Acrididae; genus Schistocerca; species Schistocerca piceifrons. The sequence goes on along the minus strand of NC_060138.1, from coordinate 653,478,540 downwards.
AAACTAATGTGGACGAAGTTAACACAGTAACAATGCATGAACAATGGGAGGCTAGAAATTCTAGCAGTAAAGTCATTTATTCTCTGTTTCTGTAGAAATTCTGAAAAATGCGTATTATTAAGCTCGACACCGAGAATAATAGTGCTAAAATACGTTGTGGGGCATCTGATTTAGGTGTACGCTGATAATTTTAAAATTTGTCATACTATGTAATGATTTTCTACAATACTGCATTGAACTGATCATTAATGAGGCCAGAGATATTGGATGATTGAGCCAATGAAAGCGAGTCTTAAGTCGTGCAAGAATAGCTCGTTTATTAAGAACATTTTCAAAAGGGTTTACGTTGGAAGTTGTATTGCTGACAGCAGCGACCACAAAATTTTACGTACGGTTGTTGTGAAGTCCTCGACTGTTTTTAACGTAGCGAAACAAACTTAGAAGCTATAAATAAGAAAGGGGAGCCTCTAACTCATGTAGGAATGTGCTTCATCTTTCATTACAAGAGTGTGCCGAAACCGTTCCGCTTAGGTAATACCTTGTAATGGAGACAGAAATTCAGACATTCAATAGTCTTCAAGTTGACGTACACTATCCACACAGGTGGAGGTAGCATCCCATCTTCGCTGTAGTCTTCGACTTTCGCCGTATTTCTTCTGAGAATCTGCTCCTTATGTTCGGGCATACATGTTAAATGTTGGCGGAACGTCCCAGCAGGGTGTCAGTTATCCATAGCGAAACAAGAGTACAGAAGCACCTTATATTTCTGCTCTTACAACAGCGCACTGAACGGATCTTCAGGTTGGTCAGTGACTAATCCCAAGCACTTTAATGACGGTGTATCCGTGTTGTCTGTTGTCGGCATCATCACCTGAGACGATGCAGAAAGCGTCTTTCATAACGAAGTCTCGTCGGAAAATGGTGTTTTGGTATTTTAATAGTTCATCCCGTTTTCGTATTAAAACAGTGTTAAACAATTTTCGATTACATTTCAATTGCGTTTACCGTGTGTGGCACCAATATTCATCGCATCTGACGTTCACACTTTGATCTATACAGGGCGGAAAATCCTCATGCCTGTGTATCCATTGAAGACTACTCAAGTCAGATTTACGTGGGTAAATATTGATAAGGCAGTTGAATTCATTCAGCTACCTTGTGTCTAGTAATAATTACAGTGGTCTCGCATGACTACAGCTTCCTATAATAGATTTTATATTCGCATCGTATAACGAGTTATTGTTTCCCATGCCCTATGCGTTGTCTAGCCACGTAGAACGAACTGATGTATCGAGCTTACCAGCATTTATTTTGCGTGTTGCATCCGTTTATGCTTTGATCTCATACGTGTGAGTGACAAATCCGCAGAGTTGTGTAGACAGGGTAGCGAGAGGATTAAATCATTATAATGGTGTCGACAACTTAAACAAGAGATTCCGTTCAATTCCTGATTTTTGTGGCCAGTTTTTCTCTGATGTGTCCAGTTCCTCACCCCTATTCAATTCACCAAGCAGCTGAGTAATGATTATCAGTTGGATATTAAGTACTGATAGCTTGTATGTGTTTCAGTGATCCTTTAATCAAAAGCGACTTCCATCGATTGTAATTTCATTCAACATTATTGTCTTAATGTGTAACATGCATTACATAACATTTTTTTTTGTTTGTGTTAAAAGCGTTTTTTATTTACTTAATCTCGTTGCGATGTACTCGGCCGGTAGTATAACGATGAAAAATAATCTGTTCTGAAGTTTACTGCAGGAATGCTTTCTCGAGTTTCAAAAATTTTGTCTACTAGACCTTGGCTTTGATATCTTCGATACAGACAAGTGTGAAGCATATTTTATCAGCTACGAATTACGACACAAATCATGCCTATTAGTTTTTTTGTTCCACTGATCACTTGCACGATAAATACTTACGGTGTGGAACGAGTCATTTCATACTCACATCATCACAAATTATTTTGGAGGCATGGTTATTCGCCGATAGTTTACAAGTTTTTCTTTTCGGATGTGAACTAGTAATTCCTAACTGCCACATTTTAGACATCACAACGACAGAAATTCTTCTACGGAATAGAAAGAGTTGTCAAGGAGAAACTGTTACAGAGTGTTGTCAAATTTTACTTTACTGTCTGTGAGACATTATTATATCGCTGGATAAGCATTCTAAAATTTTGGTTGCAGCATTGTGCACCCCTTTTTGTGTTTAAGAGATCCTTAATGTGTCATTATTATGTATGTCATTGTTCCTTTTGAACTGCAGTGAATTATTTAGAACAAACTTCACGAGGGAATAAATATACTGTGAAGCTTCAGCCAGAATGCCCAACTCCTTAAACAGACGTCTACAAGCTTGTTGTCGGTGAGCGCTACATATTATAATTACAAGAAGGTTTTGGCCGATGAAGATTTCTTTCCTTAAATATGAATAGTTCCGTATGAGTAGCCCCATATAAAGTTATTGAATGAAAATATGCAAAACTTGTCAGCTCACTGATTTGTCTCCACCCAAAACTGCAATGGTTATAAGTACAAACGTGGCTGAACCAAGTTGCTTTAGGAGTTTCCAAAATGTGTTTTTTTTTTTTTCAGGTGGAATTCTCATCAATATGGACACCTAAGAATTTTGAAGTTGTTGGAGGGGAGTTCCCTAGCAGTACGCTCAGCCGGTCAGTTACAAAGGACGTCTTTCTTGGCGCCAAATGTCAATTTACCTTCCTGTGATGTGTGAGAATTAACTCTGAAATGTAGCTATTGGGTGCAGGTGACTATGATGAGCACGGTTAGAGTTTAGTGTGATGTTTGTGGTGTTGATGGCGATCAGAGAGGAGAGGTTGAACATGGTGCCGACACGTAGCATACTCTTGCGGAATAACACCAGGAGATCGGCAAAACTTAACGTCCCCATGCGACGGACGGATTTCCATCAATAGTGTCACATGTCCTCACTACGTGAGCCACAGGCGAAGAGGTTTACACGTTCACCTGGAACAGACACAGAGTCGGGTGATTTGAAACTGTACGCAACTACCTATGATTGACTTCCTCGCCAAATACGGACGACGAAAATTTCTTTCATCAGAATGATTCGATCTGGCTACCTAAGAGCAACCATGCGTTAGCTACCTCCGCTATATTTTCCTTTCATTTTTTATTTAAATTCTTAAGCGCCTTCTTCATCTCCTACAGCCCCGTGTTGCTTTCGCCAAAATTCGCGTTCGTCGGCCTAAGCGTGTAGTAAATTTTTCCTTGTAAAAATTTTCGAAAAGCATCCTAAGCTAAATCTGATGAAAACAAGCGTTTTTTGAGATTGAAGGATTATGATAATAATTATTGTTATTATTAATTTGTAATAAAACAGTTTTGATGCCAAACCCATGGAAATTAATGTGTAAATCAGCTGAAGCAGAAATACATCGATTAAAGAATTAAAACCAGGAGATACTAACATCTTTTATTATTATATCATAAATACAAATATAAATGACAGGACTGGCAGCAAACACTAGACAATTGGTGAACAAGTAAGGGGGTTTGGAATATCTCTTCTCACCATTCAACAGAATGATCTGAAGGCGTGTGCGGTAGATGCAAGGTCGGCGCGACTTGTCGAGCACTCCTCGAGGCTTTTGCTGTGGCGTTCGACTGCGTGCACCATTTTCCGTGGCTGTGTGGCAACGCTTTGGGTGGCTGAACTCGATACTTCTTCTGCTCTGCCAGACTTAATCCCCTCTGGTACAGAGCGCTCAGTGGCTAGCGCGATGTTTCCGTGCTTGGCTACTGTCTGCAGTAATTGTCTTACAGAAGTGATTTTACGAAAGGGTGGTGTCTGTTCTTTCGGATATGTCTGAAAGAACAGACACCACGCTGAATCCGCAGCTCTGATATATAGTACGTAAACGGAATGCAGAGGGGGAGTAAGGAAAGCAAAGGGACGGAAGTAACCTTCAGTATACATAATACGTATCACAGTTGCGCATTCATGTAATTGATTCGCCTCAATGCGCAATGAATCCACAACTTTCAGCGCGGATGCACATTTATGTTCGACCTCCAGGGGAACCTAAAATTATCGAGCATGGAGGACATGGACGGAGACTGCGTATAGGTGACGCTAGGTGCCAGTGTGGAACAGCCCCGAAGCGTGCCCAGATAGTCCGCGCATTTACGATAAACACTGTGCGCGGGTGTCGCAGTGGTTAACGCAACTGCCTAGTAAGCAGGAGATCCCGGGTTCGCATCCTGGTACAGCACACTGCCTTCTCGCCGTTTCTTCCGCTCACACAGATCACTGACTGATTAATAAGTTACCTGACTAGCTGATCAGCTATCTCCTGTGTGTTCTCGCCCGACAATCTTGTTCTTGATCTCCTGCACTCTATCCTCCAAGTGACTAACTTTCCGTGATATCATCTCAGTCATTGGTAGGCCCAGTTTGCAGTCCAACTCGATAAATGATCGACTGTGCATAAAAATGCCTTCCAGTCTTGGCACAGAGTGAACATTTTCGATTTCTCGGCAGCTGACGTGTAGCCCAGGAACTCACATCTTGTACTCATGCTGTTCCTCGTTGTGGCGGTAACTAATACGGGCTGCGATCTCTCTAGTGAATTGCCGGTTACGAGGCATTGCTTTAAGTGCTTATTAGCTTTCAAGAATTGCCAAGAGACTAGCCATCAAACCATAAACCCCACTTGTTTGTAACGGGAATGCCTATGCTCTCCTCATTGGCGACATTCCTTCTGCTCTCAGTCAGACCTACACAAGCCAATCCTTCCAGAGGAAAGCAAACACTTCGATCTTACTTGTGTGGCTTTTAGGAAAGTCCCACGTTTTGGTTGCGCCTCAAGTGTCCTCCTCAATCTCAGTACCCAGTGGAAAGGTATTACAGACATCTTCAAGACACAAAGCAGTCATCTTGGGAAAAAACAAAACTATTTTTTGACAAATAATAAAGGCCTTTTTGAAAATCTTTAAGAGTCTTCCTTAAAAAAGAAACAATAAACCTTGAAAAATCATTAACAGTTTCTGAGAAGAGAAAAAGGACTGTCAACGAAGAAATAATTTTTGAAAATGTCACAGATCAGTTCTTAAAAGACAGTAAAGTTCCTCCTCGACGACAACAAAAAACTCTGGAAACAGTAAAATTCTCCTTGAAACAATGAAGCACAGCCAAATTGTGTATTCTCCAGGACTACCTGTAGGAAGTTCTGGAAACGTGTTCAGAATGATCCACTGTAGTTAGCACAGATACTATCACTACTTACCTATTAATATTGTCTTTAAACTTAACATGGAAGTGATTAGTTGTTCCGTAAACCAGGCAAAAGAGCTATTTTTGGATACTAGGTAGAAAGTGCAACGTCGGAATATTCTTCGCCGCAGTGTAGACAGCGGCTGACCTGATTGAACAAGCCACTTTTAGACATGTCCAAACTCACATCTGGTTCTGATCACTTGTATGGACGCAGTGGAGCAAAGCTATGGCGGATATATACATCGGTTTACCTCTAATAGAATAACGATACTGTAATAGAAACGTGTCAGACACTTTTCATTTATCAACGATAAAAAGAGATTTCTATATTTCGACAGATTAAAAAAATAGCTTATGGTGTGTTGTGCTTGTTGTGAACTCAGGTTATAACGATACATCTTCGAACAAATTGGTGAATTTATTCAATAAAATTCTAAGTAGCTCAGTTTATGCACTTTATTCCATTTCTGATAATATACATAAGAACAGGAAACTGCTGTCCGAGCAGAAGCGAATACCGATGAGGAGTAGCAAGGAAACAAATAAAATAAATGATATTAGTACTTTCTGTAAGCGGTACAGGATTATTTATTTCATCGGCGTTACTTAACTTTCTTCAGTAGTAGAGGCATACCTTGAATGACAAGCAAAAGTGTAATGTTTAATAATTATAACTCGTGGTAACGACTAAGTGGTAACAAGTGTTTGGTTTCTTCAAATTAAATTAGCTGTTGATCACTGTGTGAGAGCAGTAAGGTACAGAGCGTGCACATTCTCTTGTGCTCGGTTTGCTAATCCTTACTTGTTAAATGTTGAAAGACATCTCTCAAAGCTGCGAACCTTTGGGGTAAAAAACACTTTAGCGTAGTAGAACGCATAAGTATATCAAAGCAATATTATGACTACTGGAGTTACAAATGTAAGGATTTAAACTGCGATTGCCCCACACATTTAAATCTTCGCCCAGATACTATAACAATGCTATCAGCAGCACATTAAGCAATGTCGACTCATACCATTAGTTCTTAAAAGCAAATAGTTGGAAGCAACACGTCCTGTGCGATCCCCTGCATAGCCTCAAGTTGTCTTTGGAAACAACGTGCATCGCGAATCATCACACCACATAATTCTTTTCCAATCGCCGTTGGCCTATGGTTTGTGGGAAATAGCCTAGGCACTACATGAATTTTAGAACGTTCGCTGGTGTTAACAGAGGTTAGGAAAACGCTAACAACCCGCATCCGTTCCGCATCTGAATCTTCATTTGGAGTTTAGCTGGGAAATAAGTAGTTCAAAGTAAAGCCATTTGCTTTGCTTCAGCTCTGCTGTCCATCGTGACGGACTTCAAATATCGCGGTCGTAATTACTACGGACTAACTCTGCACCAGTGGCGCCTTGGCATAGAGCTGTTTATGCCGTGATCACAGTGGTCGTTACTTATTTCGGTATAGCTAACCGGTTGTTTTCGTTGCATTTACTCCAATGAAACGCTGTATTACGAAATATGAGTGGCCTCTAATTTGTAATTACATTCGTCAGGTCAACTGTACGGATTAACACAGAACACATCGTGTAGCCTGCAACCGCTAATTTCTTTTATTGTAATAACAAAGAACACTAACATGTACGAATAGTCTCAGCCACTACATCACAGAAGCATTAATTTTCATTCCTATGTTAACCACTGCCACTCATTGCAGGTTGCTCCGGAACAACATTATCTCTAAACACTGAACAGCACGATATTTTAGTCCGACTTTTTTGTAGTATATTAGTTGCTCACTAACAAGAGAAGCGCGTTACCTCGAACGCTCAGAAGCGCAAGAACTTTGCTTAAAATATAAATCACTCTTTCCAGAAATTGCGGTATTAACCACTGGCCTGCAAAGCTGCGTGTCTTACCACGAGAGACATTTGAATGATCACATATCCAAGGTCGAAGAAAGAAACTTTGGTAAAGTGTAAAGTGTAGAAACAAAATATTGACATAATAGGACCAAAACCACACATATTTCATTGGCGAGACTTATTGCTATATTTCCCTGTGCTTAAAATAATCACACTACAGGAACAACAAACTTTTTCTGCTGACCTGACAGTGTTGAAAAGGTTTTGTATGTGGGTGTGGGATTTCAGTGAAATGGTCAGAGCACAATGGAACAGAACAGTATGCATATATGAGTAGAACTGAGAGCACTTCTTATGTCAAAGCTAAACGGGCCGCTGGAAATAAACCGCTCATCTGTTACCAAATTTTAAACTGACGCGATTCTGGCGCAGGTCATCTTCAGAATGTCATATAGAACTGTTTCATAAGAAGTATGGTATCACATGCATATGCACGTGGATGCCATCAGTGCGCAACTGATAGTGAGCACTTAGCATGTGACGCTATTCTTTGTATGAAGGCAATTTTGTTCGACTTTCTGAAGATGACCTGCGCCACAAAAGTGACACTATGATATTATTGAACAACAAGTGATCATGTGGAATAATTTATACTGCTGGGATCATTATTTACTAATATTTTATTATCTCAATGCATTTCGGCAGTATGCTGCCATCATCAGGTGCATTATACAGTTACTTCTACATCAGCTGATAGATTATGTACATTAGCTGTGTGTACCACTGGGGTTAAGAATCGAAAAATAAACCTGTATGGAAGGATAAATCTGTTACCGTGTGTACATTATGTGAATTGCATGATTAGGTAATATATTAATACGTTTACTTACATTTCTATTGGCGATTTAATTTTCTGGCACACAGAGCACAGTAACAAGTAAATCACAACTTAGTATTTTCGCAAACATCTGTTTACATCTTTCCAAAGAGTTTTAAAATCTAAGATAAACTAATCACAATTTCAAAGACTGTTAATATCTTTCCAGAGAGTTATAAAATCTAAGCTAAACTACTTACAATTTCAAACACAGTAATATATACCCGTAGTGAAGATGAGAGCTTTTATCTAGGTATATTGACAATAAGGAGAATGTTACATGGATACTGAATGAAAACTATTCTGTCAATGAAATAAACATTTAATGTAGGAGAAGTTTTTGAAGAAGTTAACAGTATTACTTTCAAGCTTATCATTTAATAATACACCTCCATGTGCTGTGCCATGAATCAAGATTTCCAGTTCTTCATATAAGTCAATTTGGTGTCCCTTATTCTTTTTATGTAATATATGAATTTCATTCGTAATATCACAGAACGGGTGTCCTGTGTCTTTTATATGGGTGGCTATTGCTGATCTATTGCAATTGTTAGTGTGGTAAGCATTTATGTGTTCATTATATCTTGTTTGGAAGTCTCTCCCAGTTTGGCCTATATACTTGTAGAGAGATCTATAGGTATTACATGCTATTTTTAGACGCCTGATTGTTAGTGTATCTCCTTCTGTGTGTACATATTGTGTCTCAGTGTGTATTGCAGTTTGTTGTGTGTTGTAAAGGCAATGTTAGTGTCGTGTGGTCTGAGAATGTTTGCTCTTTTGTAGGAGAGTTTGCCTGTAGAAGGTATGCAAGCCGTGGATTTCTTTTTCTTTTCATGTACGGATGGCGGTTTATTATTGTTTTTCCTTTTTTGGGTAAGGTTATCAATTAATATTTTATCAAAGCCATTTCCTAAAGCTATTTGTTTTATTATTCTGAGCTCATCAAGATGTGCATATTTGTCCATTGGTATATTGTTAACTCTATTACTTAGTGCTCTGTATCCAGTAAGTTTGTGTGTTGTGGGATGACAGGATGTAGAATAGTTGTAGTTTAGCACTAGTTCAAGGATGTCCATGAATTCCATAATTTCAGGCAATGATATTTTCTGATGTTTTATTTTACATTTAATAATAAAATCTACATGCAACATAGAGATCTTGCAATGTGATTTTTTGGATTGGATTGTTTGGGGAAGAGACCAAACGGCGAGGTCATCGGTCTCATCAGATTAGGGAAGGACAGGGAAGGAAGTCGGCTGTGCCCTTTCAAAGGAACCATCCCAGCATTTGCCAGAGCGATTTAGGGAAATCACGGAAAACCTAAATCAGGATGGTCGGACGCGGGATTGAACCATCGTCCTCCCGAATGCGTCTTGCTATGGGCTCAAGCATAGCTGGTACAATTGCCAACATATATATTAACCATCTTGAGTAAAAAACTCTTGCTAAAAATCAAGCTCTATGGATAAAATCATTTACTATAAACGTTAGGTTGATGATATATTACTCCTTGTAGAAGATGACACAAATGATATTAACAACATATTCGACACACTCAATAAACAAGATAGAAATATAAAATTCATAGTGGAATATGAGAGCAATGGTAGCATCAATTTCCTTGATCTAAACGACAGTAAAGACAACAACTCAATCATCTTCAAAGTTTACAGAAAGGCAACAGCAACAGATACCACCATATACAGCTCATCCTGTCACCCCACAACACACAAACTTGCTGCATACAGAGAACTAGTTAACAGAGCCAACAATATACCAATGAATAAATATGCACATCTTGATGGGCTCAGCATAATAAAACAAATAGCTTCAGCAAATTGATAACTTTATGCAAAAAGGAAAAACAATAATAAACCACCTTCCGTATATGAAAAGAAAAAGAAACCCACCGCTTGCTTACCTTTCACAGGCAATCTCTCCTACAAAATAGCAAACACTCTCAGACCACATGACATTAACATTGCAGTTACAACACATAAGAAACTGCAACACACATTGAGACACAATATATACACACAGATGGATATACACTCACAATCAGGCGTCTACAAAATAGTATGTCATACCTGCAGATCCCTCTATGAGTATATAGGCCAAACTGGGAGAGACTTCCAAACAAGATATAATGAACACATAAATGCTTACCACACTAACAATTGCAATAGATCAGCAATAGCCACCCACATAAAAGACACTTGACACCCATTCCATGACACTGCGAATGAAATTCATATATTACATTAAGGGACACCAAATGGACTTATGTGAAGAACTAGAAATCTTCATTCATGACACAGCACATTGAGATGTATTATTAAATGAGAATCTTGAAAGTATAAATGAGAATCTTGAAAGTAATACTGTTAACTTCTTCAAAAACTTCTCCTACATTAAATGTTTATTTCATTGACAGAATAGTTTTTATTCAGTATCCATGTAACATTCTCCTTATTGTCAATACACCTAGATAAAAGTCCTCATCTTCACTACAGGTATATATTACTGTGTTTGAAATTGTAAGCAGTTTAGCTTAGATTTTATAGCTCTCTGGAAAGATGTTAACAGTCTTTGAAATTGTGAGCAGTTTATCTTAGATTTTAAAACTCTTTGGAAAGATGTAAACGGATGTTTGTGAAAATACTGAGTTGTGATTTACCTGTTACTGTCCTCTGTGTGCCAGAAAATGAAATCGCCAACAGAAATGTAAGTAAATGTATTAATATATTACCTAATCATGCAATTCACATAATGTACACACGGTAACAGATTTATCCTTCCATACAGGTTTATTTTTCGATTCTTAACCCCAGTGGTACACACAGCTAATGTACATAATCTATCAGTTCATGTATAATGCAACTGATGATGGCAGCATGCTGCCGAAATGCATTGTGCTAATAAAATGCTAGTAAAAAGTGGCTGTATCAGTATAAATTATTCCACATAATCTCATAACACAGTCGCAGGCCTCAAATAGCATCCACATAACATGGATAGATTTAAAAATTAAACAAGTGATCAGTTCATTTCAAAGCGACCCGTTCCGCATTAACAAACAGATGTGCCCACACTTTTGCTTCGTGGTCTCAGACCTCTAGCGCGACTTTATGTCGTAACTAAAGTTCATTTAGCTACAGGCACTTTTTGACATTCAGAATGACTTCTGCATTCAAGCATTCCAATATCGAATGCGACACTAATTCCATACTGAAATGATGATATTGGTGTGTCAATGTCCTGAACTGTATTTCCCAAGCGTATCGAAATACAGGCTTGTACGTCGGGGCAGGAAGTTGACTGCATAGTACACAGTGAAGTTTGCTGATGAAATGACGATCATGTCAATTTACCTGTGGTTCTTCACTTAGAGTCTTACAAAATCAATTATCCGTTTCATGTTGGGCTCATATTGCCTAAATAAATACGCATAAAGAGGTTGACAATGTTTTTTTGTCTTTGGTGTCAATACCCTGAGCATAACATCCTTCTTCGGAAAACTGTCATCCAAAAGGGTACCATATTTATTGGCTGAGCGGGTATCACACAGTAATGCGTCACTCAGATAGTCACTTACATGTTCACCCAACATTGCAACATTGCATGTTAACTTTTCATATGTTTTTTCGTTAATTTTTCTGTAGAGGAATTTTTCTTGGACATTTTGTCCAAGTTTCCTTGAAAGATGTGCCTTGCGCATGTAGAAAAAAGATATAGAGCTTCTTAGCTAATCTACCACTCATTGATAAATCCACATCAATTGTGCAACTATGTACAGAGTTATGCACAAGCTACAAGACATGAGCTGTAGTTTCCTCTCCTGGATGTAGTGTCGACAATGAAGTCATTTCATAAGAAAACTGACTTTGGTCGCCGTTGAAAACAGTTTCTTTGTCCAGACTCCAAGCTATTACATACTTATTCACTTCATTCACAAACTGTTGTCCCTTCGGATTAAAAACAACAAGAGAGGTTAGGGTTCAATCCCACGTAGACGACGATGACGTTAGAGATGGAGTGCAAGCCGAGAATGGGAAAGGACGGACAACGAAATCGGCTACGTCATTTTCAAAAGATTCATCCTGCTTCTGCCTCCGCCATTTATAGCGAAACGGTGGAAAACTTAAGTCTGAATTTCCTGCCAAGGATATGAACCGCCGGTCTCCCCAGTACGAATGCCACCTCGTTTGTTTGGTACTCAGAATTGTCGCGTCAGTGGAAACAGACACATGCACACGCATACACACACACACACACACACACACACACACACACCACACACACACACACACACACACGAAGAGAGACAGCGCAATAACTGTACCACGTACTGCACATTAGTGCTCCATCTTTCATCGCTCCAATTGTTATACTCGTATTTACTTCCGGAGCCAAATCCCTTATCTTTCAGGACTTTCGAAAGGGAGCCGCCGAGTGACAGTATTGTATCTTTTAGGCAGTAGGGACCGGCGTTCTGAACGTTCAGACTCCGTCTTCTCTTCTCTTTTTGCGATTTCTACGCCGTACCACTCGTTACCTCAATCTTGTTTCCTTACAAAGGATACTGCCAGAAAACAGTGCAGCAGACGAGGTACCTGAGGTGCTCTGCGACTGACAAATTGCTCATCCCGTGTTGCGTTCCCTATCAGCTAATGCGGTTCCGTTAACCTCACCTGCCGTGCCCAGCGGACCGCGTTTGTGACGAGCGTATGGAAGGCTGAGGTTGCAAATTTCGATAGGGGTGGTTAATAGTCGTGAATGCCAACGGGAAGAAGTTGGACGTCAGAGACTGAAAAGAAACGAATGGTCCTAGTACCTCTCCCTTCTGGCAGAGAAGTGAACCCTGACGTAGTTGATGAATGGCGAGTCGTTCGTTAGACCATAGTTTCAAGCGATAAGCCCAGAGAACTTGGCCGAGTGAGTTATGACTGATGCATATGCAGACCAGAACATTGTATTCTATTACTGCTCTCTGTAAACAGCTACGGGAATACAGGACGATGGGCCAGTGTTGGGGTACAGACATTCGAGGAATCGCAAATGTGGGATATCCCTTCAGTATGCACATCTCGAGAGCGAGCTGACAAAAAGAACTCGCAATCTACAGCAAGAGTTCACTGAATGACAGGAGCAGATTTCACCTCTTACTTTCTTCGCAAACGTCAACACGCACCGCAATCACCCACACAGTGAATATCGAAAGAACTTAATGATAACACCATCTCCACACAAGAGGATATTATTTAATGAGTTCCTTGTCAGTTCGACTACACAGCAGATAGTGCGGGCGGCCAGCTGTCAGCGCAGGCGCGTGGCGCAGATGGTGAAGACGGTGACACACACGCGCACGTGTGGGTTCTGCCACTCGTAGACCAGCGCGTGGTCCATGCCCGGGTGCCAAGCGCATGCGCTCTGCCCGTGCATGCCCGTACCATCATTGGGGCAGATCACGCACGTCGCTGAACAGACAGCACTCTTATAAGCCTGGCGTACTGTCTTAACCTGTTAAGGAGCGATACTGGTCATTCACTTAAGCCATAGTTGCGAAATGAAAAAGGTGAACGTCACTGCTGTCCACCATAAGAGGCCATCTTCAGATCTCAACTGGATGATTATAACTACTGGCCATTAAAATTGCTACACCAAGAAGAAATGCAGATGATAAACGGGTATTCATTGGACAAATATATTATACTAGAACTGACATGTGATTACATTTTCAACCAATTTGGGTGCATAGATCCTGAGAAATCAGCACCCAGAACAACCACCTCTGGCCGTAATAACGGCCTTGATAGGCCTGGGCATTGAGTCAAACAGACCTTGGATGGCGTGTACAGGTACAGCTGCCCATGCAGCTTCAACACGATACCACAGTTCATCAAGAGTAGTGACTGGCGCTTTGTGACGAGCCAGTTGCTCGGCCACCATTGACCAGACGTTTCCAATTGGTGAGAGATCTGGAGAATGTGCTGCCCAGGCCAGGAGTCGAACATTTTCTGTATCCAGAAACGCCCGTACAGGACCTGCAACATGCGGTTGTGCATTATCCTGCTGAAATGTAGGGTTTCGCAGGGATCGAATGAAGGGTAGAGCCACGGGTCGTAACACATTTGAAATGTAGCGTCCACTGCTAAAAGTGCCGTCACGCGAACAAGAGGTGACCGAGACGTGTAACAAATGGCACACCATACCATCACGCCGGGTGATACGAAAATATGGCGATGACGAATACACGCTTCCAATGTGCGTTCACCGCGATGTCGCCAGACACGGATGCGACCATCATGATGCTGTAAACAGAATCTGGATTCATCTGAGAAAATGACGTTTTGCCATTCGTGCACCCAGGTTCGTCGTTGAGTAAACCATCGCAGGCGCTCCTGTCTGTGATGCAGCGTCAAGGGTAACCGCAGCCATGGTCTCCGAGCTGGTAGTCCATGCTTCTGCTAACGTCGTCGAACTGTTCGTGCAGATGGTTGTTGTCTAGCAAACGTCCCCATATGTTGACTCAGGGATCGAGACGTGGCTGCAAGATCCGTTACAGCCATGCGGATAAGATGCCTGTCATCTCGACTGCTAGTGATACGAGGCCCTTGGGATCCAGCACGGCGTTCCGTATTACCCTCCTGAACCCACCGATTCCATATTCTGCTAACAGTCATTGGATTTCAACCAACGCGAGCAACAATATCGCTATAGGATAAACCGCAATAGCGATAACCTACAATCCGACCTTTATCAAAGTCGGAAACGTGATGGTATGCAATTCTCCTCCTTACACGAGGCATCACAATAACGTTTCAGCAGCCAACGCCGGTCAACTGCTGTTTGTGTATGAGAAATCGGTTGGAAACTTTCCTCATGTCAGCACGTTGTAGGTGTCGCCACCGGCGCCAATCTTGTGTGAATGCTCTGAAAAGCTAATCATTTGCTTATCACAGCTTTTATTCCTGTCAGTTAAATTTTGCGTCTGTAGCACGCCATCTTCGTGGTGTAGCAATTTTAATGGCCAGTAGTGATGTACATGTACACACAAACAAATGATTAAAATTTCAGAAAAATTGGGAACTGTATTGAAGACAAAGAGCTTCGCAAATTGACCAAGTCAATTACACGTTGGTCTACCTCTGGCCCTTACGCAAGCAGTTATTCAGCTTGGCGCTAACTGGTAGAGTTGTTGGATGTCCTGTTGATGGATACCGTGCCAAATTCTGTCCTATTGCCGCCTAGGATTGTCAGAATTACCTGCTGGTTGGAAGGCCTGCCCACAGTGCTCCGAACCTCTCAGTTGGGGAGAGATCCGGCAGCCTTTCTGGCCAATGCAGGATTTCGCAAGCGCGAAGACAGTCAGTAGAAACCCCCGGCTTGTGCTGACGGGCATTATCTTGCTGAAGTGTAAGCCCAGGATGGTTTACCATGAAGGGCAACTAAGTGGGGCGTAGAACACGGTTGACGTACCACTTTGCTGTAATGGTGCCGAGGGTGAAAACCAAAGGGGTCTCACCATGAAACGATATAGCAGCCGAGATCGTTACTACTCGTTGCCCAGCGATATGGAGGGCGACAGTCATCCCACCAATGTGTCGGGAGTCTTCAGACACGTCTTCGGTTATCATAGGGCCTCACTGTCGCTCTGACTCTCCTACCGTTAACATTAGGTACTACTCAAATAAATTCACACTGTAATTGTGCAACACACTAAAGTGACTTAGGAAGTACAGGTGTTGGACAAAAATATGTAAACACCAAAACCACAATACATTACCACGCCTAATACTGTGTGGGAAAACCGTTGGCATTCAGAAGAAAACAAATGCGGATTCTGTGTGGATTTAAAGGGAATATTATTAATTCCTTCTGCAAAATAGTGGCAACTTCTGGTAATGATGGTGTGGATGGGTAGCGATCACCTCCTCTCCCCCTCCCCCTCCCCTCCGTACCTTGTCGCCAAAGGAGGCCACAAAGATTCAGTAATATTGAGATCTGGTGACTGTGGTGACCACGGAAAATTTGAGAGTTCATTCATAATCGTTCTCACAAAAGAAGGACGGACGATATGAGCTGTGTGAACAGGGATTCTGTCGTCTTGCAACACGGCATCCTCAGTGGGGAACAATCGCTGTACCATGGGGTGGATCTGATCAACCAATTTACGTAGGTTGGAACTTAAATAGTGGCAACACTGCTGTGGAGACACTATGCAATGGAATCTACTATTGTCGCTGATAGCACACGTTCCTGACATACCCTACCTTACCTCCGAGCAAATGGATTCGCCCGTCCCACGTCATCGACATGCGCACAATCGAGGGATACACAGTCACTTGTGAGCGAGCGGTCTAACGTAACGGCGTCGCAATGTTTTCCAAACAGGAACAACGGAGTTGGATCAAGATTGAAAGTGCCAGAGATCATGCAGCACGACAGTGTCATCAAGGTCTTCAAGAGGCGTGCGGGGAATTGGCATTGCCGTACAGAACAGTGGCACGTTGGGTAAAAGCCTTCAACGAAGGCCCGAAAACTGTGTCAGACATGCATCGGGCAGGTCGTCCTAGCGTCTCTGAAGAAAACGTGCATGTGCATGCTTTTGCCGCATTAGTGGACAGTGATCGACACCATACGATTCGTGAGCTCGCCCATGAACCGGATTAGCGAATACGACTGTGCTTCCCATCCTGAAGGAACGCCTGGGCATGCGAAAAATTGCATCATGATTGGTTCCGCATGACTTGAGGGAAATGCAGAAATGGATGCGTTACGACGCTGCTAAGACACACTTGGAGCGCTATGAGCGCGAAGGAGAGGCTTTCTTACACCGTATCGTAACACTGGATGGGACATGGGCCACATCGTACGAGCCAAAACTGAAACGCCAATCCAACGAATGGCGTCATTATGGGTCGCTGCGAAAGTCGAAAGTGCGTCAGAGCCCCAGTATGGTAAAGGTTATGGCGCCTCTCGAGTACGACTGTGATGGTGTTATCCAAATGCTTTACGTTCCTCCACGACACCCCGTGAATGCACAGAATTACTGTTCGTTTTTGCCACCTGCCACCAGCTTTGCGAAAGAAGCAGCTACACTTTCTGCGCAAGTCACTCATCATTTTCCACGACAAGGCGCGGGCGCATACAGCGCAAGCTGTGGCTGCTCTGTTAGGTTGATGGGAGTAGAAAGTAATGTACCATCCACAATACTCCCCGGAATTAAGTCCTTGTCACTTTGATTTTATTCCGAAGATGAAGGAACCATTTCGTAGCATTCGCTTCAGAACTTTTCCAGAGATTCGACAGGCAGTAGACCGCTTCATTCGCACCATCAACAGAACTGGCTCTGATAACGGTATACTACGACTTCCACATCGCTGGCAACGGGTTCTACACAACGCTGGTGACTACTTTGTAGGACAGTAAGAGGAGCAAACATGTAACTTTTTTGTATCGGTTGTGAATAAATGGTTGGCACTATTTAAGTTCCAACCCTCTTAGATTCAGAACCCTTGGCAGAATGCGAGCTTACTGAGTAACCAAGGTGATCATGGAATATCACGATACGGCTGTCCAAATCATCACCGAATCCCCCCACCCACAATGTTTCTCTATTCGCAAGTGTAAGCTCGGCCTTAAGTTGGAAGCAGTGTGAAGCAAGGTTCATCCGACGAAATGACTTTCTTCCATTGATCCACTGCCCAGACTTGCAGGTTTCGGCACCACATTTCCCTGTTACTGGCGTTAGCAACAGAAAGAAGTGATTTCGGAAATCCAGCTTGCTCTAGAATTCCCTGCTTATGGAACTGCCTTCATCTTGTTTTGGTGCTGACAGGGTTTGAGAGTGCGACATTCTGTTCTGCAATTATTTCTGTAGCTGTCGTCCTCTTTATTTTTCGTCACCAACCTATTCAATGGTCGTCTGTCACTATTACTCAACACTCACTTTCATCCAAGTTTAGACTCAACGAATGATGTGTTTCCGTTTTGCCTGTATGCCTCTTGAAACGCGAAAGACTTCTACTATCTTAGTTACGGAAGCACCTACCGTACGAGTATCAACGATTTGCCCACGTTCGAATTCACTTAGCTCCGACATAATGTACTTACAGTCACACAGGACACCGTTCTGACAACGAGTGACACTTGCAACGTACTGAGCACACTTCACAAGTGCCGTTAGCGGTAAAACACTACAGCGCAACCATCTAATTTATGTTCAAGCATGCATTTCCCGCATTGTTTACGTATTTTTGTCCAATCCTCTATGAATGTATGTATCTATGTTCACCGTTTCATCTTTTACAACTGGATCCATTTCACCCACATTTAGCACACATGTCACTTGCTATCTCGAAAAAAGCACTATAGAGGTAAGAACCACGTACCTGTTGCAGAAGTGGGAGTAGGGGTGGAAATGACGCGTACCGCTCACATAGGAGTGGGAATGGAAATGGGGTGATATTGAAGTATAAAAAAGTAACACGTGGAACAATTGCAACGAAATCTGTTCCGGGAACTCCCATACGTTGCCAAAGTTGTTTCGATTACTCTGCAGAAGTTCTAACGTGAATCCTTTACACATCCTTTATACGGTCCATGTCTCTTTCCATGCGACTTCCAATATTGTGGAATCACTGAAGAAAGACATTCGTCGCCGTCGATTTGCTTCTGGCGAAGAGGTACTATCATCGTTCCGTAGACAAATATTTTTCATGAAAGCACTGACACTCTTGTCTCACAGTGGGATAGATGTATCAATAGTTACGGAGAATACTTTTGAAATAATAAACAGTTTACTTACATTTTTCCATCTGCCTCATTTTAATTTTACTTATCTTTATAAAGGCAGTTTCATTCTGTACAGAATGATTTGTTAATTGTCCTGTCTTCCACATTTGTTGGAAAAAAAATCATATTTTGCATTGACGAAAGTTACTGATCTGTACGCTGGTCAGGAGCGTCAAACCAAGACCCTCCCCTCCGCCGAGCGACATGCTTCCCAGAACGTCAAATCGTTCTGCATTTTACGACTCAAGCTTCCACTGCAAGTACTTCAGCCACTAATTGCTGAACTAGCACTCCAAACAGAACGATTGCGCAGGTGTCAGAGTTCTGGACTCGCTTTTGAAAGTCGCGTGGCTTAAATTCCCGCAAGCTATCCGAGTATAGATTTTCCATGGTTTCTCTGATTCGGTTATAGAAAATGATGAGACAGTCTCTTAAAGAAATAGATGGTTGGAAATAATACGTTAAGCTTAAAAAAAGAAGAACTGATGTCTCTTCAGGATATCCACAGGGGTCTATTTTATCTTAATTCTTTAATCCACAAGAGAATCTCGGTAAGTCGTTGTTACAAAACTTGAAAGCTGTATTTACTTTGTGTGATACTGAGCCGTATAACTGTACATAACTGAGGAAACTTCTGTTAAGTGTGAATCCTGTGATTCGAAAATACAATCATAATACACTGAAGAGCCATACAAACAGGTACATGTGCCTAAAATCGTGGAGGGCCCCTGCAAGCACGCAGGAGTGCCGCAACACGACGTGGCATAGACTAGACTAATGTCTGAAGTAGTGCTGGAGGGAACTGACACCATTAATCGTGCAGGGCTGTCCATAGATCCGTAAGAGTAAGAGGGGGTGGAGATCTCCTCTGATCAGCATGTTGCAAGGCATCCCAAATATGCTCAATAATGTTCATGTCTGGGGAGTTTGGTGGACAGCGGAGGTGCTTAAACTCAGAAGAGTGTTCCTGCAGCCACTCTGTAGAATTTCTGGACGTGTGGGATGTCGCATTGTCCTGCTGGAATTGCCCAAGTCCGTTGGAATGCAGAAGGGACATGAATGGATGCATATGACCAGACAGGATGCTTACGTACGCGTCACCTGTCAGAGTCGTATCTAGACGTATTGGGGATCCCTTACAACTCCAACTGCACACGCCCCACACCATTACGGAGCCTCCACCAGCTTAAACAGTCCCCTGCTGACATGCAGGGTCCATGGATTCATGATGTTGTCTCCATACCCTTACACATCCAACCGCTCGATACAATTTGAAACGAGACTCGTCCGACCAGGCAACATGCTTCCTGTCATCAACAATCCATTGTCGGTGTTGATGGGTCCAGACGAGGCGTAAAGCTTTGTGTCCTGCAGTCATCAAAAGTAACCGAGTGGGCCTTCGACACTGAAAGCTCATATCGATGATGTTTCGTTGAGTGCTTCGCACGCTGACAGTTGTTGATGGCCCAGCATTGAAATCTGCAGTACTTTGCGGAAGTGTTGTACTCCTGTCGCGTTGAACGATCCTCTTCAGTGTCGTTGGTTCTATTGTTGCACGATCTTTTTCCAACCTCAGTGATGTCGGAGATTTGAAGTTTTTCCAGATTCCTGATATTCACGGTACAATCATGAAATACTCGTACGTGAAAATCCCCACTTGTTCGCTACCTCGGAGATGCTGTGACCCATCGCTCGTGCGCCGACTATAACACCACGTTCAGACCCACTTAAATCTTAATAACCTGTCGTTGTAACAGCAGTAACCGATCTTACAACTGTTCTAGGCATTTTTTGTCCTGTATAGGCGCTGCCGATAGCAGTGCCGTCTTCTGCCTGTTTACGTATCTCTATATTTCAATGCGCATGCCTACACCACTTTCTTTGGCGCTCCAGTGTATATCTGCAAGAGACACCCACATGTTCGCGCCTTTAATGTATGGTAAAGAGATTAACACCTCTGGCAAAGCTGTATTACGTAATGAGCATTGCGCCTGCGTCAGTTTGTGAACTATCATGTGTGAGCTACGCTTCACAAGAGCAGTGCATTCTCAATATGGATGAAATTTGGTCATTAAGTGTTACAAGTCTGAAAGTATGTGCAGCAGTAAAGTACTGTGTTTTAGTATAAGCTTCGACCTCGAATGACATCTTCGAAATGCGAAATTACATTCTCGGTAACGTAACGAAAATAACTGCTAATTCAATCGAACGCTGCCCTCATTTCGAGCCCCGACCCATCAATAAAAAATGAGTACCAGCCACAATTCGTTACGAGAGAAATTCATATTTCAGCGATTCAGTTTACTATTCCAGTCGAACGTTTAATTAAAGAACCCACTGTCAATCGTGTGGTCGTTTCACCATTAATTGTTTACTGAGTCAGCACACATATGGAACAGAGACTGTTCTGTTTGGAACGCCTTAACTCGAACTGTTGTGTTCTTTCGAAGCCGCTAACAAAACCATGTACTGAGAAATTTATAACAGGCTGTAGTGAGGTTAACTACAAGTAAAAAAAGTCATATTCTTATGAGTCTTTCTTCAAAACTAAAAGTTTTAATACGTAAATGGTAAAGCAAGAATGAAAATGCAGCTAGTGTACTGTTTCGAAAGTAAAACGCCAAAGGTCATCTAGGGTCTAGTCCAGTTTTGGTGAAAAATGAGTTACAGGCAAAAATGCATACTCTGCATGTAGCTCCACCAGACGGTGCACGAAAACAGCCAAAGTCATAGTTTGTTGCTGTTCAAACAGAGGTAGCAAGTTTGAGCTGAGTGCAGAAACGTCCAAAGTCAAGGACTTCGGTTATTTTTCTTCTCAACTGATGGCACCACAGTAAAGTGCGGTACAACTGTACGGAAGACATTGGCATTGTTGATTTTAGTAGTCTTGTGAAAATGGATGAAGTGGCGTGTACCAGCAGTTATGTGAAGAAAAGGGTGAAATATTCTTCGGAATATCAAAGAAACGTTATGAAGAAAGCTAAAATTAATGGAGAGGAACATGTGAATTATAGAGGCAAAGGAATTCCGTAAAAGGTGACAGGAGTAGACTGCGAGTGTCGAAGAAGATTTTTCAGTGTTATTGCAGAAGACAACAAAACTCAAGCTATAGCATGTTTTCTGAACATGGAATGCAAGAATGAACTGGACCTTTTCCTGCAAGGACTGATCACACACAGCTAGTGATGTTAAAAGGCACCGCCCAAGAAATGAGAAGGGGTGCAGGTGTGAAAAATCTTTTAGCTACTTTGTCCTCGTTGGAGGCAAACGATTTGAGGTGGTTAGAAAAGCTTTTCGAAGTATTTATGCAGTAGCTGATGCCAGAGTCAAAAGAATTCGCAAATTTTAATGGGCAGACACTGAAAGTCGGAAGAGGGAAATGTAAGAGTGTTAATGCTGTGCCGTCAGAAGGAATTGTCAAAATTTCAGATTATATCGGATCATTTACCATTAAGGAAAGTCATTATGGCAGCCGAACTATGCACTACCTTGACTGTGAACTACCTGTGAAGAAAATGCACCAACATTTTATTGCCAAACATCCTAGCACGCCAGAGAAATACGAGTACTATAATAAGATTTTTCGTGAAAACTTTTCGCTTGCTATAGGAAGACCTAAAGTAGACATTTGCTGCCTTGCGAAGAACTGACGTTAAAGAATAAGTCAAAAACATTCTACGAGGTAGCAAAACGAGAAGCAGTAGCATAGAAGATTGTCCATATTCGAAGTTCTGAGAAGTTTTATGATGCTCTGCAAGATGGGAAAAGACAGTCAGAGGCTAATCCTAGAAGTACTGATTTATTTTTCGAACACATGCAAAATGTTCAACTTCCTCGTGCCCCGGGGCAAGGACTGTTCTACTTGCGCCAGTTGACTGTTGCAGTATTTTGTATACATAATCTACATACAAGGTCATCTGTTTTTCTCTGTATCGCGAAGGGAATGCGGAGAAAAGATCCAATGAAGTTTGTGCTTTTCTATTAAGCTACATCAGTGAACATATAGCCCAAGATGTGAAAAACGTACTTCTGTTTTCTGATAACTGCCCGGGACAGAACAAACACAACATTGTGATCCGCCTGCATTCTCCACTCTCGTGGAGTTAGATTGATTTGAAAAGATTGAAAATTTTTACCCTATCCACGGTCTTTCATTTCTGCCATGTGACAGGGTATTTGGGGTAATAAAGAGAGTTCTCAAGAAAGTAGAGAGAATGTACACAATCCATGAATTAATGGAACTTATAGGCAAACTGTAATTTCATGGTGCATTTGGTGGATGGAGATGAAATAGTAGATTTCAAGACGTCGTGGCTATCAGTTTTTAAGAAGACTTGCTTTTCTATTGAAACATCGAAACGAGATATTCCAAGGGCTGACAAGCTACCACTAAATATTTCAAAGTTTCATCATTCGTTATAAATCATCAATGCCACGAGTTGTGGAGGCAAAGGATTTCATTAATGGGCTTCAGACCAATAACTTCTCCCTGAAATTTGACCAAAGGAAGAATCCACAGTTGCCAGATGAAAAGTGTTACAAGGTTACGAAACTAACTACTGGGGTCAAGAAAATGGAAGACATTAAACAATGTATATTATTTGTTCTTGACAGTGAAAGTGTGTCATCCTTCTTGACCTACAGCAAATATGCAAGAAAAGTTGGGTGGAGTTCTCTATTGTAAACATTAAATATTATTTTGTTTTGTTACTTGTTTTTCCTTTTGTAAACAGTGTTAATTAGCGAAAGCATTCAAATATGTCGTATTACAGCTCTGCAATAAACATAATAACTGTGTACTGTATTCAAAATAAAAACAGTTAATTTGTTTTTATATTTTTTGTTTTGTTTTACCATCAAATGCATTGATTGCAAAAACAACCTAAATCCACAGCATAAAAAGGTTTTGCAATCCAAATGGGTTAGCATGTAGATGTGAGATGTTGACAATGAACCTGTTGAGTGCTAGTTAATCTTCAGCTTAGGTTTCACTGTATTCTAATAATTTATATAGTACTTATATTATTTTTCTCACTTTCCTTAAAAGTAGATGAATCATATTTTTTTAAAATTAACCAACTACAATTTAGAATAAAGATACTTCGATAAACTGGTGCCATTCACCTGACTGAAATCGCAATTCATTGTTGAGATAGACGAAAACCATTGAAGTAATCATTTACCATCTTAAAAGAAAATAAGCAAGTTTCTAGTATTTTTAGAAAGCCATATTGAACAGACAATAAAATCCATGCCCAGTCATGTCAGCCACAATGTTACAAAACATTTGAGTTTTACGCAGCACTTACATCACTTAACAGCCTTTCTTTACAACTAGAAGAAAATAATGAAAGAGTTTAACATCTTACAACAGACAGCTGTCTTAATGACTATAAAGGAACAAGAGTCATAAAAATGTGTAGTAACATTATGAGACACTTTTTTCTCTTTATCTCACACTTTATAATATTTTCGTAACTTTTACATGTAGAGGAAGTGGTGGTAATATGGCCCCTGCAGCAAATATGGTCCCCCTTAATATCTTAATAACATTTAGCTGATTCCATTGGTGACAGCTGGAACTAATCTACTAGTATCCTTACTGGCCTGTAGGAGCGCTGAAAGCAGGTCAGTCCAGTGACTGAGTGACAGTTAGGTTATATTTTTCAAGATCCTGTTCAAAACTTTGAGAGGTATGTTAATTTCACTTTATTAACGTACCATTACTGGTTAATACATAGATGTAAGCACCATGCATACAACCTTGAAAGTACTAGCAACAGTTTCAAATAGATTAAAAGGTGTGGTATTCTTTCGTTTTTAAGTTTTTTACATGAGTTTACAAGGTGTAGGTGACTGTAATATGGTCCCCACTGGTGCTTGTAATGTGGATCTCAGAGTCTGTAAAATGTTTTTATTTTTGTTTTCAGATGCCTAGGACTAATCTGTCACCTAAACTAACTCCCAAAAGGCAGGTGTGAGACAAAAAAAAAAAAAAAAATGCGACAGGCAGTGTCTGCTGTTATAGGCAAAACGATGAGAGTTAAAAAAGCATCGAATCATTTTTCTGTCCCAAAAACAACTCTGCGCCGGTAAGTGTGTGAGGCTAATACCTCGCAGATAGCAGGTGTTGAAACTAAAAATCTTGGAAGAAGATGAGCTCTACCAGCAGCCCAAGAAAGTGAACAAGTGGATTACTTACACTATATGTCTTGAAGGGAGGATATAAGATGAACATCAACAAAAGAAAAACGAGGATAATGGAATGTAGTCGAATTAAGTCGGGTTATGTTGAGGGTATTAGATTAGGAAATGGGACACTTAAAGTAGTAAAGGAGTTTTGCTATTAGGGGAGCAAAATAACTGATGATGGTCGAAGTAGAGAGAATATAAAATGTAGAATGGCAATGGGAAGGAAAGCGTTTCTGAAGAACAGAAATTTGTTAACATCGAGTATTGATTTAAGTGTTATGAAGTCGTTTCTGAAAGTATTTGTATGGAGTGTTGCCATGTATGGAAGTGAAACATAGACGATAAATAGTTTAGACAAGAAGAGAATAGAAGCTTTCGAAATGTGGTGCTACAGAAGAATGCTGAAAATTAGATGGGTAGATCACATAACTAACGAGGAGGTGTTGAATAGGATTGGGGAGAAGAGAAGTTTGTGGCACAACTTGACTAGAAGAACGGATCGGTTGGTAGGACATGTTCTGAGGCATCAAGGGATCACCAATTTAGTATTGGAGGGCAGCGTGGAGGGTAAAAATCGTAGAGGGAGACCAAGAGATGAATACACCAAGCAGATTCAGAAGGATGTAGGTTGCAGTAGGTACTGGGAAATGAAGAAGCTTGCACAGGATAGAGTAGCATGGAGAGCTGCATCAAACCAGTCTCAGGACTGAAGACCACAACAACAACAACAACATGGAGGGCTAATTCTACTGTTTTACTCGTATGAATGTTAGAAAAATGGCCTACCAACTTAAAGTTAGGAATGGAATTGCAACAAACTTCAGAAATGAAATTGCTGGAAGGGCTTGGCTTGGCCATTTTCTTCGGCATCATCAAGATAAGCTTTCAATTAGGAAGCCAACCAGAACGTCGTATGCTCGAGCAAAAGGCTTTACCCGTGAGAAAGTTAACTTATTCTACGACTTGCTACAAGCTGAATATGTATGTCTTTGACAGAGGAACTGTAACAGGTCATGTGTATCGGGATGTCATTTTGCTTTTCAGGGGTGCAGTGGATCCCACCTTCCGCCTGATGGATGATAATGCACGGCCCCACTGACCTGCCAATGTCGAGGAATACCTTGAAACAGAAGATATTAGGCGAATGGAGTGGCCTGCCTGTTCTCCAGACCTAAACCCCATCGAGCACGTCTGGGACGCTCTCGGTCGACGTATCGCTGCACGTCTTCAAACCCCTACGACATTTCAGGAGCTCTGACAGGCACTGGTGGAAGAATAGGAGGCTATACCCCAGCAGCTGCTCGACCACCTGATCCAGAGTATGCCAACCTGTTGTGCGGCCTGTGTGCGTGTGCATGGTGATCATATCCCATATTGATGTCGGGGTACATGCGAAGGAAACAGTGGCGTTTTGTAACACATGTGTTTCGGGACGGTTTTCTCAACTTATCCCCAATATCATGGACTTACAGATCTGTTTCGTGTGTGTTCCCTACGTGTCTATGCTATTAGCGCCAGTTTTGTGTAGTGCCACGTTGTGTGGCACCACATTCTGCAATTATCCTTAATTTATGAGCATGAGTGTAGGTTTCGTAGTGTTCGGTCAAGGTGATTAGGGTGTACCATTTCGCATTTCCGTTAGCGTATATGGAAATAAGGTAACTGGACAGTAAGCAGTTCAAGCTTAACTTCTCTCAGAACGAACATTTGGTAGTCAACAGACCTACAAACTTGCTGTTCTTCTCGAGGCCCACGAAGCGGCCGAGGCAACTCTCCAGGATGGCGTTGATCCACATCTCGACCCGGTGCTCCTGGAACTCGGCGTCGCCCACTACGGCGTCCAGAGCCTCCTGCACCGCCGTCCCGATCTCCTCCCTCAGGTAGGACGACTGCGAATCGATTAAATACAGGTGTCACCGTCACCGAAAACAGTAAAGGTCCATCTAGCTCACTTACCAAAGACACGAAATGTATTCTCAGCTGAGAACACTGTATAAACCGCCTCCATCTGTATGATGGAATGACGACAATGAAAATTTATGAAGAACAGTGACTCGAACCCGCATTTTCCGGTGGAAGCGAGCGGTCGCCTTAACCGCTTTCACACTGGACTCGCATTCGGAAGGACGACGGTTCAGTCCCGCGTCCGGCCATCCTGATTTAGGTTTTCCGTGATTTCTCTAAATCGCTCCATGCAAATGCCAGGATGGTTCCTTTGAAAGGGCACGGCCGGCTATCTTTCCCTAACCCGATGAGACCGATTACCTCTCTGTCTGCTCTCCTCCCCCACAACAACCCAACCCAACCTTAACCTCTTTGGTTATCCGAGCACGGCTCAAGGCCGGCCCAAATTTCCACATGTTGTAATGCATGTGTTGTTCCTGTGTACACTAATCAAACGTCAGCACCTTACGCACAACTGTCTCGGTTAAGTGCATACAAGTCCAAAGATTTCTAAAACTCCTCTCTCATTTGCTTTATGACCAATGCACAGTCCCTCATATCTCTCCTCGACATTATCATTCTTGCATGGACAACACAGCAGAAAGATTCGTTCCCATAAGACAAAACTGCTTTCTGTCCGTTTCTACCACACAGGCGCCTTCGCCAAGTCGACCTCAGTAGCAGGAAATGGAATGGTCTCCTTCACTATACCGGAAAACTGAATCACATTTCCGACTTCACACCAGTAATAGCTCTTACGTTTGCTTTTTTCACACTGCTTACCCTCTCACAACTAAGAAATCATCCTTTCCTCTCATCAGATTTCTCTTTTCCCAACGTCCCTAGCTAGGGCAGTGCGTCGGAACCACTCTGTCTTAGACCTCGCTATGTCACAATGTCACGGTTTTCTGTACAAACAATTAGATATCTTGCTCCTGTTACCAACGTTTTTAGTATTATTATTGTTTATTTACCATTAATAGCTGTTGTATTTCTGTTATTATCACTATCGTGGCTCTTAGTTTTTACACTGAAGGGCCAAAGAATACTGGTACATGCCTAATATCGTGTAAGACTCCCACGAACGCGCAGAAGTGCATGGTATGAACTCGTCTAATGTCCGAAGTAGTGCTGGAAGGAACTGACACCATGAATTCTGCAAGGGTTGTGCATACATCTTTAAGAGTACGAGGGGGTGGAGATCTCCTCTGATCAGCATGTCGCAAGGCATCCCAGATATGCTCAATAATGCTCATGTCTGGGGAGTTTGGTGGACAGCCGAAGTGGTTAAACTAAGAAGAGTGTTCCTGGAGCCAATCTGGCAATTTTGGAAGTGCGGGGTCTCGTATTGTCCAGCTGAAATTGCCCAAGTTCGTCGGAATGCACAATGGACTTGAATGGATGCCGTTAATCAGACAGGATACTTACGTAAGTATCACCTTGTAACCGCTCTTTAGAGAGTGGGTATTCAGAAACGAATATTAGATTAAATTCTGTAATGCGAAATGAGCCAAGAGCCAAAAAACGGTAGTTGAAACTCCAAGTAATACTTAGTTAAAATTTTGCAAAGAGTAGATATTTGAAATAGAGTAACGCCAAGTAGTACAAAGGGAATTCAAGGAAGACATAACAGAGTTGCGTTTTGTTTTGAATATAATATATAAACTAATACACAGCATTGTTAGCTTTCTTGAGTCTTTGTTTTCGCATGTTCGCAGTCTTCCGTGGTAGTTGGAAGTTAGGGATTATAAGCCTAATTAAATATCATTCTGATAACTGGATTATACATTGGAGTGGCGGATAATAGATTATTTTGAAATATTGGGACAGAAGATACTTGGACCTTATCATAATAATAACTTTGCCGATGATTGTCAAGGCGATTCTGCTAATAAACAAGACGTGAGATGTAGTGCCCGAGAAAGGACTAAATTTGTGCTGAACAGACATTGAAACAACTCGAACTTATAATTAATATCGTGTCGTGAGAATTAAGAAGCTTAGTCATTGTAAAGCCAAAGACATATTTATGATTTATCAGATATTAATGGTAAAGGACAGTTTCATGAGAAATAATATCTATGGTGATAGGAACGCGAAAGAATGTGGACGAGACTTTCTCCGTGTTTTCTAAATCTCAAAAATCAGCTAGTACATAGACAGTTATATCTGTGAATATTCAAGGGTTATTGAGAAAAGCTGATCAACCTGTTACAAATAGATAATAGGATTTAACGAAGGCACATTGGCTACGAAGGTAACTAAATCAAATTATTTGGGAAACAAAAATTAGAAAAAATGTAGACTGGAACCCGACTGCTTTGTTATTCCCTAGTAATAAATAAAATCACCGTCTTTGGATCCGTCGTGG
Source organism: Schistocerca piceifrons (assembly GCF_021461385.2). NCBI lineage: Eukaryota > Metazoa > Arthropoda > Insecta > Orthoptera > Acrididae > Schistocerca > Schistocerca piceifrons. The sequence goes on along the minus strand of NC_060138.1, from coordinate 653,449,249 downwards.
TTGAAAGTGTATGAAATATCTCTGGAAATAGAAAACGAGATCAATTTTGAACTGTTAATTCATAAGCTGTCAGAGTCGTATCTAGATGTTTCAGGGGTCATATCAATCCAACTGCGCACGCCTCATACCATTACAGTGCCTCCACCGGCTTGAACAGTTCCCTGCTTACATGATGGGTCCATGGATTCATGAGGTTGTCTCCATAACCATACACGTCCATCAGCTTGATACAACTTGAAACGAGACTCGTCCGACCTGGCAACGTGTTTCCAGTGAAGAACAGTCCAATGTCGGTGTTGGCGAGGCCTAAAACTTTGTGTCGTCCAGTGACCAAGGGTAGAGGAGTGGGCTTCGTCTCCTAAAACCCATATCGATGATGTTTTATTGAATGATTCGCACGCAGGCACTTATTGATGGTTCAGCATTGAAATCTGCAGTAGTTTGCTGAATGGTTGCACTTCTGTCACGTTGAACGATTCTCTTCATTCGTTGTTCGTCTCTTTCTTGCAGTATCTTTTTCCGGCCGCAGCTATGTCGCAGATTTGATGGCAGATTCCTGGTATTCATGGTACACTGGTGAAATGGTCGTACGGGAAAATCCCCAGTTAATCGCTACCTCGGAGATGCTGTGTCCCATCGCTTGTGCGCCGAGTGTGAGACCAGGCTGAAACTCACTTAAATCTTGATAGCCTGCCATTGCAGTAGCAGTAATTGATTTAACAACTGCGCCAGAGACTTGTGTTATTCTGCTTGTTTACGTATCCCTGTATTTGAACACGCATGCCTATACCAGTTTCCTTGGCGCTTCGGTGTATTTACTTATTTATTTAACGTGATCTGATCACGGCCGTCAGGCACTCTCTTACGTCGGATCACGATTTCACATACACAGTAACTTTTTTGCACCAAAGATATTTAAGAAATAACACGCAGCAGATTTTGAGATCAGGGCGATCACAGCCTGGACAATTATTTTGAAAAGGTAAGACCGCTTTAACTGTAAGTTCTTTATTTAAAGGCATGATTGGTATCGCAGCATTTTAGCTGCATCATGAGGTGCAATGAAATTAAGACACGTTCAGATCGCAAGAAGAGAATTAGATGCACTACCGTTAATTATCAGCAAATTTTAGCTAAGTTGCGGACGTCATAAAGAAAACCACAAAGAACAATCTCGTGATACCATGAGTAACATATGGTGAGGTAATGTGTCCCCATATGTCGTAATGGTGATCAAACCATACAATGCATATGACCATCTATGGAATAAAGCTGAACAAATAACGGTCACCCACTTTCTAACAGCAAGTGCGCACACGGGACTGTATGCTAAACAGACAAGGTGTCAGGACGTTAGTTGCCAGCTCAAGAGAGCGAAAATTTGCTAATTATGAATGCTACGTCATCCTATTCTCTTTTTTTCCCAGCCGCGCGGGATTAGCCGAGCGGTCTAGGGCGATGCGGTCTGGACTGTGCGGCTGATCCCGGCGGAGGTTCGAGTCCTCCCTCGGGCATGGGTATGTGTGTGTGTGTTTGGCCTTAGGACAATTTAGGTTAAGCAGTGTGTAAGCGTAGGGACTGATGACCTTAGCAGTTAAGTCCCATATGATTTCACACACATTTGAACATTTTCTTTTTTCCCATCTGGACATGACTTGGTTTTATTGCACCTGATGATGCAAGCAAATTGCTGCGAACCGGTTGTGCCTACAAATACAGTACTTGCAGATGAAGCGGTCTATCTTTTCAAAATAAGAAATAATAATTTTAATGTGACAAATGGTATTCAAATGATTTGAGTTTCTGTAGTGTCAGTGTGAGTAAGTAATACAGACTACGAACTAATAAAGTTAATACTGGCAATATTTGTACCACTGCTGCTATCATTAAGAGTGACGATAGTAATAATAATAATAATAATAACAATAATAATAATAATAATGATAACGACAGCGGCAGATATAAAAAATAATTTACAAGGGTACATAACATATGTTTTATGGTATAGCTAGTTCTGGAGAAAGGAAATTTAACAAGGCTGCATTAGCTAAGAATACTGGGAAATGTGGAAGAGCTGGTTGGAAAGAAACACGTGTATGGGTAACGAGTGCATGCAAGGACAATGATAATCATAATTTTCGCTTTAGTAAATATGTGGCTGACTGCCTTCTGAAGTTTGAGTTGTTATTCAGTTCTCTAATATAATACGGGAAGTTTTCCACAGTCAGGTTCCTGTTACTGAGAAGGACTTTGAGAAAATAGCTGAACGTTGGAGCTGGACAGCAGGGATTTTGCTGTGATGGGGACGGGTGCCTTTGCCATATTGTTCAGATGAGAGCGCTAAGGTCGAGAAGAGATATGGGGGATGGTGTACGTTGATAAGACAGCACAGAAGACAAATGATATGGAAATCACTGCACTTGTCTGCACGCATCCACGATAGCTATGCTTATGATGGTGAAGTATTATCAAATAGTCGAACATCACAGATAGAACAAACACAGGCATTCATAATCAGTTCTAGGCGCCGTGATCTTTCCTGAGAGAGGCCTAGCGCAGGATAACGTCGCCGTATTCAGTAACTCGATGTATAAGCGTTTGTAAAAGTTTCTTTTTCCGATGGAGAGGCAGGGGTTTTTATACATTTATAGATCATCGAGAGATGCCTTCTTACACATTGTACTTATGTGCTCAGTACACTTTAGATTTTCATCTGATATTTTTCATAGACTCTTGGTTGAAGCAGAGAAGTTGATATTCGTCCCATTTTGGGTTAAAGATGATAGGGATTCTCGATATTTCAGGCTAATAAGCCTAGAACGACCGACCATTAGCACTTGTGTTGTGAATGTGTTGAACGTTAACCCTCTGTCCAACGCCCATTTCGATAGTGCGCACGGACCGGTATTGAGATTCTCGACAGCTGTCTTTAGGTTTATTGGTTTTCCATTTAGGTACAACTGGAAATCATCAGCGTGTGTATATATGTGTGTCTATGTGTGTGTGTGTGTGTGTGTGTGTGTGTGTGTGTGTGTGTGTGTGTGTGCGTGTAGGGTGAGGGAGTGGGGGATGTTTGCCAATGTCAAACACCAATGAAACACTATGCCACCAGCTTGCAAGATTTTGAATAAGTAGGAAGGAAAGACTTTGTTAGTAACGTAAATGTCTTTCCTTTAAGTATTACACAGTTAGTATAATAAGCAGAAACTGCGAAGGAAGTTACTCACATAACTCTTTAAACCGTGTAATGAAGCTTCTTCTTCTTCCTCCATGACGTTAGCTTAAAGTGTAGCAGACGTTTCAGGAAATAATCTCCGTTTACAATTGAACTGTTATTCAATGCTCTCGCCTTCGGCTGAAACATTGTAGCGGCCAATAACGGTGTTAGGAGTTCTGTGTAAAATGATTGCTGATATTTAGTAGCAAATAATAAAGTCACTTATCTTGGAAATATTTACTTATCCTACAAACATAATTGGTAATCTCACGTTAGTTTTGTATACATATATGCACAGTAGTCACAATTAATATGTGGCTCATTATTATCTTACATTTACTTTCAAACGATAACGAAAAATACTGAATGTCGGCAAATCCATAAATATTATAAAAGTGGATGCGTGTATGTATGTTCAACATCTCCTAAACTACCGAACAGATTTAAATCAAACTTAGTACACATAGGCTTCGTGACTAGGATTGCACGAAGACATACACTGTTGTGAAAGCACACTCCTCTGGCCAGCATTCCCCTCCTTCTTGTTTTGAATACTCGTTTTGAGTTCTTTAGCTAACAGAAGAAATACTTCAATTGATCGATGAAAGGAGGAAATACGAAAATGTTACCGAGCGAGATGGCGCAGTGGTTAGCACTCTGGACTCGCATTCGGGAGATGACTGTTCAATCCCGCGTCCGGCCATCCTATTTAGGTTTTTTGTAATTTCTCTAAATCGCTCCAGGCAAATGCCGGGATGCTTCCTTTGAAAGGGCACTGCTGACTTCCTTCCCCGTCCTTCCCTAATCCGATGACAACGATGACATCGCCGTTTGGTCTCTTCCCCCAAAACAACCAAACCCAACAAAAATGTCCCGGGAAACTCAGGAATACAGAAACACAAGTCGATGAGGAATGAAATAAATAGGAAGTGCAGGGAAGCTAAGACGAAATGACTGCAGGGAAAATGTGAAGACATCGAAAAAGAAATGATTGTCGGAAGAACACACTCAGCATACACAAAAGTCAAAACAACCTTTGGTGACATTAAAAGCAACGGTGGTAACATTAAGAGTCCAACAGGAATTCCACTGTTAAATGTAGAGGAGAGAGCAGATAGGTGGAAAGAATACATTGAAAGCCTCTATGAGGGTGAAGATTTGTCTGATGTGATAGAAGAAGAAGCAGAAGACGATTTAAAAGAGATAGGGGATCCAGTATTAGAATCAGAATTTAAAAGAACTTTGGAGGACTTGAAGTCAAATAAGGCAGAAGGGATAGATAACATTCCATCAGAATTTCTAAAATCATTGGGGGAAGCGACAACAAAACGACTATTCACATTGGTGTGTAGAATGTATGAGTCTGACGACATACCATCTGACTTTCGGAAAAGCAACATCCACACAAATCGGAAGACGGCAAGGGCTGACAAGTGCGAGAATTATCGCACAGTCTTGAGAACGCGCTAGATGACGATCAGTTTGGCTTTAGGAAAGGTAAACGCACGAGAGAGGCAATTCTGACACTGCGGTCAATAATGGAAGCAAGATAAAAGAAAAATCAAGACACGTTCGTAGGATTTGTCGACCTGGAAAAAGTGTTCGACAATGTAAAATGGTGCAAGATGTGCGAAATTCTGGTAAAAGTACGGGTAAGTTATAGGGAGAGACGGGTCACATACAATATGTACAGCCAAGAGGGAATAATAAGAGTGGACGACCAGGAACGAAGTGCTCGTATTGGTTCAAATGGCTCTGAGCACTATGGGACTTAACTTCTGAGGTCATCAGTCCCCTAGAACTTGGAACTACTTAAACCGAACTAACCTAAGAACTTCACACACATCCATGCCCGAAGCAGGATTCGAACCTGTGACCGTAGCGGTAGCGCGATTCCAGACTGCAGCGCCTAGAACCAATCGGCCACACCAGCCGGCGAAGTGCTCGTATTAAAAAGAGTGTAAGACAAGGATGTAGACTTTCTCCCCTACTGTTCAATGTGTACATCGAGAAAGCAATGATGTAAATAAAAGAAAAGTTCAGGAGTGGAATTAAAATTCAGGGTGGACGATATTAATGATACGATTTGCTAATGACATTGCTATCCTGAGTGAAAGTGAAGAAGAATTACATGATCTGCTGAATGGAATGGTCTAATGAGTACAGAATATGGATTGAGAGTAAATCGAAGAAAGACGAAGGTAATGAGAAGTAGTAGAAATGAGAACAGCGAGAAAGTTGACATCAGGATTGATGGTCACGAAGTAGATAAAGTTGTGGTACTTAGGCTGTAAAATAACCAATGATGGACGGAACAATGAGGACATCAAAAGCAGACTAGTACTGGAAAAAAGGGCATTCCTACCCAAGAGAAGTCTGCCAATATCAAATATCGGCCTTAATTTGAGGAAGAAATTTCTGAGAGTGTACGTCTGGAGTACAGCATTGTATGGCAGTGAAACATGGACAGTGGGGAAACCGGAACGGAAGAGAATCGAAGCATTTGAGATGTGGTGCTACAGACGAATGTTGAAAATTAGGTGAACTGATAAGGTAAGGAATGAGGAGGTTGTGCGCAGAATCGGAGAGGAAAAGAATATGTGGAAAACAGTGATAAGGAGAAGGGAGAGGATGATAGTGTAACGCCGGAAATGCATATACTCCTATTTCCATCTATTGTACTATTATTTTTTTTCCTTGTTTTGTTACCTCAAGATATGACATTTCTGTCTCTTTATATATTGTAATTGTTTTACTGTTTGTATATATATATATATATATATATTTATGCATTTATGTCGATGTATAATTGGTTTGTTTCGTAAATATTATTTTTATTTTTACGCTGGGTCTTGCCTAGGGAAAACTGCTATCGAACGATTACATCGATAGGTCGTGTGAAGACTCAAAGTGTGTAGGATCTTTGGTAGTGTTAACTCTGCCGCGTGGAGCGCGGGCTGAGCAGAGGAGTCTGGCGGGAGTAGCGAGTGGAGCAGGTGTCGTGTGACGCTCCCGCGAGTTGCCGCGCTTTCGGGGTTTGGCAGCATGTAATTGCGCTCGACTCGCGATGATACTTTCTGACATGGTGTCGCGGACGGGAAGCATTAGCTGGCGCACATCAAGAGCCCGTTTCGCCTGGTAACCGTGTCGAGAAGGAGGCGCGCCAACATCCACCTTCTGCAACAGCGACGGCCGACAATGAGTGACTGTCGCCACCTCCTCGATCGACGGCTTCAAACCTTCAATCAACCAACAAGGAAGACTAAAAGCACGTAAAGTTTCAGAACTGTATGGCAGACCTCAGCTTTTAATATTGTTCCATTTGCCTCGCAAAATTACAGCAACTTGGCATGAACCTTTGTTGCTCATTGTCCCAATTGCATTGCCAAGCAGGGTCCCTTCCTTTTCCGAAATGAACCCGAGTGTCGTTGAAATTCAAACGCCAGCATTAAAATAATATAATTAGATTTCACTGCTTTAATTTCAAAGTTCAGTAGCTGGCTACAATATTTAGGTTACACGAGCACAAATTTAGAGTGCGAGTTTTGTTAGCATATTTTAGCTTACCTGTGACTGCAGCTCAGCTTGGTACGTACTAAATTTTAATATTGTTAATAGTTCAGAATCATTTAATTCAAGTTCAAAGTAAAATCTCTTGTTTCTAAATTGCGTAGAGTCAAGTTGCTTTTGAAATGATTGTTGAGGTAGTCCAAGACTAACCGTATTTTACTGGATTTCGATGTGCTTCAGAAAGAAAGCTCACTATTAACTTCAGTCACTAAATTAACTTTCGATTTTCCGGTTTTATTAATTCTTTTGCTAAATTAAGTCAGAGTGTAGCGAAATTTATTACTTCTGACAAACTTTCAGTTTTCACACTACACGTGTCAACCTTCAGTTGCCACGCTTCTAGTGTTAATTATATGTGTAATAACCTTTCTTTTTCAGTTACTATAGTAATTGTCCTTAGGACTGGCGACCGTGATTTCCCCCAAATCTCAAATATCTAATTACCGCTAGTTAATTGTTAACGTAACGGCCGCACATTTACTTTCTTTATTAACTTTACCCCTTTTCAAAATTGATTTCCACCAGTTTCATTTGCATTTTTCCTTTCATTTAGATGTAACCCTTTCCTCCCTCTTTACCGATAGATTAACTTCGGTGACGATTGCTTTTCCCAAATTTCCATTAGGTACACGCGGTTTAATTTTTCACTGTCTTTAAGAGGTCGATAAGTGAGGGGGGAGGTTACACGTGGCGACCGTGACAGGACAATCTTCAAATTTGAGGTTGTTCTGGACACGAATTTTGCATTGTGCAAATCTCGTAACAAAGTACTGGTTACGAAATGGTCGATACGTCAGCGAGAATATTCGTGTGAGGAATCCTAATTAGAGTTGAGATTTGGCATTTATATTGAAAATTATTAAAATGAGTGAAGGCAACAATTGGCAAAATTTGGTAGACTTGGATACGGAACAATCGGTCGAACAGTGGGAAACGCGCACCGCGGTACCCATTGTTCAGGGGCAGGCGGCTAGCGTGAAAGACGCGACCGGCGAAACGCAACAAAGAGCAGAAATGGAATTCCAAACTTTAGAAAATGTTTCGGAATCAGAAGTGAAAATCAAATCTGAATCCCTTGATGACGAATACGGGGGGACAATTAAAGAGGAAGTCGCTACGGAAGTAAAACCGGTAGTTTCCGGGAATTTAACTGATTTATTGAACGTTTTGATTAACGAAATCAAGAGTCAATCGGTCAAGCAAGAAGCTCAGTCTGAAAAATTTGAACGGATGCTAGACAATCAGAACAAAGCTATTAACGTTGTTAACAACAATGTTGGAGTTGTTAACACAAAAGTTGATAAAATCAAAGAAGATATTGTTGTAATTAATACCGAAATCGGTAATCTTAAACAGGAAATGATAGGCGTTCAGGCGGAAATTGCGAGCATAAATACTCGTTTTAATTCCGAAATTAGCAGTATTTGAGAGAATTATGAACACCTTGAGACATGAATCTACGGGATTTTCTCCTGAGGAAATCCTGTTGGGTGACAGAAGTACAAGTTTAGTGGAAGAGATAATCAAATTCCCTCCACGGATTGACATTAGTATGGTGTGAAAAAGGATCGTTTGCGAGAAGTAATGAAGCTAAAAGCCGATGCTCGCATACGTCGTCATGACACTAAAGCGCGTTTTGATTAATCAATTTAATTTTAATCAATTTAATCATGATCTAATCAACTGAAAAATCCAAGCTGCTAGTTTAAGTTTTCAGCTGAGTCACAGTAGATTAAGGAATGTAAATATGATTTTGTAAATAGCTGTAAGATTTCATAAATATGTGATTTACTAGTCATTGCCGATGTACTTAGACGCTGTTTTAAGTTTCAGGCTAGTACATGCGTGTGATGATGGACAGTGTTGAGTTATCCACTGTGATAGTATTAAGGGACTCCTTGAGATTACTCGGGAGTGAGTTTTTCCTAAAGAATTCAGTGAAACGGACGTTCTGGAAACGCCGTCACAAGGGCGAGTGAGATCAAGCGTGCCGCACACGCGGGCGCAACAATACTGGCGAGGCGAGCCGCTGTCGGCTCTTGTGCCGCTGTTGGCTCTTGTGCCGCTGTCGGCATTCTTTGTACTTGCGAGTACGAAAGGCGGAATAGTTTTTCTTCCCGGACAGCTGATGTGAAAGAATTCTGCTGTCAATATTTATGTTTTTTTCGATCTACTGAATATTATTTTCTTGTTTAGCGTTAAGTCGAATCTCATGACGAGATATTAATTATGAAAAGGATATGTAAAAATGTGTATTCTATGTAATTAATTATTAATTTGCGTATTTTGATCTACCTGTTTTTATGACCATGTACTCTGATTAATTTTGCAAATAGTATTCCATTTCTCATAGTGTTACGAATTTTAATGATTTTGGAATAGCTAAACCATTTTCTATATCTTCTATGAATTTTAATATGTTGTCAACCTGTTTTATTTTGTGCGAGATGACAGAGTGGAATAAGATTAGGAGTGTCCCCACTCAATTATTATGGTCTAAAAATTGATTTATGATTAATTAGACGAATGCTAAATTTTGTTGATGTTTTGAGCATATGCATTTCCGCTGTTTCTTTTTTGGGACATTTTCTGAGTCTGTTTACGTTACACGAACATCCTCAGACAATGTGGGGCACGTGTAACGCCGGAAATGCATATACTCCTATTTCCATCTATTGTACTATTATTTTTTTTCCTTGTTCTGTTACCTCAAGATATGACATTTCTGTCTCTTTATATATTGTAATTGTTTTACTGTTTGTATATATATATATATATATATATATTTATGCATTTATGTCGATGTATAATTGGTTTGTTTCGTAAATATTATTTGTATTTTTACGCTGGGTCTCGCCTAGGGAAAACTGCTATCGAACGATTACATCGATAGGTCGTGTGAAGACTCAAAGTGTGTAGGATCTTTGGTAGTGTTAACTCTGCCGCGTGGAGCGCGGGCTGAGCAGAGGAGTCTGGCGGGAGTAGCGAGTGGAGCAGGTGTCGTGTGACGCTCCCGCGAGTTGCCGCGCTTTCGGGGTTTGGCAGCATGTAATTGCGCTCGACTCGCGATGATACTTTCTGACATGGTGTCGCGGACGGGAAGCATTAGCTGGCGCACATCAAGAGCCCGTTTCGCCTGGTAACCGTGTCGAGAAGGAGGCGCGCCAACATCCACCTTCTGCAACAGCGACGGCCGACAATGAGTGACTGTCGCCACCTCCTCGATCGACGGCTTCAAACCTTCAATCAACCAACAAGGAAGACTAAAAGCACGTAAAGTTTCAGAACTGTATGGCAGACCTCAGCTTTTAATATTGTTCCATTTGCCTCGCAAAATTACAGCAACTTGGCATGAACCTTTGTTGCTCATTGTCCCAATTGCATTGCCAAGCAGGGTCCCTTCCTTTTCCGAAATGAACCCGAGTGTCGTTGAAATTCAAACGCCAGCATTAAAATAATATAATTAGATTTCACTGCTTTAATTTCAAAGTTCAGTAGCTGGCTACAATATTTAGGTTACACGAGCACAAATTTAGAGTGCGAGTTTTGTTAGCATATTTTAGCTTACCTGTGACTGCAGCTCAGCTTGGTACGTACTAAATTTTAATATTGTTAATAGTTCAGAATCATTTAATTCAAGTTCAAAGTAAAATCTCTTGTTTCTAAATTGCGTAGAGTCAAGTTGCTTTTGAAATGATTGTTGAGGTAGTCCAAGACTAACCGTATTTTACTGGATTTCGATGTGCTTCAGAAAGAAAGCTCACTATTAACTTCAGTCACTAAATTAACTTTCGATTTTCCGGTTTTATTAATTCTTTTGCTAAATTAAGTCAGAGTGTAGCGAAATTTATTACTTCTGACAAACTTTCAGTTTTCACACTACACGTGTCAACCTTCAGTTGCCACGCTTCTAGTGTTAATTATATGTGTAATAACCTTTCTTTTTCAGTTACTATAGTAATTGTCCTTAGGACTGGCGACCGTGATTTCCCCCAAATCTCAAATATCTAATTACCGCTAGTTAATTGTTAACGTAACGGCCGCACATTTACTTTCTTTATTAACTTTACCCCTTTTCAAAATTGATTTCCACCAGTTTCATTTGCATTTTTCCTTTCATTTAGATGTAACCCTTTCCTCCCTCTTTACCGATAGATTAACTTCGGTGACGATTGCTTTTCCCAAATTTCCATTAGGTACACGCGGTTTAATTTTTCACTGTCTTTAAGAGGTCGATAAGTGAGGGGGGAGGTTACAATAGGACATCTGTTCAGACATTAGGGAATAACTTTCATGGTACTAGATGGAGCTGTAGAGGGTAAAAACTGTAGAGGAAGACAGAGATTGGAATACATCCAGCAAATAATTGAGGACGTCGGTTGCAAATGCTGCTCTGAGATGAAGAGGTTAGCACCGGAGAGGAATTCATAGCGGGCAGCATCAAACAATGTAAGTACACTGTCATATCACTGGTTTAGTTGTGGAGTATCTTTGCGGGCAGCCGCATCTAGAGTCGAGCGCGGGACACGGAACTGTTATGTCATGGGTAGCTCTGCATGTGAGAGGCATTGTTAGTATGGAAGTTGAAGTGTTGCTGCAACTGCTATTACAGTAAAGTGATGAAATATGGAAATGATTCAGAGGAAAGTGCGTCAAGAAGTAATTTAAAAATGAGCAGTGCTGCTGATAACTTATTTGTGTATATTCTCATTGCGTGTCGTACCGTACAGTATCAATCACCCGCGCCATGTTCGGTCTCCCAGAATGAAATGATGTGAAACAGTAAATATTAGTTACCATAAAAGAGTGCAGTCAAGTGCCAGTGTCTTGTAGCGAGCCTGAGGACATGCGTTCGATCATCGCGTTTTCGCATTATCAGCAATCAGCCGCGCCGCGACGGTTACGCGTACGCTCGTACAACTGAGAACTGTGAACTGTAAAATTTAACTTTGTGAACAGTGCTAAAATATCATTACTTGTGTCAAGGAGGACTGGTACCAAATATCTGTGTATGCATGATGAGCGCAAGAACTTCCGTGCGATCATTCGGCTTCCATATTATCAACAATCACCCGCGTCGTGTCGGTTAAGCGTACGCTCGTGCGAATGATTTTGTGGACTGTTGATCATCCATTAATTGGGATAACACTTCTGAATTAGAGTGTAAACAGTGCAACCTGCGGTTTCCTTCAATCGTCTCAGAATATAGTTGTTCATACCAGGCGTAGAACAGCGTTGTGTTCGGACGGTGAGTGGCTCCCCTAAACCCGCTTGCATAATTTGATAGACAATTTCCGACAAGCCAGAAGCAGTGTGGAGCAGAACAAACGGCCGCCGCGGGATTATCAGGTACGTGGTGTGGACAGGACGCACGGTCACGAAACGAGAAGTCAGTATAAAGTACCCCCCTCCCCCCCTTTCGTACTCCCGGGGGCGTGTTACATCCAGTCAGAAGATTGATGGGGGAAAAAAAAGCAGCTTCTCGTAATATCGTTGTGCGTTGATAGTCTACCCATGAAGACGAAAATGATGTGTTTTCAGTCCCAAAGTACAGAAACCATGGCTATGAAACCCCCGAAATTGTGGTTTTGAATTTTTTGGCAGATGGGGAGTTGGTGTGACGCCACTGTGACGACTGTTTTTTTGTATCTGGCGCTTAATGAGCCAACCACGTTTCGTGTTAAGGCACAAGAGAGCTCAGGAAATCTCTACATCCAGTAAAAGTTGCTCAAGACACTTGCGAGCACTATTGATCCGACTTTTCTTGTGCTACTCTGTCAGATGTTTTTTGGCCCATCTCGTGCACAGTTACCGGTATCTCAGCGTTTCTGTCAGTGTGTTGTATAAGAAAGTTCTGAAGAGTTGTGGAAATGGTTCAAATGACTCTGAGCCCTATGGGACGTAACGTCTATGGTCATCAGTCCCCTAGAACTTAGAACTACTTAAACCTAACGAACCTAAGGACAGCACACAACACCCAGTCATCACGAGGCAGAGAAAATCAGTTGTGGAAATATCGCAGAAAATCATCCATTGTCAATATGTGTCCTTCAAGAAGTTTCTTCGATTTTTTGCACCAAATCATAGTCAAAATGAAAGGTCGTCCGCTTCTCTGTTCGTCATGGACATTTGTTCCGTCTCTACTAAACTCTTTCTGTTCATAACGTCTTCGCCATGAACCGTTTTGATCCACGAAAAAATTTGGATAGGTGTTATTCCTTCCACGAGTTTTTTCTTCATCATTTTAGGCAACTGTTTTAGAAAGAATGTTGGTGTCTAGAAATAGCTCACTGGTTGCGTTAAAAATTGCTTTTTAACGCAAGTGGGAGCTGTTTCTCCACATCGGAAATCTTGATACTCTATCAACACCACCAGCCCCCAGTGCCATCGGTGTTCTACTTTTGTGCCACATATAAAGATTGGACATGATGAAAGCTCAAAAAGTAGTAACACTGCTTCACACAGTGACAGTAGAGTTGTGTCCTATTACAATTCCAAGAGAACAACTTCAAATATTTTCCAAAAATTGTGAAAAATATATAATATAAGATTTTTGGAGAGATATCGATGCGTCGATGTATCAATATTTCATCAACAGCTCTACTTCAGACACGGATACATCTATGATGACGCAGTATGCAGAACCAAGACTCTTCTGAAAAGACAGCGTGTTGCTATTCCCGTCTCCACTGCTGTCCTTGAGGAGCACTGCTGTCGGCGCCCATCTCCATGCAGCTGTTCAAAAAAATGGTTCAAATGGCTCTGAGCACTATGGGAATTAACTTTTGAGGTCATCAGTCCCCTAGAACTTGGAACTACTTAAACCTAACTAACCTAAGGACATCACAAACATCCATGCCCGAGGCAGGATTCGAACCTGCGACCGTAGCGGTCGCGCGGTTCCAGACTGTAGCGCCTATAACCGCTCGGCCACCCTGTTCGGCCCTGCAGCTGTCTTAAGCGACGCCGCTACAGTGCTCGCCGTGCTGACACCACTTGGTAATCCAGACGTCTTCACACTTTGAGTCTGGATACTAGTTTTTCTGCCAACAACTTAGATTCCTGACAAAAGTTACATGACACGATGGTACGATGTCGTACGCCCGAACGAACGGTATATCTGTTCGTTTGGGCGTTTGTAGCGTTGGAACGTTGAGATCTTGGATAACTTTGAGTATTGTCCTCATGTACCCCTCGATTACTTATCCACATTACAATTACGGCATTCTGGCCTTCTTGAGCAGCTATAGCGTGTAACGGCAAACAGCAGCCTCGTTAGGCCACTAACCTACAGTTTCCGAATTCTGACTCGTGTCGCGGACGTTTCGCCTTTTTACAAAAGGCGCGACATGCTCTTGTCACAACACATCTAACACTCAAATGCGATTTCTGAATGAGAAATCTCCGCGTAATCGTTCGTGATGTTCAGTAGTCTGATGGTGCTCGTGCTACTAACAGAGGTTGGAAAAAATTATGAAATCACCGAGGGGAATGCATGCTTGAACATAAATGCAAATGGTAACCAAGCTTGCATTTTGCGCTGTTAAATTTGTCCACTAACGGCACAACTCCAATGTCCTCAATACGTTGCAGGGGTCAGTTGTGGTCAGAAGAGTGTTTTGTGTACTTGAGTGTGCCTTACATAGGAGCTATGCGAATTCGTAGATGGGCAAATTGTTGGTGCTCCTATAGTGGGTGCTTCCGTACCCAAGAGAGCCGAGATGTTTGGTGTTTCAAGAGGCACCGAACCGAGCATTTATACTGCATACAGGGAAAGAGGAAAAACATCATACGCTAAGTCACAACGCGGAAGAAAGTGTGACAGGCGTTCATTCTACATCTACATCTATACTGTGCAAACCACCATGAGGTGCATGGCAGAGAGTACATTCCATTGTACCATTTCTTAGTGTTTCTAGCTGTTCCACTTATGTATGGAGTGCAGGACGAATGACGGTTTCAATGCCTCCATGCATATGGTAATTATTCTAATCTTATCCACATGAACCCTATGCGAGCAATACATAGGGGGTTGTAGTATATTCCTAGAGTTATCATTTAAATCTGGTTCTTGAAACTTTGTCAGCAGACTTTCTCGGGATAATTTACATCTATCTTTGTAAGTATACCAGTTGAGTTTCTTCAGTATGTCTGAAACCCCTCACAGATTAAACAAACCTGTGAGCGTTCAGGCTACCCTTCACTGTATACGTTCAGTATCCCCTTTTAGTCCTACCTGGTATGGGTCCCAAACACTTGAGCAATATTCTAGAACTGGTCACACGAGTGATTTGTAAGCTATCCCTTTTGTAGACTGATTGCACTTTCCCAGTATTTTGCCAATAAACCAATGTCTACCAACTGCTTTACCCACAACTGAACTTTTGTGATCATTCCATTTCACATTCCTATTGAGTGTTACACCCAGATATTTGTACGAGTTGGCGGATTCCAACAGTGACTCACCGATATTATAGTCATGGGATACTACGATTTTTCATTTTGTGAAGTTCACAATTTTACATTTCTGAATGTTTGGAGCAAGTTGCCAATCTCTGCTCCACATTTAAATCTTGTTAAGGTCCAACTGAATATTTATGCAGCTTTTTTCCGATAGTACTTCAGAGAGCCTGAGTTTACTATTAATATTGTCTTCAAGGTTATTAATATACAATATGAACAGCAAGGGCCCAACATATTTCCCTGGGGCACACTCAAAGCTGCTTCTACATGTGGTGATGACGCTCCATCCATGATAACATGCTGTGTCCTCCCTACCAAAAATTCCTTAATCCAGTCAGAAATTTCACTTGATACCCCATACAATCATAATTTTGACAATAAGCGTGGATGTGGCACTGAGTCAAATGCTTTTCGGAAATCAAGCAATACTGCTTCTATCTGGTTGCCTTGACCCAAAGCTTTTAGTATGTTGTGTGAGAAAAGTGCAAGTTGGGTTTCACATGGTCGATGTTTTCGAAATCCACAGAGGTTGGCACTGAGGAGGTCATTCTGTTCAAGATACCTCATTATGTTTGCACTCGAATATGTTCTAAGATTCTATAACAAATTGATGTCAAGGATAATGGACAGTAGTTTTGTGGATCACTTCCACTACCCTTCTTTTAGAAGAGTGTGACCTGTGCCTTTTTCCAAGAACTGAGCACAATTTTGTTCGAGGGATCTACAGTCAATTATGGTGAGAAGAGAAGCTAACTCAGCTGCAAATTCAGTATAGAATCTGATAGGTATTCCATCGAGGCCTGAAAAAGAGGATGGTGACAGAAATGGAGAGAAGAGAGTCAAAAATCACCTGCAACACCTGTCAGTACCAAACCAACACGAAGGGAGCTCCATAAGCAAGGAAATGTAGGGCGAGCTGGAACTCCAAAACCGCACATCAGTGATGCAAGTCTTCGTAACAGGAAAACGTGGTGATGAAGCCATAAAACCTGGACTATTGAGCCATGCAAGAATATAATTTGGTCGGATGAGTCCCTGCAGCTATCTCAACTTCTGTTTTCAACATCTGACCTAGTTTACGACTCAAGAATGAGTCATGGCAGGGGCTCGGTGATGATTTGGGCAGCCATGTCGTGGTATTACATGAACCCCACGACTACTACGCAAAGTCACATTACTGCCAAAGACTGTGTGACCACTGTGGCTGAACAGGTCCATCCTGTGGTACAATGTTGAAAGTGGCTAGGACTGTGGTGCTCCACGACTACGCTGCACTCCCGAATTTGAGGAAGGTGTACTGCGTCGCATTGAAGATAGCCCGTCAACGAGCTCGCGAATAATTGCGCGTGCAATGGCTGTTAGTCACAATACCGTCTTGGACATCCTGCATGAGCAAAAATTACATCCGTATCACTTACAAAAGGTACACGCTATGGGTCCAGCAGACTTTCGACAACGCGTCGCCTTCTCCACACGGTTCCTGCACCGTTGCATCGACGCGCCCCTGTTTCCACGTCTAGTTTTCTCCACAGATGAATGTAGGTTCGCAAGGGATTGTGTTCTGAATGCTCTTTTCTGAATATTTGGGGGGACGAAAACCCTCATGCCACGCATGTTCAGGGATTTCAAGACAGGTTTGGAATTAACGTGTGGGGAGGTATTCTGGACGGTCATGTGATTGGACCATACCTCCTTCCATCAAAGCTCACGGGTCCTGCATACTTAAGTCTTCCTACGACACTTAATGGACCCGTTCTTGGAAGCTATGCCATTGAATGTCCGTCAGGAAATGTGATTTTAGCACGATGGAGCACCACCTCACGTTTCACTGACTGTCCGGAGACATCTCAACAGACGGTATGGGGAAAGATGGGTAGGCGGTGGTGGTTCAACCGCGTGGTCGCCGCGATCGCAGGATTTAACCCCTGTGGACTACTTCTTGTGGGGTCGTATGAAGAGCCTAATTTATGAGACACCTGTAGAGACAGAGGAAGATCTGCTGGCACGAGTTCAGCCGCGCGGGATTAGCCGAGCGGTCTAGGGCGCTGCAGTCAGGACTATGCGGCTGGTCCCGGCGGAGGTTCGAGTCCTCCCTCGGGCATGGGTGTGTGTGTTTGTCCTTAGGATAATTTAGTTAAGTAGTGTGTAAGCTTAGGGACTGATGAGCTTAGCAGTTAAGTCACATAAGATTCCACCCACATTTGAACGTTTTTGAACTTCCGGTGTAATAGAGGAAGCTCTAGAGGATAAAAACAATGGGAGAAGAGAGAGATTGTAGTACGTCCAACAAATAAGTGAGAACGTAGCTTGTAATCGTTACTCTGAAGAGGTTAGCAGGAGAGGGCGTGACAGGCCACATCAAACTGATGACTAAGCCTACGACTTATTCTTTGTGATTTATGAGAGTAGGCAGAAACTGAGACATTCAGTTTACAATAAAGAATGTGGAGTACGAAACAACAGCGTTCTGGTTCTTAACAACGCATATCAGTTCTCAAAAATTCCTTGACGGACTGGGCCACCACAATGACTTGAAAGAAACTGTCAGCTTATGGTTATTACTGTAAGGTTGAAATTTTATTGTAGCAGTAATCAGACGTTGCTTTGGGTAACTGTAACTATTTCTGGCCGCTGCGCAAGACACTGAAGAGACACCAGGTAGGATGGAGAGAGTGTACCAGAATATACTTCGGAGGTACAATGTGCGAAACAACGTTGGTGGTCGCCACATCGAGCCGCTGTTGTAACGCATCGGTACGTTGCGACTGGTGCCGTAGATGCTGGGTTCTTGTTGTTGTCGACTAATGTAAACCGTAAGGTGTAAGTTGTAGTGCAAATGCGTTAGTAATGACGGAACGAGTCAGTATTCTTTTCAAATGGATTGCAACAATTGTACTGGGTCACGCCTAAGTACATTCCTCAAGTGGGTGTGGATGAGATAATCATCTCCATTGAAACTGTCGTAGAACGGAAACGATACGTTTCCGGACATGAGTTCGTATTCAAAATGTTATGTACTCACTACCCTCTACATGTCCTACAAGTTTGTAACGGGAATTTCCGACCACCCCGTATTTAACATAGAATTGAGAGACAACATAAAATACCAGTTTTGACACTTTCACAAAGTATACGTGGTAGTGTCACATTTCAAACTCATACCCACGTCCGGGACGAGACTCGCACCGCAATGTTCGATCCACTAAGGAGCATCGATGTTGCCTTCCTCGAAATAAAACTGTTGTTTCAGAACAGTAGTTCACCAATTGGACAGTAAGTGTCAGACGCGGAACGACCTAAGCCCTGTAAGGTCCGACCCAGAGATAGGGAGGGGAAGTGTCATAAACAAACGACGCAAAAATTACCAGACCATGGTTAGAGATAGAACAATTCACAAGCAGCGTCACAAAGGATGGCGGTCGACTTTAGGTTTATTCTGCGCACTTACGTCATGCTTTCTCCGACAGCAAAGAAGCGTTCAACAGCGTTCTCTGGTCTCTGCTCTGAATGAGGCACCCAATGCGAGCATTAAACGTGACCATAGCGAGTTACTTATCGAAGTTTTGTTTCATCTGTTGCGAGTTGTCACGGCTGATGATGGAGGTAAGTGACAAATTCTATACAAGCAAGTGAGAGCTATAATTCCATCAAGCGCAAAGCAGCTGTAAGCGCGCACTGCAACTGTCGCTTGGAACCGGCAACAATGCAATCTCCGTCCGTTTCTCGACCGACGCCAACCGCCATCGTTAATTCAAATGGTTCTGAGCACTATGGGACTTAACTGCTGAGGTAATCAGTCCCCTAGAACTTAGAACTACTTAAACGTAACTAACCTAAGGACATCACAAACATCCATACCCGAGGCAGGATTCGAACCTGCGACCGTAGTGGTAGCGCGGTTCCAGATTGTAGCGCCTAGAACCGCTCGGCCACACCGGCCGGCGCCATCGTTAGTGGATCGGACTATAGTACATTCAGATATCTGGGATACATCATTATGGAAGATATGAGATGCAATAATTAGGTAAATGTCGTGTTACTAGGGCCTCCCGTCGGGTAAACCGTTCGCCGGGTGCAAGTCTTTTGATTTGACGCCACTTCGGCGACTTGCACGTCGATGGTGTTGAAATGATGATGATTAGGACAACACAACACCCAGTCCCTGAGCGGAAAAATTCTCCGACCCAGCCGGGAATCGAAGCTGGGCTCTTAGGATTGACATTCTGTCGCGCTGACCCCTCAGCTACCGGGGACGATCAATAAGTAGGTGAAAACGCGTTTAGCAATTTCCAAAGAGGCGTTTGATAAAAAGAGGAGGCTTTTGTACTGTTGCATGGACATGGGCCTGAGGAAGAGACTGCCGAAGTGCATTATATGGTGCCTGGCATTATATGGAGCTGAGACATGGACACTGTTCAAAAATAGTTCAAATGGCTCTGAGCACTATGGGACTTAACATCTGAGGTCATCAGTCCCCTAGAAGTTAGAACTACTTAAACCGAACTAACCTAGGGACATCACACACATACATGCCCGAGGCTGGATTCGAACCTGCGACCGTAGCAGTCGCGAGGGTCCGGACTGAAGCGCCTAGAACCGCTCGGCCACCGCGACTGGCTCATGGACATTGTAGAAAGAGGAAGAAAGAAGGATAGAAACATTTGAGAGATAGGTTTGGACGAGGATGGAGGGGATAAAATGAGAAGACAAAATGAGAAATGAGCAGGTGTTGAGAAGAATGAGGGAAGTGAGAGAAATTTTAATCAGGTAGAGGAAACATAACTACTTGGAAATTGGACGGGAGCAGATTGTCTAGTGAATGAGACTGGGAAGGAACGGTGAATGGAAGAAGAAGACGCAGAAGATACCAGGTGGTCGATAATACACTGAGATGACAAAAGTCACATGGCAGCATGCATATATACGTGTGGCGGTAGTACCGCGTACACCGGGTATAAAAGGGCACTGCACTGGCGGAACTGTCGTTTGCACTCAGCTGATTCATGTGAAAAGTCTTCCAGACGTGATTGTGGCCGCACTTCAGTAATTAACAGACTTTGAACGAAGAATGGTAGTTGGAGCTAGACGCATGGGACATCTCACTTTCAAAAGTAGGCCCGACACTATATTAGAAGGTATCCCATGATTTCTGTCCCCTTAGTGTATAAGGACAGAAAAGAATTATGAGAAAACGAAAAGGGTAGCAATGGACAGGACTGCATGGAGAGCTACATTTGAAGACCTGCCACGGGACAGAACACTGATGATTGTTACAGACGCGCCGGCCGGAGTGACCGTGCGGTTCTAGGCGCTACAGTCTGGAGCCGCGAAACTGCTACGGTCTCAGGTTCGAATCTTGCTTCGGGCATGGATGTGTGTGATGTCCCTAGGTTCGTTAGGTTTAAGTACTTCTAAGTTCTAGGGGACTGATGACGTAAGAAGTTGAGTCCCATATTACTCAGAGCCATCTGAACCATTTTTTGTTACAGATGCACAAAACTAAACGCTGAATCTGTTCCAAGTTTTTGCTGCACCGCGTTAGTGCCACGACTCGGAGGCAACTATGCGGGGCAGGAGACAGGGCGCCGCCGTTGCTAGGCGACAACGTGGTGCGCTTCAAGATGCTGCGCGCAGCAGCCGCCGCCGCCGCGGCCGGCAGACGCCTCCTACGCACAGCGATGCACCCGTCCTACCAGGTGAGCGGCAGCGCAGCGTCCGTACCATCCCGTTCATTCCATCCACATCTCCCTGCCAGCGGTTCTGCTGTCCAAGTGAGTCCCACACTTATGCAGGCAGGCGCAGAGCAGTCATCATGTACCAGTCTTCTCGACTAGGTCCTAGTGGAGGTGGTTTGCTGTTGCCTTTCACCGAGCTGTTACCAAGTGTCAAGCGCACATATAGTTGAAATAGGTGACAGAGGAGTGCTCGTACAGAGTAGTACTTCGTTCAACAAAGGATAGAAGAAGGTGCGTTGCGGCGCCGGTACATAGTCTATTGCCGTGACTTTCATTAAGCCACCAGTCGAACTTACGACGAATTGATCACACTCAATAGTGGTATTCTTTCACTCCATGATACACTCCGGGGTAATTTCTAAGAATGATTGCCTGTCGAAGTTGGACGGCTCCGAACGATACATATCGAACGTGCGATAGTAATCGATTATGGAAGTATCGTGGCGCGCGTTATGATTAATTATTTGTGATAGTCATTTTTATCAGTTTTGCGTTGTTTCTTCAGTTCGTGTATACTACATTCCCGCCGTAATTGTTTGTGATTCCTTTGGGAAATCGGCATGGTTTCTCTTGATAGCGAGTGTAATGTCTGCTGCTTCTGACGTTTCTTCTGCGGATTGCCTCACATGGAAAACTCTAATTCCATGCATGTCCAGCACCGACAAATTTTTGACTTTTTGCTGGAAATGTGGGCTTCTGCCGGACGAGGAAAGCAGGGACTGTGTTGACTGTGGTGCTGCGAAGTCTGTGAAACTTCGTAAGGGGAGTGTGGACACTGAGATTCCGTTGCAATTTCATTGCGGACTTTGCGGAAAGTGAACCAGCGTCAGGAAAAATACGTGGTTGGAACCCTCCAAATTATCGATTGAGACATGCGTAATTCTTGTGTCATGCTGGACACTGAGTTATCGGCAAATACCGTGTGTGACTACTTCGGGTTTTGCCGAGAAGTGTGTTACGTGATAGTAAAAAATGACAATGCGCCAATTGGTGGACCGGATAAAACAGTAGAAGTAGACGAATCTCATTTCGGTTGGGTAGAAAGGGAGTTCCGCAAGTGTTTCGTTCTGAGGGTATTGTCCCAAGACAAGGTGACTTTAGTGGGTCTCATAAAACATTTCATACTGCCTGGAACAAAAGTCATCACAGGCAGGTTTCAGTCGTACCAGACTCTCAAAGCCAAATGATTCGACCACGAATTAGTGAACCACTCTGCGGAGTTCGTCTCTTCAGATGACGCCAGTGTCCATATCCAGAATATAGAACGGCTGTGGAAGTCTGTCAAGTCCACTACAAAAAGAGAAGGGCGTCCAGGACAGAGGGACGAACTGTACTTGTTCCAGTACCTATACTTTCACAACTTGCGTTTGCCGGGGAAAGTCGACGCATGCGACACTCTGCCCATATTCCTGCTCGATTGGCAGAGTTTATCTTGGGTACGGGAAAAAAGGAATTGTCCCTGTCGCTTATACATCACGCGGACTGTCACAAGACGATAACACTGACGACGAGTAAGGTAAGTCGTGTCCTTTGAATTTACAAGTGCTTCTCTAAAGCTTTTCTTTTGTCGTTGTTGTAGTGACAACTTCAAACATACTCGTAAAGCGCGCCACGAGACTTCCATAATCGATTTACTATCGCACGTTCGATACGTGTCGTTTGGAGCCCTCCAACTTCGATAGGCAATCATTCTTGGAAATTACCGACTCCGATTATAGGCTGGATCATTATATACGAGGGCTGTTTGGAAAGCAAGGCCTGATATGTCACGAAACGGGAACGACGGCGATAGTCAAAAATATTTTATTTACAATAGTTAGCTACACCTTCCAGCTACTTCTCTACATAGTGGCCTCTCCGATTTAGACATCCGTCGCAGCGTTGTACCAACTTTCCAACACACTCATCACAGAATGCAGCCGCCTCTGCTTTCCACCAATTCTCACGACTCCCTGTTTCCTAAATACGAGCGATGAAAATTTATTTTACCACTTACATGTGAGACAGCTACCTCTGAGGTGACTGACTTCGCACTAGCTTGAGTTAACACTTGAGTTACGGAGGGGAGTTCTGTGCTTATTGGAGTAAATTTGTATAGCGTAATACTCTAGTGATAGACGGTAATGCTTAATGGGATAAGTAAGTCAAGGTTCCCCAACAAACTACAACTTTACTATTTTTATAGAGAAGGAAGATCCTCGGTTTCAGAGTGACATCCGAATCAAAGAAAGAGAAGCACAGTAAGTTAGGCCCATAATGTTTCTGTCCAGTTTTCACGATCATTGTGAGCAGAGAGTAGTCTCTTGCCGGAGTCTACAATAGACTATTATACATGGTGAGTCGCCAGAATCATGCAACGCAAATATTTCGATAATGGATGAAGCAGTTGATATGCGGAATTCACAGATTCATCTGCATCTACATCTACGTGATTACTCTGCTATTCACAGTAAAGTGCCTCGCAGAGGGTTCAGTGAACCACCTTCATGCTGTCTCTCTACCGTTCCACACTCGAACGACACGCGGGAAAAACGAGCACTTAAATTTTTCCGTGCGAACCCTAATTTCTCTTATTTTATCGTGATGATCATTTCTCGCTATGTAGGTGGGTGCCAACAGAATGTTTTCGCAATCGGAGGAGAAAACTGGTGATTGAAATTTCATGAGAAGATCCCGTCGCAATGAAAAACGCCTTTGTTTTAGTGATTGCCACTCCAATTCACGTATCATGTCTGTGACACTATCTCCCCTATTTCGGGATAATACAAAACGAGCTGCCCTTCTTTGTACTTTTTCGATGTCATCCGTCAGTCGCACCTGATGCGGATCCCACACCGCACAGCAGTACTCCAGAATAGGGCGGACAAGTGTAATGTAAGCAGTATCTTTGGTGGACCTGTTGCACCTTCTAAGTGTTCTGCCAATGAATCCCGGTCTTTGCTTTGATCTACCCACAATATTATGTATGTGATCGTTCCAATTTAGTTTATTTGTAATTGTAATCCATAAGTATTTAGTTGAATTTACAGTCCTCAGATATGTGTGACTTATCGCGTAATCGAAATTTAGCGGATTTCTTTTAGTACTCATGTGAATAACTTCACACTTTTCTTTATTCAGGCTCAATTGTCACTTTTCGCACCACACAGATATCTTATCAAAATCATTTTGCAAGTCGTTTTGGTCAGCTTATGACTTTACAAGACAGTAAATGACAGCATCATCTGCAAACAATCTAAGACGGCTACTCAGATTGTCTCCTATGTCGTTAACATAGACCAGGAACAATAGATGGCCTATAACACTTCCTTGGGGAACGCCGGATATTACTTCTGTTTTACTGGATGACTTCCCGTCTATTACTACGAACTGTTAACTTTCTGACAGGAAATCACGAATCCAGTCGCAAAACTGAGGCGATACTCGGTAGGCACGCAGTTTGATTAGAAGACACTTGTGAGGAACGGTGTCGAAAGCCTTCTGGAAATCTAAAAATATGGAATCAATTTGACATCCCCTTTCGATAGCACTTATTACTTCATGAGTATAAAGAGCTAGTTGTGTTTCAGAAGAACGATATTTTCTGAATCCGTGCTGACTATATGTCAGTAAATCGTTTTCTTCGAGGTACTTCATAATGTTCGAATACAGTATATGTTCTAAAACCCTACTGCAAATCGACGTTAGCGATATAGGCCTGTAATTCAGTGGATTACTCCCACTTCCCTTTTTGGGTATTGGTGTGACTTGAGCAATTTTCCAGTCTTTAGGTACATATCTTTCTGTGAGCGAGTGGTTGTATATAATTGCTAAATATGGAGCTATTTTATCAGCATACTCTAAGAGGAACCTGACTGGTATACAGTCTGGACCGGAGGCCTTGGCTTTATTAAGTGATTTAAGCTGCTTTGTTACACCGAGGATATCTACTTCTATGTTTTTCATCTTGGCAGTTGTTCTTGATTGGAATTCAGGAATATTTACTTAGTCTTCTTTGGTGAACGAGTTTCGGAAAACCGTGTTAAATAACTCTGCTTTAGTGGCACTGTCATCAGTGACTTCACTGTTGTTATCGCGCAGTGAAGGTATTGATTGTGTCTTGCCACAGGTGTGCTTTATGTATGACCAGAATCTCTTTGGGTTTTCTGCCAGATTTCGAGACAGAATTTCGTTGTGGAAATTATTAAAAGCATCTCGCATTGAAGTACTCGCCATATTTCGAACTTCTGTAAAACTTTGCCAATCTTGGGGATTTTGCGTTCTTTTAAATTTGGCATGCTTTTTTCGTTGCTTCTGCAACAACGAGCTGACCCGTTTTGTGTACAATGGGGGATCAGTACCATCACTTTTTAATTTATGTGTTATGTATCTCTCAATTGCTGTTGATACTATCTCTTTGAAAACATTCCACAACTTTTCTACACTTACATGATGAGATTGGTAGGGGTCAAGACTGTCGCTTAAAAAGGCATTCATTAAGAGCATTTTTATCAGCTTTTTTAAATAGATATACTTTGCGTTTCTTTTTGATGGTTGTAGGTGCTAGGATATTCAGCCTGTCAGAAACTGCCTTGTGGTTGCTGATCCCTGTATTCGTCGCAACACTCACTATTTGTCCAGGATTATTTGTTGCTAAAAGGACAAGTATGCTTTCGCAAACATTTACCCTTCGAGTGGGCTCATGAACTAATTGTTCAAAATAATTTTCTGAGAAGGCATTCAGTAAAGTTTCGGATGATGTTTTATGCCTACCGCCTGCTTTAAACGTATAATTTTTCCAGCACATCGATATCTACATCTACATCTACATTTATACTCCGCAAGCCACCCAACGGTGCGTGGCGGAGGGCAATTTACGTGCCACTGTCATTACTTCCCTTTCCTGTTCCAGTCGCGTATGTTTCGCGGGAAGAACGACTGTCGGAAAGCCTCCGTGCGCGCTCGAATCTCTCTAATTTTACATTCGTGATCTCCTCGGGAGGTATAAGTAGGGGGAAGCAATATATTCGATACCTCATCCAGAAACGCACCCTCTCGAAATCTGGTCAGCGATGCAGAGCGCCTCTCTGGCAAAGTCTGCCACTTGAGTTTGCTGAACATCTCCGTAACGCTATCACGCTTGCCAAATAACCCTGTGACGAAACGCGCCGCACTTCTTTGAATCTTCTCTATCTCCTCTGTCAACTCGACCTGGTACGGATCCCACACTGATGAGCAATACTCAAGTATAGGTCGAACGAGTGTTTTGTAAGCCACCTCCTTTGTTGATGGACCACATTTTCTAAGGACTCTCCCAATGAATCTCAACTTGGCAACCGCCTTACTAACAATTAATTTTATATGATCATTCCACTTCAAATCGTTCCGTACGCATATTCCCAGATATTTTACATAAATAACTGCTACCAGTGTTTGTTCCGCTATCATATAATCATACAATAAAGGATCCTTTTTTATATGTATTCGCAATACATTACATTTGTCTATGTTAAGGGCCAGTTGCCACTCCCCGCATCAAGTGCCTATCTGCTGCAGATCTTCCTGCATTTCGCTGCAATTTTCTAATGCTGCAACTTCTCTGTATACTGCAGCATCATCCGCGAAAAGCCGCATGGAACTTCCGACACTATCTACTAGGTCATTTATATATATTGTGAAAAGTAATGGCCCATAACACTCCCCTGTGGCACGCCAGAGGTTACTTTAACGTCTGTAGACGTCTCTCCATTGAGAACAACATGCTGTGTTCTGTTTGCTAAAAACTCTTCAATCCAGCCACACAGCTGGTCTGATATTCCGTAGGCTCATACTTTGTTTATCAGGCGACAGTGCGGAACTGTATCGAACGCCTTCCGGAAGTCAAGGAAAATGGTATCTATCTGGGAGCCTGTATTTAATATTTTCTGGGTCTCATAAACGAATAAAGTGAGTTGGGTCTCACACGATCGCTGTTTCTGGAATCCATGTTGATTCCTACAGAGTAGATTTGGGTTTCCAGAAATGACATGATACTCGAGCAAAATACATATTCTAAAATTCTACAACAGATCGATGTCAGAGATATAGGCCTATAGTTTTACGCATCTGCTCGACGACCCTTCTTGAAAACTGGAAGGGTAGATTGAAGTCACCACCGACTGTAACTGTAGGAGCGAGATACTTATTTGAAATGAGCTTCTTGAAAACTGGAAGGGTAGATTGAAGTCACCACCGACTATAACTGTAGGAGCGAGGTACTTATTTGAATTGAGACTCGAGTTTTCTTTGAACTGTTCAGCAACTATGTCTTCTGAGTCGGGGCGTCGGTAAAACGACCCAGTTAATAGTTTAGTCCGATTGTCAGGTATAACCTCTACCCATACTATTTCATGGTGAACTATCTATTTCAATATCGCTACAAGACCAACTGCCTCTGACACAATAAATACTCCACCACCAACTGTATTTAATCTATCCTTTCTGAACACTGTTAGATCGTTTGAAAAAATTTCGGCTGAACTTATTTCCGGCTTTAGCCAGCTCTCTGTACATAACTATTTGAGCTTCAGTACTTTCTATTACGGCTTGGAGCACTGGTTCTTTCCCAACACAGCTACGACAATTTACAGCTACAATACCAATCATTTCTACAGCTACCTTACTGCGTTTTACCTGCCCACTTTCTGATGGACGCCCCTTCTGTGGTTCCCTGAGACCCTGAGAGGTGGCTACACTGAGCCACTGCGCCAGAGATTGCGCCAAAGAGTATTATTAAGCCGCCTCCACAGTGCTTGTTCAGAACTCGTAGAAGTCAGTGCCTGTTAAGAACCCGTAGAAGTCAGTGCTTGTTGAGAGCTCGTAGTAGTCAGTGCATGGGCAGAGCTCGTAGAAGACAGTTCGTGTAGAGATGTGCGAGTGGGCAAGGCTTGTCGAGATGTTGTAGTAAGGAGTGCTTGTTCCATGTTTTATCCAGTTATTTGATGGGAGAGATAGCAGATGTTATTCTAATGAAGATATTGTAACGATCAGAGTGCTTTTCGTCAATATATATGAAGGTAAAATATTGCGTGTTTTTTCATTATTTCCATGTTTTAAATAATGCGTCATGACAGGTTCAGTCAACAAAGCATCTGGCTTGTGTTCTTGTATTAGAGTGTAATTCTGGTTTTCCTGAGTAATTATGGTATTTTTATTTCCTTTAGTTACTTCTGTATAAATGGTATTTAAAATTTCTTGTCTTGTTGAAGAAGAACCGTGCCAGATGTGTACGTTGAGTCACACTACCACATACAGAACAGCTACACTTGTGCTTTGTTGGCTTCGTAGATTTTATAGTTGCTGGGGACTTAATTAATTAATTGTGTTAATGAAAATTTTCATTTCATTCTTTGTTGTTGTTCTATGCAGTCAGATTGCGTACTAATACTAGTCAGGGCCAACCGTTTACGAAACAGCGTAATCGGACAGACAGCTACTAAAACGCTAAAAATATTTTCAATCATATTTAATTAAGCCCCCATGCAACCCTCAATCCTAAAAAACAACGCAGTCCCTACCACACAGCCCTCGCTACCCGTGTAGCCACCTCCTGTGTGTAGTGGACTCCTGACCTATTCAGCGGAACCCGGAAACCCACCACTCGGTGGCGCAAGTCAAGGAATCTGCACCATACACGGTCACAGAACCGCCTGATCCTCTGATTCAGACCCTCCACTCGGCTCTGCACCAAAGGACCACAGTCGGTTCTATCGACGATGCTGCAGATGGTGAGCTCCGCCTTGATCTCGGAAGCAAGACCGGCAGTCTTTACCACTTCCGCTAGCCGCCGGAAACCAGCAGAAACCGCTCCGATCCAAAGCGACACACGTCATTAGTACCGACATGAGCCACCACTTACAGTTGGCTGCACCATGTGCTCTTCATGGCATCCGGAAGCACCCTTTCCACATCCGGAATGACTCCCCCCCCCGGAATGCACACAGAGTGCACACTGGCTTCCTTCCCCTCCTTGGCAGCCATGTTCCTAAGGGGCTCCATTACGCGCCTAACGTTGCAGCTCCCAAGTACCAGAAAACCCACACTTTTTGAATGCCCAGACCTTGCGGGCAGAGAAGCTTCCTCTGGAACAGGGTGGACGACTGTATCCGGCGCAGAGACATCGTCAGCCACAGATAACGCCCGAAACCTGTTTGTCAAACGAACTGGGGAGGCCCTACGATCGGCCCCACGGAAAGTTTTTCACTGCCTGCCACCGACTTTGGAATGATCTCCCAGTCGACCACGGGTGAGAGTTCAAACTCAGTGCAGGAAGTACCCGGGGAGGTCACAGCAGTGGACCGATCGGATGGCACGTGGGACGTGCTGGACGTCCTTCGCATCCCCGCGTCCGATCCCCATCAGTGACGCCCTTTGGCAGCAGCCTCAAGCTGTGTGACGGAAGCCAACGCAGCCTGAAGCTGTGAGCGTAGGGTCGCCAACTCAGCTCGCATCTGTACTGGAATGATAGGCAGGGGTCCACCTTTGCAACCCATACAAAGAGTGTTTTGAATTTCATGTGCATATTTATTTACAAAAAGTAACCCGCCAGGTTAGCCGAGAGCGCTAATGCGCTGCTTCCTGGAATCGGGTAGGCGCGCCGGCCCCGGATCGAATCCGCCCGCCGGATTAACGACGAGGGCCAGTATGCCGGCCAGCCTGGATGTGGTTTTTAGGCGGTTCTCCACATTCCTCTAGGTGAATACCGGGCTGGTCCCCACGTCCCGCCTCAGTTACACGACTCACAGACATTTGCAACACGTCCGCACTATTTCACAATTTACACTAGACTCAGACAGTTGGGGTACACTGATTCCGTCCTGGGGGGGTGCGGGGTGGCGGCAGGACGGGTATCCGACCACCCCTTCACATTAACATGCCAAATCCGATTTAACCACGCCAACTCCGCGCAAAATGCGGGACAAAGGCGCAAGCGATAGATAGAAATTTATTTACAAAAAGTACAAATATTTCAATGGAACAACGCCTATTAGCGCCACAACCAAAATAGACTAAATAAGAATGTCAATGGTGTTTGTAGCACGACTCCAGTGCAAGCGGTTTACGAGATATTGTAAACGCAGACATTTGTTTGTTCCATATGGATGTGTATGTGCAGCCCTATACAGAAGTTAATACGTCTCCGGAGGTGTCGTGTTCTTAAATGGGACATTGCCTAGGCCAAACTAAAGACAAACAAATGTGGACACAGTTCCTCTGTGGAGTCTGACACGTAAAGAAACAATGCACGCTCGAAGCCTGTGCTCCAAATGACCACCAGCAGCGTCAGAACAAACTTACATTCTGCCGTGCAACGATTGTTTCACACCTTCCAGCATTTCAACAGAAACTGCAGTGCAGGCAGCAATAATACACAAATCATCTGAATTCTTTGAAGAGGTTTAAGTGGATGAACAGGTTGATATCTGTAGGGATATCTTTCAGCGTACTTGGTACAAGTCCTACATTCACCATTCATCATACACCACGAGAATATCCGCTTTTTTGCATTGGGGAAATATCTTCTTCCAAGTACGAATACGTCCTGCTACGTCCACTATCACGTAATAGCTGATAGGACCGTCGGAATGCTGTCGCAGTGTACACGTAACACAATGTAAACAACCATAACGTTGGTGCCTAGCATCTAAGCAATAGTATACAACAAACAGCTGTCGGTGTTTACAACGTTCACCTCGCGATATCTCGTGAATTATTTGCACTTGCTTCCTGCAACAAACACCACTGACGTTTTACGCTACTTAAGGATTTTACTGTCAATAAGTATTGTCCCATTTAACAATATGTAACTTCTGTAAATAAATGTACTCTCGTCAACGTCCCAAAATCTGCGTATTGGGTGCAAATACCCTTGCCTATAATTCAGTTCTATGAAGACAGCATATTGATAGTGCCATGTCCGAAATATACGCGGTGCAAGTGTCAGCCGGCCGCGGTGGTCTAGCGGTTCAGGCGCTCAGTCCGGAACCGCGCGACTGCTACGGTCGCAGGTTCGAATCCTGCCTCGGGCATGGATGTGTGTGATGTCCTTAGGTTAGTTAGGTTTAAGTAGTTCTAAGTTCTAGGGGACTGATGACCAGAGATGTTAAGTCCCATAGTGCTCAGAGCCATTTGAACCATTTTCAAGTGTCAAGTGATCCAGTTTGTGGAGTAATCATTTGTACCTCTATTAGAATGAACACACCTGCGATGCTGTGAGAAGGTAACACAAGCTACAATCACAGCCAGACAAATAGCTAGCTAGCTAATACTTAAGTGAACATCATAAAAAGAACTTCATGCGTCGACGCTGTCCAATGTGTCTACTGAAAAAACATTGAATTAAAAAAAGAAAAACATTTACGACACTGATATCACTTTCGACTTGTAACAGTACTTTAAACCGTTGCTAACATCGAAATAAACTAACGAAAAGTCGGAACGTCGCTTCCAATGCTTGACTCATGGGAGATACGAAAAGTTTATACCAGTAACCCTGTAATCATCAAGTTAAACGAAACTGAGAGCAGCGAACACATTAACTGCAAAAGTAAAAACTACATTTATTCCAAAGTAGAGTAGTCCTTGCTGTTGATATCAAAGTATTTGGTCTTTTCAATTATGGATAGCGCAACAAGTACGAAATGTTCCGTAACCAGTAAAACAGAATGCGCATCTCAGGTTCGAGTTTGATCATCACTCTATTTAGTGCCCAGAGCAAAAGTCATCTACCATTATACTCATCGCTTGCGATCTCACTCACAATGGATCATAAATGGTCCTCATCTCGTTTCTCAACCACACGTTTGATTGACTGAGTGCTATCAATCCACGCTAGCAATGGCTTCTACTAAAAGTAAGCATGTTACGCACATGCTAAAGAATTCTCTTGCTTGCGTCAGATATTCACTCAGCACACTCCGCAAGTGTGCGCTAAATCATCGATAACACGGTAGCAGTTTTTCATTCACTGCGGGGAAAATGCTATTCATGTACGATAGGCGTTCAATAAGTGATGCAACACATTTTTTTGTGAAAGCAGATTGATTTATTGAGGATTCCAAGTACAGCATATTATTCCGCACTCATTGGGCTATAAAATCCTACTTTCGACATAATCTCTGTTCATTGCGACGGCCATAAGCCACCTTATTGGGAGGACCTGTAAACGCGCGTGGTACCCCACTCGACCGGTCGACGTCGGAACCAAAGTCTTGCTGCATCAGTAAAATCCCGCATCCTTCGTTGGGCCAAACAGATAGAAGTCGGAAGGTGTGAGATCCGGGTTGTAGAATGGATAAGGAAGAACAGACTAAAGAAATTTTGTGAGTTCCTCTTGGGATACGCAGACTTGTGTAACGCCTTGCGTTGTCATGGAGAAGGTGAAGTTCGTTTGCATTTTTGTGGCGACGAACACGATGAATTCTTTTCTTCAATTTTCTGAGGGTAGCACGGTACACTTCACAGCTGGTCGCTGCACCATGAGGGAGGACATCAAACAGAATAACCACATCAGAGTGTCAGAAGACCGTCGCCGGCACTTTACGGGCTGAGGGTGCGGCTATGAACTTTTTATTTGTGAGAGAGGTAGTGTGGCGCCACTCCATGGATCACCACTTTGTTTCCGGTTCAAAGTGATGAACCCAAGTTTCATCGCCCGTGACGATGTTCGACAAAAAAACTTATACGATCAGCCTCGTAACCCGCAAGCACTTCCGCACAGATGGTCCTTCGTTGCCGCGCGGGATTAGTCGAGCGGTCTAGGGCGCTACAGTCATGGAGTGTGCGGCTGGTCACGGCGGAGGTTCGAGTCCTCCCTCGGACATGGGCGTGTGTGTTTGTCCTTAGGATAATTTAGGTTAAGTAGTGTGTAAGCTTAGGGACTGATGACCTTAGCAGTTAAGTCCCAAAAGATTTCACACACATTTGAACATTTCTTTTTGGGCCTTCGTTGTTTACAGTTTTGTGATAGGTGGCGAGAAACTGAGCGGGAACACCCCCTTTGACAACCTGAACTGGTGGACGAGTGTGTCACCACTACCAACAGGTACGTCCGTCCACAGGAGCGAGATGTTTGATTCGATCCGTCGATCACTTCGAATGAGAATGTCCGCACGTTCCAAATTGAAAGAGTCACAGCTTTGTGCGACCAGCCGGCGCGTGGGAGATAGGAGAGGTTGGCGCGATTTTGTTACGGCGATGGCAGACGTTTCGCCCAACGACTCACCGTGCTTTTGTTCACTGCCAGGTCTTCGTAGACATTCTGTAAGCGCCTTTGAATATCTGCCATGCTTTGGGTTTCCGCCAAAAGAAACGCAATGACAGCTCCCTGCTAGGAATGCACCTAGTCGGACGGGGTGGCAGAGCGGTTCTAGGCTCTACAGTCTGGAAGGGCGCTACCGCTACGGTCGCAGGTTCGAATCCTGCCTCGGGCATGGATGTGTGTGATGTCCTTAGGTTAGTTAGGTTTACGTAGTTCTAAGTTCTAGCGGACTGATGACCTCAGAAGTTAAGTGCTCAGAGCCATTTGAACCATTTTGAATGCACCTACGTTACAGACTCCAGACGCTACATGTAGTACGGCCACCTGCCTGATCATCACGAAGCGGGAATGTTCTACAATGTTCCACAACAAGTTCCGCCTTTTTTTCAACCGAAATTGGTCGAGTAAAAGAAAATGTGTTGAAGTACTTACTGAACGCTCCTCGTAACTCGAGTAGATAATCACAGCATGACAAAGTTATTTTCCAGAGACTGATAATTCTATCTCGATCTGACTGATTCACACGCTTCTACTGCACCATTCGCCGCCACGAGACTTGCAAACACTTGGTTTCATGCACCCACTTCGTCTGACAGCCCTTCGCCATCTGAGCCCATCGTGACACTTGTATCTCTGTTCGCACAAGAGAAAGCGCTTCAGGCCTCGGGTGTCCGTGATCTCTCTATAGTGTTAATCACTTAATACTAGCGCACTGTCCTTTACAGCTTTGGACTCTGGATTCAGTCAACTTAGTCTTTCTGCCTGTTGCAATACGCCAGCACTTTTGTGTAAATGAACAGGACTAAACGCCTTCTTTCCTGTCTACACTCCATTCACTGCAAAACAAAATTTGTGATTATGTCACAGCCTCAATTTGTTTTTAACATTTCGACTGTTCTTTTTATGCATATACCATATCAGTTTTAATCTGTGCATTTCTTGTGTACGTAATAACTGAACTTAACTTGTACTCGTACATAACCTCAACCGGTTTAAAGAAATCCATCCGTAAGCGGTCAGTATGTCTGTGGCTGTGTTAAAACTGAGACTTTCTATATGCAGCTACACCCTAGCTTTATTTCCACACCACTAGGTGTATTCAGCATAGAGTCGGCGATAAAATGACTGAACTTGCTGCTCATATAAACTGAT
The DNA here is from genome assembly GCF_021461385.2 of Schistocerca piceifrons. NCBI lineage: Eukaryota > Metazoa > Arthropoda > Insecta > Orthoptera > Acrididae > Schistocerca > Schistocerca piceifrons. The sequence goes on along the minus strand of NC_060138.1, from coordinate 653,414,835 downwards.
CTACTTTCGCATGAAAGAGTGTAGTGTTTGATCCTTTTTGATCCTTCAACGTAACCATTACGAACCAGTTGAATGTTATGCAGCAATGAATTAAAAATTAAGTGAAATATTTAAGACACCTTAAAATACTTAGTAAGGTTTTTCAAATTTTGTCTTACAACTTTATTTAATCTGAGAAACTTGTTCCTTCGACCCACCGAATCCTACGTCAAATATCGTTTCTCAACAATTTTTCATCAATTAATGATGGTTACATTTGTATAATTCTATTTTTACGCCGAGGCAGCTCTAATATTTCAAACCATGCAAAATATCGTAATTCTGTTTTCATCTACATGAAATGTAAGGAAGTGCGCGCTAAATGACATAGTCCCCTGTCATATCTACATTAATTACAGATAAATCTCTATCAACGTCGCTTTTTCAATTGGGACTGTAGTAATTTGTGCTTCAAGTAGAGTAGATCTCAAAGAAATGAATTGAGCCCGTTTCAAAATGTGCAATGTAGTTTCGGGAAAGTGTAATACTTACAGATTAGGATTTGTGTCGTTTGAATGTCAAACATAATGCTATCTTATGCGGAAACTCGTAATAATATACCCAAATACGAAAATATGTCACGTGAGAAATGTAGATTTTTCTTTAAAGAATTCTGATGATCGATGGAGCAACGTTTACAAAATACGGAGCGATGATTGTAAGAAATTTTGGTAATTGGGCACCTAGAACTTCATAAGCTGTACAGTGTTAACGTTTTATGAGATGTTATTGGAGACTACGTAATTGATCGTTATTTCATCTAAAAAATCTTAACAGCTATGCAAAATTTCTCATTGAAGTTCAGCGGCTTTTCTAGATGAAGTACCACCTGAAAGGAGTAGATGTATGCGGCATCAGCTCCATAGGTGTCCAGTTCACTACCAGCCTATTGCTAGGAAAGAGCTCACTCGACCTTCCCTTGTCGCTGGATAGGATGTGAAGGCCCTACCAGCTGCTCTGCACTTTAGACTGATTTGATGTCATGAATATACAGCACAGGACTTCCAGAAACAAACATACTAAGTGTACACAGAGTTCTGTGGCCCTGTAGCTCTGTGTACACTCAGTATGTTTGTTTCTAAAAGTCCTGTGCTGTATATTCATATCATGCTGTACATATTATTTAAGTAATGAAAAATGTGGTGGCTTAAACCATTTTAATCCTTATCCATAAAGATGGTCCACGACTGAAACCGGTTGATATTTGTGTTTAAAATTAAAGCAGGTGATGGTCAAACGTGCATTTTATACATTACTTGGTGGCTGTTGATAGTCACCTTCCAAAACTGTTATTTGCCGTCGTTGGACTTTGTCTGGGGCTAACTCTAAGTTTGTCTATGCACAATTTCAGGTGATCCAAGAGCATTTACAACATCGCATTGTTGCAGCGTCTGCAACAATTTAGAGGGGATCTCCTTGCACTGGCGACAACAAACATGTTGGCATTTCGAGCAATTGATTATGTAAATGGATCTGCGACAGTGTCCATTACCATCTTCTTATGTGATTCCTTTTTTGTACCTGTTATTTATATTCTGATTTTAGAATGTACTTGTATATCTCGAAGATTAACTAACTTTAATTTTTTTTATCCCTGGAAGTCGCTATTTAATGGTCTTTGTAGACGATCTGATCAAATGTATCCGCTTACGTATTAGCGGGCATTAGTATGGAGTGCATCAACCCTTCGTCTTTATGACGGAGTCAGCCCCGCTGGCGACACTTTCAGTGAGGTGTCTCATTGTTTGTGCGGGATTGGCAACCAATTCATCCACAAATCCGAACCCAGAGAAGGTAGACATGCTGTACGCTGAGATCTGGAACAACGTCTACGTCCTAACTCATCCTTAAGGAGCTCCATTGGGTTAGGTCGGGACTCGCGGCAGTCTAGTCCATTTCAGGAATGTTATTGTTCATAAACCACTGCATCGCAGATGCTGCTTTATGACGAGGTGCTTTCTCATGCAAATACAAACAACCACCGTTTCAGAACTGTTCCTCTACTGTTCGCAGTACACAGTGCTGTAAAAACTGTTCATATCGTTTGACATCTAGCGTTTCTCTTAAAGTGCAGTAAGGGAACCATAAACCCCTCAGCGTAGCACCACCACCTCCATGCTTCACAGTTGGCACTATACATGATGCAAGATGGCGTCCTCCAGGCATTCGCTAAACCAAAACTCTTCCATCGGACTGCCACAGGGTGGCGTCATTCATCACTCCAAAGCAGTAGTTCTGAGTCATCCACTGTCCAGTGCCGTCAGTCTTTACACCAGCACAAGCATCGCTTAGCAGTGACCAGGGATATGCGACTAGGGACATTGACTTACGAGGAGCTGCTCGACAACTCTAGCCCATTTTCTCTACTGTTTACATACAGTCACTGTATTAGCTGTACTTCTAGTGGCATTTTGGAACTTACGACCGATTCCTCCCTCTAATTTCGTACAATCTCTTTCCAGCCACTCTCAGCGAAGCCCGACGGTCCCCGTCCGTTAGTACACGAGGTCTTCCTGGTCTTGGTTTAGCAGTGGTTGTTCCTTCGCGTTTCCACTTCGCAGTCACATTACCAATAGTCGAAATTGTTCAAATGGCTGTTCAAATGGCTCTGAGCACTATGGGACTTAACATCTGAGGTCGTCAATCCCCTAGACTTAGAACTACTTAAACCTAACGACATCACACACATCCATACCTGAGGCAGAATTCGAACCTGCGACCGCAGCAGCAGCGCGGTTCCGAACTGAAGCGTCTAGAACCGCTCGGCCACAACGGCCGGCACCAATAGACGACTTCGGCGGTTGAAGAAAGAGTGAAACTCATGAAGGACATGTTACTCAGATGACGTCCAATAACTATTGTTCGTTCGAGGTAACTGAACTGTCCCGACCGACCCACTCTGGTGTTACAGTTTCTATACTGACGACAAAATACTGCCCACCTCCTTTTTACGCTGACAGCTCCGCCTCTAGTGACATCTAGTGACCAATTCCGCGTTACATAGGGAGTTTGGATTCTTTTTGTCAGATAGTGTATAAACTCAGCTCCCAATTAACAGATCAATTCGATCAGTGGCATTCACTTTGCTTTCAATCCTCTGGCAAAAAGAGGATTAGTTTGGCCTCCACGCCAATCCAGACACCTGTAATCACGTGTGATTAGTAAGATTTTTAAATTAAAGTTTTCTCAACTATATCGAAATTTCTGTTTAGACTCTCTTCACAGTGTCAAGCTAGAGCTCCCCATCAAAAGATTTGTCTTTCGGTTCAGGTAAATCCTAAGTACACTACTCGCCATTAAAATTGCTACACCACGAAGACGACGTGCTACAGACGCGAAATGTAACCGACAGAAAGAAGATGCTCGGATATGCAAATGATTAGCTTTTCAGAGCATTCACACAAGGTTGGCTCCGGTGGCGACACCTACAACGTGCTGACATCAGGAAAGTTTCCAACTGATTTATCATACACAAGCAGCAGTTGACCGGCGTTGCCTGGTGAAACGTTGTTGTGATGCCTCGTGTAAGGAGGAGAAATGCGTACCATCACGTTTCCGACTTTGATAAGGGTCGGATTGTAGCCTATCGCGATTGCGGTTTATCGTATCGCGACATTGCTGCTCGCGTTGATCGAGATCCAATGACTGTTAGCAGAATATGGAATCGGTGGGTTCAGGAGGGTATTACGGAACGCCGTGCTGGATCCCAACGGCCTCGTATCACTAGCAGCCGAGATGACAGGCATCTTATCCGCATGGCTGTAACGGATCGTGCAGCCACGTCTCGATCCCTGAGTCAACAGATGGGTACTTTTGCAAGACAACAACCATCTGCACGAACAGTTCGACGACGTTTGCAGCAGCATGGACTATCAGCTCGGAGACCATGGCTGCGGTTACCCTTGACGCTGCATCACAGACGGGAGCGCCTGCGATGGTGTACTCAATGACGAACCTGGGTGCACGAATGGCAAAACGTCATTTTTTCGGATGAATCCATCTTGTATTTACAGCATCATGATGGTCACATCCGTGTCTGGCGACATCGCGGTGAACACACATTGGAAGCGCGTATTCGTCATCGCCATACTGGCGTATCACCCGGCGTGAAGGTATGGGGTGCCATTAGTTACACGTCTCGGTCACCTCTTGTTCGCATTGACGGCACTTTGAACAGTGGACGTTACATTTCAAATGTGTTACGACCCGTGGCTCTACCCTTCATTCGATCCCTGCGAAACCCTACATTTCAGCAGGATAATGCACGATGGCATGTTGCAGGTCCTGTACGGGCCTTTCTAGATACAGAAAATGTTAGACTGCTGCCCTGGCCAGCACATTCTCCAGATCTCTCACCAATTGAAAACGCCTGGTCAATGGTGGCCGAGCAACTGGCTCGTCACAATATGCCAGTCACTACTCTTGATGAACTGTGGTATCGTGTTGAACCTGTACACACCATCCAAGGTCTGTTTGACTCAATGCCCAGGCCTATCACGGCCGTTATTACAGCCAGAGGTGGTTGTTCTGGGTACTGGTTCCTCAGGATCTATGCACCCAAATTGCGTGAAAATGTAATCACATATCAGTTCTAGTATAATATATATGCTCAATGATTACCCATTTATCATCTGCATTTCTTCGTGGTGTAGCAATTTTGATGGCCAGTAGTGTACAAATATTGGGGAGCGCGAAAATTTCTGGAATTAGTTTCTTGGAGATCTGCGGTACCTGCAGCAGGAAGTAATAAAATTCCGTTTGTAAAAGAGGAATTAATACCGACATAACTGTAACTAATGCAGCTACAACAAAAGGACTTTCCCAGAACTCGTATGTGTGGAATATTTTAGCTGAACTACCCTGTACATTCGTCCAAGCTTGCACTACTACTCTTTATTTTCATCCTCTTGTACGTTTTCTCGGAATAGCCTGCGGAGGCTTTGTAATAAAATTTAATGTCTCTCGTTTCTTTATTTGTGACACCAGTGTGCTAAATAAATGTCAGTACGGAGTTTTGATACAAAGTGCTCCCCAAACGATGAAGATGTAAAGGGAATGTTCGTATCAATCTGGTCTTCTGCTTTTATTCCCTTTCTATTTGTGTTGCAATACGTCATTCATGTTCCGCCGTCAGCGTGTTTCCGATTTTAAGTCATCGTCGATATTTTACAGAGCATGCTTTACCATTCGTGCGTGCTTTCACGGTTTTTTATACGTGGCTTGGATACATGAAAGTGTGTGGCGCTTTCCCCTTGTTTCGACGTTTCGCATTGTCCTTTGTCTGCACACTGGGCTTTTCAGTGGTTCCGCCAATAGCCGCAGACTATGAAAGCCGCTGCAGTCTGCGGCCGCACGGCATCCGCTGCAAGCGTGGCTGTGCAACATCGCGTAACGCTTTGCAGTGTCCCTTCCTCTTCCGAATGCCGGACGCTTCACTGCCGCCGACGTGTCTCGGATGATTATCCACCAATACACTAATGTGCGCCTGCACGAAAGTTAGGAACTTATGAAAAGTGGGCTTTCGCTTTGGATCGGGAAGTATTGCCCGTGGTTTTTCTGTGTACTGCAATCGCATGACCAGCATGTGAACAGGTATCACAGTAGAATACCACAGTAAGAGTACTTAAAGATTGGAGCCAAGAAACCACCAAAACTCACAGTAATGAGTATTTATTTATCTGCAACCAGATTCGGTCAAGCTACTGTACCATGTTCAAGTCACCGGTATCATTACACACGGTGTTCGGTCGGCCGCTGTGGCCGAGCGGTTCTAGGCGCTTCAGTCCGGAAACGCGCTGCTACTGCTATGGTCGCAGGTTCGAATCCTGCCTCGGGCATGGATGTGTGTGATGTACTTAGGTTAGTTAAGTTTAAGTAGTTCTAAGTTCTAGGGGACTGATGACCTCAGATGTTAAGTCTCACAGTGCTTGCAGCCATTTGAACCATGGCGTTCGGAAATTCCCGTTATAAACTTCTAGGAATTGTAGAGGTAAGTGAGTGCATAATATTCTGAATAGAAATCCATGTCCGGGAACGTGCCGTTTCCGTGCTACAGTCGTTTGAGAACATACTTGCTAGGTACATAGGCAACATGGTAGTCATGGTGAGGGTTGATTAATGTCACATGGGCTGATGTCATTTGACGTGTCCTACCCCTCCGAAATAGTTGGAGCCTCATTCACGTGTCTGTGAGTGTTAGACCAACATGGTTGAGTGCAAGTTTATTTAATACACCAATATGATACTTCTGAATAGCGAATCTCACGTTAATGGAAGCGCTGCTGGTCAATTTTATCAAGATCGTTATCCACAACGTCCGACTGCATCGCACACCCTTTTCGCCACAATTATACAACGACTTCGAAAAAGGGTACCTTAACTGTCATCAGGCGTGACTGTGGTGCTCCAGGGAGACGCCACATATCCGAAATGAAAGAAGCCCTACTGTATCACACCGAAGAGAACTCGTCAACGAGTGGACGAGTAATTCATTGACGATTAATGAGTGGGATTGTGAAACAAGTGATGAACTGGGTAACGCCTAATCAGTTAGTTGTAAAAGTGATCTCGTTACTAACATGTTTTCAAATGGTTGTAGATGGAAACGGTTAGTTTCCGGACACAGGTTCCAATTCAAAATATTATCTACTCACTCTCCTCTACAAGACCTAGAAGTTAGTAACGGGAATTTCCGAGCAGCCTGTGTAAGATTAGCGATAAAGAAAGGCTCTTTGACGTCGTGAAGTAATGAGTGAGTGCTATCGATAGGGGATGTCAAATTGATTCCATATTTTTAGATTTGCAGAAGGCTTTCGACACCGTTCCTCACAAGCGTCTTCTAACCAAACTGCGTGCCTATGGAATATCGCCTCAGTTGTGCGACTGGATTCGTGATGTCCTGTCAGAAAGGTCACAGTTCGTGGTAATAGACGGGAAGTCATCGAGTAAAACAGAAGTAACATCTGGCGTTCCCCAAGGAAGTGTTATAGGCCCTCTATTATTTCTGATCTGTATTAACGACATAGAAGACAATCTGAGTAGCCGTCTTAGATTGTTTGCGGATGATGCTGCCATTTACCGTCTAATTAAGTCATCAGATGACCAAAACTAATTGCAAAATGATTTAGATAAGATATCTGTGTGGTGCAAAAGTGGGAATTGACCCTGAATAAAGAAAAGTGTGAAGTTATTCACATGAGTACTAAAAGAAATCCGCTAAATTTCGATTCGCGATAAGTCACACAAATGTGAGGGCTGTAAATTCAGCTAAATACTTAGGGATTACAATTACAAGTAACCTAAATTGGAACGATCACATAGATAATGTTGTGGGTAGAGCAAATCAAAGACTGCGATTCATTGGCACAACACTTAGAAGATGCAACAGATCTACTAAAAATACTGCCTACACCACACTTGTTCACCCTATTCTGGAGTATTGCTGTGCGGTGTGGGATCCGCATCAGGTGGGACTGACGGATAACATCGAAAAAGTTCAAAGAAGGGCAGCTCGTTTTGTGTTATCGCGAAATAGGGGAGATAGTGCCACAGACGTGATACGTCAGTTGCAGTGGAAATCATTAAAACAGAGGCGTTTTTCGTTGCGACGGGATCTTCTCATGAAATTTCAATCACCAGTTTTCTTCTCAGAGTGCGGAAAAACTTTCCGTTGGCGCCTACCTACACAGGGAGAAATGATCATCACGATAAAATAAGAGAAATCAGGGCTCGCACAGAAAATTGTAAGTGCTCGTTTTCCCGTGCGCCGTTCGAGAGTGGAATGGTAGAGACAGCTTGAAGGTGGTTCATTGAAGCTTCTGCTAGACACTTAATTGTGAATGGTAGAGTAATCACTTAGATGTAGATGTAGATACATACACACACTATGTGATTGAAAGTATATGGACACGAATTAGTGGACATCAATGTGAATCGCCTCCAGCCTTCGTCCTTATGACGCCTTAGACTCTGTTGGGAACACTTTCAGTGAGGTGTCTGAATGTCTTTGAAAATGACATCGCACTCATCTTCAGGAGCCGAAATAAGAGAATGTAGTTACGCTGGACGCTGGAATCTGGAGCGATGTTCACGTTCTAACTCATCATTGTCTCAAGTTGGAGCCCGTTTAAGGGATGTTACTATCCACGTACTAGTGCCTCACGGGCGCTGCTTTACGACACGGTGCATTGTCACGCTGATACAAACAAGGACTGCCTCCAAACCTGTCTTTTACAGAACACAGAGTGCACAGTGCTGTAAAATGTCCGACGCTTATGTGATCCAGTGGCCATACAAATGATATTAGCGGTATTTGGGCATCGAAATGATTCGATGGCAAGAGGCGAAAATTTGTGCCGGACCCGGACTCGAATGGAGATCTCCCGCGTAACGCGAGCAGTCGCCGAAATAGCAGACACGATACAGATACAGAGTGCTCGGAAATCTCCATTACAGACTTCTAGAACCAGTAGAGGGGAGTGAGTACACAATATTTTGAACGCGAACCCATGTCCCGAAACGAACCGTTTCCGTTCTGCGACCGTTTCAGTTCAGATGTTTAACTCATCCTCTGCTGTTTGAGGAAATGAATTAGATCCGACGCAGTACAATTATTAGCTAACAATTCGAAAGGAAATGTAACGAAACATCCATTTATCACTTAAACACATTTATTTGTATTAACTCTGAAACACCAAGTATTTACATTATTCCAAAACAAAAAAGAACTTATCATCCTATATGTACAGAACAGTAATGATGCAATACAACAGCGGCTCGATGTGGTGAGCACCAAAAATTTTGTAAACTTCGCCGCCAGTTTTGTAAAAGCCTCGTCACTACTGCTGTGGAGGCCGAGTTACCGCTGTTGTTACGGGAGGCCGAATTTGTGAGTTCGTGAAACGGCTTCTGTTGCAGTACACCGATAAGACAATTTCTCACTGCCACTATTATACAGCTATGTCCCAGGGTCAGGTAACAGGATAGGAGAACGAAACATTTACAACACTCCAATAAATTAGTATCAAAGTCAGCTACGTGCGGGTAGCCGTGCGGTCTACGGCGCCTTGTCACGGTTCGCGCGGCTCCCCTCGTCGGAGGTGTGTGTTTTTCTTAGCATAAGTTAGTTTAAGTTAGATTAAGTATTGTGTAGTCTTAGGGACTGATGACCTCAGCAGTTTGGTCCATTAGCTCTTACCACAAATTCCCATTTTTTTTAAAAATGAAGTCACACAATGCGTTAAAAGGTTTATTTATCTTTGTGGCTTGTCGAATAATGAAGTTTGCAACACTGCATGTAATATAACACAAAAAGGCCCTCAATGGCCAATAAATAATCATAGGTAAACTTCACAGTACATAGTAAATGCAATTTACAACTGTCTGTTCGCTTCTAAGAGTTCACTAAACGACGTTCCCTGTCTAAGTCAGCTCTGGACGATGGTCGACAACCAAGTGGGAGAGAGCTGCTCTTCTATCTTCCGAGTAGGTTTCTGTCCGTTGTCGTCCGGTCATTGGCGGATTGTACTTCGCTGGCAACTGGCCGAGGCGAAGTCGATATCTTCTTCCTCAGCGGCGCCCGTGGCGCTGGTGGAACTCGTGGAAGTGGCGAGTCTGTATGACACTGCCACCAGCTCACACCTTTGTGCCTGTGGTGCTCTCGCCCTGGCTGCGTCTTGTTCGGACGACACAATAAAAATAGTTACAGACATTGTACCTACGAAGAATGTTGTGATGCACACTCCCCGTCCCACCTACTGTGTCTTCAGTTTCTAGTGCAGCGGCCAGAACTAGACCCAGCGGACCTTTCTCTGTCTCTAAAGTAGTCTCGTAAATTAAACTTTGCATACGATGTTAAGTGACATCATGTGGCCATCTGATGTAGTGTGCACCTCATTCTTTCTACCCTACTGCATACCAGGATAAGCAACACTGAGACTTTCATCTTTCCCTCAGCAGACGTGGAAGCGTTACACATCTGAATTGAAACCGTCGTAGAATGGAAGCGCTGGTGATGACAAAAGATCCGTTCTTTCTTTGCGGATGCGCACCAATCCAGATCTCTTGAGGGAATCCGAAATGGCGGGTGCGGGGTTGCTGGGTAGGTGTCGCTAGGCTGGTAGTGCGTGCAACATGGTGGGAATTTGGGACAGACTGTAAAGGCGACCGCTCGCGCTTAGCACAAATTTTCACCTGTTCCCATTGTTTCATGTCAATGCTCAGATTCGCTTAATATCATTGAAAACCTATAGATCACACTTTTCCAGTCATCCACTGTCCAATGGCATCGTCATTTACAGCACCCGAAGCGTCACTTAGCATTGACTACACCGATTTTTGGCGTACGAGGAGCTGCTCAACCATTACACCCCGTTCTTCTTTCTAATTTTATTTTTAACACTCTACGCATAGTTATCGTGCTACCTGGACTGCCAGTAGCACTTTGGAGCTCACGAGTGAGCCCTTCCGTCTATTTCATGCGATTTTTTCAGGCGTCCTTAGGATTGTTCCACGGTCACTGTCCGTTAGTACGTGAGGTCTACTTGCTCTTGTCTTAGCTATAATTGTTCTTCCGAGTTCCAATTCACAGCCACATCACCGACAGTCGGCTTGGGCAGGTGCAGAAAGGCTGAAATGTCTTGAAGGATCTGTTAGTCAGGTGAACCCAATGACTAGTCCACCTTCGAGCTAACTGAACTCTCCTTACCACTCATTCAGCTGTTACCGCTTCTCTACTGACAACACAACACTCCCTGCCACCTTTTATACTGGCAGGCCCGTGTCTCCTGACATATACTGGGTAATTCCGCATTACATGCTGGTGTCCGGATACTTTTGAACAGATATTGTACATCAAGTAAATATTTAGTACTGACGCAAGGATCTTCCTTTAACCTAATGTAATAGTACCTGGTCGCTTGACCCAGTCCGATTCTCCGTAAATAAATACTCATTATAGCAGCTTTTGGTTGGTTTGTGATGCCGCTCGTTACGTACACTGAAACTGTGCAGAACTGTTTGGACAAAATAAGATACATGGCAGTGACGCCTTAAGAATCACGACGTAGTACCTTACTAGAAATATATTTAAATATAAAAATAGTGCAGACTTTCCTGGGATTCGGAACAGTATGGTTACTAAACTGCAGTGATGGCTGGAGGATTACCTGCGGATGAAGGGCTCGGCTGAACAGCACGCCACTATTAACAAAGACCTGAACGAAGTTGCACAGTGATTAGGGCATTCGATTTGCGCTGAAAAACAGTGGTGTCCAAATGTCCTTCCAGCCATTCAGGTGGGATTCCCTATTATTTCTCTCCACCACATAAGGTGAGCAATGGGATTGTTCTTTGATATGACAAGTACTGAGTAAGTTCTCTATTCATTTTCTATTCGAGTTTGTGCGCCGTGTCTGGAGTCCTTATTGTCGATGACGTGTTGACGCCTAATTTCTTGGTTCAAACTCGTGTCCGGCCATCCTGATTTAGGTTGTCGGTGATTTTTCCTAAGTCGCTTCAGGCTAATGCCGGGATTCTTCCTTTGAAAGGGCACGGCTGATTTCCTTCCCATCCTTCTCCTACCATCAAGCACCGATGACCTCGCTGTTTGGTCACCTTTTCCAAATCAACCAACCAACCAAACTAAGTTCCCAACCTTTCATTCGTGTAATGGTGACTATCTTAATTTTGTGGAAGTTCCTGACTATTGTAACACTACTGTGCGGTGGGAGCGTTGTCTCCTCGGCTTGACTGAATCCGCTTGTGGTTCCCGTCTGCCTTGCCTCGCCTACACTGAGGTGACAAAAGTCATGGGATAGTGATATGTGCATACGCGGATGGCGGTAGTATCGCGTACACGAAGCATAAAAGGGCAGTGCATAGGGGGAACTGTCATTTGTGCTCTGATGAATCGTGTGGAAAAGTTTCCGACGTCATTATGGCCACACGACGGGAGTTAACAGACATTTAACCAGGTGCGGTAGTTGGAGCTAGACGTAAAGGACATCCCATTTCGGAAACCGTTAGGGAATTCAATATTCCGAGATTGCAGTGTCAAGAATGGGCCGATAATGTTTTCTATCTACATAAATGATCTTTTGGATAGGGTGGATAGCAATGTGCGGCTGTTTGCTGATGATGCTGTGGTGTACGGGAAGGTGTCGTCGTCGAGTGACTGTAGGAGGATACAAGATGACTTGGACAGGATTTGTGATTGGTGTAAAGAATGACAGTTAACTCTAAATATAGATAAATGTAAATTAATGCAGATGAATAGGAAAAAGAATCCCGTAATGTTTGAGTACTCCATTAGTAGTGTAGCGCTTGACACAGTCACGTCGATTAAATATTTGGGCGTAACATTGCAGAGCGATATGAAGTGAGACAAGCATGTAATGGCAGTTGTGGGGAAGGCGGATAGTCGTCTTCGGTTCATTGATAGAATTTTGGGAAAATGTGGTTCATCTGTAAAGGAGACCGCTTATAAAACACTAATACGACCTATTCTTGGGTACTGCTCGAGCGTTTGGGATCCCTATCAGGTCGGATTGAGGGAGGACATAGAAGCAAATCAGAGGCGGGCTGCTAGATTTGTTACTAGTGGGTTTGATCATCACGCGAGTGTTACGGAAATGCTTCAGCAACTCGGGTGGGAATCTCTAGAGGAAAGGAGGCGTTCTTTTCGTGACTCTCTAGTGAGGAAATTTAGAGAACAAGCATTTGAGGCTGACTGCAGTGCAATTTTACTGCCGCCAACTTACATTTCGCGGAAAGACCACAAAGATAAGAGAAATTAGGGCCCGTACAGAGGCATACAGGCAGTCATTTTTCCCTCGTTCTGTTTTGGAGTGGAACAGGGAGAGAAGATGCTGGTTGTGGTACGAGGTACCCTCCGCCACGCACCGTATGGTGGATTGCGGAGTATGTATGTAGATGTAGATGTAGATGTAGACTACCAAATCTCAGGCATTACTTCTTACCACGGACAATGCAGTAGCCGACGGCCCATACGTAACTACCGAGAACAGCAGAGTTTGGGTTGAGTTTTCAGTGTCAACAGTCAAGCAACACTACGTGCAATAACCGCAGAAATCAATGTGGGACGTACGACGAATGTATCCGTTAGGACAGTGCGACGAAATTTTGGCGTTAACGGGCTATGGCAACAGACTACTGATACGAGTTCCATTGCCAACAGCACGGCATTCCTTGCACCACCTCTACTCGGCTCGTGACAACATCGGTTGGACGATAGACTACTGGAAAACAGTGGCCTGGTCAGATGAGTCCTGATTTCAGTTGGTAAGAGCTGAAGGCAGGATTGGAGGGTGGCGAAGACTCTGCGAAGCCATGGACTCAAGTTGTCAACATGGCACTGTGCGAGCTGGTGGTGGCTTCATAATGGTGTGGACTATGTTTACATGGGCTACACTAGAACCTCATGTCCAGCTGAACCGATAATTGACTGGAAATGGTTATATTCGGCTGCTTGGAGACCATCGAAGCCATTGATGTACTTCATGTTCACAAACATGTGACCAGGCCACAACTATTCGAGATTGGTTTGTAGAACATTCTGCACAATTAGAGCGAATTATTTGACCACTCAGATCGTCCGACATGAATCCCACGGAACATTTATGGCACATAAGTGAGAGGTCAGTTCGTGCACAAAATCCTACACCGGCAACAGTTTCGCATAGAGGCTGCATGGCTCAGTATTTCTGCTTGTGGCTTCCAACGACTTGATGAGTACAGTATGCCACGTCGATTTGCTACACGAGTGAAAGAAGGTCCAACACGACTTTAGGACAGTGTAAATTGACCTTTTTACAAGAGGATTCTAAATGTCTATTACACACTTTGATAGATTACAGTGATCAGCAGTTTGCTGTCATTCCAGAAACATACTCATCCATTCTGAACTGCAAGAAGTTAGTAGAACGTCAGTAAATTGTTGTCGCTCTTTCATCCAGCAAACGAGGGAGAGTAAGAGTCATCCTTATATCTTATATGTTTCCTGGTGTGTCACGAAAATGGTACCGTGTCTAACATGAATTCCCACTGACAATTATATCCATTCGATGCTCACTACTATCCCTGGAAGTACAGTATACTAAAGAAATTCGAGAAACATGTTTAGTTGGTCTCCCCTATCATTCTAGTCTGGAATATGACCGTGACAAAAGTGGTGAAGTTCAAACCACGTTCGGCCATTCGGCATTTGGTTCCTAGTCGAATCCGTTTTAGAAAATTCTTAATCTACGTACTGGATCAGTTTTTAACTACCCATAAGCAGCTTGCAATTTCTTTCACTGATACCACGGATATCTTCTGTACTCGCAACGAACTCACTTTGAGATTTATTGATATTCCAAAATAATTCACTAATTTCTAAGTTTATGGGACAAATTCATGGGTAAGTCAGATATATTATCGTCGCTAATAATCTCTCCTCGGTTCCATTTTATTTAGTGGAATCAACGACTTGACATCTTAACTGAAACTCTTTCCTGTTACGAGTATTTGCATCAGTGAGGCGTGGTTTTTGGAATTCCAGGTCGCCGTGCAGTTCCCAGTTTATGACATTCAAATGGTTCAAAATGGCTCTGAGCACTATAGGACTTAACATCGGAGGTCATCAGTCCCCTAGAACTTAGAACTACTTAAACCTAACCAACCTAAGGACATCACGCACATCCATGCCCGAGGCAGGATTCGAACCTGCGACCGTAACAGTCGCGCGGTTCCGGACTGAAGCGCCTAGAACCGCTTGGCCACCACGGCCGCCATGAAATTCACTTTTTGTTGTTTTGTTGCTGAATGGCTTCGAGAGTGCGACATTCAGTTCTACAGTGATTTTTGCAGCTCCTATTTTTCGTCACAGTCTTCTTCAATGACCGCCTTTCACGATCACTCGACATACACTTTCTTTCGCCGTATGCAATCAGCGAAGTAAGGCGACTCCATGTGCAGACTGTGAGGTGTCGTCCACATCTGCTTACTAAATGAATTCCGAAGCAGTTTGAGAACGCTCGTTCAAATTGTGTCAGACAGATGTTTTGAGCAGCGCAGCTGAATACGTGGACCGATGGAATTTTTGAAAACGCCAATCGCATATCACCATCTGATAATCGCTTTATGCCGTGTGATTAGAGAAAATTCTCTCGGACTTCTTCGAATTCCTGCTGATTCAGGTTGTACAATAAGAGAAAACGATGTTGAAGATTAGTAACAAAGTCACCACAATGGTGGATCGGTGTCATGTCGAAGTGTTGCGTCTCTCCTACAAAACAGCTGAAAAATGAAACTAGCAGTACAATGGCTATTAACGTAAAATGGGTTTTAATGAGGTATTCGAGCACATTCTGAATGGAAGTTAGTTCACTGTGTTATAAGTTATTCAGAGCTGCAGAGAACGATGCTTATGTGACTAGATCAGGGTGGTAAAAGACAAAAGCGAACAGCGAGGCATCTCCTAGCTGCCCTCAAACGGGTGTTACAGGGTCTGACAGAATGGGAGAAACGAGCTACCGTGTATAGACGAGCCCATGAACTCATCTTGAAAAACGTTCCCCGATTTGTTGCTAAATGAATGTAGCCTGTCGAACATCAGTTACAAGGTTTTTGAAAAACATTACCGTCATTTGACAGTACAACAGGTTTTATTGCACAATCTAGATTTCGGCCTTAGGCTATTATCAAGTATTACAAATATCAAAATTCATTGGATTTGAGTAGAACACAAGTCATCGTAATTTTATATTTGTTCGTTGAAAACGAATCACATCTCCACATGTCTGGCTAGACAAACAATTAATGATTTTGCTTTAGTTGTGGAGGCGCAGTCTTATAAAACTGCTTGAAAGATATAACCACCATTTGACTGTATAGCAGCTTTTATTCCACAATGCAGATTTAAGTCTTAGACCA
The DNA here is from genome assembly GCF_021461385.2 of Schistocerca piceifrons. Taxonomy (NCBI): domain Eukaryota; kingdom Metazoa; phylum Arthropoda; class Insecta; order Orthoptera; family Acrididae; genus Schistocerca; species Schistocerca piceifrons. Next base: position 653,398,866 of record NC_060138.1, on the reverse strand, counting down.
TTATCAAGTGTTACAAAGAGTGACACGCCGCCATGTAAGAAGAGAAATATCAGTGGCCACAAAAAAGATTTAAACGACAGGGACTGGAACGAGGGTGTGCCTTGTCAATAAAAATCGGTTTCAAATCTGCTAGGAATTGTTCGTACCATTGACTGCAGGCCAATCTCAGAGAATTTACGAGTGATCACTGCGAAGATAATACATACACGCATAATACAAGACATACAACAGACACTGCTAACAGTTACACATTTAGCTGCATGTCTTCAGTGGCGCAAACGAAATGGGAACTGGACAGTAACTGACTAGAGGCGTGTACGGGTGAACATTAGCCACGAAGTTTATTTCAACTTTCTGGGCGACCAAGCGATACCCTATTTTCTAAAGCCTCATCATGAGTATCCTGTGGACACTTCCGGCTGCCAACATGAGAACAGCAGTGTTCCCAGGGATGTACGCACCGGCCGCTGGTTTGTCGAACTCTCGGACACGGTTTCGCACTTGCACAGGCCCGCTAAATTGGCCGACCTTAATCTTGTAAAAAATATCAGGGACTATTTGGTACTTCGAGTGAGACGCAGCATTCAAGAGGTCCACAATTTGATAGCTCTGTGGGATGTAATCATCAAAGAGTGGCTTTGTCTGGGCGTGGAAAACCTGAAGAAACTTGTGGACGCCATCCTCGACGAAATGAAGCCATTATGAAGGCTGAAAGCCGTATTACACAGCATTAACGTGATGCCTTCTGAAGGTGATTATCATCCAATGTGCTCACACTTTGACCAGAGAACCAGACTTTGCCGCGAAAGTCTCTGCCTGACTCTTCACAATATTCCCCCAGACAAATGTATAAATTCGTTGCAAAGCCAAACTGGCTCCGGTGACTGTGCATGATTTGTAAAAAAAGCCGTGTGTTTCTCTCTGAGATACGAGCGTACAGTGGTAACACAGGTACTGTACGCCCTGGCCTCACTGACATTCTGAATCCCTTTGTACTCTAGTCACTAACTACCCTATGACAACGACCATCTGAAAACTTTTGCTGATCGACGGTGTCCCAACGCCCTCCTAGTGGTTTACATCAACAGCGAAAAGAAACGTGCTGCTGCTTTCTGTCCAGAGTCGATAAGCGCCCGCCTTTGAAGCTCGGACAAGATGTTTCTGTTACTCAAGACAGCCGCGAGTCATGTACGCACAGCCAACATATCAGCTCATTATGAAACACATTTCGACAAAGCCAAATTCACGACACGTAAAAAAAAAATTTGATATTTATGAGGAACTTCTTAATTAAATGCAATAGATGCAAAATATCACTTTGTTACTAAAGTGCATTAACTTACATTTCACTACAGTTAGGTGGCAAAAGTCATGGGACACCTCCCAGTATCGTTTCGGACATGCTTTTGCCTGGCCTAGTGCAGCAGCTCGACGTGACACGGACTCAACAAGTCCTTGGAAGTCCTATGCAGAAATACTGAACCGTGCTGCATCTACTCGTATATTGCCGGTGTAGGATTTTGTGTACGAACTCAGTTCTCGATTATATCATATAAATATTCGATGCGATTCACGTGTCGCGATCTGTGTGACCAAATCATTCGCTCGAACTGTCCAGAATTTTCTTCAAACCAATCGCGAACAATTGTGGCACGGTGACTTGGCGCACTGTAATCCATAAATATTCCATCGCTGTTTGGGAGCATGAACTCCATGAATGGCCGTAAATGATCTTCAAGTAGTTCAGATGGACCAGAGGACACAGTCCATTCCATCTAAACGCAGCCTACACCTTTACGGAGCCGCCACTAGCTTGCACAGTGCGCTGCTGACAACTTGCGTCAATGGTTTCGAGGGGTCTTCGCCGCACTCGAACCCTACCATCAGCTGTTACCAACTGAAATCGGGATTCATCGGGCCAGGCCACAGATCCAGTCGTCTATGGTCCAATTAAAGTGGTCAGGAGAGACGCTGCCGGTAATGTCGTGCAGTTAGCAAAGGCATACGTGTCAGTCGTCTTTTGCCATAGCCCATTAGCGCCTAATTTCACCGCATCGTCCTAACGGATACATTCGTCGTACCCCCATATTGATTCCACGATTATTTCACGCACTGTTGCTTGTCTGTTTGCATTGACAACTCTACACAAACGCCACTGCTCCCGGTAGTTAAGTGAACGCCGCCGGCTAATGCGTTGTTCGGAATGAGAGGTAATGCCAGAAATTTGGTATTTTCGGCACACTACACCCTTGACACTGTGAAACTCGCAGTAATGGATTCCCTAACGATTTCCGAAATTGATTGTCTCATACGTCCAGCTCCAACTATCATTCCGCGTTCAAAGTCTGTTAATTCCAGTCGTGTGGCCGTAAAAACGTCGGAAGCCTTTTCACATGAATCACGTGACTACAAACGACAGCTCCGCCAACATCCTGCATTTTTATACCTTGTGCACGCGATACTACCGCTATCTTTATGCGTGAAAATGTTATCCCATGACTTTTGTCCCCTCAGTGAATGTAATTCATGCCGGGACTGTAGAGCAGGAGCTCCTCTAACTTGAGTAAATTTCAGAATTGCACGTGATTCTGGCTGGAATGATAAAACTAATAATGAAACATAGCGATACAGGTGAAATAAATACCTGATTCGGAATAAACCGTTTCGTAATAGTTTAATTTAAAAAAAAGACAATCCCGAAAAAGACGAAACGAATGGCCACCTTATCAAAGCACATCACGTGACAGGCATAATGAGATATGCGCTACAGACATCACATTTAGGAAGTGGTCGCTGTACCGTATTATCATTATAAACTAGACGTACCTGACATGATGTGGTTGAAACACCTTATGTTATCTATTCCTGGTCGCTTTTAACTACTCTTTCCAGTCTCTGTTTTCCATTACGTTGCGATACTGGAATTCCATGGACCCTGTGGAGAGGTGTCTCCGAGTCAGTGACGTAGATTTTCTTTAAGAGGAACATAACATAGTGACTTAACGTTATGAAATGTTATTGTTTTATACCGCTAATATTTATCACAAAAAATTTCCAACATCAATATTAAGAGTTCCTCTTAGGATACTATTCAGTGGGAGAAAGGTGTTGCCCAACAGAAAAATCTGTAATTCATTCTTAAATTCCACCACATTACCTACAGAAAAGACGTTTAAGATGCTTTGTCGGGTTGGTGAACACGTACGTAGTCACGTTGGTGACTCTTTTCTGTAGTAAACATCAGCTATTTTCAAGCCTAAATACGGGTGGGTTTTGGTCTTCGTACTATGTCGATGATTTGTACAATTTTTTGAGATAAGGGGAATATGGGTAACAACGGAGGACCTCCGAGAGCACATGTTCTCTGAGACGGTTCTCGAAGTACCATTGTTGTTGAAGAGGTCTGAGCGGGATGTTCTAGAACTAATACCGGATATCAATCGGAGAATACTACCCTGTAATTTGAGTTCCTCCAGAAATGATTCTGTGAGTCATTAGTAATGCAAATATGCTGCATAAACTATTCTATTCATTTCTAAAACACCTATAACAGCAATTAGGCGTATTGCAATCTTATCTGAAATAAGTTGCTTCATAAATTATAGGTGTCGGTTTCCCAGTTATGTTTATGATCTGCAGCAGTCCAAACAATTGAACACTTCCTATTCATTATAACGTATTAGTTGGGCGGGCTATTTTTGTACTTTCCAGAATTCTATCATAAAATCTGATGTCTGTGTATTGAATTTGCTCAAAGTTAATAATATCTCATTTGCCTAGAACAATCTGTTAAGTTTTGACATATCTAGTTACCTACCTTCTCAGTAAAATGAGTAGTATTACTTCTTTTCACACGTGTATCACACGTGTATCGTTTGTAGTTCCTTGAATGTCTCTGTGGGGGGTTTCATTCAGAACGACCGATCCGTTACGAACCTAGAATCACGTTTGTCAATTCTTTCGACGTTTGTTTCAATGCAAGGGCTCGAATACTGGAAAAATAATCTAGAATTTACAGTGCTAACACCTTGTATGCGTTTTCTTTTGCCGAATTTTACACTTCCGTCTCACTTCGTATAACTTCTTAGTATTGCTCCCAACTATTTACAAGATGTGACATGATAATGATGTTCAGCACTGATGTTACAGTCGAATACTATTGGATACTTTCTCTTCATTATGGGCACTGCCTTGCATCTATCCACTTTTAACGAGACCTACCGTACATTATGAAAGTGGAAATTTTGGCCAAGTCTTTCTGCAGTTCCTCCCAACAACAATAATAGCATCGTCAGCGAACAACCGTATAGTGCCGTCCTACATCTGCATCTACATACATATTCCGCAAGCCCCCGTATGGTGCGTGGCGGAGGGTACTTGTGCCACTAGTCATTTCCCTTTGTGTTCCATTCACAAACAGAGCGAGGGAAACACGACTGTCTAATGCTTCTGTACCAGTCCTGATTTCCGTTATCTTCGTGGTCCTTACGAGAAATGTACGTTGGCGACAGTAGACTCTTACCAGCAGTCAGCTTCTGATACCAGTTCTCTAAATTTTCTCAGTAATGTTCCTCGTAAAGAACGTCGCCTTCGCTCTAGGGATTCCCATTTAAGTTCGAGAAACATCTCCTTGATACTCACGTGTTGATAGAGCCTACTGATATAGACACTGATAGCAGCCCCGCTTTAAATTACTTCGATGTTTACCTTTAATCTGACCTGGTGGGCATCCCAAACACTCCAGTAGTACTGAAGAAATGGGTCGCGCTAGTGTTCTGTGTGTGGTGTCCTTTGTAGATGAACCACGCTTCCTTAAAACTCTCCCAATAAACCAAAGTCGAGCATTCACCTTCCCCGCTACAATCCTTACATGCTCGTTCCATTCAGTATCGCTTTGCAACGTTACACCTAGATAATTTAATCGAACGGACTGTGTCAAGGAGGACTCTACTAACGCTATACTCGAACACTACGTATGGTGTTTTTCTTAGCTCTTTTTCCACTCTCTTTTTTAGCTGTCTCCTATTCTGTCCATTGCGACTGACATATCGTCGTTTCCCTCGTCTCTGTGATTGTGTTCTATAGTTTTGACTTGGGCGCGTATGACCTCAGTTGTTTTTTGCGCCCAAAAACAAAACAAACAAACTCTAACACTACTTCGTTTTTCCTTCTCATCTCCATTAAGTAACATTTTTCTTCATCTAGCTTTACCTATCATACATCACACCAACTAGAAATTTGGTCTAAGTCATCTTACATTCATTCAGCGATTACACCACCCTGTACACCACAGTGCCGTCAGCAAACATCAGAAAATTGCTGCTCACGTTGTCCATCAGATCATTTATTATTATTATTACTATTATTATTATTACTATTATTATTATTATTACTATTATTATTATTTGTGTTACGTCCTTGAAAAGCGCATTTAGACTAAACCACATGACCATTCTCCTGTTGTTTTCTCTTTAAGTTCTGCCCAAACTTTCCTCATTCGTGTGCTGTGTTTCTGCTTCCGTTCTTCGGTCCACTTTAGGTCCTGTGTCCTCTTCGGCTACTCTTTTTTCCTGTTCGCCCAGTGTTCCTTCATCCTCTGGTTGCGTCCTTGTCGTATCTGTTCGATCTATTGTGTTCGTTTGTTGTATAGTGCCTCTTATAGTTTATTGCTTCTGATCAGGTTCCTAAAGAGTGTTTTGTTTTGTATTGTTTCATGTGTGATATTGAGTTGTTCAATGTCATTTCTTACTTCATTCATCAACTTGTTGTTTTTCCTTTAGTCCAAGATCTGTCTGGTTATTCTATGTAGTGCCATGCTGTTGAGATGTCCGTAAAACTGTATCTTAGTTTCCTGATATGGTCTGTTATTTTCTCTGTGTGTTCGTATAGTTCTTTAGCTGGCTTCTTTATCCATACCCCGTCTTTCTGCGTCGCCCCGAATATTTTCCTGAGTATTTTTCGTTCCGTCTTCTCTATCTGTTCGATTCGTGTCTGTCCTTGTACTGCTGTGGTCTCGGCTGCTATAGTGCTTCTGGTAGCAGATCATTCATGTATAAAGAGGATAATGGTGGTTGCATCGCACTCTTGACGATACCCTTTCCTCTGATAAACACTCGCCGTTGTGGGCAACGTATCGGATACTATTACTTAACAAGTCTGTTGATCATATCTGCTGAATAGTTCAAGTACGTTGAGTACATTAGAGGTCCCATTACGCTTGCTTGACACACACCCGATGTTACTTTCGTTTCTGTAGAATATTTCGTTCAGTGTAACCTAATGGATTCTGTTAGGCGAATATTCAGTGAGTCAGTCATATTTGTATGAATACACTCCCTACAATCGTATCTTGGTTAATAATCGACGAAACGGTAGAGTATCGAACTTATACTGGAAATCAGGGAATGCTGCGTCTGCCGGTTGATGTATCACACGAGAAGTTTTTCGTGAACCAGTGCCGTTTCTCTCAGATATGGTTGTTTTCCTTCAGAAAAGTCATAACATGCTCTGTGATGGTGTGACAGGTGGGCGTCGGCGTATTGGTCTGTAAATCTTTGAATCCGGTCTTTTACCCTTTTTGTAAACAGGAGCGACCTGGGTTGTTCCCACTCATGCGGGAGTATTCTCTGCGCAAGAGATTCTCACTACATTATCGGCTAGGAACAGTGCTGATTACGCGGCAGTTACCAATTTTGTCAAGATCTAGTCTCTTGTTTGTTTTAAGTAGCATAATTTTTTTCCAGTGTCGTGGGGTGTGGGGTTTCCTAATATCGAGATCTTTAATTTCTCCAAGAGCTCTACTCTTCTGCAACTGCGTACAGAATTAATGAGCAGCGGCTCCAGTAGCTAAAAAATTCTTTTATTAATCAAATGACATTGCTTCATTGATGCACAGTTTTGAGATTCCAGTTGAAAATGGCTTCCACAATATACACTACCCGGACAAAAGTGTCCGGAAATCTGCTGCTGGACATTAATACACTGAGGCGTCGAAGATACTGGTATAGGCATGCGTATTGAGATACAGAGATATGTAAACAGGCAAAATACGGCCTTGCGGTTGGCAACGCTTATATAAGACAAGTTTCTGGCGCAGTTATTAGATCGGTTACTGATGCTACAATGGCAGATTATCAAGATTTAATTGAGTTTGAACGAGGTGTTATACTCGGTGCACAAGCGATGGGACACAGCATGTCCGCCGGTCGGGGTGGCCGAGCGATTCTAGGCGCTACAGTCTGGCACCGCGCGACCGGTACGGTCGCAGGTTCGAATCCTGCCTCGGGCATGGGTGTGTGTGATGTCCTTAGGTTTAAGTAGTTCTAAGTTCTAGGGGACTGATGACCTCAGAAGTTAAGTCTCATAGTGCTCAGAGCCATTTGAACAGAATCCCCAAAGTAGCGATAAAGTGGGGATTTTTCCGTACGACCATTTCACCAACGTACCGTGAATATCAGGAATCCGGTAAGACATCAAATCTTCGACATCGCTGCGGCCGGAAAAAGATCCTGCAAGAACGGGACCAACAACGAGTGAAGAGAATCGTTCAGCGTGACGTAAGAGCAACCCTTCGGCAGATTGTTGTAGATTTCATTGTTGGGCCATTAAAAAGTGTCAGCTTGCGAACCATTCAACGAAAAATCATCAATATGGGCTTTCGTAGCCGAAGGCCCATTATGTACCCTTGATGACTGCAAGACACAAAGCTTTACGGCTAGCCTGGGCCCGTCAACAACTCAATTGGACTGTTGATGACTGAAAACATGTTGCCTGGTCGGACGAGTCTCGTTTCGAGTGGACGGACGTGTACGGGTACGGAGACAACCTCATGAATCAGTGGACCCTACATGTCAGCAGGGGACTGTTCAAGCTGGTGGAAACTCTGTAATGGTGTGGGACATGTGCAGTTGGAGTGATACGGGACCCCTGATACGTCTACATACGACTGTGACGGGTGACACGTACGTAAGGATCCTGTGTGATCACCTGCATGCATCCGTGTCTATTGTCCATTTCGACGGACTTGGGCAGTTCCAGCAGGACAATGTGACCCCGCATGCGCGCAGAATTGCTACAGAGTGGCTCTAAGAACACTCTTCTGAGTTTAAACGCTTCCATTGGCCACCAAACTCCCCAGACATGAACATTTTTGAGTATATCTGGGTTGTGCTGCAATGTGCTATTCAGAAGAGATCACCCTCTCGTGTTCTTACGGATTTATGGACAGCCGTGCAGGATTCATGGTGCTAATTCCCTCCAGCACTACTTCAGACATTAGTCGAGTCCATGCCACGTCGTATAGTGTCACTTGTGCGTGCTTACGGGGGCCTAACACGATATTTGGCAGGCGTACCTGTTTCTTTCGCTCTTCAGTGTATAAGGTGTGCTCACTCTTCGCCTTTATGTAGGCTTGATCTCAGCTGGAAACGCTCTCAGTGATGTGTTTGAATGTCAGTGGAGGAGCCGCAGCCCGTTCTTCCACAACAGCCAAAACCAGAGGAGGTAGTAAAATTGGACGCTGAGGTCGGGGGCGAAGTCGACGCTCTAATTCATCCCAAAGGTGTTCCATTGGGTTCGGATCGGGACTCTGCGCAGTCCACAGACCACTGCCTCACAGATATTGCTTTATGACAGATGCACTGTCATGCTGCTACAAACAGTAATCTTTACCGAAGTGTTCCCCTACTGTACGCAGTATACAGTGCTCTTTAATGTGTTCACATGCCTCCGCATTTATATTTTTCTTATGCGCGACGGGAGATCAGACATAATTCACGAGTAACAGCCCCGAACTGTAATGCTACCAACTTCATACTCAACTGTTGGCTCTAAGCATTATGGCAGGTAACGTTCTCAAGGCTTTCGCCAAAGCAAAATTATTCCTTCGGTTTGACACAGTGTGCATCGTAATTCACGACTCCAAGTCACTCGTTTCCAGTCGTTCATTGTCCAGTGGTTCATTGTCCAGTGGCGCCGGCCTTCATACCAGTTCAAGGGTCGCTTAGCACTGAATACAGAAATGTGTGTCTTACGGGGACCTCCCCGAGCATTGCACCCCACTGTTTTTAACACCTTTCTAACAGTTATTGTACTAGGTGGACTGATGGTAGCACTTTGTGACTCACTATTGATACCTCACAGTTTTTTACAAGCACTCTCCTCTATGCCCGTCGGTTTTACTGTGATTGTTCCTCCACTCTTACTCTTCACCACAGTCACATCACTGGCAACAGACATAGGACAATTTAGAACGGTTGAAATGTCGTGATGGATCTGTTACCTGTTACTCAACTGAAAACCCTCCCCCCCTCCCCGCTCCCAACGACTAGTTCATACTCGAAATAACTGAGCTCTCCTGACCGACCCATTCTGCTTTCACTGCTGCTGTAATGCCAACATAAAACATCTCCGTCTCTTTCAGTAACATGCCCCGGTATTCAGTTGGAACAGATTAGCCGTGCACGTGATGGTAGTCGTTGGAACTTTCAGGCTTTCATATAATAAAATGATGTGGTGTGGTGGCCCTCAACTACATACCTTCAGACTCAGAATGGAAATATTAAAAGTTTTGGTTGGTTTAGTTGTCTAGGGGCTGGGATACGTAGTTGCCGCATTACAGGCCAAATACTGCTGAGTCTAGAGTATACAATATGAATATACACATGAATCGAATGGTCGAAGGTTCCTATCACTCGGAAATTGCGAATTTTGAATGTTATATAGAAATTTATAAATGAGAGATTGCAATTAAGTAAATTCTGCAGGTACTAATTTAACGACTTTAAATGATGAGTACGATAGCAGGAGTACTTTTAAGAATACCGTTTATTACTGCAAAACACTTATTGGTGTCGATGGTCCAGCAATTAAATAAAACATAAGTTGAATAACAGGGAAAGAATAGATACCTACTGCACGTAATTAGTTACGAACAACAACACAGTTCGCGAGATATTCGCGTCACTGCAGGAGCCACGGAAATCTCACAAGTGCACAAGTCGGCACTACGAAATATTTCTATCTCCCGCGATCACGCTCAAACTGCTCCACTCTCCAAGTCTTCCCCGCGACTGTACGTCGCCGCTCCACGTCCAGCGTTTCTCGCGACCGTGCATCCATCGCGTCGTACTGTCCGCGCCTCTCTCCTGTCCTCTCTCGAAACGATCCTCCGCCCCCACTTCCATACAGTCTCTCCACATGTTCTTTTTGGAACGATCGCTGTGATTCGCTATAGCGCTCCCGCCCTGTCTCATGACCAATGCACACTCACAAACATAATGAAACACATTCGAAATATTGGATTTACATTTAAATAACTTGAAACTAAATAAATGTTCCTATGGCTGGACCATAAACACGCTCTAACACACATTTTTAAATAAATAAACAAATCAAATAAACATATATCAAAGGAATAGAAACAAAAGGTAGGCCAGTAGCCTAATGTCTCTGCGCTTTCTAAAACACAGTAAATATTTAACCAATTTCTTCATGAATAGTATATATCGGATAAAAACAAAGACATAGATGAATAAATATATTTATAATAGGGTGCATACGACCCGGGACAACCGGGAAATCCGGGAAAAACCCGGGAATTTTTTCATCCGGGAGAAAACCGGTAAAAACGCGGGAATTTTTCGGAATTCCGGGAATTTTTCATTGTTTTAGCTTTCAGTTAAATTTTTGTAATTTTGACTGCAGAATTGATTCTCTAGCAAAGAGCGTTATTGTATCCTGCTACTGAAAAATGATACTGCAGCAAGAAAATATAAACGAGAGGGGAAAAAAATAAAACGTTAGTGGCAAAGGAAATGTGCAATTTACAACAACAAATCACCGTGCACGCACAAGCGTCTGCAAATAGCAAAAATATGTCAAAGGGCGCAGGGCGCAGACTTTAATTCTTCGTAACAATAAACTGCTTGCTATGAGCGTGACGTCACAACTGTTCACGTTAGGTTCGTTTGACCAATTGCCAGCGGTCTGTTGCGCACGCGCATTTGACTCGCGTATAAGCAGTACATTCTCCCGCTACTTGAAGTTTGGCTGTTAGCTGTATCGGTAGTAGCAACAAGCAGCCAGATGCAAACGAGAAAAATTTTTCTCCCGCGCCCTAGCTGCCAGATTCACGCCTGCACAGAGTTGTCTGAGTTGTAGTGGGGAGGGGGTTAACCTACACTTGACCCGTATTTACATGAAGTGATTTCGCTGCTTCTCTTCGTGTACAGCTCCCACGTCAAATGAAAACAAAACGGATTTCTGTGGCCGGGAGATATCAAGTGAATTAAAATACATTCACATAATTACGGTGGGCAAAAATATATTATGAATTTCAGTTTTCTGATTTTATTTTATTTCCAAGTTAGTAGCAGTCAAGCATTAATCGCCTTGCAGAACAGTGAAGTTATTTTTGCAAGTTTGCTAAAGAAATTTTGCTTTATTAATCTTTCCGCTAAGGCAATCATTTTATTTGAAACGAAGTGTTTCATTCTACAGTATTGCCTAGTTCCAACTGTTCGCTGAATTTCAAGTGCACGTTATCATCTTTTGCCATATATGGCATTATGCCATAATAAAGAACCAAAAATGAGATCGCAGAGTAGTGGTACTCCAAGAAAATTTACATCCCAAAAACCACCCTGAAAAGCTTAATATCAGATGGGACCTACTTCATTGTGAATATGGAAAAAGTCAATTTGCACTTCAAGCCGAATTATGCATTTTAGTATGGTTTACGAAATTCCGATGCTCTTTGGAGTATCCTCTGATGCCCTGTTTCTTTTATGGTGTAATGTAAGCTCTGTTTGTGCTTTATATACACGAACATGCGGGCTTCCTACATTACTACAGTTGCACACGCACAATAATGCCAGTTTTTCTGGCGCTCTCTGGCAACTGGTAAGTCGAACCTATTTCTAACAGTCTCCGGATAGTATTGCGAACGGTGGTTAGAAAAGCGTTACTTTCAAAGTAAATTTCTTTTTACGCAAAATGAATTATGTTACGTGCGATAAAGTGAGATGGATATCTAAATCACAGAGCGTTCGAAACTGAACAATTTGAGGACCAGCCACTTACAGGAATTTCAAGCCGAGACATTTATGGCAGAATTTTAAATTTACTGGCACATTTGTGTGATGTGTTTTAAAGTATAACACACGCAAAAAAAATCAGGATTACATGTGAAAGCTTAGCTTCTGTTGTAGCGTGTTAATCTTAGAGACCAAAATTATTTGTGAAAGCTTAGCTTTTCTTGTAGATATACGGTACTATGTACATTAATGTAAACCGTTAACTTTTCCTCTTGCGTGTTCGCGCTATGTAACCAGTGATCTTGCTATTGGGTGACTGTAACATGTGTCCTATGCTCTGAATAGCTGCTGTCATCGGCTGGTGAGATCTCGTGGCTTGAGGTATGACTCGCTTACAGAAGGACATCGCAACCTCGGTTTCAACGCTCCGGAAACTAACGCGCTGTGTTTGGTGCAATTCGAATTTATACTTTCATAATACGAAAATATGCAGCGTATATGTTGCTACAAATCAAACGTCTTCCCAAAACTTCTCTCTTTTTTTTATTAAAAGTCTCTCCAAAACTTCTTTGCCCCGTCTTTTCTTTTTTTTCCGGGAAGTTCTACGCGATTGTATAAAACGTTAACCATTCAAAGGATTGATAAGTTTTACAGTTCCGAGGGAAATTCTACGGAAAACCTACTGCCCCTTAGCACAGAAAAAGTGTATTTTCGCCCGGGAAAAAGCTTTTTTTTTAAACGGGATATCCGGGAGAAATCCGGGAATAATCCGGGAATTTTTTTTCCTTGTCCCCGTATACACCCTGTACAAGCATGCTCCTACCGTTTTTTCGTGTAACTGTGGAGTACTTATGGCCTGACGCGATCCATACTAATCGGCCACTTTGACCTCCTGGTGGAAATCAAGTCTGGACAGTGTGGAAGTCTCTAAATCGGCTCAGGAGTGGCGTCGGACGAACTAAGGACAATCTGTTTAAATGGGGCTTCATGAAGGAATCTTCCACCTTGTGTGACTGCGGAGAAGAACAGACAACCAAACATTTAATTAACTGTCCTAGATGTCCTGTATCATGTTCCACACAAGAGCTTGTTGATGTTTCAGACAATGCTGCTGCCGTTGCACAATTTTGGGCTAATACCGTTTAGTTTGTTCTTTTATGATTTGACCTGATTTGTTATATTGTATATATTGTAAATATTGTTGTAATGTTTTTGACTCGAAATAAATAAATAAATAAACCTCCAATAACTCATGCACTATTCAAGTTACATGCCTGTAATTTATACCAATTTAGGCTTACACTAATAGCTTTCCAAAGACACGTTGATCGACAAAATCAGATGAGCCGTTTAGATTTTGTAAATTCGTTGCCGAGTGTTACTTGTATAATTTATCGTCAGATACTAATTTGAACTAATAAAGATATTGAAAATCTGATTACACCATCAGGATCGTCGCGCAAATAATGGTAATATACATGTTTCTTTTTGAGGTATTATGATTCATCTGGCTACTATTCATTTCTATAAGATCTGTGGAATGGCTGCCATTGTTGTTGTTGTTGATGTCTTCAGTCTTGAGACTGGTTTGATGCAGCTCTCCATGCTACTCTATCCTGTGCAAGGTTCTTCATCTCCTAGTACTTACTGCAGCCTACATCCTTCGGAATCTGCTTTGTGTATTCATCTCTTGGTCTCCCTCTACGATTTTCACCCTCCACACTGCCCTCCAATGATAAATTTGTGATCCCTTGATGGCTCAGAACATGTCCTACCAACCGATCCCTTCTTCTTGTCAAGTTGTGCCACAAACTCCTCTTCTCCCCAATTCTATTCAATACTTCCTGCCGGTCGGTGTGGCCGTGCGGTTAAAGGCGCTTCAGTCTGGAACCGCGTGACCGCTACGGTCGCAGGTTCGAATCCTGCCTCGGGCATGGACGTGTGTGATGTCCTTAGGTTAGTTAGGTTTAATTAGTTCTAAGTTCTAGGCGACTGATGACCTCAGAAGTTAAGTCGCATAGTGCTCAGAGCCATCAATACTTCCTCATTAGTTATGTGATATACCCATCTAATCTTCAGCATTCGTCTGTAGCACCACATTTCGAAAGCTTCTCTTCTCTTCTTGTACAAACTATTTATCGTCCATGTTTCACTTCCATACATGGCTACACTCCGTACAAATACTTTCAGAAACGACTTCCTGACACCTAAATCTGTACTCGATGTTAACAAATTTCTGTTCTTCTCTGCCATTGAGGTTTCACAAAGTCCGCAATCTCTGGCACTCCCGGCATGTCTCCTTCGTCGACACAGCGTCACCATGGAATTCCCAGCCACGCTGTCGGTTGGACCCCTGGATCCGGCCGTTGTGCGGCATCACGTGGTTGCTAACGAGCCGCAGCTTTCCCAGCAGCCCGAGCGGTGGCCGCCAGCTCTGAACTTGAGATATTTCCAGGACGCCATAACTCACCCGTTACCCCACAAAGTAAACATCATTGCGTAAATCTCGCGATAGTTATCCCGCTCACTTCACTGGACACATATGATCGTAGCCTCATTTAGAAGTGGCGCTCTGATGGTGAGAATCATAGAAAAATCGGTAACTATTTTTCATGCAAAGTAGTTCTCAACACATCACATTGCACACGACGTGTTGAATTTACGTTGATCAGTACAGTGCGCTTGAAAATAATCACGAAATCGAGCTCTATTTATTACAAACGCGACAGCACTCAGATTCGGCTCTCGCCTGAATCAAATTATCAACTCGAATCGCAGCTTGTGAACAGTGACACGACCCGTGCGGCCGTTCACTGTGGCCTCCGCCACAAAACTCCCCTGCCAATACAAGAGAGCTTCTGACTCGAGAAGTTTAGCCAATCACAGAAAACGGAAGGAATTTAGTGCTACCACAAAGGGTCGAGCCTGGGCTGTTCAATAACTAGGGATGGCGATGTTTCCAGGCGCGTTGTGGTGCCGCTCTTTGTCATCTAGACGCCGGCATTGTCATCTCCCTAGACTGTAGCTGTTGCGCCAGACTGCACTGTACTGTAATTTACTTGTTATCGATGTAATTTATTACAAATACAATACTCTCCGCTTCCCTTTATACTGACATGTAATGGTCAAGTCCGCATTACATATGGATGTCCGGGTACTTTTGGTCAGATAATGTAAAATCTGAAACCAGTCTTGGGGCATAAGTAACGAAATGGAACAGTTATTTATTTATGTCGATAAGTCATTTGAGGATCTGTGCAGCGGTCAGACATTGACATGGTGAACAGCTTCTTAAACACGAAATTTAACGTTTCTGGCTGCTATTTCCCGTCTTCAGCTTCAACACTAGACGGGTTAAATCGTCCCTCTCTCCTTTAATTGTGTCGATAATTTTCCGTATGCGGTTTCTCAAGTTAGCATGAACGGCTAGTTTTATAGCTCGTGGCTATGAAATGCGCCAAATGCGCAAAAACATACTTTGCGGAAGTTCGCTTCCCAATACAAATACGCTCTCATAGTGTACCATGTTGTAGATTGTTAAGAAAATCTTATCAAAGTTGCTCGGTAGAAAACTATGCTACATAGAGAGACGATGCAACCACCTACTTAGCTGTACTGTGACGACGATCAAATATGACCCGATGTTAACGGTGGAATGCTTTTAAGTATTCCAATAGAAATTAATTTCACTTTTTTAATGAGAGCTATTATGTCACTGTTATGGAGCAAAGATATTGTTACTGATAGAGGCTAGAACTTTGGAAATTATTCTCACTTAAATTCAGATTGTAAAGAGTCTGACTTTACAGCAGTGATCTTCAAATATTACCCAAAACTGATTGAAACTATTTCCTACGCTCACCTTGTCGGCTGAAGTCCGTAAATAATTAATATTTCTATATTTAACGTAATGGCTGCTTTTGCGCCATTAATACAAACGAAAAGCAGACGGGTGAAAGAATTTTCCTACCAGATTCTTATGTTATTATATTCTTAATTATTTCACATAGAAGGAGGTGAAATGAAGGAACACACAATTATTTTTAAAACATTTATTGTGAAAAGACACTTACATACATGACCTCTACAAGAAAATATGTTCGTAGCTTTTCGCTTCCAGAACAGAAGTAGGACAATTCTTCTGTAACTTCAGAGACATACTATTCATTATCAAGGATTTCCTAGAATATGGATTCTTTGGACTATTACAATACGTAGTGAAAGGAGTACACTGGGACACATTTGTATGCGGCACCAGAATATGATTTTATAAACGATTTATGTCTTTGTTAGGCTTTATACCGCTGACTGTGTAAGACGGCAGACCCAGAGTTACTGATACTGTTGGAGTAAGAGAGTGTTTGGCGAACAGTTCTAAGTAGCTGTCTGTGAGGGAAAGACGATAGAGTTGGTAGTTTTTATGGTATGCTGTGAGAAGCCACCAAGTGTTAGATTAATGTAGGTATGTCAGTATCCGAACATGGAAGCAGAAGTCTTCATGAAAACAAGGTATGCATGTTAAATAATTATGATTTTCGTTTTTGCCAGCGCATTAGTATAGATGAGTTGGCTGATAATTTGTAATTGTTGAGTAACCCCAGAATGTACGTAAACTGATTTGATAAAAAGGCTAGTTGGATATTTCACTTCTGTAATGCTTCTAAGATTTATTAACAGAGCTATATGTAATTTGATGATTTACATTTATACTGGTATAATTAGGTTAGATAATACTTGCTCTTTAAATCTCATTGTTTGTGAATCAGTTGTGAATAATGTAACTTCAGTTGTCACATGATTCTGAAAGAACAAAATTAACTTGCAATATAATTATTACTAAAAACACTCAGTGTTAGTAATTCACCACAATCAGTACCGCATCCCTGTTCAGGCGATTTATTTTTCAAGGAAGTTAGATTTCTTAAATATTCTCGTTTATCAGCCAAAGGAATTCCATGTGCATTTCAAAGTATTATGGCCAGCAATGCACACTGCTGAGCCTTTAGCTAGCATATTTATAGTCTTGTGAGAGACCAGAATTTATCTCGTTCCATCGTTGCTGCTCTAGAGGTAAGACAAAAGTTGAAAGTTCCTGGCAGATTAAAACTTTGTGCCGGACCGAGACTCGAACTCGGGACCTTTGCCTTTCGCGGGCAAGTGGTAGAGCACTTGCCCGCGAAGGGCAAAGGTCCCGAGTTCGAGTCTCTGCCCGGCAAACAATTTTAATCTGCCAGGAAGCTTCATATCAGCGTACACTCCGCTGCATAGTGAAAATCTCATTCAGGGACAAAAGTTACCAGTTTTTAAAATTATTCAGTGCCCAAGGGGATGAATGTATTTTGCAGTGACTATATTTCTTTATCGGTACTGGAAGTTGCATTGGCCAATCAATTCGTGTAAAGTTTTGCTAACAATACCACAGATTAAGCACACCACTTGCACTAGGTTAGGTTAGTACTCATTCGACAGATCAGACATTCACTCAGCATAATCGTAAAGTTTATTATTTCATTTTTATCGAAAGAACTTTACAGTAGATAACACATAATTACTTTTATTTTTCCCTATGCAGCATTAACTAAATTTCAGAGTTCTTTCTATTTAATTCTTATGCACTGATCAGCCAGAACCTTATGGACCGCCTACGTAGTAGCCGGCATGTCCACCTTTGGCACAGATAACAGCAGCGACAAGTCGTGGCAGGGAAGCAGTGAAGCCTTGGTAGGTCGCTGGATGGAGTTGGCACCACATTTGCACCCGCAAGTCACCTAATTCCCGTAAATTCTGGGGAGGAGGGCAGTGACCTCTGACGCCGTGTTCAATCACATCCCAGATATGTTCAATCGGGTTCAAATCTGGCTAGTTGGAGGGCCAGCACATGAATTGAAACTCGCCACTGTGTTCCTCGAACGACTTCATCACACTTCTGGCCTTGTGACGTGGCGCATTATCTAGTTGAAAAATGCCACTGCCGTCGGGAAACGTGATCGTCACGATGTGGTGTAGGTATTCTGCAACCAGTGTACGATACTCCTTGGCTATCATGGTGCCTTACCCGAGCTCCACTGGACACATGGAAGCCCATATGAACGTTCCCCGACAGCATAATGGAGACGCCACCAGTACAGGTGTCAAGGAGCTCTTCCCCTGGAAGACGACGCATTCTCTCCCTCCTATCGGCAGGATGAAAATTCAGCAGACCATGGAACGCTCTGCCACTGCGTCAACGTCCAGTGCCGACGGCCACGTGCCCATTTCAGTCGTAGTGGCCGATGTCATGGTGGGTCGTTGGCTCTGGAAGCCCATCATTAGGAGTGTATGGTGCACTGTTTAATAAGATACACGTGTACCCTGACCAGCATTAAAGTCTGATGTTAGTTCCGCCACAGTTCGCCGCCTGTCCTGTTTTATCAACCGGCCGCCTACGACGTCCGACATCTGTAATGAGGGGTGGCCGCCCTACCCCACGACATCTGGACGTGGTTTCACCTTGGCTCCGGCACGTGATGGAGACACTCACCACAGCACTCCTCGAATACCCGACGAGTTGTGCAGTTTCCGAAATGCTCGTGCCGAGCATCTGGGCAATCACAATCTGCCCTCGGTGAAACTAAGATAGATCGCGCACTTCCCCATTCTACACACAGACATCGCACTCACTGATACTACATGCACCGTGCGTGTGTCTGACTAGCTGTCATTCCTCGCCAGCTGACGCTGCTATGACTTGGGTGGGTTGATATCGATAGTAGGTCGGGGAGTCATAATGTTCTGGCTGATCGTGTACTTTTTTCAAGGGACACACTTTTGACAGAATTTTTCCTGATTACGACACAAGATCCGGGAGGGATAGAGTGGAAGTCAACTAAGAAGTTATTTAAGCCGGAAGTATAGTTGCTTCAGAAGCAGTAGGGAGAACGGGTAAGTGTGTGCCGCAGGCGCGGGCGGAGGCGGAGTACGAGGCGGAGAAGTACAAGCAACGCAAGCTGCGGCAGCGGATGCGGCAGCGGCTGTGGCTGGCGGTGCGGCTCGCCGTGGCCGTGGGGCTGGTGCACGCCTCGGTCAAGGCCGGCGTTTGGGGCAACGGCGACGACGCGCTGCGCCTGCGCGACACGCTGCTGCGCTCGCTGGCGTCGTACGCCGCGGGACAGGTAGCCGCCACGCCTCAGCACTACCGTACATAGTGGGCAGGTGACACCACTTACAACAATACGCAATATGCGTGTCGCACCTGCCGTAGCGTGACTACGTGGCGTGTCATAAATAAAATACACTGAAGAGCCAAAGAAACTGGTACACCTGCCTCGTATCGTGTCGGGTCCCCTTGAGCACGCAGAAGTGCCACAACACGACGTAACATGGACTCATCTAATGTCTGAAGTAGTGCTGGAGGGAATTGATATCATGAATCCTGCACGGATGTTCACAAATCAGTAAGAGTACGAGGGCGTGGAGATTTCTTCTGAACAGCACGTTGAAAGGCAACCCAGATACGCTCAATTATGTTCATGTCTGGAGAGTTTGGTGGCCAGCGGGTGTTTAAACTCAGAAGAGTGTTCCTGGAGTCACTCTGTAGCAATTCTGGATGTGTGAGGTGTCGTATTGTCCCATTGGAATTGCCCACGTCCGTCGCAATGCACAATGGACATGAATGGATGCAGGTTATCAGACAGGATGCTTACGTACGTGTCATCTGTCAGAGTCGTATCTAGATGTATGAGGGGTCCCATATGACTCCAGTTGCACATTCCGCACATCATTACAGAGTCTCCACCAGCTTGAACAGTCCTCTGCTGACGTGCAGGGTCCACTGATTCATGAGTTTGTCTCCATACCAGTACACGTTCAAAAAATGGTTCAAATGGGTCTAAGCACTATGGGACTTAACATCTGGGGTCATCAGTCCGCTAGACTTAGAACTACTTAAACCTAACTAACCTAAGGACATCACACACATCCATGACCGAGGCAGAATTCGAACCTGCGGCCGTAAGAGCAGAGCGGTCCCGGAATAAAGCGCCTAGAACCACTAGACCACAGCGGCCAGCCTAATACACGCCCATCCGCTCGATACAATTTGAAACGAGAGTCGTCCGACCAGGCAACATATTTCCAGTCATCAACAATCCAATGTCGGCGTTGACGGGCCCAGGAGAGACGCTAAGATTTGTGTCGTGCAGTCATCAAGAGTACACGAGTGGGCCTTCGACTCCGAAAGCCCATATCGATTATGTTTCGTTGAATGGATCGCACCCTGACACTTGTTGATGGCGCAGCATTGCAATATGCCGTAGTTTGCGGAAGGGTTGCGCTTCTGTCACGTTGAACGATTTTCTTCAGTCGTTGTTGGTCCCGTTCTTGCAGGATCTTTCTCCGGCACTAGCAATGTCGGAGATCTGATGTTGCACAGGATTCCTGATATTCACGGTACACTTGTGAAACGGTCGTATGGGGAAATCCCCACTTTATTGCCATCTCGGAGTTGCTGTGTACTACTGCTCGTGCGCCGACTATAACTCCAGATTCAAACTCAAACAAATCTTGACAACCTGCCACTGTAGTATCAGTAACCGATCTAATCTGAGATCGCATCTGAATAATGTTTGGTTATGGTAAGATGGTGTTATGCCTCGTCTAAGAAAGAGAAATATTCACCAGCACTTGTTGTCTTATATAGGCATTGCCGACCGCAGCGCCGTATTTTTCCTGTTTACATATCTCAGTATTTGAATACGAATATCTATACCAGTTTCTTTGGCTCTTCAGTGTGTATACAAATAATTACCGGTCAAGGGCAACTGCACAATGTAGACAGGAGTGAGGTTGTTTACTTTCTCTATACAAGGAAATATTGCACAATGAGTTTCACATTCAGAGATCGCATCTGAATAATGTTTGGTTATGGTAAGATGGTGTTATGCCTCGTCTAAGAAAGAGAAATATTCACCAGCACATGCCGGAATTCTACAGCGGCAGGGTCTTGGTCTACTGCGACTGTGGTTTGTTTTTCCGCGATATTTCTCCTCGCGTTGGTCCGGATTCAACATCTTTAACGGGAATATGGAATCGATTATGTCTGGATGTCCACACCCATCGTCAAAGAGGATCTCAGTGGCTCCGAGAGAAGAGACATGTAGCTTGTTCGACCGTACAGGATCTTACACGTAAGTCACACTACTTACTTGTTTGCTGGAAGACAAATATCCTACAGACAGCGCAACGACGTCTACAGCACCAGCAAAAATAAGAATCATGTAAGATTATGCAATCCAGATAATTAATTCATCTTCGTACAAAATCCGTGATATAGTTTTCAATCTATCTTGTGTATCCTTCTTGGTGTTTCAGTATTCGCAAATGATACTGTATTTTAGGAGGATCTGATGATGAAAAACTATAGATCACAAAAGCAAGTGTGGGTCTAAAACGGTCCTCAAACTGGTTTCTGCATTTTTTCTTTGCTGCCATGACTCTAGTTAGGACTTCAATTACATTTTGTAGAGCTTGTAAACAACTGGTGTGCTCTACAGTGTGCTTCCACTGTGATCAACAGATAACTGTTGAGAGGCACCGACAAGCCTTGCTCATACTGTGGCAGCAAGCAGTCAGGCCTGCAAGATGAGTGGTCTGCGAAGCGAGTGGATTTATTCTTATTTATCGAGTAACATCAATGACTGATTATGAGCTCTAGTACCCACAATTAAGCTACAAATTATTCTCCTGTTTGAACATTACGCAACGGAAACGTATAACGAACATCTGACTATTAGTAATTTACACAACTCTGATTGTTCACTACGCTCTGGCAATACCACATTTTCTTTCTTAACCAACGGCTTTGACCAACACGTGGCCATCGCACTGAATATGAATGGCGCACACATTATCTTATTCTGGGTATAATGACTACACACTATTCGAAGAACAAGGCCACCAATCTTTTTCTTTTCACTATCTTTTTTATTCCGATAAATTCTATTATGATTCAAAGATAACCTAAACACACCATTACATTTTATACAACAATTACACATGAGAAACTCTGCCCAGTGGGCATGGCTTTACATTGGTGATTCTCTATCTTATGGTCTCCTAATTATCGAACGCTACAGAGCTCTTTCTGGGTAGGATGGTGGATCTTTTGCTATATCTCACACTTCGGCTCTCACAGCCATCATCACGAAAATTTCCTTCAGACCGAGCGGTACAAAAAGGAACATGCATAACCCACTGACTCTGAACCTATCTTGCTATTCTCCCATGCAAACCACACATATTTAAATTACGTGAAATACATCACACTGACAACACAGAATACAATCGCAAAGAATAGTCACAACGTTAGAATCACTTCACTTTCAGCTTTCCCACTTCAATTAGTATTCATCCCAGTTTCACACGACACTGCCCCACTTCGTAATTTTCTTTCCTACTACGAACACTGGAGGATATATGCACGTCTTCTTGTGCAATGCAAGCCAAGTGGCGTTGCTGGATAGACGGCTGACTCACCTTGCTTCCCTCCCAGAGTATTAGAGTTTGAATCTAGCGTCACACGGAAACATAACACGCAAAGTAATATTAAGATCATATTCGTCACACACGCGAGTCCTAAACTGATACTTTGGACGAGTACTTCTCTTTATCCTTTGTCTCATACACAGATTGAGACTCACACAGTACTCACCACGTGGAAGTGCTCGTCTCTAATTTCAAGTCCTGCACACGCCATTTCTTAAATATTTCCAACTTATGGTACACATGCCAGTAATTCAGCTTAACTTTAGCACTCGGAAGTATTTCAACTTAGCACTAGCACTCGCAAGTATTTTAACTTATTGCTACACGTGGTTTCATTGTGACCGTTGGTCACTTCCGAAGATTACTATGGTCCCCTTAATATTACCTGCCTGTCATTTAATTCTCCCCCCAAAAGTTCCTGAAATAGAGAAATAATTATTCCAAACTACTTTTTAAGTATTTCACATGCATACCATGCTCTCCACTCTTTTGTCTTTACGGAGCATACCTAAGACAGGTCTTACCAAGACAAGATCCAGCGCGAGATTGCTGAAACATGGCTGTTCTTCAGATCATCTCGTACCTCTGCCGAGGTGGGGGAGCACCATGCTACCGTATTGGTCAGCCACATTTCAGGGGCTCAAAGCTCAGGTAAATTTCATCTCTTTGGTTCCACCAAAGGTGACCAAAGGACGTCTCAAAGATGATCATATATTGCACATTCACTATCTGTGGTTAGCAGACGACCATACATTCATTCATTTCACAGATCTCACCAAATTGGAAGTAGGTATTTATTTTGTGGGAGTGCACATGTGATCAATTAAATAAATAAATTGTCCTTTCCTACACTGGTATCCGGCTTTGAGTTATTATTACAAAAAATATGTTGTTCTGACAAGAATAACGAAGAATGTTGTACCTATTTTCAATGTCGAGCGGTACTGTACCCTATCACTGTGATCAACAAATACAGCATGTATGTAGCCTCTGCTCTTTCACCACTGGATATAAACTTAGGTTCTCCGAAGTCACTACACTGTCATTAACGTGTAACAGCTGAACACAGAATCTATAGCCCCACTACATCTTAAAGACTAAATATTACTCGAGATGCCACTTCTTCTGTATCACATCCCACTTCATACGAAAAGCTTCCAACATGAAGACATAGTACGGTTTCTGATTGGTTGTATAATGGCAAGAAAGAGATTTCGGAACCAGAATTTAAATTATAAGATATTTTCAGGGGCAGATGTGAACTCTTGAGCACCATTTATTGGCCATAAACTTTAGATTAATACCTAAGAAATTGCAGAAAGTGTGAAACTGAGCATATGAGACCTGGAGAAGTTGAAAGAACGAGAAGTTGTTGAGAGTTTCGGATGGACTAGTGGGCAACGATTGGCTAGAGCATGGGTAAGGAATGCATCAGAATACAAATAGGTAGCTTTGAGAGATGAAATAGTGAAGGCTGCAGATGATCAAATAGGTAAAAAGACAAGACCTAGGAGAAATTCTTTGATATAGCAGGAGACTGAACTTAACTGATAACAGGAGAAAATTTAAAAACGTACCAAATTATGTAGGCAAAAGCTAATACATGCATCTAAAAGCGAGACTGGCAGGAAGTGCAAAATGACTAAGCAGGAATGGCTAGATGACAATAGTAAGGATTTCACTAGGGGAAAAATAGATACTTCCTACCGGAAAATTAAAGAGGCCTTTGGAGAAAACAGAAGCAGCTTTATGAATATCAAAAGATGAGATGGAAAGCCACTACCAAGCAAAGAAGGGAAAACTGAAAGGTGGAAGGAGTATACAGAGGGTCTATACAAGGGAGATGAACTTGAAGTCAATATTACAGAAAGCGAAGATGACGCAGATGAAAATGACATGGAAGATATGATACTGCAAGAAGAACCTGATAGAGCAATGAAAGACCCAAGTCGAAACAAGGCCCTTTGGGTAGACGGCATTCAGTCAGAACTACTGACAGACTTGGGAGAGCCAGTCATGAAAAAACTATTCCATCTGGTGCGCAAGGTGTATGAGACAGACGAAATATCCTCATTCTTCAGGATGGCTGGAACATTCACGAATTCGTTGCGAAGAATGAAAAATCTGGTAGAATCCGACGTTGAGGAATATCAGTTAGCATTCTGGAGAAATGAAGGAACACGCGAGGCAATACTGACCTACAAATTCTCTTATAAGATATGTTAAGCAGATGCAAACCTTCGTTTATAGTATATGTAAACTTAGAGAACCATTTTGACAGTTTTGACTGGAATACTCTCTTCGAAATTATGAAGGTAGCAGGGGTGAAATATAGGGAGCGAAAGACTATTACAATTTGTACTGAAACCAGGTGGCAGTTATAAGAGTCGAGGGCAATGAAAGAGAAGCAGTCGTTGAGAAGCGAGTGCGACAGGATTTTATCCTATTCCCGATGTTAATCATTCTGTACACTGAGCAAGCACTAAAAGAAACCAAAGAAAAGTTTTAGAAGGAATTAAAGTTCAGCAAGAAGAAGGAAAAATTTTGAGTTTTACCGATGACATTGTAACTCTGTTAGAGACAGTAAAGGACCTGCAAGAGCAGCTGAACGGAAGGAACAGCGCCTTGGAAGGACGATATAAGATTAACATCAACAAAAGCAAACCAAGATTAATGGAGTATTGTTGAATAACTCAAGTGATGCGAAATGAAGTGGATTAGGAAACTAGATACTTAAAGTAGCAGTAGCGTTTTGCTACTTAGGCAGTAAAATAACTGATGATGGTCGAAGTAGAGAGGATGTAAAATGTAGACTGGAATGGCAAGGAAAGCGTTTCTGAAGAGGCGTTTGTTAACATCGAATATAGATTTTAATGTTAGGAAGTCTCTTCTGATAGTATTTGCCTGGAGTGTAGTCATGTATGGAAGTGAAACATGGACAATAAACAGCTTAGACAAGAGGAGAACAGAAGCTTTTAAAATGTGGTGTTACAGAAGAATGCTGAAGATTGGATGGGCAGATTGACTAATTAATGATGGGGTACTGAATAGAACCGAGGATACAAGAAATTTGCGGTACGGCTTGACTAAGAGAAAGGTCGGTTGAGAGGACACATTCTGAAACATCAGACTGACTTATATGATCCACAAGGTACACAGTAACACCCTCACCCAAACTTACACGAAAGAATATAATGAAACATATAAAAGATAAAATATACCGAGTATTATAGTTGCTGCTGTAGGAATAATTGCTGCCAATCACCAGTAAGATGCAATAGTAGTAATATTTTCTGGAATGAATATATAAAAAGCAAGTGAACTGTGTAAGTTTGCTGATGCTTGTTGGCAAATTACTGTAACTAATTTCAGATAAATCTTAATAACGAAGTATTCAGTAATTGTGTGTATTAATGGCATGCGACGTTCTGAATTGTAACTGGAGTCACATTAATAGTAATATTGATTAGTACTTGACTGCAATGAAAACTAATGATACCTCTGTATGTAGACTCATCTAAAAGTAGTCAACCGAACGAAATCTTCTCTTATGCTTCCCAAAAAGGTCTAGCTTTAATCTTATGTAGTTGAGTAAATTACTATGGTATTTAATCTCATCTTTAGCTCTCTCTCGCTGTACTAGTATTTCAAGAAATAATTCTCGTAACTTCAAGAAATGCAACTGACATTCAAATTAACACTTTTATTTATATCGTAAAACAATTAATATCACTGTCTGTGCAATTCGTCACAGTTTACCTGTTTTTGAGGTAACCATTCTGTTGTCGCGTAATATAAACGGAGATGCAGTCTGGTTTTAAGTCACTGATGTATCTGCTTGCCTTACCCCGCGGTTTAACCTGTGTCGCCGCTACCATGAAGGATATATTCTAAATCCGACGCTCTGCTGTTCTCCAAGCCCCTAATCTGCTAAAAGATGGCACTGACATTTTGGATGATTATTAAAAGAATGACCAAACCTGAAATAAAAATTTACTGTTATTTCGTTGCAGTGATTAGCTGCAGAAATCGCAAAAGAAATAAACTTTAACCGTTTTTCAGACGTTGTATGGGACTGAATCTTACTGAGCTAGAATCTGATACGCAGATATTGCTCTTTAACAATGACTGCAGAATAATTGTGTATTAAGCTATCTACCCGTCCAGTCAAAGCCGAAGGGTGTGAGCTTGGCCGGTCCACTTCTAAACACATTTCTGTAGGAAGTAAATGACAGTCTGGTGTTCAAAATGAGTCAATAAAATTTCCGCTCGCCTTTGTATGGGAAAACAAAACTCGGTTGGCTGGTCAGTATAAATCACGATGAAATAGTATTCTCGAAACTGTTTCTTGTTTTCAGACTAATAAATTAACTCTTGCTTTCATAAACTAACAGACTTGTTTCGGATTTGCGGCACACTCAGACGTCCTGTCCTACAGAACACAGTCACGTCTTGAACCAACTTGCTCCTCAAATGTCTCCTTTCCTTCGTAAAACTTTTATACAGATATCATTTTTTTCCTAGTGGGCCTAAGCTTCAAGACATACAGACGGTATACACATGTACACTGCGAATAATATTGTAACTAAAAACCGTATCAATTTACTTAATACATTCACATTGCATGTTAGCACATACATATCACAAGATGACCATAGGCAAGTAAAAGAAATAAAGTACACTGATAAAAAAGAAATCGCAACACCAAGAAGGAGTTACGCGACATAAACGAAAGTTGGTAGCCGTGTGTCTGTATCTGAAAGATGATATCTTTTCAGATTTTGCGTCAGTCGCATAAGAGTCGCGCTTTTAAATCCACAATGAGGTTGCAATCCGAAAGATGTTATCTATTCGCATTTCGCGCCAGTCATATAAGAGTGAAGCTAGTAGTTAGTTAGTTACGTGTGCCATTAATCAATAGCACGGAAAACCGTTATGATGTGGAACGTGTTAAATTGCCAAGAAACGTGCACAGGAAACAAGTTTTTTTTGTTTACATTATAGTGTTATATCTAAATATTTCTGTTATCTATCCCATTCCCTTAAATGGTACAAAATACATATATTATATCTCCAGATTTATTTACTGATATTCAAGAATTCATCTATGGTATAGAAGGAGTTGTCAAGGAGGTATGATTTCAATTTGTTTACGAAACTATTACTGCTATCTGTCAGACATTTTATTTCATCTAGTAATTTATCAAAAAGTTTTATAGCAGCATATTTTACCCCTTTCTGTGCCAAAGATAGGTTAAGTAAAGGATAGTGTAAGTCTTTCTTTTTTCTGGTATTGTAATCATGAATGTCGCTGTTGATTTTAAACTGGTCCATGCTGTTGAGAAAAAATTTTATTACTGAGTAAATGTACTGTGAAGCAGTTGTAAGAATTCCTAACGTTTTAAACAGATTCCTACAAGTTGTGCGACTATGAACCCCACATATTATTCTAACTACTTTCTTTTGAGCAGTGAATGCCTTTTGCTTAAGTGTTGAGTTTCCCCAGAGTATTATTCGAAGTATGTTAGCTTACTAATTTCTACGTCCTCAGAATTGGCAATTATTCTGATTGCAAACGTTGCTGGACCTAGTCGCTTTAGGAGATCCAAAATATGAGTTTTCCAATTAAGATTCTCATCTATAAGTACACCCAAAAATTTAGTATGCTCTACGTGGCTACTGACTTCTATTGATGTGTTATGTTTATTGCAGGAATTATACTTTTTGCAGCAGAAAATTGGATATACTGTGTTTTTTCAAAGTTCACAGCAAGCTCATTCACAGAAAACCAATTAATAACTTTTCCAAAGACCTTATTTGTATCATTTTCTATCGGACTTCCTTTTAGTGGATTAATAATTACGCTTGTATCATCAGCAAACAGTGGCAGTTCACCACCTTGTTTCACATAAGAAGGAAGGTCACTCACATATATCAAGAACAGGATGGTACCCGTGATCGAATCTTGTGGAACACCTAATGTAATTTCACCCTAGTTAGATGAAGTGGCAAACTCCTTTGAATCACTTGAAGCATATAAAGAGATTTTTTGCTTCCTGTTCTGTAGATATGACTTAAACCACTCATATGCTGTTCCATTTATACCATAGAATTGTAATTTCTCTAACATAATGTCATGGTTCACACCATCAAATGCTTTGGATAAGTCACAGAATTTTCCTACCGGTGACATTTTACTATTTAAAGACTCTATCCTGTGGGCAGTGAAACTGTATATTCCTGTCTCAGTGGAACAGCATTTCTGAAATCCGAACTATGATTTACTAAGTATCCTATTACTGTTGAGATGGCTAACCACTCTTGAGTACATTACTTTCTCAAAGATTTTTGAAAATGCTCTAAGCAAGTATACTGGCCGGTAATTATTGACATCTGTGTGGATGCAGATGAGGTTTTGCTTTAAATACACGCTCTAACGGTTGTGAGGGTTAGTTAGATTTGAGCCTGGACGTGGTGAGTTGATGTGAGTCAAGATTGCCTTCAAGGCGGCAAAGATGTCATTATCAGCACCTCACTGAGTTTGAACTAGGTCGTGTAATAGGCCTAAGAGAAGTTGGATGTACCTTCTGCGATACTGCAGAAAGACTTTGCAGGAATATGGTAGCCACTGTACGTAATTCATGGCAGCGGTGGTTATGAGAATGCACGGTCGCAAGGAGACCGGGCACCGGACATCCACGTGGCACTACCGAGAGGGAAGACCATTGTGTTCAGCGTGTGGCTCCGGCGCATCGTACTGCATCTGTAGTAGAAATATGACCAGCGGCGGGCACCGCGGTGATGCAGCGAACAGTTACGCACCGGTTACTTCGCGGATATCTCCGAGCCAGTCGCCCTGTAGCGTGCGTTTCACTGATCCTAAACCACTGTCATTTTCGACTTCAGTGGTGTCAAGTGACAGCTTGTTGGAGGGGAGGGAGGAGGTCTGTTGTGTTTTCTGATGAAACCTGGTTCTGAATCTGTGCCAGTGATGGCCGTGTGTAGGTTAAAAGGAGGCCGGCTGAGGGCCTGTAACCACCCTGTTTAGCCGGCCGGTGTGGCCGTGCGGTTCTGAGCGCTTCAGTCTGGAACCGTGTGACCGCTACGGTTGCGGGTTCGAATCCTGCCTCGGGCATGGATGTGTGTGATGTTCTTAGGTTGGTTAGGTTTAAGTAGTTCTAAGTTCTAGGGGACTGATGACCACAGATGTTAAGTCCCATAGTGCTCAGAGCCATTTTGAACCACCCTGTTTAAATGCTAGACACACTGGACCCACACCTGAAGTTATAGTCTGGTCTGCGGTTTCGTATGACAGCAAGAGCACTCTCGTGGTTACCCCATGCACCCTGACTGCACAGCTGTATGACAATCTGGTGATTCGACTTGTTGTGTTGCCATTCATTAACAGCGTTCCAAGGGGTATTCTGTAACAGGATAACGCTCACCCAGACAACGTTGTTGTAACCCAACATGCTCTACAGAGTGTCGACATGTTGTTTTGCCCTGCTCGACCACCACATCTGTGTCCAATCGAACACATGGGACATCATCGGAAAACTCCAGCGTAATCCACAACGAGCATTAACTGTCCCAGTATAGACCGATCAAGTGCAATAGGCATGGAACTCCATCCCACGAACTGTGAAATGAAATGAAATGTCGTGTGACGAGAGCCTCCCGTCGGGTAGACCGTTCGCCTTGTGCAAGTCTTTCGATTTGACGCCACTTCGGCGACTTGCGCGTCGGTGGGGATGAAATGATGATGATTAGGACAACACAACACCCAGTCCCTGAGCGGAGAAAATCTCCGACCCAGCCGGGAATCGAACCCGGGCCCTTTGGATTGACAGTCTGTCGCGCTGACCACTCAGCTACCGGGGACGGACCCCACGAACTGTAATCCGGCACTTGTACAGCACAATGCATGCACGTTTGCATACCAGATACTAGACTGATGTATTGCCGAAATTTCATTACTCTGCATGAATTTTTTTAGAGTGTTGCGATTTTTTTCATCGATCTAAATAGAGTTTTGTGTTGCTCTCTACGAAATATCGACTTAGCGAAACAACGTGCCAAAAAAAAACCAAAAGGAGGGCCAAAATAGGTGCGTCACGAGACCATCACTGCTTACTGCAAGACGCATGCCTGTTCGAATCAATTTTAATTGGAAATGCACATTTCCGGTGTATTTTACTAGCCTCAAATGATCCGCCGACAAACAGAGGAGACGCGGGTTAGGGCGGCGGCGGGCGCCGGAAACTCCTTCCCGGGGATAATTAATTCCCCTCCCGCAGCATTCTGATTGCCCTGCCTCCGGAGGCGGACGTTCCGTGAGAGGCTCGCGTAAATTGACGTCAGGCGAGTCCGGCGGAAGGCTAAGGCGATTATTTGCATCCACCAATCACGGAAATTCAATTATCAATTCAATTACATTTTCTTGCGAGAAGTGGTCTTGTCCGGTATTAAGATAAACGGAAAGTTAATTGCGATCGCAAGACAGCGAGCCAGATAAGAGGTGGACCTGATTGCGCGGAACGTAGAAGAGTCCTCGCGGTGCATGGCCCACTACGCCGCGTCTGACGTCACACCTGGAACAAACTGTGGCGCTAAAAGCCGGCACGTTAAAGCGGTGCTCGCTGCTGTAGCAGGTGCGGAATTCCGTAACTTTCCACACCTATGTAATTGCTTACTCATTTGCTGCAGCGGGGAATTATGGTCTTCGGGTTCCGGCATTTTTTGCCTCTTATACGGCCCTCCCCCTAACCTGTGAGATTAGATTACTGCGTGCCCCTACTTTACGATCTCTCGTAATTTTTTCTCAGTTTTTATGCTGCTAGAGGAGGGAAGCGTCAGAAATTACGGTTTCATTCTTTACAAAGGTAATTTGGACCAGCTAGCTATTTTTTTGCAGGATTTTAATGCATTCAACATTCGGAACATCTTTTCAATTCTGTCGATATCAACTGTTTTACGAGCGGAACCCGTGTTTCATAGTTTTGGTAAATTGGTCTGCAACTTCATATGCACTTTAAATGTTTTACGTGTTTAAAAAAAAGCCTTAAATGCAATTCGTATTGCTATTTCACTTTTACAATTACGTAACTGTTTCGTATCGAGTGTTTTATCAATGAAGTTGAATATCTCAGAAGAAAGTAGATCGGAAACTTTTGACCTAAGACATTTGATGAACGAGCAAATATATATTCCCTATTCGGCGCACAGAGCGCCATTTCGACTTGAATGCTACACACAAGACAAGTCTCTTTTCTGATCAATTGCACGAAAATAAGTGACTAGAGCAATTTACTGATGCCAAAACAACGAATACCCCAGAATAATTACAAATAAATTTTCAAACTGCCATCAACGCCCGTGCTACACTTCTCGGTTCTATTTTCACTACTCTAGGTACGTTTCTATCAAGACATCGTTAGACACTACGTCTCTTTTCTCTATTTAGGCTCTGTAGGCTACTACTTTATCACTAGTGATTCACTAGTGAATCACTAGTGATTCTCCAACAGAAAGAGGTTCCTACTCAATGGTCTGAAGATGACCACAGTAGTGGTCGAAACCGGTCACCTTGTTAAGTAAATCGTGATCAAGACTGTTTTTAATAGTAATTATTTGTAAGACATTGATCACTGCTGTTCCCGTAATGCATTCAAAAGTAATTTGGTTATGAGTCATATATGACATACTAGTATTGATGTACATAAGCTTCATCAGTGACCAGTACTAAAAGGCGATCACTAATTTTCAAATACGACAAAATTTTAGGCGTCCAGCTCCACAGTCATCGTTAAGGTGTCGCTCACACCAATGATGGAAAGATCATAACCAGATTGATGTTGCCCGTCATATTTTAGATGTCGAAATTATTCACTTGGCTATCCGGGATCACTTTCTATCGCCTCAAAACTATATTCCACTTCATCTTCCTTTAGTCCAATTGCACGTTCACATAAAGATGTATTTACTAGAAATAGTGCCAGTACCATACAAGTTTCTGATTCGTTGAATACTCTGTTCTGCGTTTGCGAATTCTGCATTATTATATTCAGAAGTATCAAGCCCATTTCCATTATAAAACTGATAAACAATTATTAATGTCGGCATATTCAGCATTTTTCAACCGGTGGAACGTTATTCCATGATAATGTTTGTGGACTGCAGCCGGATGACGTCGAAATCTTGCCATTATATTCTCTTAAATGCGTACTCTACTGTATTTACATCTTCATCTGAATCTACCTGCCGACTCTGAAAATCACACTTGAATGCCTGGCAGAGGGTTCATCGCACCATCCTCACAATTATTCTCTATTATTCCAGTTTCGAACAGCTTGCGGAAAAAACGAACACCTGCACTATGTGATCGAAAGTATCCGGACACCCTCAGTTGCTCCATATCAGTGACTTCAGTAGTCATTAGACATCGTGAGAGAGCAGAATGAGGCGCTCCGCGAAACTCATGGACTTAGAACGTGGTCAGGTGACTGGGTATCACTTGTGTCATACGTCTGTACGCGATATTTCCACACTCATAAACATCTCTAGGCCCACTGTTTCCGATATGATAGTGAAGTGGAAACGTGAAGGGACACGTACACCACTAAAGCGTACAGGACGACCTCGTCCGTTGACTGACAGATATCTATCCAGACCATCAAACAGGAATTACAAACTGCATCAGGATCCACTGCAAGTACTATGACAGTTAGGCGGAAGGTGAGATTTTATGGTCGAGCGGCTGCTCATAAGTCCCCCATCACGCCGGAAAATGCCAAAAGACGCCTCGCTTGGTGTAAGGAGCGTAAACACTGGACTATTGAACAGTGGAAAAACGTTGTGTCGAGTGACGAGTCACGATACACAATGTGGCGATCCGATGGTAGGGTGTGGGTATAGCGAATGCCCGGTGAACGTCATCTGCCAGCGTGTGTAGTGGCAACAGTAAAATTCGGAGACGGTCGTGCTGTGGTGTTGTCGTGTTTTTCATGGAGGGTGCTTGCACCCCCAATTTTTTGCGTGGCACTATCACAGAACAGGCCTACATCGATGTTTTAAGCACCTTCTTGCTTCCCACTGTCGAGAAGCGATGGTATCTTTCAACACGAGCGAGCACCTGTTCATAATGCACGGCCTGTGATGGAATGGTTACATAATAACATCCCTGTAATGGACTGATCTGCACAGAGTCCTGACCTGAAACCTACAGAACACCTTTGGGATGTTTTGGAACTCCGACTTCGTGCCAGGCCACATCGATCGACATCTATGCCTCTCAGTACAGCACTCAGTGAAAGAATGGGCTGCCATTGCCCAAGAAACCTTCCAGCACATGATTGAACTTATGCGTGCGAGAGACGAAGCTGTCATCAAGGCCAAGGGTGGGCCAACACCATACTGAATTCCAGCATTACCAATGGAGAGCGCCACGAACTTGTAAGTCATTTTCAGCCAGGTGTCTGGCTACTTTTAATCACATAGTTTATATCTTCCCGAGTGAGCTTTGATTTCCCGTAATTTATAATGATAATTTTTTCCTATTTAGATCGGCGTCAAAAAAATATTTTCACATTCGGAAAAGAAAGTTGGTGTTTGAAATTTTTTGAGAAGATTCCGCCTCAACGAAAAACGCCTATGTTTTAATGGTGTCTTCCCCAAATCCTGCCCGAGGCAGGATTCGAACCTGCGACCGTAGCAGTCGCGCGGTTCTAAAATGAAGCGCCTGGAACTGCTCGACCACCGCGGCCGACTTGTGCTGCTCTTCTCTGGACTTTCTCGATGTACTCCGTTGATTCTATCCATCAAGAATCCTACACCGCGCATTAGTGCTCCAAATGAGGATGTACAAGCGAAGTGCAGGCAGTCATATCAGTCGATTTGTTGCTTCTTTTAAGTGTTCTGTCAATAAGAAGTAGTCTTTGGTTCGCCTTCCCCACAACAGTTTCTATGTATTCTTACCAATTGACATTCTTCGTAATTGTAACTTCCTAGGTATTTAGCTGAATTTACGGCCTTCAGATCTGACTGATTTATCGTGTGACTGAATTTTAACCGATTCCTTTTAGCACTCATGTAGATGACCTCACATTTTTTATTATTTAGACTCAATTGCGAATTTTCGCACCGTACAGATATCTTTGCTAAATCGTTTTGCAGTTTGTTTTAATCTTCTGATGACTTTACTAGACGATTAACGACAGAATCATCTGCAAACAACCTAAGACGGCTGCTCTTATTGTCTCTTAAATCGTTGATGTAAGTAAGGAATAGCAGAGGGCCTGTAACACAACCTTGGGAAATTCCAGAAATCACATCTGCTTAATTCGATGACTTTCCGACAATTACGACGAACTGTGACTTCTCTGTCAGGAAATCACGAATTCAGTCGCATAACTGAGACGATATTCCACAAGCACGACATTTGACTACATGCCGCTTGTGAGCTACAGTGTCAAAAGCCTTCTAGAAATCTAGAAATACGGGATCAATTTGAAACTCCTTATCAGTGCTTCACTAGAACGATGTTCTCTAAATCCGTGTTGCCCGTGTGTCAATAGACCGTTCTCTCCGAAGAAATTCATAATGTTCGAACACAATATATGTTCTAAAATTCTGCTGCAAATCGACGTTGCACACAAGAAGTTTAGCGCTCGAATTGGAGCAATTGCCTCTCCACATCTATTGACTAAGGAACCTACATTTGCAGGAAATTTATAACTTTAAATTGCCCGTATAGGTTCTTCTTGACATATGTAGCATCGTTCGTGAAACATTATGAACAGTTATGGTACTGACTATAAGGACACTTCGCTTAAATATGCATCCATTATTTTGGTGTCATTTTCCACTGTACTCGGATTATTAAGTCAGGATCAGATCTCCAGTATCGGCCACACCCATCGAATCTGTCGGATATGCGAGCCGTTTGCCGCCTGACATGTATCGCGCGTAAAGTTCTCTCTCGGCCGATAAATTTTACGGTAGTATCTGAATCTCTACACCGAAATCGAAAAACTGTTTTCACGTTGCTCATAGTACCTCTAAAAGGCCAAGACTCAAATACCTGGTCAACGCAAATAGGATAATTGTTTTCATTTGTGTCCCCAACTATTAATTTTTCCACATGAGGGCTGACGGTTCTATCTGGTAATAAAGAAAATTTTATTTGCATGTTGGCTGTTCACTATGACATCGGAAGTGGGTTTCTTGAGAGTAGTTTGCCGTTCCATAATGTTACATAGTGATTTGAATTCATAAAGTGTTCATATTTTCTTCTTTAAACTGAAAGTTGCTATTTTCTTTATTATTAATTTTAAACATTCTTCACTTCATCGAAAACATTGTCACTTCGATTTATGTCGTTTTTATTAACTGAGGCGGTTTTATTAACTCTACCCGTTTCATGCTGCGTCTTTCAGTTATACCATTTGTGATAAGTCTTTCCTTATATCGTGGAAAAGTCATTCCTCATTACTTGAAGCTACAGAATTTACCAAGAGAGCTCAGCGAAAACCAAATTTTAGCTCCTGCAACATTTGGTTATGCAGTGCAGTATTGCTTCTTTTACTCCTGGCAGTCATGATTGTATGTTAAAAGCGACGAGTTTCGATCTGTTCCGGAGCATACGTCCTATAACTGGCAGTGTAAAGCAGCTAAAAGGTCGGAAGAGGGCCGCGACATATCACCTTCAAGGCCGGCCGAAGTGGCCGTGCGGTTAAAGGCGCTGCAGTCTGGAACCGCAGGACCGCTACGGTCGCAGGTTCGAATCCTGCCTCGGGCATGGATGTTTGTGATGTCCTTAGGTTAGTTAGGTTTAACTAGTTCTAAGTTCTAGGGGACTAATGACCTCAGCAGTTGAGTCCCATAGTGCTCAGAGCCATTTGAACCATTTTTATCACCTTCAAATTGAGGACAGCCTTGGCTTTTCGGTCCGATAATGACGAAGTTATTTCTTTATTTGGAGTCGTAAGTTACAGTGCACATATCAGTTTATAAAAGAAACATTCTCGATTGCTACAAATTAAAATGACACTCTACAAACCTAAAATTTTGTGAGTGTGGGCTGGGTACATAATGTACCTATTCGAAATATACACTGAGGTGACAAAAGTCATGGGATACCTCCTAATATCGTGTTGGACCTTCTTTTCTTCGGCATAGTGCAGTTATTCTACGTGGCATGGACTCAAGAAGTACGTGGAAGTCCCCTGGAGAAATGTTGAGCCATGCTGCCTCTATAGCCGAGCATAATTGCGTAATTGCTGCGGGTGCAGGATTTTGTGCACGAACTGACCTCTCAATTATGCCCCATAGATGTCCGGTGGGATTCACGTTGGGCGATCTGGGTGGCCAAATCATTCGCTCGAATTGTTCAGAATGTTCTTCAAAATAAACGTGAACTATTGTGGCCCAGTGACATGGGGAACTGTCGTTCATAAAAATTCCATCGTTGTTTGAGAACATGAAATTTATGGATGGCTGCAAATGGCAAGTAACCAAACATAACTGTTTTCAGTCAATGGTCGGTTTAGCTGGGCAAGACAGCCCTGTCCGTTCCACGTAAACATAGCCCAGTCTGTCATGGAGCCACCACCAGCTTGCACAATGCCTTGCTGACAACTTGGGGCCATGACTTTGCGGGACCTGCGCCGCACTCTAACCCCACCATCACATCTCAGTAACTGAAATCTCGACTCATCTGGCCACGGTGTTCCATACGTCTAGGGTCCAACCGAAATGGTTATGAGCCCGGGAGAGGCGCTTCAGTCAACGTCGTGTTGTTGGCAAAGCCACTCGCATTGCACGTCTGCTGCCATCGCCCATTAACGCCAAATTTCGCCGCACTGTCCTAACTGATACGTCCGTCGAACATCTCACATTGATGTCTGCGGTTATTTCACGCAAATGCCGCTGCTCTCGGTTGTTAAGTGAAGACCATCTGCCACTGCGTTGCCCGTGATGAGATGTAATGCCTGAAATTCTGTGTTCGCGACACAATCTTGACCCTGTGGATCCTGGAACACTGAATTCCGTGATGATTTCTGTTGTGTACATAGTTCCGCGTAGTCTGGGCGTACACAACTTGCCCACTAGAACGCGCCTCGCTAAGCACAACAGCGCAGGCGCAGCGCTCGTCTGTCTCCGCACTACGAGATGGCGCTGTCTTAGAGACGGACCAAATTTTGCTTCCGCCGATCCGTGTATTAATGTGTAATGCAGCCAGTGAGATTGGTGCTAACGTTGAATCTTTTCTCCTCGCGGATCACACTCGCGCAGTGATACCTTGAACGCGCGAGGTATTATAACGAGTGTACAGACCTCTGATTAGTCAGTCTGCATTAGTCTGCATTTGTCTGTACCAGTCTATAGTCAAGTTTCAGTATGCGCCTAATACGATTATCATATTCCTGTACATAGCCATGAAGAGAAATGTATAGACACTTTGTCAACTATCAGAGATATGTGAGAATAAGATTAACGTACCAAGACCCAAGGAACTTCAGATTGTCAATTGTAAATAGTATCCAGAACCAAGTTAAGTTATTTTTATGCTTGTTATTACACTCCTGGAAATTGAAATAAGAACACCGTGAATTCATTGTCCCAGGAAGGGGAAACTTTATTGACACATTCCTGGGGTCAGATACATCACATGATCACACTGACAGAACCACAGGCACATAGACACAGGCAACAGAGCATGCACAATGTCGGCACTAGTACGGTGTATATCCACCTTTCGCAGCGATGCAGGCTGCCATTCTCCCATGGAGACGATCGTAGAGATGCTGGATGTAGTCCTGTGGAACGGCTTGCCATGCCATTTCCACCTGGCGCCTCAGTTGGACCAGCGTTCGTGCTGGACGTGCAGACCGCGTGAGACGACGCTTCATCCAGTCCCAAACATGCTCAATGGGGGACAGATCCGGAGATCTTGCTGGCCAGGGTAGTTGACTTACACCTTCTAGAGCACGTTGGGTGGCACGGGATACATGCGGACGTGCATTGTCCTGTTGGAACAGCAAGTTCCCTTGCCGGTCTAGGAATGGTAGAACGATGGGTTCGATGACGGTTTGGATGTACCGTGCACTATTCAGTGTCCCCTCGACGATCACCAGTGGTGTACGGCCAGTGTAGGAGATCGCTCCCCACACCATGATGCCGGGTGTTGGCCCTGTGTGCCTCGGTCGTATGCAGTCCTGATTGTGGCGCTCACCTGCACGGCGCCAAACACGCATACGACCATCATTGGCACCAA
This sequence comes from Schistocerca piceifrons, assembly GCF_021461385.2. Classification (NCBI taxonomy): domain Eukaryota; kingdom Metazoa; phylum Arthropoda; class Insecta; order Orthoptera; family Acrididae; genus Schistocerca; species Schistocerca piceifrons. The sequence continues at coordinate 653,360,037 of NC_060138.1, read as the reverse complement.
GGCAGAAGCGACTCTCATCGCTGAAGACGACACGTCTCCATTCGTCCCTCCACTCACGCCTGTCGCGACACCACTGGAGGCGGGCTGCACGATGTTGGGGCGTGAGCGGAAGACGGCCTAACGGTGTGCGGGACCGTAGCCCAGCTTCATGGAGACGGTTGCGAATGGTCCTCGCCGATACCCCAGGAGCAACAGTGTCCCTAATTTGCTGGGAAGTGGCGGTGCGGTCCCCTACGGCAATGCGTAGGATCCTACGGTCTTGGCGTGCATCCGTGCGTCGCTGCGGTCCGGTCCCAGGTCGACGGGCACGTGCACCTTCCGCCGACCACTGGCGACAACATCGATGTACTGTGGAGACCTCACGCCCCACGTGTTGAGCAATTCGGCGGTACGTCCACCCGGCCTCCCGCATGCCCACTATACGCCCTCGCTCAAAGTCCGTCAACTGCACATACGGTTCACGTCCACGCTGTCGCGGCATGCTACCAGTGTTAAAGACTGCGATGGAGCTCCGTATGCCACGGCAAACTGGCTGACACTGACGGCGGCGGTGCACAAATGCTGCGCAGCTAGCGCCATTCGACGGCCAACACCGCGGTTCCTGGTGTGTCCGCTGTGCCGTGCGTGTGATCATTGCTTGTACAGCCCTCTCGCAGTGTCCGGAGCAAGTATGGTGGGTGTGACACACCGGTGTCAATGTGTTCTTTTTTCCATTTCCAGGAGTGTATTTTAATAAATGTGTGTGAAAATTAATCAAGTTCTGTTTAAAGTTGGTCGTTGTGAATCTGCTACTCTAAGCGTGCAAGTGGCATTTCTATCGTCTGACCTAACGGCAGAAGATAAACACGCCACGATAAGACCACGAGACATATTGCTAACACTCGCCTACTTCGTTAGAGCGACAAGTCAAACAATCTGATGGTGTATGTACCGAAGGTCTTCCAGTAAGCACACCACAATTTCCAAAATGGAATGTTCCAACTACCGCTCCGCGTATAGAGTCCGTTAATCCCAGTCGTGGGGCCGTAATCACGTCGGATACCTTTTCAAATCAGTCACTTGAGTACCAATGACAGCTTCGCCAATGCACTCGTCTTTACATCTTCTGCATGCGAGTCTACCACCATCTGTATATATGCATATCGCTATCCCATGACTTTTGTCACCTCAGTCCGTATCCTGATCTCCACTATTAGTCATGACCAGTGACTTAACTACCACAACCAGACGATGTTACTCCGGCAATGCTTGTCAGGTGGAGCCGCTGACAACTGCGGGCGAGGAGCCAGAAGCGTCCAGCGTGGCGCCGGAGGGCGACGGCGACGCAGACGTCGGCGACCCGCCGGAGCCACAGCCGATGATTCCCGTGCTTCGGCTTTCCGGCAGCCCGGTGAGCGCGCCCACTGTTTTCTCGACTTACAGGTCTCCCACCTTACAAACACAGCACTTGTACTCGCTGCGGGTGATTTGCGTAACAAGTGATTTCTTCATTGCATGTACATAAAAGAAGGTTGTATACATGGAAGAATCCTGGAGACACTAGAAGGTTATCAGATAGATTATATAATGGTAAGACAGAGATTTAGGAACCAGGTTTTAAACAGTAAGACATTTCCAGGGGCATATGTGGACTCTGACCACAATCTATTGGTTATGAACTGTAGATTAAAACTGAAGAAACTGCAAAAAGGTGGGAATTTAAGGTGATGGGACCTGGATAAACTGAAAGAACCAGAGGTTTTACAGAGTTTCAGGGAGAGCATAAGGGAACGATTGACAGGAATGGGGGAAAGAAATACAGTAGAAGAAGAATGGGTAGCTTTGAGGGATGAAGTAGTGAAGGCGGCAGAGGATCAAGTAGGTAAAAAGACAAGGGCTAGTAGAAATCCTTGGGTAACAGAAAAAATATTGAATTTAATTGATGAAAGGAGCAAATATAAAAATACAGTAAATGAAGCAGGCAAAAAGGAATACAAACGTCTCAAAAATGAGATTGACAGGAACTGCAAAATGGCTAAGCAGGGATGGCTAGAGGACAAATGTAAGGATGTAGAGGCTTATCTCACTAGGGGTAACATAGATACTGCCTACAGGAAAATTAAAGAGACCTTTGGAGAAAAGAGAGCCACTTGTATGAATATAAAGAACTCAGATGGAAACCCAGTTCTAAGCAAAGAAGGGAAAGCAGAAAGGTGGAAGGAGAATATAGAGGGTCTATACAAGGGCGATGTACTTGAGAGCAATATTATGGAAATGGAAGAGGATGTAGATGAAGATGAAATGGGAGACACGATACTGCGTGAAGAGTTTGACAGAGCACTGAAAGACCTGAGTCGAAACAACGCCCCGGGAGTAGACAACATTCCATTGGAACTACTGTCGGCCTCGGGAGAGCCAGTCCTGACAAAACTCTACCATCTGGTGAGCAAGATGTATGAGACAGGTGAAATACCCTAAGAGTACAAGAAGAATATAATAATTCCAATCCCAAAGAAAGCAGGTGTTGACAGATGTGAAAATTACCAAACTATCAGTTTAATAAGTCACTGCTGGAAAATACTAACGCGAATTCTTTACAGACGAATGGAAAAACTGGTAGAAGCCTACCTCGGGGAAGATCAGTTTGGATTCCGCAGAAATGTTGGAACACGTGAGGCAATACTGACCCTACGACTTATCTTAGAAAATAGATTAAGGAAAGTCTAACCTACGTTTCTAGCATTTGTAGACTTAGAGAAAGCTTTGGACAATGTTGACTGGAATAGTCTCTTTCAAATTCTAAAGATGGCAGGGGTAAAATACAGGGAGCGAAAGGCTATTTACAATTTGTACAGAAACCAGATGGCAGTTATAAGAGTCGAGGGGCATGAAAGGGAAGCAGCGGGTGGGAAGGGAGTGAGAGAGGGTTGTAGCCTGTCCCCGATGTTATTCAATCTATATATTGAGCAAGCAGTAAAGGAAACAAAACAAAAATTCGGCGTAGGTATTAAAATCCATGGAGAAGAAATAAAAATGTTGAGGTCCCCGATGACATTGTAATTCTGTCAGAGACAGCAAAGGATTTGGAAGAGCAGTTGAACGGAATGGACAGTGTCTTGAAAGGAGGGTATAAGATGAACATCAACAAAAGCAAAACGAGGATAATGGAATGTAGTCGAATTAAGTCGGGTGATGCTGAAGGAATTAGATTAGGAAATGAGACACTTAAAGTTGTAAAGGAATTTTGCTATTTGGGGAGCAAAATAACTGATGATGGTCGAAGTAGAGAGGATATAAAATGTCGACTGGCAATGGCAAGGAAAGCGTTTCTGAAGAAGAGAAATTTGTTAACATCGAGTATAGATTTAAGTGTCAGGAAGTCGTTTCTGAAAGTATTTGTATGGAGTGTAGCAATGTATGGAAGTGAAACATGGACGATAAATAGTTTGGACAAGAAGAGAATAGAAGCTTTTGAAATGTGGTGCTACAGAAGAATGCTTAAGATTAGTTGTAGATCACATAACTAATGAGGAGGTATTGAATAGAATTGGGGAGAAGAGAAGTTTGTGGCACAACTTGACAAGAAGAAGGGACCGCTTGGTAGGACATGTTCTGAGGCATCAAGGGATCACAAATTCAGCAGTGGAGGGCAGCGTGGTGGGTAAAAATCGTAGAGGGAGACCAAGAGATGAATACACTAAGCAGATTCAGAAGAATGTAGGTTGCAGTAAGTACTGGGAGATGAAGAAGCTTGGACAAGATAGAGTAGCATGGAGAGCCGCATCAAACCAGTCTCATCACTGAAGACAACAACAACAACAACAACATGTACTTCGGAAATACTTCTAATTTACAGGTATGAGAGAGAGTTCTAACATTCTGAGGTTGGACAAGAAAAAAAGAAAACACCAAAAAGTATCACATTACTATGCCTAATACGGTGTAGGAAACGGTTGGGATAGACAATAGCTTCTAGTCGTCTCGGAATTCGTGTTCCGTATGATTTTCAATCTAGTCTTGTACCATTAATCCTCCAAAATAATGGCAAGTTGCGATAACGGTGATGGAGCTGGACTGCGATCACGCACACTTCTAGAGTGAAATTTTCGCTCTACAACGGAGTGTGTGCTGCTATCAACTTTCCTGGCAGATTAAAACTGTGTGCCGCACCGAGACTCGAACTCGGAACCTTTGCCTTTCGCGAGCAAGTTTTCCCCTTTTTTTCATTTTGTTTGGTACTGTTCGTTATTTTTGGTCTGGGCGGACGTCACATAACATCCGTTCAAGTTGAGCATTGATTCCTTTACTCATTTTTTTATTACAAAGCGCAAGCAGCTCTCTGACCGATCTCACTGAGCTACCATACCGGTGCCGACTGAGCTACCCAAGCACGATCCACGATCATTCCTCACAGCTAGGAGACAAATACTGGCAAAATTAAAGGTATGCTTGTGTAGCTCAGGCGGTGGAGTCGGCTTTGGGCGATGGAGCGGTGCGCCGGCCGCTCTGTGTCGCGTTTCCGGGAGTGCTGTTGAGTACCGCGCCACCGCGGTAGTGTTTAGTGTCATAGATACTTTCCTGACATGCGATGGCTCTCTCGTATCGGAAAGCCACGATCAAGCTGCACTTCGACACTACGTACTCTAGACCCAAGGCCCACGAAGTAGAGAGATTTTTACATGACGTGATACATGTTGACCCGAACGAGCTGCTAGGTATCCAGTTATCTACTGTCTCCATCGTTGTGCAGGGTGGCGCAGGGAAACGGAAAGATGTGCTCCCATTCGGCGTTCACACTCTAACAGCCTGTTATGAACACTCTGGAATGCGCGGTGTAGCAAATCTTGGGGAGTGGCAGTGATTTCGTTTTCAGTGTTCTCCTTCAGTTCATGGATTGTTGCAGGACGTGTACGGTACACCTTGCCTTTAAGATATTCCCACAGGAAGAAGTCGCACACACTAAGATCAGGGGATCTCGCAGGCAATGCAATGTCACCGTTACGCGAAATAATGCGTCTTCCAAACAATTGACGAACTGCTGCCATCGATTGTCGAGCAGTGTGTGACGTGGCTCCGTCCCGCTGAAACCACGTGTTTTCGACGTTAAGATTAAGCTCGTACAGTCTCGGTGTAAAGAATGTTTGAAGTATTTCAACATATCGAGCGGATGTTACTGTCACTGCACTACCATCCTCACGTTCAAAAAAATGAGGGCCGATAACACCATGACATGATACAGCACACCATGTTGTGACCTTGGCGCTGTGTAGTGGTCGCTGGTGAAACTCGCAAGGATTGTCCTGTGCCCAATAACGAAAATTCTGTTTGTTCACGAATCCGTTCAGGTGGAAAATGGCTGCGTCTGATAGCCATAAGTTACCAAGGAAATTCGCGTCCTCGTTGATTTTAGCCAATATCTGGCTTCTAAACTCCATACGTGACGCTGGGTCTCGTTCATGTAAGTGTTGCACAATCTGCAACTTATAGTGATGGAAGTCTAATTCGTGCAGTATTCTTTGCATGCTTCGTCGCTTAATCCCTAGCGAAGATGCATGCTGTCGAACGGAGCGGCGAGGACTTCTCTCGATTGCAGCTCAAGCAGCTGCAATGTTCTCTGGGGTACGTACCGTTGGAATGCCACCTGGAGGTTTCTTTTTCAAGGCAGATCCTGTTTCTTCAAAATTACGCACCCACGTTGTAATCGCATGTGCAGATGGGACACGTCCATGACGTCCAAACTGGTAATGCTGTCGAAATGTTCTCTGCGCGGCAGTCGCATTATCACCATTTTTGTAAAACGCTCTCACAGCTACTGCACGTTCCGCACCAGTCCATTTCTCCATGATTACTAAATGGCAATGCGTTCACATAAATTGTGCAAAGTTTCGAACATCTGCCGGTGCTACAGTGCTGCCAACTGTAACGTTCAAAATTTCCCGTTCCCCTGCGCCACCCTGTGTATCTCAAGTTCACTGACAATGAGGCCTGTGACAAACTTCTCAGACGCTCGGCGGCAGGTTATCGGTTCTGCCACTCTGACGGAAACTGGGGTATGGTGAAGCTCGAACGTGCTGGCTTGGGAATACAAAATGTGCGCTTGTTTCAGCTACACTCCTGGAAATTGAAATAAGAACACCGTGAATTCATTGTCCCAGGAAGGGGAAACTTTATTGACACATTCCTGGGGTCAGATACATCACATGATCACACTGAAAGAACCACAGGCACATAGACACAGGCAACAGAGCATGCACAATGTCGGCACTAGTACAGTGTAAATCCACCTTTCGCAGCAATGCAGGCTGCTATTCTCCCATGGAGACGATCGTAGAGATGCTGGATGTAGTCCTGTGGAACGGCTTGCCATGCCATTTCCACCTGGCGCCTCAGTTGGACCAGCGTTCGTGCTGGACGTGCAGACCGCGTGAGACGACGCTTCATCCAGTCCCAAACATGCTCAATGGGGGACAGATCCGGAGATCTTGCTGGCCAGGGTAGTTGACTTACACCTTCTAGAGCACGTTGGGTGGCACGGGATACATGCGGACGTGCATTGTCCTGTTGGAACAGCAAGTTCCCTTGCCGGTCTAGGAATAGTAGAACGATGGGTTCGATGACGGTTTGGATGTACCGTGCACTATTCAGTGTCCCCTCGACGATCACCAGTGGTGTACGGCCAGTGTAGGAGATCGCTCCCCACACCATGATGCCGGGTGTTGGCCCTGTGTGCCTCGGTCGTATGCAGTCCTGATTGTGGCGCTCACCTGCACGGCGCCAAACACGCATACGACCATCATTGGCACCAAGGCAGAAGCGACTCTCATCGCTGAAGACGACACGTCTCCATTCGTCCCTCCATTCACGCCTGTCGCGACACCACTGGAGGCGGGCTGCACGATGTTGGGGCGTGAGCGGAAGACGGCCTAACGGTGTGCGGGACCGTAGCCCAGCTTCATGGAGACGGTTGCGAATGGTCCTTGCCGATACCCCAGGAGCAACAGTGTCCCTAATTTGCTGGGAAGTGGCGGTGCGGTCCCCCACGGCACTGCGTAGGATCCTACGGTCTTGGCGTGCATCCGTGCGTCGCTGCGGTCCGGTCCCAGGTCGACGGGCACGTGCACCTTCCGCCGACCACTGGCGACAACATCGATGTACTGTGGAGACCTCACGCCCCACGTGTTGAGCAATTCGGCGGTACGTCCACCCGGCCTCCCGCATGCCCACTATACGCCCTCGCTCAAAGTCCGTCAACTGCACATACGGTTCACGTCCACGCTGTCGCGGCATGCTACCAGTGTTAAAGACTGCGATGGAGCTCCGTATGCCACGGCAAACTGGCTGACACTGACGGCGGCGGTGCACAAATGCTGCGCAGCTAGCGCCATTCGACGGCCAACACCGCGGTTCCCGGTGTGTCCGCTGTGCCGTGCGTGTGATCATTGCTTGTACAGCCCTCTCGCAGTGTCCGGAGCAAGTATGGTGGGTCTGACACACCGGTGTCAATGTGTTCTTTTTTCCATTTCCAGGAGTGTACTATTTGAAGTTCCAGCGGATTTGGTCACCCTTGCTCTTAGACTCTGTGGCACAGTCCTCGGTCATACGGCCGAGAAATGGAAGACCTTCGAAACTTGCCCTGTCCTTAACGGGGTGCGACAGGTCCGTATTGAATTGCACCGCCATATACCTTCGTATCTCACGATCGCTGGTTGCAGGGCGATAATTATTTATGACGGTCAGCCGAGGACCTGATCCGGATGTGGACAGGTAGGACACATGCGTACCGAATGCCTGCAACGCCGTCTCGTGCAGAAGCCCTCAGCCGATCAGATTCAACCGTCGATAGCGACCTCTATGCCGATTACGTATGTTGTGGCGGCGAGGCGGGAGACGCCAGCTGTCTATGACGACCCTTCTGTATTGGTGCAAGCCTTGGAGGCCTCTGCAATAGTTCCTCAGGAGCCCTCAGCGTCCTCCAGCGCCGATGCTTCTGTTGCTCTCTCGCCGAGCCCACTCGCACCGCTACAACGACAAGCCGACGGTGCGGTGTAAGTTGAAGAACAGCATGCAGCATTCTCCCACTGCCCTACACCGGAAACAGAGGCGCGACAGCGTAAACAGAAATCGCCAAAGCGCCATAAGAAACGGCGCATAACAACAGTCCGAGACGGCAACGAAGGATGATGAGGTGCGTCAGCCGATAAACCGATCCGACACCGGCGATACTTACGTAGCACACGGCCCGACGTCTTCTCGCGCTGCCGGTGAGTATGCGCACTGTGGTGATGCGGGAGGTCACCGAAGCCCCGACCCCGGGGATGCACCCACGACTACGTCTGCCTCTCGAGATCCAGTGGTATCGCCGTCCCAAGGAGACTGGGCGCAGGAAACGGAGATGCATGATGCGTTTCAGGATCCTGACGATACACCGATGCCGCTGGCAGCGTCTACTTTGGCGGCGACAGACGCCTTGGCTGGCATGACTCACACCTATCGCTTCCTATCTCTACGCCATAACGACGTCCCACACCACGACTACTGCCCACCTGTAATACCAAGGACATCCTCCGCGACTTGATGGAAGAGGCATACCACCTCGCCACGATCTATGTTAACGGCGTTACTTCTGCTGTCAAAACCCGTATGCTGCAAGATACGTTACGAACTGCGGATCTGGATGTTGTTTTCCTTCAAGAAGTCCGATCACGACTCTGTATCGATACGTACGGATATGACGCCTACACTATGCCTTCAGATGTTGGCGGCGGAGGTACGGCAATTCTACTGAGAGAAGGGATTATGGCAACTGATGTCTTCTAATTACAGTCGGCCCGGGGAGTCGCATTCAGGATTGGTATAGTTCGTTTGGTGAATCTGTGTGCTCCTTCCGGCAGCGACAGAAGGAGAGAACGCCGGACCTTTCTTGCCGAAAACATAGCTCCGCTGTTCCAGGGCAGTGCGAGCACTTGGTAGTAGACGGAGATTTCAATTGTGTGCTCAGAACATCCGACCAGGTGCCGCACTATACCACCTGCTCAGCACTTCAGGCACTTGTCAAGGACTTGGCTTTGTTGGACTCTTGGGTCACACAACACGGCGACCGAAAGGCATACACAAACTTTGCTAGTCATTCCGCGAGCCGTTTAGATCGAGTCTACGTAACATGCAGCCTGCGGTCGGCAGTTATCGACGCTGAGGCGTGGCCGGCAGCGTTCACGGATCACCTGGCAAATGTGTGTACTCTCACCCTCCCCCGCCAACGCGTCCGACGGAGCAGATGTCCGTGGCGCCTCAATGTGGCCGTTCGTGATGAGGTAAACTGCAGACGCGAAGTTGAGTCCACATGGAGCAAATGCCACCGGCGAATACCCGCCTACGGTTCTGTACTTCATTGGTGGTTACGGTGTGTCAAACGCGCCTTGTGCCGAACAATAACCAGCTATGAACGAGATAGGGCGCGCTGGTATACTGCGACCGCTGATTTCTACTACACTGCCCTCCGCGAATCGAATGTGCAACCGCCGTCGCCGGAACGACAATCGGCAGAACACCACGTCAAGGCACAGTTGCTACGTACCACCGCCGCACGTCTCGCGGGTGTGCGGGTGCGAGCGATGTTAGTGGGGAACGACCTTCCCTCCACCATATCATCAAGCTAGAAGAAGACGCAAGAGGCAGCTCATTACGAAGGTCGAGACGGAGGATGGACGACGAGTTGACACGCAATTGGACATCGTCCGAGCGTTCACATAGTCATATACACTTCTCTACGAGCGAGAGTACAGCATGGATATAGGAGTCAGAGAAGTCCTATCTGACCTATCCGTCTCTCGGAACCGAAAAGATGCACAAGATGATGCTACGCTCTTGTCAGAGGTGACAATGGAAAAACTACGAAAGGCTATGTTGCGCGGTGCTCGCAACAAAACGCCGACTCCCTCTTGAATTTTACAAATGGTTTTTTGATCTCATGGCCTCAATATGGGTCAGGATGTACAGAGAACTCCTAAACCCCGTTTTCCAGGTACGATCTGAGTTGACTGAGGGTCTCTCGAGTCGATTGACCAAACCCGGAGGACGCTGTCACCCACTTGATTTTCGCCCGTTGACAATGCTAAACATCGGGTTCAAGCTGTTGACACGCATCCTCAGTGAGAGGCTCAAATCTACGGTAATGGCGGCCATTCACACTGACCAAACCCGCATCGGAGGCGACACTAATGTGTTTACGACTTTAAGCACCTGTAGAGACGTGGTGGCGCTCATTCAAACTAGCCGCCTCCACGGCGCTCTTGTTGCGGCGGATTTTAACCATGCTTTCGATCGCCGTGACATGTTTTCCTGCGTGCATTTATGGAACACATCGGTATCCCGCTCAAGACGACATCTGTTGTGCTTCGTTTGGTCCATGGGGCGGTCACGAGGATTATGGTAAACGGCTATCGGTCCGCTCCCGTCCATGTCAACACGTCCGTCAGACAGGGTTGTCCTCATTCTCCCATGTTATTCGCCACTGCTCTCGAACCAGCTCCTCATGGACTGTCGAGACGCTTGGAAAGACCTAGCCTCCGCTCCGTGACCTTTCAATGTGGTGCATACACCGATAATGTGATGTTCTTAGCACGGACTGGTGATGAAATACAAACGGCGCTTTCCTGGCTCCAACAGTATGGGACGGTGGCAGGCAAAGTGATAAACCTCCGGAAATCACGCTACATGGAGGTGGGACTAGGCATGCCTACAGAACTGGGTGTACCCCTGACAAAGGTCCCAATGCTCAAATGTTTAGGGTTAAATCTCCATCGACAAATAAAACGCATGGCGGCCTTTACGTATCGTAAGGTCTTACGACGGCTTCGCATAGAGACTCATCTCAAGAAATTCAGATCGTTGGACATTTTTCAACGCGCTCCATACGTCAATGTGTACATGGCTTCTCACCTTAACCATTACACCCACGTATTACCGATGACCGACACGATGGCTTCCAGTATACAGGCAGTTTTTGGACACGTGGTGAACGCTGGTGCCGTTTTTAAGATCCGTTTTGTTACTCTTATCTTACCCTTCCACAAAGGAGGTGTTGGACTCACTCACGTCAAGCACAGAGCGTTGGCGCCGTACCTTCGCTCAATGCGGCGACTCTGGCTTTCACCAACAGACAGTCTTCCCGGACTCCTGATAGCGGAGGTGGCACTACACACACTGTGCCCACCGGTACCTGTTGGACATTTATCGCCCTCGCTATCACATGTTAGGGCGTTTTTCGTGGAGCACAGCTACATGTTGGGGGTTATACCGGAGACACGGAATCCGACAACCAAGACTTATTATAGTGTTCTCTAGCGCTGGAAACGGGCTAACGACGTTGTACGACGCCACCCCGCGGTCGACTGGACGCGGTATTGGCGAGCCATCCACGCGCCCTTCCTGTCAAATTTAGCGTGGTCGACGTGGTATGTGATCACCAAAGAGAAATTTCCGACCCGACGAAGACTACATGCCGTTCACCTAACTGATGACCCTATGTGCCCCCGTTGCGCAACTGTAGACACGGACGAACACAGACTTAACTGTGGCACCGCACGCGAGTGCTGGAAGCTGAGCCGCCAGATACTGGCTTTCCTTCTACGCCGCCCCTATGTTTCGATTCGGCCCCTGAACCTCTTTCATCCTGATGCTGCCTATTTCCCGATGACCCGGATGAATGCGTTCAGTTGGATATGAGGAATAGCGATACATTACATGTACCAGGACGGCAAAAAGGAAGTCCTCGATTTGTGGCAATACGTGATCGACGAGTTCCTGGTCTCAACGAACAGAACGGAATACCGGAACCCTTTTGCCAACTATTTGGGCTCGTCATTCATGGACCCACCGCTCAGCTGGGGTGTGCCGGCTGTAAGAAGAAATTGACTTGCAGACGTGATGTTTCCACGATTCCCCTATGGTAACAGAAACAGTCTCTGACTGTGTGCAGCGGTCCCGGAACCTCCGACGGTTGATGACTGGTGATGTCCATTGAAAAAAAAAAAAAGGTTCAAATGGCTCTGAGCACTATGGGACTTAACATCTGTGGCCATCAGTCCCCTAGAACTTAGAACTACTTACACCTAACTAACCTAAGGACATCACACACATCCATGCCCGAGGCAGGATTCGAATCCGCGACCGTAGCGGTCACGCGGTTCCAGACTGATGCGCCTAGAACCGCGCGGCCACACCTGCCGGCGATGTCCATTGCAATGACGACCGCCTGTTACTGGCCGCTCGCCTCGATAAGATGATCCCACCGGGCAAGTTGGCCCTTTCCTTTTACTTCACATTTTCTGCATCTTCTCACACTGCTCTCCAAACTGGACCTCAGAATCTCAATAATATGGAGATCTGATGACTATCGTGGGCGGCGAAGATGCGTCAAATCACCCCTTCGTGCTTAAAAACCAATCCTAGAAAATATGTGTTGTATGAGCAGAGGCCGTGTCATCGCCACTGAGAAACACACACTGTAACATGCGATGGAGCTAATAAGCCTAAATGATCACATAATCCTTTGCAGTAATACGACAACCTTGCAGAGTAACCGTGGGGCCCATGGATTACCTCGACTCTTTTTGCCATTAGTCTTCTGCTTGGTTTGATGCGGGCCTGCGACGAATTCCACTCCCGCGCTAACATCTTCATCTCAGAGTAGCATTTGCCAATTATTTGTCAGATGTATTCAAATCTCTGCCTTCCACTACAGATTTTAAACTCAATTGCACCCTCTAGTACGAAAGAGGTTATTCCTTGCTCTTGTAATACGTGTCCTATCATCCTGTCTCTTCTTCTTGTTGCTGTTTTCCATACATTCCATTCCTCTCCGATTCTGCGCAGAACCTCTTCATCGCTTGTCTTATCAGTCCACCTAATTTTCAACGTTGTGCTGTATCACCAAATCTGAAACGCATCGATTCTTTTCTGTTCCGGTTTTCCCACTATCCATGATTCACTATCACAGAATGCTCTGCTTCAGACGTAAATCCTCAGAAATTTCTTCCTCAAACGAAGGCCAGTGTTTGGTAGCAGTAGACTTCTCTTGGCCAGGAATGCTCTCATTGCCCATGCGAGTGTGCTTTTTATGTTCTCCTTGCTTCGTCCGTCATGGGTTATTTTCCTTTCAAGGTAGCAGGACTCCTTAATTTCGTGATCACCAATTTTGATATTAAATTCATCGCTAATGTCATAATTTTTGCTACATTATATTCCCCATGCCTCTTTCCGGTTTACTCTCAATCTCTATTGGCTCAAATGACTCTGAGCACTATGGGACTTAACTTCTGAGGTCGTCAGTCCCCTAGAACTTAGAACTACTTAAACCTAACTAACCTAACGACATCACAGTCATCCATGCCCGAGGCAGGATTCGAACCTGCGACCGTAGCGGTCGCGCGGTTCCAGACTGTAGCGCCTACATCCATTCGGCCACCCCGGCCGGCCAATCTCAATTCAGTATTCGTTAGACTGTTTATTCCATTCGACAGATCCTGTAATTCTTCTTCATATTCACTGGAGAGAGAAGTGCCATCAGGGAATCTTACCACTGATATCCTTTAGCACTGAATAGTAATCGCACTATTGAACCTTCCTTTTATTTCCGTTATTGCTTCTTAGATGCATAAATTGAACAATAGGCGCGAAACACTGCATTCCTATCGTACATCCTTTTAATGCGAGCATTTTGATCATGTTCTTCCAGTCTTACTGTTCCGTCTTGAGTCCTCAACATCGGTCTGTGCACAATAGTGCACGGTAACAATGTGTTCCAAAATGCAGCGCGCGAAATTTGATTTTTCGGGGGTCATATCTCGGGTCCTACAGCCCTTAGCCTAGCGGCCATTTGTATAGCTATCTGAAGAATGGCATACTGTAACTATCCTACATTACTGGGTCGAACTATAAACATTACACAATTCCTCCATATCGGGGTAATTGAGGAAATCGGTTGTTTCTGTACCATTAGGTGTGGTCTAGAGTGGACCATAGGCGGCTAATAGAAGCACGATCTATTCCAGAGCGGTACCTGAGAAAGCCCCAAAAAACAATAATTTTGATTGCGGGAATGGTCACTTCCATAATTTCTATTCATCGCAAATCGTCAGAATTTTTACCATACGTTGTTAAGCGCAGTTATGTGTTGTTTATACGTGACGAAGTATATAAATGTGTCGAAGTATGCTGGCCGCTGTGACCGAGCGATTCTAGGCGCTTCAGACCGGAACCGCACTGCTGCTGCGGTCGCAGGTTCGTATGCTGCCTCGGGCATGGATGTGTGAGACGTCCTTGGGTTATTTAGGTTTCAGTATTTGTAAGTCTAGGGGACTGATGACCTCAGATGTTAAGTCCCATAGTGCTTAGAGCCATTTTTTTTTTGTCAAAACATAAGCTGTCAACGCTTAATTTACATTTAATATCAGCAACACAGCCTGATGTAGCAGGGAAAGAATGGAATATTTTAACACTGAACATTCTATGTCCTATTACCCACTCTTCCTTTGTAGTTAAGCATTTATACTCAGCACCTCCTCCTCGCTGCCACTACCTACATACGTCTCTCTCCCGCTGTCTTATTTTTCTCCTTTGACTTACAGTACATCCCACTGCCACTGTATGTTCTCTCACTATCACTGCCTCCTTTTATCTTTCTGTCTCACTGTCTCTGTCTTCCCATACCTCGGCAGCTTATGTTATCCCCTGTATCCACGTGTTTAAAATTTCGGTCCAAAATGTGCGGTTTTCTGTACCTACTTGTTAAAGTTCGCCGGTTTGGCAGAGTCCAGTGCCCCTAAGTCTATGCATGACCTCAACTCATCTATGTATTTCATTCCCGCTGTCTCCTATTTCCTTTGCTTTTGTTGCTTCTATCTCCATCTGTCTCTCTTTCCCTTTTATTGCCACTGTCTCTGAATGACCATGAATATCTCCTCTCTCTTTGACTCCCATTGCTGTTGTCTTCATCCAGTTCTCTTTCTCTTTCGTTGCTAATTACTTTCTCCCACCATCACTGTCTCTCTACTACTTACTCTCTTTCAGCACAAAAAATCTCGAAAATGTTCACATTCTGTAACTGTTGATAAGGAATGCGGAACGAAGACTGAGGCTGCTGCTTCCCCACTTTTCTGCCAGTCTTTTAAAGACGAAGGAATCTGCCTGTTCTGTTCTCCAACGTAAGTACTTTTTCGCTGTTATTATATGTTACCCGTCTTTTCCTATAGCTGACTCCTATTCTTCTCAAAATTTCGGACATCTTGAACTACTATACATTGTCGAATACTTCCTCTAGGTCGACGAAACTTACGAGCATGTGTTGATTTTTCTATAACCGAGCTTCCGTTATCAAGCAAACAGAGAACTGACTCTTTCGTGCCCTTGCCTTTCCTAAATTAGCTTAGGAAACGGAGGAGACAGTGGAAATGAAAAATACAGACAAGTGGAGGCCATACACAGGACCTGCGAACTTGAACACGTAGCTGCAGAGGAGGGCGCATATTGGGCCGAAATCTGAAATACGTGGGTATAGGAGAAAAATAAGTTGGACCACCAGAATTTTTTCACTGCTGAGGTATTGTGGAGTCAGAAACAGTGATCGTCATAACCGATCCTCAGTTTTGTTTTCCATTCTTCTGTAAGTTATCCTTGTCAGCAACTAGGATGCATGAGATGTTAAGCTGATAGTTCGATTGTATTCACACTTTTCTGCCGTTGCTATCTTCGGAACTGTCTGAATGATATTTTTCCAAAGTCTGCTGTCACGTCGCTAGTCTCATAAATTCTACACACCAACTTGAATTGTTGTCTGGTTGCCACTTCCCCAATAATTTTAGAGATACCTATACAATGTTATCTCTTCCTTCAACGTTATTTGATCTCAAATCTTCCACAGCTCATTTAAATTCTGACTCTAATACTGGATCCCCATATTTCATCCATATCGACCCCAGTTTCATCCTCTATACGTGATCAGACAAGTCCTCCTCCTCACACAGGCCTTCAATGCACTCTTTCCATTTACCCACTCTCTCTTTTCTGCTTTTGACAGTGGAATGTGCGTTGCACACTTAATGTTACCAAAGTTGCTTTTAATTTTACCGTTGGTTTCTTTGACTTTTCTATCTGCGATCATTTCTTTTTCGATTTCTTAACAGCTTTTCAGCAGCTATTTCGCCTTGCCTGCCTTGAAGTTGTTATTTATTTCATCCCTAATTGATTTATCTTGCTATATTCCCATCTTTTTGTACTTCGTTTTCTCGTCGATCAGATGAATTATTTCATCTGTTACCAACATCTGTGATTGCCCTTTTCAGTGATGTCAGCTTCAATTCATTTGAGCTGCCTAATCCGGTGTTCCTTGTCACGGTATCCCCATCCGTAGCGGTTTTGAAATGTACCTTGTCATTCCTCAGTACTTCAGTATCCACTTCCTTCCACCTCGATTGTTTCTAACGTTTCTCTTAAACTTCAATTTATTCTTCATCATTTCGAAGTTTATCATTTCTATAGCCAAGCCTATATTCTTCCGTAATCCATTCTTCTATTCCTTCCCCTACAACCGCGATCCAGTCTCTCATGCCAATTACTTTTTCATCTCCCCTTGCTTACCGAGTTACCCTTTCAATATACTCATTTACTTTATCTTTTACTCTACTTGCGACATCGGCATGTATACCTGGACTATCGTTGTCGGCGTTGCTTTGCTGTCGAATCTGATCAGAACAACCCTATCACTGAAATGTTGACATTAGCTCATTCTCTGTCCTACTTTCCTATTCCTAACAAATCCTACTCCCGCGATACCGTTTTTTTCTGCTTTTGATGTTGGCCTATATTCCCTGAGCAGAAGCCCTGATCTTCTTTCCATTTTGACCAACACAGCATCTACTGAACATCTGCACTTTCTTTTTCAGGTTTTCTAGCTTTCTTACTACGTCAAACTATTGGCATTCCATGCCCCGATTCCTAGGATATCATCTCGTTATCGGCTATTCCACCTTTCTCTCATGAACACTTTTCCCTCAGCATTCCCCTTCCAGAGACCCGAAGGGAGGCTCATACGGAATCTTTTGCTATAATGATAAGAGATCATCTCATCGACATCTACATGGATACTCTGTAAATCACACTTAAGTGCCTTGCAGAGGATTCGTCGAACCACATCCACAACAATTCTCTATTATTCCAAGCTTGTACAGTGCACGGGGGAAAAATGGACACCTCTATCCTCCCGCACGATCTCTGATTTCCTTTATTTTGTTACGATGATCGTTCCTCTCTAAGTAGGTCGGCATCAAGAAAATATTTTCGCATTCGGAGGAGAAAGCTGATGATGAGTGAAATTTCGTGAGAAGGTCCCACGGCAAAGAGAAATCCCTTTGTTATGATGATGCCCACCCCAAATCCTGTATCATGTCTGTGACACTCTCTTCCCTATTTCACGATAATAAACAACTTTCTGACTTTCTCGAAGTACTCTCATTAATCCCATCTGGCAAGGATCGCTGACCGCGCAGCAGTAGTCCAAAAGAGGATGGACAAGTGCAGTGTAGGCAGTGTCTTTAGAAGAACTAACGAATTTTCTAAGTGTTCTGCCAATAAATCGCAGTCTTTTGTTCGCCTTTCCCACAACATTTGCTGTGTGTTCTTTCCAGTTGAAGCTGTTCGTAATTGTAATTCCTAGGTATTTAGCTGAATCTACGGCCTTTTGACCTGATTGATTTATCGTGTAACCGAAGTTTAACGGATTACTTTTAGCACTCATTTGGATGACCTCACATTTTTTATTATTTGGGGTCAATTGCCAATTTTCGCACCATATGGTTTCTAAACCGTTTTGAAATTTGTTTTGATATTCTGATGACTTTACTAGAGAATAAACGACAGCATCATCTCCAAACGACCCTAAGACGGTTGCTCATATTGTCTTCTATATAGTTTATGCAGATAACGAACAGCAGAGTGCTTATAACACTACCTTGGGGAACGCCAGAAATTACTTGTTTTACTCGATGACTTGCCTTCAGTTACTATGAACTGTGACCTCTCTGACACGAAATGACTGTGAAAAGTCTTCTGGAGGTCTAGAAATACGGAACTCATTTAAAATCCCTTGTCAATACTACTCAGTACTTAGTGTGAGTAAAGTGCAAGTTGTGTTTCACAAGAACAGTGTTTCCTAAATCCGTGTTGACTGTGCGTCAATAGAGCGATCTCTTCTAGGTAGTTCATAATATTCGAATATGTTTTACAATATGCTGCTGCATATCGGCGTTAATGACATGGGCGCAAAATTTAGTGGACTACTATTATTGCCTTTCTTGAATGCTGGTGTGACCTGTGCAACTTTCCACTTTTTGGGCACGGATCTTTTCTCGAGCAAGTGGTTGTATATGATTCTTAAGTATAGAGCATATTCTGAAAGGAACTTAATTGTTATAGCATCTAGACCGGAAAAAATGCTTTTATTAAGTGAAGTTGCTTCACTACTCTGAGAATTATCTATTTATAAGTCACTCATGTTGGCAGCTATTCTTGACCCGAATTCTGGAATATTTACTTCGTCTTCCTTGGTGAACAAATTTCGGAAGCCTGTGTTTAGCGTCTCTGCTTCAGCAGCACTGTCGTCAATAGTATTTCCATCGCTATCGCGCAGGGAAGGCATTGACTGTGTCTTGCCGCTGGCATAATCTTCATACGACCAGAATCTCTTTGGCTTTTGTGTCAGGTTGACAAAGTTTCCTTGTGGAAACTATTATAAGCGTCTCATATTGAAGTACGCATTAAATTTCGAGCTTCTGCAAAAGATCGCCAATCTTGGAGATTTTGCGTTCGTTTGAATTTGACATGTTTGTTTCGTTGTTTCTGCGACAGTGTTCTGACCTGTTTTGTGTGCCAAGGGAGATCAGCTCCGTCGTTCGTTAATTTATTGTGTGTAAATCTCTCAAGTGCTGTCGATACTCCTTTTTTGAATTCAAGCCACATCTCGTCTAAGCCTACACTGTTAATTCAGAAGGAGTGGAAATTTTCTCTCAGGAAGGCGTGAAGCGAATTTTTATCAAATTTTTTGAATAGGTATATTTTTCGTTTAGTATTGGTGGATTTGGAAGTTACGGTATTAAATCTCGCTACGAGAACCCTGTATTTACTAATCATTGTCTGAGGTGTGGGGTTGATCAGGTATTCTGTTATTCTGCCCAACGGATTAATCTGAGATGTACCCTTTACCCTGTGGCTCCTGTAAGATGCAATTTCCACCCCCACACTACTACAGAAGTCAGACACACGCTCCTAACGTTCTAAAGAGAAATGCCTGAAAAACATTCAGCAATAAATATCTTCTGGAGTCGTCCGCTGTAAGGAAATGACACAAAAATTCACAAAATTTCTTACATAACTAGTGGGATACTTTGGTACTGGAGTAGTGCTAGTTAGTGTAAGAAAAACATGAAACTAACGAAAGTTATTATTTATTTTGCAAAAATTCTGAGAAATCACAATGGCACTTTTAGTTATGAACTGAAGAAGTTATATCCTGGTTCTTTTCGGAATGTGAAGTTACCTCTCAAGGATAGGATTCGCTAATGAAATTTCTATGCAAAGTTTAAGATGGTTGTTGAGTTGGCAGAATGGCTGAGAGGCGCACCTACTCAACTTGAATAATTATCCTTTAGAATGTTGCTAGGTATGCTCGAGGCTGTCACGTGTGAAATGCAGTGGAGTGTACTGTTGACGAGGAAATATGGGGCTCGCAATAGCTGTAGTGCACAATACCGTAAGCTGCGACGACTGCTGTCTGCGCCGCTCGCTACTGACAAATAAGATAACTCTCATTCTCTCTGGATTAACCTTCGCCAATCAAACTCTCCGTATGCCTTGATGAAGTCAAGGATTCCTATTCGCTCCTAGTCTAACTATTGGCGTGGTACACCGGTCAGATAACCAGTCCACCACGAAGCCACTCAAAATTCGCTCACAGGCGTTTCACTATAATTCTGTCCATTCACACCGCACAATAAGTGTGTCGGCCAACACAGTGAACAACGCTTAATCACAAGGACTCAATATAGAGTCGCCCTTCGATTCGCTCTCGACAGAGGTGCTCTCCCAGTGAGGTACTGAGGAGAGACTTGTTCCTCGCTCCAAGAGTGACAACGGAACGGCGCCTCTCCATGCCAGACATGAAGGGGTATATCTTTCGGTCTCTTCCATTATTCCTTGAGCTCAAGGCGTCAAAAATATCGTCTGCCAATCAGCATTGCTCTTCTAAAACGGGAGAATGACGTTTCGTTCGAGGCGACCAATCCGGAAACCTGTAGCATTGGCGTTTGCTGTTTCCCTGTGAAAATCTCTTGAAACTGCGTGCTATGTGTAAAGAATGCATAGGCTGGCCGCTCCCACACAATGTAGTGGAATTTGCTTTTAAGCTGAACACGGGGTTGTTCCCCCCTTTCACTCAGGTCCAAGCTGTCCGCTACACAGGCGGTCACTGGCCAACGTAGGCTGGGTCATCCTCTCAAGGGACCGGCGTCCCGTTGTGCGTTTTCTCTCCTGAACTAAAAGCTCCTGTGACGCTCGTGTCTGGAATGTATGTGTGTACACGAGGCTCAAGTATTTCAACCACGGTGTGCTTACTTGTTAAATGCATGTCGTTTACATGAATTCATAAAACATTGACTTTATCTTATCGAGTTTGGGTTAGAATGAAGCGTCTTGATGTGCGGAATATGATTGTGAGGGCGGAATATGTAAGCAATGAAGGTCAGGAGACCATGACGTCTTACAATTGTACTGACTCAAGATTATTTATTGCTAAGAGATGAAGTGTGTTTTCTCAACCGTTTGTTATTCAAGTGGGCTCATAAACTAACTGCTCGAAATAATTTTCGGAGAATGCCTTTAGCACAATTTTGGATAATTTTTTATTTAAAGGTGTATTTTAGCCTATATGTCAATGGTAAATGAAGTCACCATCAGCTATAATTGTACGAGTCGGGTATATGTTTGAAATTAAGCCCAAGTTTTCTTAGAACCTCTGAACATTGATATCACCTTAGTTGGTATGTCAATAAAAGGATCCTATTAATATTTTATTTCGGTTGCCAGTAATAACCTCCACACATACTAATGCACAGGCACTGTCTGGTTCAATGTCACTACAAGATAAAATACTTCTAACACTAACAAGTCACTTTTTTAATTACAGACTATATGACAATTAGATAAACAACTATATGGCTAGCCAAGTCAACAGTGAACACCCCCCATGTTTCAGTCTTGGGATGTGAACTCGGTCAGAAGCTGGAAACAGTGTAAAACAAGATTGATCCGACCGAATGACTCTCTTCAGTTGCTGCATAGTCAGGTTTTACAGCTCCGGCACCACGTCCTCGTATTACGTGGATTTGCGTCACTGTTGAATGGTTTCCAAATTCCAGCTCGCCCTGAAATTCCATGCTTGTGGAGCTCCCTTCGTGTTGTTTTGGTACCGACAGGTTTCGCGAGTGCTACATTCAGTTCTGTTGCAACGTTGGCAGCTGTCGATTTGTATTTCGTCCCAGTCATCTTCAACAACCGGCCATCGCTATCAACCAGACACACCAGAATTTTGCAGCTATCGTCTTCTTACATTTCGTCATGGACCTCTTCAATGACTGTCCGTCACAACGTGCTCGCGGGGTCCCTACATGTTATAAGCAGGTGTACTTTATCTCTTCAGTGTAGAATGCTATAGTGTGATCTGTGGCCTTTCATTGTCTATATATGTTGATGCACTTCATGTACTGTTTCTTCTTTAAATTTGTTCTGTCTAGCGTTACGTTTTCCCCTGGTCTCCACATGTGATTTATCTATAGTGGCCATGTCTTTTGAGAGTAATTATACGCCTCTAGGTGACGCCTTGCAATACCAAGAATGCTGGTTGGCATATCTGAGAAACTTTAATACACACCTTACAGATGGAGGAAAAATCGTAACATGCAGCTTCATCTGGACTTTTCTTTGGTTCTCTTCGCATCACAGGATTTTCACGGGTAATATCAGTTAGGTGGATTTTATGTGTTATAGGAAGCCATTTAATTGAATTCCTTCATCAATCTATTCCTATCCATAAAGGGAACATTGTAAAAACATTTCGATCGTAAGCACTTCCAATAGTGACCTGTAAGGTGACTCATTGCCCGCAATCTTTTTGAAGAATCAGAAATACGCCTCAAGACTTTTCTTTTTCCTGTACTTGTACTCTGCACAGGGATGGGATGTTCGTTTTCATTCTCCAACATCTCCGATGCCTTCAATTCACTTAAGACAGTAACACATGAATTTATCTGCTCAAATTACCTAGAAAAATTCCTTTTCCAACCTACTTTGGATGCCTAATGTGGCGCTATTTTATATCAGACTCTGCTTCATTAGTAAATAATGTAACAGTTCGAGCTTAATACGAGTGGACGATTTCGCGGCGATACAGGTATCTGCTGATAAAATTTTCTCGAACTTCTAATCGCGTCAAGTGCCTTAAAATCCACGAGTTTCCGGCTGGCTTTTTTTCGCCCATTTTCAAGCGATGTCTTTTTTGTTGTTACCGTCCTTATCGGGCCTTACTGCTTTCAGTGCCGTCACTGGTGCTCACACCTAGGGCATATAAGGTAATGTTTTCTTTGCACAGCCGCCGCGCCCGCTTCAATCTTCCTATGGCCGGGTCCCAGGCCGCAGGGCGCCGTCTTTATTGAGGGATTTCTCACGAATTTTTGATGACACCCTCAATAAAGACGGTGGCCTGCAGCTGCGAACGGCTTGGGACCCGGCCATTGGAAGGCTGTAGCGGACATACGGCGGAAACATTACCTTATATGGCGTTGGAGCAAGCACCAGTGGCATCACAGTGAGCAG
The DNA here is from genome assembly GCF_021461385.2 of Schistocerca piceifrons. NCBI lineage: Eukaryota > Metazoa > Arthropoda > Insecta > Orthoptera > Acrididae > Schistocerca > Schistocerca piceifrons. Next base: position 653,337,141 of record NC_060138.1, on the reverse strand, counting down.
GCGGTTCTATGAGGTGCAACCATTCAAAATGTATATTACCTGCTTCTGGGCAAAACTAAGTTCGATATACTTTCGTGAGGTATTTTATGTGCTCTACATGTTCCGCATTCAGATTACATATATCTGTTTATTATTACACTGAAGTAGTATCTTGGAAATGAGCAGGTAAATCAAATTGTATATTTCCACATAGTTGAACTAATCAGAACGCATAACGTCCACCATTAACATTTCATTACGATTTTCATTCGTCTAATATGGCAATACTATCAAGTTTAATTTGTGTCAATGGTTGAAATATTTCAAAGCATTATTCGGCACTTTCGCCTTCTGCCATTGTATGACATTGTTTTAAGAAATCATTATTGTTAGCAATGTTTAGCAGCAGTATCCTGTTGGGCTTCTGAATTTAGTAAAAGAAAGTGTGATTGTTGGGGAGAAGGTAAAGATTGTGGGGCAAGAAAAACAATGAGAAATAAATAAAAAAGAGAAATGGAAACTAGAATTTGTGTTTATAACGTTCAACAGGAAATTATGCCACGATAAACAACATTTTATTATGTTTCTTGTTATAGATATCGTGATAAAAATCCTCATTTACTGAATTTCGATCCCCTGATCAACATAGAGAGGGTCATATTAGTTGGTGCACTGCCCCAGTAAATGCTTTGTGTAGATCCAAAGGAAATCTGTTTGCCACACCAAATAAAAAATGAGAAGATAAAAAAAATACAATGTCTTCTGGATATAAGCAGCTCAAAGCATCGCCGCGTTCGCGGAGAAACAGGCCCTGTTTCTCTGTTGCTTAAACCTCTTAAGCAGCGCCGCATACACATCACCCCGTCCAGCTTTTTGTAACAAATTAGTTTTAGGTCAATTTTGTTCAAACGCAGTAACAGTTTTATCCTTTTTCTTCCAAATCGTTTGGATTGTGAAATTTACAAGGGCAAATTAACGATATGTGACAGCCTTTTCAGAACTATTCTCCATTTCATGATTCACTTTCTCTTCCACTGTTAAAACTTTTCTTTTACTGGCCACGCTGTTGTAATATGCGTGTACTTTATAACAAATTGTTACGAAAATTAATATCAGGCGTACTGCTGACGAGCTCTGTCATTGTCACCAGTACTGAAGTAAGAATGCATTAGGGTAACAATGAGGCGAGGTGTCTACATTGCATCTGTTGTTGACCGAAGGGCAGGAAGAAGAATATGTCAAGTTGCAATATTACAACAACAGATTTTCTTCTATAGTGCACTGATTCTTGGCAAATATTGTTGCTAATCGAGGCTTAAAATGACGTTATATACGAGGTACACACGTACACGTTTTTCATACTAAGCAAGGATGAGAAGTACGTTCCTTATGAGAAAGATGGCCGTGCCTCAGAAATCACGACGTTATAGTCGAGTTGTCGTTGTAAGCGGTGTCGTTATGAGAAAAACTTTCAACTGTGTATGAAAACTTTAGCTCTGATTTTGGAGTACCTTAATGGTTAAAAAAAAAAATACAACTTTGCCACATTGTAGTACTTCCGTTCCTCAATAAGATGGCTGTATGGACTAAATTTTTATGGACCTTGACCACTTATACACGTGTACCCTTCATATAAACATCATATTCCTTATTACATACCGAGCGAGGTGGCGCAGTGGTTAGCACACTGGACTCGCATTCGGGAGGACGACGGTTCAATCCCGTCTCCGGCCATCCTGATTTAGGTTTTCCGTGATTTCCCTAAATCGTTTCAGGCAAATGCCGGGATGGTTCCTTTGAAAGGGCACGGCCGATTTCCTTCCCAATCCTTCCCTAACCCGAGCTTGCGCTCCGTCTCTCATGGCCTCGTTGTCGACGGGACGTTAAACACTAACCACCACCACTACCTTATTACACACAATTATGTTCAGGATTGTGTCTGACAAGTTCGTTGTGCTAAATTTAATCTCCTGCATAATGTATGAATGGATAAAGAAGAGCAGTCATTACATTATTATCGGATTATCACAAAGTTTGGTGTGGGCTTAAGTAGACTGGAAACCTGAAAAATGAGATTCAAAATTAAAATCAAGCAGGTTACTTCCAACTAACTGTTCCAGAGAGATCGGTGCACGAAACATTCTGTGAAATGAAGCAAATAGGCTACTGTTAATAATGGTCAATAATTAGTGTGAAAACCAAATGTGAAACTACACGCTATTAACTAAATCTTTATTAAAAGATATGTGAAGCACCTTCTTAAGAAGCCTGTACATGTTATAGAGGTTATGCAATCATTACTAAAAAATGAGCTATATACTTGTTGAATCGAAACATCCCTTTCACATGGTGTAGGCTATTGGAGCCTTACTTTACCCATAACACGGTCTGTTGCACTAACTAATATAGCAGGTATTAATTTAAATACTAATTAATACCATCAGCACTGCCTATTTATAGAACTGCAAATTCCTGGAACATAGTTTCAGAAATGTCTTTATCGTTTTTTGCTATTATTGGCCACATACTCATTAACAGTTCTTGGGTAAGATTTCAAAGCGAGGCGATGTGTAAGATACAATGACACTGACACACTCCCAGTCTAATAAAATGAACTCAGATCTGCATGGAGGTATACTTCTTTCCTCATTGCACACATTTAAAGGTTAACAAAGAAAATGTAGGTAAGATTTTGCAAATGTGAATATTAAACATGTTTGAATATGATTGGAAAGTTGAAATATAATGAGTGACAATAAGTATAAGTAAACAAATAAGCATTGTTTTCGGAGTTCAAGTTTCATCAGTTATCGACACAAACACAGTAAATGAGAATTTAAATGGATTGCAAATGCATCTTCTTCACATCACGTACTTTTCTTCTTAGTTATTTGAAATACATAAATAAAAACAAAGTCACATTTATGAGGGCAAATGCGTCATATTACTGGGTTACATAGGCTTTTAAGAGTAGAAAAGCGTTTGCAAATGCGTTGCTTAAATTAAGTTATTAGCGTAAGCAATCTGATATTTACTGTTTGAAACAATTGTCATGTGCACATTACGAACAAAATTCAGGGCAAACTATCTCCGTGTAAACGATAGTCTGCTAACTTTTTGGGACATCTAACATGGCGGCGCCGGCTTCCTAACATGGTGGCCCTGTCTTCAAAACAACGTACAACGTTAACCTTGCAGTGACAGCTCCCCTTATTTTTAACTCCATGTGTACATCACTACCTTCCTAAGAATTGCAGAGGACAGCGTATTAAATTATATTGCAACAAAATATTTTAAATATTTTTGCTAGTGTGGAATCTTTAAAATAAACGTGATACGCTATATTGCCCCAAAATGAGGGCCAGATTACGCTGAACGCATCATTTTGATCTTCGTTCAAGTAAAAGATTCAGAAGTCAACGTTGTTCACAGTGTTCTTCACAGAGGCAGCGAACTGCTAAGAAGCACTGTCAAAGAATATCTCTGAAAGTTTATACACCACGCTAGATTACGAAACGGCTAGTTTGTTTTCGCACTAATTGAACTACTATTTAAAGACCTACAGTCACTGATAATCATATATCAGTCTTTTTAGTTGAAGACTACAAAGTTTCTGAATAGTTACTTACTTATACACAGAAATGTTATGTGAGTGTTTGCAGGAAAGAAAAGCATCATCAAACAAACATTATGGCTCTTTCATAGTTTTTACGTTATAGTACATTAAATAGTAGTGGTAAATCACGAAATTAACTGTTTTGCAAAGTGAGTCTTTGAATATGCTTATAAACAACTACATCATCTTCATATTATAGCGTTTGCAATAATTTCAAAAAATTAATAACACACACAATAATACACTCGTTACATAAGGATAGATTCACACATATATACATACGTTTGCTCTAGAATAAATGCTGGATTATAAACAAATTATGCTACAATTTCTTTCATCTTTGTTGTTGGTAGTTTTATGTTGCTTAACTATGGTTTAAAACAGTTTTCACAAATACGACTTAAAATTAAATCACGGAATTATTAAATTTTGTTTCATAAATTTACAAAAAGTTTACAATAATCATTTTCTGCTTAATGATGATGCCAGGCGTTGTAGAGCTCGAGTAGCTTGTTACTGAAGAATTGTGTGTTCTTCGGCCTGGCATTTTCCCGATATTTGTAGAGTAACCTCTTTCAAAACCCACAACAGAGCGCCATTCGTCATCGTAGCGTTATCATATTGCTTGATGATTGTTGGTATGGTATGACATTGGGCGGGCATGAGAGTAAGACAACAGCAACATTGTGTAGCAGATGGCGTTGCCAGCGGGAACGTGGGTCTGCTCTACCAGGTGTAGCTCATATGATATACATGCAACAGATTGTACGAGAAAAACACTAGCATTTTATCGTAGCAAGTTGTTAGATCTATAGATTTCTTGGGTCAGGTAGCCACTGTCTGTCGTAGTTACATAAATATAAAGCCACAAGAGGTGGCAATACAAACAGACAACATCAATCGCTTGATTAACATGATTAGCCTAAATGTATGCATTTCATACCCGTAGTGTCAACGTACGATGGGTAGATGTGCTCTAACAGTTGGCCTCTCGTAGTCATTATCTGCCTAATGTTAGAAGCGGCTGGGTAAACACACCTTAGATATCCCGCGAAAGCAGCCAGCAAACTGCACTTTCGTGTGCAATGTTAGATTTTATCCGTCTGTACGGCTGGCGGACATTTGCACTGAAGTTACATGGAAATTGATTAAAACTGTCGCATCTGAGAGCGTATGCAATTTCATGGCCAAGTATGTTCTTCCAAATGGTCTGTATTGCATAACTTCACACGGCGATCCAAACCGCCCAGATAAATTAAGCATTCTTGCATTTCTTACTGACAGCACGGTTAACATGTTTATGGCCGCGTGACGAGAGGAGTAATGAATACCGGCAAAAGTAAATATCACCACTCCCGACACATTTTTATCACAGATACAGTACGTTCCGCCTCCAAACGCAAGCATAGTAAGTTACATGTTTGTGTAACAAAACTCGCACCTTGTATGTCAACCCTAACTGATATTAGTAAATTAACAGAAATAAAGTCAAAGTCAGAGCTACAGTATGTACCTCTTGGCATATGATTTATTCGTTTTGTGAACAGGAAAACCCACACTATGTAACTTGTTACACGTTGTCAGGTTGGTCCCGGATAACCATGGCTTTCACTGTGCCAAAGTTATTGGCCCATCACAGGCAAATCCTATACTAAGTTCGTTCTCGACAATTCAAGAAGTGGGTTCACTGACGTCCAATCAGGACAAGATAGCGTACCATTTAAAAACAGACCACAACTGTAAGTGAACAGTGCACGCACATAACAACTACGAATAACGGGTCCACCTTGCCCTCCTGTATCCTACTTTTGCAATACATGTTACCTATGATATGCGTAGTTCAACTAGATGCTAATTGGTTCCCCTAAAGACACTAAATAAGAATTCATATCTTATAACGCAGAAAATGAAAACTGTTTACTCACTAACATGAATATATGTACATAACGAAGGTATGTTATACTACAAGACACATAAATTAAGAAAAACCAGTGATGCTCCAGTGTAGCATCGCTGACCTCTTTAGTGACGGAAGGTCTTTTTGCCCAGAGGAGGGAGTAAGACGACCACTTGAAGGGCTCTTGAGGTACGATGTTTATTCCACATTTTTAACAACTGATGACACCAGCTTTTATTCGAAGATAACACAGCATTCGGCTAAAATACTGTGCTGATCAGGTCGCCGCTGGTCGTCAATACGACGCGACTCAGTTAACTTCTCTCCAATGGAGATTATTTTCTTTATGGAATTACAAGGACTTAGGGTGCTACGGCATGTGGGACCTCGTTGGTACCCACAAACTGCACACATACCTGCGAACGGAATCGGCCGCGGCCTTCACCTGAAGCAAGCAAATTGAATCTTTAAGGTTCGGCCCCCTTAACACTAAACATAGATTCTGACAGAGAAGTCGATGATAGCCTTCTTCTCCGCAAGGAAATCGGAGCCAAGGATGGATGGAATTCGCATCAAGGTCGTCGACAGTGAGTAAGGTGCGAAATATTACCTAATCCTCCAGTTTCGCGCTACGGTGGGCTTTCAGGTTAAAGGCCTTACTACGCGTACCTACAGCACTAAGGATTCTACAAACCTTGACAAGCAGGATTGGCAATGCCATGCGTTTTGAAATCTGTTTAAGTAATCTGGTGGACGTTAGTGTCATCTCTGCACCTAAAGCAACTGCCACAGTTTTAATTCCTTCAGTTTCTAGTTGCACGGCGAACTGTTTTTCTGTGACCTCCACTTGAGGACACGTTTCATCGATGGCTTGCAAGTCACCACATATAGCTCCATCGTTATATCGTATCATGCTGAAGCACACATCTGCACTACTAAGATCCCTCTAGAGCAGAACACTGCTGCTAACTTGTCCGATTGGAGCTAGTTTTCCTGCCCTGTGTGATTGGAGGGTTCATATTGCTCTTGCTCTGATCACTGTTTCTATTCTGATCACTGTAACAAGGGTGGTGGGGCCAATTTCATTTGTTATTGTTACCTCACCTATCGTTATTTTGTCTCCTACTATTTCCTTCACTTTCATCGGTGTTTTACCATCTACTGCAGAAGTTTCCTTGTGATGATGGACCTTGCTGTTCACGGAGTCATTACGTGAGCACGTACCGTTATGTTTGCTTCCGCGTGCGATTGTTGTGCGATATGTGACTAACGCTTTCGGCACCATGTCGACCTTACTCCAGCGAGTCGACTGTGGCAGTTTTGAGGAAACTCATCAACATCCTGATGTAAATGGACACCAGCTTTCCCCGAATATTTGAGGGTAATTTGCCCTTCGAAATCCTTAGAACACTTGTGGGTGCCATTTATTAGTCCGAATATGTTGTGTTATTTGAATATTTCTTGAAGTGCGTTGCTTATTCTGACAGGTGGCAGGATCAAACACCTCTTTTCTCAGTCGCTCTTACTGGCCTTTGGAACGATATTTATTGAAGAAAATCTTTTTGAAGTCGTCGTACTTAGGTACTTTTCAGACGCTCCGGATACCCATAAGCCAGAATCACCATGCATAAAACCTGCTACGATTTAATCTTTAGTATGTCACTCTAGCTATTCAAAATGACACCTTTGAATGATTTGATTAATATAACGGGGTGGGCATCTCAACGTTCTGGCGAGAAAGTGGAAAACTGTCTTTGCCGAAGCATGTTTTCCTCGGTAAAGAAGGTAGGAAGAGGTAGCAGGCATTTGATGTACAGCGGTTGGTTATACTTGACAATCTCTGCTAGCAGCAAGTGCAACGTTGTGGTTATGTTAGATACGTCATATGCATCAAATGTAGATGCATCAGCTTCTAACAGCCTCAGATTATTTTTCAGGTCAGTAATTTGAAGGTGCATGGATTTTATTTCCTCGCCTAACTGGTCCACGTGATTATTATGCTTAATCATTCCTTTCCCATCACTACGGAAATTCACAGTTCTGTATCACTTAAGTGTTTACGGGAGTGCCTTTCCGACTTCGGCATTGATTTTTTTTTCTTTGGTCTTCACTCCGGGTGCAATGAAATCATTAAGCACCTGCTACGTTGTCGAGAATGTTGTTTCAATAATTTTCTCACATTGCTTCCTTTGGAGAGCTACCGGATCAGTCATCAGTTTCTTCATTGAAGGAACAGACTCAATTAGTTTTTAGCCCGCCTGTATCCCTATTTCGACTGAAATCTCATATATTTGGTTAGACAACTCCTTCATTAATTTTTGCCCATACAGGTATTACCTGATCGATCTTTCCCGTTTTCAATTCGATTGTATTAATATTATCTGTGACAGAATATATCATATTTACTTTGGTCGCAATGAGAGTTTTTTGTTCAGCGGTAGAACCTGATGTATTTATTTTGGTTACAATGCGAGTTTCTTCCATGATAGAATCTATCGTATTTACGTTGGTCACAATGCGAGTCATGACACCTTATACTGACTCCATCTTTGCCATTGTATCATTAATTTTCTGTTTGGTAGTTAATACCACCACCCTTTTTTTTACCTGAATCCCTCATGAAAGTTGAAATATTAACTAAACCATGAATTTATTATATTAAATGCTCTTAGTCAGTGCGATAATTAGTAGCGTTAAATACTACTGAATTGGTCATAATCGACAAAGGTCTTACTCAGTAGTAGTACCGATTCCAGTCGGATCACCGAAGTTAAGCGCTCTCGAGCTTGGGTCGTCTGCGTCTATCGAACGTTGTTGGCAAACTGGGTGCACTCACCCCTTGTGAGGCCAATTGAGGAGTTACTTTGTTAAGAAGTTGCGGTTCCGGTTGCAAAACTTACAACGGCTGGGAGAGCGGTGTGCTGACCACATTCCCCTCCCTATACCCATCCAGTGACATCTATTGGCTGAGGATGACCCAGCAGTCGGTCGGTTCCACTGGAGCTTCCGAGGTTTGTTCAGATGGAGTTTAGTTTTACGGTTCATAATCCTTAGGTGGATGAGACAGTATGTAATCCATTAACAGACAATCTCATAAGGCTATGGACAACAATGCTATTTAAATGCTACGTACAAAATAACGTAATTAACCATCACAGTAAAATGTCCACTAGTCTCATGGCAATGATTCTACGTGTTACAGTCACTTTTAGCTAGTACAGTAGTTAAGAGAGAATATCTTCCGAAAGTACTTAGTACAGAATTAGCAAATGTGAATTGTAACACCGTTGTAAAAATATTGGTAAACTTGCATACGGTAACTACCTGTATTTGGTTATTGACTTTTTTCTTTTTGTTTGTTATATTCCAAGTCCTCGTCCAGAATCACGTTGTAAATGCAACATAATTTACAAAACATGAATAATTACTTATTACTTTGGATCACAGTTAAATAGGTATAAGACAAACAGCGAATTTTAATATCCTGTTAAATGTAAAGTTTGTGATTTAATAAATGAGTATTACGTTAAATTTAAAGTTCCTTTGACATTATTATTATGTATGTGACTGTCGAAATTATGTGATACGAAAACAATTTGCTTTCTTCACAAAATCACCGCTTCCGGAAGGTGTAAATCTGAGGCCAAAAGTGATGACTATTAAATGATAAAGAGAAAACTTTATTTACCTTTTCTTTATTTCTATTTAGAGCACTGTAGATTGTCGATTGCCACCATGCACAATATATACTACTTTTATGTGCTAAATATGTTATAATCTGCAATAATAATTAATCATATTACCCTTCCATAAAAAGACGACTGAGCTTATTACAAGAAGGATCAATCTGCTACGAATAGTTAACCAGAACTAATCTCTGATAATATCTGTGACTTCGTCAAGAGGGTGACAACTGCTCGAACAGGGAGTTAAAAAAAAGTGCATCACTTCCATGCTAAGAATCGCAGAAGCTTCCGTATTAAAATATTATTTCAAGAAAATCGTTTTACCTACACTGGAGTCTTTAAAATAAATATGAAATATCATACTTCATGCATTGCGTCTACTCTGTCATTAGAGTCTCGTTTCCTCTCTACAAACTCGACTTGTTTTCTAACAGGCATACAAATCCTTTATACAAGCCATCTCCTTTGTATAAAATCTGCAGTGAGTATTGTCACAACAGTGAACCGTAACCTTTCCCTTTAGTTATTACGACATATCGTTGGTTGTATTTTAAAACTAATATTCCAACAGTCGTTATTTTTAGAGCTTTTTATGTAGGCCTAAATAAAAAGCTATAAAAATAACAGATGTTGGAATATGCTTTTTACCATTCATCACCTAGTCTCAGTCTCACACTCCATAACTGCTAGATGAAGTTTACTAACCTTGGCTGTGATCATTCCATTATCATACTTCCACACACACTGTTATACCGACCTGTTTCTATTATACGATGGTCTCCCATTACGAATCGTTAATTCTATTAGAAAAGCTGCTATAGCTTCAAGTTTTGTGAAATTTACGGTTTTACATAGACAGGTTTATATCTAGCCTAGAATTATCGAATATGCATGCTGCTCTTACAGAGTAACATTGTGCTATTGAATTAATGTCATTTTTGAAAGGTATGAGGCTACAATTACTTCCATAGATTACGCTATAAAATTTGGGTTGTCCTATGAGGAATAAAAATTATATCTGATATAGACTAAATAACCAAGTAATGTTAAGAACCATTCCATCTGAAGATGTGTCGTATAAGTCACATGACGGTTGTGACTAGATGCGGTAAATAGCGTGAGTGTGTAATGTCGTCTGTGGAATCTGTGTGTAGTCAAAAATGGCAGCATGTTGCTAATTAATCGACATCATAGGTTTCATAATCGGTTAATCATGGGTTTCACAATCGGCGAATGACGCTTGGATGATAGCGCGGAGGAGATTACGTCTGAATTCTCATTTCCAAGGTCAATAGGCATCTTCGGGTGGATCCACAGTATCGCAGAGAAAATGTTTACACATTGGTAAACCGCAACGCAGGACGACCACTGGTGTTTGACGACCGAATTTCACTTCTTCGCCTCAGGGCCGCACCGGGCGATCGAACGTCTGTAGAGCCGATACCTCGAAATGTTACTGCACTTTTGTGGACTCACACCGCACGAAATCGCCCTTAAACTAACACCCAGTTCTTTCATGACTTTTGGCATTCAGTGTATACACGATTTTGTTTCTTTTGGTTTCTGCAATGAATCGCATTTTATGTTTAATTCCAGTGCCTCAGTCAAGCCTTCCTTTCAACTACTTCACTAACTAAAAGTGCACTACAAAATGTCGAGATTGGTTAACTACAGCGCACACACTGTAGAGTATAGTTTCCACCATATTTTATGTACGACCTGATTTTCGTTTTCAGACTTACAACTGATGTGTGAACAGCATTAAAATGATAAATTTTGCTATAATGGCTCCTTAATAAAATATTTTCTTTGTTTCAGATATAGACCAAGGGACTACGTCCAACACATATTGAAGCATATGTGTTTTAATGTGTAATGGATGAAATGTAATAAAAACCAAATAAATTCTTATCAGTTTATGCGAGATTCTCATCTCTATTGCAGTCTGGATTCCAATAATGCTACTCGTTCCCATACATTGCACATATTCGTCATGATGCATTTGAAATGAGAATTTTTTGAAATGCATGAATGACGAAATTCAGCAGCTCTTTCCCTCCATCGAACAGAAAACAATCATAGCGCGAATTTCATACTAAGCTGAATAAGCAACCAATCATTTCGAATTCAGTATTCAAAAGAAAACTTAACAACGATTATTTTGTGGGAAAAATCCCATAAATACCCAAAGCCATACTTAACGTAGAATTTAGCCGCGCGTTTTGAGGCGCCGTGTCACGGACTGCGCGGCCCCTCCCGTCGGAGGTTCGAGTCCTCCCTCGGGCATGGGTGTGTGTTGTTGTTTTTAGCATAAGTTAGTTTAAGATAATTTAAGTAGTATGTGAGTCTAGGGAGCGATGTCCTCCGCAGTTTTGTCCCATAGGAATTCACCCACATTTGAACATTTTTAAAGTAGAATTTACCACGAACAGTGTGGTTATCCTTAACACAGTGTTCCAAAAGATAATAAATAGAAAGCTGACATGGCTAGTGGCTGACATAGCATAAACATGGAATCGAACTACATTTCGTTGAAAAATAAACTGTACAAATGTGACAGTGCTAAGTCATTCAGGATTGCAAATGATCGTACACTGTATAATATTACTGAATTTTTTAAAAAAATAGTATTATTATAAAACTTATTAATCTCTTGTGCTGGTGGCAAAGCTTCTGAAATGATAGAACACTGGTAGCGTTCAACTGTGGCCACCAAACAATTCGTCGGCAAGACTCCTTCGCTGCAGCCCGAGAGAACTCTAAAATACAACTTAATAAACTGTGATGTGACATTAATGGAAGAGAAAAGTAGGATTCTTGATTCAAACACGCCTTTTATAATAAAATTAACGTAATAGTTTACCCAAACGTTACAGGTACGAGAGCGACACTTAAAGTTCATGAAAGAGCCATCGAAAACAAATGAGAACGAGAGAGCTCACAGTTCCTGCTTTCGTATGATCCAAAACAAGTTACGGAGAATGCCTTCAATTTGCTTTACACAGCGTAAAGTTTCGATATGTAAACATTTCTTTGAAACGTTCTTTATCAGAAAAGCGCAAAAATACATCCCCTATATTAAATCATGACCGCTTCTCCTTATTTAACAGATTTATTTGCACAGAGAAAATTTATTTTTGATATGTTTTTGCCTTAATTAAACGCTTCGGGAATATTTTATTAATTACTCAAAAAGCAGCATTTCAGCTCGCGGGATGAAGAAAAATATTGATGAAGAGTTAGATAAGCGGCGTCAGGGAGGAACTCAGAAATTAAGTTTGTAAGAATTAATCTATTTATAGGGAAGTATAGCTATGTATATGAAACAACTTTTTCAGCACCTTATAAAATGAGGATTATACAGAAGCAATACTTTCAGCACCTTATAAATTGAGGATTGTACAGAAACAGACAAAAGTAACAATAATTTATCAGCGATAAATAGTTACGCTGGAACTCAGCAACTATTAAATAGAAGACAAGAGAGTAGAAACATGAAAAAGAAGATGGACATGATAAAGTCAGATGAAATAAATTAAACCATTCAGAAATGTCTTCCAAAGGATGAGACATGGTGCAGTGAAAATCTGGTAGGAGAGATAACTGAAAGATATAAACAACATGAAGAAAACAAATCAGAATCCTGTTCCATTAGATGGCATATTATATCAATTAAATTGGGAGATGATACTGTAGATAACAAAAAGAGAAAAATGTAGAAGTATTACATACTTTTTGTATTTCTGTTGATCAACAGGTGTTCAAAAACATATATTGTCAATGAAATTAGTGCCAAATAAGATATGTAAAGTGACTTGCAGTATTAATAAAAGGAAATGGTTATAGATGACACCATTTCAAAATCAGTTATTAAAGCTGAAGAAAAAAGTAGTACAAAACTAACTTGGGAATTGAAACTTCCTGGCAGATTAAAACTGTGTGCTCGACCGAGACTCGAACTCGGGACCTTTGCCTTCCGCGGGCAAGTGCTCTACCAACTGAGCTACCGAAGCGCGGCTCACGCCCGGTCCTCACAGCTTTCCTTCTGCCAGTATCCCGTCTCCTACCTTCCAAACTTTACAGAAGCTCTCCTGCGAACCATACAGAACTAGCACTCCTGAAAGAAAGGATACTGCGGAGACATGGCTAAGCCACAGCCTGGGGGATGTTTCCAGAATGAGATTATCACTCTGCAGCGGAGTGTGCGCTGATATGAAACTTCCTGTCAGATTAAAATTGTGTGCCCGACCGAAACTCGAACTCGGGACCCGGGTTCGTGACAGCGAGTAAACAGTCTGCCATTTCAGTAATCATGGATCAGTGGAACGGACAACAGCGCACGTTAGTCATAAAAATATTTTATGTAAACAATGATAGTTTTGCAGCGGCAAAGAGGGTGCTTCGACGTTTTTATAATTTAGGACGTCGTGATACCGTTCCGTCGAAACACGCAATAAAATGTTGGATTGATAACTTTGAAGAGCACTCAAGAAGAAACTAACAGGACGACCAAGAAGCCGGCATTGGAGGCCGAGAGGTTCTAGGCGCTACAGTCTGGAATCGCGCGACCGCTACGGTCGCAGGTTCGAATCCTGCCTCGGGCATGGATGTGTGTGATGTCCTTATGTTAGTTAGCTTTAAGTAGTTCTAAGTTCTAGGGGACTGATGACCTCAGAAATTAAGTCCCATAGTGCTCAGAGCCATTTGAACCATTTGAACGACCAAGAAGTGTGCATTCTCCAGCGATCATTGATGTTGCACGCGAGTCTGTCTGTCTCAATTCTTAAGCAAGCAGAAGTGGTTGGAATGTCACGGGAGAGTGTTCGCAGAATTCTTCATCTTGATTTAAAATTTCATCCATACAAACTACAGATGATGCAACAATTGAAGGACAACATTTACAGGTTATGATTAGGATTCTGCCAACAAATGATAACAAAAATAAATAATGACGATGAATTTCTAAACAAGTTGCGGATATCAGATGCGGCACATTTTCATCTCACAGGCTATGTGAATAAACAGAAGTGCACTTACTGGGCAAACACAGATCCTAATGACGTTCATGAGCGTCCTTTCGCCCTTTACACGCTAGAAAAGTGACAGTATGGTGTTGTGTTTCATCACATGGGATTATCGGACCGTATTTTTTTCGCAAATGAACGGAGAGACACAGTAACTGTCAATAATGATCGTTACGCGGAGATGATATTACGAACTTTCGTTAGACCTACATCGAACAACCTTCAAAACCTTCAAGAAGTCTGGCTACAACAGGACGGAGCGACATCACACTGTGCACGGCAATCAATGGCATATGTGCGAGAATTGTTTGGCAGCCATGTGATCTCACGATTCAGTAACATTCCGTGGCCCCGTAGATCACCATATTTATCTGTTTGTGCTTTTTTCGTGTGGGGCTACCTCAAGAGCAAAGTCTACACGACTCGACCAAGAACCCTGGAATAGTTAAAACAGAGAATTCGGAATGCAATTCACAGCTGAGATGTTGCAGCGGTCAATCAGGAATCTCAAAAGCAGCTTTCACGAATGTATTCGTTCATGAGGACGCTATCTGAAGGACGCAATTTAAAAAAAAAATGATGAATGCCATCATTGTTTCGTAAATGGCAAAGTTGTGATGTTTCAGTTACTATGAATGCAATTTCTTCCTACATCACTTCTAGTCTTATTCGGCTGTGGAAATGTTCCCGTTTTTTGTGTCATCCTGTTCATTGAAGTCAGATTGGCAATTTGAGCTACACACATGGGACAGTCCATTTTGGAAATCGTTAGAGAATTCATTATTCTGAGAGATCTACAGCATCAAGAGTGTGGCGAGAATAACAGATTTCAGGCATTACCTCTCACCACGGACAACGCAGTGGCCGACGGCTTTGATTTAACGACGGAGAGTAGCGGCGTTTGCGTAGAGTTTTCAGTGCCAACAGTCAAGCAACACTACCCAAATGAACCGCAGAAATCGATGTGGGACGTACGAAGAATGTATCCGTTGTGACAGTGAGGTGAAATTTGGCGTTAAGCGGCTATGGCAACAGACGATCGACGTGTGTTCAAATGGTTCATATGGTTCTAAGCACTATGGGACTTAACATCTGTGCTTATCAGTCCCCTAGACTTAGAACTACTTAAACCTAACTAACCTAAGGACATCACACACAGCCATGCCCGAGGCAGGATTCGAACCTGCGACCATAGCAGCAGCGCGGTAACGATGTGTGTGCCATTGCTAACAGTATGATATCACCTGCACCGCCACTCCTGGGCTCATGAACATATGAGCTGGACCCTAGACGACTGGAAAACCGTAGCCTGATCAGATGAGTCCCGATTTCAGTTGGTAAGGGTTGATGGTAGGGGAAGCCATGGACTCAAGTTCTCAACAAGGACGCTGTGCAAGCTGATGGGGTCTCGGTGACGATGTGGGCTGTGTTTACATGGAATGTGGACTGTTTCCTCTGGTCCAACTGAAGCAGTCATTGACAGGAAATGGTTACGTTCCGCCACTTGGAGACCCTTTGCAGCCATTCAGCGACTTCATGTTGCCAAACAACGATGGAATTTTTATGGATGACAGTGCGCCATGTCAGAACATTTTGGACAATTCGAGCGATTGATCTGACCACCCAGATAGCTCGGCATGAATCTCATCGAACATTTATGGGACATAATCGAGATCACTTTGTGTACAACATCCTGCACCGGCAACTATTTCGCAGTCATGGACACCTGTAGAGGCAATACGGCTCAATATTTCTACAGGGGACTTCCAGAGACTTGTTGAGTCGAAGCCGTGGTGAATTGGTGCACTACGCCGGGCAAAAGGAGATCCGACACGATATTAAGAGGTATCCCATGACTTTTGTCATCTCAGTGCGTAGTGTAGTGGAATGGATAAATGATTAAATTTGTGGTAGATGTAAATGTCGTGAGACTACGGCCTCCCGTCGGGTAGACCGTTGGCCGGGTGCAAGTCTTTCGATTTGACGCCACTCCGGCGACTTGCACGTCGATGGGGATGAAATGATGATGATGATTAGGACAACACAACACCCAGTCCCTTAACGGAGAAAATCTCTGACCCAGCCGGGAATCGAACATATGCCCTTAGGATCGACATTCTGTAGCGGTCACCACTTAGCTACCGGGGTGATGCGGGGATATACAGGGTGCAAAATTTAGTGTACAGAACTCTCACCAGCAACAGTGGGGTTTAATCCAGATGGGCTTCGACGCGAACAGAGCATGGATGACAGATATGGGTACGTCATTCCATACAACATCAACCCTGAGCCAGGTTCTGTCCTAATGGGCATAGAATGATGGCGTGCTGTTCAAACGTAACGCATGACCAGGTGTTTTCGAAGTGTGAGAGATCTGGAGAACTTTATGCCCAGGGCATCAGCCGAAAGCTTTTGGTATTGAGATAGCTTACAGAGTATTGGTAACATGCCGTCTTCAATGATCTTGTTTAAGATACCCTTTTCGGAGACGTCGAAATCAGGGAATAGGCACGGGCTATAATGTGTCGGAAATGTAATAGCTCCTGTCCAAGTTACTGGCTGTGGGAACCAGAGGGTATCATGTTGAGTGTCTGACGACACATTCGTACGTCTATGAGCAGTGGAGGCTGACATCTGTCGCGTCTCCCCGTGCACTTTGATTTTATATACACTTTATGTTGCATAGAACTTCAAGTAAACTATATGTTGATTATTGTTTCGAACACAAAAGATAAAATGCGGTTCTCGCTACTGATTTCTGTAGTTGAAAATTTTAACTTTGTGCCCTATGATCTATTATGTGGGGATACGCACAATACTAAAAGATTTCCTGCTGTGAATGTACGATTTTTAATTGCATGATTACGTTCTTATAATTCTGATCTGGCTTG
The DNA here is from genome assembly GCF_021461385.2 of Schistocerca piceifrons. NCBI lineage: Eukaryota > Metazoa > Arthropoda > Insecta > Orthoptera > Acrididae > Schistocerca > Schistocerca piceifrons. The sequence goes on along the minus strand of NC_060138.1, from coordinate 653,320,048 downwards.
TTAGAAATGGAACCCTGTATCATTACGGTAACCGATTACGAAATTAAACATGTCTTTCTTTACTGTCGTCTCTGGAATGCACTGAAAATTACTCTTATTATACTGACAGAAGTTACAGTATGCACTGTTTGCCGAACATAAAAGCTGCAGTGGATTTTTTAATATTTTAACACTATTAATTACCACGGCTAACAAGAGAGCATGAAACTAAAAATGAAAATTGGTTTTAATATTGTTAGCGAGACCAGATATCAACACAGCAGTCTCTGATATCGTAGAAGTAAAGTTTTAACACTTTGATGTACGTAAATTATTTACGTCACTGATATTGTACTAGCAGTTGCCCATGTCCGTCTGAAAAGAACATAATAAAATCTACAATTCTCCTCTGGGGTCTCAGGGAAGCTGAAAGAAATAATTTTAATGTACCATTACCTGCCCGCTTAGTTGCGGGAAAACTGCTTTCATTCAATTGTAGTTTGAATTTGCCGCGGCAGCAGCTCCCGCGATCTTGGCGCAGCACTATCGTACAGACAATTCTAAATTCGCTGAAAACGGCTAAAAATGTGGAATGAAATATAGGGCAAGCTAGATGCAAATTATTACAACCATTTTTAACAATTTATATATTCCAAAGCAACATAAAATTCAAACTACACACATTTTTTATACATCAGTATCCAAAGGCGTCTTTCTCGATAAGAGAACAAAAGAAAGCTAACTATGCTTTCGGGAGAGCGTCACAGGCTCTTACAGCATTCACAGCTACAAGAAGACAGAGAGAGTAATGTCTTTATAAGCTATTTAATATGCTAATATATATCTTTGTTATATTTTTAATTATTATTGTCTGCCTCAGTTTCCAGGCTCTCCGACCACAGACGTTATTTGCAAAATGGTGATACATATTACTACACAAACATAAAAGTGAAAAATAATTATTTCCTTTTTTTACATAATCTACATAATCGATAACTGTTGACACAGAAATGAAATATAATAACACAGATAAATGTTTTTCTTTCGCATCTATTACACCGATTTTACAAATGTCTTGCCAGGAGACGTCACACAACTTTATTTATAATCGCAGCCTTAGCACACGGACACATTCATCCTGATGCTGCAAGGGGAACCAGGTCTCGTCTGAGAAGACGGTCCGATGCCGCTCTTGAGCCCACGGTTGTCGTTAGGCGAACTGCTTTTGGCGCGCCTCTCTATAGCAGCGCGACAAAGGCAGCCGCAACAATGGTTGTGGCGGTTTTTGCGTATCATCTACATGGACAAATGCAATAAATATGGATGATATGATACTCTATGGTATTCTGCGGTTTGAATTCATTCTGTTTTTTAGCAGTTGCATTGATTTGATTTTGTAAATGATACTGACAATATTATACACATGTATAATGCATTACTCAAACTACACCTTCTCCCAGATATTTATTTTGTTCAAATTGCACAAGAATTCCACCTGACGTAGTGTAATAATGTTGACTGTAAGCTGTGTTCATATAATTAAAATTACAGACCGTACATCAGAGCTTTTATAATTTTTGTCTTCGATGGATTTAATTATTCTTAGCAAATTGATCATGAAAAGGAACTACAGAATACCACCCGCAGACAACACTGACGTATGCTACCAGAAATATTTTTCTCCGTGAATCGTGCGTAGTTTAATTTTGGCCTCATACATCAGCAATGAAATCTTTTTCAACAATAAATTGCATCAGCACTGTTCTTAGAAAATGCAATCTGATTCGATTAATTTTTTCTTTTATAAATAGAGTTCAGTATCACCGGTGCACATTTATTTCTTATACATCGGAATATTGTTTGTAGGTTCAAGTAATTTAAATTTCCGCTGTGATAAAAGTTAAGATGGCGGCCAACAAAAGATAGAGGATTTCTTTTTTAATTAAGATCTTCCTTTGCTCAACAAATAATTAATCATTTAAATTGATGCCACCAACAAAAGAAATATTGAATTGTTTTGCAAATTAGTTTAACACAAACCCATGCTATTTTAAACTAGAAGTACAGACGAAGTTGCTATATAATCGCAACTAACAATGGCTGCACTTCTTGCAGCTATGATAAAACAATTAATACAAAATTATAATTAAAAGAGGAAGTGATTTTTCAATAATTAATCTTAAATAGTTTAACGCATTTGGCTCTATTTGTTTTTTTAACCAGAAAATGAACATAAAAGTACAATAATTTTACATTAAATGTTTTTTATTCAACAGACCTCAAATCGATTCGCGTCTTGCGTCGGCGACGTACATCAGAAGAAGACGACAAAAGGGTACTAAACAAAAGAAAAGAATGACATAGATTAACAAAGAATGTGAGATAAATATTGTCTCTGTTTTACATAATTGTCATTTTTTTAAGAAATAATTACATAATTGAATGAATATTATTGAGTTACGTAATTTTCCACACGTTCATATTCCAATCGTAATAAAAAATATGTATATAGTGGATGTTATATGGTCACTGCGTTCGTAAAGAAAGACTACAACACAAACATAAAACGCGAAGTTGTAACTCGATATCTTGGCGTACACAATGACGAACGACATACTTTCAACGAACACGTAGGACAAATCACCAATGAAACCGAAAGTATACTTCACGAACTAGTGACATTAAATTCGACTGATATACAGACCACCTCTTACACACATAAGAAAGTACCACTGTGCACTTTTCGCGTCAGCATTGAGGTCTTTCAGCTAGTACAAGGGTGCATAGACTTGTTCCCGTCATGGACGGATCACTGTCAGGCGGTAGCAGAGGAGTGTGCTACTTAGACTGTCGGAGGCATTTAGCACATCAGTCGATTCGCTATATGTGTTGCTTGGAAAATACCCGATCGATGTAACTATCAGATATCGGGCTGCAGCCAACTGGCGGAAGGTGAGTAGACCTGAGAGTGTGTTGAAATCACTGGGCAGCATATAGAAGATAGTCGCAAACCAAACGAAAGACGGTGTGGACACTCGGAAAAAATAATGAAGCGTGAGCGATAAGGGCCGTCGAATCGATTCATTTTTCTCCAATATACGCAAGCCTTTACGGATGCGCCAAGTGAACCCCGTCGGAAGCACGGTTAATTGTGTGATTAGGTCATGGTCCTTACTCGAAGCACTTGCAGCGCTTGTCGCTTTCAGAAAGCAATTGGTGCACAAGCGGGGAAACTGGTTCCCCAAAATACTTCCTTTTGAAATGCATTAGATACAGACACTTAAATAACAATGTGGAACACGTAAGAGAAACTAAACTATACGAGTCATGGAGGAACCTATATTTCATTTTATTCTTGCTTACAGGTCCGTTAATTGATATTCCGACACCAAGCCTGCTTATAAATTCCGTAAACTTGCATATAATACAGGTCAGACGTCCGTAGGCAGCCCAATGAAATAAGAATATGTAAAGAGAGTAAATTACTGGCTTTGCATTTACGTTTCGTTGGTGGGTTCATTTTTATCATACAAGGTACCTAACAATTTATGTATTTTAAGATTCTTTCGTTAGTAGTCGAGGCCAAACTGCTGCAACTAACTTGGATCTAAAATATTGTAAATGCTGACGTCGCAATAAAACAAAGTGTTTGCTATGCAAGCTATTATTAAATGAAATACTTTAGACCGCTTTGTGCCTGCTTCTGTGGAAAAAGACATGAAATATTTCTTGACATTTGAAATTGCCGCGTAATGAAGGCTGATCGTTGCGCACCAGCAATGTTCTGTTACCCGACGGAGCGGCACTTATAAATTGCTACAAATTGTTTAAATGTTCAAAACATTGACATGGGGGATCGGAAGGTTAGTTTAAATAACAACAAGCTTCACGTTTTATACATACAATAACAGTTACCACATATACACCTCCTCAACGTAAATGACATTTTCTCCAAGCACAGCGAAAACAAAAGTAAGACTGTCAGAAGACGTAGCGACTATTAAGACAGCTCTTTTATAGAACAAGCAAAGATATTATTATCTGTAACTGCAATTGTCAGCGATGGTAGTTATGTCGTCCAGATTATGACTCTGGTGAAAAATAATTATAATACACTTCAGGTTCTTTAGTAATAACTTACAAATAAAATCACGCAGTCTTTAGTTCCCAAGTCTACGGACACAGCCGGATGTCGTAGCCATCAACATTTCAAAAGCACATCAACACATATGCAAACATATTCATCAATGCTGAAGGCACAGAAGACAAAGACAGGCCGACACACATAGCTCGAATAGCTCCAGAACTAAAGATGAAACGAGCGATAGAGATAACACTGACATTACGTAGACACAGAAAACACACCTAACGTAAAGTATCTAAAAAATGCTTAACAAGTAACATGAACATTAGTTCATGATCGCAATTTATATCTCATTGTGCCTAAATATAATTAAAAGTAGTGAAAAGGTACAGTACCGCCCGACATTGAAAATAGGAACAACATTCTTCGTTATTCCCGTCATAACAACATATTTTTTCTAATAATAACTCAATTTCAATTAATACAGTGAAGCCGGATACCAGTGTGGGAAAGGATGGCTATTTATTTAATTGATTACATGTGAACTCCCACGAAATAAATCCCTACATCCAATTTGGTGAGATCTGCGAAAAGAATGAATGTATGGTCGTATGCTAACCACAGATAGTGAATGTGCAATATATGATCATCTTTGAGATGGTCCTTTGGTCACCTTTGGTGGAACCAAATAGATGAAATTTATCTGAGCTTTGAGCGCCTGAAATGTGGCTCACCAATACGGGAGTAAGGTGCTCCCCCACTTCGACAGAGGTGCGAGATGACCTGAAGAACGGCCATGTTTCAGCACTCTGACGCTGGATCTTGTGTTGGTGAGACCTGTCTTAGGTGTGCTCCGTAAAGACAAAAGAGTGGAGACATGGTATGCATGTGAAATACTTAAGAGTAGTTTAGAATAATGATTTCTCTATTTCAGGAACTTTTGTGGGATGAATTAAATTTCAGACAGGTAATATTAAGGGGATCGTAGTAATCTTCAGAAGTGGCCAACGGTCACAATGAAACCACGTGTAGCAATAAGTTGAACTTCTTCCGAGTGCTTAAGTCAAGCTGACTTACTGGCGTGTGTACTATAAGTTGGAATATTTAAGAAATGGCGTGTGCAGGACTTGAAATTAGAGACGAGTACTTCCACGTGGTGAGTACTGTGTGAGTCTCAATCTGTGTATGAGACAAAGGATAAAGAGAAGTACTCGTCCATGGTATCAGTTGAGGACTCGCATGTGTGACGAATATGTTCTTAATATTACTTTGCGTGTTATGCTTCCGTGTGACGCTTGATTCAAACTATAATACTCTGAGAGTGAAGCAAGGTGAGTCAGCCGTCTATCCAGCAACGCCACGTGGCTGGCATTGCACAGGAAGACGTGCATATATCCTCCAGAGTTCATAGTAGGAAAGAAAAGCTACGAAGTGGGGCAGTGTCGTGTGAAACTGGGATGAATACTAATTGAAGTGGGAAAGCTGAAAGTGATGTGATTATAACGTTGTGACTATTCCTTGTGTTGTATTCCATGTTGCCAGTGTGGTTTATTTCATGTAATTTAAGCATGTGTGGTTTGCATGGGAGTGTTCAAGATAGGTTCAGAGGTAGTGGGTTATGCATGTTCCTTTTTGTACCGCTCGGTCTGGAGGAAATTTTCGTGATGATGAGTGTGAGAGTCGAAGTGTGAGATATAGCAAAAGATCAACCATCCTATCCAGAAAGTGCACTGTAATGTAAGATAATTACGAGACCATAAGATAGAGAATCACCAATGTAAAGCCACGCCCACTGGGCGGAGTTAATATTTGTAGAAAATGTAATGGTGTGCTTAGGTTATAGAATTTATCGGAATAAATAAGATAGTGAAAAGAAAAAAATCGGTGGGCTTTTCCTTCGAATAGTATGTTTGCATGATATCCAGAATTTATAATGTGTGCACCATTCATATTCAGTGTGATGGCCACGTGTTGATCAAAGCCGTTGGGTAAGAAAGAAAATGTGGTATTGCTAGTGCATAGTGAATAGTCAGAGTTGTGTAAATTACTAATAGTCAGAAGTGCATTATCCGTTTCCTTTGGGTAATATTTAAGCAGGAGAATAATTTGTAACTTAATTGTGAGTACTAGAGCTCATGTTACTCGATAAATAAGAATGAATCCACTCGCTTGGCAGACCACTCATCTTGCAGGCCTGAATGCTTGATGCCACAGTATGAGCATGACATGTGGGTTACTCTCATAATTTCGACCCTGCCAGGATTGTGCTGTTAGGGTTTGCTGTTAAGATTTTTTTTATGGGTTATATTGTGACAGCGCTATGAAGTAAAATTTTTTGTTTGCTTTTTGGATTGGTGAGGATCTTTTATTTTTTTTAATTAATTCATTGCTACGTCGTCCAAGGCTGGAGGACTGTTGTATATTTTCTTTTTTTTTTGCGTAATGTCCGTTGTAACTAGGTCACAGTCGAAAAGTGTAGTCACCATGGAGAAGAGTGATTCTGGGGTGAACGTAGCAGGCGGCATAGTGGAGCAAGAAGTAGTTGTCGACCTTGGGTTAATGAGCGTGATCGGCAAACATTCAGAAGGGGCTGAATGGGTCGGCAGACCATGGCTAGGTGATCCGTTAGGCGGCGGGCTTTGTCCACAAACGGGGGCTTTTACCGACGACGCGGGCGAGCCGGGACTAGGTCAGATATGCAGTGAAAGTGTAGCTACCCTTAGCGAAGGTACTGTTTCTCAGGCGAACGAGGTGAGCGCACCGAAAGTAGCAAATGACAATGTGCTACTGCATTTTTTACAGAGGATGGATAGAGATAATAAGGAAAGATTTGAAGCGATGGATAAAGATAATAAGGAGAGAGATAGGGAGACTAAGGAAAGATTGGAAGCGATGGATAAAGATAGTAAGGAAAGATTGGAGGCAATGGAGAAGGGAAATAAACAGGCAATGAGGAGGCTACACCCAGCTATAGATGAGCGACTGTCCGCAGTTAATAATCGGTTGGATGAGGGGGAGAAGAATCTGGGTGCGTTGAAGCAAGTATGTGACGCCATGAAAGAAAAAGCCAATAATTTAGAGGTACGAGGTACGAATAATTGCAATAGAGAGTGATATTACAGAACGTAGAGACATGTTGCCGGATGAGCGAATCAAAGAGGTAGTGGAGGACTTACTTGCAGATAAACAAGGGGGAATTGGACAACGTGGAAGTGGTGCTAAATAAACACAGGGATGAAGTTGCAGAGTTAGTGGTAAGAATGAATAAGATTAGTGGAGATGTAGAAAAGATCAGTATAAGAGGCGAGACAGGCTCTGACAGTACGCAGCGAGAGGTTTACGCCGACCAGGAGGAGATACAAGCACTATTACAATTTAAAGAGGCACAATTAGAAATAAATAGGAAACATAGGGAAGAACTAGCACAGTTGCAGTTAGCGTGCAGTAGCGAAGGTGACACACCACCAGGTGGATTGCAGAGGGAAAGTGAGATAAATTCAGAAAAAGAAAATAGGCAGAAAGAGGAAGACGAACTCAGAGAGTTAGAAGAACGGTTGTGTCGGGTAAAACAGGTGGCACACCCAACTGGGTATAGTCCAAGGTCGGAAAACATAAATGCGGAAGAAGAATGTAGGAGGCACTTCGTGTCGGTACAAACGTACACTTGTTTTCCGGATCCAGATAACTACCAACATCCATGACTGTGGCTGTCTCGGTTTCAAGATTCATTACCTTCATCGTGGGGACCGCTCCTCAAAATGAAGTTTGTGTGTAACTATTTGAGGGACGAGGCTAGAGCGAAAATGCAGGAAGTTATTAAAGACTGTAGTAGCTACAAAAAATTTTGTGACAAGTTTTTAAATGAATTCTGGTCGAAAAGTAAGCAGGACCAGGTTAAGCAAAGCATATTGTAGCGAAGGTGGTGTAAGAGATCCAGTGGAGTGCTATCAGAAAATGCTGAGACGAAATAGGTATCTGGATGTGCCATACGAACCTGGGGAACTCATTAGGATCTGTATAACGAAATTGCCAGTGAAATTGCGCAGAGATATAGTGATAGCAGGCAGAGGCTTAGACGATTCTGCGTCATTTCAGCACTTGTTACAGGAACTGGGTAATGAGAGCAACATCGTGAACGGAGATACGACTCATAGGTCAGACAGAGTCGAGGATAGGAGCGGCAGAAACTATCAGACTGATAGGAGAGCATGGAATCAGAGGAATGACGGAAATGGAAGATGGCGAGGAAATAGGGGGCAGAATTCATGGGGATATCGACCGTCAAACCGGGAAAATAGAAGATAGGACAGAGATGGAAGAAGAAGGGAAAATGAAAATGATGGGCGAAGGGAGGATAGGCAGTCATTGGGTTCACGACAGGACGATCACTGTCACAATGACGGAAGAACAAGAAGGTGACTACATGATAGAGGGGTACAAGCCAGGACTATTAATGATGTAAATATTAGGTATATCGATAACGGAAAACTAAGGGAGAATCTGTTAGAGGAGGTAGGAGATGTGGGGAGTGACGTCCACCCAATAATTAGCGTAGAAATAAATAATATAATCGTACCTTGTGTCATCGACACAGGCAGTGTAATGAGTGTTTTGAGGGAAGATATGTTTAAGTGTTGTAGTCTTACAAAACCATGGCCAACGTTGCCATTGCAAAGGACAACAGTGAGAGGGGCAGTTACAGGAAAGGGAACTGAGGTGAAGTTACAAGCGCAGGTAGACTTTGTGTGCCAGGCGAAGAGGTTTAGTACAGTTTTCATGATTGTGTCGTCGCTAACAGTTGAAGGGATATTAGGCGTTAATTTTTTGAACCAATATAAAGCAGTCGTTAACATGAGAAATGGTTCGATGGAGTTGAAACGAGATTCGGAGGAAATTACATTAAGATTCGACGATTGCTTGTGTGCCAAGGATAACGCACACTTAGCATTATGTCTGGCGATAAAGTCCGGTAGACAGGCACAGAATACGGGGTTCGAACAAGAGAAGAAGGAAATTCATAAATGTTTGGAGGAGGAGATCAGGGCGAAAATCTGGCATTTACGAAGGACCACGGTCTACGGCGAATTGCAGAAAATTTTGTACGAGAATAGGAAGGTATTTAAACATGCTGCGGGTACAATAAGAAATTTTGTGTATAGATTCAAGGTCAAGCCACATAAACAGTTTAGGGCCCAAGTGTACCCGATACCTGTTGTGTACAAAGAAAGAGTAGAAGCTGAGATCGAAAGCATGCTAGAACAAGGGATTATCGAACCAGCATCCAGTCCGTACAACAGCCCCTTAGTCTGTGTTGAAAAAAAGGATGGGTCAATTAGACTAGTTTTGGACGCAAGAAGGATTAATAAGATAATAGAGCCAGAGACAGATCGGCCACTGACACTTGACGAATTGCTACAAAGGTTTCAAGGGATCAGAGTTCTCAGCTCAGTTGATCTGAGAATGAGTTTCTGGCAGGTGGAGTTAGATAGGGGGTGTAGAAAATACATTGCTTTCCTGTGCTACGGGAAATCGTATCAATTCCGGAAACTACCATTTGGCTTAAACGTATCATCCGCAGCATTTATCAGAGCGCTAAATACTGTCATTCCTAATGAAATAAAAGATAAGGTAACACAGTACGTGGATGATGTCCTGATAGCAGAAAGAAACTGGGAAGACCACAATAGAACGTTAAGCATATTGCTCGGTGCATTGGAGAGACATGGGGTAACCGTGAATTTGGGAAAGTCAGAATTTGGACGAAAAGAAATCGAGTTTCTAGGTCACATTGTGACGCCAGAGGGAATAAGACCAAATCCTGACAAACTCGAAGCAATCAGAGATTTTCCGGTGCCAAGAACAAAACGTCAGCTACGGGGTAATTTAGGATTAATCAATTTTTACAGGAGGTTTATTAAGATTGGGGGTGGAGGGACACCCAGACTATGTCAGCTGACTGGAAAGAAAACGGTATGGAATTGGGACCCTGTCGCGCAGGAAGAGTATGAGGCGTTAAAGAAGGCACTGCTATCGGCACCTCTTCTCAGGCACCCAGACCTAGGGAAAGAGTTTTGTATGGCCACAGACAGTTCCCGTAGTGGACCTGGGGTAACATTGTTCCAAGAGCAAGAGCAAGGAGGAGAAGTGATACAACAACCTATTGCATTTGCCAGCCGAGTGCTTAGCAAAGCTGAGAGAAATTACACGGTAACTGAGCTTGAAGCTTTGGCAATAGTATGGGGTTTTAGTAAGTTTAGATACTATTTGTATGGGAGTCATACTAAAATCTATACTGACCACAAGTCACTACAGTTTCTGATGTCGGCCAAACTTAACTATAGACGACTCGCTAGGTGGGCACTCTATTTACAGGAGTTTCAGTTTACGGCCCTGTATGTTCCTGGGCCACAGAATATAGTGGCAGATGCGTTGTCGAGGAACCCAGTAGGTCATGGTCAATGCTTTGATGAGGAGGTAAACGAGAACAGATATGACATATTGTACATTCAGGGCGTGCCGTTCGAGAAATACATAGGGGCGGTACTCACAAATATCGCGAAAGAGCAGGATAAAGACGCATCATGGAGAATGGTGAAGGACAGAGTTAGAGCGAACTTAGATGCTAACATAGCGCGCTTCTATACAATTCAGAACGGGGTCGTTTTCTACCGTAGAAATCCGAACACACAGGACTGGGTGTTGTGTATACCAAATGAAATAGTCAACAAGCTGATCTGGTATACGCACCTAAGTTATGGGCATTACGGGGCAAGAAAATGCTGTAAGAAATTATGGGAATCAGTTTATTTCATTAGTATGGAGAGGAGGATCAAGAACGTGCTCGGTATTGCAAATTGTGCCAGAAGGCAAAATCGTAAACTATCTCATGCAAAGCACCGCTTTTTCCGATAGTGCCAGGTAGATTGAGGGAATTCGGAGAAACAGATTTGTTTGGCCCGCTACCTAAGTCAGTGCAGGGATATAGATATGTTTTGGTAGCAATGGAATTGGTGTCAAAGTATGTGACTTTTACCGCATTGAAACGTGCGACGGGAAGGACAGTAGCAGCAGCGAGCGTTAAAAACTTTTTGCGAGAAGTAGGAACTGTAGACAAGTTCATAGCTGACAATGGACCACAATATAGATCCAGACAATGGCTAACCACACTGAAGAGAAGAAGGATAAAACCGGTGTTCATATCCCGATACCATGCTGCAAGTAACCCCAGTGAAAGAGTGGTGAAAGAACTGGGAAAGTTGTGTAAGATATATTGCCTTAGGCAACATAGAATTTGGAGTATTTTTCTCAAAGATTTTCAGGACATCCTCAATGAGTTACCACATGGAGCAACTGGTTTATCACCAATTACGGTATTAAAGAATGAACCACCACCAGATCGAGTCAGGGAGCTGGTAGATTTTCCGCGATCAGGAAAGCAAAGGCACACGGAAATTGTCAAGATTGCGATAGAGCGTATTAAGAAGGCAGCTAAGGATAGGCAGGAGAAGCAGAAAGGAAAGATCCGTAAAATCGAATTAGCAGTAGGAGACAAGGTTCTAATTAAAACTCATCGATTATCAAAGAATCACAGATTCCTAACTAGCAAATTCTTTACTGTGTATAGTGGACCATTCAGAGTGAGGCGGATTGTCCATGAAAATGCTGTACTGATTGAGTCGATCAAGGGAAAACAATTATGGAAAAGTTAAGGATAGATCGAAATTAGGCAAGTTATGGTAGATAGTCAGTGTATTTATTTGTGGTGTGTAACGTTGTGCAGGGTCAAATCGAACATAAGAATTTTCAGGCGGGATGTCAGGAAGTATGACGGAATAGACTGGTCGAATGAGTCATGAACAGGAGTCGACAGAGTGGTGTATGTACGTATTTTTTGTCATATGAATAAGGATCAAGCAAAAAAGACGTGATAAGTAATGAGTGGATAAAGATGGTAGATAGAAAGAAAAGCGACGTGATAAATAGTAGTAGATAAAGGTGATATTTAAGGAGAGAAGCGGCGTGAAGCAGTGTGATCAATAAAGAGATATTCGATGTGATGAAACAGTGGTAAATAAAGGTGAGTAGGATTGAATAATGTGGAGATGTCTTAGATGTATGTTACAGAGAGGCCTGTGTATGCTGCAATCGAGATTAATGCGAATGGCGAAGGAAGACCAGGAAATGATGGAGTAATGGACGGACGGAGAACCGAAATACGAATGAAGAGAGGAGGACAACTGCAAACGTGAAGGAACATGAAGGGAGTATGAGATCCAGATGGTGAATGTTGTGGAATACTGACGTAAGATGTAAAGTAAGTGTAAATCTAATTCTTACCATAACATTTACAATATGACAAAAATAATATTTTGTTGTTGTTGTTGAAGCCTGGTACCAATATAACTAATCAAAACGGTACCAAGAATGTGTACAGTCATTTTGCGGGATGAATAATTTGTGTATTTTTTGTTCTTAGATGAAATGTTGCAATTCTAAGTTGACATTTAGCAGGATGAATAATCAGTAAAGTGAATACAGAGGCAAGCCGATGGAGAGAAGTGCCAGAGTGAAAGGACGAATTCGGAGACTGGAATGCTATCTCCGAAACAGCTTCATGTGTTATGTGGTTGAGTACAAGGGAGCCAAGGTATGGTATGTTGTCGTGAGTGTGGTGGTGTTAAGGTTAGCTGACTTCTAGACCTATTCTGTTGGTGTATTAATGGATTGAGCGAGAAGGAAAATGTGATGTCTGGTGAGTGAGAGTCGTAGAGTTGTGTGATCAGTGCGCATGCTCCTGTAAAGGGGATGCTACCGATTCATAACTAAAACATTATTGTGCTTTATCGTTTGATTTGGATGAACCTCGATGGCAGGTCAGGATATGACGTAAAGTGGATGGTACATACATGTCCTAGAAATGTTGTAATATATAATAAAAGGTAAAATATGGAAAGAGATACTAATTTCTGTCTGTCACAAGCATAAAGGTGCATTGTATGTTGTAGATTTAGAGTCATCAGTTTCTAAAATGTTTGTTGTGTTAGGAAGTTAAAGTAGTTTACTATGTGGTAGGTAATGTGGTAGGTAATCGTGAGCTGTATACAGGGTGTTAAAAAAAGGTATGGCCAAACTTCCAGGAAACATTCCTCACACACAAATAAAGAAAAGATGTTATGTGGACATGTGCCCGGAAACGCTTAATTTCCATGTTAGGGCTCATTTTAGTTTCGTCAGTATGTACTGTACTTCCTCGATACACCACCAGTTGGCCCAATTGAAGGAAGGTAATGTTGACTTCGGTGCTTGTGTTGACATGTGACTCATTGCTCTACAGCACTAGCATCAAGCACATCAGTACGTATCATCAACAGGTTAGTGTTCATCACGAACGTGGTTTTGCAGTCAGTGAAAAGTTTACAAATGCGGAGTTGGCAGACGTCCATTTGATGTATGGATTAGCACGGGGCAATAGCCGTGGCGCGGTACGTTTGTATCGAGACAGATTTCCAGAACGAAGGTGTCCCGACAGGAAGACGTTCGAAGCAATTGATCGGCGTCTTAGGGAGCACGGAACATTCCAGCCTATGACTCGCGACTGGGGAAGACCTAGAACGATGAGGACACCTGCAATGGACGAGGCAATTCTTCGTGCAGTTGACGATAACCCTAATGTCAACGTCAGAGAAGTTGCTCCTGTACAAGGTAACGTTGACCACGTCACTGTATGGAGAGTGCTATGGGAGAATCAGTTGTTTCCGTACCACGTACAGCGTGTGCAGGCACTATCAGCAGCTGATTGGCCTCCACGAGTACACTTCTGCGAATGGTTCATCTAACAATGTGTCAATCCTTATTTCAGTGCAAATGTTCTCTTTACGGATGAGGCTTCATTCCAACGTGATCACATTGTAAATTTTCACAATCAACATGTGTGGGCTGACGAGAATCCGCACGCAATTGTGCAATCACGTCATCAACACAGAGTTTCTGTGAACGTTTGGGCAGGCATTGTTGGTGATGTCTTGATTGAGCCCCATGCTCTTCCACCTACGCTCAATGGAGCACGTTATCATGATTTCATACGGGATACTCTGCCTGTGCTGCTAGTTCATCGATGGAGCTCCTGCACATTTCAATCGAAGTGTTCGTATGCTTCTCAACAACAGATTCGGTGACCGATGGATTGGTAGAGGCGGACCAATTCCATGGCCTCCACGCTCTCCTGACCGCAACCCTCTTGACTTTCATTTATGGGAGCATTTGAAAGCTCTTGTCTACGCAACTCTGGTACCAAATGTAGAGACTCTTCGTGCTCGTATTGTGGATGGCTGTGGTACAAAATGTCATTCTCCAGGGCTGCATCAGCACATCAGGGATTCCATGCGACGGAGGGGGGATGCATGTATCCTCGCTAACGGAGGACATTTTGAACATTTCCTGTAACAAAGTGTTTGAAGTCACGCTGGTACGTTCTGTTGCTGTGTGTTTCCATTCCATGATTAATGTGATTTGAAGAGAAGTAATAAAATGAGCTCTAACATGGAAAGTAAGCGTTTCCGGACACATGTCCGCATAACATAATTTCTTTCTTTGTGTGTGAGGAATGTTTCCTGAAAGTTTGGCCGTACCTTTTGGTAACACCCTGTAGATTGTTTATTATTTTTTTGTTAGAACACTTTCAAGGGGTATTAATTTCAGTCTGTCACAAGCACAAAGGTGCGTTGTATATTGTAGTTTTAGAATCAACAGTTTCTAATATGTTCACTGTGATAGGATGTTAAAGTAGTCTACTAGTTGATATTGTAATTATGCGCTGTATAGATTGTTTCTTATTCCTTTTTTTTTAACACTTTCATGTTTTGTATGAGGGACGACAGGTACAATCAATAGCACAAGTGTGGGCTGTATATAGAAAAGGGATAAATGTTGATGCTGTATGTGTAGAAAACTAGGGTGTATGATTTTATGTTTTTTAGAACAAAGATTCTTTTATTACCAATGTATCTAATAGATCATACATGTAATCAATGAGCATTTTAATACTGTAAGAATATCTTTGTTGCGAGATGCACGGAAGGGTCTGACTGATTGGGTGTCGTAGTGCTGAGGTGCTATGCAGAACACGCCCCCGTACTGCATAAGAAAGCGGTAGGCCAAGCTGACGTCGCCATGGGAGAGGCGACAGAGCCACTGCACTGCCCACCCCACTGCCGGTCGAGGTACACTCCACGCGCACGCTACAGCAGGTAAATGGCCTGGGGCAACACACACCTACTAATGGCCATTGATAAGTTGTGCCACCCTTACGACTGGAGACAGCATCCCGCAGAGGCAACAGCGGGTAGTTTTTCTGCTCAACGGCTGGCGCGGCGGCGGCGCGATGGCAGAATGAACGACGCACGGCAGAGTCCGGCAGGCATTTTTTAACAGCAACTATTAACTAGTACTGGGCTGTGGAGCCGTGAAACAAGATGACTGCTCGTATATCTCAATAAGGTGGAAAGTGAAGGACTGGTGTTCCCACGTTGTGAGTGGTGGAAAAGATTTTGTCTTTAACAGACAGGACGATTGTTTTGTTTTGTCTTGACCACTGAATGGTGGGATCCATAAACTTTTGGCAGTGACTTGTTAAGTGTGCTTTGTAAACTGCATGTGGGATGCTTGGTACACTTAAAGAGGACAGTTGTCGTTTGGTGACTAATTATTGTATGAACGCATGAAACTAAAGTGGGACATTGACATTTGCATTTGTAATAGGAGACATTTCTTTAATTGGTATGGGAATAAGTGTTGTTTGTTGGAACATAAGACTTAATTACACCATGAACTGAAAGGGCAAGACCATGGATAATAGTAGTTGCAGGGCCATTTCTGGACGACCAGATTTGTGTGGATGGTACTCTGAGAGTGACTATGACATTTGTGTTTAATGTGAGATACACATTTACTGTTCAGTGCCTGTTCAAAATACCGATTTGAGTGACCTAAAGACCTTCGTCTGGGTAACCATGGGAGAGCTTTAACACTGAGACAGTGTTTCCAGGGAAACTATCAGCAACTTTTTGACCCCAAGAAAATCACAGAATGAAATGATTCCGTGTGACTCGCTAGACAGGGAATAATGTAATTGTATTTGTAACTGTGTACATTTTTTATATGTTTTATTCCTGAAGGGACAGCAAGTGTAATTGTATTTCATTAACGTACGTGTTTAGAATAGTTAGTGTGTTTGTTTTGTTTGCTGTGGGTTATCAAGTTCACGTAGCATGTTTATTAGAATATTTGGTACAAGAATGCTTTAATTATTAGCCAGTGGCGTAATACTAACGTAGCGGCTCTTGTTACATTGGTCAGTAAGGTTGTCACAGGGAACAAGAGTTTGCATTGTACAACAAATATCGGAATTAACTGATGCATTTTGATGTTGTCCACAGTAATAATCTTGTTGGTGTGTTGACTGAAGCCACTTATTTTCATTATCACAGTGGTGATATTTCACATTGAAGTGTAACGGAGGCTAGTCGAAATGCAAGTTCTTGTCGTCTAAATATATAACAACAGAGAAATGAGAAGTAAAGTAAAACATGAGAGCTAATGGTGGATTCAAGCACTTATTGCTAACTATTTACTGTGTGTGTTCATCAAAGTTGATGGACTGACTAGCTCAGCAGCAGGTATTTGTACTGGTGGACAAGGATAAGGTTAAATCACATTCAAGTAGTGGTGGTAATTGCTTAAGTGATGATAGTTACTGAGGTATGACATAATGTCTTAGACAGACTATATTACGTAACCAGTATGTAACTTGTGGTATATTTCATTGTTTTTTTTCCTCAGTTTAATTTCTCTGTAGGTTTGATGTACATTTTACAGTAATGGTATGGAGCCTGACATTCTACATGCAACTAGTGTACGCAATTTTTTTTCTTTTGTTGATTTTGTTTTGTATTTAGACATTACTTGTATAGATTATTACCCTGCAATTTATGAATGTCAGATTACTTGCTCTGGGTTTGGACGGTGAGCTATGTAAATTTTCATGACTACAATTATTTTTTATTTGTTATAGAATTAGTGAAGTTTGGATTACTCTTAAAAATAACGAAGATCCTGGTAACTAAGCAAATTTTTATCTCAACATTATTTTTTATTTATATGATGTAATGTTTTATTTGTCATGTGGATTGTTGTAAATTTGTATGTGTACATTACTCCGGATTGTGGAGAGTACAATAATGCAATAACTGTGTCAATAATTTGGTAAAGTAACAGTATTTGGTCACCAATGGCTAAGGTCTCCTCCTGGTTATTATGACTTACTACGTTTGTTCGAATATAGTTTTCTTAAAAAAATGTTCGGAACTACACTCCCATTGCAAGGATAGTACCGTGCCATTTTTTGCTGCATGGGTAGCCAGTGGTGAAAGGGTACAGTACCGCCCGACATTAAAAATAGGAACAACATTCTTCGTTATTCCTGTCATAACAACATATTTTTTCTAATAATAACTCAATTGCCAGCTGCGGTGGTCTCGCGGTTCTAGGCACACAGTCCGGAACCGCGCGACTGATACGGTCGCAGGTTCGAATCCTGCCTTGGGCAAGGATGTGTATGATGTCCTTAGGTTAGTTAGGTTTAAGTAGTTCTAAGTTCTAGTGGACTGATGACCACAGCTGTTAAGTCCCATAGTGCTCAGAGCCATTTTTGAATAACTCAATTTCAATTAATACAGCGAAGCCAGATACCAGTGTGGGAAAGGATTATTTATTTAATTGATTACATGTGAACTCCCATGAAATAAATCCCTACACCCAATTTGGTGAGATCTGCGAAATGAATGAATGTATGGTCGTATGCTAACCGCAGATAGTGATGTGCAATATATGATCATCTTTGAGATGGTCCTTTGGTCACCTTTGGTGGAACCAAAGAGATGATATTTATCTGAGCTTTGAGCGCCTGAAATGTGGCTCACCAATACGGTAGTAAGGTGCTCCCCCACTTCGACAGAGGTGCGAGATGACCTGAAGAACGGCCATGTTCAGCACTCTGACGCTGGATCTTGTGTTGGTGAGACCTGTCTTAGGTGTGCTCCGTAAAGACAAAAGAGTGGAGACATGGTATGCATGTGAAATACTTAAGAGTAGTTTAGAATAATGATTTCTCTATTTCAGGAACTTTTGTGGTAAGAATTAAATTTCAGACAGGTAATATTAAGGGGATCGTAGTAATCTTCGGAAGTGGCCAACGGTCACAATGAAACCACGTGTAGCAATAAGTTGAAATTCTTCCGAGTGCTTAAGTCAAGCTGAATTACTGGCGTGTGTACTATAAGTTGGAAATATTTAAGAAATGGCGTGTGCAGGACTTGAAATTAGAGACGAGTACTTCCACGTGGTGAGTACTGTGTGAGTCTCAATCTGTGTATGAGACAAAGGATAAAGAGAAGTACTCGTCCATGGTATCAGTTGAGGACTCGCGTGTGTGACGAATATGTTCTTAATATTAATTTGCGTGTTATGCTTCCGTGTGACGCTTGATTCAGACTATAATACTCTGAGAGTGAAGCAAGGTGAATCAGCCGTCCATCCAGCAACGCCACTTGGCTTGCATTGCACAGGAAGACGGGCATATATCCTCCAGAGTTCATAGTAGGAAATAAAAGCTACGAAGTGGGGCAGTGTCGTGTGAAACTGGGATGAATACTAATTGAAGTGGGAAAGCTGAAAGTGATGTGATTATAACGTTGTGACTATTCCTTGTGTTGTATTCCATGTTGCCAGTGTGGTGTATTTCATGTAATTTAAGCATGTGTGGTTTGCATGGGAGAGTAGCAAGATAGGTTCAGAGGTAGTGGGTTATGCATGTTCCTTTTAGTACCGCTCGGTCTGGAGGAAATTTTCGTGATGATGAGTGTGAGAGTCGAAGTGTGAGATATAGCAAAAGATCCACCATCCTATCCAGAAAGCGCACTGTAGTGTAAGATAATTACGAGACCATAAGATAGAGAATCGCCAATGTAAAGCCATGCCCACTGGGCGGAGTTAATTGTTGTAGATAATGTAATGGTGTGCTTAGGTTATAGAATTTATCGGAATAAATAAGATAGTGAAAAGAAAAAGATTAGTGGGCTTTTCCTTCGAATAGTATGTTTGCATGATATCCAGAATTTGTAATGTGTGCGCCATTCATATTCAGTGTGATGGCCACGTGTTGATCAAAGCCATTGGGTAAGAAAGAAAATGTGGTATTGCTAGTGTGTTGTGAATAGTCAGAGTTGTGTAAATTACTAATAGTCAGATGTGCGTTATCCGTTTCCGTTGGGTAATATTCAAACAGGAGAATAATTTGTAACTTAATTGTCAGTACTAGAGTTCATGTTACTCGATAAATAAGAATGAATCCACTCGCTTGGCAGACCACTCATCTTGCAGGCCTGACTGCTTGATGCCACAGTATGAGCAAGGCATGTGGGTGCCTCTCAGTAGAGGTAATTGGACTAGTCGGTGGTCTGATATTGTTCTACAATCCACGTTAAACCTGTTCACATCGTCGTTAAGTAGTAATATAATTGAACACATCACTGTAAATATAATAACATGAATATAATATAAATGTAAGATAAATAGTAATTCAAACAGTGTTAATATACAATAGTAATAGATCCTGAATATTACATAATACATACAAAACTAACAAGTACACTAACCAAGGAAACTAATTTTTTATACAAATATATTTTTACAAGATTAATAATCGTGTAAGATGCTACTTGTTACCTTTTTCTACAGCATGTAAGATCTGTATGCAACTTAATTAGATTAAATTGAGGCAGGGTATTGTTCCAAAGCCAAGCAAAATTTTCTTGCTAACCAACCTTGAATAGCAGTTGTCATGTAACCTAAGAAATATTAACTCACACAGGACCTAACAAACAACACCAGCATAGATTAGATAAGCACTGACAGAACAAAGAGAGTTTTCCTGAGGAGTGATGTTCATTTGGGTAATACTTAAGTGGGAAGCAAAACACGAGGACACTGGACTTGACGTTCAATATCAAGTCCCCTTCCCCGATGGTGCTGCTGAAGGGGTATCTGTATCTACCCTTTGCTGTCTTCTTTTCATTCTCTTCTTAAATAATGCCATTAATGTATGATACCCTACTCCCAAATTCAGGTATTTTTCTTCAAAAATAAGTGTAATTGCTGTAAGTAAATAAAAGATAACACCACAGGGTAGACAAAAGAAATTCATGTAGCTCCACCCTCACGTGGTGCTGCGTGGGTAACAGTGCCCATGGCCTCAACTGTGTAGCATAATTTTACTGCGATAGCTAAAAAGTCTGTGTGGTGCATTACGGCTTATATAACGTAATAAGATGGCAGGCTCTAGCAGGCATAAACCAACTTGAAAGAAAAGAAATAAAAGAATATTTAAAAAAATGCGGCCTGTCCGTCTGGACAAGTCCAAGGCCACCTGCGATTCGACCACAGCAGGCTACGAGAAGCGGTGACGGTGTGAGTTTGGATGGTTGTCCTCTGCAAACAAATTCGTTTCCTGTCTCAAGGTACGTGTTGCTGACTGTAAGCAATGAGAGAAACCTTTCTGTTCTCTCGGAAGCGATTCGGGGGGGGGGGGGGGGGGGGGGATGTTCAGAAACTGCGATCCATATTGGCACGAAAGTCCTGAGGTCCCTTTCAGTGTCAGCAGCAACATGGCGGGGTAATAAACCCCAGTCTAAATAGACCAACGATTCTGTCGCTCTCGAATACCGGCACGTTCTGCTAGACGTTTCATCTTCTTAAATGAAGCATAATACAGTACTCTCATTAACGTACAGCATAAAGATGCGATTTGATACTTGCAAGATAAGAAAAAATGAGACATAAATGGCAATATCATTTGACTGCCTTGACTTAAAATCTTAAACGGTTTACGCCACAAAGTGACTGTAGACTTTAAAATGTGACATGAATTTTAACTTCGACACTTGTCTACCCTTTCCTGAGAAAAAGAGGTCCTAACAGGCGGACAGACAGTTCGGATAACATCAGAAAAATATCTTTTTTTCGTTTGATATGATTACAAATGAACGATTTTAGGATTTTTCTCCTTTACTTGCACTGAAAAACTCTGCTCCTTGTCAGATTTCATGATCCTAGGTCAACGGAAATACCCTATAGTTTCTGATGAGTGAGTTTGCGAGTATCAAAATATGTGACCAAAATGCCTGTATCTTTGGATTGCATTGACTTCGAAGCCTAACGTCCTTACATCGCATGGGGACCATAGGCCTTAGTATGTGACGTCGACTGCCACTTGACACCCCACCCGTTCCTGAGAAACAGAAGTCTTCAACATACGGACAGACAGACAGTTGGATAACAAATAACAAAAAATTTAATTTTCGTCTGATATTATTATATATTATAAACGTTCGGATTTTTTTCCACCACTTTCATTGTAAAACCTTGCTTCTTGCCAAATTTAATTACCTTAGGTCGGCGGGAAGTACCGTATAGGTTTTGTTGAGTGAGCTTACGACTATCAGAATATGGGACGTAAATGGCAGGATCTTTTCATTGGACGGACATATAAGCTTAAATGTGTTGCATTGCCAAGGGAGCATGGCCCTTAGTATGTGACATAAATTTCGACGTGATATGCCTATTCCTTCCTGAAAAATGGTTCAAATGGCTCTAAGCACTATGGGACTTAACATCTGAGGTCATCAGTCCCCTAGACTTAGAACTACTTAAACTAACAAACCTAAGGACATCACACGCATTCACGTCCGAGGCAGGATTCGAACCTGCGACCGTAGCAGCTGCGCGGTTCCGGACTGAAGCGCCTAGAACCTCTCGGCCACAACGGCTGCCATTCCTTCCTGAGAGAAAGCGTTCTGAACAGTCGGACAGACAGACAGACGGAAAACAAAAGTGTTCCTATAACGGTCCCGTTTTTCCGTCTGACTTTCGAAACCGTAAAAATAAACGTCCAGTCAGCACTCTTTTCTTTTTTGAGTAAAAGAAACGAGAAAAGTTTGTCTTACTGGACCGGATTTTATGAACTATCACTATGAATCCATGATGAAGTAGTAAAGAATGGGGTGTTAAATTACTTACTGCTGTTTTCTTTTTTTTCTCACGGTCACCAATATCCATTGTCCGGGTCTATTACGGGTTGATTGACGTCTGCACAACTACTTCTTTTGCGAACATGAAAGAAGAAAGAACCATACACATTATAATTTAAATTTAGTAAAGGTTGTTTCTATTGTTTTTGTAACTGAGGTCATTGCATTTTGCTGTCAAGCATTTCGTTCAGTCTTAGGGGAATGGATAACACGACGGACTTACAGATAAGTTGACATCGTTTAGTGCTCTCCCAGTTGGCTAAAGCATGATTGCAAATTATTTCTGACGCGGCTGCGTCTCGAATCTTCACACGTGCTCCACTGAATTTAATACTGTAGACTATAAGTGTCATCGCAGTGTTGACATTTCTCGATGTCTATTCGGGAAATGCTTGTTTTCGTAATGTATACATTGGTATCGGCGTCTCGTTCCCTGGACAAGGAGGTGGAGCGGTTGGCAGCATTCGTTATGCTATAACGAGGTTGAATTCTCCTAGTCTATTCTGGATGAAACTTCAACCAGTACTTCACTTTAGTTGTTGTCACCTGACTTCAGAGAGATCAGCTTATCGTCTCATATGGTGCATTGACAACAACGTACTTTGGAGATTAGCCAGTGTTATTTGATCACTCAGAAGACCACCTCCCGTAGAACCGTGTCACCGAATTCCAGACGTCTTTACTAACTGGCAGATGTTGAAAGAAGGCCTGAGTGTGCTTCTCGATGATGAGATATAATGGCTTCTTGTCGTGCAGACTTGTGGCGATGAAAAACAACGAACAACATGAGTACGCCGGCGTACAGTAATGGCGCTTACTAGCAGATCGAGGTTCCTGCCTACTTCTGTAGTTGACGTGGATTCTCGACGCTGGCATCAGGAGCGGCTTGATCTTGGTACTTAGCAGTTGCTTCACGCCATCTGCCTTTTTGGTGAGAGCGATGGCATTATTCGCTTCCTTTTGCTACCTGCTTATCCATATCCTCGCGGTTACCGCTGAGACGCCAGGTGTTTCTGCAATAGGAGCGATCGGTCGACCACATTCCGACAGTGCGGCTTCTAGTTCCCTTTGATAAGTAAGGCAAGGTTCGTAAAATACACCTTCGCTGTTCTTATTTCCTCTTCCTTGTGTAAATTGTTGATACTATTCACACTCAATGCTTGAGGAAATCCCGCTGCAATGCCGGAAGTAACGACAGTCGCGGAACGTGCGTTTATTTATTTATTTTTTTTTTTGTATGAAATCTTATGGGACTTAACTGCTAAGGTCATCAGTCCCTAAGCTTACACACTACTTAACCTAAATTATCCTAAGGACAAACACACACACTCATGCCCGAGGGAGGATTCGAACCTCCGCCGGGACCAGCCGCACAGTCCATGACTGCATCGCCTCAGACCGCTCGGCTAATCCCGCGCGGCACTTGCGGTTATTAAACTTAATATCATTCTTCGGTTTCGTTACAATACACCCCTACAAGGTGTATGTACATTTCGGCTTCTGTCTATTTGAGTAATTGGAGACATTCCTGCAGGATGCGTCTTCCTTCTTGTCGGTTATTCTCCATCCCAACTTTGACACCTGGGAGTTTCCGCACTCACACGTGCTTCCATAATGCAAGTCTTCTGCCGCTCGTTCTTGGACATAAATATCTTTCTAGCGAAGTGTGCAAAATTTAAGCGCATCTTCATGTACTCGTATGATGGAAATTTCCCAGTTCCTGATTACATGGACATTCCTAATTCATACAGAGCACTGTACTGACATTTACAAACTCTGATGTCTGTTGTTCTTCTTCTCCACATGTACAAAGCGGTCATGAATCTGTCCAGGGCTTCATTGGTGCACAGGAAAATGTCATAGGAAACAGGGTTGTTACATCACTATTCAAAACTGTTTTTTACGATGATAATTACACCCTTCTACTTCCTTAAGGTTATAATTTTACTCTTGTAACGTCAAATTCATAAAATTACTTATTTCCTAAGTACAGAGACCCATTTTCAAAGGTAGAGGACAGGGAAAAATTTATATGAAATGAATGCAGGAATTTCGTTCCATATTTTTTATTTGATGTTCATTTTCCTCTTCGCCTTTCCTCTTCCCCGTCTTGGACAGGCATCGGAGCGAACAGGGAAACATCAAGAATTTTTTGCTGTTGTTATTCGACTTTAGTAATTATTACGGTATTAGACATTCTGAGAAGCAATAGTAAGAAAAGAAGGTAAAAGAACGTTTTTCTGTGGTACATTTTCCTGTGCACCAATGAAGCCTTGGACAGATTCATGACCGCTTTGTACATGTGGAGAAGAAGAACAACAGACATCAGAGTTTGTAAATGTCAGTAAACATATTGAAACTGAATGCACTCACACTTTTATATTCAGTCCAGAACCGCCCTGCTGCTATGGTCGGAGGTTCGAATCCTGCATCGGCCATGGATGTGTGTGATGTCCTTAGGTTAGTTAGGTTTAAGTAGTTCTAAGTGTAGGGGACTGATGACCTCAGCTGTTAAGTCCCATAGTGTTCAGAGTCATTTGAACATTTTTGAACAATTTTATAAATGTTTTTGAAACTGTTTAAGACCAGCTGTTATAAGTATGCTGTGGCAGTACTCGTATACTCTCAGAGGTGTAGACATAAAAGAGGGTAGCTTACGAGTCTCATAAAACACGCACCTATACGAAGTAATTGTTAATTTCTAGTTTGTTCTGGATAATACAAAAAATGCAGTCTTCAGCTATTTAATCATAAACTCTCAGCAGCTGAAATTAAATTAACATTTTGTAAGTATTTTAGTTACTGGGCGCTAATGGGAAAGAAAATTGAGAGTGTGTTAGATGATGATCAATTTGGTTTTAGGAAAGGTAAAGGCACCAGAGAAGCAATTCTGATGCTGCAGCTGATAATGGAAGCAAGACTAAAGAGAAATAAAGACACGTTCACAACATTTTTCGACCCAGAAAAAGGGTCGACAATGTAGAATGGTGCAAGATGTACGAAATTTTGACAAAAATAGGGGTAAGCTAGATGGAGGGACGGGTATTATATAATATGTGCAAGAGCCGAGAGGGAATAATAAGACTGAACGATCAAGAACGAAGTGCTCGGATTAAAATGCGTGTAAGAAAGGTTTGTAGTCTTTCTCCCCTACTGTTCAATCTGTACATCGAAGAAGCAATGATGGAAATAAAAGAAAGGTTCACGAATGGAATCAAAATTCAAGGTGAAATGATATCAATGATATGATTCGTTGATGACATTGCTATCCTGAGTGAAAGTGAAGAAGAATTACAGGATCTACTGAGTGGCATGAACAGTCTAATGAGTACAGAATATGGATTGAGACTAAATCGAAGAAAGACGAAGGTAATGAGAAGTAGCAGAAATTAGAACAGTGAGAAACTTAACATTAGGATTGATGGTCGTAAAGTAGACGAATTTAAGGAATTCTGCTACCCAGGCAGCAAAATGATCAATGACGGACGGAGCAAGGAAGGCATCAAAAGCAAAGTAGCACTGACAAAAAGAGCATTCCTGGTCAACAGAAGTCTGCTAGTATCAATCATAGGCCTTCATTTGAGGAAGAAATTTCTGAGAATGTACGTTTGGAGCACATCATTGTGCGGCAGTGAAACATGGACTGTTGGAAAACCAGAACAGAAGAGAATCGAAGCATTTGAGACGAGGTGCTGGAGACGAATGTTGAAAATTAGGTGGACTGATAAGGTAAGGAATGAGCAGGTTCTGCGCAGAAGCGGAGAGGAAAGGAATGTGTGGAAAACACTGACAAGGAGAAGAGACAGGGTGACAGGATGTCTTTTACGACATGAGGAAATACCGATAAAGCATTTACTTTGATTTGCATATGGCGAGAGATATACTTACAAGATATATCACAGTCGTCATATGTAAAGTCGAGGGTTATGAGCCTTCATCGAGCAGACGTAAGCCCAGAGACGTTGTCCAAGTCCTTTGTATGAAGCCCTCCTGCAGGCCTGAGGAAGCCTTATTACAGTCCGGAGGCGCAGATAGAGGATGTGGGCTTTACGTGCAAGGAAACAAAAGATCCAGTCGACGATCGCGAAGCTTCGATGGAAGGAGCTACCTTCGATGCTCATCATAGTGAAGAGGGTATAACAACACGTGCAGAACGTGAGGGTCTGCCAGCGCGGTCACACATAGGAATACTGAGAATATTTAGATCCAGGGTGCTGTAGTCGGCTCCTGTGAACTTCAGAAACCTTCTGAAGCAGAGGCTCACTGTTTCCCAGCAGAGAAGGAGCAATGCCGCCAGCTGTAGAGCACTCAGTGTGGCGTGTCGAGCGGAGTGGGCCAGTGGTTAGCACATTGGACTTCCATTCTTGAAGACTACGGCTCAAGTCTGCATGCAAGCATCAACATTTAGGTTTACAGTGATTTTCCTAAATCGCTCCTCGAAAATGGGATGGTTCCTTTGAAAGGACACGGCGGATTTACTTCTTCATCCTCGATACAACCCCAGTTTGCTGTCCATCTGCAGTGACCTCATAGTCGACGGGACTTTAAACTTGATGTTGTTTTATTTTCTGCGGTGTGGCGCGGTGGTTAGCGTGCTGGATTGCTTGCTGTGGGTGACCATTTCAGACTCAACTACCAGCAATTGTTTGTTATTTCGTATTTATCATTTCTGGAAGATTCTTGAAATATATTAGGTATGTAATGTTTATGTAATATGTATATCTACATCTACATCTACATTTATACTCCGCAAGCCCCCCAACGGTGTGTGGAGGAGGGCACTTTACGTGCCGCCGTCATTACCTCCCTTTCCTGTTCCAGTCGCGTATGGTCCGCGGGAAGAACGTCTGCCGGAAAGCCTCCGTGCGCGCTCGAATCTCTCTAATTTTACATTCGTGATCCGCTCGGGAAGCAATATATTCGTTACCTCATCCAGAAACGCACCCTCTCGAAACCTGGACAGCAAGCTACACTCTTGCAGAGTCTGCCACTTGAGTTTGCTAAACATCTCCGTAACGCTATCACGGTTACCAAATAACCCTGTGACGAAACGCACCGCTCTTCTTTGGATCTTCTCTGTCTCCTCTGTCAACCAGACCTGGTACGGATCCCACACTGATGAGCAATAGTCAAGTACAGGTCGAACGAGTGTTTTGTAAGCTACCTCCTTTGTTGATGGACTACATTTTATAAGGACTCTCCTAATGAATCTCGATGTTTGTATAAACATTTGACTCTTCATCTTGGGGCTCAGTTATGTTTTGGATGTAAGCTGGTGTTCGTAATAGTGCTAAGTGTTGCGTTTTTCCGATGACCCTGCTTTCGGATTTGAGTTTCAATGTGGTTCCTGAAGTAGCCTATCAAAGGCTCGGGTGCAATTACCCATTCGCAGATAGAGGAGAAACGAAACATTTGTCAATAACAACATAAAATCACACTTCACAATTCTGTGGTAATCTGCTATTCGATTTAAAAAAGTCACAACGGACTGGTCGAGCACTTAAGTAGTCTGATAAAGGACGGTAAAAGTGTGTCGTAGTTAACAAGTTTACTGACTCTAAACAGGCAACAGTTCATAAAGACCAGAGATAAGGACGTTTGTCCAAGAACACTGCAGTAAAAAGCCACGGAACAACAATGCCAATGTGCCAGAGCTTCGTGAGACCAAGTCTCAACGCAGCATACAGGTAGATGGCTGGCGATTGGAGGCAGTCTCGGTAGGCGAATTTCTCTGGGCTATAAACAGGCTTCATTTGCCAGACAATGCCCTTGCGGGGTCGTAAGTACAGATCAGCGCTAGAATCTGTCTCGAACTAATTGCGGCCACGTGGTAGAGTGGAAGCAAATAGATCTGCACTACTTGTGCCTCCTAGGCGTGGTGTGGCTGCCGTCTGTCGGCGTAACGAATCCCCTGGGTCGCAGCAGTGGGTTCCTGAGATGTCCTTGAAAGGTGGCGTGCTTTTCGTGGTTCGGAAGCGAAGTCACGTTGTTTTGGCTGTCGCTGCCGTGACCCTTAAGGGCTGCTGCTACCCATCATGCCTCTGTCCTGCTGTGTTTGGTGGGCTATATGGCCAGACGGCTACCTACGGATTATGGCTCAGAGGAACCCTGACAACAACGCCACCTTGTCGAATAATGCTTTCCGTCCAGCCACAGGACGTGGTGTTACAACTCAAACTGTGCGCAACAGGCTGCATGACGAGCAACTTTTCCCCAAAGTCCATGGCGAGGTCCATCTTTGCAACCACGACACCATGCAGCGCGGTACAGATGGGCCCAACAACATGCCGATTGGACCGATCAGGATTGGCATAACGTTCTCTTCATCGGAAGTGTCGCATATGCCTTCAACCAGACAGTCGTTGGGCGCTTGTTTGTAGGCAACCCGGTCAGGCTGAACGCCTTAGTCACACTATCCAGCGAGTGTGGCAAGATGGATGTTCCCTGCTGTTTTGGGGTGGCATTATGTGGGGCCGACGTACGCCGCTGGTGGTCATGGAAGCCGCCGTAACGGCTGTACGACACGTGAATGTCATCCTCCGACCGATAGTGCAACCATATCGGCAGCATATTGACGAGGAATTCGTCTTCATGGACGACAATTCGCATCTCCAACATGCACATCTTGTAAATGATTTCCCTCAGGATAACGACATCCCTCGACTAGAGTGACCAACGTGTTCTTCAGACATGAACCCTATCGAACATGCCTGGGATACACTGAAAAGGGCTGTTTATGGACGACGTGACCCACCAGCCGCTCTGAGGGATCTACGCCGAATCGCCGTTGAGCAGTGGGACAATCTGACCAACAGTGCCTCGATGAACTTGTGGATAGTATGCCACGTCAATTGTTAGCTAACTCGTCCCGTGTGCCGTCGGCGTCAGGCGAGCGCCATGGATCACAGCAGTGGCGTTCCGAATTGTCCTTTACAATACGCCGTTGTTGCTGATGTCGTTTACATATCCCATTGTTTTGGCTCTCTTTGTGGTGGCCACTAAGAGTTCGTGTATCGTCTGCCAGTGGCGATGCCCTATTAAGTTGGTGAACCGTGTGCCCAGACACAGGAGTAAGAATGTTCGACGTTAAGACAGGTTTTCCAAGGGCACTTTGGTTGCTTGTGACAGTCTGCACCCTATATTCTCTCTGTTTCTGCCATCTTCAGATGTTTTTCTGCCATACGCCCAACCTCATCTACTGCCTTTAGAGTTTGTTTTCCTTAATCTTACTCACTCAGCTTGTATTTAGAGAACTGTTGTAAACTGCACGGAAAATAAAGAGTGCAATATTGTCCGAGTCACAAATGTTATTGGCTCGCGTAGGCCGAGGTACGGAGGGGGATTCCAGAGTTGCAGGTTCCAAGCAACTGTTGCGGTACGTGTGTCCACATGCTTTGCAGTTGAAGAAAGCGCGTATCCCGCAAATTATGTCTTTCGCTTGCTTACGTGGAATTTGTCACTCACCTCCACAATCACCGATCGCAACTCGTAACAAATTAAATAAAAATTCGCAGTGATAACTCGCTACTGTCACGTTTAATGCTTGCGTTGGCTACGACATTTACCGCAGAGGGCTCAGAACACTGCTGAACGCTCATTGGCTGTTAGAGAATGTGTGTTGAGGTGTGCGGAACAAACCTAAACTTCATGCCTAACAATAGCTTGTGTGCAATCAATAACTGAAAAGGATTTCTAAATGGCGGAGTACAGTAAACCATCGACGTCCAAGCATACACCACGGGATTCGTTTACAATTAGACGCAGTGACTTTGCATATCAGGGATCCTGATAGTAACGAGAGGCTTGGAGAGTTACAATACTTCCAAGAAATTTGTTTGAAATTGCTCGTTCTGCTTCTACATACCTATGTAAATATTCCGCAAACCACTGTCCAATACAGGTGTCCCAGAGTGACATGTTGCCCTTTCCTGCCACACCTTCACACCTAGATCTCAAATCAACTTTCGTTCCATAAGGAACTGTTGTGGACAGCGACTGCAGACTATAAGGAAGGAGAGGCACACACCAGTAAACAGCCGCAGTCCCATTAGTTTTTATTACTGTTGCATATCTAGATTTCGGCTGTAAATATCCATCTTCACTACGTTTGAGCCACAATCCAACAAACTCGCGGCAGTACACGCTACCATACAATCTTACTGGTCAATAGGCAGGAGGAAGCTGAACAGATTGTTTACAGCAAATATAGCAGCATTAATTTAAGTCATGAAGTATAAGTAACGCCTTCTATGCTACAAACTAGCTAAAAGAATTTCATTCCGAAAGAACTGATCACTGAGTGTAAATGGCTATATTCGGCTACTTGGAGACGATTTGCAACCATTTATGGAATTCATGTTCCCAAAGAACGATGGAAATTTTATCGATGACAGTACGCTTTGTCACCAGAACACAACTGATCGCAATTGGTTTGACGAACATTCTGGATAATTCGAGCGGATCTTATTGAGCACTTATGGGACATTATCGAGAGGTCAGTTCGTGCGCAGAATCCTGTACCGGCAACACATCCGCAATTATGGATGGTTACAGAGGCAGCATAGCTCAATACTTCTGCAGGGGACTTCCAACGACTTGTTGAGTCACTGCCATGTCGAGCTGCTACGTACAGGGTGTTACAAAAAGGTACGGCCAAATTTCAGGAAACATTCCTCACACACAAATAAAGAAAAGATGTTATGTGGACATATGTCCGGAAACGCTTAATTTCCATGTTAGAGCTCATTTTAGTTTCGTCAGTATGTACTGTACTTCCTCGATTCACCGCCAGTTGGCCCAATTGAAGGAAGGTAATGTTGACTTCGGTGCTTGTGTTGACATGCGACTCATTGCTCTACAGTACTAGCATCAAGCACATCAGTACATAGCATCAACAGGTTAGTGTTCATCACGAACGTGGTTTTGCAGTCAGTGCAATGTTTACAAATGCGGAGTTGGCAGATGCCCATTTGATGTATGGATTAGCACGGGACAATAGCCGTGGCGCGGTACGTTCGTATCGAGACAGATTTCCAGAACGAAGGTGTCCCGACAGGAAGACGTTCGAAGCAATTGATCGGCGTCTTAGGGAACACGGAACATTTCAGCCTATGACTCGCGACTGGGGAAGACCTAGGACGACGAGGACACCTGCAATGGACGAGGCAATTCTTCGTGCAATTGACGATAAACCTAATGTCAGCGTCAGAGAAGTTGCTGCTGTACAAGGTAACGTTGACCACGTCACTGCATGGAGAGTGCTACGGGGGAACCAGTTGTTTCCGTACCATGTACAGCGTGTGCAGGCACTATCAGCAGCTGATTGGCCTCCACGAGTACACTTCTGCGAATGGTTCATCCAACAATGTGTCAATCCTCATTTCAGTGCAAATGTTCTCTTTACGGATGAGGCTTCATTCCAACGTGATCAAATTGTAAATTTTCACAATCAGCATATGTGAGCTGACGAGAATCCGCACGCAATTGTGCAATCACGTCATCAACCCAGATTTTCTGTGAAAGTTTGGGCAGGCATTGTTGGTGATGTCTTGATTGGGCCCCATGTTCTTCCACCTACGCTCCATGGAGCACGTTATCATGATTTCGTACGGGATACTCTACCTGTGCTGCTAGAACATGTGCCTTTACAAGTACGACACAACATGTGGTTAATGCACGATGGAGCTCCTGCACATTTCAATCGAAGTGTTCGTATGCTTCTTAACAACAGATTCGGTGACCAATGGATTGGTAGAGGCGGACCAATTCCATGGCCTCCACGCTCTCCTGACCTCAACCCTCTTGACTTTCATTTATGGGGGCATTTGAAAGCTCTTGTCTACGCAACCCCGGTACCAAATGTAGAGACTCTTCGTGCTCGTATTGTGGACGGCTGTGATACAATACGCCATTCTCCAGGGCTGCACCATCGTATCAGGGATTCCATGCGACGGAGGGTGGATGCATGTATCCTCGCTAACGGAGAACATTTTGAACATTTCCTGTAACCAAGTGTTTGAAGTCACGCTGGTACGTTCTGTTGCTGTGTGTTTCCATTCCATGATTAATGTGATTTGAAGAGAAGTAATAAAATGAGCTCTAACATGGAAAATAAGCGTTTCCGGACACATGTCCACATAACATATTTTCTTTCTTTGTGTGTGAGGAATGTTTCCTGAAAGTTTGGCCGTAAATTTTTGTAACACCCTGTATATGCTTGAGTATTCAGAGATACATAAACAGGCAGAGTATGCGACTGCGGTTGGCAAAGCCTATGAGACCAGTGTCTGGAGCAGTTGTTAGATCGGTTACTACTACTACAATGGCAGGTTATCAAGATTTAAGTGAGTTTCAACGTTGTGTTACCGTTGACGCATGAGTCGTGGGACACAGCATCTCCGAGGCGATGTAGTGAAGATTTTCCCGTACGAACATTTCAGGAGTGTACCGTGAATATCCGGTAAAATATCAAATCTCCAACATCGCTGCTGCCGAAAAAAGATCCTGCGAGAACAGGACCAACGACGACTGGAGAGAATCGTTCAACGTGACAGAAGTGCAACCCTTTCGCAAATTGCTGCAGGTTTTAATCCTGGGCCATCAACAAGTGTCAGCTTGTGAACCATTCAACGAAACTCCATCGATGTGTGCTTCCGGAGCCGAATGACCACTTGTGTACCCTTGATCACTGCACGACACAGAGCTTTACGCCTCGCCTGGGCCCCTTCAACACCGACATTGGACTGCAGATGACTAAAACGTGCTGCTTGGCCGGACGAGTCTCGTTTCAAATTGTATCGAGCGGAAGTACGTGTACGGATATGGAGACAACCTCATGAATCCATGGACCATGAATACCAGCAGGGAACTGTTCAATTTGGTGGAGGGTCTTTAATTGTGTGGGGCGTGTGTAGTTGGAGTGATATGGGACCCTTGATACGTCTATATAGGACTCTGACAGGTGACACGTAAGTAAGCATCCTGCCTGATCACCTGTGTCCATTCATGTCGAGGCACTCTCTTCTGAGTTTCAACAGTTTCGTTGGTCATCAAACTCCCCAAACGTGAACGGTATTGAGCATATCTGGGATGCCTTGCAACGTGCTGTTCAGAAGAGATCTTCATCTCCTCGTACTCTTACGATTTATGGATAGCCCTGCAGGATTTATAGTGTCGGTTCCCTCCAGCACTACTTCAGACGTTAGTCGACTCCATGCCTATTGTGTTGCGGCATTTCTGCATTGCTCGCGCTGGCCGTATACCGCATTAGGCAGGTGTACCAGTTTCTTTGGCTCATCAATATAATCAACAGAATCCTTTCTTAGAAACAACGTTTGGTGCCTGTTACTCTATTTTTTTTTCATTTTAGTCCTTCTGACGAGGCGTATTTACGCCATGTGTAAGTGGAACTGGTTTCACGGCTATCATCGGCAGCGTGAGAGTAAGCGGAATCAGCGGTGACGAACGAAAATGTGTATCGGACCGGGATTCGAACCCGCCATCTCCTGCTTACGAGGCAGGTGCGGTAACCACTGCGCCATGCGGAACACAGCGTTATCGGAACTACACGGACTATCTCGGTACGCCTCGCAGCCGATCCACGCTCCCATCGAGCGCCAGCTATCCGCCGTCCTTGTCCATTACGCTCCTGCTCGCGCACCGAGATAGTCCGTGCAGTTGCGATACCGCTGTGTCGCGGATGGCGCAGTGATTTCCGCACCTGCCTAGTAAGCAGGAGATCCCTGGTTCGAAAACCAGTCCGGTACACATTTTTGTTCGTCGCCGCTGTTTCCTAATAATGTCCCGCTGCAGCTGATAGCAGTGATCCCACTTCAGTTTACATAACTTTCTTTCTGATGGGTACGGGGATACTGGAAGTCATATGCAAAGGAGAGGTCGGTCGATGTTCTTGAACGTATTAAAACAAACTACTCGCAACTAAAATTATCTTCAGTTCTGTGCTGAGTGATGTGGCTTGTTTGAAGGCTATTTTTATGATTTTTTTTGCGTCATGTAGGACATGTGACATTCGTCAACATTTGTTTTGAATAGAGCTGTGCCAGTACAGAAAGTAATTAATCATCTGAAGTGCCATCCTTCGATGTACAAGGTATCATCCCGTCAAGTTTCTCACTACATAAAGCACAGTCCGTCAGTGCATTTCGTTAGAAAACATCGATATATTGTAGATACTTGAGGAACAATGATTTTGGACTTTTCTGTTATTTTTGTTCGGCAAGGTACGTAATTTACATCAGAAACTGGTCCAGTCGTCAGAATAGTTTGTTGTTTGTGGGAGGAAGTTTTCCAACACGGGTACTGATTAGTGTGGTTTATTAATGTCTCTGTAGCTGCGGAGGGTTGACACACAGTAGGGATCTTCGTGTAAGAGTAGTGTGTCGTCTCTCGCTTCCAGCTGCTGACATTCTGGTTGACAGGAGAGCTACTGGCACAAAGATGAGGAGACTCAGTGTAGATTTCTCAGACCAGATTTTGTTGTTTGTAAGTCAGTGTACTAAGTTTACTTGATACTCAGATCTCTGGTATCCTACAAAATGCAACGTATTTTCTCGGATTTTGTTCAGACAAGCGTTTTGGTCTTACTGAAAAACTTTGCTTCCCGAATGTATCCGTCGCCTGTCTTGAACGATGTTAAGAGATTAAGAGCAGATCAGGAAATATGGCCTCGGTCATTCTTCATCCGCTTAAGAACTCTAGACCTACCAACTCAGCTACGCAATCAGGACTCGCAACCTGCCATTACCTTACCTCGTATCTTCCAAACTTCACAGAAGTTGTCCTGCATACCTTGCGAGACCTGGAGGAAAGGATATAACCGTGTAGTGGCTTAGCCACAGCCTATGGTATTGTTTTCAGAATGAATATTCACTCTGGAGAAGAGTGTGTGCTGAATTGAATCTTGGATGACAGAGCAACAACGTGGTATGTGTGTGTGTGTGGGAGGGGGTTCCACTTCTAGACTGTAGTTCACATTATGTCCTGCAATAATATGGCGAGTGACAGCTCAATAAATTGTGTCAGGTCAAAGAGCCTTAACAGAGTTGCTCCTAATTGAATTCTAGCCGTGCTTCTTCTTTTGTTGTATGACGTTACTTGGAGGATTCAATTCATCAAGTATTCTTCTAGAAGTCTCAAAGCTGTAAGATACTCTGCATCTTCGCTATCAGTGGGAAGAGTAACCTAGGGAGATAAAATGTACCTTTTCCACCGCAAGACATTGAATGCGAAGTAAGCGATATGAATTTCAAACGAGTGCCGCGTTTTTCCTCTCATCACACGACGAAATGGGAGCAACTCAGAAAGTTATGCAATTTTTTTCGCAGCTGTGGAATATTTCTGCCATTAGCTGCATTACGTATGAAGGTATTACCACAGTCTAATACAGGGTGTTTCAAAAATGACCGGTATATTTGAAACGGCAATAAAAACTAAACGAGCAGCGATAGAAATACACCGTTTGTTGCAATATGCTTGGGACAACAGTACATTTTCAGGCGGACAAAATTTCGAAATTACAGTAGTTACAATTTTCAACAACAGATGGCGCTGCAAGTGATGTGAAAGATACAGAAGACAACGCAGTCTGTGGGTGCGCCATTCTGTACGTCGTCTTTCTGCTGTAAGCGTGTGCTGTTCACAACGTGCAAGTGTGCTGTAGACAACATGGTTTATTCCTTAGAACAGAGGATTTTTCTGGTGTTGGAATTCCACCGCCTAGAACACAGTGTTGTTGCAACAAGACGAAGTTTTCAACGGAGGTTTAATGTAACCAAAGGACCGAAAAGCGATACAATAAAGGATTTGTTTGAAAAATTTCAAAGGACTGGTAACGTGACGGATGAACGTGCTGGAAAGGTAGGGCGACCGCGTACGGCAACCACAGAGGGCAACGCGCAGCTAGTGCAGCAGGTGATCCAACAGCGGCCTCGGGTTTCCATTCGCCGTGTTGCAGCTGCGGTCCAAATGACGCCAACGTCCACGTATCGTCTCATGCGCCAGAGTTTACACCTCTATCCATACAAAATTCAAACGCGGCAACCCCTCAGCGCCGCTACCATTGCTGCACGAGACACATTCGCTAACGATATAGTGCACAGGATTGATGACGGCGATATGAATGTGGGCAGCATTTGGTTTACTGACGAAGCTTATTTTTACCTGGATGGCTTCGTCAATAAACAGAACTGGCGCATATGGGGAACCGAAAAGCCCCATGTTGCAGTCCCATCGTCCCTGCATCCTCAAAAAGTACTGGTCTGGGCCGCCATTTCTTCCAAAGGAATCATTGGCCCATTTTTCGGATCCGAAACGATTACTGCATCACGCTATCTGGACATTCTTCGTGAATTTGTGGCGGTACAAACTGCCTTAGACGACACTGCGAACACCTCGTGGTTTATGCA
Organism: Schistocerca piceifrons; assembly: GCF_021461385.2. Lineage (NCBI taxonomy): Eukaryota > Metazoa > Arthropoda > Insecta > Orthoptera > Acrididae > Schistocerca > Schistocerca piceifrons. The sequence continues at coordinate 653,283,422 of NC_060138.1, read as the reverse complement.
AGATGGTGCCCGGCCACATCGCACGGCCGACGTCTTTAATTTCCTGAATGAATATTTCGATGATCGTGTGATTGCTTTGGGCTATCCGAAACATACAGGAGGTGGCGTGGATTGGCCTCCCTATTCGCCAGACATGAACCCCTGTGCCTTCTTTCTGTGAGGACACTTGAAAGACCAGGTGTACCGCCAGAATCCAGAAACAATTGAACAGCTGAAGCAGTACATCTCATCTGCATGTGAAGCCATTCAGCCAGACACGTTGTCAAAGGTTGCGGGTAATTTCATTCAGAGACTACGCCATATTATTGCTACGCATGGTGGATATGTGGAAAATATCGTACTATAGAGTTTCCCAGACCGCAGCGCCATCTGTTGTTGAAAATTGTAACTACTGTAATTTCGAAAGTTTGTCTGCCTGAAAATGTACTGTTGTCCCAAGCATATTGCAAAAAAACGGTGTATTTCTATCGCTGCTCGTTTAGTTTTTATTGCCGTTTCAAATATACCGGTCATTTTTGAAACACCCTGTACATACAGTCACTACACTCACTGGTGCGAAACTTGTTACCGTTTGACAGCTAGAGAGAGACAAGCGCTCCAAGTTGTGAGAAAGCAGACAATCACATGCGTCGTAAGCATAAGATTAGTTTTTAAATTATTTTCTACTTATTTTTCGTTTCATGCGTTACTAAATTACCAAGTGACATTAATTATCATGAAAAACATATAAAAACAGTCTAATTACACTATTTCAATGACACAAGCTTCAGCTTATTCATGAGCAAATGCTTTCGAATACTTGTATACTTGCGACATTTTCCGCTCAAAGCGAGAGAATATAAAAACATATTTCATGCATGAAAAGCATATATTTCTGTTATTATCGTAGGCATTTTCCTTGACGACTTAAATTTTTGTATGGAACGTAATGATTCGTCCATTCTTAACTTCACCCGACTTTCTAATATACGAATAATTTAATAAATGCAAATAATTTTGACGACTTATTATCATGTGAGTATGGTCTTTCCTTAAACTACAGTTGCGGTGCCTTATATGGCATGATAAATAATGTAGGTATTACGTTCCGTATGGGTTTCCCACGTTCCACATTCACTGATTTGGCTGGAAGTGTAACGACCAAATCTCTGCTTTGTTGGGTAGATACACGACGTCTTTCGGGTCTTCTGGCGTTTACTAGTATTTGTATTTTGTTATTAAAGTAAAACGAAAATGTTCAGTAAACGTCCATAGGTTCCAAAAAAATCGTAAATAAACTGAACTGTAATGTACCGTTTCGTACTTCCCAGGGTCCTTAGAAAACTAAATAAAGACAAAAGTCACGTAATTTTTTTTGTTATTATCGATGTTCATGCCACTAAATAGACTCCATATTGTAAAAAGTATGTTGCAAATCAATATAAACGTGAGTATGCGCCCTCATCCGATATTGCATTGAGGAGTTCGCTTGCTAGCCGCTTGGGGCGCTTCCATCCCTTTTGGTAGCAAAAACGAGACAGAGTGTCACGACAGTTACGTTAGACTGTGATATTACCTACTGTTGGCATGAAATTTGTACCGGGTAGGGACTCGAACCCGGATTTACATTCTTTCGCGATCGGTCACCTTAACAACATCGGGTATCCGAGCACGCTTCCAGGTGTCGTAAGCCAACATTGGCCGTGACATAATTATTTTAGATGCACACGCTCAGATCCGAGGTGAAGCGGAATTTTTGGTCATCCTTGGTACGAGAGCGGCTGCGTGCGGAAGTGAAACAACTACGGGGTTAAACTGTTTTTCGGTTCTCTGTGGTTGGAGACGCCAGACAATAACTCGAAGGTTAGGCTAAGGAGATAGATAAGATGAGAGGGGGAAACGAGACTCTGGGTTTGCTTACTCATTTGTTTTTTCATTTTTCTTCGCGTGTTTGCACCAAATATGCAAAACGACACAGACACTGGTTTGTAGCTTCAGTGAGTGTAGAGCATAGATTAGGGTTGGGTTGTTTGGGGGAGGAGACCAAACAGCTAGGTCATCGGTCTCATCGGATTAGGGAAGGACGGGGAGGGAAGTCAGCCATGCCCTTTCAAAGGAACCATCCCGGAATTTGCCTGGAGCGATTTTGGGAAATCGCGGAAAACTTAAGTCAGGATGGCCGGGCGCACAACTACTTACCAGTATTCGGGTACACATAGTAATGTATGGTTCTATGGGAGCAGGTTGCTCTTCCATATAGTGTTTTGGTGTGTTAGGGAGTGTCTTGACATCGATAAGGTTGGCTCAAAAATGGCTCTGAGCACTATGGGACTTAACTTCTGAGGTCATCAGTCCCCTAGAACTTAGAACTACCTAAACCTAACTAACCTAAGGACACCACACACATCCATGCCCGAGGCAGGATTCGAACCTGCGACCGCAGCGGTCTCGCGGTTCCAGACTGTAGCGCCTAGAACCGCACGGCCACTCAGGCTGGCGATAAGGTTGGCTTCGGAGCTATATGTTCTGTGGTATCACAAGAGACAAAAGACGATTGTATTGCTTATGAGAGTTGTAAAACGTGTCGTTGCCTCAGCAACACGCCGATTCACGTCTTGTAAAATGTTATAATAAAGAAGTTTTAATTTCTTATTTGTGTGTGTGGTCACCTGTGTTAGACACCAAAAACAGTTCTACTGACCACAAACCATGAAGGTGACAGATTCTACTGGCCTAATCGAACCCTTAGGTCCAAGTACTCGTCACAGTGTGAGTGACGTGCAAATGGTTCAAATGGCTCTGAGCACTATGGGACTTAACTTCTGAGGTCATCAGTCCCCTAGAACTTAGAACTACTTAAACCTAATTAACCTAAGGACATCATACACACCCATGCCCGAGTCAGGATTCGAACCCGCGACCGTAGCGGTCGCGCGGTTCCAGACTGTAGCGCCTAGAACCGCTCGGCCACCCAGGCCGGCTGAGTGACGTGCAGGCATAGGTATATGTGGGCAAATGTATGATGGAAACCAATACGGTAGTCCAGAAGTACGTACTGGCAAGGTTTGCAAGTCCTTCTTAGTGGCAAAGCTGGTAGAGTCTGATTTCTCACTTACATAGCATCAGTATCAGTGTCGATCTGAGGCGGTTGTCGCTCGATCACTGCTGTTCGCTGGATCTCTCGAACTCTGTCTGGCTTGGCGTTTAAGGATCTCTATAAAAGGCATTCAGGCTGTTCGCTTATAGATGACACATGATTGCGTAGCTTTTGACCTCCAATTCACAAAGTGTGCGTGCAAAGTCAGCGGCTTCTCAGGGCATATGGCCTCTCATTGAACTGCAAAAGCGGCTTGCACTGTGGGCCACTATCTAACTTACAAGTCTTACAGCTAATATTCATGCATGGATGGTTTTTTTCTTCTTTTTTTTCAACCTTTCATGATTCGGCCATTACAAGGGTCCGACAAAAACTTCCATATGTCATACTGTCTATGGCCCCAACTGTAACTGCAAATAAATTTAATAAATGCAGTACAGCTAGATGATCGCCACTAATATCTATTTCTTCGGACACTGTTCAAAATAAGTCAACTCAGAAACCAGTCGAAAAACGTTGTTGTGCCAATCATAAAATTTTCCTAAACTGGGAGCGGTCTAAGGGTTTCATGCAAGTAGCAAGTGACTTTAATATGTATGCATTCAGTCACTAATAAAGCAAGTATATAAAACGGAAGTGTGAAGGTTATAAGCTACCATTTATTTTCATCAGTCTAGGAGCACCAAAGAGCTCCTCCTCTTCCTTTCATTTTCGTGAGCGATGAGATGCTTGAAGTAATACCACAATTACACCTTTTTGCTACTGAAATAGAATCTGTTATTGTGTTTAACGCCACCTGTGCAACATCATTTTCACATGTCACACAATTATTTAGGTATGACGATTGAAAAAGACTAAATACTCACATAACTCAATAAATGGAACTGCACGATAGACAGTAATATGGGATATCAGTAACAGGAACTTTGTCAGAATCCTATGTATTTGTTTCAGCTTTATAATGTACATTACTTTATTTCGTATATTATTCGGGATGAACACTTGTTTCTTGTTTAATCTTTGATAAAAGAGCGAACAACACTAAACGCAAAATGCACGAGTCACAGAACGGCTTCCCTGTGGGGGCAACGGAAGCTACACACGCGCAGTATTTAAAATTCACGAACTGGTGCTGGCGCAAACAAGTACTTGCCGCGTAATGAGAGTTGATTCGTTGAGTTGCAGCGCCGGCGCCATTTTCCGCATGATTAACACGGCGGGCACCAATTTCATCGCTCGCTCGGCTCTCAAAATGGGAACGTGCGACATATTGCCGCTTGTAATTGCAACTTTGCAAAATTTGCCAGCAGCTGAGCCTCTTATTGATCGAGTGATCAGCAGACACTGACAAACGACGGGCGCGAGATACGGGTGCAGCGAGAGTCCTCCTGTGATAGAACAGCACACCACAGAGACTACTGCTTATTAGTGGTGAACTAGAATGTTGCACAAAACTCGTACGTAGCCAACTTCATACAGGTTCTCCTACATATCTTGCGGGACTAGCCCTCACCGAACGAAGTTTAAAATCAGAAATCATTTATCAATCAGTAACATTTTTACTTCATATTTCGTAGGAATTCAGAATCGTGTAAAGCCTTTATTTTTGCTAACAGGAGGACAAACAAGGTAAGGCAAGGCAAGGCAAAATGTTACACTTGGTATGATACATTTCTGTAGCTACAGCTTGAACTACTATCGGCTGAAATTATCATAAATCCAGGAGAGTAACTTGATGTGTTTATTATTGGGGTAGAAGAGATAGTATCAAAACAAAAGAGTGAGCTGTGTGTGTGTGTGTGTGTGTGTGTGTGTGTGTGTGTGTGGTTTGAGGTTTTCGGGCGCTAAACAGCATGGTCATCAGCGCCCAAACGCATAGAAACAGGAACACATGCGGTGAAGGGACGAAGACGGACAGCGAACAAGGAGAACGGCTAAAAGACACAGACCTGACACAGTTCCAAATCCTCACATACAGAGGCAAAACAAGAGGAGAAGAAACGCACTAGATGATAATTATTGTCCAAAGCGGTTCAGCCAAAGTTGGCGTGTTAATCGCAACAGCCATAGTTGCACATGCTATGCACGCGATTAGTTTCAGTCTCTAACCTGCATCTTTGGGTATCTGTGAGAATGAAAATAGAACTACAGGACAACAGCACTCAGAAGTGGTCCGGTCATAAACCACGAGCATAGTTTGATAAAGGCCTCCAGCTCAGCCGCTCATCGTTGTCCTCAATTTAGTGCAGCTTCTGCATCTCACGTCATCAATCATATGCCTTATCTCGTCATGTACACACCTGACCTAAAATACTTACCTCCCTTCAGTTACAGTGTTCAGCAACGACTGACATCATAAACTACTTACCTCTTCCACTCATTATGTTTTTATAATGGGACCATTCTCGTTGACTTTCCGCAACATCGTCAGTACTCTCCTTCACAACCACTTTTCAAGCATTTCGAATAATGATTACGTTTCTGCTTCCCATATTCTCTACATTTTACACCCACACAGAGCTGTGCTCCAATCACACAGGGGGCATACAAATAATGGAAACAGCAATAAAACAAAACATTTCCATGCCTAATACGTCCGGCCAGAAAAACTTCGCGAAAACGATGACGCCAAAAATAACGCAAATGTGTCAAAAACCAAATTTGGGAAAAATTATATATGATAAACACAGAATGTGACGAACACTGAATTTGAGAAACAAAACGAATTTAGCATAATAAACAGCCCCAGATGTAACCAAAAACTAGATTCAACAAAAAAAAAAAAATAGCATCGAATTTGGCAAGGAAAATAGGCCGAATTTGGCAAGAAGAACCACCAAACTAGGAAAAATAAACGACATCGAATGCGGCAAAAACTCTAAATTTGGCAAAAAGCATCGAATTTCGAAAAAAATAACACTGCACTGGGAAAAAGAACGCTGAATTTAGAAAAAAAGAATACTGAATCTGGCAAAAAAATAATATAAAACCTAAAAAAAATAACACCGAACCTAGCGAAAAAACACCCAATTTGGCAAAAAGCTGTACCGAATATTTTAAGAATATGTAACCAAACATGGTGAAAAATTTCACTAAATTTATCCAAAGAATTACCCTGCATTTGGCAAAAACCGCAGAAACTTTGACAGCAAATGTTATCAAATGTGGTAAGAAATACAGCCCACTGGCAAAATATACAACGTGTGTGTAAAAACGATTTTGGTTGGAAATAAAACCGAATGTGGCAAAAAATGACATCGATTTTGGCCATAAAACAAAACGAGTTTCCCTATCCCTGCTAATACGGCGTAGGAAAACCGTTAGCATTCAAAACAACTTCCTGGCGTCTCGGAATGGATAAATACAGCTTCTGTATCGTTTCCAAGAAACCCTTATGCCATAATAGCGCTTATAACAATAATGACAGTTAATTTGTTCTGTCTTACTTCTAACTTCAAGCACCCCTAACCAGAAAAAGGTATAGAGTCTCTCTCGTGAACACTGATAACAAAAGAAAACATCACCGATGTGAAAGATTCATTAATAAGATTGGGTACTGTGGATGAACCTATATGAAAGATGAATTTTTGTTTTTCTTAGTAGAAATTACGCAAAAAACTTATTTATAATCAGCTGGGCAACTCACTAGTCTGCTCTGCACACACAAACACACACACACACACACACAAGTCCTTTCGATTGGTTGCAGGACCTTGACGATACTTCCATTCTGTTAAATACTTCTTGCTGTCACCATTTCTGGAAGGAAGCTGAGCAGCATTTCACAACAATGCATGAAAGATACGTTGGGCTCAAAAAAAGGGAGACATGTTAGAATTATCCATCACAGATCCTGGAAATAATGTTTTAAAGCACGCTTCATTCAACAGTGACAGAATACTGTACAACAAGAGTTGTTTATTACGAAACAATATTAATGTTTTGCCATTCTCTACATTGTGTTACGTAAATCATCCTTGACCCCTTAGGTAACTTATTGTACAATTTTATTCCCTTGTAGAAAATGCTGCTCTGTATTTTCTGTTTGTTTACTCTCTGGAAACGTAAGTTTAGTCTGGCTTGTTTCATGATCATGAATGCTGCTGTTTGTGAGATAATTACTGATGTTGTTCTTGATGTGCATAACAGATTGGCAGATATATTTAAGTGGTGCAATTGGAATCACCAGCTGTTCAAACAGATCTTTACAGTGAGCTCAGTTACTACTTTCAGCTATCAATACCAGTGTCCTTTCCTGTAGTTTGGAGACTGAGTCCATGTTACGTAGATGGGATCCCCCAAATATGATTCAGTAGCTAAAGGAGGAAGGTATATGATAATGCTAGTAACAATAAAGTATTATCTGTTACACATTCGCGATAGGATTCTAAGTTGATGACATTTTATTCGTTATTGTATTTGTACTTATATCACGCGACAGTCAGTACTAATTCCGGACTACTTTGTAATTGCTATACTTCTATCGTGTCCATTTTCATGTTCCGCTTCATTCCAGCTCAGCTCAGTATGTGTGGCAGATGGTGTGTATGATGAGTATAGCCAAGACAGTCCTCCTCCTTCATACTATCCCTGTCTACACTAAACAGTAGCATATCTCATTCTGTTTCTATCCTGCTTACTGGTTTATATACATAACCTTTAAAGACATCCAAAATACTTATTTTCCTTGAACCCAACAAATCTTTCTGTAAAACAACATAGTATCTGTATATATGGTTCTCGGGCGAGACGTTGGATGTCATAGTGAAAACTCCACAATATTTCGTCAGCGCAACTAGCCGACATCTTCAGGTGCGACGAACACACTGCTCAGCAGGTTTTTTTTTCTTTATTGTTATTTTTAAACCCGTACAAACAGGCAGGCTATCAGCAGCATGTTACGCTGCTCTTCAGCCATATAATAGACAAAGAAACAACGGAAAGAATACACGTAAGTTACATAACGGTGGGTAATAAAACAGTAGACACATAAAGACAAACACGGAGCCATTCACACTCAACGATAATCCACACTACAAACTGTTAACACGACGCACAAACACTGAAGATGTCGATGGCACAGGTTAACGATGGAGTTGAAGATGTCGATGGCACAGGTGAACGATGGAGTGCGACGGTGAACACTGAACACTACACACGACGGCACACACGAGACACTGATGCCGATGATCTCCGGCGCGCGAATGTCCACGTAGCGTGTGCGAGTCCAGGGACCTGCCAAGAGGGGAAGAAGGGTGAGGGGGGGGAGGGGAGAACAAAGAAGTCAATGGCTGAGGAGATGGGAGGAGGAGTAGAGGGACAGGGGAGTGGAAGCCTGGCAGAGGAGTGGGGAGAAATGGAGGAGGGAGGGAAGGGGGAGAGAAGGGAGGGAGGGTGCCCAAAGGAGCAAACACAGGAAGAGGAAGGGAGGATCGGAGTTGGTAGGAGGGGTAGATGGAGGGGAGGAGGGCATCATCAGGGAGAGGGAGCTGGCAGAAGCCACCTAGGGAGAGGGTAAGGAGGGTGGAGAAATGGAGACCGGGTGGGATGTGGGAATACAGGCGCGGCAGCAGGTGGGGGTGGGAGAGGATGGGGGAGACAAGCAGGTGAGGAGGATCGAGTTTTCGGGAGGTGTACAGGATCTGTATCTGTTCAAGGAAAAGGAGGAGGTGGGTGAACAGAATGAGGTCGTACAGGATCCGCATGGGGGAGGGGAGACGGATGCGATAGGCGAGGTGGAGAGCATGGCATTCAAGGATCTGAAGGGATTTGTAAAAGGTAGGGGGGCAGAGATCCAGGCGGGATGGGCGTAATGGAGGATAGGGCGGATGATGGATTTATAGGTGTGGAGTATGGGGGAGGGGTCCAGACCCCACGTACGGCCAAAAAAGAGCTTGAGGAGATGGAGTCGGGAGTGTGCCTTGGCTTGGATTCTCCGGAGATGGGGTGTCCAGGAGAGGCGACGGTCGAGGGTGACGCCAAGCTACTTAAGGGTGGGGGTGAGGGCGATAGGACGGCCATAGATGGTGAGATAGAAATCAAGGAGGCGGAAGGAAGGCATGGTTTTGCCTACAATGGTCGCCTGGGTTATGGAGGGATTGACCTTGAGCAACCACTGGTTGCACCAAGTGGTGAACCGGTCAAGATGGGATTGGAGAAGGTTTTGGGAACGCTGCAGAGTGGTGGCGAGGGCAAGGAAGGCGGTGTCATCGGCAAACTGGAGAAGGTGGAGGGGGGGTGACGGCGGCGGCATGTCCGCCATATACAAAAGGTACAGAAGGGAGGAGGGCGGAGCCTTGGGGCACACCGGCGGAGGGAAAAAAGGTGTTGAAATCCGTGTTATGGATGGTGCCGTAGGAAGGACGCTGGGAGAGAAAGGAGCCGATCAGACGGACGTAAGTAATGGGAAGGGCGAAGTTTTGGAGCTTGAAGATGAGACCGGAATGCCATACGTGGTCATAGGCACGTTCGAGGTCCAGGGAGAGGAAGATTGCAGAGCGACGGGAATTTAGCTGTTCAGAAAGGAGATAAGTGAGGTGGAGGAGAAGGTCATCGGAAGAGCAAGACAGTCGAGAGCCACTCTGGGTAACGGGAAGGAGGCGGTGCTGGCGGAGATGCTGGTGGATGCATCGGGTGAGTATGGATTCCAGGACCTTGCTGAAGACCGAAGTAAGGCTGATGGGACAGTAGGAGGAGACAGCGGACGGCGGTTTACCAGGTTTAAGGAACATCAGGATATGGCAGGTTTTCCACAGGTCAGAGTAATAGCCGGTGGACAGGACTACATTGTAGAGCCTGGCCAGGTTGGAGAGGGAAGAGACAGGAGCTTCACGAAGATGGCGGTAGGTGACTCGATTGTGACCAGGAGCGGTGTTGCATTTTGTGCAGAGTGTAGCAATGAGATCCTGTGTAGTGATAGCGGCGTTGAGTTCCGTGTGTGCAATGTTGTCCAAGTACTGGAAACCAGATGCGAGGGGAGAGACAGGGGTGTCATCTCGATCGCGGACATCTGGGAAGAGGGAGTAATCGAACTGGGGATCGTTGGGGATGGAGAAGACATCGGAAAGGTAGGACGCAAAGTGATTGGCCTTACTAAGGGTATCGGGGAAGGGGTGATCATCATGGAGAAGAGGATAGTAGGGGGAGGGTTAAGTTCCGGTAAGGCGTCGGAAGGCTGACCAGTACTTGGACGAGTGTATTGGTAGGGTAGCATTTAAACGGGTGCATGACTGTCGCCAGTCCCGGCGGCTAAGCAGGACCAGAGCTCCTATTTACGCCAAACTTAGGCAGGAAGTGCGCATGCGAGGAGGCGCCAAATTCGATGGCCAATAGCGACGATACCAAGCGATAGCTGGAAGGACAGCAACGCCACCTACAGGATGAAGAACTAAAGACTTCGGCGCACGCGCGGAGGCTGCCGCCGCTGCTCTGCCCTGCCATCGGCCGCCCCAGCGACCTCTGTCGGAAGCCGCAAGCAAAAACGTGCGTCCACGTAGGCGCCTTGATTATCGTCCCGTTGTCAACAGAATATTTATGTTGCTGGCGAATCGTCATCCGTCTTATGACCAATAGTACTCCTCACTGCTCGAAGAGACTTCAATATGGCCAGTGCTGGATCCCAAGCTGTACTAAGCTGAAAGCCCGGGTCTCTGTTTACAAGATTCGTCGATATACGTATTTCCACTGCTTCCTTAATAACACTGTCCCAGTACGAACTCGTCAATGCGAGAATTTTTCTATGTTGATAATTCATAGAATGGCCTGTACTGAGACAATGCTCGGCCACTGCAGACTTTTCTGGTTGCTCCAGACGAGTGTAGCGTCGGTGTTCAGGGCATCTCTCTTCTACAGTGCGACAAGTATGTCCGATGTACGACATGGCGCAGCTACAAGGAATCTCCTAAACACCGGGTCTTCTTAGGCCAAGGCTGCCCTTAGATGAGCCCAAGAGAGCTCTGAGTTTCGCCGACGGACGAAAGACACATTTAACTTTATGCCTCTTCAATAATCTTCCTATTTTTGAAGAGACACCGCCGATGTATGGCAAGATGACCATTCCCCTTTGTTTCTCGCCTTCTTCCACTTCCTCACGTTGGGTAACCCGCTTCGATTGTAAGGCACGGCGAATCTCCCGTTCGGAGTATCTATTTTGTTGGAAAGTGGTACGCAGATGGAGTAGCTCATTGGATCAGCTGTCTGAGTCTGATATGGCTCGTGCTCTGTGAACCAACGTCCTCAGTACGCCACTTCGTTGCGAAGGATGGTGACAGCTGGTGGCCTGTAAGTATAAGTCGGTGTGCGTTGGTTTACGGTACACTGCGTGACCTAATGTGCCATCTTCTTTTCTCCGTACCAACACGTCCAGGAATGGAAGTTCGCCGTTTTTCTCCATCTCCATAGTGAACTTGATGTTGGGATGAAGCGAATTTAGATGCTCAAGAAAAACATTCAGCAATGCAATGCCGTGAGGCCAGATAACAAAGGTGTCGTCCACATATCGCCAAAAACACGTAGGTTTCAAATCCGACGTCTGGAGTGATCTCTCCTCGAAGTCTTCCATGAAAAGATTAGCCACAATGGGTGACAAGGGACTACCCATTGCGACGCCGTCAGTCTGTTCGAAGTATTGTCCATTAAATAAAAAGTACGTCGAGGTGAGCACATGTTGGAATAAACCTAAGAATTCCCCATCCAGCTTCTCGCTAATGAGCAACCACGATTCCTGCAATGGTACTCGAGTAAAAAGTGAGACTACGTCAAAACTCACGAGTATATCTGATGGTGCGAGTATTAAGTTCTTGAGCCGACGAATAAAGTCTTGTGAGTTACGGATATGATGCTCACACTTTCCTACTAAAGGGCTCAGGAGCGCTGCCAGATGTTTCGCGAGATTATACGTTGGTGCCCCGATATTACTCACAATAGGCCGCAGTGGCACATTATCCTTGTGAATTTCGGGCAATCCGTATAGGCTGGGAGGTACGGGCCCCTGTGTATGTAGTCTCTTAGCAACGACATCGGAGATCGTGCTGTTTTTGAGGAGCTCCAAAGTTTTTCGCTGAATTTTGGCTGTGGGATCCTTATTTAGTGTGCGATATGCAGAGTCGTCCAAAAGCTGGTGCAGCTTGCTCAGATACATTGGCGTGGAGAGGATAACAGTCGCATTTCCCTTATCCACCGGTAAAATCACAATATCAGGATCTTCTCGTAGGGATCGAACCACTGACTTCTCTGCAGCTGTTATATTGTTCTTAGGCGCTTGAGCCCGTGTCAGAGCACGGCAAGTCTCCCGCCGGATCTCCTCGGCAGATTCCCTGGGAAGTTTTAGGATGCCTTGTTCGACGGAGCTAATGATGTCCAGAACAGGTGGTGTCCTCGGAGTGGGTGCGAAGTTCAATCCTTTCTCCAAGACCGATACCGCCGCCTCAGGCAAAGGTTTGTCCACTAGATTGTATACAGTTCGTCTACGAACTTCGTTGTTCTCTTCTTTTGGTAAACGGTCTCTGAAGCGATGAAACTTATCAATTTGACGTGCTACGTCTTGTTGTCGTTTCCAGTCTGAGAACGCCCAAGTAGCGCTGTCAACCCACGTCCAAGAATCTGCGGACAGTCTTGACGATATCTTCAAATGAAGTGCCAAGAGCTCTCTGGATACGTTCTCGCTGAGTATGGTGAATCCTTTCTCTTACTAGTGCGTGGCTTGCTCGATTTTTTATCCTTTTAGCGGCTGCGGAGGTTATGAAGTGCGTCACCTTAGCGAACGTCGGAATAACTCGATGATCTCGGCATCTTAATAAAAACGTAAGGGCACATAGCAGTCTGCTCTTCTTATTCCGTAGTTTATCAAAACTATTAATGTCTTTTACCACCTCCTCCCCGTACAGGTATCGGGTGTGTTGCTTGAGGCTTTCCCGACGGACATGTTGTATATATGTCATAGTGAAAACTCCACAATATTTCGTCAGCGCAACTGGCCGACATCTTCAGGTGCGACGAACACACTGCTAAGGCAGTTTTTTTTTCTTTATTGTAATTTTCATACCTATACAGTGAAAGGGTACAGTACCGCCCAACATTGAAAATAGGTACGAAATTCTTGTCAGAACAACACATTTTTTGTGTAAAAGTAACTCAATTTCAATTAATACAGCGAAGCCGGATACCAGTGTGGGAAAGAATGACAATTTATTTATTTAATTGATCACTTGTGCACTCCCTCAAAATAAATCCCTACATCCAGTTTGGTGAGATCTGTGAAAGGAATGAATGTATGGCCGTCTGCTAACCACAGATAGCGAATCGGAATATATGATCATCTTTGAGTCGATCCTTTGGCTACCTTTGGTGAGACCAAAGAGATGGAAGTTACCAGAGCTTTGAGCGTCTGAAATGTGGCTGACCAATAAGGTAGCAAGGTGCTTCTCCCACTTCGAGAGAGGTGCGAGAGAATCGGAATACGGCCATGTTTCAGCTACTCTGCCGCTGAACCTTCTGCTGTAAAGACCTGTTTTTTTGTTGTGCTCCGTAATGAAAGAGTGGAGGCATGGTATGGATGTGGAATATTTAAGAGTAGTTAGAATTAATAATTTCTCTTTCACAGGACCTTTTGTGGGGAAAATTACAAAGTGAGGCAGGTAATTTTAAGGGGATTGTAGTAAACCAACGGTCACAAAGAGCCCACGTGTAGTTATAAGTTGAGATACTTCCGTGAGCTTAAGCTGAAATATTTAAGAATTAATAGCGTGTGTACAATAAGCTGAAATATTTAAGAAATAGCGTGTGTATCATAAGTTGAAGTATTTAAGAAATATCATTCCGTGTGACGCTGAATTTAAACTCTGAGAGAGAATCAAGGTGAGTCGGCCGTTTTTCCAGCAACGCCACTTGGCTTGCATTGCACAGGAAGACGTGCGTTTATCTCCAGAGTTCACAGTAGGAAAGTAGAATTACAAAGTGGGGCAGTGTCGTGTGAGACTGGGATAAATATTGATTGAAGTGGGAAAGCGGAAAGTGATGAAGTTGTAACCGTTCTTTGTGTAATATTTCATATTGTTGTGTTGTGTATGTCTTGTAATTTGGGTATGTGTGTTTTGCATGGGAGTAGCAAGGTAGTTTCGAAAGATTTGTGGGTATGCCTGTTCCTTCTGTATCGCTCGATCTGGAGGAAAGTTTCGTGAGGATTATTGTGAGAGGCGAAGTGTGAGGTATAATAAAAGATCCACCATCCGATCCAGGGAGTGCACTGTTGCGGTAAATAGATTACGAGACCATAGTATAGAGATTCACTAACGTAAAGCCATGCCCACTGGGCGGAATTTCTCATGTGATTTTGTGGTAGGTTGTAGAATTTGTGTGTTTAGGAATAAATCAAATAGTGAAAAGAAAGAGATTGGTGGCCTTTTTCATTAAATTGTATGTTATCGTAATGTCCCGAATTTATATAAAAGCCGTTAAATCAAAGACAAAAGGTAAATGTGGTATTGCCAGTGCGTAGTGTACAATCAGAGTTCTATAAATCACTGATAGTCAGATGCGTGTTTCCGTTGCGTATTATTCATACAGGAGGATAATTTGTAACTAATTAGTAATATACGAGAATTCATGTTGCTCGATAAATTAAGGAAGATTCCACTCGCTTGGCAACCCACTCATCTTGCAGGCCTGACTGCTTGATGCCACAGTATGAGAAAGGCAAGTGGGTGCCTCTCAACAGATACATAGGTAGGCTGGCAGCAGCATCGTACGCTGCTCTTCAGCTTACGATTTTCCGATGAGAAAAAGATACAAAATAGAGTGATGGGTAAAAAACAGTTGACACACAAAAATACAAAACACGGAGCCGTCCACACTCGATGAAAATTACACTGAAACACGTTGGCACGGCGCACAAACACTGATGATTCGACGGCAGAGGTGAACGCAGGAGTGTGACGGTGAACACTAACACAAACACGACGGCACATGCACGAGAAACTGATGGCGATGATCTCTGGCGCGCGAATGTCCACGTAATGTGTGCGAGTCAGGGGACCTGCCACGAGGGGAAGAGGGGTGAGGAGGAGGGAGAGGGGAGAGCAGAGATACCAATAGCAGAGGAGATGGGAGGAGGAGTAGAGGGATGGGGGTAGGGGAAACCTGGAGGAGGAATCGGGAGAAAGGGAGGAGGGGGAAGGGGGAGAGAAGGGAGAGAGGGTGCCCAAAGGAAACAAACACAGGAAGAGGGAGGGAGGATCAAAGTTGGTAGGAGGGGTAGATGGAGGGGAGGAGGGTATCGTCAGGGAGGGGGAGCTGGTGGAAGCCACCTTGGGAGAGGGTGTGGAGAGTGGAGAGATGGAGAGAAGGTGGGACATGGAAGTACAGGCACGGCAGCAGACGGGGCGGGAGAGGATGGGAGAGACCAGCAGGTGAGGAGGATCGAGTTTGTGGGAGGTGTAGAGGATCCGTATCCATTCGAGGAACAGAAGGAGGTGGGGAAAGGGAACGAGGTCGTACAGGATCTGCATGAGGGAGGGGAGACGGATGCGATAGGTGAAGTGAAGAGCATGGCGTTCCAGGATCTGAAGGGATTTGTAAAAGGTAGGGGGAGTGGAGATCCAGGCAGTGTGGGCGTAGCAAAGGATAGGGCGAATGAGGGATTTATAGGTATGGAGGATGGTAGAGGGGTCCAGACCCCAAGTTCAGCTGGAGAGGAGTTTGAGGAGACAGAGGCAGGAGCATGCCTTGGCTTGGATCGTCTGGAGGTGGCGGGTCCAGGGGAGGCGACGGTCAAGGGTGACACCAAGGTACTTAAGGGTGGGGGTGAGGGCGATAGGACGGCCATAGATGGTGATGTAGATGTCGGGGAGGCGGAAGGAAGGAGAGGTTTTGCCCACTATTATTGCCTGGGATTTGGCAGGATTGACCTTAAGCAACCACTGGTTGCACCAAGCGGTGAACCGGTCAAGATGGGATTGGAGAAGGTGTTGGGAGCGCTGCAGGATGGGGGCAAGGGCAAGGAAGGCAGTGTCATTGGCGTACTGGAGAAGGTGAATGGGGGGTGAGGGCGGCGGCATGTCCACTGTATACAAGAGGTACAGAAGGGGGGAGAGGTTGGAACCCTGGGGCACACCAGCGGAGGGGAAAAAGGTGTAGGAATCCATGTTGTGGATTGTGATGTAGGAAGGATGGTGGGAAAGAAAGGAGCTGATCAGACGGACGTAGTTAATAGGAAGGGCGAAGGCTTGGAGCTTGAGGAGGAGACCAGAATGCCACACACGGTCATAGGCTCATTCAAGGTCAAGGGAGAGAAAGATAGCGGAACGACGGGAATTAAGCTGTTCAGAGAGGAGATGAGTGAGGTGAAGGAGAAGGTCGTTGTAAGAGAAGGATGGCTGAGAGCCACACTGGGTAACGGGAAGGAGGCAGTGCTGGTGGAGATGCTGGTGGATGCATCAGGTGAGGATGGATTCCAGGACCTTGCTGAAGACTGAGGTAAGGCTGATGGGACGGTAGGAGGAGACAGCGGATGGCGCTTTACCGGGTTTGAGGAACATCAGGATATGGGAGGTTTTCCACAGGTTGGGGTAGTAGCCGGTGGACAGGACTACATTGTAGAGCCTGGCCAGGGTGGAGAGAAAAGAGGCAGGTGATGATAGGTGACACGGTCGTGACCAGGAGCGGTGTTGCGTTTCGTGCAGAGTGTAGTGATAGGGGCATTGAGTCCTGTGTGTGCAATGTTATCCAAGAACTAGAACCCAGGAGCGAGGGGAGGGACAGAAGTGTCAGTTCGATCGCAGACATCTGGGAAGAGGGAGTAATCGAACTGGGGATCGTCAGGAATGGTAAAGACATCGTAGAGGTAGGAAGCAAAGTGATTGGCCTTACTAATGGCGTCAGGGAAGGGTTGGTTGTCATGAAGGGGAGGATAGTAGGGGGGGGGGGGGTTTAGATCCGGTGAGGTGGCGGAAGGCTGACCTGTACTTGGACGAGTTGATAGGAAGGGTGGCGTTTAAGCGAGTGCATGTCTGTCGCCAGTTACCGGCGTTTCTTAGCCGCGAGCAAGTTTCGGATGTGTCTCTGGAGTTGCCGGTGGCATCGTAGTGTGTCTGGGTCACATGTGCGAAGGAAGGCATGGTAGAGACTGCGGGATTCATGGAGGAGGAGGACGGCCTGTGGGGGTAAGGTAGGACGGTGGGGGTGGATGGCGACAGAAGGGACGTGGGCCACCACGGCCTTAGACAAGGTCTGCTGGAGAAAGGAGGTGGCATGGGTAATATCGTCAGGGTGGTAGTAGGTAAAGGGATGGCCATGACATGGGTGGAGAGGGTATCCCAGTAGGCATTCCAGTTGGCACGGGAATAATCATGGATATACTTTGGGGGAGGGTCATGACATGGGTCATGGTGGGGGCGACGACCCTCTGAAATGGTGAGGAGGACAGGGAGATGGTCACTACAAATGGTGTCCAGGACATCCACTGTTATGTGGCCAAGGAGGTTGGGAGAGGAGAGGATGACATTGGGAGTGGAGTTGGATTTGGGGCAGGTGTGCTGGGGAATGGGGACTAGGTCGCATTGGAGGGTGGAGAGGAACTGATGCCACCACCGTAACTGGGTGGCAGAACGACTATGGATGTTGAGGTCAGTGGCGATCACGTAGGAGGAGAATGTACGATCAGTGTGGGAGAGGAAGTCGAAAGGAATAGAGGTGTTAGGGCAGACATAGATGGTGGCGCAGGTGACGGTAAGGCCGGGGAAGAAGAGACTAAGGATCAGGTGTTTGGTGGGTTCGGGAAGGAGAGGTTGGAGCCGAACCGGGATCTGGCGGTGGTGACCAATGGCAACTCCGCCACGCACTGTTGGGGAGGGATTATTGGAGTGGTGGAGAAGGTAGGGCGAAGTGTGGATGGTGTGGTGGGGTTGGAGGAAGGTTTCATTGAGGAGGAAGGCATCAATGTGGTGGGTTACAAGGGTGTGCATGAAGAGGTTCTTCTTGGTGGGAAGGGAACAGATCCTGTTGAACAGGATACAGTACTGTCGCACCATGACAGGGATCTAGACGAGGGTGTCGAGACAGGAGAAAGTGAAATGGACCCGGTTGTGGGAGTAGGTGGCATACATTTTTAGGTGAAAGACGGAACTGGAGGCGAGGGATATCTGTTGGAGAGTGTGAGGGCGCTGGAATGGGTGGACATTTTGCACTACAATGCTGAGGAACCTGATGATGTCCTGAGTGGTGGGAGGGGGACGAAGGGAATTGCCAGGAGGGGTGGGGGCGTCCGGAGGGCGGACAGGGACAGTGAGTTCAGGGGTGGTTGGAGGGGGTCGGCCCTTACATTTTTGGGAGTAGGTGGGATGCAGGAGATTGCAGGTGTTACAGGAGGGAGGGGACTGAATGTTAGGACACTGCTGGAGGAAGTGCGCTTGCTTACAATGAGGGCAGGTGGGGGCCTTGCGGCACTCAGCTGTTGTGTGCGCATTGTAGTGCAGACACCTCTAGCAGTGGAGGGATTGAGGAGGGGAATGGGAGGGGTCAACTTTGTATCTCTGGTGGAAGAGGAAGGCACCCTCCTTCAGAAGGCGGTCAATGGAGGGGGCGTCCTCTGAGAAAATCCACATAAGGCACGTGGGACCGGCGGAGTTAAAGATGTGGCGGACCGTCCAGACCTCCAGCGAGGGATGCGCCTTGAGCTCCGCCAACACCTCCTCTTCCGTGATCGTCGGACTAAGCCGAGTGATCACGGTGGTGAGGGTCGGCGGGAAACGCGGGGCTTGGGGTTGTGGGGTAGGAGATGGGGAAGGAGCAGGGGTGAGGGAGGCGTTAGGGCCAAAACGGGTGATGGGGACACAGGAGAGGATGTCAGTATGGAGGGTGGGGCCGGGGGAGGAGATGAGAACTGAGTCTCTTCTGGGAGGGAGGAGGGAGATGGGGGCTCCAGGAAAGTGTTGGCAGAGAAGGAGGGAGAGGTTCCAGGTCTCGAGGAGGGAAGGATCAGGACGAGAGAGGACATACTTGCAGGAAGAGGGAGGGGAGGAGGAGGAGGAGGCGGCGGAGGGAGAAGGGCCATTCGGGGAGACATCAATGGCATCCTGAGGGGGGGGGGGAAGTAGGATGGGGCGGGGCCTTTTTGGGAGCGGAGGAGGTGGTGATGTCACTAGGGCGTTTAAGGGCAGTGGAAGGGTGGGTGGTGACGTGAGGGATGGGAGCTATAGGGAGGTGGCGGGAAGTGGCAGGTCCCAGCATGGACGCAGTAGTCGGCGCCGGCGACGGCGAGAGCTGGGCATGGGCAGTGGCCCAACGGGCCACCACCCAAGCTGGAGCTGCAGTGACAGGCTGGGGGAGTGGGGGGAAAGGATCACAGGTAGAGGAGAAGGAGGAAGAAGCTGGGGAGGGGGCGACAAAGAGCGAGGGCAAAGGGAGAGTTAGAAGAGGAGGGATGGAAAGAGGGGGGGGGGGGGCAACTGGGCACACCACATAATGGTGGTGGTGGCGGCGGAGGGCAAAGTATACACTATGGCAGTGGTGGTAGTAGTGGCAGTGGTGGTGGGGGCTGACATGACGACAGGGATGAACTAAAACAGGACAGTACGAAAAGGAGAGGAAAAAACCAGGGACAGACGAAGACGGACAAAGACGACGACCAGAGTCCCACGCTGATGGCGCTGACGACGGCAGGCAGGAACGCCGCAGCTGCTGCTGCCGCGGACGGGGCCGGGGCAGCTGCTGCTGCTGGCTGGACTGCTGCTGGCTGGCCGGCTGGCTGGCTGGCTGGCTGGACTGCTGCTGCTGCTGCTGCTAGCTGGACCGCTGCTGCAGGCTGGACCGCTGCTGCTCGGCTGGATGGCTGGCTGGCTGGCTGGAGATGCTAAGGCAGGACCAGAGCCCCCTATTTATGCCAGTCTTAGGCAGGAAGTGCGCATGCGTGGAGGCGCGAAATTCGATGGCCAATAGCGACGATATCAGCCGATAGCTGGAAGGACAGCAACGCCACCTACAGGATGAAGACCTAAAGACTTCGGCGCACGCGCGGAGGCCACCGCCGCTGCTCTGCCCTGCCATCGGCCGCCCCAGCGACCTCTGTCGGAAGCCGTAAGCAAAAATGCGCGTCCACGTGGGCGCCTTGATTATCCTCCCGTTGTCAACAGAATATTTATGTTGCTGGCGAATCGTCATCCATCTTATGACCAATAGTACTCCTCTCTGCTCGAAGCGACTTCAATATGGCCAGTGCTGGATCCCAAGCTGTACTAAGCTGAAAGCCTGTGTCTCTGTTTACAAGATTCGTCAAGCTATGTATTTCCACAGCTTCCTTAATAACACTGTCCCAGTACGAACTCGTCGATGCGAGAATTTTTCTATGTTGATAATTCATAGAATGGCCTGTACTGAGACAATGCTGCCCAATGACGAGAGTACTAAGCGTGAGTAGTTTGAAACTTGCGTGAGTCATTCTGGCACAGGGCGCAGACCATGTTTTGTATTAAGACAGTGGGTTTCTAAAGTACTTACGTATCTTGCGATTTATCCTGCGGTCTCCGTTTGAAGGGGCCATGACCTTAGTGTCTTGTAGTTTTAATATTCCTGGTGTGGCAGGCCGTTAACTTCTCCTGACTTTATGCTCGTTAATGGGGGTGGGGAGCGGATGCCTGAAAAAATTTTGAATTATGAACTGTAAGAAGTGAATAATTTTCCACGTCATTTATTTGACGTTTTCTTTCTGTGAAGGGTTATTAAACTTAGGGGGCATAACCTTGAAATTAGAGTGTTTTGTGTCGCATCTTTTGATTTGGTTGTCTGTCCCTGTTTTGTTCTAAAAATGTTCCAGTGTGCCACCAGCGGCGGGCACAACCAGTTCGGGATTGACCGATAGAGGGGGCAGTGCCTTGGGCAGAATGTGTTCGGACGTCGTTAGCTCGGCCAGCTACGTTTTGGTGACGCACCGGGATACTTGGTTATACCCTGTCAATGTCGCTGCTCGCCCCAGTAGTTAACAGAAGTTGAGTAATTTTCTCTCGCTATTATTTGGGTATTTCTCTCGTTAGGGTGTTTGATCTGCACCAAGGTGCGTCCCCTGTTCCTAGTAATGGTTCTTTTTGCATTTGTGTGGGTCATCCGTCCGACTGTGCCCGCTGTTACTTGGACTTTAAAGTGAGTATTAAAATAACTGTTTTTACGATTCATGGAAGAAATTCCGCTAGTGACTTCTGTGAAATAGTCATTATATGATTAGTGGAATTCCGTTGATCTGTTTAATGGACTAGGCTTACCACTGCTGAAATTGCTCTTGGACAAGCTATTGTTAAATTTTCTTTACTGTTGTTTAATACACCTGTTGTTTAATGGACCTTTGGGGATCATGTCCCCGTAAACTCATGTTATCTTTGTGGGGAATTACGATTGTCTTTCATATTCATTGGGGTCCCTTTATTTTTTGAATTAAAAAGGGAGGATCTTTACTTAACTTGTTTCATTCTGTGTACTCATGTAAAGATCGTTTACGGGCTTTGACTATCCTTGTTAGTGATGACTACTGGAAAGCCGGTTTTGTAAAATATTTTATAAAACTGTTTTGGGGATACGTGTAATAAATCTTTGTGAGCCACAAGCCTGTGTTTGTGTTTTCTTGTGATTACTCTTAGTGACTGTTGAAGAATTGTAAATTTCGCGTCTCACTGTGTATTATTTGCGTTGGGTAAGAGAGTCTTCATAATTTCCTTTCGAAAGCTAAGAAGCATGAATGTTCCATTTCACGTATCACATGCTCTGTAAAATACAATCAGCTAGGCGCAGTAGGAATTGACAATGCTCTTTCAGAAGCAACACGCCTGGAAGCTTTCAAACATAACAAGAAGGTTGATCGAAGGAGAAGTATGATGAAGAGACTTGTTTCGATTATCTGCTTGTTAGCACCGCAAGAGTTAGCTCTTCGACGTCATGACGAATCCGAGGCGCCAGCATATAAAGCAAATTATTTAGAACTTTCGGATTTCTTGGCAGAAGAAGCACCATACATGAAAGATCATTTAGCATCCGATGGAGTATTTAAAGGCACTTCCTCTGACGCATATATTAATAGCTTGTATTACGGTTGTTGCTAAAGAACAAATTTGAAATGAAATAAAAAATAGTCCTTTTATATCAGAACAAAGCGGCGAAAGAACTGATGTCTCAAGTAGAAGTCAAATGATTGTAATTTTTCGTTTTGTAAATAACGAATCAGGAGAAATACAAGAGACATTCGTAGCGTTTTATGACGTATCCGAAAACCGGCGTGCACAAGGCATAGTAAGTGCTAAGCAGTTGGAATATTAATAAAACCAATTCGTATCGCTAACGTACGATAGCTGCTGTGCAATGGCACGGAAAAATTATTGTGTCCATTCTACTGTGAAACAAGCATATCCTCATGCTCCCTTTACCCACTGCTGTGTACATCAGTTGAAACTAATCCTCCTCTATGCTTCTAAAAAAATTACGCAAGTAAAAATTTTGTGTGTAGCAAATCTATCAGGATTTCTCGCATTTTTTAGCCGTTTCAGTAAAAGAAGTAAACTTCTAAGTCTAAGGGACTTAAACTATCAAGTCATTGTGAAACAAGATGGAATTTTCATCTGTACAAACCATTATTCTTCGCTATACAGATCGGAGAGCAGCGTTTAATTATGTGATGAACAATGAAGGGGGAGTGATAAATCTTTACATGAAGCAATTGGGATAAATACTGTACTGGATGACCAACTTTTCTTTTTCTGTTACAGCTGTACAATTTGATTTTCCAGCCTACAAGTATCTTGACTGACATACGACGCTGTAGGCTCGAAATTGAAAACTGCGTTAAGGCTGTTGAAAAACTAAGATGTGAGGAAATTATTCTGAAATGCAAAGTGGAAACTATGGGGACAGCTTTCGAAATAATTAACACAGTAGCAGTGAACATTGAAACTAGATTCCAGGAATTTGATGAAACAGATTTAACACAACTTTTAATTGAGAAGTAGTTCTCAGGTTATAGCAACCCAAACAGCTTCCGAAACATCAAGTTGAAAAACTGCTTCAGATATACCCTTTCCTTGAAAGTGAAAAACTGAAAGGAGAACTTATGTTTATTTACAGCAATGATGATAAACGTCTACTAACTCAGGACCTCCTTAAATCCGTTATAAACAATGTATAAAAAACATGTTTTCTGAATGTGTGGAATTACAGTCGTTGGTTCTTGCAGTTTCAGCAACCACCGCATCTTGCGAAAGAAGCATGAGTATATTGAAACACGTTAAAACTTACCTCAGCAACACAATGACAAATGAAAGTCAAACTTGGTGATTTGGGCTATAGAGAAGAGAAGTGTGAGAACTTCAACCAAACGACAGCAGTTTAAATCTCGTGTTCTCGATGTTTACGCCCATAAGAAGGACAGAGGATGGAACTAATTTGTAAAAAGGTGTAACGGTGAGTTACTATATTAAAAACCATCCAACAGCCAAGATCGCTTGAAATATTCCTTTATTTAAGAAAACCCGCTTCAGAAAACTTTCATGTCATCTTCAAGTCTTTTAGAAACTGCATATACATGGAACATGTCGCATGTGTTAAAATGTAGCATTTGATGTAAAAGTATTAGCTTGTCATTATAGAAATCGGAAGCAGACCTGTACATTTACAAACCTTAAAAATCTTTTGTTGTAAAACATGTCCATTTTAAGTCGAACCAAACACACAAGATGTCAAGTGGATAAAAATCAGGACATTGTAAAAGATTTGCCGTGGTTAAAATATGTAAAAACATAAAGAACCTTATGCAGAAGGCCATGTCCATATACATTTTGTTCACCGACGCTTGCTAGTTAGTTAGTTACGTGTTCCATTGATCAAATCTCACTGTAACCGTTGTGGTATATAACGTGTCAAATGCATAAGAAATACATACGTGAATGAAGCTTTTTTTAGGCTTAAAAATTTAATCACAGAAACACGGTACCCAACAGAACATCTGTTTACGTATGCTGGACCTATTCTAAACGGTGCGAATCCGCTTTAAATGGCGTATGAGGTACAACTAAAACTTTTACAAGTTTTACATCTTAGCTCATGAGACATAGTACATGTATATGCACTTCCTTACAGACCTGAAGATGACAGCAATGTCTCTCTTGAAACAGGTTGTCTTAAATAATGAAGTATTTATGTGATCTTGACTGTTGAACGGTTTTTAATAATAAGAACAGATCGTCCATCAATATTCTCAAACTGAGACAACTTCAAAGAGTTACTATGTGTTATATTTTTATTAATATTCAGCTGATCTCTTAGAACAAGGATTTCTGAGTGCACGAAATAGTCCACATATTCGACTTTTTTGGTGTCTATGGATTGGGCCGTTACACCAGCAGCATAATCGGCTATTACATTGACATTATTGGTTTAAACGTGCCCGCGAGGGTAATGAGAGAATAACGACTTCCGTAAACATTGGGCTAAAAAAATTACGTTGACAATTCGATATAAATTTAACCATTTCAAGCACAATAGTTTCTTAGTCAGAAGGCCTGACGAATACAACGATGTTATTGTTTACCATATGCTGTTAAAATCACACTTGCTGGGTAAAATTTACACAAACATAAATTTTACAATTTTTAAGTGCTCGACTAAGACGGTAGCCGTAATGTGGGAAATAATTCGTGCAGTCGCAAATTTTTGTGGAGTGGTAGGAGGGAGTGCCACGAACAAAATACAACAATTCTTGAGGGTATTTTTGTTCTGTCATTGCAACTACAAAAATGCGTTATTTTTTCCACCAGACACGTTTCGCTTAATTGAGGTAAAGCATCATCAGTGGCCTGTAATTAAGTTAATTACATTTTGATTTGCTTTTAGATCGAAAAATAGTTCGTTAAGAATAAACTGATTTGTACTTACGGCGATTCTCGGTTGATCTCTCGCTTACATCGGGAAATGCCGTCTGCTAGCACATCGTTGTTTTTCTGCGTTAGACACTGATTATTTATGTCTAAATTTTAGATATTCTGCAGCACTATGCATTTCTTATGTTTTTCACAACACACTTTTATGCACACACCTGTATTCTGTTTGCTCTCGTACTTCAAGTATGTGTTATGGTTTGTGTTTTTTGTAGTGTTGCCACCATATCCTTTCCACTACTTTGTCTTTGACCTACAACATTTTTTAATTAGATTATTGTATGTGTGTGCATCTATTTAATTATGTTTCTGTGTATTTATGTACTGTGTAATAGTAAAGAAGGAATAGTGATGGAGGAATATTTTTTTGTAGGGGAGGGGGAAATTGTGATAAGTGAACATAAATATACAGCAGTGTGATGGAGTGTGAGTTAGAGGAGAAGGTGACGGGCGAAAAGTGGAATGAAACTGTGAGTCGGGGAGGGGGAGGTGGGGGGAGGAGTTGTGGGAGAGGGTGAAGGATGGAAAAGGGTCTTTTCTTTTTCATGTTATTTCATCAGTTATTCTATATAGCGTCTAGTTTCCAATATTTATTTGGTCATTGAGCAACTTTTTATTTTGTGGTAATGCTGTTTGTATGTGGAAGTTTTCTTGGAAATGGTGGAGGTGTCTGTCTTTATTGATTTTTATGATATTAATATCATTATCAATATTGCTTGGTCTATGGTGTTCTTGTTTTAGATGATCCGTAAATGTTGAATGATTTGTACCCTATTTAAGTACTCTGATGTATTCTCTATATCTTGTGTCGATTGTCATGCCAGTCATTCCAATGTATATCTTCTCACAATCTCTACGACTAAGCTGATAGATACCACATTGTTGTTATCTGTCTGGTTTTGATTTCAGTTTTGGGATGTGGTTTTGTGTGGAATTGTTTGTTTTGCAAGCAATGTTTACACTTTGTTTTTGAATATGTTATCTATTTTATGCGTGAATTTGTTGTGGTGGGTCATTGTATGCAATTTTTTTTGTAGTGCAAGTTGTACGAGTTAGTGTTTTTTGGTTAGTTTTTTTCATTATTTGTCTGTTTATTTTTTGTTTAGTTTGTCTACCATTGTTTCTTCGTGTCTATTTTTAATGCTATTTTTTATAATGGCTAACTCTTTCAGGTAATTAGAAGTGTTCAGGGGGATCCTGCTCAGCCTGTTCAACATGTATCTGACTGCTCCTTGTTTGTGGTTGTGTGGGATAATGTCACTTTTTATGGGTTTTATATATTAGTCCAATGCTTGTTTACTATTGTCTTTTCTTGTGGTTACGTCTAAAAAATTGAGTGTGTTTTCTTGTTCTTCTATTGTGAACTTTATGTTTTGTGTACAGTATATACAGATATAAAGAACACATCACAGCATTTAAATACGGTACAAATCATTCAACATTTGCGGATCATCTAAAACAAGAACACCGTAGACCAAGCAATATTGAAAACGATATGAATATCTTAACAATCAGTAAATACAGACACCTCCTCCCTTCCCAGGAAAATTTTCACATACAAAAAGCATTACCACAAAATAAACATTTGCTCAGTGACCAAATAAATATTGGAAATTAGACTCTATATGGAATAACCGATGAAATAACATGAAAAAGAAAAGAGCCATTCCATCCTTCACCTTCTCCCACACCTCCTGCCCCGTCCCCCACTCACAATTTCATTTCACTTGTCGCTCATCACATTCTCCTCACACTCCGTCACACTACTATACAGGGTGTTACAAAAAGGTACGGCCAAACTTTCAGGAAACATTCCACACACACAAAGAAAGAAAATATATTATGTGGACATGTGTCTGGAAACGCTTACTTTCCATGTTAGAGCTCATTACATTACTTCTCTTCAAATCACATTAATCATGGAATGGAAACACACAGCAACAGAACGTACCAGCGTGACTTCAAACACTTTGTTACAGGAAATGTTCAAAATGTCCTCCGTTAGCGAGGATACATGCATCCACCCTCCGTCGCATTGAATCCCTGATGCAGGAGCTCCACCGTGCATGAACCACATGTTATGTCGTAATTGTAAAGGCACATGTTCTAGCAGCACAGGTAAGGTATCCCGTATGTAATCATGATAACGTGCTCCATTGAGCGTAGGTGGAAGAACATGGAGCCCAATCAAGACATCACCAACAATGCCTGACCAAACGTTCATAGAAAATCTGTGTTGATGACGTGATTGCACAATTGCGTGCGGATTCTCGTCAGCCCACACATGTTGATTGTGAAAATTTACAATTTGATCACGTTGGAATGAAGCCTCATCCGAAAAGAGAACATTTGCACTGAAATGAGGATTGACACATTGATGGATGAACCATTCGCAGAAGTGTACCCGTGGAGGCCAATCAGCTGCTGATAGTGCCTGCACACGCTGTACATTGTACGGAAACGCATGGTTCTCCCGTAGCACTCTCGATACAGTGGCGTGGTCAACGTTACCTTGTACAGCAGCAACTTCTCTGACGCTGACATTAGGGTTATCGTCAACTGCACGAAGAATTGCCTCGTCCATTGCAGGTGTCCTCGTCGTTGTAGGTCTTCCCCAGTCGCGTGTCATAGGCTGGAATGTTCCGTGCTCCCTAAGACGCCGATCAATTGCTTCGAACGTCTTCCTCATCTGCCAACTCCGCACTTGTAAACATTGCACTGACTGCAAAACCTCGTTCTTGATGAACACTAACCTGTTGATGCTAAATACTGATGTGCTTGATGCTAGTACTGTAGAGGAATAAGTCGCATGTCAACACAAGCACTGAAGTCAACATTACCTTCCTTCAATTGGGCCAACTGGCGGTGAATCGAGGAAGTACAGTACATACTGACGAAACTAAAATGAGCTCTAACATGGAAATTAAGCGTTTCCGGACACATGTCCACATAACATCTTTTCTTTATTTGTGTGTGAGGAATGTTTCCTGAAAGTTTGGCCGTACCTTTTTGTAACACCCTGTACACTTACGTCCACTCATCATGTTTTCCTCCTCCCCTACAAAAAAAATTCTCCGTCGCTATTCCTTCTGTACTCTTACACAGTACATAAATACACAGAAAGGCAGTTAAATAGAAATACATACACACAATAATCTAATTTTATAAAATTGTTGTAGGTCAAAGACAAAGAAGTGGAAAGGTTATGTTGGCAACACTACAAAAAACACAAACCACAACACATACATGAAGTACAAAAACAAACAGAATACAGTTGTGTGCATTAAAGTGTGTTGTGAAAAACATAAGAAATGCATAGTGATGCAGAACATCTAAAAATTAGACCAAAAGTGTCTGTGTCTAACGCAGAAAGTAACGATGTGCCAGCAGACGGCATTTTCCGATGTAAGCGAGAGATAAACCGAAAATTACCACAAGTACAAATCAATTTATTATTAAGGAATTGTTTTTCGATCTTAAAGCAAATAGAAATGTAAATAACGTAATTACCGACCATTGATGATGCTTCACCTCAATAAAGCGGAACGCGCCTGGTGAAAAAAATCACGCATTTTTGTAGTTGCAATGACGGAACAAAAATACCCTCAAGAATTATAAACCAACTACGCACACTATGGCCACACAAATGAAGAAATTAAAATACTAGAAATACTGACCGGTGGGGACTGAGTGTGGGAGGGGAGGGGCGGTGCGTTTGAAGGTCACTTCTGTACGTTTTTCTTGAATAGTTAGAAATTGCGGTCTCTAGCGAAAACTTATCGCAGTACAAAATTATTGTATTGTATTATATTGTATGGAACTGGGGACCTAGAAACGACAGAAAGACTTCGTCCCCGCTGTAGCCCACAGTGGTTCACATCCTCACTACAGGCTACAGCAGTCCACTCACCCCACCGCCGCCCCACACTGAACCAAGGGTTATTTTGCGGTTTGCCCATATTGGACCCCGTGGGAACGTCTCACACCAGACGAGTGTAACACCAAATGTTTGCGTGGTAGAGTAATTGTTGTGTACGCGTACGTGGAGGCATTCTTTGCGCAGCAATCGCCGACATAGTGTAACTGAGGCGGAATAAAGGGAACCAGCCCACATTCGCCGAGGCAGATGGAAAACCGCCTTAAAAACCATCCACAGACTGGCCGGCACACCGGACCTCGACACTAATCCGCCGGGCGGAATCGTGCCGGGGACTGGCACGCCTTCCCGCTCGGAAAGCAGTGCGTTAGGCCGCACGGCTAACCGAGCGGGCTTAAATTTAACTACAAGGTGTACACCTTTGCGTCTGCCGTTTGCCGATAGGTGACGACAACGGTAAGTAGCGGTCGAAAGAAACAGATCGCAGATGTCAGGCAGTTAGCTTGGACCTCGGTCAACATAACATCATTCCAACATTAGTCGATATGTGCCTGCATTATAAAGTTGTTCTTGATTGGCAATGTCAGTTTGCGAGCCTAATTCTCGTCATTTGCGGGAAGTGTTACTGTTTTGTTTCAGTATGAAGAAAACAGCGGCTGAGTCTCATCGAATGCTCTCAAGTGCGTATGGTAAGGACGCTATTAGTGAAATGCGTGTCGGGAGTGGTTTCAACTCTTCAAGAATGGTGATTTTAACGTCGTAGACCTGCATAGTGGTGGAAGAGAGTATGTTTTCCATGATGCAGAATTGGAGATATTGCTGAGTGAAGACTCGCGTCAAACTCAAGAAGAATTGGCGCGATTAGTGGGAGTGACACAGGAAGCAGTTTCAACATGTCTCGAGGCTATGGGCATGATTTAGAAAGAAGGAACTTGGGTCCCGTGTGAGCTGAAACCAAGAGACGTACGATGTTTGTGTGTTCGTGAACAGTTGCTTCAGAGGCAAAAACGGAAGGGATTTCTGCATTGTATTGTGACCGGGGACGACGAATTTTTTCATTACGATTAGACTAAAGGCAAACAATCATGGGGATATCCCGACCATGCTTCCACGTTGACGGCCAAGCCGAATATTCACGGCTCCGAGATCACGCTCTGCATTTGGTGGGACGAGCACGGCGTCGTGTACTATGAGCTGTTAAAATCAAGTGCAACAATCACAGGTGTTCGTTAAAGAACGCAGTTAATGCGTTTGAGCAGAGCATTAAAAGACAAACGGCCGCAATACAGCGAGAGGCACGATAAAGTGATTTTGCAGCACGACAACGCTCGATCCCACGTTGAAAAAGAGGTCAAAACGTACTTGGAAACGTTAAAATTGGAAGTCCTAGCCCACCCGCCGTATTCTCCAGACATTGCTCCCTCTGACTATCACCAGTTTAGATCAATAGCGTATGGTCGGGCTGACCAACACTTCGGATCTCATGAAAAAGTCACAAATTGGATCGATTAGATCAATAGCGTATGGTCTGACTGACCAACACTTCGGATCTCATGAAAAAGTCACAAATTGGATCGATTCGTGGATCGCTTCAAAAGATGAACATTTTTCCGACACGGAATTCGTACACTGCCCGAAAGATCGGAGAAAGTAGTGGCCAGCGTTGAAAAATACATTGAAAAATGTAACCAATTTGTTTCATTAAAGCCTTAAATGTTGGGGGAAAAAACGGTGGAAGCAAAGTTGTACACCTTATAAATTAAATGTCCTACAAGAACATCCTGTTCATTTTTTGTACAGGTATAAAAATTTGCGCGTAGCGAGCGAGAGAATATGAAAATCTCGCGCGTGGTTTTTGAAGGCCAGATACAAAATTGCGGGGTATGGTCACCTAAATCACCCTGTGTATCACCACAGCTGCTTCACATTTCATCTCGTTACAGTAATATGTGGTAATCAGAGCAAGGAGGAAGACTCATAGTTTCAGTGTATACATTAGGTACATGTTTGCAAATATATGTAGTGATCTTTTCAGCATTAATTTATCTATGCTATGATTGATCTCCTTGGCTGTTGATTGCTTTACTTGAAGAAATGTAGTAAGAAGCCAGCTGAAGCTGTGTGAAAACTTGAAAAGCGTCTTAGCATAAAAGTGCCTTTAATTCTGAAAGTGACTGGTCTTTCTGTTTTGTGCTAAGTGTTGAGGAGCATTACCATCAAGTTTCGTGTCACATGATAGGAAAATGAATGAACTTACTGCTGAGAGGGAAAATAAGGTAGTACATTTTAGTGGACAATGAGAAACCAATGAAATCCTCAAAACGAAGGAGAAGATAAGACAGTGACGAGCACTTTAACGGAGAAGCTCACTGGGAGCCCTGCACCGAAATACTGCCGCTTGCACTGATCATATTTCAAGGAAATACAATGTGTTGAATCACGAAGTGACACAAAAAAGACACTTTTGTAACAAGGGACGGGAATAACGTCTCACAGGGATAGCCTCACATTACTGGGATCTGTTAAAAAATGTGTATTGAGTGATTTGAGTAACTTACTATTGTTATTTGGACTTAAGGGATAAACGCACGTGGAGGAAAATTGATAGCTCACGACGCTAACGCAAATACCTTTGAGGGATGGTCGCAATCAAAAGGGATCACATCAGAACTGCAGGTGAAGAATGGTTTCCTGGTGCAGTACCAAGTATACAATTAGAGTACAGAATTAAGGTGCTTAGTTGGATCATCTATACAGTTACAGTACAATATTACGGGCCCTTAATTTTGTACTTTTGCAGAACTTGTGATTGTGGTTCTGATTTACACGGAGCCCTTTGTGCATTAGGGTTGTAAGCTCTGGTACAGAACAGGGGAAAGCAAACGCTGTGAAGTACGTAGGCGCATGTATTATACACGCTATTGTTCCCACGAGAGTTTTTTCCGCCAACTGCGGCACGAGAACAGCGGCGAGCGTTCTGACGCAACAGTAAAGTTTACCGTACGCGTTCCTCATTTGGCTTTAAGCGAATGTGCGATAGATAGGATTTTTTAATGCTAAGGCGAACTAGATATTATTAATTACATTGTATTCGTGTGTTGTTCAAATGCATTTTTCGCCAGGGCAGGGCTATTTTGACAGTCTGGTATACACTGTTCAACTTTGTACGCAATTATTGGCTATAGCCTCGAGGATAAATGAAATTGGTTATTACTTTTCATGTGATTAGTAGAGGTATTCAGTTTGTGGACGACAATAACACCGACACAGGAACGTTAAACTGTTCGCATACAATGGCTTATACTGCAGATTACGGCCACGCTGATCCAGTGATGTATTACTCTCTCACACGTACACAAATGGCAGAAAGCGAGCACTACATTTACAGGTTTCAAGTTTTCGTTTCAGTTTATTTATTATTCTGTAAATTTCAACATGATTAGTGTTACTAGCGGTACTATGCAAGTCGATGTACTTTATAGGGGAAGCTTGAAAGTAATCAGACCTCGTGTAGTACTCCCGACTTCCCTGCTCTGATGTAGAGAACAATTTGACATTGCTTATTGTCCCTCCTCAGCTTACGTAAACCAAAATATGGCAGTAAACTCTTTTAAGAAGGTGCAATTTTTTATATAACACAGAGCGTAGCAGAGAATATTCATCAAAATGTATGTCACAATTTTTGTTTCTGCCTCACAGTCTGAAGTTTCACCAATTTTTTTTTACCGGAATGGATCAGTTGTAATGCTTACCAATACAACGGTTTCCCTGAAACAACATTGTAACTTGCTCCTGTAAGCAGACGAGTTTTAGCAATGCTATGCAAGCAGATATACTTTATACGGGAAGCTTGAAAACAATCAGACCTCGTGTAGTACTCTCAGCTTTTCTGCTCTGATGTAGGGAACCATTTAACATCGTTTATCGTCTCTGCGGAATTTAAGTAAAACGAAATTTGGCAATAAACGCCTACAAGAAGGTGTTATTTTTTAATAATATAGATCATAGCTGAGAATAATCATTACACTGTACGTCACAAGTTCCGTTTCTGTTTCACAGTCTATAGTTACATCAAGATATTTTTTTACCGGAATGAATCAATTATAATGTCAAGCAACATAACGGTTTACCTGAGAAAAAAATTGAAACTTGCCTCGGAAAAGAGTACAGAATGGTAAACGATTAGAAACATCGGAACACGTAAAAATTGTAGCTTCAAACGTGAGAAGATTTGCTAAGAAACTGGGAGTTTGTAAGAAATAAGAAACACACCGACCTGGCATTGTCGATTGAATCGAAACCACAAGGAAATTAAGAGATAGTATAGACTGCGGAGAATATATCATAACATACAACGAAGTGCCGCAAAAGAAGCGAACACATAAGTTCATTAACAAGACCTGGACCAAACGTAGTAAATGTTACTCTGGGATCAGTGAAAAAATTATCAGCCGTATGCTCAAAGTTACAGAGGTTTCTTTACAGTTGTAGGGGTCTAATCTCCAGCAGCAACAAAACCAGAGGCTTTTACGAACATCTGTAGATGGTCGACATGACAAATAAGAACGACTGTCTCGTAATCACAGGAGATATTCATGTATTGGTAGGAAATACAGTAATAAACGACATACAGGGCACATCAATTCTAATGGAAGAGTACTGGAAGATTTTGCAAGTTTCAATAAACTTAAAATTGAGAACTCATTTTTTAAGACAGAAGATATGATGGTGATCTACATCTACATCTACATGGATATTCTGCAAATCACATTTAAATGCCTGGAAGAGGGTTCATCGAACCACCTTCACAATTCTCTATTATTCCAATCTCGTATAGCGCGCGGAAAGCATGAACACCTATATCTTTCCGTACGAACTCTGATAGTTCCGCCCTATGTAGGTCGGTGTCAACAAAATATTTTCGCATTCGGAGGAGAAAGTTGGTGATTCGAATTTCGTGAGAAGATTCCGTCGCAACGAAAAATGCTTTTCTTTTAATGATTTCCAGCCCAAATCCTACATCATTTCTGTGACACTCTCACCCATATTTCACGATAATACAAAATGAGCTGCCTTTCTTCGAACTTTTTCGATGTACTCCGTCAGTCCTACCTGATAAGGATCCCACACCGCGCAGCAGTATTCTAAAAGAGGACGGACAAGCGTAGCGTACACAGTCTCCTTAGTAGGTTTGTTACATTTTCTAAGTGTCCTGCCAATAAAACACAGCCTTTGGTTAGCCTTCCCCACAACATTTTCTATGTGTTCTTTCCAATTTATGTTGTTCGTAATTGTAATACCTAGGTATTTAGTTGAATTTACGGCTTTTAGATTCGACTGATTCATCGTGTAACGGAAGTTTAACGAGTTCCTTTTAGCACTCATGTGGATGACCTCACACTTTTCGTTATTTAGGGTCAACTGCCACTTTTCACACCATTCAGATATTTTTCCTAAATCGTTTTGCAGTTTGTTTCGATCTTCTGATGACTTTATTAGTCAATAAGCGACAGCGTTATCTGCAAACATCCGAAGACGGCTGCTCAGATTGTCTCCCAAATCGCTTATATAGATAAGGAAAAGCAAAGGGCCTATGACACTACTTTGGAGAACGCCTGAAATCAGTTCTGTTTTACTCTATGACTTTCCGTCAATTACTACGAACTATGACCTCTCTGATAGGAAATCGCAAATCCAGTCACATAACTGAGACGATATTCCATAAGTACGCAATTTTACTACGAGCCGCTTGTGTAGTAAAGTGTCAAAAGCCTTCCGGAAATCCAGGAATACGGAATCGATCTGAAATCCCTTGTCAATAGCACTCAGCACTTCATGTGAATCAAGAGCTAGTTGTGTTTCACAGGAACGATGTTTTCTAAACCCATGTTGACTATGTGTCAATAGACCGTTTCCTTCGAGGTAATTCATAATGTTCGAAAACAATCTATGTTCTAAAATGCTGATATATATCGACGTTAACGATATGACCCTGTAATTTAGTGGATTACTCCTATTACCTTTCATGAATATTGGTGTGACCTGTGCAACTTTCCAGTCTTTGGGTACGAATCTTTCGTCGAGCGAACGGTTGTATATGATTGTTAAGTATGGAGCTAGAAAGGTTGCAGCTTTCTTGTAATTACATTAGTCTTTGGAAAAGCATTTAAGTAGGATATGTGACGAACGTAAAGCACACACTACCTTGATACATAAGTAACGAAACTACTAAGCAATTAATTTTTGTGTGTATTTCAAGTCTGAGCTATGTCCACAAGGTGTGCCAAGTTTAGCCGACGTAGGTCAGATCAGTGGCATTAGACGAGTAGTTTACAACATACGCCTTTTTGCAGTCCACTGTATGGCAAACATGACGGAGCTTCTACGCAGCCTCAGGCAGAACAATCTACAGAAACATGTGGAGAGGTACAGTGAGGAATGCGTATGTGTGTATACGCAAGGCGGCCACCACTAACTGAAGAAGATCGGCAAATATATCAATATTTGTTGCACCAGTCTCATTTTGCTCTGCGTCGTACCTCTAGCATTATATTCACCAGTTAGTGCAGAAGAACACGTCAACTGCTCGTCCACTGCCACCAAGTGGTCCATTTTGGTGAACACTGTTGCAGTTTAAGAAAGGAAATCAAATGGAAACGCGTTACACTAAGACGGTACAACATAATAATTGTGGCTGAAACGGAAAAAAAAGTTTGTAGGTGATATTCAAAGGTGGAGATAGTCGACCAACAGATGTGTTCGCCAAGCTAACAGTTACCACATCATACAGTTACAGGGGATTGAATACAGGGAAGCATAAAGATGAAGTTTATAAACTGAGGTTCACACATGATATACTTTTTAACGAAAGCACAGCAAAATAGAAACGCGTAAGAAACGTAAAAGTAATATAATAAGTAAAACCACCAACGATGCAGGGTTATCGTTAAAATAGTTTACGGATAGTTAAAAAATGGAGGTGACTCCACAAATCCTATGTTCTTGACGGTTACGGCTGCAATGTAAAGCGTATAACCATGACTTGACCGTGGTGTATGGCGTATGAACAGCAGAATGGATGAGTCTCGTTAGCAGTTACATCACGTACCACGATTATAGCAGCAAGTTGCTCCTTACCCAGGACGAAAGCTGCTCCGCACGTGCATCGCGCGACGTATGTAAGTCATTGTCACTAAAGTTACGTTGTAGGGATAATTAGTGCATATATTCTGCGCCCAGTACTATTAAAAGAGACAGAACTATCTTCAG
Organism: Schistocerca piceifrons; assembly: GCF_021461385.2. Taxonomy (NCBI): domain Eukaryota; kingdom Metazoa; phylum Arthropoda; class Insecta; order Orthoptera; family Acrididae; genus Schistocerca; species Schistocerca piceifrons. The sequence goes on along the minus strand of NC_060138.1, from coordinate 653,247,301 downwards.
GACTTAAATTTTATGTTAGTGAATTTTGGAGGACTGTTATCTTCTTAGGTAAAATTCGTGGCTCTGTTGTCTGAGCTAGATAATGTATCCAGGGGTCCAAATTCGAAGATGCCAATTAAACAGACGCCTGCACCAACACATTTTATCAGTAACGACACACTCCCTAAGCAATCATGACTGACTTCCTCTCGCAGAGTGAAATCTGCTCTGACATTTACTCTCCCTACGAAACTGACCCACTCCGTATAGTCCCGTACGTCCGGGCTCCCCCTGGCTTTCCTATGTTTTCCTACTCTTTGCACCTCACAACCACGGTCTTTCCTCCACCTTCTAGTTACTTACTTACTTAATGCGTTGGCCACAAAAACCGCAGTCGGTCTTTGGCCTCACCAATCAGCCTCCTCCAGCGTCCTCGGTCCATGTATTTCTTCTTCAGACAGCCCCAGCGTACTCAAATCCTCTCTGACCTGATCAGTCCATCGGAGTCGTGGTCTTCCCCGGATCTTTTGCGTCTAATATCTTCCTCCACTACCTACCTGATGATCTGGCCCTCTCGACGCATTACGTGTCCACACCACTTCAGTCTTCTTTCTTTGACCACTGCCACGACGTCGATCGGCTTGTATACCTCCTGCAGTTCACAGTTCTTTCTTTTCCTCCATTCTTTTCCATCCTTCACTGGCCCAAAAATCTGCCTGAGGATGGCATCCTCAAATGTCAGTTTTCTTTCCCTCTTTTGGATGATGGTCCATGTCTCTGCTCCATATAAGACTACAGGTTGTATTATTATCTTGTAGATGATCCTGGTCTTTGAGGATCTCGATAGAAGCCGGGACTTTAGCAGCCGTCCCAGAGCAAACCTTGACCTCTTTCCTGCTTGTATTCGTGCGGCATTTTCTTGGTCTATCTCCTTCTAGTTACACATGCCCCAAATCACATGTTTACTTTACACCTACCCTCCCACTTTACAACGAGTACCAATCACCAACTCTCCTGCTACACAGATACTCCTCGCCTACTCCAGAAAAACCATTCAGCCTCTCCATTTCCAACTCATGTCCTTCCAGAACAGGTGTTCCCGCTTTATTCCTCCAAACCGTTAACAGAATTTCTTGCGAAACATATCTATCAACAATAATATCAAAAATCACGTAATTTATTTTTGTTATTTTTAAAGTATTTGATTTCACGTCCGATTTAAGGTTGGTCAGGGCCGGTAGAACTGATGAACTGTGAGGTCCTTTTTCATCAAAATATCCTCACATTCATATAAATGTAGCGTTTTACTGTTATATAACATGCGAAAGAGACGTTTATTAATACCTTATTTCCGTAGTTTACGAATTATAAGATGTATCTCGATTTCTGAACCGTTGACCGAGTAACACAATGGAGATTACTCGGCACAATAAAGCTACTCGGCTGGCCGGGGTGGCCGAGCGATTTTAGGCGCTACGGTCTGGAACCGCACGACCGCTACGGTCGCAGGTTCGAATCCTGCCTCGGGCATGGATGTGTGTGTTGTCCTTAGGTTACTTAGGTTTAAGTAATTCTAAGTTCTAGGGAACTGATGACCTCAAAAGTTAAGTCCCATAGTGCTCAGAGCCATTTGAACAATTTGAACCAAAGCTACTCGTCGCAGTAGGTTCTTGTTGGCTACGTTCACATAGCAAAGAAAAAGAATATTTATGAAAAATACATCTCTGTATCATAAAGCTGAATAACACAGGGTTTCCATAAAATAATGTACCAGTTTGATACATTATAAAAGTTTAATTTTGACTATTTAGAATAAATCATAAATCAGACTGAAGATCAACTAACCGAATTTTTCTAAAAAAATGTTTATCATGTGCACCCTTAGTTACACGGCACACATCAACCGTAAAATCCAATTCTTCCCACACTGTGACTTGCAAGTCTAGAGTAATGAAAGCAATAGTCTCGTTACTTCTGGGTCCCAACTATAATAAATCATTAAGTATTGCCGGAGCACAGACATGATCTTTTATAAGGTCCAATGAAAACAGCCGCATCGCAAGAGGTCAGGTGAATTTGTAGGCCAGCGTAAAAGAGTGGTGTCGACCATTACTACCAATCCAGCACTCAGTGACTTTGACGTTGAACCACTCTCGTACAAAGAAATGCCAATGGGCGGGGCTCCATCTTGTGCTCATATATAGTTTTCCAGTCTACCTTGTAATCGGACAATGAGAAATTCTTGCAGCATATCAAGGTAAGTCACCCCTGTTACGGTAGCTGCAGCGAAAAAAAAAAAAGTCCATACGCTTGACGTCGGGACATAGCGCAGAAAATATCTAATTCTGGGGAACCTCTTTGGTATTGCACAGGTTCATAAGGATGTTCTGATACCCGCATAAGAACATTATGGGTACTTACCTTCCCAATTAGATGAAAAGTTGCCTCATCACTGAACACCACACGATTAAGAAAGTCATCTTTCTGCTGTAGCAATTCGCTCGGAATGTTATAACGTACAGCTTTGTCATCTGGCTTTTTAGCATGTACCATCTGTAACTGGTACAGATACTCCTTTAAACCTTCCTTATAACGGTCAACACTGTCCTCATAGGCATCACAAATTCAGGACTTACTTTCAGAACAGACTTCTTAGGACTACGAAGGTAAGAGGTTCTCACACTGTCAACGTCCTCTTTACACATTTGGTGATCCAGTGCTTTTCTCTTACACTCAGATCAAGTCGTTTCGAACTGACTATAGCGATGGCGGATGTTTTTACCACGTGCAGGACGATAACTGAACTTTAAACTAAACGCATTTTGACCTGTAGTTACAGATTTATCCTTAGCAAACTTCGGAACGCAAAACGCTTTACGCTCAGGAGTCGCCATTTTGCTTATGTGGCAGTGCAGGCGGATAAACGACAAAGCTGTACTCGCGCATGTGTTTATCTAAAACTGATTGAGTTACTATATAGTTATGACTTTCAACAAACACTCTGCAACACTTATAATTGTTACAAGTAAAATTTATAACTGGACACACTATATTGTCGAACAGTAACTACCTATGTGGACCACGTGCACACAGTAAGTGACCAGGGTGCACGCACTGTTGTTTTCACTAAGCAGTAACAGTAAACACTGTTAGCGGTTTTTACCATAGCTCGAAATACCTACAAGCAGAACAAACGGTTGTCCGCTGACGCAGGCACTAACAAATGCCTAATGCCTCTAAATTTATTGTAACATTATTACAGATCACACACAAAAAATAAAATTTGTCGTACTTTAAATAATGAACTCCAGAACTGTGGTTCGAAAAAAAGTTTTCTGACACTCATAGTTCTGTACCACAGAGCACAAAGTCGCAAGACATAGCTTCGTCTAGTCTACGTGGAGCTTAGCGGTGGAAATTTAATACTGTGCCATTCAGCGCGAGATAGTGGGAACACTGGCGCTTCAATATGCAGAGAGGCTGAGCGACGGGGGTCTATGACTGTGCGAGGCTGTGGGTTTCATGGGTAAACTGACTGTGTTTGTATAGACGTAAATGTTTCTGGCTGAAGAACAGCATGTAGTATCGCCGCCAGCCCAGCCTCGCCCGTAAGAAGCGAGGGAGTGAGGGAACAGTGAAAAGGAAACTTAGCTGCAATTCGTGATCTAAAACTAAAAGGGGGTAATCTGTCCAAATACTAAAAGTTTTTGAAGTTTGAACAGTGTGGCATACCCGCAGGTTAGTCGATCTTTGTATACACACTGGCACGTGATAAACATGGAAACACCGCGACAAATGCATGCTTCCGCATAAAAGCAAATGCTAACCAAGCTTGCAGGTTGGTTGTTGTATTTGACCACGAATGGCATCTCTGCAGTGTCCTCAATACTTTGGAAGCGACAGTCGTGATCAGAAGAGAATTTTGTGTAGTTGCATTATGTCGGAACTAAGTGAATTCGAACGTGGACAAATTATTGGTCCTCTTATGGTGGGTGCATCCGCGATCAAGGAAGTCGAAGTCTTTGACGTTTCAGCTGGCACCTTATCAAAGATTTATACCAAATAGAGGGGGCCGTGCGGTTGAAGGCGCTTCAGTCTGGAACCGCGTGACCGCTACGGTCGCAGGTTCGAATCCTGCCTCGGGCATGGATGTGTGTGATGTCCTTAGGTTAGTTAGGTTTAATTCTTTGTAAGTTCTAGGCGACTGGTGACCTCAGAAGTTAAGTCGCATAGTGCTCAGAGCCATTTGAACCAAATAGAGGGAAAGCGGCAAAAAATCATCTGCTACGTCTCAACACGGACTACAGTGTGTGTGTGTCTGGTTGACAGTGAAGGACGATCATTGAAGCTAACTGGGAAGAAATATAAGACGACAGCTGCGAATGTCGCTGCAGAACTGCATGTCGCACTCGGGAATTCTGTCAGCGCCAAAGCAATACGAATGGAACTCTATAGGCCCGAAATTGTAGGGCGAGCTGACCCGTTTCAGGAAAATGTGGTACCGAACCCGTAAAATCTGGACAGTGGACCAATGGAAGGAAGTAATTTGGCCAGATGAATCTTGTGTCACTCATTTTCCACCTTCTAGCCGAGTTTAGGTCTCAAGCGTGAAACATGACGAAGGTTTAGTGCTACTTTGGTCAATCATATCTTGGTGTTCCGTGGGGCTCATGGTTCCTCTGCAAGGCCACATTACTGCTAAGACTGATTGATCGTTTTGGCCGATCAGGTCCATCCAGTGGTACAATATTCCCCAAAGGTGATGCTTCCTCACATGTAATACTCTGTTCCAGGAAGAAAGGGCCTGCGCTCATACAACTCGCATCATCCAGGGCTCGTTTTGTGAGTACAAGGATGAATAGTCACATCTGCCCTGGCCACCAGGACCGCCAGATCTCAGTATTGTAGAGCCTTTGTGGTCTACGTTGAAGAGAAGGGTATATGATCGGTATCCGCCTCCGTCCTGACTGATTGGCCGTTTTGGCTGATCAGGTCCATCCAGTGGTACAATATTGCTCAAAGGTGATGCTTCCTCACATGTAATGGCCTGTTCCAAGAAGACAGAGCCTGCGTTCATACAGCTCGCATCGTCCAGGGCTCGTTTTGTGTGTACAAGGATGAATAGTCACATCTTCCCTGGTCACCAGAATCACCAGATATCAATATTATATAGCCTTTGTGGTCTACGTTGGAGAGAAAGGTACATTATAGGTATCCGCCTCCATCGTCATTACCTGCACCTCTCACCACTGGAAACCATATCCATTACGAGACGATTGGAAGCTTTTTTTGTGCCAACAGGTTTCCTGAAAGGTATTGATGGTGATGGAGAGGGTTGTATGGGCGCACGACGCCAGGGTCTTCAGGGCCCGCTCAGTAACAGATTGGGACGGGTGTCAAGAAAATACTCAGAACAGTAAGATAAAACAGAACGTAAAACACATGTAACAAGGTTGGAAAAATATGTGCCTACCCACACCGAAACGTGGGACGAAGCATGCCGTCAGCAGTAAAACTTGGACAACACAAGAAGAAAGTGGTAGAGGGAGCTAAAGCTGATGGAAGTGGCTGGCTGACCTCAAGGAAAAAAGGGAGGAGCCAGCCACTTTGCAATACACTAAAACCTCCAGGCCAGAGTCCAGACACATCACAAAACTTTAAAACCCTAGACACGCACGTCTCATCATTAGCTAAAACACAAGCCAGATCCCCATCAACTTGTGCTTCTGCTCTTGCATCACGGCATAAAATTCAGTCTGTTAAAATGGGCCGGACAGAGATGTGCACACCACAAGCATCACAAAACGGGGCATCCTCCCGCCGTAATAGAAAGCTATGTGTGAGAGGACAGTGCCCAATCCGAAGACGCGTGAGGGTCACTTCCTCTTGCCTGAGCAACTGGCAGGAGGAACGCCATGGCCGAGTTGTTGACTTCACCAACCGCAATTTATTGGCCGTCACCGCCAGCCATTCTTCCTCCCACAACTCCATGCACTTCTTGTGGAGTGCAGAAATGACACACTGCAAGGGAATAGGACACTGGACCACATCCTGCTCTCTGCAGGCCTCCTTGGCAGCCCGATCGGCCTGTTCATTGTCCCATATTCCTACATGACCAGGCACCCAGCAGAAGGACACCTCCTTACCCCGCCGTTGGTGCAAGTACAGTTGGTCATATATCAGCTGGACCATCTCCTCAGTTGGGTACAGATTCCGCAATGATTGTAAGACACTAAGAGAATCGGAGCAGAGGAGTAATCGATTGCCAAGAACACGATTCATCTGCTCCAGTGCCTTCAGGATTGCGTGGAGCTCCGCTGCGAAAACGGTATATTCATCAGGGAGGCGAATCCGGGTAACATGATCAGGGAACACTACAGAACAGCCAAGGCAATTCTCTTGTTTGGAGCCATAAGTGTAAACGACGGTAAAACCGTGATGCACATCTATAATGTTAAAAAACAGAGATTGGAATGTAAAATCTGGTGTACTATCTTTCTTAAAATTAGTCGAATCTAAAATAAGTCTGGGTCTCCGGAGGAGCCAAAGTGGAAATCTAATCCAACCGCGACGGAAAACATGAAGATAGGTACTAGGCATGGCAGTGTGTGGTGTTTTTGATGTTTTCGCATTTTTGTGCGACCTCTGTATTTGAACAGTACTATTTTTACTGCCAGCAACCAGTGCGTGCCAGGCCGCGGCACGCCTCGCTAAGTCGTGCGCCTGCCGGCGGCGTGGCTGGGAGCGCGCAGTGAGCCACTCACTGCACAGTGCGCAGCACACCGCGTGCCGCTCGGCGGCTAATTGAAGGGAAACACCAGAGCTGCGGGCGCGGCCGGTCGCGCTGTTTAATTTGCGCCCGGACAAACGGCACGCCGCGGCACGGCCCGCTGATCAGCGCGGGCGGTTGGCAGCACTGTGTGTGCTTTCAGGAACCGCAGCCGCACAATGGCCGGCCCTATCCGGTCACACCGAGATTGAGGCCACTGTGCCGGTGCCAGAGTGCAACTTCCAATCAGAGACCGGCAACTAATTATTATCCTCGCTCGTCGCAGACGATCGCACAGCAGGCAGCAATTATGTGTCACGAAAACTGATAAAACACTTCTGGAAATCTAGAAATGTGGAATCCGTTTGTGATCCGCTTTCCATAGCACTCATTACTTCGTATGAATAAACAGTCAGTTGTATTTAACTACAAGCACCACCATCAGGGAACATTGTACCATGGAACAGACCTGATCAGCCAGAATCGTCATGTATTTTTTGGAAGTAATGCAGCCTTGCAGACTAACTATGACTTCCATGGAATACCACGTTATGGCTGTCCAAATAACCATACAACACCCGCCAGGTTTCACCCTTAGGACGTTGTAAGACGTTGTCGTCTCCTGACCTTCATTGCTTACATATTCCACCATCACAATCATATTCTACACATCAAGACGCTTCATTCGAACCCAAACTCGATAAGATAAAGTCAATGTTGTATGAATTCATGTAAACGATACGCAAATAACAAGTGCGCACCAGGGTTGAGATACTCGAGGCTGGCGTACACACGTACATTCCAGACACGACGGTCACAGGAGCTTTTAGTTCGAGAGAGGCAGACCGCACGCCGGGAGGCCGGTCCCTTCAGAGGATGAGTCAACCTCAGCCGCCCGTGGAACGGACAGCATTTGCCCGAGTGAAAGGGCAGAACGACCCCGTGTTCCACTTAAAAGCAAATTCCGCTACATTGTGTGCCCAGCCTACGCATTCTTTACAAACATAGCACGCAGTTTCAGAGGTTTTCACAGGGAGACAGCAAACGCTAAACGTCAATGCTACAGATTTCCGGATAGGTCGCCTTAAACGAAACGTTATTCTCCCGTTTTAGAAGAGCAATGCTGATTGGCAGACGATATTCCTGAGGCCTTGAGCTGAAGGAGTAATGGAAGAGACCGAAAGATACACCCCTTCACGTCTGGCGCGGAGAGGGGCCGTTCTGTTGCTGCTCTTGGAGTGAGAACACATAACGAGAGCATGTGCGCTCGTATGTGTACTCAAAGAGCGAGGAACAAGTCTCTCCTCAGTACTTCAGTGGGAGAGCACCTCTGTCGAGAGCGAATCGGAGTGCGACTCTATAATGAGTCCTTGCGATTAAGCGTTGTTCACTGTGTTGGCAGCCTTACTTATTGTGCGGTGTGAACGGACAGAGTTATAATTAAACGCCTGCGAGAGAATTTTTGAGTGGCATCGCGGTGGACTGGTTATGTGACTGGTGTACCACGCCAGACTAGGGGCGAATAGGAGTCGTTGACTTCATCAAGGCTTAGAGAGAGTTTTATTGGCAAAGGTCACTCCAGATAGAATGAGAGTTATCTTATTTGTCAGCATCGAGCGGCGCAGACAGCAGTCATCGCAGCTTACAGTATTGTGCGCTACAGCTCTTGCCAGCCCCATATTTCCTCCACAACAGTACACTTCACTGCATTTCACACGCGGCAGCCTCGACCGTACCTAGCAACATTCTAAAGGATAATTATTCAAGTTGAGTAGGCGCGGCTCTCAGCCCTTCTGCCAATCAATAACAATCTTAAACTTTGTATAGAAATTTCATTAGCGAATCCTATCCTTAAGAGGTAACTTCACATTCCGAAAAGAACCCGGAAATAACTTGTTCAGTTCATAACTAAGAGTGCCATTGTGATTTCTCAGAATTTTTGCAAAATAAATAATAATTTTCGTTAGTTTCCTGTTTTTCTTACTCTAACTAGCACAACAAAAGCAAAACGAGGATCATGGAATGTAGTCGAATTAAGTCGGGTGATGTTGAGGGTATTAGATTAGGAAATGAGACACTTAAAGTAGTAAAGGAGTTTTGCTATTTGGGGGGCAAAATAACTGATGATGGTCGAAGTAGAGAGGATATAAAATGTAGACTGGCAATGGCAAGGAAAGCGTTTCTGAAGAAGAGAAATTTGTTAACATAGAGTATAGATTTAAGTGTCAGGAAGTCATTTCTGAAAGTATTTGTATGGAGTGTAGCCATGTATGGAAGTGAAACATGGACGGTAAATAGTTTGGACGAGAAGAGAATAGAAGCTTTCGAAATGTGGTGCTACAGAAAAATGCTGAAGATTAGATGGGTAGACCACATAACTAATGAGGAAGTATTGAATAGGATTGGGGAGAAGAGAAGTTTGTGGCACAACTTGACCAGAAGAAGGGATCGGTTGGTAAGACATGTTCTGAGGCATCAAGGGATCACCAATTTAGTATTGGAGGGCAGCGTGGAGGGTAAAAATCGTAGGGGGAGACCAAGAGATGAATACACTAAGCAGATACAGAAGGATGTAGGTTGCAGTAGGTACTGGGATATGAAGAAGCTTGCACAGGATAGAGTAGCATGGAGAGCTGCATCAAACCAGTCTCAGGACTGAAGACCACAACAACAACAACAACTAGCACTACTCCAGTACCCAAGTATTCCACTAGTTATGTAAGAAATTTTGTGTGTCTTTGTGTCATTTCCTTACAGCGGACGACTCCAGAAGATATTTATTGCTAAAAGTTTTTCAGGCATTTCTCTTTAGAACGTTAGGAGCGTCTGTCTGACTTCTGTAGTAGTGTGGGGTTGGAAATTGCATCTTGCAGGAGCCACAGGGTAAAGGGTACATCTCAGATTAATCCGTTGCACAGAATGACACAATAGCACCCACACGTTCATCACACCGTTAACTCGGCCACAAGTTGGAAGCAGTGTGGAACAAGACTCATCCGACCAAATGACTCTTCTATTGCTCCATAGTCCATATTTCATGTCTTCAGCAACACTTTTGCCTGCTACAGACGTTTGCCCCACTGATGACTGGTTTTCGAATTCCAGCTCGCCCTACTATTCCCAGTTGGTAGAGGTCCATTCGTGTTGTTTTGGTACTGACAGTATTCACAAGTGCGATATTCAGTTCTGCAGCGGCTGTTGCAGCTGTCTTCCTCTTATTTTCGTCACAATCATCTTCAATACCGTCCGTCACGATCAACCAGATACACACACTCGCTTTGCCTGTTGGCAGTATAAACACTGTATAGGGTGCTACTTCAGACAACGAATAGTTCGCTCCCATGGTTGTGGATGCACTCACCATACGAAATTCAATGATTTTCCCACTTTTGAATTCACTTAGCTCCAACATACTGCACTTACAACTGCTAAGCACACTTTTCTGACCACGACTGGCGCTTTTAATGTGTTGAGAACAATGAACAAGTGTCGTTCTTGGTCAAACGCAACAGCGGAATCTGCAGGCTTGGCTAATATCTGCAATTATGTCCAGTATACGTTTGTGTTGCCACATTTTTGTCCAACCCCTGTGTGTACACACTTGTGAGAATGCGAGACGGTAAAATCGGCAAAAACTGTTGAACTTTGGACAGATGACCTCGCCCCCACCCCACTATTATTTTCAACGCACGACAAATTGCAGCGTAACCTTTCTTTTCACATTTCCGTCATTCCCTCATTCCTACGGGTGAAAGTGTACTGGCAGCTGTACTAAAGGCTGCCCTTCAGCCAGAAGCATTTGTGTCGATACAAACACATGCGCCGGCCGAAGTGGCCGTGCGGTTAAAGGCGCTGCAGTCTGGAACCGCAAGACCGCTACGGTCGCAGTTTCGAATCCTGCCTCGGGCATGGATGTTTGTGATGTCCTTAGGTTAGTTAGGTTCAACTAGTTCTAAGTTCTAGGGGACTAATGACCTCAGCAGTTGAGTCCCATAGTGCTCAGAGCCATTTGAACCATTTGAACAAACACATGCGGTTGACTCTTTTGGCACATGGAGAACATTGCACGGGGCTCACAGTGCTAGAGGCCCCGCCTCGGTCAGCCTCTCTGCTTATTCAGATACGCCAGTTGTAATGTCTCTTGCAGCGGTCTCTCCGCGATATTTTCAGAAATTTTATAAATTATATAACTCAGTACATATCTCGAAATATCTCTTCTTATCTTACCGATTATCAATGCAAAGTAGTTTCAAGCCCAATTATTCCTTAGAGCGTCCATTTACTCCATGGAATAGCTTCTCTGCTATCTATGTTTTCTCTTATGAAAAGAATAGGGGACTTCTTGCCGATTAGTCGTGAAAGAAGGATGTATATTTATGTATTGTTGAGCTAGTCGCCATCTTGATGAGATTCTGTATGAGAAGAAATTTAATACGTGAACTAAACTAAAGTAAGTGTGTTCGTGTATTATTTAACTGATTATTATTGACAGTGTCTGCTTACTACGCTGTGTTGCACGGGATCAGTGGGGAACGTCTGATTTACACTGGACGAACCTGCCGTTTTGTATGCTCAAGATATCCAGTTACTTCAAATAAATAGGCTAACACGGTCTTACCAGCAGATCTCCGGTCATCCCCATGTGATCACCGAAAGTTAATAATTATTACAAATGTTTTCAGGAGATCGACTGACAATTTTCGTCGCACCGAGACTTCGAAATGGCTTCACTGCCTTATGGAATTTAAGTTAAGCTCAATTTAATCAGGATAGAACAGTACTGAACTGTGTGCATGTGATAAGCCTACTTTGTCAATGAAAATTCCCTTAATATACGCATCTTTTTACACTCCTGGAAATGGAAAAAAGAACACATTGACACCGGTGTGTCAGACCCACCATACTTGCTCCGGACACTGCGGGAGGGCTGTACAAGCAATGATCACACGCACGGCACAGCGGACACACCAGGAACCGCGGTGTTGGCCGTCGAATGGCGCTACCTGCGCAGCATTTGTGCACCGCCGCCGTCAGTGTCAGCCAGTTTGCCGTGGCATACGGAGCTCCATCGCAGTCTTTAACACTGGTAGCATGCCGCGACAGCGTGGACGTGAACCGTATGTGCAGTTGACGGACTTTGAGCGAGGGCGTATAGTGGGCATGCGGGAGGCCGGGTGGACGTTCCGCCGAATTGCTCAACACGTGGGGCGTGAGGTCTCCACAGTACATCGATGTTGTCGCCAGTGGTCGGCGGAAGGTGCACGTGCCCGTCGACCTGGGACCGGACCGCAGCGACGCACGGATGCACGCCAAGACCGTAGGATCCTACGCAGTGGCGTAGGGGACCGCACCGCCACTTCCCAGCAAATTAGGGACACTGTTGCTCCTGGGATATCGGCGAGGACCATTCGCAACCGTCTCCATGAAGCTGGGCTACGGTCCCGCACACCGTTAGGCCGTCTTCCGCTCACGCCCCAACATCGTGCAGCCCGCCTCCAGTGGTGTCGCGACAGGCGTGAGTGGAGGGACGAATGGAGACGTGTCGTCTTCAGCGATGAGAGTCGCTTCTGCCTTGGTGCCAATGATGGTCGTATGCGTGTTTGGCGCCGTGCAGGTGAGCGCCACAATCAGGACTGCATACGACCGAGGCACACAGGGCCAACACCCGGCATCATGGTGTGGGGAGCGATCTCCTACACTGGCCGTACACCACTGGTGATCGTCGAGGGGACACTGAATAGTGCACGGTACATCCAAACCGTCATCGAACCCATCGTTCTACCATTCCTAGACCGGCAAGGGAACTTGCTGTTCCAACAGGACAATGCACGTCCGCATGTATCCCGTGCCACCCAACGTGCTCTAGAAGGTCTGCCAGCAAGATCTCCGGATCTGTCCCCCATTGAGCATGTTTGGGACTGGATGAAGCGTCGTCTCACGCGGTCTGCACGTCCAGCACGAACGCTGGTCCAACTGAGGCGCCAGGTGGAAATGGCATGGCAAGCCGTTTCACAGGACTACATCCAGCATCTCTACGATCGTCTCCATGGGAGAATAGCAGCCTGCATTGCTGCGAAAGGTGGATATACACTGTACTAGTGCCGACATTTTGCATGCTGTTGCCTATGTCTATGTGCCTGTGGTACTGTCAGTGTGATCATGTGATGTATCTGACCCCAGGAATGTGTCAATAAAGTTTCCCCTTCCTGGGACAATGAATTCACGGTGTTCTTATTTCAATTTCCAGGAGTGTACTATCCTGATCAGTGAAGCTAAATCAGGCCGGTGTGAGAGAGGTTTTTAAATTGTAGATCCCACAAAAAATATATTAAATTTGGTTTCACTGTGACAGGACTCATTTTTGAGCATTACTTAAACATTGTGTGAATTTTATGTTGCATGTGCACGAGAGAAAAGAAGACGAGGCCTGTTCCAGAAGTCACAATTTCGCCACAACCTACGAGAACGTCGTTCAGGCCAGACAATATACAATTAAATTTTTGTAGATAGAAATTTATAATAACTATTTAAATATCTATCGGTTTGAGTCAGATTGATTGGGTTGAACTTTAGATAGGAAGTGTTTATTATAAGTGAGTATTACGCAAAGTTTAGCTCAGTGACATTATTAAGTCACATGCGAGTGACTTTATATATTTGTTGTTCTGTGTATTAATGGTTCTTACTAGGGCGGCTTATAAAATGGCAATGCAACAGCAGAGCGAATCACAACAGCCCTCAGCTGTTTCTGAGGTTAGTGAAACATTAGACGCTAGCTTAACTGAAGTAGTGCCTAGCGGCAGCACTAGTCAGGCCCCACAACAAAGCTTAAGTGTTTCGATGTCATCTGAGCAGGACGAAATAAACCCATTGACTGTAATCATGCAGCAGTTACCACTGTTAGCCAAAAATGTAACAGCGCAAATAGAGACTAAAAGGGAATTAACTAAAGCGCAAATAGAGACTAAAAGGGAATTAACTAAAGCGCAAATAGAGACTAAAAGGGAAATAACTAAAGCGCAAATAGAGATTAAAAGGGAAATGAATGAACAATTAGCAGCCAATCAAGTGAAAGTCCAGGAGCAATTAGAAGCCAATCAAGCGGAATTAAATAATAAATTAGTAGAGAGTTTTCAGAAACTTGATGATAAATTAAATAAAACGGCGGAAGAATTGAAAATTCAGAATGAAAAGACAGAATTAAAATTAGCTGCTCAAACTGAGCAAGTCACTCAGCAGTGTAATGAAAATGCGAAGAAGTTACGCCTGGAGCAATCTGAGTATGTTGCTACTAAGCTTGATACTATTAAAGAGCAGGTCGAGTCAATCCCACAGATAGTTCAAGCACAAGAACAGATGCAATGTTCTATCGCGGTAATTCCGGTATTAGTTGAAGTTCAAGATGAATTAAAGCAACAAGTAAATGAGATTTTATTTATTTATTTATTTATTTATTTATTGTTCCGTGGGACCACATTTAGGAGAAGTCTCCATGGTCATGGAACGAGTCAATACATGAATATAACACGATTGTAGAAACAGATAAAATGAAATATAAGAAACATATTCAGGCGACAAGTCGTTAGTTTAAATAAAGAAAATCAAGAATGTAACACTGGAATTTGCTTAATTTTTTATCTCTTCCAGGAGCTCCTCGACAGAATAGAAGTAGTGAGCCATGAGGAAACTCTTCAGTTTAGACTTAAAAGTGTTTGGGCTACTGCTAAGATTTTTGAGTTCTTGTGGTAGCTTATTGAAAATGGATGCAGCAGAATACTGCACTCCTTTCTGCACAAGAGTCAAGGAAGTGCATTCCACATGCAGATTTGATTTCTGCCTAGTATTAACTGAGTGAAAGCTGCTAACTCTTGGGAATAAGCTAATATTGCTAACAACAAACGACATTAAAGAAAATACATACTGTGAGGGCAATGTCAAAATTCCCAGACTATTGAATAGGGGTCGACAAGAGGTTTTCGAACTTACACCATACATAACTCGAACAGCCCGTTTTTGAGCCAAAAATACCCTTTTTGAATCAGAAGAATTACCCCAAAAAATAATACCATATGACATAAGCGTATGAAAATATGCGAAGTATACTACTTTTCGTGTTGAAATGTCACTTATTTCAGATACTGTTCTAATGGTCAGCAGATATGCGAGATTTGAGACAATCACAAGACAAGATCCCGAAGGACATCCAAAATTTGGATAAATCCATAAATAACATAAAGGAGAGACAAGACGAAGTTGATCATAAGGTAAACATTCTCGCGGGGAAATTCTCGCAGTTAAGTTTAGAAAGGCAAAGCATTTCTTCAGACAATATTGAACATACGGTCAGAGGAGCTATACAATCTATAACCGAAAGTTCTGAAGAAAGTAAACATTGAGAGATCCTTAAATCTAACTGGAGAAGATTTGTGTTCCACGCAAGGAAATGAACCCATAACAAGATCTATCAATGAAGCTACATTATTTAGCCGACCAAGTACAGACAGGGACATTAATGCACACGCTCGTCTTTGCAATCAACATCAATCACAACACTATGAGGGTAGTCATAATGACTGTAATTGTAAAAGCAATACTGAGGAGAAAATGTTGAAACAACGTCATTTCCAGATCTACAACCCAGACAAGAAAAATGTTCATCCCGTAGTGTTTATAAGAAGTTTTAGGGGAGTATTGCCAAAATATTGGAGTGAGTGGCAAAAGGTTAGCTTCGTGACCGGTTATATTCAGGGGTCAGGAGCTATATGGGCATCTGATATGATATCAACTTGGGACACATATGAAGATTTTGAACGAGCATTTTTATCCAAATACTGGTCTGAAGGAGTACAAGAACGTTTAAGGCAGGAGGTATTATACCCGGAACCTTTTTCCTTTTCACGTGGGTCTTTAAAGAAATACTTTGAGAAATATATAAACAAATCGCGGTATTGGGATAAGGCTATGCCTCTACAAGACGTGATTGGCATGTTAAAATCTCGACTTCCGGCCAGCATCGGAAATAGAATGCTGTATATTAATGAGCATGACCTTGACTCTTTGATGACTACGCTTGACACTATAGATATGATCGAGGAAGATGAACATCGGCCAAGACAACCGGTTATGCAGAGGAGAGCGATTGAGGCGCCAAACGCAAACCGGAACGGAAACGGATTTAATAATTATTATACTAGGAATAGTCAGAGATTCAACGGAAATGGAAATTTCAATAACTGTGCTGCGAGGGGCAGATTCAGAGACAATCGAACAGGTCGCAGATACAACCCAATGTTTGGAAATGCAAGAGATTATCAGAACCAGCAGTCTTCAAATAATAATAATGCGTACAGAAATTACAGAAATTCTGACCCTCGATTTGAAGCAAATAACACAACCAGTCATCAACAACAACCAGTCATAACAGAAGTAGTAGATGATTCAAGAGGAAATAATAATCGACATTTAAACTGAAGAGGGCAGCTTTATGCTCCGTAAAGTCGGCCGGGGAATACAAAAGGGACAAACCTGTTTTAAACGAAATTAATTCCGTGGCAATGTTGAGATATAATGAAGGCGAATTAATGACAGATGAATCGACGAGAGACTTAGAGGCCTGTGTAGTCGAAGATAAAAGGGTTCCTGTGTCTGAGATCATCACAGAAGTGGGAGGAATTTTAACCAATGTACGAGGGTCGGTCAAAAAGTAATGCCTCCCATTTTTTTTCTACTTAAAGAAATTAAGTTAAGTGAAAAATTTGAATTTGGCGCCATTCCTCAAACCTTCTTCTGCAATCCACTGCAGTAGTAACTTTCTGTGTCAACAGGTGGCAGCACAGCAGAAGTTTGTAAGATGGCCGACATCGATGTTCGTTTGAGACAGCGTTGTGTGATTGAATTCTTGAATGCAGAAGGTGAAACGCCCATACGCATTCATGAAAGACTGAAGAAGGTTGTGACAGTGGATGTCAGCACTGTTAGACGATGGGTTCGTCGTTGTAAGGAAGCTGAAGGGCAAACACCGTTGACTGACGAAAAGCGGAGCGGCAGGCCAGTGAGTGCAGTGACTCCACACAACATTCAGCAAGTTGATGACATCATTCGTGGTGACCGTCGGGTGACTGCAGATGAAGTGTGTCGCATTATTTCTCTTAGTAAAGGCAGTGTGATCACGATTATTAAACAATTGGGGTACTCAAAAGTTTGTGCACGGTGGGTTCCAAGAATGTTAACCGATCAGAATAAAGAGGCAAGGAAAACAATAGCCTCCCAACACTTGCAGCGCTTCCGTTTGGAGGGAGATGAGTTTCTGAAAAAAATTGTGACCGGGGACGAAACATGGGTGCATTTTTTTGAACCCGAATCAAAGAGGCAGTCAATGGAGTGGCGTCACACAAGCTCGCCGAGGAAGAAAAAATTCAAAACTGTGCGATCGGCAGGGAAAGTTATGGCAACAGTTTTCTGGGATACAGAGGGTGTGATTCTGGTTGATTTTTTGGAGCAGGGATGCACAATAAATTCTGTTCAATACGTCACAACCCTCAACAAACTTAAAGCACGTCTTCAGCGAGTTCGCCCAACAAAATCAATGGCAGATGTTCTTCTTTTGCATGACAATGCAAGACCACACACCAGTCGTCACACCTCTGACGAGATTGTCAAAATTGGATGGGAAGTTTTGCCTCATCCCCCATACAGCCCTGACCTGGCACCATCAGACTTCCATCTGTTCGGGCCACTAAAAGAAGCTCATCGTGGGATTCATTTTGAAGATGAGGAGGCCGTCAAAACATCCGTGCGTCAATGGCTTAGGAAGCAGAGCTGTGATTTTTACCGTGCTGGGATACATGCCCTTGTTCAAAGATGGACCAAAACTGTAGAGATGGGCGGAGATTACATTGAAAAATGACAAAATGATCCTCAATGTTGTGGTTTTCAACCTATGTAATTGCATTTAAATTTCCTGACAATTAAACGTAGAAAAAAAATAGGAGGCATTACTTTTTGACTGACCCTCGTAGTATTGGGCACAGCTTCATCTACAGACGTAGTATCCGGAACTTTGTTTCGCAGAATTAGTAAAATTAAGAAAATCCCTGTCCTACCAGTACAAAATTGCCGAGTTATAGGTGCAGTGGGGGCAAAATCCCGGAACGTCAAGATACAAACGCGTATAGAGATAAAATTGGGAAATGTAGCTAAACAATGCACATTCCTTGTAGTGGAAAAGTTGTTAGTAGATTGTATTCTTGGCATTGGAACTTTGCAAGCCTGCAATTGCAAGTTGGACTTGGTAGAAGGAAAGGTGCATTTTAAAATCGCAGATCAATTTGTTACACTGATCTTACTGAGAAAGGAGGCAGTGTATGAGCGATATTTCCGTGGTGCTGCTGTGAAGTTGATTTGTGCTGAAAAGAATAATATGTGCCGACTACCGATCAAGTCAATTCAAGAAGAGAAGTTCAGACAAACAGTCGAACAGGAGATTGCTGAGTCAGATTGCCTAACGGATAGTCAGAGGGAACAATTATTCAATATATTAACAGAATATGAGTCAGTTTTCGATGAAAAGCCCGGAATTATTAGAGGATATGTTTGTACATTACAGATTAAGCCCCATAAGACATTTTGCCGCACACACTATCCCATTCCCTGGCGATTAAAACAACCAGTTCAGGAAGAGATACAAAAAATGTTAAACTGGAATCTTATTGAACCGTCGAACAGCCCATATTGTTCTCCGTTGCTTGTTGTACCAAAGCCAGGAGGAAAAGTTCGATTGGTATTAGATGCAAGGGAAATTAACAAAATTATAGTACCTGTGCGCACACATCCGGAGAACATCGATGAGTTAATACAGAAATTTCAAGATGTATCCTATTTAACCAGTATTGATTTGAGAAGTTCGTTCTGGCAAGTCCAGTTAGACAAGGACTAAAGAAAATATACTGCTTTTATATATGGAGGGAGAAGCTATCAGTTCAAGGTCGTTCCGTTTGGTCTCAATATCAGCTCTGGAGTTTTTATTTCTGCGTTGGACTATGCCCTAGGACCAGAACTACATAGTCGAATAACAATTTTTGTGGATGATCTATTAATTGCCTCTAAAACTTGGGAGGAACATGTACAACTTATTAGGAGGATTTTTGCTGTGTTCAAACAAACTGGTATAACTGCAAATCTAAAAAAATCCCAATTTTTCTCTACAGAGAATTAAATTCTTAGGACATACGATTAATGCAAAAGGCATTCTTCCAACAGAAGCGAAGATTAGTGCGATAAAAAATTTTCCAACTCCAAGAAACAGAAGACAACTGAAAGGCTTCATAGGCTTAGCTTCATTTTTTCGTCGATTTATTAAAACTCAAGCAATGAACTCCGAAGCACTAAACCGGCTCCTGAGGAAAGATGTACCATGGCAATGGTCTAATGATTGTGAAAAGGCTTTTTGTGAAATTAAGGATCAACTGATAAATGCTCCGTTATTATACCACCCTGATATGAATGTCGGATTCTGTTTAGCCACTGATTCATCAGATGTCGGATTAGGATCTTGTTTATTTCAAATTAGGTACATCGATGGTGTAAAAACCTTTTGTCCAATTGCAGTTGCTAGCAGAGTTTTACCCACCTGTGAAAGAGCATATACCACTACGGAATTGGAAGCTTTAGCAGTTATTTGGTCTTTGAAAAGGTTTAATTTTTATGTATATGGCTCAAGGATAGCCGTTTATTGTGACCACCAATCACTAGCCTTTTTACAAACTTGTAAGTTGCTGCATCCTCGCTTGTCAAGGTGGACGCTGGCGCTGCAAGAATATCAGTTTCAAATTATTCATGTAGCCGGAAAAGAAAATATTATAGCTGACGCGTTGTCAAGATCTCCAGAAGGAATAACACCTGAACTGGATGTAAATAATAAGGCAGAATTTCCAGTGCTTCTTCTTCAAGAAAATAATTACAAGTTATATTATATTCATTTATGTAAGACAATGGCTCAGCTTCAGAAGAAGGATCGACGATGGAATGCTATAATACGACAATTTAATCAACAAAGTCCTATGGTCAATTTGGAATACTACCGGCTTGTGAATAATATTTTATTTTTTAAATCTGGGAAGGCTGAGAATCCAAAGTGGTGTGTCTGCATACCCGAAGAATATGAAGAACGATTAATTTGGTTTACATATTTGACCTGGGGTCATGTTGGTGTTGTAAAGTGTGATAATAAGATTAGATATTATTGTTACTTCCCAAATATAAGGCGAAAAGTGCACAAAGTCATACAGAAATGTATTCTCTGTCAAAAGGCTAAGCCGGACAACAAGGGAAATAAAAATGCGCTTCACTCAATAATACCTGCCAGCACCAAGATCACTTATATCATGTGATATTTGTGGACCACTTCCTGGAGCCAGAGGTGGTGTTAAGTACATTATTGGATTCTCTGATTTGTTTACAAAATATGTTAAACTATATCCTATAAAATTAGCAGCTGCAAGAGACATTACACAGTGTTCTCATTACCTCCTGCTAAATAATCCAGTGTTAAATTTCCATCGCTAAACACCACGGAAACCAGGCTTTCAGAACCGATATTTTACGACTTTGCACTCAGTGTTACACAACTATAAAGTATGTTGCGAAATTTTTGTTCTAACCATAGATCTGATCTTCATAAATTAAAATACGACAACTTTTACTTTTTTAACATGAGCTACAAAAATTTTACAATCGATTTAGAGACATTCTGCACTCGTCAGAGCCTGCACCGGCGGACAGTGGTCTGTTATGCTTGTAGCTAGATCGAGAATTGGTTAATGTCAGTAGACGGTTATCTTGAAGGACAATTCATAACGGTGGAAAAATTTGTGTGTTCCAAAATCCTACTGCTCTTTGATTTCAACGATATTCGGCTGTGTACTGCCTGTTATCGGACAACCTGCACAACTGTCCAATATTTACGTACGAACATTTATTCAGGCGAGCAGATCTATATGACTGCTGAAAGTGGAGCTTTTTTGACGACATACTGTGAGAGGATTCTAACTGATATACAGTGTGAACCAGTACTCCACCAACAAGGTGGCAGAGCAAGAAAACAAGTCCAGTAAACATGGGCTCTAGAATGCGTAGATTAAGAGCTGCGAGTACTTGTTCAGAAGAAGTTGTCTATTTCACAGCAGCGAAAATGAAAATGTGCTCATAGTGCTTAACACATGCGCTTTAGAGCTCATACTTACTCGACATCTTTTTCTTGATTTAGTACATATTACCATCTCTTCAAGTCTGTCGGCGCTCTGGTTCACCCCATGTTATCTAGTTCGTAAGACTTCCTTTCGGTGCACGAACGGTACCTACTTCAAAAGAATATGTTTGCCATGTTTTCTCATCCTTTCGCTTTTTCTTGGTAGAAAAACATAACTCTAAACGAAAAGAACAATACTGTTTGTATTCTACAGAAGTCGTGTATTTTGTTAACAGATAGTCGGCTTGAAAGGCTATCATCAGAACTGCACTGACAATCATTGTCAAAAAAGGTGCAATATTCGCGAACGACATCGAAAACGATGTTACTCACCGGGAGTGAGGTACAAATAAGAAAGTAAATGTCATCTTTGACAGAGCAATCAGTGCCTCGAAGATAATGTCTACTGACATTAACCAATTCTCGATCTAGCTACAAGCAGTAATGCAATTAAAAAGCTTGAAATTTAAACATCAGTTCATACATATTATAAAAGTGGATGTATGTATGCGTATATGTGGGCTTGTATGCATGTCCCGCATCTCCTAAACCACTGGACCAATTTCAGCCAAACTAGGTACACATATACCTTACTGTCAGACACCAATCTCTGTAGTGGTAAGAAACACCTACCTATCAAAGGGGTGGGAGTGAGAATGAAAAAGAAGTGTAGCCCGTGACCCGCGATGCATGAGTTCCTAGATTTTATTCAAGCAGCATATTAGAATGGGCGCACTTTGCGATTTGCAACAAGCCTTACACATAATTTCAGACAGTTGCGAATATTTTTCTCTCTGATAACTCGTACAGTACTTTGAAAAGAAAATATATCATAGCTTACTACTCTTCCGCTTTTCTTGCAGTTAAAATACCACATTAGGCATGACATAATTTACTACTTCTTTAGTACTAACCGTATTCGCAACATTTTGTGGACAGTATGCACATATGGCACTGAACGTAACTACAAAATACTATGGTTATATGACAGGTGGTTCACGAGATATGACGTCATAAACAATGAAATGCACGAAAAACTGCATTATGTATGACGTTTAAATTTATTACATCTTTTTTATCAACTCTATTTGCAATAAATTTCGCTGGCAAAACCCACATATGTGACTGAATGTACCTACAGTATTATACTGGTGATCCAAAACATTATGGCCACCTGCTTAATAGCTTGTTCGTTCGTCTCTGGAAAGGAATCCGACAGTTTGGCGTTAAGTTGGTGGAGGTATATAGCATTAGATGTCTGCGCACAGGTAATGTAAGTCGGGTGAATCACGGGCCACTGATTTGGGTAGGCTGTGGTGGCACCCGATAGCGACCCAGATGGGCTCAATAGGATTTAAATTAGGCGAATTTGGTCACAGAGACATCAATGTGAGTTCACTGCAATGCTCCTCAGACCCCTGTAGCACGATTCTGGCACCGAGACATAGGCAAATATACTGCTGAAACGTGACGTCGCCGTCGTGGAGGACATGAAGCATGTAGGGATGCAGGTAGTTCGCAGATGCCACTCTATTTGATTACTACCACGGGCCCCACACAAGCGCAGGAGAATGTCTCCTAGCATAACACTGCTCCCACCAACCTGCGCCCGTAAAGCGTTTCACCTTTCGAGGTGCTGTTCACATCGATGACGGCGTTTGTGAAGACGACCGTCAACCTAGTGTAGCAAAAACGTGATTCATCCGAAGAACTGACACATTTCCATTGATCGACTGTCGAATCCAGATGGTTTCGTGCCCACTGCAATCGTAGTTGACGGTGTCATTGGGTCAACATTTGAACACGTAGCTGCGGTCTGCAGCGGAGGTGCACGTTCAACAATGTAGCATTAACAGTGTGCTCCGAAACACTTGTGTATGCACTAGAATTATGCTGTTTCGGCAGAGATGCCACTGGTCACTAGCCTACTTTACGGAGCAGACAACCCTCCAAACCCCACATGCTGTGAAGAGCCGTGGACGACTAGCCATTAAGCGGCTAGTGGTAATTTCGCTCTCCTACCTCTCGCCGTAGATGCTCACGACAGTAGCACGTCAAAATAAAACCAGTTTCTTCGTTTTTGGTATACTCGTTCGCTGGCTCTGCGTAATAATAAACTGAAATTTATTAAAGTCGTTTATCTCAGTGGATTTCCTCACTTGCAGCCCATATCTTTGTAAGGATGACGCCCCGTTCATGTCTGCTCCACTTAAATACTTATGCCACCGCTTCATATGCCCGCAACACCAGCAGGCGACGTCCAATGTTGCGTTGGGCAGTGGTCATAACGTTTTGGCTTATCAGTGCGTATAGTTGTACGACAGATACTTCAGGAGATATGACATCATAAATGTTAAGCACAAGGTCAGATTCTGTGTGGTACGGGCATAGGCGCACAGTTACAAACGCTGGGTCTCCCTGTTAGTCAAATATTAAGGGAGCAAACTAGAACACATATTAACACTAAACTCTCGAAACCGCTCCTATATACCAATTTAAATGGAATTAACAACCTCAAAATAAAAATTAATAGTGGACAATCGTACTGAGGAACAGTTTGAAGAACTCTACATATGGAAAGCATACGAACAGAAACAGAGTAAAGCATACAACTGACGATTGTAACAACAGAATGTATCAATTACATACAGAATAAAAATAAAAAAAATAAACAGGAAGAAACGCAGGTACAAAACGGAACAGGCAGTGTGGAAAGCTTTGAAAAGCTGTGGAGATTACGTGAGGTTTAGAAGAGTAAGGTACTGAGCTGTGATTAGTGACGTAATATTAAATCAGAACTGTAGACCAGATGTTTGTTGATTTCCGCGGATTCCACCACGTTATGGTTTTGGTCGTCGGTTTGTAAGTAGAGGTTCAAATGGCTCTGAGCACTATGGGACTTTATTACTGAGGTCATCAGTCCCCTAGAACTTAGAACTACTTAAACCTAACTAACCTAAGGACATCACACACATCCATGCCCGAGGCAGGATTCGAACCTGCGATCGTAGCGGTCACGCGGTTCCAAACTGAAGCGCATAGAACCACACGGCCACACCGGCCGGCTGTAAGTAGAGGACACGGGACTGTGGCATGTAGCCGTTGCCATTACTAAGTACATGTTCAGCATTTGTGGAGCCTTAATTCTGCGACCGTATTCATATTCAGACAACCTCGTTGAAGTGTGTCTGCCTGATTGACCAATATAAAACTTTTCACAGTCAGGACAGAAGTCGTAAAGAGAAGTAAATTTACGCACATCTACATCTATACTGCACAAGCATGGCGGAGGGTACTCTGTGCACCTTGTCACTCCCGGCTTTGGGGTCGAATCTCTCTCATTTTATCTTTGTGGCCTTTCGCGAGTTATAAGTAGCAGGTAGCAACATATTGGTGGGCTCTACTAGGAGCCGACGCTCTCGGAACTTTAGCCGTAAACCACACTAAGATGCAGAGCGCCTGTTTTGTAGAGTTAGCTACTGGAGTTGGCTCAGTGTCGCCATGACGATTTCGGGGTACCAAATGAACCTGTAACGAGCGTGCTCTGTTGCTTGGATGTTCTCCATTTCCTCTATCAATCCTATCCGATGCGGATCCATACTGACGACAGCAGTGTTTTGTAACTACTTCCTTTGTTTATTGACAACTTTTACTGAGGATTGTTCCAATGAATCTCAGTCGGCATCTGCCTTACCCCTGATTAATTTTATGTAGCCTTTACCCTTCAAATCGCTCCGTACTCATACTCCCATATGTTTTATGCAAGTAACTGCTTCCAGTCATGGTTCTACAGTTACGTAATCAAACAATAAAGGGTATTTCATGTATTCGCCATACTATACATTTGTTTATGTTGATTGTGAATTGCCACCCCTTGCCCCAAGCGTCGATCCTCTATAGGACCTGCTACATTTCGCTACAGTTTTTAGCTTTGCTGCTTCTCTGTATACAACAGCTTCATCCACGAAAAGTCTCATGGAACTTCCGACGTTATCTACTGTGTCATTTATATACGGGGTGATTACAATTAAAGTTAAACTTTCAAAACGCCGTAGAAATAACACCACCGGCCAGAATAACGTCGAATTGCAACGGAATATTATCGGAGAAGAAGGAAAACGTATGGCAGTAGAAAAAAAAATAATGTGAAAAGTGATCAATAGAAGGCGCTGTGTGCGTCAGAAGACGTAAATGAAAACACCTGTCATGCCCACTACCCACTGAAGTTGGTATAAACAAGCCGGGTACACGGCTTTTCCTCATTTCGCGTTTGCGACGTTCGCCAAGACTGTCTCAATGCATGACCGCGGTCTGCTTGTAAAGCTGTGTTACAAGAATGATGATTGTGCACACGTCGCTGTGCAGAAGTTTGGGACACTGAAGGGTTTGAAAAAAGGCGTTGGTTTGATGACTGCCATGGGTCTGGAGAAAATTCTTCGGAAATTCTAAAAGAGGGGTACTTTTGGTGTGTAACCTGGTAGAGGGAGGAAACGAATTGATTCGACGTAAGTGGAAGCAGTGGCCACGGCAATGCAAGAGGAGACGAGTGGTGGTGTGCAAACGTGTAGTGCACGGAGGATTGCCCGAACATTGGACGTAACCGTGAGCGCGGTGCGCAAAATCCTGCGAAACATCCTTCTTAAGTACACTTTCAAAATTACCTGTGTGCAATAGTCGCTTCCTGTTAACCTGCCCGCAAGAGAGACCTTTGCTTTAGAATTTCTTGCTGGCATGGAAGTGGACAATGACTGGAAGTGGAAGATTTTGTGGACAGACGAAGCCCACTTCCATCTCACAGGATTTGTCAATACACAGAATTGTCGAATATGGGCAACGGAAAATCCACATGCAAATCAACCAGTACCACTTCAGCCTAAAAATGTCACTGAGTGGTGCGGGTTTACAGCATCATTTATCACAGGGCTATATTTTTTGGAAGCGACAGGTGCGTCTGGTCCTGTTACCTTTGCCGTCGCTGGTAAGCGCTATGAGTGTCTTTTGCGCAACCACGTCATTCGAGCTCTCCAACAGCGTGAATGTGTGGATGGGATCGTTTTTATGCAGGATGGTGCACTTCCGCACACTGCAAATCCAGTGAAGCAGGTGCTGAAGCGCCGTTTCGGAAATGCTAAAATTACCAGTCTTCATTTCCTACAGCCTGGTCGTTCCCATCACCTGATCTTAATCCGTGTGACTTCTCGCTGTCGGGCTATCTGAAAGATGTTGAGTTCAGTGTTCCGATTGCAAACTTAGCTGCACTGAAGGCACGCATTGCGCAACACAATCTGAAACTTGTGGAACATACTGTTTCTCGATTTCAACTTGTTGCAGAAAAAGGTGGCCAGCATATTGAACATGTTTTGCGCCAGTCACACGGAAATTAATAATCCGATTTGATTTTCATTGATGTAATGCGGTTTTTGGCTTGAGGTCAATAAAAAACCGATGTGAGTGATGCTTTTTTATGCGGTTTTTGGTCTCAGGACAATTAAAAACCGATTTTTCCCATCCGATGTGATATGTCCTTGCCGTGGTGGATGGGCTTAAGTAACTAACAGTATCACACCCATACACCCACGAACACTGAGTAGTACAGTTTATGTAACGTCAATTGTACACATTAGGCATTGTTGTATGATTCATTTGTCATATGTAGTCAACCACTATTAAATTATGATTTTTACAGAGCCATCCATTGCTACATTTTGTAGATGTTTATTTTCCTTCTGCCATACGTTTTCCCCCTTCTCCGATAATATTCCGTTGCAATTTGACATCAGTCTGACCAGTGGTGAACTTCTAGAGCGGTTTGAAAGTTTAGCTTAAATCATGATCACCCTGTATTTTGTGAAAAGTAATGGTCCTATAACCTTCCCTTAGGGGTATATCCAAAGTTACCTTTGCATGAGTAAAAATCTCTCCGTTCAGAACGACGTGCTGTGTTCTGTTTGCTGGAAACTTTTCTATCGAGTCACTCGGTTGGTATGATACTACCTAGGCTCGTTCATTACGCGTCAGTGCGGAACTGTATCGAATACCTTTCGGAAGTCAAGGTACATGGCATTTTCGTGTGAGCCTCTGTAGTGCTTTCTCAGTCCCGTGCACGAACAGAACGAGTTGGGTTTCACACGATCGTTGTTTTCGGAGCCCATGTTTCCTTCAGGGGAGATTTTCTGCCTCCAAAAATGTAATACGCGAGCATAAAACATGTTCCAAAATTCTACAATCAACCGAGGTCAGAGGTATAAGCCTATAGTTTCGAGCACCTGTTTCGAAGACCCTTCTTGAAAACGGGAACGACCTGCAGTTTTGGCCAATCAGGAACGCTTCGCTCCTCCAGTGGCCTACGTCATTGTGCCGCTAGAACAGGAGCAAGCTTTTTCTCATACCCTACGTGGTATCTAACTGGCATCCCGTCAAGTCCTGTGGCCTTTCCTCTGATGACCGATTTCAGTTGCTTTTCTGCCCCATGCTCACTTATTTCGATATGTGTTATTTTGTCGTTCGTGTGACAATTTAAATGATGAACTAATATTCGACCTTCTGTAAAACAGTTTTGGAAAAAGGCTTTTAGTAATTCGGCCTTTTCTGTCTTAGCCTCCATTTCAGTGGCATTATGGTGTGCCCATACGGATGGTTTCGATCCATTTATTGATTTAGCATCAGACCAAAGCTTTCTCGATTTTCAGTCGATAGACAGAATTATATTTTCGAATTCGTCGAACGCTTCAAGCATGGACCTCCTTAGACTAATTTTGGCTTCGGTTACTTTTTGCTTGTTTGTGAGGCTTTGGCAATGCTTACATATGTAGCGAAACAGTTTCCTTTCGTATTAAGTTTCTAACGCTGTTATCGAATCGTGATGGGTCTTTTCTACCCCTCACAACATTGCTATGTATACACTTGTCTAAAGCGTATTGTATGATGCTCTTGTACTTTGTCCATTGAAGCTCAACATTGTCAGCGACGGAGGGGAAATTTTCGTGTTGACCTGTCAGGTAATGTGAAACCTTTTTCTTGTGGCTCTAGCTAAACAGAAAAAAATTCCTGCGTTCCTTTGATTTCAGTATCATTCAATGATGCAGTATAGGCTTTAGTATCACTGATTCCCTGTTCTACAACGAGTCGGAAGTTCGGGTCTGTCACCAACAGGCGTAAGATGTTACTTTCACGACCAAGTTTTGTAATTAACTGCTCAAGGCTTTTTTCCTATAAGGCACTCGGAACAGATTTTCATATGGGGCAGTTGAATGGCTACGATTACACAAAAATAAAAAAAAATATTACACACCAGTAATGAAAGGTTTATAGTTGTGAAGTATCTAATCAGATGCAATGTATGTTACACTGTGAATACATAAAATGTTTGTACATTGAACGGAACCAGCACTGAACATGAACATTAGATGATGATATGATGTTTTCGCAACAGGTAAGCTGTCTTATAAAACGAAAGCAAACAGTGCTATGAGTAAGTCTCTTGAACGAACATCTACAGGGACTGTGAAGGATATAAAACCAACAAAGTATGCTGTCATACCATATACAGATCCACTTTAGTATAAAATATCCAACCTATTCAAAAAGAGTAGTCGAAATCAGCTTTTTCACTAGTAACGAACTTCAAGAAAGAGTTGCACACACACATCGATTCATTAGCATTCCCCCAAAAAAGATCATAAATTTATAAGTTGAACTTCAATAAATGACCATATTCTACAATAGTAGAACAGTGTCAACGTTTGAAACGAGTTATAAGGAACACCTTTATACCCTGTAACTGAATAACAAGAAAATCAATATTTACACTTATCTTGCAGAAAATAATCATACAAAAGGTAATACAGGAAACAGCTTGCAGAGATTACACATTGCAGATGAGATAACTTGTCGCTGGGGACGGTGTTTACTGTGTCACTGTCTATTTGTATTTCGAGGCTAGTTAAATGTTGTTAAATGGTGTTACATATCCTTCTTTGCATTATCGACGTATTTTAATAGTGCCTAATCAGTGATTTCTCTGTTGACTTCTACATGTGGCAGCAGGAAAGCTTTTGAGTGTCTTGTGTTCAGAAATAACTTCGCAAGGTGTTTCATCTCTGCTGAATGTATCTAAGTGTTTTATTATTCTTTCAGATATATCGCCGGTTTAATTAGCGGATTTAGCGTTTGTCTGCTCGGACACGTGAAGACGCGCGATTATAGTGAGGCACATGTTGCAACAGCGGCTAGCTTTTGGCTGTCTCACAAGCGTGTGTCTCTTCTGTCTTTTCTGAATGTTTCCTCATCTTTGTAGCACATAACTAGTTATTTGTCCGGTAACACGTTAGGTAACTACGTACTGCAACTGTCATTCATTGTATTGTTTCTCCTGTTCACTCATGGGTAACTTGCTCAGTCGCTTGTAAGAATATTGTGCTCCTTTGTGGCGAGTCGCAAGTTTGCAGACTAATTTCTGTCTGTCAGTGTATGTGGGTTAATGTTCATACAAATATTGCCGATTTGTGCATCAAGAATTACGATAAATGCTAATGTGGGTTCACCCCTGGTATAAAATTTCCAGCGAGAGAATTTCACTTTGTAATCGATCCTGTGAATTAATTAGATTGAATTATCACTTTTTTCCTATTCCTGCTTGTCAGCACGTCCGAACAAAATGCAAGACAGCATATTGCAACGGCCTACATGAGTATCGACCTTCAAGATTCAGCTCAACGGCATAAAAGAGACCAAATGGGATAACACTCTTCTACTGTTCACAAGTACATATGACAAGACGACGGTCAGACCACCACATTACACGATCCGCCACGTAGAGTAGGTAATTCCCAGTGACTTTGCCAACTCTACAAGGTGCTACGCGCTAGTAACATGCCAGTCTGAGTCTGCACATTGAGGTCCACTTCTTTGTAGACGCCTGCAACCATAGTTGGATCCACGACAGTCACCTGTCTCCACCGACCGGCGCACAACGTAGTCACCTGAACAATCTGTAACAATCATCACAGTTTGCCTCACCACCGCACGGTGTCCGCTCGCTATTTCACCGCCACAGTGTTACATCTGGCTTCACGCACCACCATCTTCTGTCGGATCACTGCTTGGCCGTACGTCACAGTATCGCCAATCTGTCGTCTCCATACGCCTAAAATAGACCCGGGGCCCAATACTGCCTATATAATACGGTACCTTACGACTCATTTTATTAACAGCATACGGATACAGCTACAGGCAGGAACACGCTACTACGAGAAAGAAAGTACCTCTGTACTATATGAAATGCGTCACCACTTTCGTTATCAGGTGAATTAGTGCGACTCGCTCATAAGGAAGTGGATATGTAACAGTGTAATTCAAGAAAGTTATTTGACAGCACGTCAAGAAATGGTTTGAATGTAAAGGAACTTTTGAGAACGGCCATTTTTATAAAACCTGCCATTCAGCTTATTAAATCGAATACAGCTTTCATACATGTATATGTAGAAACAGACTAATCGTTTACTAGAAAGGTTATACTTTGTTATGACAAATTTGGTGACAACGGATGTGCTTGCAGTGCTCTTGGGTTCACAGGTGGCGCTGAAGACTTGGCCAAAATTGCTCCACTGCGGTCAAAAATACCTATAATGGGGTTTCTGACTTTTCTGGTAACTGTTTTGAGTCAGAATTGAAAAATTCAAACTGTCGGACCCAATTTCGCGAAAAGAGTCTCGGAAAAAAAAAATCAATGAAGTGGACAAAAAATGTTTTTGGTGATCATTTATAATTGTAATAAAATGGGTTCAAATGGCTCTGAGCACTATGTGACTTAACTTCTGAGGTCATCAGTCGCCTAGAACTTAGAACTAATTAAACCTGACTAACATAAGGACATCACACACATCCATGTCCGAGGCAGGATTCGAATCTGCGACCGTAGCGGTCGCACAGTTCCAGACTGAAGCGCCTAGAACCGCTCGGCCACTTTATTTAGTCTATAACCAAGTCCGCAGTACTCAAACGGCACTGCATTTTCACTTCGGAACCTCAGAAGGGGTAAGTAAATTATTCGTAATTGTGTGTGAGAAGCAGGGTGATCAGCTAACCAGTTGCAGATATAGGTATTTGTTAACAACCCTTGACCAAGGTGAGAGCAATTATTAAGGGCTAACCTTCAGTGGGAACGATTTTTATTGGTATTTTGTTTGGTATTACTAACAGCCACACAAACCACGTTACTTGCTCCGAAATTTGTCGTCGCCAATATGTGATTTTATGTGTCGATGTAATTCTGAAGACAATTTTAAAATTGTTGAAACCATGGTCAAATGTTGTTAACAAACCTGTGTATCTGCAACTGGATGGCTGATTTTCTCAAATCATTTATTTAGATTCACCGTTGCTTTACAGCAGCTATGTTCCAAATTTTACGTGATATAACTATGGCCGGCCATGGTGGCTGTGCGGCTCCAGGCGCTACAGTCTGGAACCGCAGGACCGCGACGGTCGCAGGTTCGAATCCTGCCTCGGGCATGGATGTGTGTGATGTCCTTAGGTTAGTTAGGTTTAAGTAGTTCTAAGTTCTAGGGGACTGATGACCTCAGAAGTTAAGTCCCATAGTGCTCAGAGCCATTTTTTTTATATAACTATTTTTAATTGAAACAAATGTATGTAATCATCCAATTAGTTTTAAAACAAGTACTCATTCGTAACTAAATGAGGTCAAACAGACTACAATGTCCGTTGCATGAAATGTGGAGGCGAGGTTTTTGTTGCCCTTGGAGGGAAATACGGCATAGAGTAAGAATCACAAGCACCATACACGAATTGGAAGATACTAGCGCCACATCTTCTAGAAGTTACCGGACTTCTTTTCTCTCAAATGGAAGTAGAGACTTTGAAAGCAATACTGAATGTGAAAGTAAATTTGAAATACAATTGCTCGCAGTTCTGTGACTTCTTAAACTTAGGGGGAAGTAAACTTCTGGTGAACCATATTCATTCATCACAGAAGTATGGGGGCACGAACAGCCCAGTGTTGAATGCTAGGTGTAGTTACCCAAGCACGTGTTTTATCCTGTTTACTAATTTTTAAGAATTAATTGTATTGTAATTATGTAGTAACTGTGGTTGTGCCTATCTTTCATATTCTATCTGTCATATTATCACTTTGGGCTTACTATCCGTGGCGTTATCAGCTTTAATAATTTGTAACAGTTAAAAAGCACTGTTGCATCCCGGGCAGTGAGCAGTTATAAAACTGGTCGCAGGTTCGACTCCCAGGAATAAGGTCACCTTACCTGATGTCACTTAGCTACGAAAACCACACCCGCGTTTATTCTGTTCTGCTTCAAAAGGAATTAAAGAAACGGGAGTTGACTGGCGCTGTCTTGTTGGCCGCTTCCTCGTGTGGTCAGTTGTTTCCTGTCTTAACAGGCACAGCAGGAAAAAGTGTCTGCGTCAACTTGGGCGAGTTCCACTTCCGTCTCCTTGCCGTTACCCGCATCTGTCAATCCATTTGAATGTAATTCATTCACTTTCAACACGGTGGCAGGCGTCTGTCATGTTCTTCAAAACGGACTGATTTAATAAGAACAGAAGAGGTCTAGCGACCGTCAGTTTTCAAGACTATAGTTAATGTTAATTTCTAATGTCTACATTTAGAGTCCCATTTCCACATTCATAAATATGCTACAGACCATCTCTTCATGTTCTGCTGTTAAAAGGTTTCGTACGCTGAGAGTGCTTTTATAATGTATCCACCATTCAGTCCGTGATGTTCAACTGACACTCGCACATGGGCTAAGTAAATGTTAGTTGCAGCAGTCAGTGCAGTGGTAATACAAGTGCCACCGTTACTATGCATAAACGCGCTTTCACCATTTATTAGTCCGCAGCTCGAGGCCTAATGGATAGCATTGCTACCTTTGTATCACGTTGTCCCTGATTCGATTCCCCACCGGGTTGGCGATTTTCTCTGCTGGCGGACTGGGTGTTTGTGTTATCCGCATCAAATGGTTCAAATGGCTCTGAGCACTATGGGACTTAACTTCTGAGGTCATCAGTCCCCTAGAACTTAGAACTACTTAAACCTAACTAACCTAAGGACATCACACACATCCATGCCCGAGGCAGGATTCGAACCTGCGACCGTCGCGGTCCTGCGGTTCCAGACTGTAGCGCCTGGAGCCGCACAGCCACCATGGCCGGCCATAGTTATATCACGTAAAATTTGGAACATAGCTGCTGTAAAGCAACGGTGAATCTAAATAAATGATTTGAGAAAATCAGCCATCCAGTTGCAGATACACAGGTTTGTTAACAACATTTGACCATGGTTTCAACAATTTTAAAATTGTCTTCAGAATTACATCGACACATAAAATCACATATTGGCGACGACAAATTTCGGAGCAAGTAACGTGGTTTGTGTGGCTGTTAGTAATACCAAACAAAATACCAATAAAAATCGTTCCCACTGAAGGTTAGCCCTTAATAATTGCTCTCACCTTGGTCAAGGGTTGTTAACAAATACCTATATCTGCAACTGGTTAGCTGATCACCCTGCTTCTCACACACAATTACGAATAATTTACTTACCCCTTCTGAGGTTCCGAAGTGAAAATGCAGTGCCGTTTGAGTACTGCGGACTTGGTTATAGACTAAATAAAGTGGCCGAGCGGTTCTAGGCGCTTCAGTCCGGAACTGTGCGACCGCTACGGTCGCAGATTCGAATCCTGCCTCGGACATGGATGTGTGTGATGTCCTTATGTTAGTCAGGTTTAATTAGTTCTAAGTTCTAGGCGACTGATGACCTCAGAAGTTAAGTCACATAGTGCTCAGAGCCATTTGAACCCATTTTATTACAATTATAAATGATCACCAAAAACATTTTTTGTCCACTTCATTGATTTTTTTTTTCCGAGACTCTTTTCGCGAAATTGGGTCCGACAGTTTGAATTTTTCAATTCTGACTCAAAACAGTTACCAGAAAAGTCAGAAACCCCATTATAGGTATTTTTGACCGCAGTGGAGCAATTTTGGCCAAGTCTTCAGCGCCACCTGTGAACCCAAGAGCACTGCAAGCACATCCGTTGTCACCAAATTTGTCATAACAAAGTATAACCTTTCTAGTAAACGATTAGTCTGTTTCTACATATACATGTATGAAAGCTGTATTCGATTTAATAAGCTGAATGGCAGGTTTTATAAAAATGGCCGTTCTCAAAAGTTCCTTTACATTCAAACCATTTCTTGACGTGCTGTCAAATAACTTTCTTGAATTACACTGTTACATATCCACTTCCTTATGAGCGAGTCGCACTAATTCACCTGATAACGAAAGTGGTGACGCATTTCATATAGTACAGAGGTACTTTCTTTCTCGTAGTAGCGTGTTCCTGCCTGTAGCTGTATCCGTATGCTGTTAATAAAATGAGTCGTAAGGTACCGTATTATATAGGCAGTATTGGGCCCCGGGTCTATTTTAGGCGTATGGAGACGACAGATTGGCGATACTGTGACGTACGGCCAAGCAGTTTCAAGGGAGTTTCAATGGAGACAGCTACTTGTGTTTCTGTTCATAATTTTTTTTTCTGTACAAATTTATGCCGTGCCTGTGTCGTAGAGGCAACACATGACGCAAAGGTCGATTTTTTTTCTACTGCGTCCGATAAGAAGTATAAAGTACGATACTCAGTAACTTCAAATTCTCAACAATCCGACCGATACAAAAAAAAAAACCTCTCTGTGGTGTATCCATTCTGCACGACAACCGATGGAGATCACGAAGCCGGCCGCTGTGGTCGAGCGGTTCTAGGCACTTCAGTCCGAAACCACGCGGCTGCTACGGTCGCAGGTTCGAGTCCTGCCTCGGGCATGGATGTGTGTGATATCCTTAGGTTACTTAGGGTTTTAGTAGTTCTAAGTCCAGGGGACTGATGACATCAGATGTTAAGTCCCTTAGTGCTTAGAACCATTTGAACCAAGAGTAGCACATTTTGTACTACCATTGTGATATCTGTCACTTCCAAATATTTACTTTCTACAAAAGAGCGAGTAAAAAATTTAACCGGACATAGAGGGTGCTCCACTGAACAATGTGGGGAACCTGGGTTCGGAGACTCCAGCGTAAGGAGATAATAGGAATAAAATCCACATTACTGTATCCTTTTTTGTTTACATTAGTTACAGTTACCTGCAAATACCATAACGAACGCAATGAACGTACCATTTGTACTGTATCTTTCAAAGTGTGCTGAAACTGACGGCCATCGACCTCTATGCAAGCATGACATCAGCGAACAACAGTTTGAGGCACCCTGACAAATATCCCTGGTGTGTTTTGAATCACATCATGGGCAGCTACAATTCTGGCAACTAATCCCATCTCATTATCCAGTGATGTCTCATACACAAGTGACTTTACACATCCCCATAGGAAATAATCAAGCGGATTCGGATCAGGTGACCTGGCAGGCCATGGAATAACACCTCCCAATCCAGCAACCAGGAAGTAAAACAGATGGCTGCAGACCTCCACACTGAGGTTAGGCGGTGCGCCGTCATGTTTTATCCACATCCCCTCACGAACATTCTGCAACAACTTAGGCAGAACTCTTTGTACGAATCTCAACTACAGGTGGCCATTCAGATGGCCACGTAGAAGATAGGGCCCAATGAGGTTGTCGCCTACAATACCGGCCCAAATATTGACAACAAAACGTACTTGATGGTGTGGCTCTACTACAGTCTAAGGATTTTCATCATCCGACACATGGCTGTTCCTGCTGTTCGATATACCATCACGATCAAATGAGGCCCAGTAAGTAAACAGCACGACTCGGAGGAAATCTGGTAAATGAATCCATTGTTGGAGCAACCACTGACACCTTCGACCCTTGGTGCAAAGGCAGTCACAAGCACTGCATGGACTCGCTATGAGCCATATGCATGTAATTGTTTGTGGAGTACTCGCCACGCGCTAGTATGTGCAGCGCACATTTTACGTACAGTACGGCGAGTACTTGTAGTGGGGTCCGCTGCAACACGTTCCAGCAGCTCCTCTTCAAAATCGGATGTGCGAGTGGTTCTCATGCTGCCAGGTCCCTCGTTTCTTCTTTCCAATGAACCAGTCTCCCGCATTCATCGATCGAGAGAAATAAACACTTGTCGTGAAGGATGATTCTGTTAGAAAGTAATTGCCTGTATAGCCTTTCAGCAGCGAGAGCATTGCAGTGTACTTCGCCATACATAAGGTGTATGTCACTGAGTTCTGCGAAGCTGCACCGGTACTGCTCCATCGTATTGCACTGTACGTCTCTGAACAGCACTGAATAATGAATGGGTGTGTCTTTGATTCATACCATGTTCAGTCATGGGACAATGTAAATAGAACAGAGCCACCTTATGGACAAGTAAACAAAACCTGCATTATGACTTCCTAGTAATCGGGCTCATCCTCCTGGTTTCCTTGTAGGCAATAAAGAATGTACGTGTACATAAACAGCACAGTAAATGTAAATTGTACGGTGTTAGTTGCAAATAAGCTGGCAAACAGTAATGCTAGACAAAGCGGTAGGCAAGTTCACTTCCACGTCTCCTTAAGCTGGCTTCTCCGACTCCAGGTTCCCTACCTCAAAATGTTCAATGAAGCATTCTCAATGTCCTGTTACATTTTTGCACGGTCTTACGGGAACTCCATGTATATAATGCCTAAGTTCTTAAATTGGTGTAAAGTACTGACTGAACCATTTTCACGCAATATTTAGGTCGGGTGTCGCCAACACAAATCGACAAATGAAATGCTGCATATAATCCGTGTCATTCCTCCTCAGAATTGAACTCTGATTTGTGACAGGCATACACTGATCAGCCGAAATATTATGACCAACCGCTAAATTGCGTTGCCCCACTTTTGGAGTGCAGTGCAGAAGCGATTTTGCGTGGCATGCTATACAACGCGTCTTACGCACAGGTAACGCAGTCCCCGTGAATTATCGACCGGCGCGCAACTGACGCTAGATAGCGCCCCAGATGTGTTCCATTGGTATCAGATGAGGCGGATTTGGTGGCCAAGACATCGGCGTGAGTTCATTGTCATGCTCATCAAACGAATGCAACACGATTCTGGACGATGGTAATGCCGTAGGGCAACACATCAAGCTTGAAGAGATGGAAGTGCTCAGCAATACTGCTCAAGCAGTACACAGTTATGGTGTCCTCTGTTACCGTACAGGTCGCATGGAAGCCCGGGTGAATGTCCCCAATAGCACAATACTGTTCCTATGGTCGGCGTCTGTGATGCAGTGCAAGTTTAGAACAATCGTTCTCCTGGATGGCGGCGTATCTGGAAACGCCCATCTAGTTATTGAGACAGAAAACGTGCTTCAACCGCCCTAGCGGCAAGTTTCGATAGGTTCACAGCCCAACCATGATGGTGCCGTGCCCACTGCAATCGCAGTTTACGGTATCGTTGTGTCAACATGGGAACACACAGGAGTCGTCAGCCGCCGACCCCCCCCCCCCCCCCCCTTTCAACAATGTGCGCTGAACGGTGTGCCCCGAAAGAATTAAAGCCCCACCAGGACAGCATTCTGTCGTCGCGTTTGTTACATATCGTCGGCTATCTCGCTTCACAGAACGTGTAAACCTCCCACTTGCACGCGAAGTTAACATCCAACGCCTTGACTCCCAGTTGTTGTCTTTGCGTCCTTTAACCGCTTTCCATGGTGACATTCGAATAGCCGACCAGCCGAAGTACTTTATATACTTCATCGAGAGTACAGCGCGTGTGTGACTCTCAAATTGACAGGCATTATGAAGTATGCTACTCTGCTTTATTTACAATATGTGTGCTCTTTGCAGTGCAACGGCTTATACAGAGTGACAGTTATTGAACTATATAAAATAAAATCATCGTAATTTTTGAACGGTCTATGTTGGAACGTTCAAACTGCACTGTTGGCCGTTGGTCCTGATGGGAATTAGTATGGTTTGGTTTAGCAACGAAGCTTACTTTCATTTGTCAATAAGCAAAGTTGGTGCATTTCGGGGACTGAGAATTCGTGTTTCGCGATCGAAAAGTCTCTTCACCCTCAATGGGTGATGGTGTGATGCGCAGTGTCCATTCACGGAATAACCGGTGCGATATTCCTTGATGTCACAGCGACTACCGAGCGGTACGTGAGGGTTATGGAAGATGATTTCATCCCCTTTATCCAAAGCGACCCTGATTTCGACAAAATGTGGTTCATGCAAGACGGAGCTCGACCCCATCCAAGCGGGAGAGTGTTTGATGTCCTGAAGGAGTACTTTTGGGACCGCATTCCGGCTCTGGGCTACCCATTGGCATGTACTTCATTTGACCACCATATCCTCCGGATCTGAGCACATGTGACTTCTTTTTGTGGGCCTATATTAAAGACAAGGTGTACAGCAATAACCTCAAAACCATTGCTGAGTCGAAAACAGCCATTCAGGAGGTTATCTACAGCATCGATGTTGCGGCACTTCAGCGGGTCACGCAGAATTTCGCTACTCGTCTGCGCCATACAATCGCCAATGAGATCAGGCATATCGAACGTGTCATAACCTAAATCCGAATATCTGAGTGACGTTTACATGTTGGTTAATGGGTGTGCAAGCCATAGTTTGTAACTAATTTACCTTTTTTTCATAAAATTCTTTAATTATCATCCTCTACATCCACCAAGAAAGCCATGAAGACAATAATAAAACAAATCGCCATCCGCTAAAGCATAATGCAGGAGCAGGCGACATACTACTGAACAAAACGTTAATGTAATTGGAAATGTTAGTTATCTGAAGATGGACAGGGAAGTCCGAGACCGGTCTTGACAGTGAAATAAAGCTTTTTAAAAGTATTTGTGGCTGGCAGCGTTTTTCACTAACAACCTTTAATGGGCGCGGAGTTGACAGGATCCAACATGGATAAAATAAAATATATAATTTAAGTTCCTCCACATGTCTAGGTGCCGTTTATCAGTACGCTAGGTCTCTTCCCTGCTGTAAAATTGAGCGAGTGAGAACTGAAATGCCTTACACTTATTCATGTGAAGTTTTCAAGTCCGCGAGAAAGCGTTCTCAGCTCTAACTGCCGCCATGTATCCGGTTGCGATCAGATGGCCTGCAGTCATGGTGAGATTCAGGTCTCACTTACTAGATGCTCATCCTGCACTCTGGAGGGACACATGCTGTGAATCTGTCAATGCAAATACGAGGGTTCGAACTTAAATAGTGGCAACTATTTATTCACAACCGATACAAAAGAGTTACATGTATGCATCTCTTACTGTCCTTCAAAGTAGTCAGCAGTGTTGCAGAGAAACCGTTGCCAGCGATGTGAAAGGCGTAGTATACCGTTAGCAGAGCCTGTTCTGTTGAGGTGCGAATGGAGCCGTCTACTGCCTGTCGAATCTCTGACACAGTTCTGAAGCGAATGCCACGAAGTGGTTCCTTTATCTTCGGAATCAAATCAAAGTCAGAAGGACTTAAGTCCGGGGGGTATGGTGGATGGTACAGTACTTCCCAGTCCCATCGACAGAACAGAGCAGCCACAGCTTGCGCTGTGTGCGTCCGTGCATTGTCGTGCAAAATGATGGGTGGGTTGCGTAGAAGCTGTCGCCGCTTCTTTCGCAAAGCTGGTCATTTTTGGAGCATCACCTGCGACCAGTTCCATACAGTGTTGCCGTATCGTGGATGTGGCCGGACTTAGAATTCTGAGGGGCAGCTGGGAGTATCGGCTGCCTTAAGTGAATGACTCAGAAGTGGTCTCTGGGGCGGCCAGCATTTATGTGTAATGTTGTATTTTCTTGTTATGAAATATTCTAAATGGCTTCTGTTTAAGATGTGGCACTGAGTGAGTAAAATTCATTGTTTGAACCGCTATCTGACGTTTGGCACCTGAGTTAAGATTGCTCTTTAATGTCACGTTCCGAGTAATCTATATTAGGAAATATGGCCTTAATGAAAAAGGTGTATTGCAGTTGGACTAGTCAGTCGGCTCTAAGCCGTACTAGGGGGCGGAACAGCACTCCACTCTCTGAGTTGGGTTCTAGGCACTTCAGTCCGGAACCGCGCGACTGCTACGGT
Organism: Schistocerca piceifrons; assembly: GCF_021461385.2. Classification (NCBI taxonomy): domain Eukaryota; kingdom Metazoa; phylum Arthropoda; class Insecta; order Orthoptera; family Acrididae; genus Schistocerca; species Schistocerca piceifrons. Next base: position 653,207,216 of record NC_060138.1, on the reverse strand, counting down.
CGCAGGTTCGAATCCTGCCTCGGGCATGGATGTCTGTGATGTCCTTAGGTTTAAGTAGTTCTAAGTTCTATGGGACTGATGACCTCAGATGTTAAGTCCCATAGTGCTCAGAGCCATTCGAGCCATTCTCGGAGTTGTTTACTTCCGCGTTGCGGTATTTGTGTACATAGAGTCCTCAGAAATGGCTCCAAGCCCTATGGGACTTAACATCAGTCCCCTAGACTTAGAACTACTTAAACCTAACTAACCTAAGGACACCACACACATCCATGCCCGAGGCAGGATTCGAACCTGCGACCGTAGCAGCAGCGCCGTCCGGGACTGAAGCGCCTAGAACCGCTCGGCCACAGAGGCATATAGAGTCCTCTAATAACGTACCTCATGGCGCACTCTCACCGCCGTGCGACGATGAAAGTAACGTTTATGATCGAACATCCACTACCAAGACCCTTTGCACTTCAACAATTCGTGTGAGAGGATCTGCATTTGAACCACCTGGACGTGATCGGGACACATTTTTCCATCACGGGAGGTGTTGTATACATTAAGATGTCGACGGAGGCGCTGTGCTCTGATGCTGCCGGACTAAAATTTAAACACTCTGATACGTATGTAGGTGTGGTGACGCTGGACCATACGGGACTTGGTCTCCACACCTTGTGGTTGTTCGAGCTCACCGTTCAAAGCATCTCGAGTAGTAGTCATTGCTACTTCCCAACCATATGTAAATGTGTTCGGTCACCTCGCGGAGAAGTTGCAAACATATTCGACCTACCCCATGTTACCTGGCGTCCAGCAGATCAAAACTATGCTGACGAAACGTGTTTCATCCTACCTTATGGTTGGCAGTGCGCATTCCATCTCCACGTACGATGGACAGCCACGAACGTGAGCAGGATGTGGCTGGGATGGACATGTCCAATGTGAATGTTTGACACAGACACCGCTGGGTGAAAGTGACCCTGGCATCAACGCTCACGTTCCTACCCTTCACCTACTCGATGACCGCACAGAACACTGCCACGTCACTCCAGGGTACGCCTGAAGCCTCGTCAACGCCATCCAACGCAGCATAACGCACCGACAAGACCAGCATGGCGTCGCCTCCAGTACTCGCACCAGCACCATCCAATCTCACGTCCGTGACAGAAGACCCCGTTCAAACTATGGGCGTCGAACTAGATATCGTGTCGACTTCTGCCTTTATCCAGACGAGTATGTGGACAAGCATTAAAAGGTAAGGAGACACCTATGCAAACACCTGCTAGCGTTTTTTTTTGTTTTTTTTGTATGTATTTGCATATCATATTTCCTTGTCCAAGTATTTCAGCGAGTTATAGGATAAAACTCATCCCTCACAAAGTAACAAATATTGAATATTTCGAGCTTGTCGATAGATGTATACATACAGCGTTTCATTCCATAGCGTATATTATGTTGCATTAAATTACCGACAAGGAACAGAGTGGGAGAACTATTCAGAAAGGTGATGTGTTTGCGTCTACAGAGCTCTTTATGGCCGGTCGGTGTGGCCGAGCGGTTCTAGGCGCTTCAGTCTTGTACCGCGCGACCGCTACGGTCGCAGGTTCGAATCCTGCCTCGGGCATGGATGTGTGTGATGTCCTTAGGTTAGTTAGGTTTAAGTAGTTCTAAGTTCTAGGGGACTGGTGACCTCAGATGTTAAGTCCCATAGTGCTCAGAGCCACTTGAACCATTTGGTAATAAATGATAATTTCGCCCACGGTGAGCTATCTTCGGAAAGCAGTACGGCAGTGTGATTTTCCTTAAGATCGCTCAGCGGAAATTAAATCATGGAAAGGAAGTGCAACAAAACTGTTGTTCTTGGAAGTATAATTAAAAAACTCTACGCCCTTTATCTTTTCGTTTGCAGGAAAAACATTTGCCAGCAGCTTTTGATTGTAATCATGACGTTTCTGAAAATATAGTAACATTTAGCAGTTTTAATATGTTTCCAAAAGTAAACGGTTCTTCAATGCACCCAAAACTGACTGCAGGTATCTAAGTCCTCTGATACCTTTTCGGTTATGCTAAAAACTCTTCCTAATTCCTCTGATGCCTGTGACTAAAATATGACACTGATAGAAATAGAAGCAAATCAAATGCAGATCATGGAATAACAAGACGATGAAAGTGGAGGAAAATAACAATATTAAAAAATGGGAGACTAGAAGAGTGAAGAGCAAACTACACCAACTAAAAATTATAGCAGCTCATGTGAGGAATGCAACTAGCTGGGTAGCAGAGTTAACACACAGACCACGTCCCAGTACGAGGTAGCTTGAGTGTGCGAGTTGGATCAGCCAGAGGAATCTTCTGGCACTATTACTAGTATATTCTAACATATTTCGTCCCTACCAGTTTTTGCTTCATCAGTACCTTCATTAAATGACTTTCGAAATCGGTTACACTTCTCCGAGTGGTATCTACGAAAACTGGAAAGTGAAGCCGCGTTTCAACTAAAGATACTGTTTACGTGTCAGACACACTTCACAAACGTTGAAAAACCAGTCTTCGCCAAATGTCCGTTGGCTGAGGGAATAGATGAATATGTTAACTTGTGATGTTAGCTTTACAAGAATCGCACAACTGTGTCTTGTTTTATCGAAGTGACCCTAAATAACACAAGCACATGCAATTGCTAACAGACCGATGACCGCAGCAGTCTGGTCCTTTTAATCCCACAATTGCTAACAGATATGCTGTGGCATTTATTGGACGACATTCCACTGGATGGATGTTCCTACAATGTTGCACAGGTTCTTAACAGAACGGTTGGAGACTTTTGTATTGATTGTGTTGTGTTGTTGTATTGGTCGTTCGGGCAACGTAAAATTGCCTCCATGCTCATCAGACTCAACACCTCTCGATTCTTGTGTGTGGACAATTCTAACCAAGAGGGCTACAGTGGAACACCGACAACTCTCGAAGACATGGAATGCCGTATTATATGTGATCGACACAGCGTACTGTAAGCAGCGGAATGGTCGGTGTTCTTGTTGGGAGCAAGCCAAGGTGATGCTTGTGTACGGCCAAGCAGACAGCAACAGTCGAGAGGCAGCACGGCTATATCAAAACAAGAACCCTCACAGTCACCAACCACATCATGTAACATTTCAAGCTGTGATAACTCCAGATGGAATTCAGCGTGCAGCATCATCTGTCCGGAATTGCGTTATGGTATGAATCCGTTCTCAAGGTCAATATTTTGAGCACTTAGTATGACAGTTCTAGCAATAAAGACGTTAATTATATCTGAGTTATGTGTTTGATTTCGTACAATAGAGCAGTTTTCCTGGCATCTCTCCTCCTGACGGTGGGACAGCACTTTGCAGCTCTGTCATTTTGTTACTATTTTATCAAGTTCCACGCATGTCGCCGAAGCCCTCTGAGAAGACTCTGACTAATGACAGCAAAGATGCATAAAGCTGCATTTCAAAAAGCAAATTCGGTTACATAATTTGGCAGCCGTAAGAGTTATAGGTTACGTACGTACGTCAAAAAGTTCACCACATGTCTGCTATAACTTAGGGAAATCCAATCTTTACTGTAATCACTCAATCAGGATCTATTTTGGATGACCCGTCGTAGCAGCTTCACACTGTCTGTGTGGTGAGATGGGTAAAATCATGAACTACGCGAGACTGTTCTCAAACGCACGAAGGGGAAGTCGTTAAGACAGAAAATTGTAATGAAATAAAACAACACAACATGAACAAATGTATCTTATTGTACGAAGATACCCACTCTTATTTGATTACGCGGTTACCGAAAACAATGAACTGAAGTCAATAACAACTGTAAACTAAATAGTAGTAGGTGTCCAGCGCGACTTAAAAGATAACCACCACATAATATCACTTCCATGAAAAGTTGACGGTGGATTGTTATTCATCGGAAGAATCCTAATGAACCGTAATTTGTGCACGGTAGAGCTAGCTCACAAAATTTTCGCACGAATGACTCTTGAATATCGTTCATTAGAGTGAGACCCTGACCAGGCAGGATTAATACAAGAAACAGAGAACTTCTCGCGAAAAGGTCACGACGGGTAAACCGGTGAAATTCGCGTTGATGCGACGGCGTACCGACTGTTACCTTCTCGTCAAACGGATCAGCAAATGGTGAACTGGTAGTGGTAAACCAAATTCACGAAACTTCTTAAGCCAGCCTAAAGAATATACTTTTAGATGCAGACTGGATTAGGACAGAACAGTATCTTGGCACAACCGTCCATAGATTTGTGTTATGGCTGGGATCACAAAGAACACCTGAATCGATATGGTCCGGTTGATACTGGAACTCTGCTTCTCTAGATGAGAATTCAAATATCTTAACCGCACCTCCAGCCAGCTCGATACACTCGAAAGTAGTGAGATAACCAGGAAATGTCCTCCACCGTGGGTTGCAGTCGTCTGCAGAGTGCATATGCGGCACTGCACCCGTAGAACCAAAAGACTTTCCGTCATGCCAGCCTACGGATCTATCATCAAAAGCAGTATGCCCTCGCTCAATAAGGAAATGTAGACGTGTCTGGAACTCATATCGGGATTTCATGAGCAATCTGGTGATCTGTAACTCAATGTTACCGTTTTTCCTCCGCGTCAATTCCAGATTCGGGTGGTTCAAATTTCTCCCAACACTATGCTTCAGTATATTATACACTGAAGCGCCAAAGAAACTGGTATAGGCATGTGTATTCAAATAAAGAGGCAGAATACGGCGCTGCGGTCGGTAACGCCTATATAGCACAACAAATGTCTGGTACATTTGTTAGAATTGTTGCTGCGGCTTCAACGACAGGTTATCAAGATTTAGTGAGTTTGAACTTGGTGTTATAGTCAGAGTACTAGCGATGGGACACGGCACCTCCTATGTTGCGATGATGTTGAGATTTTACCGTACGAACCATTTCACAAATGTACAGTGAATATCAGGAATCCGCTAAAAAATCAAATCTCCGACATCGCTGCGGCCGGAAAACGATCCTGAATGAACGGGACCAACGACGACTGAAGAGAATCGTTCAACGTGACATAATTGCAACCCTTCCGCAAATTGCTGCAGTTTTCAATGCTGGACCATCAACAAGTGTCAGCGTGCGAACGATTCAATGAAACATCATCGAAATGGACTTTCAGAGCAGAGGGCCCACTGGTGTGCCCTTGATCACTGCACGAAACAAAGCTTTACGCCTAGCCTGGGCCCTTCAAAACCTACATTGGACTGTTGATGACTGGAAATACGTTGCCTGGTCGAACGAGTCTCCTTTCAAATTGTATCCAGCGGATGGACGTGTACGGGCATGGAGACAACCTCATGAATCCATGGACCCTGCATGTCAGCAGGGGACTGTTCAAGCTGGTGGAGGCTCTGTAATGATGTGTGACGTGTGCAATTGGAGCGATATGGGACCCCTGATACGTCTAGATACGACTCTGACAGGTGACACGTACGTGAGCATCCAGTCTGATTAGCTGCCTATTCATGTCTATAGTGCATTCCGACGGACCTCGGAAGTTCAAGCAGGACAGTGCGACACGTAATACGTCCTTAATTACTACAGAGTTTCTCTGAGAGCACTCTTCTGAGTTTAAACACTTCTGCTGGCCACGAAACTCCTCAGACATGAACATTATTGAGAACATCTGGGATGCTTTGCAACGCGCTGTTCAATAAAGATCTATACCCTCTCGGACAGCCCTGCAGGATTCATGGTGTCCATTCCACCCAGCACTACTTCACACTTTAGTTGAGTCCATGCTACGTCGTATTTTGGCACTTCTGAGTACCCGTTGGGGCCCTACACTATATTAGACAGGTGTGAAGTTTCTCTGGCTCTTCAAAGTAATTACGTCGTGTCGATCGTATGGACGTTACCGTTCGTTAAGGACCTCAGCTGAGTAGGCATTCATTAGCTGACCCCTGACAATCTGAAAGGTGTCTGCTGCAGCCTGCTTTCATATATGCATCATTTATTACTATTCGTTTGCTTTTTAATCTGTCCAGCAACTTAGTTTTCCGCTATCTATTATTACTTTTTATCCTGCCCCTGGGGAACGAACTCGTAGGGACAAATTTGTTTTATTTGTGTCTCACGTCCGCAGCCTCTTTCCTTTTCTGAAGCTTTGTCAGGAACAATCTCTGTAGTGTGTGACTCTGTGGGTAATTGAGTTTTCACATGTACCGGTAGAAGTCAGAGTAGCTTCTTTGTTTTCTGCGTAAAATCGTGGAGATATCAGAGTAATTTCTTTCTGTGTAAAGCAGTGGGAATTTTTCATTGAATCCTGGTCAGACATGTTGTGCAACCTGGAGTGGTGTAGAACAACGATCCTCCGCTCGTTTTAACGTTTTTCCGTTGGTCATGCACTCCCCCGCTGTTTGTTACCGTTCTAGGTGGCTCTAGCACTCCACCACGTGATAAATAGCACACTCCGAAGCTAACGGTCGGCGGTTAGAAAACTCTCTGGATACACTTTCTTGGGATTCCGTCATCAGTATTTGTGCTCTTTGGAGCACACTTCATAAGTTTCAGATCGCTCGGAGTTAGTTGAGTGTTCATTTGCAATGTAAATACCTGTGCCACTTCACCCGAATTAATAGTGATAGGTTTCATTCAGGAACTTTAGTATTAGTGCTTTGTCCTAGATCTGAACTGAACTAGCGGCTCCAACAAGTCCATTAGTTAAATTCAGAAATTGCTTTCATGTTTATTAACTAACTATCGCATACTTATGTTACAGGGATGAAAATTGGATAAATTTTCTTTGTTTTCGTGATCCATGAGTGGTGTCTTTGTATTGGGTTACCACTGTGTAAAGTTCTGAATTCCTTGACTTTATTGATCGTTTTTGTTATCTTGAGCTTACGTTTTCCATGTTAATTACTCTAATCGTGATTATTAGTGTGACAGCTGTGGTGGAACTTGTATTGGACCACAAGGACTTGAGTAGAGGATTCCGACTGGGAGACTGCTTAACCAAACATTTTTGAATACACTGAGCAGGAGGAGTACCCACATGTGTTTTCAAATTAGTGGGTATAGGACTTCACAGATTTTATTCCATTTTGATGTCTTGGCACTGATCTACTGTCCACCCGCGCTCAACTCCCTTAACAGAAAGAGTAACTATAGCGCTGGGAATTGTCCGCTAGAATGAGATTTATTAAAAGCATTGAGTTTTCTCAAATGTAGCGGAGTTGGATTTCTCTCCTTTGAAACCTCCCCTTATGATCGTACTGCATGCTGATAGGAATACATAGTATAATTTCTTCTGCAGTTATGTATCACTAGGATGGTCATGTATTGCACACTCCCCATTTTTTTACATGAGGTTCAAATGTGTTCTTAAACATAAAAACTGATGGTATTAATGCCGCAAACATATTAAGAAACCATGTTAATTAGATGTTTTTCTTGATGCTCGAGGTGTGCTGTGAGTGCGAAGAGTTATCTTGTAATAAATGTACAGTTTATAGAGAATACGAATACGCCACTTTTGCTCTAAACGTCACTGATGATCTCCCGTCTCCCTGCGTGGCTTCTAGAAATGAGTGATAGAAATAGCGCTTCTTTAGGAAATATTTGACAAAAAGGTAATAGAACATCATCCCTCTGTCGCTGTGTCAATGTCTTCCGACTTAATTCCATTCTGCATTTAATTAATCTACAGAATCTAAAATAAATTTTAGTGGGACTTCGCACATCACAGCATACACAGAGGAACTGAAGTATAGAAATACCACGTCTGCCAATTTCTAAGAGTCAAAAATCTTGGACAGTAGCACTTCAGAATTGCTAGACAGTTTTATCCGTGACGAGATTACTATCGATAGTTAAGTTTTATCTCTGACAAAGATTATCTCTGCATATCACGTGCAACTCTGGTCACGCCCACTTTCTACGATATATAAGTCGCTCTCAGACGTCCGACCCGTCAGTCGGCAAGACTCACCGGAGGAGAAACACCCCTCTGAAGATGTCCAGCGCAGCTCTGGACGAAACGTTAGGAGCTGAAGAGTTTCATGGACCACGACCTTACATCCCGGAAGTTTTACCAGAAGATAAGTCAAAAATCTCTTAAAAAGTTCCTGGTACATGGCGAAAGAGGTGTCCCGGAGAACAATTGTTAAACAAGAGTAAGAGTCAGAATACACGTAACATCAGAAAAGCGATTGGGGGTCGCTTTCTGAAAACACCTGCTCAGCACTGAAACGTTTATCACTCCCAATGATCTCAGAGATCCGTTATAGCATTGTAACCTGAACGAAATAAAAACGAGGCTGATTTAAAAATAAAGCCACAATCCATGGAGTGTACCAACGCTATTTGTAATTGCAATCTCTGATCTCATTATGTCTCACACGGTGATACAGTCTTCGCAAAACAACAAAGGAGCACCGTAAACAGCACCGTTTGAATCTGGTCTTTAACTGCATCGCGTTCGACATTGCACATTCGGTATTTGTTTAGTGTTGTTGCTTCCATCAGTGAGCATCGGCAACCACGCACGAACCGATGCACAGAAGCCGCTCCCACTGTGTGCGGATGTGGCTGTGCCGCTGTAAATAACGGCCTGCATCTGGGGAAATGACTTCTAACAGAAAAACTGAATTCGCGATAAATATTTGCAGGCATAACTCATTTAGGTACAGGAATGGAACAATACGATCCGGACACTAATCATCATGCCCATTAATAACAAGTACATAAATTACCTCTGGAGTGATACTGCCGAAGGCCGTAGAAACAAATCACGTCCAGCCTGTAGTAAATTTCGGTCTCCATCGAAGCGAAAAGAAGTTAAAAGTGGACTTAGTTGTAGGGAGGCACAAACCGCAAGCTCTAACAGGCTGTGCACAGAACAAATTTACGATGCATAAATGTCACCAACTGTTCTATCATCCGACTTTGTCGCTTCGGGTTTCAAATACTACTGAAGACACAGAGATCAAATCAAAGGAATTATTACTTTCTAGTAGAAAAACCATTTACCCCATACGTGCGGAATATTTAAACGTTTTCCAAAGCAACATTCGAATAAGTTGATTAAATTACATCTTGTTGCCTCCAGCGAAGAAACATCAAAGGAAAAATTTATAAATTTAGGAAATGTTGTGTTATAGAAAATATGGGGTAGAAAAATGTGAACGCTGTTTATGTCTCGAATATGTATTGTCCTGAGACAGGACGAGAGCAAGTTGACCCTAATCTACATATGAGTTGTGAAAGTAAGTTACAGACAGAACAACATATCTGGAAAATTCCTGACATGATAGCATAGTAAAATAAGAGACGCCTTCACATAATATTTATTATAACAATTGTATTAGTTTCGAGGCCAAGGCAAAGGTCCCGAGTTCGAGTTTCGGTCCGGCACACAGTTTTAATCTGCCAGGAAGTTTCATATCAGCGCACACTCCGCTACAGAGTGAAAATCTCATTCTGGAAACATCCCCCAGGCTGTGGCTAAGCGATGTCTCCGCAACACCCTTTCTTCCAGGAGTGCTAGTTCTGCAAGGTTCGCAGGAGAGCTTCTGTGAAGTTTGGAAAGTAGGAGACGAAGTACTGGCGGAAGTAAAGCTCTGAGGACGTGCTTGTGTAGCTCAGATGGTAGAGCACTTGCCCGCGAAAGGCAAAGGTCCCGAGTTCGAGTCTCGGTCAGGCACACAGTTTTATTCTGCCAGGAAGCTTCAAGTACTGAAGGAATTCTTTCTGTTCTCTTACCAGTTACATGGAAGACGAAAACTTCATGCGGCCTTGTAAAGAAAATTTAATTTCCAACATCGTCGCAGTTTTTTCGGTATACCGTCAGTCGATACTTCTGTTCCATCTAATTTGCATTCTCCACGTTCCTGCGACATACCCGAATTTGGGTACAGTTTCCCCCTCCTTCCTAATATACCTACTGTTGTAATTATTACACCATTGATTGTCTTACTCGGTATCTTCATAGGAACAATTTTTTTTTCAAGTTATTTTCCAGCGAGGGCCTAGGGCCCGGAACGAGTCGTCAAAAAACAAAAAACAAAAAAAGATAACTGCAGCTGTTAGTTTATAAAATTTTCCAATAACGTAACACTGCCATTGAAAACTCGTACTTTGTTGACGTTTTCATTCCTTAAGAGGACAAAAGAATGAGGCTGTTCTGAGATACTAAAAAGAAAAAAACAGTAATTTGAGGGATCTCAGTTGTTTAGTATACGACGTTAACGTGTTACCTTTAATCGTACTCGAACTTCATAACACATTTCTTTGGGTAAGCAGAACTCTGAAAGTACAGAATGAAATAAATCTTATGAAAATAATAATTTCGAAGTGTACTGGTTATGAAAAACATCCTAATCTGTTGACTTTTAAATATCAAGTTCTTCCTATGTCGATACTAGCCTCCAACGGAAAATAATTACATGGTATGTGCAGTTTGTTTTTAAGTAGATAAAGCCACACATAATCTCGTCCCCAGGCGACCGTTGCAACACATGTCATATTATTATATTTCGTTAGGTTTGTAATTTGTCAGTCATCTGCTGTTGTTGCTATATCCTGGAGTTAAAGTACTTCAGTTCCGCTGGTGATGTACTTTTTCACAGAGATGCTTTAATGCTGTACGTTTGGTTACACTTCAGACATAATCTTCACGGTGTAGTTCGTCACAACATTCATGTTACACACCAACAAAAATGGTGAAGTAAGAGCTTGGTCTTCGGAGATAATTCACATACATTTTCCTTTCCCACATTAAATGGAAAAGTTCTGTAATTTTTAAAGTTATATTAACATGTGGAAGTAAAAATTAACATATGTTACGTAAGGAGTGGCTAGATATGAACTGGAATTATTATCTCATAGTCAGAATATTGTAATTAGGTCAGAGACAGCAAAGGACTTGGAAGAGCAGTTGAACGGAATGGGCAGTGTTTTGAAAGGAGGATATAAGATGAACATCAAAAGAAGCGAAACTAGGATAATGAAATGTAGTCGAATTAAGTCGGGTGATGCTGGGGGAATTAGATTGGGAAATGAGACACTTAAAGTAGTAAAGGAGTTTTGCTATTTGGGGAGCAAAATAACTGATGATAGTCGGAGTATAGAGGATATAAAATGTAGACTGGCAATGGCAAGGAAAGTGTTTCTGAAGAAGAGAAATTTGTTAACATCGAGTATAGATTTAAGTGTCAGGAAGTCGTTTCTGAAAGTATTTGTATGGAGTGTAGCCATGAATGGTAGTGAAACATGGACGATAAATATTTTGGACAAAAATGTGGTGCTACACAAGAATGCTGAAGATTAGATGGATAGATCACCTAATTAATGAGGAGGTACTGAATAGGATTGGGGAGAAGAGGAGATTGTGGCACAACTTGACTAGAAGAAGGGATCGATTGGTAGGACATGTTCTGAGGCATGAAGGGATCACCAATTTAGTATTGGAGGGCAGCGTGTAGGGTAAAAATCGTAGAGGGGGACCAAGAGATGAATACACTAAGCAGATTCAGAAGGATGTAGGTTGCGATAGGTACTGGAAGATGAAGTAGCTTGCACAGGATAGAGTAGCATGGAGAGCTGCATCAAACGAGTCTCAGGACTGAAGACCACAACAACAACAACTTAGGAATAAGGAAATTATTTTAGGTAAAAATGGAAAAGACTTAAACTTGTAACATGCAAGCATGGTTTATACATACAACATGCTGAATTTAATTTCCGGAATTTATAATGAACTCTGTATGTTGACTGAATGTAATTCTCAAGTTGTTCAGTGGCATCCAATCTCCTTCCATTCCACTTTAACGATTTACAAGTTCTCTTTCGTACTGAGTGAATCGGGTAGGTCTTATAAATATGTTGGTATAATTATTATTGTATTATTTGTTAATTACATAAAAACCTGTATGTTTCTTTTTCAAATTGTTTCAGAAGATATATCATTGAGGTCACAGTGAATTTTTTGTACTATCATAATTTTATGTGATAGAATCCATTTTTGTGATAAACTGTTGGCTGTGTATTAAAACCTGGTGATACACCTTCTAAAATACTGTTAACTTTATATGATAAATAATATCATTGGATGAGGAACCATAAGAAAAAATAATTTACTCTATTTTTAGCTGTACATGTTGTGTGGCTTCCTTGATCTTTTTATTCAGTCTGAGAGCCCTATTTGTCTGAGAGGGTATCGTTGTTGTTGGTAATATGTTTCATAATTACAAGCTCATGGCCTACATTGTCATGCTGACGTGGAATTCTACTACTCTAAGAAGCATCGCTCTTCGTGACTGTTAATATAAGTGAAATGTTTCTTACATTATGATATCAGTGGTAGACAAGTTCTTATGTGGAGAAAAAGTCTTAAACTAATGTTTCATGTAGAGCTCTTATTAATCTATGTGCTGGGGTACTGATTGAGTTATCTCTGACTCAGGAAACTGTGGGAGTGGAAAGTGGTTGGACGATGTTTGAGTGTAAACTCTCAACTAAATGTAAACCAAATTTGTTAAATAGTATTGTGATTCTGAGGGCATACACACGAAGAAACAAGCAAACGATGTTAGAGTCTTAATTCAATAATGCAACACGCTATAAAATATTTCCCCATCGGAATTAATCTGGTGGTACGGATCATATATCAAAATAACAAAAGTAACCTAAGATTATAGCCAACAGTATATCTCTCTGAGATCAAAAAGTTCTCCCAGGGGAAGGGTGGGAGGGGAGGGGGGTAGCAACTTATAAACCGAAATAACAACACACACCGGAACAAGAGAACATAAGGATACCCAATAAAAGATTTTAGTGCACTAACTGATCATAAAATGCACCAGCCAGGGCAAACACCTTCAGTTAACACAAGACATAAAACCCAAATAGACAGACACAATCAATGGTAAGATACGAGGGGTGTTCAAAAAGTAATGCAACACTTTTACTGCTCGGCCAGTTTCGGTTGAAAAAGAAAAATCATAATTTGGTGTGGGACATCGTGAAATATTCCCAATTCAGCCTCTATAGTTTCATAAAGTTCCTACACGTAGCCTTCAAAATGGCGTCCATAATCGAGGTACATTCCAGGCAGTTTCTTTCAGCGGAAGACCAGAGCCTTGCAGATAATCATAGGCGCTTGCAGAATGCGTACAGAGCGCTGGATGTGAACAAAAGCACGCTGAGTCGTTGGGCGACGAGTCCGTCATCACCTCAATAAGGTCACGAAAACCTGCCCGGTCTCCTGCGTGCTGGCCGGCCGCACACAACTGTAATTGCTGCAATGCTGGAACATGTGGGCACTCTCATGCGAAGTGGTCGACGGATCACAATCAAAGACTTCGCTGTACAACTGAACGTCTCTGTTGGTAATGCTGCCACATTCGTCTATCAGCTGGGGTAAAGAAAGGTGTGTGCACACTGGGTTCCTTCGTCATTAACAGAAGACCATAAAAAGCAAAGAAGGACCATCTGTGCGAAATTGGCCATGAAACACGGGTTCATGACTTCGAACCGCAAACAAAAAAGCAATCCATGATGTGGCGCCACACCAGCTCTTCTCCAGCTCAAAGCAGCACCCTCAGCTGGTGAAGTCACGGCGATAGTCTGCTGGGTCTCAGAAGGTGCTACTCTGCTTGATATCCTCTCTCATAGTGTAACGGTGAAATCGGAAGTGGTGGTGGAAATTTGTGGTGAGGTCTTATGGGACCAAACTACTGACGTCATCGGTCCCTAAGGTTACACACTACTTAATCTATCTTACGCTAAAGACGACACACACAGCCCTGCCCGAGGAACTCGGAAGTTTATTATGCTACCATCAGTAAATTGAAGAAACGACTTCAGAGTGTTCGTCGACACAAAAATGCAAACAAACTTCTCCTTCTTCATGATCAACGCAAGACCTCACACAAGTCTGTACACCCGACAGAAGCTCACAAAACTTAATTGAACTATTCTTCCTCTTCCACCTTGCATCCCGTATCTCACATCTTGTGACGTCCATTTATTTGGCCCAATAAAGGATGCACGGCACGAGAAGCAGTACGCGGATGACGGGGAGGTTATTGATGCAACAAGACGTTGGCTCCGACGTCGCCTAGTACAGTGGTACCACGCGGGCCCACAGGTTCTCCCAGTAAGGTGGCGTAAGGCCGGCGCTTGGTTCAAATGGCTCTGAGCACTATGGGACTAAACTTCTGAGGTCATCAGTCCCCTAGAACGTAGAACTACTTAAACCTAACTAACCTAAGGACGCCACACACATCCATGCCCGAGGAAGGATTCGAACCTGCGACCGTAGCGGTCGCGCGGTTCCACACTGAAGCGCCTAGAACCGCTCGGCCACATCGGCCGGTGCCGTCGCTTGAACAGAGATTATGTTGAAAAATAGGATATTGTAGCCAAAAGAATGGGGAATAATACGGTGTATTGGAATTATGAACAGAAGCAACCTACTCTCAGAAAAAAAAAAAACGTGTTGCATGACTTACTGAACGCCCCGCGTACGTGCATCCTGTAGCAGGTAAGACGAAGAAATACAACATCAAAAACAGAAAACATTCTTCCTAAGCAGAGTTCAATCAAATAGACCTCTACTCTACAAATTCTATGCCCAATAGCAAACCTTGTTGTATTTCACAAACGTTGCCTCTTGGTGACTTAAGTAGGGCAGTACTGACTCAGCTGGTTGCCTGGCTAGTCACGACAAGCCTAGTCTTCTACCTGCGTAGCACAGAAACCATACACCATCCACTGATCCATCCGGAATGGTACCCTGTGTTGACAAGCCACAGTCAGCCACGGCTGTCAATCTGACCAGCTCCCTTGCTAATCTGCCACCCTTCCTCCTTCGTTTCTAGGTGGCCGTTCCTGCACTCCCTCTTGTTAGAAGAGTTTTCTTTCGCTGGCCGATTCCAACTGACACCGCACCAACAAAGCTGTTTGTCCTATGGCGTCAGTGGGTGTTCTCTCCTCCATCTAGACGGATCCGCACTGACATCGGCAACACACTGCGTTAGCCAATCTGATACACAAATAAGGTCGGCGAGTGCGGAATTTGTGGTCCCGGCGCCCCATCGCTGACTTGTCTGCCTCTGTATACGTCACCCAGGCGCTGGCTAGACTGCCCACCACTGTGCCACATGCCAACAGCCCATCTGCACCTGGCTCTTTGTGCTTAAAACTCGCGGAAGCGCGCGACACCAGCGCACTCCCAGTGGAGGCAGAAACACAAGAACAGCTCTGGCACTGCCACTAGGCAAAGAAGGAAATGAACTGTTCCGTATATTTACAACTCATGGCACATAACACATGGTCGACCATGCACATTGGTTTTGTAGGTTTTTGGTAATGCTCTAAGCCTTATGAGGAGTGAGATAATAACCATAGATCTATATCCCTTGTGACTGGAAAATATTTTATTTACAGTACTTTCGTAGTTTCTTTCGTGTAAGTTGTTAGTTTATCAGTTTTCATTTCAGTTTTGTTACTATCCCTAATGAGTTGGAGGCACAAAAAAAAGGGGGGGGGGGAATCATAGCTCATTACAAAGTTGAGCTTCAAATGTATAGAAACTTTTCATCTTTCATTCATCAGGCAGCAAACAATGTACGAGTATCAAAAACAAAATATCGTAAACAAACTACAGAATGACAGATCGCAAACGTTACGGAATGTAGGTTAAGCTTACTGTATACTGTTAATATACAAGATGTTTCAGAAAGAATATACGTATTTCGAATACCTATATATATTAAACTGTAAGATATACAACCATGAAACTTTGAACACATATTTACTAGTCTCGCAAGTTTATAATACAGATGCTCATTATGTTCTCCACCAGCGCAACTCGGCAGTAGAAATCATTTTGGGTTCTAGAGTATGCAAAGTGTAATCCTGTGATTATAGTGCAAAGATTTTCAGGCTGGGGTACCGAACTCATCCTCCGAACATTCGCAGTTATTATTGACAGTTTTGAGACACAGTATGTGTATGTAAAGAAAAGAGTCCTGACCGTCCTCGAGCTGCCAACGAAAATGTCGCACGAATATACACCGCTTTCCAAAGTAGTCCTACAACGTCAACTCGTCGTGCCAATCAGGATTACAACTGCCTACAGTAACAATTTGGCGTGTTTCGAGACGTCGATTGGTTATGGAGCCCTACAAGTATTAGCTGTTACAGGTACTACGTAATGACGACAAATACAAATGTCTGGCATTTTCTGATGCCCTTCAGAGTGCTGTTGACAATGACAACACTTTCGCACAGCACATAGTGTTCAGTGTTGTAGCGATTTTCCACCTTAGAGGGAAAGTAAACAAATACAATGCACAAATGTGAGCCCTAGAGAACTCAAATGCACACACTGAACAAGTACGAGAGTCACCCAAAGTCAATGTGTTTTGTGCGATATTCACTCATCTGTTTACGGCCAATTCTTCTTTGATGGAAACACTGTTAACGGTCAGTAGTATCTTGCCGAGTTACAATCCTGGTTGTTTCCGAGGCTCAACGACTAAAACTTCATTTCTCAACAAGATGGCGCACTCCATACTGGAGTCGTCAAGTGCGTGAATATCTCAATGAAATTCTACCAACCGTTGGTTCAAAATGGTTCAAATGGCTCTGAGCACTATGCGACTTAACTTCTGAGGTCATCAGTCGCCTAGAACGTAGAACTAATTAAACCTAACTAACCTAAAGACATCACACACATCCATGCCCGAGGTAGGATTCGAACCTGCGACCGTACCGGTCGCTCGGTTCCAGACTGTAGCGCCTAGAACCGCACGGCCACTCCGGCCGGCCCAACCGTTGGATTGGTCGACAAACAGTCGATGACTTACAATATTCCATCTGCGTAACTGCGCTGTTTTGTGTACATTCATGTATTTGTTTACTTGTGTAATAAAGCTTGTTTCATCCAGGTTTTACTTAGCATTTACCTTCAGCCATATGATTTTCCGAGAATTATTGACGGTGGAGAATCCTGACACAGGTTTTCATCGCACTTTGTAACACTTCCGAACGTCCGGCAGATTAAGCTAGTAAGTTTATTACGACTGGAAACCTCATCTTTTCGGCATGAGTATTATCAACTAAGCGATTCACTTTTTGACAGCTGCAGTAGACATTGCTCCGAAAATCGTTTTTGTTGGTTTCGGGAAATTGTAAATGAAGTGTGCTTTCGCATTAAAACCTGTACCACAGACATAGAGGCCTGTAATTTCCTGTGATTAGATTGTTAATTGTTTTCAATTATAACCTCAAACTACAGAACTGACCCATTTTATGCAAAGTAAAATTGCACGTTACGTTATGGAACAACCTTGCTGTCCTTTCTTACAAAGGTAGCCATTTTTCTGAGTTTGGCATCTATATAATCAGATAAAAAAATTCACGAGAAAGTTAGTGAAGTGGGTAGTGTCGTATGCATCTTACAATCACCAAGCAATGTAGTTGTATATTCGACCGTGTGGGTAGCTTAGATCGTAATGTGCCTGATATATGAGCCGGAGTTTCTGCAATTCATCTGCGTAACACCAAGTTTACTACACTTATTTCAAATTCAGTTACTAATTTAACCACTCTCTACATACAATTTGTATAGAAGCAAAGAAAGAGTATGTTAAACAAAGGCTGTTTCTAAATTGAATTATCCAGACTGCACCTTTTTATTCTGAATGTCACGCAGCAGACCGTCTGCGACTGGAGTATTTCATGTACATGTTACTTTCATTCCGAAAATGTTGATCTCTCACAATAAGGGTAATTTTGCTTATGGCTGCAAGTACTGAACATTATAAGTTGGATCTTATTTCGTATTTACTTGACACAATGTCTACCAACCACTAACCTTACAACACACGCATAAAATTTGATTGAATAAACATGGCCCATGGGCTGTTCAGGTTGCTTCACTGCCACCGCGATGTTGCCTTCTTATGCTATCCCCTGTCTCTGCTACGAGGTGAACCGGCTGGGCCAGGCGTGCTAGAAGGCGCGGCATCTTCCGAGCCTGTATGTGACTTCCGAAGCACTCGAGCTGTCACGGCCGTCGTCCCAAGCTCCTCGTCGCCGCCGAACCCAGGGCAGCAGTCTGCAGCCAACCCAGTTTCTAACCGCTTGTGACCTGTTTTTCCAGCACCTACACGCAACAAGCACACATAATTTTGGAAATTTGTAGCTACGTACTGATATCTACATACTAGATATGAAGGTAACTAAGGTGATATGAAAACCTCAAGAAAGGTAGCAAGAATCAATCTAAAGAGCCCTTTACCACTACCCGGCAGGGAAAAAAAGACCACATGAACTAGAAACATTGGACATACATCATGGACATCATCACTCTCATCATCAGCCATTTGACATAGTGGTGGCTAAAGACCTTCTAGAGAATTCTCCATTCATTATAGTTCTCAACCACACGAATTCATGTTGCTCCTACATGTTTTCCTATGTTAGCAATCACCTTTCCGCTCGCTCATCATATCTACATTTACATGTATACTCTAAAAATCGCTTTATTGTTTATGGTCGAGGATGCTTTGTGTAACACTGTCATTCACCTACTCCAGTCGTGAATGCAGTGCTTAAATGACGGAAATGGTAAGCCTCCATGTGAGACGGAATTTCTCTGATTTCTCTGAAATGTCACCTACATATACGTGATTACTCTGCTATTCACAATAAAGTGCCTGGCAGAGGGTTCAATGAACCACCTTCAAGCTGTCTCTCTAGCGTTCCACTCTCGAACGGCACGCGGGAAAGACGAGCACTTAAATTTTTCTGTGCGAGCCCTGATTTTTCTTATTTTATCGTGATGTTAATTTCTCCCTATGTAGGTGGGTACCAACAGAATGTTTTCGCAATCGGAGGAGGAAACTGGTGATTGAAGTTTCATGAGGAGATCCCGCCGCAACGAAAAACGCCTTTGTTTTAATAATTACGACTCCAATTCACGTATCATGTCTGTGACACTATCTCCTCTATTTCGCGATAATACAAAACGAGCTGCCCTTCATTGTACTTTTTCGACGTCATCCGTCAGTCCCATCTGATGCGGATCCCACACCGCACAGCAATACTCCAGAATAGGGCGGACAAGCGTAGTGTAAGCAATCTCTTTAATAGACCTGTTGCACCTTCTAAGTCCTCTGCCAATGAATCGCAGTCTTTGGTTTGCTCTACCCACAATATTATCTATGTGATTGTTCGTATTTAGATTATTTGTAATTGTAATCCCTACATCTACATCTACATCTACATGATTACTTTGCAATTCACATTTAAGTGCTTGGCAGAGGGTTCATCGAACCACAATCATACTATCTCTCTACCATTCCACTCCCGAACAGCGCGCGGGAAAAACGAACACCTAAACCTTTCTGTTCGAGCTCTTATTTCTCTTATTTTATTTTGATGATCATTCCTACCTATGTAGGTTGGGCTCAACAAAATATTTTCGCATTCGGAAGAGAAAGTTGGTGACTGAAATTTCGTAAATAGATCTCGCCGCGACGAAAAACGTCTTTGCTTTAATGACTTTGATCCCAACTCGCGTATCATATCTGCCACACTCTCTTCCCTATTACGTGATAATACAAAACGAGCTAATACAAAACGAGCTGCCCCTTTTTGCTCCCTTTCGCTGTTCTTCGTCAATCCCACCTGGTAAGTATCCCACACCGCGCAGCAATATTCTAACAGAGGACGAACGAGTGTTGTGTAACCTGTCTCTTTAGTGGACTTGTTGCATCTTCTAAGTGTCCTGCCAATGAAACGAAACCTTTGGCTCGCCTTCCCCACAATATTATCTATGTGGTCTTTGCAACTAAAGTTGTTCGTAATTTTAACACCGAGGTACTTAGTTGAATTGACAGCCTTGAGAATTGTACTATTTATCGAGTAATCGAATTCCAACGGATTTCGTTTGGAACTCATGTGGATCACCTCACACTTTTCGTTATTTAGCGTCAACTGCCACCTGCCACACCATACAGCAATCTTTTCTAAATCGCTTTGCAACTGATTCTGGTCTTCGGATGACCTTACTAGACGGTAAATTACAGCATCATCTGCGAACAACCTAAGAGAACTGCTCAGATTGTCACCCAGGTCATTTGTATAGATCAGGAACAGCAGAGATCCCAGGACGCTTCCCTGGGGAACACCTGATATCACTTCAGTTTTACTCGATGATTTGCCGTCTATTTAGTTGAATTCGCAGCCCTCAGATTTGTGTGACTTATCGCGTAATTGAAATTTAGCTGATTTCTTTTAGTACTCATGTGAATAACTTCACGCTTTTCCTTATTCGGGGTTTTTGTGACTGCCGCTGCTCATTTAATGAATCTTTGACTCTTCTTTGGATCATCTCTACTTCCTCTACCGAGTGTGTCTGGCAAGCGTCCCATAATGACGAGCACAACTCAAGTGCCGATCGAAATAGACTTTCTAAGCTTCCTCCTTCTTGGATGGACTACACTTGCTGTCTTTCCTGCGATTAATTTATTGTGGTTGTTCAACTCGCTCCTTTGAGGTGCGCGCATAGTCATTATGAAGTCTGAAGACTTCTCTCCGTGAAGAGTGAATTGCAGTGTCCTATTTCCTACGAACTCTTCAGTCCAGTCACAAAGCTCCCAGACACGTACTGCACGCTAATGCTTAGAATGTCTGTTCGTAATAACGGTCCTTTCAGCTTATATACAATGGTTAGCCAGATCATTATGATCACCTACCTAACAGCCGTTATATCCACTTTGGCACGCATAACAGCGGCGACGCGTCGTGGTAAGGCCTTAGTAGGTCGCTAGAGGGAGGTGGCACCACACTTGTGCACAAAAGTAACCTAATTCCCGTAATTCAGGAGAGGGGGGTGATGAGCTCTGTGCCATCTTCAATCACATCCCAGATGTGATCGAGCGGGTTCAGATCTGACGAGTTGGGTCACGAGCACATCAACTGCAGCTCGCCACTGTATTTCTCGAACCACTCCATCACACTCCACGCCGAGGCTCACGAGAAAGACAGGCCGCGGCGCGTACATAACGAAGGTAGTCCTGAACTCGCTCGCTCGCTCAGCTCAGCAGACAAAATGCGTTTCTAAACTTGTTAACTCGCCGCTGGGCGTGTAAGTACTAACGAGAATTGCATCTTCGACTGGAATCTGCTGTTATGAAGTGTTACTGATTAACAGTACTATATCAAAATTTAATTTAGGATCAATACTCGATATAAATGGTATAACTTCGTGCTTATAGCATTTAGTCTCTTCTGCTTAACAGTACTCATTACATGCTGGAAGTGGTACCTTATGCAACTGATAATCATTTTAGCATGATTTGATTTTATTGTACGCCAGTACAGCCGTAACAAATTATAAGTAGGCCCATGGACTTCCCATCATTATAGGACTAATAATAGTAAAATTCCATACGATCAGATTCCAGTAGAAGATTCAGTTTTAGTTTGTACGGACACGCCTTGTTAAGAGTAACAGGTGTAGAAACGTAGTTTGTCTGTTGATTTGAGCGAGCGAGCGAGTGCAGACTACCTTCGTGACGTACGCGCCGCGGTCTGTCTTTCTCGTAGTCTTCGCTCCATGCCTTATGACGTGCCGCATTATCTTGTTGAAAAATGCCACTGCCATCGGGAAACATGGTCGTCATGAAGAGGTATACATGGTCTGCAACCAGTGTGCTAAACTTTTTGGCCGTCATGGTGCCTTTCACGAGCTCCACTGGACCCACGGATGACCACGTGAATGTTCTCAGCATAATAGAGCCGCCACCAGCTTTTCTCAGCCCCGCTGTACAGGTGTCATGGAGCTGTTCCCCTGGAAGATTACGGATTCACACCCTCCTACGGGCACTATGAAGAAGGTATAGGGATTCATCAGACCATGCAACGCTCTGTCACTGCGCTAACATCCAGTGCCGATAGTGACGTGCCCATTTCAGTCGTAAATTCCGATGTCGTGGTGTTAACATTGACACATGCGTGGGTCGTCGACTGCAGAGGCCAATAGTTTGGAGTCTTCGGTGGACTTTGTGCTCGACACTATTGTACCCTGCCCAGCATTAAAATCTGATGTCAGTTACGCTACAGTTCTTCGCCTGCAATGTTTCACCTTTCTGCCCAGCCTAGGGCGTCTGGACGTGGTTTCACCTTTGTTTCACCACATGTTGAAGACATTCACTCCTCGATCAACCGACAAGTTTTTCAGTTTCCAAAAACGCTCGTGCCGAGCCCCTGGGCCATCACAATCTGCTCTCGGTCGAACTTCTCTATTCTGCACACTGACAGCACGCTCGCTGATACTACATGCACTGTGCGTGAGTCTGACTAGCAGTCACTCCAGTCCAGGTGACGCTGTTATCACCTGGGTGGCTTTATATCGATAGCAGGTTTGTGGTCATAATGTTCTGGCTCATTATTGTGTACGGGAGGGCGACGGTTCAATCTCGCGTCCGGCCATCCTGATTTAGGTTTTCCGTGATTTCCCTAAATCGCTCCAGGCAAATGCTGGGATGGTTCCTTTGAAAGGGCACGGCCGACTTCCATCCCCATCCTTCCCTAAACCGATGAGACCGATGACCTCGCTGTCTGGTCTCCTTCCCCAAAAACAACAACAACATTATTGTGTATGCACAATACGTCAGCTGCAATTTACCGCCCGAAACGTTCATCCTCCGTAAGTGTTCCTGCATTTTGCCACAAGTTCTAGCGTGGCCACTTCTCCAGAAAAAATAGCAAAGATCCTTTCCGAGTTTCCTACATTATCCTCTTTGTTATAGACAGGTTGAACAAGAACTTCAGCGAAAGAGTTTCAAAGGTTGCTCGGGATTGCCTTCTGAATATTTTGGTATAGGGGGCCTGCAGTCTTCAGCAGCTCTTTACAATGCAATCATGATTTGCTCGGTTTGTTACCGCAGTCAACCATGTTTGTATGAAAATACCTTCACAACACCGAAGAAGCCTGTAATGTTCAGTAACCAAAACGCACTGCACACAACAGAGAAATGCAACAACCCTCAGTCGGGAACAGTGTATTGTGATGTAGATAGGTTTGTTTTTCCGCTCTTCCACTGCATCCAGAGACCCCATGCACGAGGTGGCTATCGGCTAAATTTTCGTCAGCAAATATATTCACTGGGCTGCTTGTCACTGTTAAAGTACATTTAACTCTGTAGGAAAAAGAAACCTAAGACAGAACGGAGAAGTACTGAATGCAAGCTTGAAGGCGAACGGTGAAATGGGTACTAGTGTTGTAAGGAGCAGGTACAGTGAGGAATGGAAACACGGCACACAGCGCGTACCATCAACATTTACAGTATTGTGCATTATTTTCAGTGCAATACAAATATACAGCTGAGTGGAGGAAGGACCAAAAGAAATGCAAATACTCTATAACGGGTGACAAAAGGCAGTGGGTCCAACGTACGAAAATACTCAGAAGGTATTCTTGAACAACCGCTGATACATTGTCCCTGGAGTTATAATTACTAGTTACAATTAAACTGCAGCTACTCACAGAGGTCCAGAGGTTGACTATTGTTATAATATGGCAGTGACACTTGGTAGACATGCTAATACGTTAATGAAGAATCGATTTATACTCGAAAGAAATTAGTTCCAATTTTTCAATTTTTGTCACCAGGTGCAAATCTGGAGCTGTGAATGCAAGAAAGATATATAGAAACGGAATGCGAAATTGGCAGAAATGGTGAAAGAAGTCAAAAGGTATAATGTTGATTTTATTATTAACCGACGCTTACATAAATTGTTCAATATGAGCACTGGAGCTGTCGAAGAAATGCAGCATCCGTAAAGCGATACATCCGTAAAACGATATCATTAACATTTAATTGCGGCAGTTCTGGTAGAATGTGAGCAACATGTTCCTGTATATTAGCCTTCGTATCAGGTAGAAACTGAACGTGTCCCTGGAAAACGCGTTCTTTTAGATATCTACAGAACCAAAAGCCACATGAATTCACCTCAGGTGATCTTTCAGGCCGTGCACCTGGAAAGCTCTGGAAACAGCACGTCCGTGGAAGGTTGTTTTTGCCGCCCAGTGTGGCCGAGCGGTTCTAGGCCTGTCGATCTGGAACCGCGCCACCGCTACGGTCGCAAGTTCGAATCCTGCCTCGGGTATGGGTGTGTGTGATGTCCTTAGGTTAGTTAGGTTTAAGTGATTCTAAGTTCTAGGGGCTCAGATGTTAAGTCCCATAGTGCTTAGAGCCATTTGAACCATTTTGAAGGTTGTTTTAAGCAGATCTTCACTGGGCGAGCGACATGAGATGCTACCCCATCTCGCTTGAAATCAGTGGATTCCACACAGTTATGCTCTTCCAAAGCTGGAATGACGTGCTGTACAGGAGGTCCTGACAACGTGCAGAAGTCACAGTACACCTGACAGGCGCTCTGGGCGTATCCTCTACAGAGAAAAAACGGACCGCACAGTCACATATCGAGAGTGCAATGGCTCTTCACGCACAACACGTGGTTTAACAGTGCCCCAAATTCGGCAGTTCTGGGTATTCACTGCATCCTTTAGTGTCAAATGTGCTTCGTCTCTCCACAGAATACTGACCGGCCACATGTCATTACCTTCGACCCTTGCCAGAATCCGAAGAACAAATTCACAACGTCACTGTGGATCATGAGGTTTCAGTTGCTACACCGTCTGGGTCTTGTACGAGTGCCAGTGTAATACAGGCCGCAAACCTTTCCTTGCACAAGCACTAGCACTGACCAGGGCATGTGCTGCATGTAACCTTGTCAATAAGTTCCCCCGGTATATGGGGTATTCCTCTTCCAAGTGACAGGCCAAGCTCACCCGTGTTTTCGAGTTTCAGTATCATCACCTTTAAACCATTTAATGACATCGTGGCTCGTCAGAACTTTCAGTCGACGATACTTTCTCTGCTGCTGTTCACGTAAAATGTTTTCACTAATAGCGCAACGTCCCTCGTTTCGATAACCATGCTGCTCCCTCAGGTTCTTGATTACCAAATGACAGCATGGGTGTACCGTCATACAAACAGTGTACAGCGGCAGATTTGCATCTGGTGGGCAGAACTGGAACTAACTTTTTTCCAGTGAAAATCGTCTCCGCATTAAAGGATTAGAATATCTATCAAATTTCGCTGCCATACGATATTTGCAGCCTCCTCTGGACCTCCATGAGTAGCTCCACTTTAATTGTAACCACCTGGTAGTTCAGCATGTATGAGTATATATTGTGTTCAGTAATGGTCCTACGACGCTCCTCTGAGGTGTGCCCGTAGCTACTGTTGTATTAAAACTTACTTCTCTCCATTAAGAATGACATGCAGTGTCCTGTTTCCTAGGACCTCTTCTCATCAACCACAAAGCTGGTGTGATATTATGCATACACGTAATTTATCTATCAAGCGACAACTTCGAACGCCTTCCGGAAACTTCCGAAAGTCAAGGAACACGACATCATCCTGGGAATCCTACAGAGGACATTTTCGATCACCAGACAGGCTACAACACGCGAGCAAAAAACTAGTGTAAAAATTCTAGGTCCCTTGTTATTCCTATTATATATTAATGACCTTCCATATGCAGTGTCACAGAATGAAAATTATGTCTTATTTGCAGATGATACAAGTTTTAGTATAAAACAATACCCACGATCTCACTGAGCAATCAGCTAATGAAATATTTGTATCAGTGGATGGTTCACAGCAAATGGATTGTCACTGAATTTTGACAAGACTCAGTACATATAGTTTAAAAGCTCACAAAGAATACCTGACCCTATAAGTATAATGTACTCAAACAATGAAATTAAAGCTGTAGACAGTGTCAAATTTTTAGGGTTTCAAATTGACCACAACCTAAATTGGAAAACTCACACTCTAGATTTAATGAAACGTCCTAGTTCAACTACATTTGCAGTACGTAAGATAGCCGAAATAGATGATTTAAAAATTAAGACGTTAGTTTATTGGGCCTACTTCCATTCACTAATGAGTTAGGGAATCATCTTTTGGGGAAACTCATCTCACAGAGAGAACATTTTCAAAATTCAGAAACGAGTCATTCGAATCATATCTGGTGTCAGCCTAGTTCATCATGCAGAGACCTCTTTAAGAAACTTGGTATTCTGGCTACAACTTCTCAGTACATATACTCACTGATGTCCTTTGTCATTTCCAACATGTGTCTTTTTACACAAAATAGTGAAAAACGTGATTATAATACCAGAACGAAAACCAGGACCATAAAAGCTTAACATTAGTACAAAAATGAGTCAAATACATGGGTACTCATATATTTAATAACTTACCAGAGCATATCAAAGGTCTTGTAAGTGATAACGATCGGTTTGAGAGTGAATTAAAGAACTTCCTGTTGGCTAACTTCTTCTACTCCATCGATGAATATCTTCACAAGGATTATAGCTCATAACTCTGTCTGCATTAGAATTGTACAATATCCATGTATCTGAGAAAAAACCACCAACCTTTGACTCTTTCCACATCCCAGAGGCTCCTCTCCAAGGGATCCATGAAAAACGACAAATGTAATCTAAAAAAAAAAAAAAATGTAACGTCGTTAAACTCTTGGAATCATGTAAAGAACCTCTTTGGTCCATTAGCTTGTTTACACATCCCACTAACATCCATTACATTTTAATTGTTCTAATAATTAACTTTTCAGGAGACATATGTTTATAGATAGCTGATCAGCCGGCTGTTTTTCAAAGTTTATGTATCTCATAGGTTCACATCACACCGACGTGCGCGATCAAAACGAGGTGTGGCACTGGCGAAGACAATGTGTTCGCATTCTGGAATATGGAGGCTAAAGCCCCCTGTGTGGTCATCCAGGTTTAGATATCGCGCGTTTTTCCTAAAACACTCAGCATTAAAATGCTGGACTCGTTTCTTTGGAAATGACACGGCTTATTTCCTTCGCTGTTCTTCCACAATTTGATCTTGTGTACCAGCTACAACGATCAGGTTGTCAATGAAAAGTTGAACCCTAATCTTTCTTCTGTTTCTCACTCCATGTCAGCACTAGTAATATATGTTGATAGTAAACTTTCCTTTAAGTCAAATTGGAAATTAGCCGTCAAAGCTCTAACTACCTTCCCTAAAACAATCCAGCCCATTTTGCTCTTTTGATTATTTAGGCCAGTGCACAAGGCGCTATCTTTTTGCAGTGAGCAGACATATATTTTCTGAAATGTCATTCGAGCATATGGTGGACACTTCCAAAGGTCGTACATCACGTTTTTCGATTTACTCGCTGCCCTGGAGAGAAGGACTGGGCCTTAAGGGATCGAACATCATTGGTAACGTTGTTACATGTCAACGTAATTGGTTAAACCCAGAACTATTACAATTAAAGAAGATCATGTTAATTACAAAAGACAAGAGTGAAATACTTAATTTTGATACCTTTCAAAATAATTTAAAACTAAATCAGATTAATGGAATTCAGGAATTGAATATAGAGTGTTAAGTAAGGAAATATAGAGGGTCTATAAAAGGGCGATGTACTTGAGGACAATATTATGGAAATGGAAGAGGATGTAGATGAAGATGAAATGGGAGATATGATACTGCGGGAAGAGTTTGACAGAGCACTGAAAGACCTGAGTCGAAACAAGGCCCCCGGAGTAGACAATATTCCATTGGAACTACTGACGGCCTTGGGAGAGCCAGTCCTGACAAAACTCTACCATCTGGTGAGCAAGATGTATGAAACAGGCGAAATACCCTCAGACTTCAAGAAGAATATAATAATTCCAATCCCAAAGAAAGCAGGTGTTGACAGATGTGAAAATTACCGAACTATCAGTTTAATAAGTCACAGCTGCAAAATACTAACACGAATTCTTTACAGACGAATGGAAAAACTAGTAGAAGCCAACCTCGGGGAAGATCAGTTTGGATTCCGTAGAAACACTGGAACACGTGAGGCAATACTGACGTTACGACTTATCTTAGAAGAAAGATTAAGGAAAGGCAAACCTACGTTTCTAGCATTTGTAGACTTAGAGAAAGCTTTTGACAATGTTAACTGGAATACTCTCTTTCAAATTCTAAAGGTGGCAGAGGTAAAATACAGGGAGCGAAAGGATATTTACAATTTGTACAGAAACCAGATGGCAGTTATAAGAGTCAAGGGACATGAAAGGGAAGCAGTGGTTGGGAAGGGAGTAAGACAGGATTGTAGCCTCTCCCCGATGTTGTTCAATCTGTATATTGAGCAAGCAGTAAAGGAAACAAAAGAAAAATTCGGAGTAGGTATTAAAATTCATGGAGAAGAAATAAAAACTTTGAGGTTCGCCGATGACATTGTAATTCTGTCAGAGACAGCAAAGGACTTGGAAGAGCAGTTGAATGGAATGGACAGTGTCTTGAAAGGAGGATATAAGATGAACATCAACAAAAGCAAAACAAGGATAATGGAATGTAGTGTAATTAAGTCGGGTGATGCTGAGGGAATTAGATTAGGAAATGAGGCACTTAAAGTAGTAAAGGAGTTTTGCTATTTGGGGAGCAAAATAACTGATGATGGTCGAAGTAGAGAGGATATAAAATGTAGGCTGGCAATGGCAAGGAAAGCGTTTCTGAAGAAGAGAAATTTGTTAACATCCAGTATTGATTTAAGTGTCAGGAAGTCATTTCTGAAAGTATTCGTATGGAGTGTAGCCATGTATGGAAGTGAAACATGGACGATAAATAGTTTGGACAAGAAGAGAATCGAAGCTTTCGAAATGTGGTGCTACAGAAGAATGCTGAAGATTAGATGGGTAGATCACATAACTAATGAGGAAGTATTGAATAGGATTGGGGAGAAGAGAAGTTTGTGGCACAACTTGACCAGAAGAAGGGATCGGTTGGTAGGACATGTTCTGAGGCATCAAGGGATCACCAATTTAGTATTGGAGGGCAGCGTGGAGGGTAAAAATCGTAGAGGGAGACCAAGAGATGAATACACTAAGCAGATTCAGAAGGATGTAGGTTGCAGTAGGTACTGGCAGATGAAAAAGCTTGCACAGGATAGAGTAGCATGGAGAGCTGCATCAAACCAGTTTCAGGACTGAAGACCACAACAACAACAAGAAGTAAGGAAAAACTTTCAAGATTTAAATATTTAATCAAACCTAATAAAATCAATCTATATGAAACATACTTTAATAATTACAGCCAAAATTTAAGAATGAGTTCCTAAAGTCTTCCCTTGGGAGATAATAGCGAATAACAGAAACTAACTCCGTGCTGCCCTATAGTTGTGAAGAGTGGCTTTAATTTAACAAATGTAAAAGAATCAGGAAGAGCAGAGTCACTCCCACCCCGTTAAAAAAATAAAACATCGAGACGTTTTACAACACTGGCAAGTTGGGGAGTACTGGGATCTCCGCCTTCTATAACACACAGTAAATAATTTTAAACACAGGCAACACTATATAAAAACAGTTTAAGTAAGATTTCAGCCGCAAAGGGAGCGGACAGTACCAAGGTTACGAAAAGTAACTTACGCAGACACCGCCCAAATGGTTCAGATGGTTCAAATGGCTCTGAGAACTATGGGACTTAACATCTGAGGTCATCAGTCGCCTAGAACTTAGAACTACTTAAACCTAACTAACCTAAGGACATCACACACATCCATGCCCGAGGCAGGATTCGAACCTGCGACCGTAGCGGTCGGGCGGTTCCAGACTGTAGCGCCTAGAACCGCTCGGCTACACCGGCCGGCCCCGCCCAAGTGGAATACAATAACAAATACATGCAAAACAGCAGCTTGAGCTCGCCATGCCTGAACACTCAAGGATGTAGGTGCTGCCTCATGATACCAAAGTTAAATTACATGGCGATACGCTTTCGTCGTGTAACAGACAAAGGCGAATTTACATTACCACAACGAACACAGTAATTAGGCTGAACTGTGCAGACACTTAAACGAGAGGCTGAGCAGAGCACAACGTTTAACAGTCAATGTCTCAAAGAAAACGGCCGGTAAGAGGGACCAAAACAAAATGACACCAGTTTCACTATAAGCGATAACGAATTGGCTGGCACAAGAACAATTTGGCGATGTTAGGCGGCTTACAAATCACCAAGCTGTACTTAAAAACCCACTGACCAAATAATAAGTCCTGGGGCGATGTTTGGATGCACAGATCCCAGCGTAGGCAAGAGAAGTGGCGGCGGCGGTCACGGTCACCGATACAAGGGGGAGGCACAGTTGACAGGAAGAGAACTGAGGCAGAAAACTGCTGAAGACTCCACTGGCAAGATATGAGTAACCCAAACCCCGTCGAGGAACTTCTCCTCGCTTACACAAGAACGTGCCCCGCACGTCTCCTATCAGTAAAGGGCTCTGTTCACGCCACCATCGGCGCCTCACAGATCGACCCAGCAGTCTCACCGTCGCAAAGGCTGGCCCGGCCATTCTGCCTCGAAGGCCCGCTAGCCATACACCGAGAGCAGACAAACATCCTGACAGCTCGACCACAGTTTCACCTTCTCAGGAAAAGATCAAATTTAAAGATGTGACACGACTATCTATCGTGGAGCGGCTCAGCTGCCAACGTTATTTTGGGTAAATATTTGTTTGTCTAGATGGAACAAAATTATTTCTTCGTCATCCTAAAATATTTTCATCAGTTGGCGTTAAGAATAGTGGCCTATCGAGGCTGCGGCGTATCTTTCCACGATATTACTGCTCGCGTTGGTCGGGATCCCATGAATCAAATGCGAATATGAATCGGTGGGTCGGGAGGACCATGTGTAACGTCATCAGCAGGGTCACACGATTATCACACGAGGATACGGATATATTGTTCACTCGAGTGTGCAAAGTCGCGAAGGCTCGTCGCGTGACCTTTCAATGAAGGTTTTGCTAACAGAAATACTCTTGGAGTGTTAAAGAAAGACAAAAAAATCTTTTCTCAAAATAACGTTGGCAGCTGAGCTGAGCCACGGTAGGTAGCCGCATCACGTCTTTAAATTGTACAGACGACGACGTTAAGAACACCATGGACTGTCTGCACGGCGAACACTGGAGCTTCCGTGTGATGGTGTAGTGTAGCAGTGGGTGCACACCACGAACATCTCTGATTGGTATTTCGGCAGTTCGGACAGCAAGGGCTACATTTCTGACCTGTTGAGGGCCAGTGATTGTGCCCTACCTTCAAGGCCTCCATGTCAACTACTTTTAACGAGGTAACACAACAACATAGTTGGTTGTTGTCTTATAACGTATGGATATATATGCTCGCAATATGTAACAGCGTCACGAATGTATTTAATAGTAATGAGAACGACATATAAATGTGACAGCTCAGTTTAAGTTGACATGACTTAAAGCCACAAAAATCTGCACTTGATAACGGCCTAAGGCCGAAATTGCCATCGTGAAATAAAGAAAGTGTTACAGCCACTGGCGTAAACATGATGTCTTTTATGAAATTCGATCATGAGTTGTCGGGAGGTAGGCACACTGACACTCGCTATGCACTACCACTGATGAACTCAGAAGCTGTACGGAATAAATCCCCGATCGGTCATACAATTGCAGTTTTGTTCGACGCACAGCTAAAATAGAGGCATTGTTGCTGCCAGAGGTTCTATCTCTGTGAAATACACATCCTGTAAACCCCCCTCCCCCCAATCACTTAACATCTGAGGTCATCAGTCCCATAGACTTAGAACTACTTAAACCTAACTAACCTAAGGAAATCACACACATCCATGCCCGAGGCAAGATTCGAACCTGCGACCGTAACAGCAGTGCAGTTCCAGACTGAAGCGCCTAGAACCGCTCGTCCACAGCGGCCGGCCCGAATCATAAATCTAATCATATATTTTTTCTTCTGTAATTTACACCCACCATTAGTGAAATTCCATTAGCTGTTATTCTTACTCTTTCAGTTTTATTGACCAGCAATGCTGATTGGCAGCTTTCTGTTCTGTCAAGGTAGTGCTCACACAACACTACTATCTGTTCCGCTGCTGTATCGTATCAGAGTGGCAGAGGAACAGGTGTGACTGAACTCTGCAGGTGACGGCGTCGCTGCTGGAGACACCACTCGAGCACCGCCTCCCTCTCCCCCTCCCCCGCCACCCAGGCCCACTGAGCGGCGCCGCCCTAATTGCGGCAGTCCGCCAGCCACGCGCCATTAGCGGCGCCAGACATCAAAGGCGCCGCCGTCCTCCCCTTGTCGCGCCACCGCCGGACACGGCCAGCTCTATTGCTGCCCCTCGGTATGGCACTGGCTGCGACCTCGGTCTCCTCTCATCCGTGCCGCGCTATGTCAGATGCCCACAGTTCGCTGTGGGGGTCGCGCTACTGTGATGAACCACCCACCTCAACTGTTCTGCAGCTGTCTAAGTTGTGGGTAGCTCATACGAAACTTGTTTCTCAAAGAAAGGCATAAGACTCGTCTGTAAAATGATTCTGGGGTGCTGATTAAAATAACAGTCTGTCACATATATTCGTGTGTCGTAACATACTGAGTATACAGTGAGATGACGAAAATCATGGGATACTTCCTTTTTCCCGGCCTAGAACAGGAACTCGACGTGGGATGGACTCAAAAAGTCGTTGGAACTCGGTAGCAGAGCTACTGAGCCCTGCTGGCTTTATAGCCGTCCACAAAAGCGAAAGTGTTGCCAGTGATGTATTTTGTACACGAACTGAACTCTCGATTACGTCCCATAAATTTTAGATGGGGTCCATGAGGGCGATATGAGTGGCTAAGTCATTCCCTCCAGTTATCCACAATGTTCTTCAAACCAATCGCTAACAATTGTGACCTGTCGACATGGCGCACTGTCATCCATAAAAATTCCGCCATTGTTTGGAAACATGAAGTCCATGAATGGCTGTAAATGGTCTACAAGTATCCGAAAGTAGCCATTTTCAGTCAATGATCGGTTGAGTTGGACCAGAGGACGCAGCCCATTCTACGTAAACACAGCCCATACCATTATGCAGCCAGGAACAGCTTGCACAGTTTCTTCTTGATAACGTGGGTCTATGGCTTCGTGGGATCTGCGCCTCACTCGAACCCTACCACCACCTCTTACCAACTGAAATCTGAACTCATCTGATCAGACGACAGTTTTCCAGTTGTCTAGGGTCCAAGAGATATTGTCAGGAGGCCAGCAGAGGACCTGCAGGCGAGTTGCATCGCAGGGAAGCTACAAGCGACACACAAACAAACTCCCAACACATATCACACTGCCAAATCCTTTAAGGACCATCGAACTGACAAACCTACAACGACATGGCTATGTTACAGGAGCAGCAGCAGCTGGCCCAGGAGACATCGTCGGCCCAGCGGCAGCAGCGCTCACCTCCTCGACAGGACTGATCATTGCATGACAATCTGGCATTGCTTCTATGGTACTGATGCATGATACCCAACAGCTAACATAACCCTACCTTGCACGATCTGTCGCAGATAGCAAGAAACCGCTACTGCCCTTACTACCCAACCTGACGTTGC
Source organism: Schistocerca piceifrons (assembly GCF_021461385.2). Taxonomy (NCBI): domain Eukaryota; kingdom Metazoa; phylum Arthropoda; class Insecta; order Orthoptera; family Acrididae; genus Schistocerca; species Schistocerca piceifrons. The sequence continues at coordinate 653,173,692 of NC_060138.1, read as the reverse complement.
CGCAGAGGTTTTTTTCCCTTGGCACTTTCTTCCCTCTGCCCTTAAAACCGCTCTTCTTTCAAGCTTGACTCTGTCGAGCTTTATCGACCACTTCTATCACCCAGGTGCGCGTGTATTAATGGGTAACCTTACCCAGACGTACGGATAACATCGCAGTTCCTCGCTCCTGCGATCTCCTCGATTCTAAATACTAACAATACAGAGGTGGCAGTAGGCCTTTTGATTTGGTCACCATGCTTGTGCGAGTGTGGAGGGGCTCACACGTTTGTAAAAAAAAAAAAAGGCGTTGTCCTTAGTGAGAGGTAATGTCTGAAACGTGGTATTCTGGGCACACTCTTGACACTGTGAATATTGGGCTGTTGAATCCCGTAACGATTTCCGAAATGGAATGTCCCATGCGTCTAGCTCCGACTACCATTCCGCGTTCAAAATCTATCGATTCCCGTCGTGCAGCCACACCTTTCCACATCAATCGCCTGACTACAAATGACAGTACCGCCAATGCACTGCCCTCATATACCTTGTGTACGCTATGCTAAGGCCATCTGTATGCGAGCATACCGCCATCCCATGACTTGGAGCATATACTGTGCTCGTCTGGAACCACGCGACCACTTCGGTCGCAGGTTCGAATCCTGCCTCGGGCATGGATGTGTGTGATGTCCTTAGGTTAGTTAGGTTTAAGTAGTTCTAAGTTCTAGAGGACTGATGACCTCACATTTTAAGTCCCATAGTGCTCTCAGAGCCATTTGAATCATCTCGAAGACAACGATTTATTGGCAAATAGCCAACACGGATTCAGAAACACAGAAGTTGTGAAACATGACTTGCTCTTTATTATCACGAAGTAAAGAGTGCTATCAACAGGGGACATAAAATTGATTCCATATCTTTAGATTTCCAGAAGGGTTTTGACAGCATTCCTCACATGCGACTTCTGTTTACTTTGCGTGCCTATGGAGTATCGTCTCATCTGTGTGACCGGATTCGTTCCCCATGGGAAGGGGCTCTGTTGTTCCGATTTAGGAGACAATCTGGAAGCCCCCTTAGATTGTTTGCAGATAATGCTGCCATTTATCGTCATGTAAAGACATTACGTGATCAAAACGAATTGCAAAATGATTTAGACACGATATCTCTGTGATGCAAAAAGTGGCAATTGATTCCGAATCACGAAAAGTTAGAGGTCATCCACATGAGCACCAAAAAGAATCCGCTTAATTTCAGTTACCCGACAAAAAGCTGCAAACTCTGCTAAATACTTTGGGATAACAATTACAAATAACTTAAAGTGGAAAGATCACGTAGATAATGTGGGGAACACAAAGCATATACTGCGATTTGTTAGCAGAACATTTAGGATATATAACAGGTATACTAAAGACACTGCTTAGACTACACTTGTCCGCCCTCTTCCGGAGTATTGGTGTGCGTTGTGGGATCCACATCAGAGAGGATTAAGGGGGACATCGAAAAGGGTTCAAGAAGGGCAGCTCGTTTTGTATTATCACGAAATAAGGGAGTGTGTGCCTATATGATAGACGAATTGGGGTGACAATCATTAGAACAAAGACGTTTTTCGCTGCGACAGAAACTTCTCATGAAATTTCAATCACTAGCTTTCTCCTCAGAGTCTGAAAATAGTGCGTAGTGAGAAATGATCATCATAATAAAATAAGAGAAATGAGATCTCGCGTGGAAAGATTTAACTGTTTGTTTTTCCCAAGTGCTGTTAGAGAGTGGAACGATAGAGTAAAAGCTTAAAGGTGGTTCGATGAAGTCTCTGCCGGACATTTAATTGTGAATTACAGAGGAAACATGTAGATGTTGATGTAGATACTAAAGAGTATCCACTTGCTCTATCATGGCTGACTGGTGACTGACTTTCACAACAACCACAGTTCTATAGCGTAAACCACAAGCGACGCATGACCGCACAAAAACTTTTTGTTGTTGTTACAGCAGTTTGAGTTATGTGGTACTTCCCAGTCATCTCAGTGGTCCTTTTCCGCAGCACATGACCTGAATAACATCAATATTCGTAAAAAGCATTGTCATTACATGCAGCGCGTTCTGGGGATATCTACCACTGCACCTTCCCCACCTATGAAGAATTTTCCGTTGTGGAGGAAACCACAGGCTCTCTCTTCTGCCCAAATACCTCCGAGTTGTGCGGTTCTCAACTGACTCAAATTCATTGCAGGTCACTAATTAGGCAAGGCATGAATATAGGAGAGTTACTCCTGGTATGACACCACGATCATCATGAACACTGTATAGATAAAACCGTCTTTATAGCTAAATAAATTATCTTCGTTGGGATGTTCCTGCAAATGACATCATCAGATATCTGCAGTTAAGATGAAGGGTACAGGCTTTTGTTATACAATATCAAGTTCCAAAAGTTTAAAGAGTTAAAAACTTTTTTTGAAAGGTTCGCTCACCAAAAAAACTCTGAACTCAGTGTTAGTATTAAAATTCATACCTAATCGAAGCATTAACTAACAGATGGTTTGAAAATTAGACAAAGACATTAATTCTAAACGACTTCTATTTTATTTGTAATTATATTTTTATTTTTACTTATAAAAACAGATATGTTTTAAATTACAAATACAAAAATTCAAATTACAAAACATGTTTAATTGGGTATTGCATACTAATGACTTTAACAATTTCAGACAGGGACATTTAGGCCATGTGCAGTTTACCTAAACTTGCTAGCAGGTATTCAATGAATCTGTTAATAATATCTATACAGGAGACACATTGTTTCCACTTGATTGCTATTCATTCTTCCCCATCCCATATGGGTGGGGTGGAGGTGTGGGACACTGTTAATGTACATTCACCTCTCTCTTCAGTCAAGGGACAAGTGAAACTGACTGAAACGATAATGACATGAACATAAAAGTGAGATATTTAAAACTAAATTTAAAAAAGTGTAGTTAATTGATGTTTCTGTATGTGAGAAACACGGATTTCTTCGTTTTTAACATAAAAAGTAATAACAAAAATGTTAAACGTAAAACATTAAGAGTGTATATTTTAAAAATTTAAAACATGATATTCAACACTGATCTTTTAAAGAAGCACATCAGTGTCACTGAAATTGTTTGGACCTGCCCTGGGAAATGTATGTTGTTGAATGGGAGAAGGTTGGCAATTGAGGAGGGCAGGAGGGTGGGAGAATAAGAATGGACGACTGATGCTTAAAATTGATGGAGCAGGAGTGGGTGTTCGGAAACAAGAATGGAGGGGTCGATGGAGGTACCGATGATGCCAGAATTTAAAGGGGAAGAGATTGTAGGGAAACGAAGGGGGAAAGGGAAAGTGGTTGGGGAACATGGGGAAGGAAGGAAAAGGAAGCCTTGATGAGTTGTCATGGGTGGAGTGGTTCATAGGACAGGTAAATATCATGATGCAGTTCATGGTCTGGGAGAGGAAGATGGTTGAAATTTCGGTGGAGAGGACGTGGAGGGTGCACAGAGGTATAGCTTGGTGGGATGTATTGGCATAGGTTTAGAGGAGACACAATAGGATTATTGGAGTCAAGTTTGAGGATAATGAAAGCTGCTCATAGGTGTTCACAGTGACTGAGGAAAGGTGATAATTTACTATGGGAGAAGGTAATTTTGTAGGTGTGGACGACAGTCGATTGTTGCAATCCCTACATTCAGTCGCCGGCCGCGGTGGTCTAGCGGTTCTAGGCGCTCAGTCCGGAACCGCGCGACTGCTACGGTCGCAGGTTCGAATCCTGCCTCGGGCATGGATGTGTGTGATGTCCTTAGGTTAGTTAGGTTTAAGTAGTTCTAAGTTCTAGGGGACTGATGACCAGAGATGTTAAGTCCCATAGTGCTCAGAGCCATTTTGAACCTACATTCAGTCAGTTAGTAGTTTTAGTAGTGCTAGTCTATTATGGGCGTCCTGTTTGGTGCTAAACAGGTGAGATATCCATGTTAGTAACTAGTCGATGGTTAGTCCAAGATGTTTTAGTGTATTAGTTAGCAGGATAGGACGATCGTAAATGGTAAGGTAAAATCATGGAAGAATTTTTAGGAAAAGTAAGACTCTGTAGTGTTTCCACAGTTCAGGATAATAACCTGTGATAAGGATAGTGTTACAAAGGGATGCGAGGTTAACAAGACAGGAGGACTTGGTCGTGACGAGGGGAAAGGATTACGTTTTATGTCATGTGCTGTGACTGGAGTATTTAATTCCGTTTGTGGTATGTTGTTCAAGTAGTGGAAAATTGGAGTCTTGGGTGGGGCAATGGTATCTGTGCTTTCATGGATGGAAAGGGACTGGTAGTAATCAAAACGAGGGGCATTAGGAAATGAGAAGATATTAGAGAGTCACTATCCAAAGTGGTTAACTTTGCTCAGGTTTTCAGCTTGGGTACTGTTGTGGAGGAGCAGGGAGTGAGACATGGAATAACTGCAAGTGAGTCGGTAGAATGCTTTCCAGTACTGGAAGAGTTAATGAGGAGTGTAGCGTTAAACCTGGTTCATGTCTGGCGCCAGTCCCAGCGTTTTTTTAGCATTTAGTAAATTTCTGATGTGTAGCATGTGAGTGTATCTCAGTCACAAGTCCGCAGGAAGGGGGGGTATAAGCTATGGGATTCTCAGAGATCATGTAGAGCTTTTGGGAAAAAATGGGCGATGAAGATCTATGGCCTTGGTGGAGCTGCAGGAAGGCCAGGGCATGGGGGATATTATCAGGTACTTAAAATCCGTCTTGATTGCAAATTTTTTTTATATTATTTGCAATCAAGACGGATTTTAAGTACCATTATAAAATCACTGATTGCGGTTGTCCCATAAGACATTATGTCTGTTTTTGCAAAGGATATTATCAGGTTGCTGAAATACTGGACAGTGGCTACCGGTTTGGGTATCATTGGATTGTTGGTAGACACTCCAGTTCTCACACTCTTGAATAATTTTTGAATGATGATTGGGGTGAGGTGTATGCGAATGAGGCAGTGTGTAGGAGATAGTGAGGAGAACTTCCAGTTTCATCAAGGATTTATGCAATGAAGGAACTAAATAGATGGGGGAGATGCTAAGATGATACCTGGAGTACTGTTGCTTTCAGGAGGGTGTGCTCTGGGATGGGAGAGTGTCATCTTGAAGGGAGTCTGTAAACTGATACCACAATTGGAGTATTGTATAAGGGCTGTGACCAAACAGAGATATATTTGCGGTGGACGATTGCAACTCTTCCTCTGCCAGGAGAAGGGTATTATCTGTATTGTAGAGATTGGGAGAGGTTCAGGAGGTTGGAGGAACGTTAATTAAGAATGAAGGTATGGACATTATATTGGGATAGGGTATGCATTAAATGGGGATTGTCGGTTGGTAAGGAGCAAATGTTGTGGCATAGGATGCTGTATTGCTCTCCCATGATGATGGCATGCTGGGTGTGGGTGGAGAATCTCTATTTCCAACCAATAGCTCAGTACATAGTACACTCCTGGAAATTGAAATAAGAACACCGTGAATTCATTGTCCCAGGAAGGGGAAACTTTATTGACACATTCCTGGGGTCAGATACATCACATGATCACACTGACAGAACCACAGGCACATAGACACAGGCAACAGAGCATGCACAATGTCGGCACTAGTACAGTGTATATCCACCTTTCGCAGCAATGCAGGCTGCTATTCTCCCATGGAGACGATCGTAGAGATGCTGGATGTAGTCCTGTGGAACGGCTTGCCATGCCATTTCCACCTGGCGCCTCAGTTGGACCAGCGTTCGTGCTGGACGTGCAGACCGCGTGAGACGACGCTTCATCCAGTCCCAAACATGCTCAATGGGGGACAGATCCGGAGATCTTGCTGGCCAGGGTAGTTGACTTACACCTTCTAGAGCACGTTGGGTGGCACGGGATACATGCGGACGTGCATTGTCGTGTTGGAACAGCACGTTCCCTAGCCGGTCTAGGAATGGTAGAACCATGGGTTCGATGACGGTTTGGATGTACCGTGCACTATTCAGTGTCCCCTCGACGATCACCAGTGGTGTACGGCCAATGTAGGAGATCGCTCCCCACACCATGATGCCGGGTGTTGGCCCTGTGTGCCTCGGTGGTATGCAGTCCTGATTGTGGTGCTCACCTGCACGGCGCCAAACACGCATACGACCATCATTGGCACCAAGGCAGAAGCGACTCTCATCGCTGAAGACGACACGTCTCCATTCGTCCCTCCATTCACGCCTGTCGCGACACCACTGGAGGCGGGCTGCACGATGTTGGGGCGTGAGTGGAAGACGGCCTAACGGTGTGCGGGACCGTAGCCCAGCTTCATGGAGACGGTTGCGAATGGTCCTCGCCGATACCCCAGGAGCAACAGTGTCCCTAATTTGCTGGGAAGTGGCGGTGCGGTCCCCTACGGCACTGCGTAGGATCCTACGGTCTTGGCGTGCATCCGTGCGCCGCTGCGGTCCGGTCCCAGGTCGACGGGCACGTGCACCTTCCGCCGACCACTGGCGACAACATCGATGTACTGTGGAGACCTCACGCCCCACGTGTTGAGCAATTCGGCGGTACGTCCACCCGGCCTCCCGCATGCCCACTATACGCCCTCGCTCAAAGTCCGTCAACTGCACATACGGTTCACGTCCACGCTGTCGCGTCATGCTACCAGTGTTAAAGACTGCGATGGAGCTCCGTATGCCACGGCAAACTGGCTGACACTGACGGCGGCGGTGCACAAATGCTGCGCAGCTAGCGCCATTCGACGGCCAACACCGCGGTTCCCGGTGTGTCCGCTGTGCCGTGCGTGTGATCATTGCTTGTACAGCCCTCTCGCAGTGTCCGGAGCAAGTATGGTGGGTCTGACACACCGGTGTCAATGTGTTCTTTTTTCTATTTCCAGGAGTGTATTAATACTAGGAATAACAACAATCACTTATCTTGGTCCTAAAAGGAGTCCAATATTCAGGAGCACACAATTTCAATAAATTGCCAGCAACCACTAAAAACTTAGTTTCAGATAAAGCATGGTTTAAACAGAGTTTGAAATACTTTTTGCTAGGCAACTCCTTCTACTCTATAGAGAATATCTTAACAGAGCTTGTTAAACCAGCTTAAGTAAAAATGTCTGTTAGATTTCACTTTTGACGTCACTCAGTCACAACAGTCAAGATTAGGTATTTTGTGTACGATAAGTTTATTAATAGTTCATAACAATGTTTCATTCTGGCAGCATCTTAATTCTGTAAAAATTAGCTGTTCCAGTTTACTGCATTGTATTCACCTGTTTCGACGATTTCCTGACAAATAACGCAGGTAGTAAGTATTATATTCAACGGTTTTATGTTTTTATGTTATAACTTCTGACATGTTCCACAACCATGAGAATCATCTCATTTATTGTGTCTATGGGACGAAAGCTGAATCTAATCTAAGCTAATCTACCAGTAATTTCTAATTACCAAACCACAACTTCCCCTTCCAAGCCTTTACTACTTCAGAGGTACATCATCTTTATAAAAAATATACAATGTGCTCTCTTATGAACATACAAAAGTAAGAAAATAAAAAAAAACTGAAATCTACTTCGCATATAAAACTTTTCAAGTGTCCTCTGGTTTCCATGTAAGCATATAACAAGCTTTATTACTCCTCTCATCGAATCACCACTAACCAATTTACTTCTAGTAGGCCTGAGATTTTCTGCCCTCAAACTCAAAACATTTTTACTTTAAATTTTCTGTATCGTTTTTATATCTTATATAGGCAGTGCTTTGTCTATGTTTGTTTATTGTAATATTTACTCTTCCTGTTCCTCGTCTTTACTAATCGTCTTAACCTCATTTCTGGTGTTCCTCTCTAGCTACACCAGTACAAGGCTTAATTCATCAAGCCTTACTTCTATCTTTCGAGAACCTTTATCCTTTCATACTCATATTATTTTTTTCTGCCTTTTCATTAGACTTATCCAGGAATAGGCTTAATAGGATATTCTCTGCTTACATTGTCTCTGAATTCTGATCATCACTTCCCCTCAGCCATCATTTGTTTGCTTATACACTACTGGCCATTAAAATTGCTACACCACGAAGATGACGTGCTACAGACGCGAAATTTAACCGACGGGACGAAGATGCTGTGATATGCTAATTATTAGCTTGTCAGAGCATTCACACAAGGCTGGCGCCAATGGGACACCTACAACGTGCTGACATGAGGAAAGTTTCCAATCGATTTCTCATACACAAACAGCACTTGATCGGCGTTACCTAGTGAAACGTTGTTGTGATCCCTCGTGTAAGGAGGAGAAATGCGTACCCTCACGTTTCCGACTTTAATAAAGGTCGGATTGTAGCCTATCGCGATTGCGGTTTATCGTATAGCGACATTGCTGCTCACGTTGGTCGAGATCCAATGACGGTTAGCAGAATATAGAATCGGTGGGTTCATGAGGGTAATACGGAACGCCTTGCTGGATCCCAACGGCCTCGTATCACTAGCAGTCGAGATGACAGGCATCTTATCCGCATGGCTGTAATAGATCGTGCAGCCACGTCTCGATCCCCGAGTCAATAGATGGGGACGTTTGCAAGACAACAACCATCTGCACGAACAGTTCGACGACGTTTGCAGCAGCATGGACTATCAGCTCAGAGACCATGGCTGAGGTTACCCTTGACGCTGCATCACTGACAGGAGCTCTTGCGATGCTGTACTCAGCGACGAACCTTGAAGTCATTTTTTCGGGTGACTCCAGGTTCTGTTTACAGCATCATGATGGTCGCATCCGTGTTTGTCGACAACGCGGTGAACGCACATTGGAAGCGTGTATTCGTCATCGCCATGCTGGCGTATCATCCGGCGTGATGGTATGGGGTGCCATTGGTTACACGTCTCGGTCACCTCTTGTTCACATTGACGGCACTTTGAACAGTGGACGTTACATTTCAGATGTTTTACGACCCGTGGCTCTACCCTTCATTCGATCCCTGTGAAACCCTACATTTCAGCAGGATAATGCACGACCGCATGTACCAGATCCTGTACGGGCCTTTCTGGATACAGAAAATGTTCGACTGCTGCCCTGGCCAGCACATTCTTCAGATCTCTCACCAATTGAAAACGTCTGGTCAATGGTGGCCGAGCAACTGACTCGTCACAATACGCCAGTTATTACTCTTGATGAACTGTGGTATCGTGTTGAAGCTGCATGGGCAGCTGTACCTGCACATGCCATCTAAGCTCTGTTTGACTCAATGCTCTGGCGTATGAAGGCCGTTATTACGGCCAAAGGTGATTGTTCTGGATACTGATTTCTCAGGATCTATGTGCCAATACTGCATGAAAATGTAATCACATTTCAGGTCTAGTATAATATAATTGTCCAGTGAATACCCGTTTATCATCTGCATTTCTTCTAGGTGTAGCATTTTAATGGCCAGTAGTGTATCACGAACATGATGCCTCCATACTTCTTTATTGGAATCTATCCCCTTTACAACTACTGCCGTGGAGTGAGGAAGTTCTTTTATCTGAAAGGGTCCTTCACAAAGTTAAAATGTTTTTTATATGTTTGTCACCATTTTTACTTTTCAAATGACTTATGTTTAGGTGTTCTTGCTAACACACACATTTTTCACATATTAACTTATTTAATTAATTTCCCATCTCTTTTCCTCACATGTGTACTCAGTTCTATCCAGCAACCTTGCTCACCGGATTTTACTAACTACTGTTTTCCTCGGAGCTATTCTAGTACTGTCATGATTGTGGTTATTTAATATTCTTTCAAATTATTCAAAAAAAATATTGGTCGATTGGTAGATTTGTTTGAACAATAGTTCCTCCCCTTAATGTCCTAATTTTATCAAGATTGGAGCTGAGAATTTTGCTTTGGAGTGGTGTTGTGCTGTTGATACATGTTGTACTTGATTTACCTTCGAAAATCTTCAATGGTTTGTGAGGTGAATCGAACCCCATTATCTAATGTCCAGCACTTAGGTTTTCATACCCTAGATAAGTATTCCATTTGGAAATTCCTATGTGTATTTTAGTAACTGGCTTATAAGATAAAATTTGATATACTTGGATTATACTTCCATTATTACTACTATATAAATCAATCCTTTATATTCCCGGATAGTGGCCTGAATATGTCAGTAGCAAATAAATCTCACAGTTGCAGTGGCATTATAAGGTACTACTGGATCTCTCTTTCCAGAATTTTTGTACTTGGTATGTTGACAAAATTTGCATGTTCTTAACTCTCTACTGATAATTCTGTTAACTCCTTTACAAAAGCAATAATTCTGGATATGGGCTAAATACTTCTTTATCTCGGAATGACCACATAGTGTATGAATGTACACACTAATTTATAAATAAATACCTAGCGAATAAAGACTCATCATCTGTATAACCGTTTATTACTCTTGTCAAAAGGGACTGCTTTACGTCAAATCCAATGTTCTTTCCAACAATCCTTTTCATTTGACATTAATGACCTTTCAGAAACCTTATTAAGCCAACAGTCTTTCTGTTGGTCCTTCCCAATATTTTTCATTAGCTGTTTCAGTTTCTTTTCATATTCTAAACAACCAACCTTATACACCATAAATTCCTTTCTTGTCTCAATGCAATTTGAGTCTCTCTTCATACCTAATGGTGAGTATGAGAGTGTCTTAGGTACTTTATTTCCTTCCCCTTTTATGTGTCATGCCTCTAGGCCATATACTTGTGGAAAATGGGTCCACCATACCAATCTGCTACGTAGTAATATAGTCGCCATTAAAATTTTAGAGTCTGAATACACAACACCGAACGGCCATAAAACAAATACTTGAATTTGTTAAGGGCCCAGACTACACAGTTAAGGTTTGTTTTTTAGTGGTAGAGTGATTCATCACATGCTATTAGCTATTAGTCACTGTTTTCTTATACCCTTGGGTCTCGTTCTCCTGGAGCACCTGACATCCAGTTCCATTTCCAGAGCCATCTACCATCACACAAAATCCCTTTTCTAGATTCGGATACCCTAAAATACTAGGATTTCTAAGCTCAAATTTTAATGTTTTCCACTTTTCTTAACATTTCACACTCCACAACCAATTAACTTTCACATTTAAAAGCTGATTGATGCTACGACAAATCAATCAGGCTTAACGCATTTCTGGTTCACAATATGTCCCAAAATTCACAATAACGAAAATGAGACACTGCAAACTTTTATTTAACTTTCCTAGTAACTCCTCCAGCAAATCATAGATGCCTCTCTCAACTCTTAGTCACAACCCTAACATCATCGAAACAGATAAATACTTTTACTAACAATCCATCTCCTAATGCCAAATCAAGAGCACAAATAAACTCTGCCATTGAAATATTAGAGCCAAAAATTAGGACTTTTAACTGATAACACTTTCTATCAAATCTACATTACTTGCATATTTGCCATTGTGAAACCTAAGCAACATTTCATTCATAGGTAATGGCCAGTCTTGTTCAACTTCTACTGTCTTATTTAAAGTTCTGGTATCAGGAACGAGTGTAATATCAACATTCAGTTTCTAAGAGGAGAACCAGACTGAAGTATGAACTATTAGGTCTCTAAGTTATCCCACATCCAACCATTCGATTTATATTTTTCTACACTGCTTTCCTTATGCGCAAACAATGGGAAAGGGACCTTAAAAACCGAATATGTGGCTTGCACTCGTACCCTTCAGTTACCCCAGGTTTATGACTAAAAGCTTTCTCATTGCGTTTTACCATTTCTACCAACTGATTTCTTTCCCACTGTGTCAGTCCAGTACATTAATTACACCTCTTTTTAACCTGATCCATGCCTCACTGCATTTATCCACGCCAGCCCTTTGATACTGTGCAAAGAAAAATTATTTCAGTAGAATAAAAAATAAAAAGCGTTTGGAAATCAACCTTGCTGCACACGTCACGAAACGGCAAGATATCAACGACTTTGCACCTCGAAATCCACTTTAAATCCAGACCTACGCCCTTCCTGTTGACTACGTCTGTCTGATTGCCTCCATCCTCTCCTGCCACCCCTCCTACGTTACCATCCATAACGCCGATTCCCGCACCTTTTACCCCTCTGCAGGTGTGCCCCAGGGCTCTGTCCTCTCCCCTCTCCCCTACCTCCTGTACACGGCAGATATGCCCCAAACCCACTCTCCAATACACCCCCTGCAGTATGCCGATGACACCGCATTCCTTTCCCTCACTCCTACTCTCCAACGGTCCCTATGCCTTCTCCAGAATCACCTTGACCTTTTTGCTGTATGGTGTAACCAGCGGCTCTTGAAAATCAATCCTTCCCAGACACAGGCAATCATCGTGGGTGGTACGAACGGCTTTTTTCAGCTCCTTGATTTCTCCCTTACCATCTGCGCCCATCCTGTCCACCTCTCCCTCACCCTCATCTACCTTGGCCTCACCATTAACCATCACCTCACCTGGATCCCTCATCTCTGCTCTATCCAATCCAAAGCCCACAACCACCTCTGACTCCTCAAACTCCTCTCTGATCGGACATGGGGGTTGAATACCTCTACTGTCCTCCACAACTACAAATCCTATGTTATGCTAGTGCCACCTGGGCATCTGCCCCACCCAAATTCTATAAGTCCCTCCAGATGATTGAGCGCCTTACACTCCACCTCACCTTCCGTATCAACCTCCCATCCCCTAGGGGGATCCTCTATGACCTGATACCTATCCATCTGCTCCTATTCCTCAAACATATCCGCATACTCTACACCTCCCGCCACTTTGATCCCCCTCATCCCCTGGTTGCTCCTCTCCTCTCCAACCCCCACCCTCTGTCGCGCCTTTACTGTTTTTCCCCCCTACCCTCCATCTCTACACTCTTGATCTTCTTTCCCAAGGTGGTTTCCATCAACTCCCCCTCCCGGATGATGCCCTCTCTCCCTCCATTTATCCCTCCTATCAACTCTGATCATCACCCCCCTCCTTTCCTTTGTCCTTTTCCTGGGCTCCCTCTTCCCCTCCCCCTTCCATTCTGTTTTTTCCCCACCTACCCTCTCTCTGCCTCCCTTCTCTCCCCCGAGTCCTTTTGCGTTTCCTTCCTCTGCCTTTCCTCATTCCATCTGCTCTGCTCCTCTCCCTTCGTCGGTCCCCCTCCCTCCCCCCGCCTTTCGTTTTCCCTCTCCTCTCCCCCTCTTTTTTCCCACTCATCTGTCCAGGTCCCCCCACCCCATGTGACCTTGCCTGTGGTGTGTCATCTTCATGCCGACTTTTTAAAGTGGTGTTTCCAGTGATTGTTAAGTTCTGTGCGTCTTTTCCGTTGCGAACGGACATAATACTGTCACAGGGGGTGATTTTTATACCTCTTGCGAACAGAATCCGGAGTGTCGCCGTGTTTTTTAATTGTCTGTCTACCATTTTCCCTGTCTGCTTCCTGTGTATTTTATTATCATCGCCGCCCCCCCCCCCCCATTTGTTTTATGTTTTAACTTTCCACAATTTTCCGCCGTTTTACATTTTACGTCACCGTTTTATCGCCTGCTCTCATTGTTTATTATCTTTTCATGTTTTAAAAATTCTGTAGGCTGAAGAGCGACGTACAAAGCTGCTGACAGCCCGCCCCCTTGGGGGGTAATCGGAATCCAATAAAGGAAAAAAAAATCGAAATCCATGGTGTCTACTTATTTTTTTGTGTCACGTATAAAAACAGAATTTCACTAGTACCACGAGATTGCCACGCAGTAATCAATTCATTTGAGGATCCAGAAAAGAAGAAACGAAAAATTATGTTCATTATCCCTCAAACTAAAGTGTAAATTTGGGTAATGTGCAATTCTACGCCCTCATATGTTTTTCAGCTGGAGATCTATACATAGAGTACACCAACGATGAGAAGGTAGACGGCAGAGTGAATGGCAGGTTTGCATTTTCCTTGTGATCCATTTGTATACTGTCAGTTGCAACAAGTGGAAGAGTTACATTACAGTGGGTTCCTATATCATGTGTTAGTAGAGCAGAGGTGAAGTTAGTCTTTTGTTACGTTTGTATTTACGTGAATGGTACATTGTAAACCATTTCTCAACAGGACTTGGCGAGAGAAAATGGATTACCGAATAAAAAAGTGCAGAGTGCCATTTAAAAAACGGGTACTGCTGTTCAGTTTGTCCTAACGAATTAATTACAAGAAGGATTGTCGCTCTACATTCGCTTGCTACTTTTTTTATTTTTTTATTTTTGATTTTTTTTTTTAAATTTGCTTCTGGACGAAAGGTTATTTGGTGTGATCAAGATAAATTGTACCCCATTCTGTGCACAGCTTTCCCTTGCGCCTAAAGGTTTGCTTCGGCCAAGTGTAGCTTTTTTCTTTCAGGTTTGTTATGGAATGGCATGCGGTCGCGCCAAGATCCCTGGTTTCCTTACAGCGACCTGTGGTGAACAGTCTTCCGCGTTAGGCGCGCGAGACTAATGGCGAAGGCGCAGTGCTCGGGCTACGGGCTGTGTGCACCAGCAGGCGGGGCGCTGGTTCGTGTCGCTGGCGTGCCGTGGGCACGCCGGAGCGGACTAATTCCCTGCTAATTGGCGTCGTGGGGCCCCGGCAGCGCTGCCTGCCGCCGCCGTTTCCTTACTTCCTTTCTGCCCGCGCCGTTAACGAGGTTCTTGCTGCACCCTGCTGTGCTCCCGCGGTCCTCGTGATCACGGCCAACCAAAATGATTGCAGCAGCACGAGAAACCCATATTCGCAAAAGCTTTTGGAACGAGCGGGTCTGTAGTTATCGCTAGTGTAATTTCATGTAGTGGATCTGATAACGTGAGGTAGCCAGAAAGAAAGGGCTGTCGATCAATGCGTGCGAAGAAAGGATTGCTACTAATGAGGTATGTTACACTCAACATTAAATTAATATGGACTGATTGACTCCCAGGAACGTATAGTCTGGCCTTTTATGTCATAGGAAACTTCTTTGCTATTAATTTGAGGTATCTTTTGTTTATTTATTTGCAACATGCTCCATCACAATATTTGTAATACTACTTGTATGCATTGTGTGTGTGTGTGTGTGTGTGTGTGTGTGTGTGTGTGTGTGTGTGTGGAGTGTAATATAATATTTGTGCAGTATGATGATGATAATGATAAATGTAAATGTCGTGTGACTAGGGCCTCCCGTCGGGTAGACCGTCCGTCAGGTGCAAGTCTTTAGATATGACGCCACTTTGGCGACTTGCGCGTCAATGGGGATGAAATAATGATAATTAGAACAACACCATACCCAGTCCCTGAGCAGAGAAAATCTACGACCTAGCCGGGAATCGAACCTGGACCCTTAGGATTGACATTCTGTCGCGCTGACCACTTGTCTTTTTTTTTGTTTTCTCATTTCTCATTCGTTTTTTCGTTCGTTGTGTCTGCTCGCAGCGGACGTCGAAAGACATCCACTTCAGTTCGTTGTTGATCCATTAACTCAGATTTTTTCATTACAGAGAGTAGCTAACCCTCTGACCGAAAACGCTGAGCTACCATGCCGGCGTCAGCACTTCTGTTTCCCTTGGCGGCCAAATGCTGGTAGTGAAAATATTTTTCATTTCTAGTGGGATTCGAACCAACTTACCCTCAGTTGGGCGCCACCACAGATGCATGTGTTAGCGACCGCGGCCGTGTCGGCGGGGTTGCTAGTTTGAATATAATTTTTTCAAGGTAAACGAATGTGTATGTCTAAGTAACTGCCTTAATAACTGCATACGTAGATCCCCGATTACTGCAACTGATGGACTCTTTGTTGCGTGACGTAACAGCAGGTATTCCGGATATGAATCTTGGTTTTCTGAAATGGTTGCTTCGTTGGCTATACATTTGAGGCACGACACAATGTGAAACAGTAAATGTATCAAAAGCATTTTCTGAGTCTACGAACAGACCCACTAGCTAGGTGACCGTGAAGATTAGTTCAACTGTCCAGTTGCAAAGGTCTCCTGTCTTCGTGCACATGGACATTCTTCCTTCGCGAAGTGTGTGTGTTGTGTCTTACGTGTATGTGTATGTGTGCCGTGTGGGTCACTGTGATAACCGAGTGTTGCTTTCTTACTGACCGTGATATTGAAAGTAGAAAATGAAAACCGTTGCCACTACACAACCCAGTCACAAATAGCGTACGGAGGGCCGGCCAATTTAACATCCATTAAATGGATTATCATCATTAATGTCATATCAAACAGCATGATGACAGGAAATTTAGAGCTTTTTGGGTTGGGTGCTGAATTTTTGATGCAGAAATCAACCTGCAAGAAACCACTTTAAATGGTAAAAAATAACTTTGCTTCCTCTTTCCAATTTGCAACGTTTCTTGATACACTTGTCAGAAATAAAGAAAGAATCGATCCCAAAGGTGACAGTTTAATCACTAGATTAGTCTATTCGTCCTTCAAACTCTTTTCATTTTCGTACGTTTATGCTTTCCCACATAAGAGTCTGCTCCATTACCAGCAAAATTATGTGAGAAATGTTTATTATTATTATAGATTTTTATTTCATTCACTCATTCCTTTATTGTAGTCCAATTCGTCGATGAGAATAATGTACGCTGCAATCGAAGTTTTAAATTGTGTGCCAAGTTAACAAACCGTTCTTGTGACAGAGAAAAAATTGTCAATTTTGTCACTGCTCCACATTTAGTTTTGTTGCCTGTTATTATCGACGCTATCACGAGAATTAAGATTACACCCACTTATTCCTCGACTGTAACAACTACTACAATTGCAGAAGGCCATTTTACTACTATCACCACCTTAATTTACTGCATCGGCGATTACTGCTAGTAATAAGAAATTATGCACTGCTATTTCAATTCTTTGACCT
Organism: Schistocerca piceifrons; assembly: GCF_021461385.2. Taxonomy (NCBI): domain Eukaryota; kingdom Metazoa; phylum Arthropoda; class Insecta; order Orthoptera; family Acrididae; genus Schistocerca; species Schistocerca piceifrons. The sequence goes on along the minus strand of NC_060138.1, from coordinate 653,156,857 downwards.
CACTGGTGCTTCTTTGACGTGTGATGTTGGTTTGAACAATACACAAAAATATGGTTCTGTAGTCTACTAGCCCTACCTCAAGTATCCTAGTTTTTTTTTCACTTTAGTCCGAAAAGAGCGTGTACTGTTTCTCTACAGTTACTATATCAGATCATTCACTGTGTTTGGTCAATATACAATTTTCTGCTCTCAGATTGCATGTCATACTGCCTGCGATCGTTTCCCTTCACCATTTCGATACTGGGGTAAAACACTGTAGACCTGTTGGGATTACTACTCGCTCCCTGGACTCCGCAACTGGTCTTCTTCGTCTTTGCACTGGTGATAGTCTAATTACGCTTAGTTTCTCTGTGATAGCATCGACTAGTGGATTCAAAATAAAAAATCCAGTTCTTGTTACTCTAATTACGTTTTGCCCTCTAACATGTGCCTTCGTGTCCTTCATGTAAGTCCAGTTAGAGGACATGCCCATTCGCCTTGATCAGTCGAGTTGTGCCCATTTCGCCACAGTTCGACAGTCCACAGTCTTAATCGTTAATCTGTCTCCAGAGAGGTGTGGCCATGTTGGCAGAAATTGAAATGTTCTCCTTCCTTTGACTACGGAATTCCACCTCTGATGCCATTAAAGAAGTGTTATCTTATTTGATAAAATTTTACATTGTTAAATTGTATCTGTTTTGGAAAACACTTTTCTTTATTCGAAGATGTGTTCATCACATTATACGAATTTACAGCACTACATCAGTATTCACAAGAACTAAAAATACAGAAAACAGAAAATGAAAATTTACTGTCAAATATAAAAAATAAAAATTTCTATGTAGAAAGGAAATGCAACAATGTATCTAGCTACTTGTTACGAAAGTAACAAGCCGAACAGTCACCTAAGCCCATCTTGTTCACTTGCAACAGTTACGTTTATAGAAGGCGAGTGACCACGCTTGGCTTGTATTGTATTGTATTGTATTGAACTGAGGATCTAGAAACGACGGAGAGGCTTCGTCCCCGCCGTAGCCCACAGTGGTTCACAACCCCACAACAGGCTACAGCAGTCCACTCACCCCACCTCCACCCCACGCCGATCGCAGGATTATTCTACGGTTCGGGCCCCAGTACCCTAGTGGCCACCCCCCGGGAACGTCTCACACCAGACGAGTGTAACCCTCATGTTTGCGTGGTAGAGTAATTATGGTGTACGCGTACGTGGAGAAAGTGTCTGCGCAGCAATCGTCGACATAGGGTGACTGAAACGGAATAAGGGGAACCAGCCCGCTCTCGCCAAGGCAGATGGAAAACCGCCTTAATAACCATCCACAGACTGGCCGGCACACCGGACCTCGTCACTAATCCGGCGGGCGGATTTGTGCCGGGGACCGGCACGCCTTCCCGCCCGGAAAGCAGTACGTTAGATTGTACGGCTAATCGGGCGGGCACGCTTGGTGTGACGGTACGTCACATAAATAGACATTTGGAGAAAGGGAAAGGAAGTTTTTTTGTGCGACTTGTGAATTATAAATTATTTTAAGACCGTGTACGTGTGCGCGGTGTATAACAAATAGTAAAGAACGTAAGCTATTATTATCAGAACAGAAATATCGATGTAATTAACAAAACACAGTTTTTTTGGTATAATCTCTGTGTAACATAGGCCATGAAGATCAGTGACAATGCTTTGATTGAACTATATCTCTTGTTTTGTTTCGTCTAGCGGTAGGCCGCCATTGTAGTGCTGTCTGATTATTAACGAAAGTTTTATCTGTATTTTTGAAAAATATAAAAGAAATTGCTATTAGAAAGTGTGTATTGTTAACTTAGATGTCACCTCTCATGATCGCAACCATTAATTATAACTAACAAAGTTTTTACAGAACTTCGTAGTGCAGGGAGCTCATCTCCCCTAGCAGGATTTAGTCGGCCATTACGCTGACGATTCATGTTATTAAATGTAAATGCGAGAGACTTCTAAATTTTGATCTTTCATTAATTTCGAATTTAAAATTAATTTCAGTTACCAAAATTCACAGCACTGAATGAGTTCAGTATTTTACATTTTGGCCGCCTAACGGCAGACGGGATTCTCTCCAGTTTTGCCTTGCAAATAATGAACAAGAAATGTTGAAAATCATCACATTCTACAATATCTCAGTTAATCTTTATGTAGTTTGGTACATAAATAACAAGTAGTCCCTGAGACCCATATTAATAATTACCGTTTGCGTAAGAATACGCAGCGCTCACGCATACTATTTATTAGAAGGCGGTGAGTCGCGCGTTGTGTTTAAAAAATATATCGTACGTACTTCGGGGCAGACGATGTCCATACGAGTGTTATCTCGGTATAAGTTAATCAAACGTCTCATGATAGCCCACAATATTTAAAGCCACCCCAAACCAAAATGATAAAATATATAATTATAAAAATAAAAATATATAATTATCCCGTGATAAAGTACACCCAGACACACACACATCCATATATACACTTATACCGTGATACTGGGTTGCGTATCTAGAAAGTAAAATTAAAAACAATATTTAGGAAACTGATGTAAAATCATTACTTTTCATTTTGGAGATAGAATCAACCACAAAATTAAGTATTCAGAGTAACTTGGATAAACGATTACTGGCAGCGTTGGGACCACTCGTCAGATAAATCGAATTGGTCATGTTTTTACACCACTGTATTTATGGAAAGTGCAAAACCATGAAAACAACGGACCCAGGCAAAAGACCATAATATGAAAAGCTAGGACTCAGTACCAAATGTCTCAGCGTAACCGCCAGTCTGCGCGGCCAAGAAACTTGCCCTCCTTTTCTTGTTATTCCCTTCAGTTGGAGTTAGGTCGTGACAGCGTGTAGTTTGCCCAAGTAGCTCTCAAGAGCTTATCTATAATAAAAAAGGAAACTAATTAGAGAAATTAAGTCGAAAACTATATGATGGTTACGAAAGAATAACTAGGCGTTCTGTGTAACTCCTATGCAACGGATGTTGTAAGTGTTACTGCTGTGTAGTGTTGAAGCTTCGCTATCAAACACTCTGAACTCGTTCCTCGTATTACGATGTACTTACAGCAGCAGGGACAGACGACGTGTTCAAAAGGTAAGGAGGCTGTTGCCGAATTTTGTACCGCTTAAGCGTACGACGGCAATTTTTCAGCCAGTTCTTCTTTTATTGTCAGTATCTGTTACCATGCAACCGATACACTTTCCTTTTTAAATAGTATTCTTAAAAGATAATCTCATGAATGATTTTGTGGTAGCAGCCACTGTTCACTTCTGTTGCTGAGGGCCACATTTCATACATGCAACCTGTTACTTTGACAGGGCACAAGAAGAGTAACCGTAGTCTCGAAGCAACTTACAGACGAGCAAATGGTTGCTTGCTGTTAAGCAATTTAATAGCGAAAACATGTCCTCCAAAAGATGCATTGGAGCCTGAAAGACGTAGTGCCAATTGATATCTGGAAATATCTTTTTCATATTACGAGACAGCTACTGATAATGTACAGTTTAAATTTTAGCCCCATCACAAAATTTGGCAGGTTATTCGACGATATTTTTAGTGCAATTTTGTCGTATGATGACATTATGGAGAGTGTGGCTGTTGTTTGAAGACAAATGTTGATGGTGTTGGGACAGCAACCAACCATAAAATTTACTTTCAGATCCTTTATTCAAAGGATACCGTTACCGGTTTCGAATCGTTGTGATTCATCCTCAGACGGTTTACACGCTTTCTTTATGACATGTGGTGTGTTTTTTACAGATTAATTGTCCTGAAATATAAATAATACATAATTGTAAACACGCCACACATAGATGGTTGCGTTACACATTTGTGAAATGTCGGTTTGGAATGTTTGTTTTAATAACATTCATCCAGCAGATGTGAATACATTCCCACTGCGTTCTTATTGTTGCACACGTAAATTTTTCTCACTGAACACTTTACATTTGTCACTGAGAAGATTTCTGTCACGCATTACATGTTCACATGTTTTGATACATACAAAGAGCTTACAAATATATGAGTATCAAAGATGCTATGATATATCGTAACATTTGACGATGATGTCCAATGTTTGGAAAGGATCATATATTCATTTACGCAACTGTAATGCCTTTGCTGGCCGGAGTGACCGAGCGGTTCTAGGCGCTACAGTCTGGAACCGCGCGACCGCCACGGTCGCGGGTTCGAATCCTGCCTCGGGCATGGATGTGTGTGATGTCCTTGGTTAGTTAGGTTTAAGTAGTACTTAGTTCTAGGAGACTGATGGCCACAGCAGTTAAGTCCCATAGTGCTCAGAGCCATTTGAACCATTTTTTGTAATGCTTTTTACTCTAGTACAGAGACACTGATTTTTTTTAGCTGATGTTGTTACATTAATTATAAAGTTTTTTTTATTTTTATGTATACAGGGTGTTACAAAAAGGTATGGCCAAACTTTCAGGAAACATTCCTCACACACAAATAAAGGAAAGATGTTATGTGGACATGTGTCCAGAAACGCTTAATTTCCATGTTAGAGCTCATTTTAGTTTCGTTAGTATGTACTGTACTTCCTCGATTCACCGCCAGTTGGCCCAATTGAAGGAAGGTAATGTTGACTTCGGTGCTTGTTGACATGCGACTCATTGTTCTACAGTACTAGCATCAAGCACATCAGTACGTAGCATTAACAGGTTATTCATCACGAACGTGGTTTTGCAGTCAGTGCAATGTTTACAAATGCGAAGTTGGCTGATGCCCATTTGATGTATGGATTAGCACGGGGCAATAGCCGTGGCGCGGTAATTTGTATCGAGACAGATTTCCAGAACGAAGGTGTCCCGACAGGAAGACGTTCGAAGCAATTGATCGGCGTCTTAGGGAGCACGAAACATTCCAGCCTATGACACGCGACTGGGGAAGACCTAGAACGACGAGGACACCTGCAATGGACGAGGAAATTCTTCGTGCAGTGGACGATAACCCTAATGTCAACGTCAGAGAAGTTGCTGCTGTACAAGGTAACGTTGTCCACGTCACTGTATGGAGAGTGCTACGGGAGAACCAGTTGTTTCCGTACCATGTACAGCGTGTGCAGGCACTATCAGCAGCTGATTGGCCTCCACGGATACATTTCTGCGAATGGTTCATCCAACAATGTGTCAATCCTCATTTCAGTGCAAATGTTCTCTTTACGGATGAGGCTTCATTCCAACGTGATCAAATTGTAAATTTTCACAATCAACATGTGTGGGCTGACGAGAATCCGCACGCAATTGTGCAGTCACGTCAGCAACACAGATTTTCTGTGAACGTTTGGGCAGGCATTGTTGGTGATGTCTTGACTGAGCCCCATGTTCTTGGACCTACGCTCAATGGAGCGCATTATCATGATTTCATGCGGGATACTCTACCTGTGCTGCTAGAACATGTGCCTTTACAAGTACGACACAACATGTGGTTCATGCACGATGGAGCTCCTGGACATTTCAGTTGAAGTGTTCGTACGCTTCTCAACAACAGATTCGGTGACCGATGGATTGGTAAAGGCGGACCAATTCCTTGGCCTCCACGCTCTCTTGACCTCAACCCTCTTGACTTTCATTTATGGGGGCATTTGAAAGCTCTTGTCTACGCAACCCCGGTACCAAATGTAGACTCTCTTCGTACTCGTATTGTGGATGGCTGTGATACAATACGCCATTCTCCAGGGCTGCATCAGCGCATCAGGGATTCCATGCGACAGAGGGTGGATGCATGTATCCTCGCTAACGGAGGACATTTTGAACATTTCCTGTAACAAAGTGTTTGAAGTCACGTGGTACATTCTGTTGCTGTGTGTTTCCATTCCATGATTAATGTGATATGAAGAGAAGTAATAAAATGAGCTCTAACATGGAAAGTAAGCGTTTCCGGACACATGTCCACATAACATATTTTCTTTCTTTGTGTGTGAGGAATGTTTCCTGAAAGTTTGGCCGTGTACCTTTTGTAACACCCTGTATATAGTACTGTATAGGTAAAGTTGTACATCATTTAATTACATTTAGCGTCATGAGAACTATAGTAATATATAAATTTGCTACTTGATCTGCAGATAGGCATACTAATATTATTTGCTTTGGAGGCTGGAAAATAATTTTTGGATATTTTTCAGAAAAGGGGTGTTAGCTAACTCTGTTTGTTCATTAAGGATATAGTCTGGGGTGCTGCTTTTGTGTGTGTGTGTAGTTCTATTTCTTCTAATATATTCATAGTGGCTCCTTTTTCAGCTGGATGTAAAATTTTTAAGTTGTCCTCAGTGTTTCCAAAAAACAAATTGCTCTGAGCACTATGGGACTTAGATCTACGTAAACCTAACTAGCCTAAGAACATCACACACATCCATGCCCGAGGCAGGATTCGAACCTGCGACCGTAATGGTCACGCGGTTCCAGACTGAAGCGCCTACAACCTCTCGGCCATTCCGGCTGTCTCAGTGTTTCCCACTGCATGGTTTTCTTCAGCAATATGTGCTGCAAATGCAGATTTGTTCACGTTACCAAGTCTTAAAGCATCAATGTGTTCTTTGTATCTGATTTCAAAACTTCTGCCTGTCTGTCCAATGTAGAATTTAGGGCATGTATCACATTTGAGTTTGTATATCCCTGATTTACGGTAGGGACTCTTGGAGGTAATTACATCATGGATTACTTTTTGTTGTAATTTATTATTTGTGGAAAAGCTGATTGCGATATTTTTCTTTTTAAATAAGTTTGCTATTTGGTATGATAGTGGGCCTATGTATGGGAGAGTAGAATATTTTTAGTGGCTCATTATGAAGTAATTGCATTTTGTTTGCTCTGTCGGCAGATTCAAACGTGGGTTCTCTGCTGGGCTTGAGGAAAAAGATGGTGGGGATGTGTCCACGGATGGCTGCTGATGGCAGAATGACAAATTTTATTGATCAACGGTAATGCATTGGTTTTTGGCCCCTCCGGGCTAGGTTTGCTTCCACTCGTAATATTCTCGGTGGCGACGAAGGCGGCCAGCAGATGCTGTGAGGCGTAGCGGCGGCAGGAGTGGGACAGGACAGTGCCCTGTCTCAGCGACCATCCCCGGCAGCAGTTGTCTGGCGTCGGCTGGCCATGGTCCTCGGCTCCAATCCCGGTCACGATGTTTGTGGGGACAGCATCCTAGGACAATGGCGACGGTGCCTTACCACAATGCACACCGGGGGATGACCCCCCATTACAGGTGGCTGCCTGCTGATGGCGTCCAACGATAGCGACGGTGATGACTTCAGCGGCGGCGTCACTCTGCTGTCTCCTGGGCAACGACCTGCGTTGTCACAGTGACTGTTGCCATGACTGCAATGACAATGACGACTCCAAGGCTGCGTCGCTCCAACGCCTCACGACAGTCGATAATGACAAGCAGGCTGCCGGTCCTTTAACATGTCTTTCTTCTGCTGATGTCTGCAGTTCTTCCTCTCCAATAGGTTGGTAGAATATTCTCGTGTTGCTCAGCTAGGGTAATTGACCCTCGTTGTTGACAGCCTGGCATGCAGCGAGCTGCTTCATGTCAGGTCCTCCGCTGGTAGGCGACAAGCTATTCTCCTTCGTGTTGCTTAACTCGGTGCTCTGCTGACACGGTTGCATCATGGTACCATACTACTGAGCTGCGCAAGAGAACATCACACACATATGACTTCTGGCTCCCAACATTCCTCCACATTTTAACTAACTTCATTAGAGTAAATCTCCTACCTTTAACTAAATTAATCGCTTTAATCATTCTAGCCTCTACAGATCTCTTACCGTAATTTATATTTTCACTGAGCTGTTCATATCTTCACAGCACGGAAAAGTCGATGGTATAATGGGTTTTGAACCGAATTCTTCCATTCTCCCAAAGCACTTTCAGCTCAAAACTATGTCTATTTCACTCGAGATCATCAAGCTCACATTCAGTGCTACTTGCTTCTTTCCAGGGCGTGTTTGGGAGACAGTGGTATTTGTACTTTAGCAGTAAAACTTAGCAGTACAGATAGGGATACTGGAGCAAAGTTTGGTCGAGATACATGTCGTGTATGACTTCACTGAATGATATGGAAGAGCGACACAAGGACGTTGTGCGGGGCTGTTTCCACAGCGACGGTAACATCACAGTGCTTTGGCATCTTTCTGAATGTTTTTGCATTTCTGTGTGTTCTTTTGCAGTACATTTTGGTGACAGTGTCAGTTACTGAGTTAACTGAATAATCAAAAATACATTATTATTCTGTGATAAGGCAAAGGGGACCAAGGGCCCCTTAAATCAAAATAGTCAGAAAATATCCCCAAAAACCTCTATCAATTTATCAGATGATTTCGAGTTCATTCCCTATGCAGCTGTAGTCATGATACTGCTAGATGCTCTCTATCGGTTGACATACACTGCTGGCCACCGTAAATGCAACACCCTGAAGGAAGCATCCGAATCAAGTGAAATTTACACCATGGGTTTGCAGCGATGAGATATGCAACTGATTAGAATTTCAGCGCAGACGCACATCACGCGCGCCTGTGGCGCCACCTCATAGCGCCATTTAAGGCTTGGCGATTTCGACGAGTGTACGTTCGGCACGTGTGTTTACCTTGTGGTTGTTTCACAAGACGATCAGTTATGCCTCGTAGACAACAGCGAACATCGTTTGATCAAGTATCCGAGTTCGACAGAGGAAGGATAGTGGCTTACCGAGATTGTGGATTATCATACAGAGAAATCGCTAGTCGTGTTGGACGAAACCAAACAACTGTAATGCGGATATGTGACCGTTGGATGCAGGAGGGTACGACGGACCGACGTGGTCGATCGCATTCACCTCGGTGCACCACTGTGCGCATGGCAGTGACGGATCGCTCAGTGACATCCCGAACCATAGCACAGCACATTGCTTCTGTAACGCATCATCCAGTGTCTGCGCGTACCATTCGACGCCGTTTACAGCAGAGTGGTCTGTCCGCAAGACGTCCATTGCTTCGTCTACCATTGACGCAGAACCACAGACGTCTCCGTCGCCAATGGTATGATGACAGACGGATGTGGACGGCAGAATGGAATGACGTTGTCTTTACTGACGAGGCACGCTTCTGTCTGCAGCACCACGATGGTCGGATTCGAGTGTGGAGACACCGTGGAGAGAGGATGCTGGACAGCTGCATTATGCACCGTCACACTGGTCTTGCACCAGGTATTATGGTATGGGGCGGTATTGGATTTTACTCTCGCACGCCTCTAGTACGCATTGCCGGTACTTTAAATAGCCGGCGCTACATATCCGAGATGCTGGAGCCAGTTGTCCTTCCTTACCTTCAGGGCTCGGCCACAGCCATATTTCAACAGGATAATGCGCGACCACACGTGGCACGCATTGTCCAAAGGTTCTTCATCAATAACCAGATTGAAGTGCTTCCCTGGCCGGCTCGCTCTCCGGATCTTTCGCCGATAGAAAACATGTGGTCCAAGGTTGCTGAACGAGTGACCCAGATTACATCCCCAGCTGCCACACCAGATGATCTTTGGCAACGTGTGGAAGCTGCTTGGGTTGCTGTACCCCAGGAACACATCCAACGTCTCTTTGACTCAATGCCGAGACGCGTGGCAGCGGTGATCTCCAACAATGGCGGCTACTCTGGCTACTGATTCTGGCAGGAACCACATGTCACAGACGTCTGTAAACGTAATCATTTGATACTTGGTCAACATGTTATCTACAAAAAAAATTTTGTTGTGCTACCTCTTGTCTTTCTTGGTGTTGCATTTACGGTGGCCAGCAGTGTAGATGTAGACAGTCTTAATATGACTTGTTTTCCTGGAGTATATAGTGAACAAGCAAAGAGGATATTCCTGGCCAAAACAAGTGTGCTAGTACAAAACATTGGCCTTTGTCTAAGGATCAAATTTCTGAGAACGTAAGTCTGGAGCACAGCGTTGTATGGAAATGAAACATGGACTGTGAGAAAACCAGAAAAGAGAAACGATGCCTTTGAGATGTGGTGCTGTACAAGAATGCTGAAAATTAGGAGCACAGACAAAATAAGAAATGCGGAATTTCTCCACAGAAACGGAAAGGAAAGAAATCTGTGGAAAAAACTGGCAAGTAGGAGGGACAGGGCAATAGGACACGAGACATTAGGGACTAAATTCTATTATAACAGAGGGATACATAGAGGGAAAACTATTAGGGCTTACAGATACTTTAAGAGGTAATTCCAACAAATAATTGGGGATGTATGCTGCTAAGGGGCGTAGAGGTTGGCACAGGACAGGAAGTCACGACATGTCGCATCAAACTGGTCAGAATACTAATGACCCGAAGAGAAAAAGGATGAGTGAAGAACAAGAGGGACCATAAATATGAGAGTAATTACATCAGAACTTCTGTGTGAGTCTACAAACAAATGCGTACCTCACCAGGTGAATGACAAGGTCGAACCCATAATTGTGACTGACTCCGAAAAAGAAGCGTGTAGCGATGTGACGGCGTTACTATACCGCAGCTGGGCAGGCGAGATAAGTTTTCCACGGCATCGCTGCAAGCCCTAGACACAATGCAGCCTGCTCTCTGCCCTTGGCTGTTTTTCTCCCTAGCGGACACAGCGATGCGGTCCGCGTGCGAGAAGTTCCTACAGCCTTGGGAACAATAGTCACGGCCCTAAATAATTCGTAGTGAGGGGACAATGGTTCCCTCGGTGACCACAAGAACTGGATATCTGGTGTAAGATCATAATGCCCCCTTCCCTTCTAGGCTAACTGCCAGCGTCCCACAATACTACCACCTTGGTTTGAAATGGTGAAGTAATTAATGGTAATTCTACTCATTTTAATGATTTTTTTTACACTAGAGAAGGGAGGGAAGGGAGGGAAGTATAGACTATACATGCAGGTGGTGGACAAAATATCTTGTTGCAAGTTGCCACCAGTGCGTGCACGTAAATACTACGAAGCGGCTGCAGGGCACAGTCGCGAACACATATTACTTGTGTGGCAAATATGCGTCTTTTAGTGAAGACTGCCGTTTGGTGAGCTAAGATGGTGGCGTCACGAAGTTTAAGAATGAGATTATTACGGTTTTCTGAAACAAAATGACTTTTCAAACTATATGAGATAGTCTAAACAAGCGCTGCAGCTAAGCCAATATGTGCATACTAGTTGAGTTTAAAACTTACTTTGTAGAACCGAGTTATGTGAACATCAGGTTACGTAATCATACACACGTTTAAAGCAGACTATAGTTTTCGAAATAACGTCCTGATAAACAAAGACATTTGTTATAAAACCACAAATAGCACATTCTACTGGTAGGAGCACTTTCAGATCGAATATACTATTTGAAGAAAAGCCGAAGTTGGTCAAAACTGATTAAAAGCGCATAATTAAGCTATATCTGTTAATACTACACTGATAACATCGCTTAAAATATACGTGAACTATTTAAACACTGTAGGTTTTTCAGCTAAGACAAACTACAATGTAATTATTTAGGCTTACATATAGTACAAGGGCAAAAACAACGTAAAATGTTTCTAGTTATGCTTGCAATGAAATATGTTCCAATTCTTTTGTCTTGTCTGCTGAACGAAAAATTACTGCCAAATACGACACATTACGTAGACACTCTAAAGGTAATTTAGCTACAACCGTTTATCCCCGTTTCTTACGACTGTTTTATCAGTAAACAAGCAGCTGTTGATACGTCCTTTGCGCTAGCCACCATACTGAGATTCTAAAGTCCTGGCTTCAGCGACACCAACGATACTGTATACGGTATTTCTAGTCTGTAAAGTATGTCTGTGCTCACAGTTGACGCACCAAGTCTGTTCTGCGACTAGATGTTCTGCGGTTGGAGGAAGTATCTGCGACAAAAACGGATGAAATGCTTAACGTTTCACGAGAGACAGTATCTACAGTAATGGTGGCATACACATGGTAAAAAGTCATCGGCGAAAAGGAATAGTGAGTGAAAGCGGGAAGTGACAGACAGGGACCGATGAGTATTAAAAGTATTATGATCAACACTGTATAACTTCCGTTGCAAAACTGACAGCAGAACTTCTGTGTCGACAAAAACAGTACGGCAGGAACTCCAGAAGGCTAACATTGATGGAAGAGCTGCAATTGCGAAAACCTTAATAACGGAAGCCAACGAAAAGCTCCGTAAGTGGCGGTGCCTCGGTCATAAAACATGGACGCTTGATGACTGGAAGAAATGGTATGGTCCGACGAATATTCTATTCTTCCTACAAGTGGCCTGATTTATGCTTGGATAACCCTGAAGAACCCTACCATCCGGGCCGCCTGTTTCCTACAGTCAAATATGGGGGAGGTTCCGTTATGATAAGGTTGGCTATATCGTGGTATTCAGCTGATGCTGTCATTACACGACATTCTCGATCATGAATTGCTTACTATGACTAGCATATTGATGCCAAAAACTGGCATATTCGAAGATGATAATACGCCCATACACAGCCAAAACGGTTCAGGGGTGGTTTGTGGAGCATCAGAATATCATCGAAGATCTTCCATGGCCAACACAATCGCCAGACCTCAACAACGGTGAAGCAATTCGCGGAAGTTTTAATACAAGAATGGTACAACACTCCATTGGAACTACTCAGACACTGTACAAACATATCCCGAGAATAACTGCACCTGTTTCACAAAGCCAATGGTGGCCTAGCTCCTTATTAATGAAAAAAAAAATATGTGTGTGGTGTTCACGTTATTTTGACCACCCCATGTACGTAAATCTGAAAGAGTTTAACCTTTTCCGCTTGTAACTATATTATTTGTGTATGTTACACATTCCGTCTGTCTGTAATGTACGTCAAGAGAAACAACAATTTCTGCAGTAAAATTTTGCAGTGATGTAAAATACCATCAAGTTAATTTACCTAGCAGTAACATATTATTAATCTATTTCTACATATATCTGCTGCATAGCTTTGGATGTTAGAGGCCATCGTATACCAATATAAGCGGCTTTCTTCTATTTTGCATTAGCGTATGGCTAGAGGGAAACTGCACATAGCTAAATGTATTCGCATCCTAACATCTTTTATCATATTCCCGTAATCCCTAAACGAGATAAACATTGGAAGCAGCAGAATTATTAAGTAGCCCTCCTCAATACCGATTCTCAAATTTTACCCAAAACAGGTCCACGAGAACGTCTTATTTATGTGCCAGTTTAAGTTCCCTGAGGATCTCCGTCATACGTTCATGGGGGCTATACAGATTGGCTACGTTTCCAGCGGACCGTCGAGTCTCTAGTCATTCGTTGTCTACTGTCACGCTTACTGCATAATGATTCTGGAGCAATACTTCACACTTGGTCGAACCAAAAACATGATAACACAATCGAAATGCTGACCCCTAAACTTAGAACCGGGCGCTATGGGGTTCTTTCTCTTTTTTGTGGGAATTATCTTCGATTTATCCATCGTTGCAGACCATTACCATTTAGTTTACCAAGCGAAAACAGTAAGTCATTCTATATTCCCTTGAGATCTTCCAAGGGTGATTTTCGTGCTTTTCTGATGCCAACACTACTGAAAATTGTCAGAATACTGCAGACCTTTTATGAGAAATATAATACTATGAAATCTTTACTTAGGAGGCTACGAGAAACCGGCACGTTCAGTGTCGGAATGGAAGATACTGGTTGTGCAGGGGAACAGTTCTGCATTTGTTACGTACTCTATGGCACACTTGGAGAACAGGGTGGAAACACTGTGATAACAATGTATTTGTTTGAAAGTTGTCGCATCACGCAGTGGTTTTTGCAGTTCGTTTTGGTGATCACATATTGCAAATTTTGTCATTGTTATGAAGGTATTTTCACAGAAACAGAGTTGATTGGCGTAACAAATGGAATAAATTACAACTACATTATTACTTTGCATCATACCGCTGGAGATCACGACTTCTCCGTACGGAAATAGAAAATATCGCTGAACAATCTCCGAAGTTTTGTCGGGTAGGTCGGTTCCACTGTCTTTAGCAAAATTAAAAGAATGCTTACATACACAAAACGAAAAATTGCGCATGACATGGCCCCAGAAACACTAACAAGTATAGCAGAACTATACATAAAGTTTGTTGTGGAACGCAGGTTCCTAAATTATCTCAAGAAGCCAGATGACATGCGTAATCCACCGAGAAGATACTGGATAACTTGGTGATCGAGAAGAGAGAAACTGTTGAGGCATTTGATTACTGACAAAGTCAACAGCACATCTAACCATCACGTCTGTCGTGTTATTCATGTTTATCACTTAGTAATGAGCATGCTCAAGTTGACGTAGAAATGGGGTGGCACCGTAAGGAGTGGTGACTGAGGATTTATTTCTTTTTAAGATGCTACGGAAACTGGCTGCACTATCAGCGTAGACATCGCGTGCTTGTAAATCACAAGCAATATATTCATTACGAGTAAACCTTCCAGTTGGACTCCACATTGACTTACATTCCACTACATGTGGTAATCGTGTCACCTTTGTGGAGTGTACAGGGACTGTACTTAACCTTCCACGGAACCTGACGTCTGTCCTCCAACGCCCTTCACAGCTCACTCTGTTAGTTGCCAAAGCAGCGACTGGTAAACATAAATCAGACAAATAACAAAATGAGATACACATCTGCGTCTACATACATACTTCGCAAGCCACAGTATGGTGCGTCGCGAAGGGTACCCTTGTCGTCTCTTTGCTTGCCTGTTCCACTCGCAAATAGAGCGATGGAAAAACGACTATCTATATGCAACCGTACGTGCACTGATCTGTCTAACCTTAGCTTGACAATAGTGAACTTGACGATCTTATCTTGGTAACTGTTTTGCTTTCAGTTCTCTGTCGGCCTGTTACACGCTGTTAAAATACGACACTGCTACTTCGCTGTCCAACACAAGCCGTGTTAGCGCCAGACACGGATGTGCGTCAGAGACCGCGGGCAGAGCTGCGTCGAATCACGAATACCACGCGTAGATCGTCCCCTACCCCCGTCACCACCCTACCCCTCCTCATCCCCCTACCCTTCCTCATCCTGCACCTCCTTCCACTCCCCTCTTTCCGGCTGTACCGATCGCCGCCCTGTTGCACTCGCCCGTAGCAATTTGTCAGCTATCACCTCATATCCAGCGCTACGATTGAACTGCAAATTGGAATTTCAATATTAAACCTCGTTCTCACTTATCAGCGGAGGGGAAAACGTAATAATAATGGCCAGATTAAAATCCACTGTGCGTCTACAGGGGCGGCATCCCACAGATTCGGCGAGGCTAGGAGCCACATTTCTATAGGCGCTACCACACTGAGCAGCGACTGCCTGGAAGGGTAAAATGAGAAAATGAGAACATGTCGCGTTTGTCGCTGTTTCAGGCACCCTTCTTTTAACCGTGGGAGGATACTATGCCCTGCAGCTAGGGAAAAAGCACTTCATTGACTATAGAGATTGGTGAAGTGCGTGTCAAAGTCAATGAATTTTGTGTCCAAATGCTTTCGTGTTTTTTATTATGCTTTTAAGTGTAGGTGCTGCAAATTTATTTTTTAAATGCAGTGGCGCAGTACTCAGGAAAGCACGTGCTTTATTAGATTCTCCTACTGTATAAACGGATAAATTTTTTGCTGTCGATGATGATGCGTCCTGGCCGGCGACCACCTACAATCACATTTTGGAGAACGTTCTGAACGTAATACATAGCACCGTTTTCTTTTAACACGCAAAGCTACACTGTTGGTCGAAATTAAAGCAACGAACGGAAATTTTGCACAAAACAGTATAAACAGATGATAGAAAAGTAGAAACAATGTAAAAAATGCGAAATGTAATAAAATGCTACATGCATAACGGTAGACAAAAACGTTCTTCGTTTTTTTCCCAACTTAACGGATTTGTACACACATTCTGACAGCTGGTTAACGTGCTCGGAGTGGGGTGTGACCACCTGTGATACCAATACAGGCCTGACAACGACGGGACATGCTGCGAATGAAGTCATCAATCTCATACTGAGGTAATAACGCCCATTATTCTTGCACAACTGCTCACAAGTCTTGGATGGTGGATGCTGACGTGATGAAACCCGTCTCCCTAGTGCATCTCAGGCATCTCAGACGTGCTCTATGGGATTCAAAACACGAGAGCGGACAGGCCACGCCATGCGTGCAATATCTTCAGTTTCCCAAAAAAGCATCAGCCATCCGTGCTCTATGAGGTCGAACATTATTGTCCATCAGTACTAAGTCTGGGTCCACAGCAAATCGCAACAACTACGCGTGAGATTCCAAGATCTCCTCACGGTACCTGACATCAGTTAAATCGTGCCGATTCACTCATACAGTTTCTTGAAGAGCTGTTCGCGTGGTCAAAATAATCCATGCCCACACAATTAGGGATCCTCCTCGATATCGGTCTATTTCCACAATGATGGGATCCCAGAAATCGTGTTCCATCTGTGCTCCAGAAGCGTATCCGTCGAGAATCACTCTGAAAACCAAATACGGACTCACCTGTGAAAAGAACATTGGCCCATCGTTAGATCGGACCAGTGGCATGTTGACGGCTCCATTCTATACTTTCCCTTCTGTGAAGGAACGCCAGAAGCATCAGCGAAACAACAATTTAGTATTGGAGGACAGCGTGGAGGGTAAAAATCGTAGAGGAAGACCAAGAGATGAATACACTGAACAGATTCAGAAAGATGTAGGTTGCAGTAGGTACTGGGAGATGAAGAAGCTTGCACAGGATAGAGTAGTATGCATCGAACCAGTCTCTGGACTGAAGACCACAACAACAACAACAAGTTCTTGGGGACTGATGACCTCAGATGTTACGTCCCATAGTGCTCAAAGCCATATGAACCATTTTTACACCGTTTGCCTCGGTACAACACGTCCAGGGGACGCTGCAAGGTCAGATGCCTGTTGCCATGCAGTACTAAGGCGGTACCGTCGTGCCTTACAGCCAAATAACGGTCCATTCTTTCAGATGTCACACGTGGTCGGCCCTGTCCTGGTCTCTGGGGTGCAGTTTCAGTCTCTGTAAACTGTTGCCTCATACGAGAAACAACAGAACGATTCACATTAAGCCAACGCGTCATATCAGACTGCGACTCTCCTGCTCCCATTCTTCCTATGGCCCTCCACAGCAGAGTGTCTGTAGGCGTCTGTAGAGCAGTCCACTTCCCCACTTCAGTTCAGGTCATTTCAATTTGCATAATCGTGAAACCATTGTCTTGTAAGACTTTTGCAAAGAAAGTAGAGTTTTTGGTTTTCTGTGACTTTTATGATCTTGCAAAATAAGAATTTAAAATACATAATTGTCATTATAATGAACGGATTATTATTTTTATTTCAAGTAAAATGTTTTTTCTAGAATGACGAAACCATCCCATTCTTTCTGCAGTAGTTTGGTGTTACTTTAGCATATTTTAGCTGGCGCGATTTCTTTATGCTGTGCTGTTGCTGATGATTATGTTGTGATTTTAGAGGTGAGATTATTTTCATATTTAGTTGGTTCTTTCGTGTCTCATCTGACGTTTACATTGAACAATTTCTAAGCATTTTCCTTATAATTCAGATTAAACTAACACTGCAGTCGCTCAGTGTGCACATATTATACGCAGCTGGTACTGAACTCAGTCCGCCCGTTTATAAATTCTATGTTCACTTGAGTATAGGCTAATAGCAACAGCAGCAAAAAATGGTATAACTGTAGTAGTATTCGTTTTGAATAGGAAGGCAGGGCAGAGAGTAAGTTACTGTGAACGTTAAAAACTGAAGATGAAAAGATAGGGAAAGTATGTGAGGATATTGAACGGTGATCCAGTGCGTAAAGGGATATAAAAATCCAATAACCATGGGGGACTGGAATCCATGTGTAGGGAAAGTAGTAGAATAAAAGGTTTCGCAAAAATATGGGCTTGGTACTAGGAATGAAAGAGGAGAAAGATTAATTCAGTTCTGTAATAAATTTTATCCGGTAATACCGAATACTCTGTTCAAGAATCACAAGAGGAGGAGATGTAATTTGAAGACGCTGGGAAATACGGGAGGATTTCAGTTAGATTTCATCATCATCAAACACAAATTCCGAAACCAGATACTGTATTGTAAGGCGTGTCCTGGAGAGACTCAGATTACAGTTTATTAGCGATAAAGAGTAGGTTGAAGTTTTAGTTAGGAAGAATCAATCCGCAAAGAAGTGAGATACGGAAGTACTAAGGAATGAAGAGATGTGCTCGAAATTCTCTAAGGCTTTAGAAACTGCGATAAATAATAGCACACAAGGAAGTTCAGTTGAATGGATATCTCCAAAAAAGAGCAATCACAGAAGTTGGAAAGAAATCCACATGTACAGACAAAGTAACTACGAAGAAACCATGGGTAACAGAATAACTACTATAGTTGGTCGATGAAAGAAGGATGTACAAAAATATTTAGAGAAATTCAAGAATACAGAAGTACACGTCGCTTAGGAATGAATGAAATAAAAAGTACAGTGAATCTAAGGCGAAATTTCTGCATGAAAATTGTGAAGAAATCGAAAAAGAAATGACTCAGCATATTGAAAAGCAAGAGTAATAAAACTAAAGACTGCACTGCGAATTCCACTGTTAAATGCAGAGGAGAAAGGGATAGGTGGAAACAATACATTTAAAAGAGCTTTGAAAGACTTAAGATCAAATAAGGTAAGATTAAGATTAATTAAGGCAGGAGAGATAGATAACATTTCATCAGAATTTCTAAAACCATTATGGGAAATGGCAACAACACGGCTGTTCACAATGGTGTGTAGAATGTATGAGTCTGTCGATAAACCATCTGACTTTCGGAAAAATATCATCCACACAATGTCGAAGACTGCAAAAGATGACAAGTGCGAGACTCATTGCACTATCAGCTTCATACCTCACGTATCCAAGATGCTGACAATAATATGTACAGAAGAATGGAAAACCAAATTGAGGACGTGTTAGATGACGACTGGTTTGGCTTTTAGTAAGATAAATACAACAGAAACGCAGTTCTGACGCTGCGGTTGATTATGGAAGCAAGACGAAAGGAAAATCAAGGTACGTTCAGAGGATTTATCGACCTGCAAAAAGCATTCAGCGATGTCAAATGGTGCAAAATGTTCGAAATCCTGAGTAAAATGCTGATAAGCTACAAGAAAAGACGGGTAATAGATAATATGTACAACAATCATCCGGGAACAATAAGAGTAGGAGACAAGGAACAACGTGTCCGAGTTAAAAAGGGTCTAAGACAGGGATTAGTCTTTCGCCTCTATTGCTCAATCTATACAGCGAAGAAGCAATGATGGAAATGAAAGAAAGGTTCGAGAATGGAATTAAAAATGAAGGTGAACGCATGGCAATGATAAGATTCGCTGATGACATTGCTATCCTAAGTGAAAGTGAAGAATGATTACAGGATCTGCAGAATGGAATGAACCGTCTAATGAGCACAGAATTTGGACTGAAAGTAAATCGTAGAAAGACGGAAGTGACGAGAAGTAGCAGAAATGAGAACAGAGAGAATCTTTACATCAGTATTGATGGTCACAAAGTAATTGAGGTTAACTGTACTTGCAACTGCGATGGACAACCGTCAGTTGTAGAGTGGAATGACGACAATGAAAATCTGTCGCGGACTGAGACTCTAACCCGGATTTCAAGCTTACGACGAGCGGCCATCTTACCATTTGGTAATCCGTGCATGATTCACCGTCAGACCCAAGCTTCCATATGTCGTCAATGAAGTGTCTACAACCTGTAATCGTACATCCATTATGTATACTGCCATACAGGTGAGACATTTTACACGAAAGACCCTTACTGGGTGTTACATGCATGTGCAAAGGAACGTTGCATGGTAATTTAGAATAACACAGGCATTGCAATATCGTATCGACGTACATAACTAATAAGTACTCCTGCTGAACAGCTTTAGCGATCTGAACGGGGTCACATTGTGGGCGTGGAGGAAGCTGCGTGGCCGGATGGAGGGATTGCTGCACATGTTGTGCCCAATGTATCGGTGGTGTGTCTGTGCTTTCAACAGTGGTCTGAGGAACATTCCAATACCCGTAGACACGGTTCTGAAAGTCCACGAAATACAGGCTACGACCCATTATGCGAGTAGCGGTGACGAATCGAACAACGGCCAGCAACAAAATCCGGGCACATGATATGTCACCAGGGACCACTGACAACCGTCTGTTTGTAGCAGGACTAAGACAACGGGTACCTCTGGTCGCTCTACCACTGACACAGCGATACCGCCAAACACGGCTACTCTGGTGTCGTGAAAGGCTTGAACGGAGAGTGGACTGGCGCTCCCTTCTCTTCAGTGATGAGAGTTGGCTGATAGCTGCCACGACACACAGACAATTCCTTGCCCCTGTTATAAATGTTAGGAATAATATCTTGTTTACATCCATTCATGGGTGATGCAACTGTCGTTTCTGTCGATCGTTTGTACATACGTGTGGCAAAATGGGCGCTGTAATCATATATGATTAGTGATTAATATTGTCAGTTTACACAACCATCTACGATTTTCATTTTAAATTTTATATTTAAGGTAAAAGTACGACCATCTGTAACTAGTGTCACGCACAGAACAACATTTCAAATTAACCTGAAGATGGATCACTAGTTAGTCGAAAACGGTAATCAATAAAGAAAATTTGTAATCCTGACGTAGATCGCATGTTTCCCCGTTGTCAGTGTCAAAGAATACCAACAGTAGGTTCTGTCTGTAAACGAGAGGTGGACACACACGTGTGTAGCAGACACCTGGTAAGCTGCCTGTTCCGGAATGCATTCGCCTTCGAGATATACACTACTGGCCATAAAAATTGCTACACCACGAAGATGACGTGCTACAGATGCGAAATTTAATCGACAGGAAGAAGATGCTGTGACATGCAAATGATCAGCTTTTCAGAGCATTCACACAAGGTTGGCCCGGTGGCGACACCTACAACGTGCTGACATGAGGAAAGTTTCCAACCGATTTCTTACACACAAACAGCAGTTGACCGGCGTTGCCTGGTGAAACGTTGTTGTGATGCTTCGTGTAAAGAGGAGAAATGCGTACCATCACGTTTCCGACTTTGATAAAGGTCGGATTGTAGCCTATCGCGATTGCGGTTTATCGTATCGCGACATTACTGCTCGCTTTGGTCGAGATCCAATGACTGATAGCAGAATATGGAATCGGTGGGTTCAGGAGGGTAATACGGAACGCCGTGCTGGATCCCAACGGCCTCGTATCACTAGCAGTCGAGATGACAGGTATCTTATCCGCATGGCTGTAACGGATCGTGCAGCCACGTCTATATCCCTGAGTCAACAGATGGGACGTTCGCAAGACAACAACCATCTGCTCGAACAGTTCGACGACGTTTGCAGCATGGACTATCAGCTCCGAGACCATGGCTGCGGTTACCCTTGACGCTGCATCACAGACAGGAGTGCCTGCGACGGTGTACTCGAAGACGAACCTGGGTGCACGAATGGCAAAACGTCATTTTTTCGGATGAATCCAGGTTCTGTTTACGGCATCATGATGGTCGCATCCGTGTTTGGCGACAATGCGGTGAACGCACATTGGAGGCGTGTATTCCTCATCGTCATACTGGTGTATCACCCGGCGTCATGGTATGGGATGCCACTGGTTACACGTCTCGGTCACCTCTTGTTCGCATTGACGGCAATTTGAACAGTGGACGTTACATTTCATATGTGTTACGACCCGTGGCTCTACCTTTCATTCGATCCCTGCGAAACCCTACATTTCAGCAGGATAATGCACGACCGCATGTTGCAGGTCCTGTACGGGCATTTCTGGGTACAGAAAATGTTCGACTGCTGCCCTGGCCAGCACATTCTCCAGATCTCTTACCAATTGAAAATGTCTGGTCAATGGTGTTCGAGCAACTGGCCAGTCACAATACGCCAGTCACTACTCTTGATGAACTGTGGTGTTGTGTTGAAGCTGCATGGGCAGCTGTACCTGTACGCGCCATCCAAGCTTTGTTCCAGATGTGGTTGTTTTGGGTACTGATTTCTCAGGATCTACGCACCCAAACTACGTGGAAATGCAATCACATGTCAGTTCTAGTGTAATATATTCGTCCAATGAATACCCGTTTATCACCTGCATTTCTTCTTGGTGTAGCAATTTTAATGGCCAGTAGTGTACATTGAGATAAGAACCCAATGGCAAGAAATGCATATTTATTGTCTTAGGGACATACACACCGTACTGTTACCTATCCCCGTGCACTTTGATTTTTATATACAGTTTGACTAAATGTAAAAGAATGTTATTCATTTGCTTGGTAGTAATAAAATCATGGATTGAACTTTTACAATATTTCGCTATCATACAGTTTACATGGCATAGCACTTTAAATAAAACGTATGTTGATTATCAACCGGCCGGTGTGGCCGCGCGGTTCTAGGCGCTTCAGTCTGGAACCGCGCGACCGCTACGGTCGCAGGTTCGTATCCTGCCTCGGGCATGGATGTGTGTGATGTCCTTAGGTTAGTTAGGTTTAAGTAGTTCTAAGTTCTAGGGAACTGATGACCTCAGATGTTAAGTTCCATAGTGCTGAGAGCCATTTGAGCCATTTGTTGATTATCGTTGCAAACACAAAAGATAAAATGCAGTTCTCACCACTGGTTTCTATTTCTGTTCCTGCTGTGAATGTATGATCTTTAATTTGCAAAACTACATACTTATAACTCTGATCTGTCGTGTTAGAAATGAAACACTGTATAAATACTGTAACTGATTACGAAATTAAACATGTCTTTCTCTACTTTAGTCTTGAAGTGTACTGAAGTTACAGTATGCACTGTTTGCCACACATAAAAGCTGCAGTGGAGTTTTTAAATGTTTGAACACATTTTATAAATATTTGCCACAGCTAACACGAGAGATTGAAACTAAAAATTAAAATGATTTTAATATTATTATCCAGAACAGATTTCAATACAACATTCTTTGACCTCACATAAGTAAAGTTTCAACTCTCTGATTTACGTAAATTATTTATGTCACTGATATTGTATTAGTAGTTGTCCATGTCCATCTGAAAATGACATAATAAAATCTGCAATTCTCAACTGTGGTCTCCGGGAAGCTGAAGGAAATAATTTTAATGTACAATTACCTGTCCGCTTAGTTGCGGGAAATCTGCTTTCATTCAATTATAGTTTGAATGTGCCGCGGCAGCGGCTCTCGCGATCGTGGCGCAGCACTGCGTAACAAAAAATGCTAAATTCCCTGGAAAGGGCTAAAATGTGGGAGGAAACACTGGACAAGTGAGGTACAAGTTATTACAAATATTTTTAACAATGTCTATATTCAGCAGGATTAATATAAAATTCAAAGTACACATCTTTTTTATACATCAGTGCCCAGTGGCGTCTTTCTCGATTAAAAAACACATGAAAGCGAACTAAGCGTTCGAGAGAGCGTCACAGGCTCTTACAACATTCACGGCTACTAGAAGACAGAGACAGTAATGTCTAAGCCTCCACTATTTATAATCAATTTAATGTGCTAATATATGTCTTCGTTACATTTTTAATCATCATTGTCTGCGTCGGTTTCCACAGTCGCCCACCACAGACGTTATTTGCAAAAATGACATAAGAATATTATACAAACATAAAAACGCAAAAGATTATTTCTTTTATACAGAATCCACATAATCGATAACTGTTCAAACATAAATGAAATACACTCCTGGAAATGGAAAAAAGAACACATTGACACCGGTGTGTCAGACCCACCATCCTTGCTCCGGACACTGCGAGAGGGCTGTACAAGCAATGATCACACGCACGGCACAGCGGACACACCAGGAACCGCGGTGTTGGCCGTCGAATGGCGCTAGCTGCGCAGCATTTGTGCACCGCCGCCGTCAATGTCAGCCAGTTTGCCGTGGCATACGGAGCTCCATCGCAGTCTTTAACACTGGTAGCATGCCGCGACAGCGTGGACGTGAACCGTATGTGCAGTTGACGGACTTTGAGCGAGGGCGTATAGTGGGCATGCGGGAGGCCGGGTGGACGTACCGCCGAATTGCTCAACACGTGGGGCGTGAGGTCTCCACAGTACATCGATGTTGTCGCCAGTGGTCGGCGGAAGGTGCACGTGCCCGTCGACCTGGGACCGGACCGCAGCGACGCACGGATGCACGCCAAGACCGTAGGATCCTACGCAGTGCCGTAGGGGACCGCACCGCCACTTCCCAGCAAATTAGGGACACTGTTGCTCCTGGGGTATCGGCGAGGACCATTCGCAACCGTCTCCATGAAGCTGGGCTACGGTCCCGCACACCGTTAGGCCGTCTTCCGCTCACGCCCCAACATCGTGCAGCCCGCCTCCAGTGGTGTCGCGACAGGCGTGAATGGAGGGACGAATGGAGACGTGTCGTCTTCAGCGATGAGAGTCGCTTCTGCCTTGGTGCCAATGATGGTCGTATGCGTGTTTGGCGCCGTGCAGGTGAGCGCCACAATCAGGACTGCATACGACCGAGGCACACTGGGCCAACACCCGGCCTCATGGTGTGGGGAGCGATCTCCTACACTGGCCGTACACCTCTGGTGATCATCGAGGGGACACTGAATAGTGCACGGTACATCCAAACCGTCATCGAACCCATCGTTCTACCATTCCTAGACCGGCAAGGGAAATTGCTGTTCCAACAGGACAATGCACGTCCGCATGTATCCCGTGCCACCCAACGTGCTCTAGAAGGTGTAAGTCAACTACCCTGGCCAGCAAGATCTCCGGATCTGTCCCCCATTGAGCATGTTTGGGACTGGATGAAGCGTCGTCTCACGCGGTCTGCACGTCCAGCACGAACGCTGGTCCAACTGAGGCGCCAGGTGGAAATGGCATGGCAAGCCGTTCCACAGGACTACATCCAGCATCTCTACGATCGTCTCCATGGGAAAATAGCAGCCTGCATTGCTGCGAAAGGTGGATATACACTGTACTAGTGCCGACATTGTGCATGCTCTGTTGCCTGTGTCTATGTGCCTGTGGTTCTGTCAGTGTGATCATGTGATGTATCTGACCCCAGGAATGTGTCAATAAAGTTTCCCCTTCCTGGGACAATGAATTCACGGTGTTCTTATTTCAATTTCCCGGAGTGTATAAGAACACAGATAAATGTTTTTTGCATATATCACTCACATTTTACAAATGTCTTTCTAGGAGACGTCACAGTACACTTCATAACAACAACGTAGCTCATAGTAATTGTTCAAAGTGACGATCGCCAGTCTCAGTGCATCCATGGCAACGGCACATGAAGTTCTGCCGCACTCTCTCGTAGATCGCTGGTGTGTGTTGTACCGGGAGACAGGCACCTTGGACACTGTTAAACAGAACTTCATCCGTTTCTACATTTTGACCTAAACTCAGAAGAAAAAGCCCAGATGTGTGAGATCCGGCGATCGTACTGGCCGTGTGACAGAACATCTCCTTCCGATCTAACGATAAGGGTATGTGTTCTTCAGGTGCTCTCAGACATTAACATCGAAATGGCCTGGGACATCTTCGCATAAAACAACATATTTTCACGAACAGCAGGGGGTACAGTCTCCAAGAACTCACTATCCATTGCGACACATGCATTGAGAATGGCGGTCGTCACTTGGAACAATTACCATGAGTTATGTTCGTGCTATGCAGTGTGCACTTGAATGTGCATAGCACAATGAAAATGTGTTTTCGACCATTGGTTCCCTATCTCAATATAAACGGTTGTGGACCAATCATCACGTGGTTCAATTTGACCCAAAAGGTGGAGACACCCCGTATTAATAGTAATACAGCTGAGTGTTAGTTGTAGTAAACAAGTAAGAAACAGCATTTATAACTAGTGGTATATACAGGGTGTTTCAAAATATTTTGTTGAAGGGTGATAGATCACGTCATGGGCAACAACTTCTTTAGCGAGAAAAGATTCTCTAGCGCTCCCCTGCGACGCTAAATATGATTTAAGACTGGTTATGCCTCTGAGATGCTGCAGGCCATAGGCACTCTGCGGCGTTCGTATGTAATGTGTGCATGCCTACCATCCAATCTTATGCTCCTTGTAAAACCTAGAGTAAACCTGAAGTTCCTAATTTGCTTCTAATATGTTTCTCAATCATTCTTAAGGTTTTCTTGTTGATAATCACTCTATCAGTTTAGTGGGCCAGATACATCTGTTTAGTAGACTCTGCTAGTTCACTGAAATCTCTTTGGCCTAAGGCCCGCGAATACTAAAGGACGCCTGACGTTGCTGGGAAATGTCAGCGAACATTTTGTCTCTAAAAAAATATAAATAAGGAATGAAAAAGAGAAAGAATATATATAAATATATCTGTGTGTGTGAAAATAAATAGGTAAACAATACAACAAAAAATTTACCTGGTCACACACACACACACACACACACACACACACACACACACACACACACACACAGAGAGAGAGAGAGAGAGAGAGAGAGAGAGAGAGAGAGGCAGAGGCAGAACTTAAATCAGCACACCTGTAGTCAAAGGAAAAAACAATTGAAATGAAAACCTGAGAAAGCTGGCTACAATTAACAGAAGTGAATGCCACTTTAGACACAGAAAAAGGGGGTTAGGAGTGCTGTATTTCGAAAACAGTGACCACAAGGAAAACGGGAAACTTTCAACTTGTTTGCTACATAAGAGAAAGCTCTTTTGCTCATAGATAATGAATCACACACTGATATATAAGTACTTTCCATTTTATTATAAACATTTCAATGAACTATTTTATAAATCTATAAACGAAACATGCAAACGATGACCTTCATCTGCAAAACGAAAAAATCGCGTAGTATATCAGGACACTCATCGAAGATGCCTTGTAACTAACGTGAAACGCATCTGGGTGCAGAAGGCAAAGAAAAGAACTTCATGTGCAGTATGCACAAAGCGTTATGCTTTGGAACTAGTACAATTTATATACAGTCGCTGCGAGAATGGCCGTCATTAGAAACTTGTTAAGAAAAGGTGTTCCTTCTGATGTGATCTACAACTCCTCCAGCCTCGTCGCAAAGACTTCGAAATAATGTATATATTTACTTGCAATCACTTGATTGATTAAATCTTGGTTCACGTTAAAGAACTGCGCTGAATTACCAGCGTTCGCAGTTTTTCTCTTATTTTTGCTCGAGAAGTAAGCACACCCGTTAGAAAAGTAATTAAAGCTCTCAAGAAAACTCCTCTTAAGTTGTACGTACTCCGCTGTGCAATTAGCCATTTAGTTTGCATTCTGAGTGAAACTCTGAAGTAACGAACAATTGCAAGTGTCTGGGTAAGTACAGGGTTGTCTCATTTTGTAAGACGAGTAAAAGAAAAAATTGGAACAAGGTTTTATGTTTCAGATCATTAGAACGCATTGATTTTTATTCCATACTCATGTATGTAATGTAATTAAACTCTTAAAAATTTTTCTCTTAAGGATTGATACTGACTTGGTAGACGTCACATATGTGAAACGTAGCTAGTTCTGGTTGCACACGATATCTCCCTAAATTAGGGAACAATTGAAACAACCTTGATCGTTTGGGGAAGCCAAATATGCCCAGCGGCATAAAAATAAATAATTATTCCGAAAATCTCAAGGCATAATTTTGCGACAGTTCACGCATTGTTTTAGAAAAGTATCGACTAAGGGATAGCCATCAGTCAATAAGTATTTGATGGTCCCAGTTTTCAGTGAACTCTATATGTTTGGTTTTTAACGAGTGTTAATACTCATTATTTTATCCGGTCTAACAGCGCATTCTTCCATAGTATTGTATATTCGTTTAAAAACTAATTTCTTTGTGTTTCAGAAGTAAAAACTTCTTTCATTTTTAGTGTCAGTATAACACTACTGTTTTCTATGAGAACCATCAGATGAAGTGCAGTACACATTAAATAATTGGTGACTTCTGTGAGTTGATCCACAAAGATGAGCTATGATTTATTATATCTAATGTTCTTAGTCCCTCACATATATTTATCGTCCTTCTTCTTCTTTGGGTTGTGTGTACTGACTGTTCGCAAGTTTCCCATACGTACGTATTTATAACTGAGGTTCGTTCTTTTTAATAGTGTAGGTTCAGAGTGCAGTTCCAGTGGCCGGCCGGAGTGGCCGAGCGGTTCTAGGCGCTTCAGTCTGGAACCGCGCGACCACTACGGTCGCAGGTTCGAATCCTGCCTCTGGCATGGATGTGTGTGATGTCCTTAGATAGATTTAAGTAGTTCTAATTTCTAGGGGACTGATGACCTCAGACGTTAAGTCCCATAGTGCTCAGAGCCATTTGAACCATTTGCAGTTCCAGTCATTCTGTGCTCTCTGGATTTGATCTTCCCAGCTTTTTCTGCTTCCTTATCGTGGCTTACTCAGCGTCCTTTCTTTTTCTTGCCCCTGTGAGCTTTTATTTAGGACAGTTAAGCCCAGTTTGCGAAGAATGGGTATAAAATTTGTACATTTATTGGTCTGCAGACCTCTGTAACGGCTATGCATCTTCCTCTTCGCCCATAGTTTACGCGAACAATATTTTCTTTTATGTTGAAACTGATAATACATTGAGATATTGTCTCTAGCACCAATATTTGCAACAGCAAACATTTAAATACATGAAGTGGTTCAGTCAGTTTTCCCACCACCAACCTTATAAAGAATATTTTGAACGGTCTTCGGAGACAATTTGCTATGTGTGTGGGTCATCTACAAACTAACGGCGCCGTGAGAGCAGGTTTAAAAAGGAAGACGTTTAATTTCTACGTGTCTTGTCCTCAGCAGCATAACACTCCACTATATACACTACATCTACATCTACATCTATACTCCGCGAGCCACCTTACGGTGTGTGGCGGAGGGTACTTATTGTACCACTATCTGATCCCCCCTTCCCTGTTCCATTCACGAATTGTGCGTGGGAAGAACGACTGCTTGTAAGTCTCCGTATTTGCTCTAATTTCTCGGATCTTTTCGTTGTGATCATTACGCGAGATATATGTGGGCGGTAGTAATATGTTGCCCATCTCTTCCCGGAATGTGCTCTCTCGTAATTTCGATAATAAACCTCTCCGTATTGCGTAACGCCTTTCTTGAAGTGTCCGCCACTGGAGCTTGTTCAGCATCTCTGTAACGCTCTCGCGATGACTAAATGTCCCCATGACGAATCGCGCTGCTTTTCGCTGGATCATGTCTATCTCTTCTATTAATCCAACCTGGTAAGGGTCCCATACTGATGAGCAATACTCAAGAATCGGACGAACAAGCGTTTTGTAAGCTACTTCTTTCGTCGATGAGTCACATTTTCTTAGAATTCTTCCTATGAATCTCAACCTGGCGCCTGCTTTTCCCACTATTTGTTTTATGTGATCATTCCACTTCAGATCTCTCCGGATAGTAACTCCTAAGTATTTTACGGTCGTTACCGCTTCCAATGATTTACCACCTATGGCATAATCGTACTGGAATGGATTTCTGCCCCTATGTATGCGCATTATATTACATTTATCTACGTTTAGGGAAAGCTGCCAGCTGTCGCACCATGCATTAATCCTCTGCAGGTCTTCCTGGAGTACGTACGAGTCTTCTGATGTTGCTACTTTCTTGTAGACAACCGTGTCATCTGCAAATAGCCTCACGGAGCTACCGATCTTGTCAACTAAGTCATTTATGTATATTGTAAACAATAAAGGTCCTATCACGCTTCCTTGCGGTACTCCCGAAATTACCTCTACATCTGCAGATTTTGAACCGTTAAGAATGACATGTTGTGTTCTTTCTTCTAGGAAATCCTGAATCCAATCACAAACCTGGTCCGATATTCCGTAAGCTCGTATTTTTTTCACTAAACGTAAGTGCGGAACCGTATCAAATGCCTTCCTGAAGTCCAGGAATACGGCATCAATCTGCTCGCCAGTGTCTACGGCACTGTGAATTTCTTGGGCAAATAGGGCGAGCTGAGTTTCACATGATCTCTGTTTGCGGAATCCATGTTGGTTATGATGAAGGAGATTTGTATTATCTAAGAACGTCATAATACGAGAACACAAAACATGTTCCATTATTCTACAACAGATTGACGTAAGCGAAATAGGCCTATAATTATTCGCATCTGATTTATGACCCTTCTTGAAAATGGGAACGACCTGCGCTTTCTTCCAGTCGCTAGGTACTTTACGTTCTTCCAGCGATCTACGATAAATTGCTGATAGAAAGGGGGCAAGTTGTTTAGCATAATCACTGTAGAATCTTAAGGGTATCTCGTCTGGTCCGGATGCTTTTCCGCTACTAAGTGATAGCAGTTGTTTTTCAATTCCGATATCGTTTATTTCAATATTTTCCATTTTGGCGTCCGTGCGACGGCTGAAGTCAGGGACCGTGTTACGATTTTCCGCAGTGAAACAGTTTCGGAACACTGAATTCAGTATTTCTGCCTTTCTTCGGTCGTCCTCTGTTTCGGTGCCATCGTGGTCAACGAGTGACTGAATAGGGGATTTAGATCCGCTTACCGATTTTACATATGACCAAAACTTTTTAGGGTTCTTGTTTAGATTGTTTGCCAATGTTTTATGTTCGAATTCGTTGAATGCTTCTCTCATTGCTCTCTTTACGCTCTTTTTCGCTTCGTTCAGCTTTTCCTTATCAGCTATGATTCGACTACTCTTAAACCTATGATGAAGCTTTCTTTGTTTCCGTAGTACCTTTCGTACATGATTGTTATACCACGGTGGATCTTTCCCCTCGCTTTGGACCTTAGTCGGTACGAACTTATCTAAGGCGTACTGGACGATGTTTCTGAATTTTTTCCATTTTTGTTCCACATCCTCTTCCTCAGAAATGAACGTTTGATGGTGGTCACTCAGATATTCTGCGATTTGTGCCCTATCACTCTTGTTAAGCAAATATATTTTTCTTCCTTTCTTGGCATTTCTTATTACACTTGTAGTCATTGATGCAACCACTGACTTATGATCACTGATACCCTCTTCTACATTCACGGAGTCGAAAAGTTCCGGTCTATTTGTTGCTATGAGGTCTAAAACGTTAGCTTCACGAGTTGGTTCTCTAACTATCTGCTCGAAGTAATTCTCGGACAAGGCAGTCAGGATAATGTCACAAGAGTCTCTGTCCCTGGCTCCAGTTCTGATTGTGTGACTATCCCATTCTATACCTGGTAGATTGAAGTCTCCCCCTATTACAATAGTATGATCACGAAACTTCTTCACGACGTTCTGCAGGTTCTCTCTGAGGCGCTCAACTACTACGGTTGCTGATGCAGGTGGTCTATAGAAGCATCCGACTATCATATCTGACCCACCTTTGATACTTAGCTTAACCCAGATTATTTCACATTCGCATTCGCTAATAACTTCACTGGATATTATTGAATTCTTTACTGCTATAAATACTCCTCCACCATTGGCGTTTATCCTATCCTTGCGGTATATATTCCATTCTGTGTCTAGGATTTCGTTACTGTTCACTTCCGGTTTTAACCAACTTTCCGTTCCTAATACTATATGCGCACTATTTCCTTCAATAAGAGATACTAATTCAGGAACCTTGCCCTGGATACTCCTGCAGTTTACCAATATTACGTTAACTTTTCCTGTTTTTGGTCTCTGAGGACGGACGTTCTTTATCAACGATGATAATGTCCTCTCTGGTAAGCCGTCAGGTATTTTATCGTTTCGCCCAAGGGGAGGTCCCTCTTACCTAAAAAAACCCCCGTGTGCACGCCACACGTACTCTGCTACCCTAGTAGCTGCTTCCGGTGTGTAGTGCACGCCTGACCTGTCTAGGGGGGCCCTACAGTTCTCCACCCAATAACGGAGGTCGATGAATTTGCAACCATTATAGTCGCAGAGTCGTCTGAGCCTCTGGTTTAGACCCTCCACACGGCTCCAAACCAGAGGACCGCGATCGACTCTGGGCACTATGCTGCAGATATTAAGCTCAGCTTGCACTCCGCGTGCGATGCTGGTTGTCTTCACCAAATCAGCCAGCCGCCGGAAGGAACCAAGGATGGCCTCAGAACCCAAGCGGCAGGCGTCATTCGTTCCGACATGTGCTACTATCTGCAGCCGGTCACACCCAGTGCGTTCAATAGCTGCCGGAAGGGCCTCCTCCACATTACGGACGAGACCCCCCGGCAAGCACACCGAGTGCACACTGGCATTCTTCCCCGACCTACCCGCTATTTTCCTGAGGGGCTCCATAACCCGCCTAACGTTGGAGCTCCCTATAACTAATAGGCCCGCCCTCTGTGACTGTCGGGACCTTGCCGGAGAATCGGCCACTGGCCCAACAGGCGAGGCATCCTGTGGTGGCTCGGAAACGATGTCATCACCACTAGGAAGCACCCCGTACCTGTTGGAAAGGGGTAAGGCAGCTGCCACGCGGCCAGATCCCACCTTCGCCTTTCGGCCAGGCACGCGCGAGCCCACCACTGTCCGCCATTCACCCTGGAGTGATGGCTGACCGGTAAGATGCTCACTGCCGGAAGACGCAGCGACATCAGGGTTCCATGTGATTCCAAGGCCACCGAAGTAGGCATAGGTCTCACCACAGTTGCCCCAACGCCACTACGAGCCGACGCCTGCGCCTCGAGCTCGATGAGCCTAACAGACAAAGCCTCCACCTGCCCCCGAAGAGTGGCCAATTCTCCTTGCGTCCGCTCACAACAACCACAGTCCCTACACATGACTATGTTTACCCTACTCTATACGGTGACAAATTCCCAAGAATCTTCTGATGAGCTACTCTGATAATCAAGAAACATTCACTGAAATACGAGACGCGAAAACTACGCTAGGTTTTCCCAGAAAAACTACTTAAAAGCTAAGCGCAGCAAATAAGTACAAAAACGCTTTATACAAACAGTACTCGCTGCTGCTGGTGCTCTCGCTCTGACGGAAGAAAAACCAGCGCCAGGAAGGAGTCTCGCGATACAAACGAAAGTTGGTAGGCGTGTTTCTATATCGGAAGGCGATGTCTGTTCAGATGTCGCACCAGTCACTTAATAGTGGCGCTAGTGAAGCCACTATGAGAAGGCGAATCAGGTTACCTTTAAATACACGGCGTAACTTTCATGAGCGTTAGTTACCCGAGGTCGTGCAATAGGGCTACGAGAAACTGGATGTTCCTTCCGCAATATTACAAGAAGACGGGATGGAGTGTAGCTACATGATTGCTGGTAGCGGTGATCACGAAAATGTACAGTCGCGAAAAGACCAGGCTCTGGACGGTCACATGCCATTACTGAGAGGGAAGACTATTGCGTTGGGCGTATGGCTCCTGTGCATTTGTACTGCACCTGCAACAGCAATCTGAGCAGCACTTGGAACAACAGTGACACAAAGAACTGTTACAAATCGGTTACTTCAAGGACAGCTCCAGGCTAGAAGTCCTGTAGCGTGAATTCCACTGCGCGACCATTTGCGACTTCAGTGGCTTGAAGCGAGAGTCCATTGAAGGGCTGGATAGAAGACTGTGCTATTTTCTGATGAAAGGTGATTCTGCCTCTATGCCAGTGATGGCAGTGTGTTTGTTAGAAGGAGGATAGTTGAGGGCCTGCAACCAATCTTTCTGCCTACTACACGTACAGGACCGACACCTTGAGTTATGCTGTATGTTGCGATTTCATATGACAGCAGGAGCACTCTCGTAGTTGTTCAACGCAACCTGAATGGAAAATTCGTGGGTCAGTCTGGTGATTCGACCTGTTGTGCTGCCATTCGTGAACAACATTCCAGAGGTTATTTTTCAACAGGATAACGTTCTCCCAAGTAAAACAGTTGCAACCCGACACGCTCTTTAATGTCGACATGCTGTCTTGGTCTGCTCGATCACCAGATCTGCTTCTAACCAAGCACATGTGGGACGTCATCGGACGACAACTCCAGCGTCATCCACAAACAGCATTAACCGTCCCTGTATGATTGACCAAGCGCAACGCGCATGGAACGCCATCTCACGAACTGACATCCGACACATGTAGAACACAAGGCAAGCACGTTTGCATGCTTGCAGTCGACTTTCTCGTAGTTACACCGATTACTGAAATACCAGCATTTCACATTTGTAATAGCATATCTTGGGCTTGCATTAACCTGTGTTGTTACAATATCAAACACTTAAATACACTCCTGGAAATTGAAATAAGAACACCGTGAATTCATTGTCCCAGGAAGGGGAAACTTTATTGACACATTCCTGGGGCCAGATACATCACATGATCACACTGACAGAACCACAGGCACATAGACACAGGCAACAGGGCATGCACAATGTTGGCACTAGTACAGTGTATATCCACCTTTCGCAGCAATGCAGACTGCTATTCTCCCATGGAGACGATCGTAGAGATGCTGGATGTAGTCCTGTGAAATGGCTTGCCATGCCATTTCCACCTGGCGCCTCAGTTGGACCAGCGTTCGTGCTGGACGTGCAGACCGCGTGAGACAACGCTTCATCCAGTCCCAAACATGCTCAATGGGGGACAGATCCGGAGATCTTGCTGGCCAGGGTAGTTGACTTACACCTTCTAGAGCACGTTGGGTGGCACGGGATACATGCGGACGTGCATTGTCCTGTTGGAACAGCAAGTTCCCTTGCCGGTCTAGGAATGGTAGAACGATGGGTTCGATGACGGTTTGGATGTACCGTGCACTATTCAGTGTCCCCTCGACGATCACCAGTGGTGTACGGTCAGTGTAGGAGATCGCTCCCCACACCATGATGCCGGGTGTTGGCCCTGTGTGCCTCGGTCGTATGCAGTCCTGATTGTGGCGCTCACCTGCACGGCGCCAAACACGCATACGACCATCATTGGCACCAAGGCAGAAGCGGCTCTCATCGCTGAAGACGACACGTCTCCATTCGTCCCTCCATTCACGCCTGTCGCGACACCACTGGAGGCGGGCTGCACGATGTTGGGGCGTGAGCGGAAGACGGCCTAACGGTGTGCGGGACCGTAGCCCAGCTTCATGGAGACGGTTGCGAATGGTCCTCGCCGATACCCCAGGAGCAACAGTGTCCCTAATTTGCTGGGAAGTGGCGGTGCGGTCCCCTACGGCACTGCGTAGGATCCTACGGTCTTGGCGTGCATCCGTGCGTCGTTGCGGTCCGGTCCCAGGTCGACGGGCACGTGCACCTTCCGCCGACCACTGGCGACAACATCGATGTACTGTGGAGACCTCACGCCCCACGTGTTGAGCAATTCGGCGGTACGTCCACCCGGCCTCCCGCATGCCCACTATACGCCCTCGCTCAAAGTCCGTCAACTGCACATACGGTTCACGTCCACGCTGTTGCGGCATGCTACCAGTGTTAAAGACTGCGATGGAGCTCCGTATGCCACGGCAAACTGGCTGACACTGACGGCGGCGGTGCACAAATGCTGCGCAGCTAGCGCCATTCGACGGCCAACACCGCGGTTCCTGGTGTGTCCGCTGTGCCGTGCGTGTGATCATTGCTTGTACATCCCTCTCGCAGTGTCCGGAGCAAGTATGGTGGGTCTGACACACCGGTGTCAATGTGTTCTTTTTTCCATTTCCAGGAGTGTATGTTACGTCGACAAATGAAATCCCGAAGTTTAATTATACATTACTTATTTATTGGTGTCACCATTTTTTTCTGTCACCGTATTACAAATGGAAATTCAGAGAGAATATAGCGATTACATATATAGCGATACACAGCGAAACATCGATAAGAAATACAGATAACGTGAATGAAAGTTCAAAATTTCAATCGTTGCGTGAGACAGTAAATAGAAAGCCGTCGAATGTGTCGCCGTATTCATTTTGAATTGCTCTATATACTGGTTCTCGTCAAAACTATGCTCGTTTATGACGTTACTTGGGCTGTACCAAAGGGTGGACACGTTCATTTAGCAGATTTCCAAAATTCCTGACTTCGAAAGAAAACTGTTTTGTTCGGACAAAATATTTTCATCCTTTCGTTGTTGAGTGCCACGTATGCAACACTATCGGTACTTTTGATCACAATGGACAGCATTTGGGCTCATGACACTTTAGGAAACCCTTTAATAGATGACCCGCCAGTGTAAAATACGCTATGTCTGTTTTCTAAGTATCCTGCTGAGTACAGGAAATTAACATCGCTGACTTCGAAAGGTGGACCACATGATAGCAGGTGGTCATAATGTATAGACTGATTGGTGTATGTTGGGGTATAGTTTAAAACACAACCATATTGAATTATTTGTAATCACTCTGTGTTTAAGTTGTTGCCATCAAACATAAACAGGCGATTCAAATGTAAGAGACTGTCGTACTTCTGAAAGACCACGGTCGCATATACGGTATATCGTTTATCGACAGCTATTGTGAAACTGCCTTGGAAAAAGAAAGTATGTAAACACAGGACGCAGAGAACTGTGTCGTGTACGAAACGAGATTCATGGGACTCACTGATGTTGTTAACGGATGCGACAACGGACTAACACGTCAGAAGTGTGAAGTCCACCGTGATAGTGAAGGGTGGGCGTACGGGAAACGCTGCGGTTCAAGGGACAGTACTGTTCCCCGGGGTTTTAAACAAGTTTATTGTGACTGGATTTACGCTAACGAACGTGCGCCGGCAGAATGACTACATTTTGCGTGACAGGGGTGAGCTGGTTAGAGGAAGGTTGCTTTCTCCAGAGGTGAAAACCAGTGGACGACATGGCTATGCAGTTGTCTCTGTAAGAATATAAAGGGAATGTTTGGCATGTCGCTTGATCCATGGGTAGCTTGAACAATAAATCTTTCTGATCTGTAGCAAATAAATTTGTTACAATATCAGAACATCAGGCTGAACTTTATCAGTTCCTGTAACTTCAATTGCCTTAAAAATAATCAAGGTACTTAATTTTCGTAGCCAAATACAAACTTTTTTACAGGACTTTCAGATCGGTTGACGAACACAAACACAAACACAAACACACACACACACACACACACACACACACACACACACAGAGAGAAAGAGAGAGAGAGCGCTACATCTGCATACATATTCCGCAAGCGACGTTGTAGTATACGGTGGAGGGTACAGTGTACCACTACTACACATTTCCTATTCCACTCGTACATGGAACGTGGGAAAAACGACTGTTTACTTGCCTTCGTGCGAGCCTTAATTTCTCTTATATTGCCGTCTCGGCTCTTACACGAAATGTACATTGGCGGCAGTAGAATGTTTCTGCAGTCACCTGCAAATGCCAGTACTCTAAGTTTTCCCAATTGTGTTTCGTGAATAGAACGTTGCCTTTCGACCAGAGCTCAGTTTGAATTGACTAAGCATCTCCATAGTACTCATGTGTTGATAGTAATTTTATTTTGTGGCGGGGGGGGGGGCGTCAGGGAGAGGGTCATCCTTCTGATCAGTTTGATGAGGACCGTCACAAATAGAAAGTTATTCCCTAACTTCTTATCAGATATCTTATCATACTGCCGTGCGGTTAAAGGCGCTGCAGTCTGGAACCGCAAGACCGCTACGGTCGCAGGTTCGAATCCTGCCTCGGGCATGGATGTTTGTGATGTCCTTAGGTTAGTTAGGTTTAACTAGTTCTAAGTTCTAGGGGACTAATGACCTCAGCAGTTGAGTCCCATAGTGCTCAGAGCCATTTGAACCATTTTTTCTTATCATACTGTCCCTTACTGTTGTTGGTGTTTCCCAAGTATTCCTTTCCTTATCGATTGTGCTGAGTACATCCTCATTCCTTAGGTTACCAGCCCATCTTTCAACATTCTTCTGTAACACCGTATTCTCTGCTGTTCCGGTTTTACGAAAGCCCACCTTTCACTACCGCACAATGCTGTACTCCAAAACGTACATTCTTAGAAACATCTTCCTCAAATGAAAGCCTGTGTTTGATACCAGTAAACTTCTCTTGGCCAGTAAGGACCTTTCTTCCACTTCCAGTCTGCTTTTTATGTCCTCCTTGCTCCATCCTTCACGGGTTATTTTGCTGCTTAATAGCAGAACTCATGAACTTCGTGTGTTTCGTGATCCCAAATTCTAATGTCAAGTTCCTCGCTGTTCTGATTTCTACTACTTATCGTTACTTTCGTCTTTCGTCGATTTTCCTTCAGTCCATATTCTGCACTCACTGGACTGTTCATTCCATGCAACAGATTCTTTAATTCTTCTTCACTTTCACTCAGGATAGCAATGTCGTCTGCAGACCTTCCTATTCATAGCCGTTCCCCTTGAATTTTAATCTCACTCTTGAACCTTTCTTTTATTTCGGGCATTGCTTCTTCGTTGTATAGATTGAACAATAGGACCGAAAGATTACACTCCAATGTTACACCATTTTTGGTTCAAATGGCTCTGAGCACTATGCGACTTAACTTCTGAGGTCATCAATCGCCTAGAACTTACAAGGGAACCTCCCCATCGCACCCCCCTCAGATTTAGTTATAAGTTGGCACAGTGGATAGGCCTTGAAAAACTGACCACAAATCAGTCGAGAAAACAGGAAGAAGTTGTGTGGAACTATGAAAAAAATAAGTAAAATATACAAACTGAGTAGTCCATGAGGAAGATATGTCACATCAAGGATAATCTGAGCTCAGGAGCGCCGTGTTCCCGTGGTTAGCGTGAGCAGCTGCGGAACGTGTGGTCCTTGGTTCAAGTCTTCCCTCGAGTGAAAAGTTTACTTTCTTTATTTTCGCAAAGTTATGATCTGTCCGTTCGTTCATTGACGTCTCTGTTCACTGTAATAAGTTCAGTGTCTGTGTTTTGCGACCGCACCGCAAAACCGTGCGATTAGTAGGCGAAAGGACGTGCCTCTCCAATGGGAACCGAAAACATTTGATAGCAAGGTCATAGGTCAACCGATTCCTCCACAGGAAAACACGTCTGTGATATTCTATACGACACTGGTGACGGCATGTGCGTCACATTTCAGGAATATGTTGTCCACCCACCTAACTTGTACACTTGACGAATGGGTAAAAAGATTCTTCTACCTTGCCTGACTTAGGTTTTCTTGTAGATGTGATAATCACTCACAAAAAAGTGATGAAAACATAAGAGTTTGTCACATAAACTACAACAAATGAATGCAAGTTTCACAGTAGCATAGTTTTCCCTGTGCTCTGTCAAAACATATGTTTTTAACGTTTTCAAATTTTTCCGTGTGTAGACCGTCAAATCCTGCATATGTCCAAGCAAATCTGAACATGTGCTGAAAATGAAAAATTAAATTTTTCACTCGAGTGCAGACTTGAACATAGGACCTCTCATTCAGCAGCTGCTCACGCTAACCACGGGACCACGGCGCTCCTGAGTTTTCGGCATCATTGATGTTGCCTATCTTCAACATGGACTACTCAGTTTGTATATTTTGCTTATTTTTTCATAGTTCCACACAACTTCTTCCTGTTTTCTTGATTGATCTGTGGTCAGTTTTTCAAGGCCGATCCACTGTGCCAACTTATAACTAAATCTGAGGGGGGTGCGATGGGGAGGTTCCCTTGTTAGAACTAATTAAACCTAACTAACCTAAGGGCATCACACATATCCATGCCCGAGGCAGGATTCGAACCTGCGACCGTAGCGGTCGCTCGGTTCCACACTGTAGCGCCTAGAACCGCACGGCCACTCCGGCCGGCGTTTACACCATTTTTAACCCGAGCACTTCGTTCTTGGTCTTCCAGTCTTACTGTCCCCTTTCGGTTCTGGCACAGATTGCATGTTACCCGTCTGTCTCTATACTTTACCCTTATTTTTCTCAGAATGTCGAACATCTTGCACTATTTTACATTGTCGAGCGCTTTTTCCAGATCGACAAATCCTATGAAGGTGTCTTGATTTTTCTTTCAGTCGTGCTTCCATTATCAACAGCAACGTCGAAACTGTCGCTCTAGTGCCAAATTGATAGTCGTCTGACACAGCGTCAATTTTCTTTTCCGTGCTTCTCTATATTGCTCTCGTCAGGAAATTGGATGCATTAGCTGTTAAGCTGATCATGCGATAATTTTCACAACTGTCGGCTCTTGAAATTTTCAGAATTGTGTGGATGATGTTGTACCGAGAGCTTTATGGCATACCGCCAATCTCATTCATTCTAAAACTACGTAAAAAGTCATTTTGTCGGCAAATGACCCAATGATTTTAGGAATTACAGTTCAGTTAATTTTATCTCTTCCTTCTGCTTTATTTGAACTCAGGTCTCCCAAAGCCCTTCCCTATCACTTCTATATCGATTCTTGTTTCTGCTCTTATCATGTTATCAGACAAACCCTCCCCCTTATAGAGGCCTTTAGTGTACTCTTTCCACCTTATCCACTCTCTCCTCTGCATTTAACAGCGGAATCCCCATTGCAGTCTGAATGTTAGCACCCTTTCTCTTAATTTCACCGAAGGTTATTCTGACTTTTATATACACTGAGTTAGTTCTTTCGAGAATCACTTCTTTTTAGATTTCTTCACTTTTTAACGCAGCCATTTCGCCTTCGCTTCCCTGCACTTTCTATTAATTTTATTCCTAAGCGACTTGTATTTCTTCATTTCTGATTTTCCCTGAACGTTATTGTACTTCTTTCTTTCATCGATCAACTGATGTACTTCTTCTGTGACCCATGGATTCTTCCCAATTACCTTGCTTGTACCTACGTCTTTCTTTCCAGCATCTGTGATAGCCCTTTTTAGAGATGTCGATTCCTCTTTAACTGAATTGCCTACTGGGCTGTTAATTATCGCTGTATCTACGGCCAGAAGTTCATGTATATCTCTTCATTTCTTGGTGTTCCCGCATCCCTTTTCTTTGCGCACTAGTCTTCGTCACGACTTGGGTTTTCATTGTCCATAATTACGATGGCTATTTCGCCTCTCTAAGGTACATTAAATCGACGTTCGTGTTCTCCACGTGGTCTTTTATCGACTAAAATTATAACTTTACAGTCATCATAAATCATTGTGTCGAGTGCTGTTTTGAATAAGTAAATCACTTGATTCTATTTGTGTAAGATCATCTGTAAGTTTTGGACTACTTCTGCTTCCAGTGGTGGTAATCGAATTCTTCCATTCTTGTAACAGAACCCTGGTGTTTCTGTACTGAATTTTTTCGCGTTGCAAAACTGGCAGATGTTATTCAGTTTTCCGATTACGACTGTTTGTGTTTGTTATATTATTTCGTCGGGTCGAAGTGGAATGCTTCATTTGCTAGGTTGTACTCTTTACTTGTCGTCCTCCGCGTTTCTCGTAGAGTGATATTTTCATGCCTGTCTCGGGTTCGCCATCATTTATTAGATTGTGTAGCAGTGCTTGATTCTTCAATCTGTTCTTCGTTGTTCGGTTTCTCTGCATCTCACGTGCTCATTCTCGTTCGTTGGGTACTTAAACGTGCTTCGCGCTCTTCGACTGCTCCGTTTTCTCGCTGTTCTTCTTGTTTTCGCCGTTTTTCTTCAGAACTGGCAAAATCTCCTCCTCTCATACGCTTGCGCATTGTCCAAAACAAAAATCAAATCAACTTTTTACTAACAAATACACTAAGTACACTTTTACACATTTTTGACGCATTATTTTCGACTTACATTGAGTCACCGTATTACTTTGACAACTCACACTTCACTGTTTGGTTTTATTCACTCACTGCACTACTTTTTCAGTTCCTCTCTTCGTCTCTGATATGAAACTGAACGTTCGAACTGACGCGGCTGTTTACCGACGGGTAGCGCCACTAGTGGCGAATTCCAGAACATACCGAAAAGGTTTCGAATGGTGCACGATGTTACAGAATATTTTACAACATTCTAGAGTTATCTGGAATGTTCCACAATGATCTAGAATGTTCCGGGATGTTTCCCAACATTCTGTAATCTTCCCGAATGTTCCAGACTATTCTCCTAACATTCCAGAATGTCCAGGATCATTGTGGAACGTGAGAAATTCTGGACTGTTGTATAATGCTCTCGAATGGTCTCGATTGTTTTTGAATATTCCCGAATGTTCAGGAATGTTCTACAAATTTTAAGGGAGTGAAACCTTCCAGCGCTTATATCTTCAAAAGCACGCCCTTCAGATAAAAACGGGAACCTTCTTCATGGATGGGGGATGGAGGGCTGCCACATGAGATATGTTACTTGATCGTACCTGGATTCGTTACTGTGTTTTAGCGGCACGCATATTGTGGACTTACTTTTATAACACGTATTGATTAATGATCCACTCACGCAGACAATACAACAAAACTTCATTTTTCAGTTACAATGTCACTGCTCGTGGGTCACTGTGGGCGGCAACATTCTAAAACAGGGAACAGTGATCACGAAATGTTTCGAATAGTGCAGACTTTATAGGATCGAGGCTTGGGGTCTGGCGGCTTACTTACAGGGTTTGAACAAAAATATGGAAACTCCACGAGAAAAGGGTGCTTGAACGTAACTGCTTATTCTACTCACGCCCGCAGGTTGCGCCGTTGTATTTAACCAAGGACGACACCTGTGCGATATCTTCCATGTGATACAAGTGTCAGTCGTGGTCAGCGCTGTGTTCTGCGCAGTTCGGAGCACATTACGTCGGAGCTGGGTGCATTCGAAAGAGGGGAAAATTGTTGGTGCTCGTATGGCGGATGTTTCTGTAACCAAGGAAGATGAAGTTTTTGGTGTTTAAGACACGCAGAATCTAAGATTCATGCCGCAGATAGGGAAACCGGGGAAAATCATCGTCTAGGTGACAACGCGAACGACACTGTACGTCGAATGATGTTATCGGATAGTCACTGAACACCAACGTGGACTTTGACGAAAAATGAGACAACGATAGCTGCAAAAGTCTCTGCAAAACTAAATGCCGTATTCGAGAACCTGTCAGCACTAAAACAACAGGGTGGGAGCTCGATACGCTTGGAATTACAGGGGGTGCTGGAATCCGAAAACCATACTCAGTGCCACAAATGCCCCTAACAGGAAAACGTGGCGCCGAAATCACAAGGTCTGGACTATGGAGAGATGGAAGATTGTCACTTGGTCCTGTATCACACTCTTTCTAACTTCTGCCCGAGTTTACATCCCAAATCTGAAACATGCTGTCGTTTTGGTGGTGATTTGGGCAGCCATTTCGTTATATTCAACGGACCCCACGGTTACTCTGCAGTGCTGCATCATCCATTTTAGCTGATCTGATACATCCCATGATACAACGTCTATTCCTCAATGGTGACGCTGTGTTCCGAGACGACAGAGCCCCTGTTTACACAGGTCGCATCGTCCAGGACTGGTTTTGTGAGCAAGAGGACGCATTGTCGCGTCTCCCCTGGCCACCACTGTCACCAGATCTCATGATCATTGAACGTTCATGGCCTGCTTTGGAGAGAAGGGTGCGTAGTCGCTATCCATCTCCATCATCATTAACTGAACTTGCCATTATTTTGCAGGCCTAAAGATATTAGATCCCTTCGAAAACCGTATAGGACCTGTATTTATCCTTTCTGAGACGACCAGAAGCTATTTTGAATGCCAACGGTATTGCTACACCGCGTTAGCC
This sequence comes from Schistocerca piceifrons, assembly GCF_021461385.2. Lineage (NCBI taxonomy): Eukaryota > Metazoa > Arthropoda > Insecta > Orthoptera > Acrididae > Schistocerca > Schistocerca piceifrons. Next base: position 653,113,276 of record NC_060138.1, on the reverse strand, counting down.
ATGGTAGTGAGTTGTTGTCTTTCCGTATTTCTTTCCACCCCATGCGTCTTGCCCCCTATTATGGATACTCTACTCGGGACTCATAACATTTGAATTGATGTACTTTAGGAACTAATAATAAGATCGGCGTATTTGCAACCCAATATGGCGCCCTGCATTGTCAATATTGTCTCGTGACAAAAAGCATTTGACGACCACTGGCCTAGGTGATTGTTTCTCCCATGAATTTTCCCTCTGCAGCGGAGTGTCAGCTGATTTGAAACTCCTTTGTAGACTGCCTGCTGCATCGGGACTCGAGGCTCGGACGTTTGGCTTTCCCGGGGAAAGCGTTGCACCAGCTGAGGTAACCAAGCTGGTATCACGACCTGCCCTCACAGATTTAATTCCGCCACTATCTCTTCTCCAGCCTCCCAAAACTATGTAAAGCTCTTGGAAACTATTGTGCATCTGTCAAAGAAACCACATAGAAGGCTCTATAAAAACTTTTCCAGAATAAACCGTTCTACCGTCTGGAATAGTCAGTAACAGATCTGGCGGCACATGTAGCACAAATCCAGAGACTTGCTGCTAGCAATGCAATATGTTGGAGGAACCCAACATAAAGTGTTTACAGGATAGCTCAACGAACATATCGAGAATTAATGGGAGAAAGGCAAATTTGTTCTAACTGGACAATTCTGGAGGAGTCTAAAATACTGAGATACGCGATAGAGTGTGCAACATTCCTTTTAGTCGTAGATCATGTGTAGGGAACATGAGCAGAATATAAGATAAATTAGTGTGCTTAAAGATTCATAGAGATGTTTACATTTCGTTCCATACATCCGTACTGTATTGGAGAGGAAAAGGCTACAGTAAGTAGAAAGTACTTCTCGAAATGCACTGTACGAGCACATTGGCTTGTGGAATATGTGTACATACACGAAAATAAAATGGAAGGAAGTTTTTCTTTATTTTCGTGTAATGCACTCAGTAGGACGCTTGTTGCAAAGCCCCACACAATAACGTAAAATTGAAGACTGGTTATCACAATGACGACGCACCTCAGGGCATCGAGAGTAAATACACATATTCCTCTAATTGGTGTCCCACTTACTGATCGTCGTTGAGAGGGATTCAGCAGAGTAAGAGGATGGGAGCTACTGAATAGACGAAGGCCTTACGAAATTTATTGGAGGTCTCCCCACCTCACAATTGGCCCATAAATCTCCGGGGCAATTAAGAATTCAGCGAGGATTTAGGACGCGATAAACAACTGCTGGAGTTTAAAGCTTAACTTTCGAAGCAGTTACGAGTGACTTCCTCTAACGAAATGAAGTTTTAAAAGCAAGTCCTGTAGGCACTCGCATCGTAAAACGAAAAAGGAGCTGTGAAGTCTAAGTAGCAGTACACTACTAACATCGTCTGGCCCGAATGTGTTATGCAGTTCTCAGGTGTTGTGCTGCACATCAATTTGACGCATGGCTACAATGAGACGTACAGGTGTTCTGCAGTGTAATATGAAAACGATGGCGCAAAGACATATTTCCTGACCTATTTGTAAATTACAATAAAAAAAGAGGATTCCACGATCAGGCTCAAACGATCACGCGTAGTTGAAAAGGCACCGAGCCATCCTTAGCCATATGGCGTAATTCGGACGTCATATTTGACAAGGTGGAGTGAGCAGACCGTTCTACCGGCCGTTGTCGGCTTTCGAGATATAGAAGTCGTTCATGTAGCTCCTCAACTGACATCACGAGGTTGAATGATCCCCACTCCAGAGCTCTCGCCAAGGACTAATCTCTGGAAGGTCCGAGGTTGAACACATGGCAATGAGTCGCGGTGACCACTGAGCTACAGGTGATGAAGGAGAAAAACTGTTTAGAAAAATCACTTTGATATGTCAGAGTATCAGTACATTCAAACTAAGCGTTAAATTTTAGTCGGAGAAATAGATTGTTTAAACACATATTTGATAGTGGCGTAAAGTGACGAAAAGAAGCTGACCACCGGTAAATAATATAACAATCAAAACCACAGTGAGATAGGTCGAAAAAGTTGTTCTTAATGCTGTGATGAAGAAAGAAAGTTTCGTATGGCTTTGTTGGCCGGGGGACCCTGTGGGCAACTAAATGGAAACGATTTTATTTTCTTCCTTGCCGTACAATTGCCCCGCTTCTAGAGTTGTATGACAGTTGGGTTTCAAGTGTCATTTGTGAGAATAGATACTTGTCACGAATGTGTGTATAATGTGGTGATGAGATGCTTAACAGTCTCATCCGGATCACCATCAGCAGTGTCACATGTCTTCACTCCATGAGACATTGCGAACAGTTTAATCAAGAACATTGGCGTGAAGTCGGATGAAGAAATGGTTCAAATGGCTCGGAGCACTATGGGACTCAACTGCTGTGGTTATCAGTCCCCTAGAACTTAGAACTACTTAAACCTAACTAACCTAAGGACATCACACACATCCATGCCCGAGGCAGGATTCGAACCTGCGACCGTAGCAGTCGCACGGTTCCGGACTGCGCGCCTAGAACCGCTAGACCACCGCGGCCGGCAAGTCGGATGATCTGGAACTTTACACCGCTACCTCCCCTCCCCTTGCCGGCCAAATTCTGGGGGTGAATATTTCTTCTACCACCAGAATTCGAACCGGGTGCCTCCGGGTCAAGCACCAGCGTACGTAGGTGCACCAGTGACCTCGGCCACAGAGATGAGTCATACTACGCTAATACTATCATAAATTCAGCTTTTTAGATTTCACAAATCGTACGAGATTCTAGCAATGTTCGCACTTTTATTTCAGAGTTGAACAACTCTTTTTAGAGTCAGAAAATAAGCTGTTAAAAAATAGTTCAAGACTGTACTATAGTGTCGCCAGGTAGTATCAGCCCTAGAATAACCCTCGTAATTTTCATAAATTTATACGGCAATCAAAACAGAAATTTAAGGAGAGTGGCCGAAACTAGGCGAGTCGTTTACCTCACATCCAAACACAGTGTCCTCCGTGGAACGATACCAAAACTCGACTACTCTCGGAGTGTTCTATTTGAGCCCTAGGTTACCTCCCTCCCTTGAGAAATCTCTAGTTTTCACTACACGGCGGATTTCTAATGTTTATTACAAAGAGCGGGCAACGGCTTTGCCACAGTGCATACACCGGTTTCCATCATATCACCGCAGTTAAGCGTTGTCGGGCGTGGCCGTCACTTGGATGGGTGACCATCCGGAGCACCATGCGCTGTTGCCATTTTTCGGGATGCACTCAGCCTCGTGATGCCAACTGATGACCTACTCGGCTGAGTAGTAGCGGCTTAGGTCACAGAAAACCATCTTAATGACCGGGAGAGCGTTGTGCTGACCACACGCCCCTCCTATCCGCATCCTCAACTGAGGATGAAACGGCGGTCGGATGGTCCCTATGGGCCACTGTGGCCTGAAAACGGAGTGCTTTTTATTACAAAAAGAAACTACAGGTGTAAAACCAAGGTTGCATCCGCTCTTCCTTGCTGACTGCTGTGATATCAAGCACGTCAAAAAATTTCTGTGACCAGTTAATCAGCACTGCCACAGGACCTGGCACCAAGTACCATCTTGAAATCATAAATTCAGTATGGCATATCTTTAAACACCGTTACATGGCGTTTGTCTAAAACCTGTGCAAAATACCAGGTTGCCACAAATGTTATACTTCCACTACTGAAAAAGATACCGACTTCTGTGGAGGAGCCGGCCGGTGTGGCCGTGCGGTTCCAGGCGCTTCAGTCTGGAACCGCGTGACAGCTACGGTCGCAGGTTCGAATCCTGCCTCGGGCATGGATGTGTGCGATGTCCTTAGGTTAGTTTGGTTTAAGTATTTCTAAGTTCTAGGGGACTGATGACCACAGATGTTAAATCCCATAGTGCTTAGAGCCATTTTTTTCTTTGAAGGGCCGCTTAATTTATTTGCATGCAGTTTCAAGTTAACAACATTGTGAGGCATCCAGAGAGAGCCGAATACTTGCTCACACAATTAGTTACGCCAGCGACTGAAGATCCAGGGAAGAAATGTTATTTTTACACAGAATATAAAACGCTCTCGTAGGATGTTGGTGACGAGAACCCAGAGGAAATGGATAAGAAAGGGAAAAAAAGCAAGAGGAACGATCTTGTTAGAATGGTGGGGACTGGTGTGCGAAGTTCATTAATTCAACCAATCGTCACTTCTCTAATATCCCGTATTAAACTGTCAAACTCTGTTACGAATACGTTATAAAAGTTAGGACCGTGCTCTGACTTATAAAAGACGTGATAAAAGTGCCCCAATACACCATCAAAGATATTATAAAACATCTTTTATGAAAGTAATTCCGTAAAGACCTTTTACAGCTTTACATAGGCCTAATCGTGAGAAGCATAGGCGAAACGAAGGTTTTCTCTGGATGTAAAAAAAGAGATCTGAGGCATTCTACGATAAGTGGGGGGTTTTGGAGAACGCTTTCACATGAAACAGTGGGACATGCCTCAGACCCGCGCCGCAGAGGCAGCTGACCAACCGTCCACGCACCTACCGCCCACACGCTAGAGACCACAATGTTTACTGTCGCCCCAGTCACCTACAAAGCCAGACAACAGATCCTCTCAGTGGTCCCCGCAACAGCTCCACTCATGCCTGTAGTAGTAATAGTAGTAGCTGGCGGTAGTTTTATTCATCCGTGGATCATATTCACAAGAATATCGGACATGTCACAGTATTACAGTTTCCAGTCAACAAGTACAAAATTACTGCACACAGGTATTTACATACATACACATCTAGTTCAATTAGGTTCTGACAGGTAGTCAGCCCTGAAATAACAGTACGAATCCTGCTCACATTTTCCTGAAGTAACTTCGGAAAACTCAATGGAGTTCGGAGCCTCTCATACTCCTGCACACAAACCCAGTATATTTGAAGCAGTGAAAACTCATTTGCTTTGCTCACAGTGTACGCTACTGTTTTGAAGAGGAGTTATTTATTGACGTTAAAAGCTAATACTTCAATGTTCATTCGTTTCTCAATTTTGATTGCTACGCACATCATACATATATTTTTTTCATAATCAGGTGACATTAAGATCGAGTCGACGGTTTCTGGTTCCCATTTTGTGTACCGTAACTTTTAATTTCTTTGTGAAATATGTTAATAAGTGAGAAGCAAGGAATGGTAAGGTGCCTGGCCACGAAACACTTTTCCGTTTAGGTTTGAACGCATAACATTGCGTGGAGCGTCCGAATCAAGACAAATTCAAGAAAGCTCAGTACGAATCCATGTACTATCAGAACAGATAGAAAAAGATCTCGGTTAACACATGTTCAAGAAAAAAATGCCAAACATCAATAAACATTCGATTAACAGATCAACCGACACCTGTAAACAGTAGACGAGAAAAGGGCAATAAAATCTATAAAACAATCTTTATATTCAAGGCGAATCTTATTAACATTTAAAAAAACCTCGTAGCGGCGCAGACGAAGCCGAGACAAGTAATTTAAGACAAATAGGTATGCAAATACCAGGATATAACCCAGAAGTGGATGACAAATATTGAACACGTGACGTCATAGTCAAAATACGGAGGATATTTTCGCTCGCGTGCTTGAGGGGACAATTGAGCGATGCAATACTTGCATTCGAGTAAACGGTGCAAATTTCGAACACGTTTTGGAAATGTGATCTGTTGTAAACGTAAAAGCTACAAAATTATTTCCACACCGTAACAAAGCAAAAGCTGTTTTTATTTTGTATTTATTTCCTTTTCCTTTTTCCTTTTTTTTTTTTGTTTTCAGACGTTACGTAGTAATTTACTGGTAGTGACGCAATTCAGAAGATTATACTTATTCGCTTGTGTCGGAATATGGTAGTTTTTTGTCATACCATACTTTGCAGTTTACCATTGGAGACCGCAAGACCGGTAAGTAAATTAATAACTTTCTGCCTCAGTGTAAACACATAATTGTCCCACGCAATGAAAAAAAATACTACTTGTCAGACACAAAACTTGAACCCTGAGTCCCGCACGCTAAAGTCGCAAACGTAGGCACGGTGCCACACCAACGTGAATACTCCACTTGGTTTGGGATGATCGTGTGTTACAGACGGATAGGCCCAATCGCTGCACTTGGTATGAAGTACATCATCTGGTGACGTGAAGTGTTCAACACTTGTCATCCACTTTTGGGGTGCTTCCCGACGTTTGTGGCCCATGTGTCTTATATTAAATTACTTATTTCAGCTTGAGAAAGACGTGATTCGTTCGCCAATGTAATACAGACAATATTCATGTAATATCGTGACTACGAGCGATGTGTACACCTATGACCTTTTTATATTGTGAGTATACTTTAGATATTACCTTTATTGATTTTAATATCCACGAACTTGAAACGCTGTATACTACCATCTAGGTTACGTCTTTTGTGCGGCCTTAGGCAGCGAAACAGGTTGAGTTTCAATAAAACAATAATTTTACCAACTGTCAGCGGAATTTTTCTCAGCATCATGCCTTTCAACAGCTGCGGATGTCCAGAATTCAAAATACTTTGCGACTGAGAGCAAGCTCATACGCATCGTCATTAAGTTAGGAAGACAGAGAACGGAACGAAAGGCAATTATTCTGCTGTAAAGGCAAAGAGATTATATTACGCTTTCAGTATCACATCGAAGCACTGCCGGGTCAGCTTGTCTGAAAAAAAAAAAAAAAAAGTCACCGTCCTTCTACAACGAGTGAGATGTTGTGCTCAGAAACAGGATTTAGCCGTGTAATGCAGCCCCATAGTTTTGACCCAGTTAAATCGACCCAGAGAGCGCTCAGCATTAATGTTATTTTGTAACTATCTGTTTACGATCCCCAGAAGAAATGTTATCTCTTTTGCTTTGTAACTTAAATTCTTTGTGTATCACCCTCGAAACTCCAGTAAAAAAACTTTTAACTAGCGTTAGTTATTGTAGGTCTGGCATCCATGATAGGAATTGATACGAGACTACTCAAATAATATCACAAGTGTAATCTCAAGATCAATAAAATGGCCTTTAGCACCTACTATTACAACATGAACTCCTCGACTCTTAGCAGTCTCCGACAGCTAATGTACGATATCCTAGTACCTTGGTTCGATCCAAACCAATGTTCCATTTTGAATTTAAAAAAAAAGAAAAACTTGACTCACTCGGTAACACACACAACGCACATTGTCAACTAGTGGATATGTCTGATATCGCCCCTCTTACAGTTAGTTGTTCTTGTAAATGATACGCAGTTTTACGCCTGCTGCTTCCCCTTCCCCACCTTTAAATCAGCTTCGTTCCGCTAGCTGTCCGCCTGTCTTTACGTGTTGGCGCCCGCGGCTTTGCGCCCGCCACCCCCACCGCCACCGCCGCCGCCGCCCCCTTACCGCCGTCTCCGCAGCCCACGGTTTGCCTGCTACTTGTGGGCTCCACTAATTCCCCGGCTCGCTGCATCTGCGCCCGCATTAGCCGCCGCAGCTGCTGCTGCCGCTACCGATCTGAAATATCGCCGCCGGGGATTCAGCCGCGATCGTCTCCACTGAGCCGGCCTTAACAACTGTCGTGAACACACACAGACATACACACACACACACACACACACACACACACACAAAAACACAAACACACACACACGTACGGTACGTTTGTCCTCTGGCTATCGATAACCAAAGCGAGATATGCAGCATTATACTTTTTCAATTCCATTCTCCCAACTACGGAAACAGACTGATACCGGATAAGAGAGAGTCCAGAGTTCCGCCGAAATTGCGACTAATATTCGTATTTATAGACAATCAATTACCTCTCTCAGTGCCTCAGCCAAACCTATAACGAGAAAGACTCCAAGGAAACCGGTTCAAGGATTGTGGTCCCTTCGGTTGCATTTGTTGAGCGTCAGGCTGAGATTGTACTCACATAGCATCTCGTGATTTCGCACGTGGACACGTAGTCGTAAATGGCTCATAAATCTGGACTGTTGAGGAATAAGGAAAGTAGTGATGTGAAAAAAAAGTTTGAAAACCTTGCATAAATTGCCGGCCGGAGTGGCCAAGCGGTTCTAGGCGCTACAGTCTGGAACCGCGCGACTGCTACGATCGCAGGTTCGAATCCTGCCTCGGGCATGAATGTGAGTGATGTCAAATGGTTCATCAGTCCCCTAGAACTTAGAACTACTTAAACCTAACTAACCTAAGGACATCACGCAACACCCAGTCATCACGAGGCAGAGAAAATCCCTGACCACGCCGGGAATCGAACCCGGGAACCCGGGCGCGGGAAGCGAGAACGCTACCGCACGACCACGAGCTGCGGACTGAGTGATGTCCTTAGGTTAGTTAGGTTTAAGTAGTTCTAAGTTCTAGGGGACTGATGACCTGAGAAGTTAAGTCCCATAGTGCTCAGAGCCGCTTGAACCATTTGAACCTTCCATAAATTAAGTAGTCACGAGTTGCAGCGATTTGAACTACAGCGCCACCTCGTCGGGACTTGCTGTGGCGATGCGCCGGGAGCGTTGCGAGGGTGGCGCCTTCTGCTTGCAGTCGGTCCTTGTCTGCCACATACATCGGGAACTCTCTTGTGATCCAGCCGTCCATCTGAAAGAGTCTGAGTTGGCTGGCCTTCCTGCAGGACGCCGCTCTCTGCAACGCCGTGTTAACCTTTTGATCGGTATCGGTGTCAGTGCCACTGCCACTGAACATTGTTATGTTTTTATAAGTGATTAAGAAAGACTTCCTGCTGGTATTAGAACCTGTTGGGCGCTGCTGAAAGACTTTGCCGATATATTTTAGCTGAAGCTGGGTCTGGTTACTATACCGGTGCTACTTCATGCAAGGAAATTTGTTCCCCTGTACATAGACACGTGGTGTAAGCTGCCTCGGGTGTAGAACTACTGTGGCAGTCTTGTTAGTCAATGGAGTGTTAAATTTTTAGGGTGGTGCACTCTTAAAATCATTTATCCGTGTCCTAATTGGGGTGTTCAGCTCATTCAATTATACGTTCAACTGAGATAAGTTATTGGAATGAACTGTATGAAATTAAGTGTAACTATTAGTATCATTATCATCGCCCAGCGGTTAGCTGTGCGGTCTAACGCACTGCTTTCCGGGCGGGAAGGCGTGCCAGTCCCCAGCGGATTATTGTCGAGGTCTGTTGTGCCGACCAGTCTGTGGACTGTATACAAGGCGGTTTTCCATCTGCTTCGCCGAATGCGGGCTGGTTTCCTTATTCCGCCTCAGTTACACTATGTCGGCGACTGCTGCGCAAACACTGTCTCCACGTACGCGTACACCATAATTACTCTACCACGCAAACATTGGGGTTATACTCGTCTGGTGTGAGACGTTCCCGGGGGCGTCCACTGGGGGCCGAGCCTCACAATAACTCTGGGTTCGATATGGGGCGACGGTGGGGTGAGTGGACTGCTATAGCCTCGGGTTGTGAACCACTGAGTTAGTCAAGGATTATATGGTGATCTCGTGATTTTAAGATGTTTGCTATGTTAAAAATTGTAGTAAATAGCAGTTGTTCAAATGAATGTCACACCCACTTCATCCTAGCCCTTCCACTCACTACTGCTGATACAAAACCGATTATTAGAGCAGACAGTAGAGGTTTTAAACGAAGATTTGTTCCGATAAATTGGTCAAGAAAAACTGTGCTTTCAAAGAGGAAAATTAACTGAAGTGAATACAACTAGAGAATAAAATGTCTGTTGAAGACTTGACTGAAGTAATACTGAAAATATGTACCCTTTGGCCTACATTATGACCAATAATAATAATAATAGTAATAATAATAATAAGACGTACTGAAACGGAGATATTGCATCTGTTTATAAATAAGAAACAAACAAGATTTTAATGCAAAGTGATTTTGTCAAAAGATATATATTGTTATAAAATTTTAGAGTTAAGTATACACAATAGTGCAGTGTCTGTATTTGACGGTATCTGTGAATTTCGATGCAGTGTTCCTTCGAACATGCATCGAACTTTACACACAGTGTCAAATACAGACACTGCGGTAACGGATTTGATGCCAAAGCCAATGGAGCCTCAGGACGATACCAAGTAAGTCTCTCCCTGTGCAGGAATCACATAATTGTGTGAATATTATGGGTTTGGGTTGTTTGGGGAAGACCAGACAGCGAGGTCATCGGTCTCATCGGATTAGGGAAGGACGGGGAAGGAAGTCGGCCGTGCCCTTTCAAAGGAACCATCCCGGCATTTGCCTGGAGCGATTTAGGGAAATCACGGAAAACCTAAATCAGGATGGCCGGACGCGGGATTGAACCGTCGTCCTCCCGAATGCGAGTCCAGTGTGCTAGCCACTGCGCCACCTCGCTCGGTGAATATTATGGGAAGCAGAGACTGGGATATATGGAAGTTTGGATCTGTCTGTGAAGCCTGCTAGGATATCCGAAACGATTAAGTTTAGTGCTTGTGTAAAGTGGGTTCGAGTCCCAGTACAGCAGAAATTTTATTTTGTTTCGAGTAAACTGCGTAGCTGTGGTATTTCCTGGTTAATTATATGCTCCACATATTGTAGACAACTCGAAATTACTTGAAGCAAACGTAATTTGTAAGACAGTAAATTGGTGTTACAAATGGTAATGTAAAACCACAGTCATTAGAGCCTTTCAGACATCCTTAAATTCCAAGTATTTTGTCCAATGTTAAACTGCTTCAGTACGTGCATTGGAATCTGCGGTGTTTGATGCTCCTAAAACGTAAGGAGATGAATGCTAAACTGGTGGGATAGAAGACCTCTTAATCACAGTTTCAGCGTTGCGATGCGACTTCCTTCGGGAAACAATAACGGTTGTTTAGCTTCACCGTTACATTCACCCTTTATTATTCTTGTGCTTATAGTTTATGGAATGTTCCTTTCTCAGTCTCACTGCAAACTACAGTTTTGGAACATGTCATTCTCTGACTTGTACCATAATTGGGTGTGTAAATATGAGCTACATACCTTATTTTCTCTCTATTCACAAAAGCCTGTGTCGCCAAATAAGAGGTGTTCCCTCGTACGAGGAAACAGTGTTGAATATGGTCATACATACCTAAGCAGCCGAGGCTATAATTCACCGTTAAGTCTGTATTACTTTTGTTCTATCTGGAACAAGAGTCTGAAACCAGATTAACTTCACATCGCTCTCCAAAACAATCCACTCATTGCTTTCTTTGCTTGTCTCAAGCAAGGGTAACTGAAAATATGCTGTGACGCAGGATGTACACGTCACTTTTGGCAGTCTTTTTCGTACAGTCGATACATCTCAGGTATGGAATACTGTGTGTTTATACACACTTCGTCGAGAATGTCACCCACAATACAATGACTGACCTAAGTCACGTCACAAGAAAAACAAAGTGCTTCGCAGAGTCAATCAGTAATACATCTCTCGAGCTACACTTTTTTCTAGGGCCCCGTGCCTTAGTGCGTAAAAAACGAACTCTTACAGGGTCCGTATGTTATCTGTCTCTCTGCCTGTCTGTTGGTGCGACTGTTTGAAAAAAAAAACTGTTTCTGAGGAACGGGTAGGCGTATCAAGTTGAAATGTAGGTCACATACTAAGGCCCAGGTCCCTTGGCAGTGTAAAACATCTAAGCTTCTAAGTCAATCGAATTAAAAGATACGCCAATTTATGTCGCAAATTTTGATAGTCGCAAACTCACTCATCAAAACGTGTGGAGTTCTTCCCCTTTGACCTAAAATCATCAAATTTGCCAAGAAGCAAGGTTTGACAGTACAAGTGATGGAAAAAAAATCCGAAAATTTTTAATCTGTAACTACATAATACGATATCTTAGAAGAAAGATTAAGGAAAGACAAACCTACGTTTCTAGCATTTGTAGACTTAGAGAAAGCTTTTGACAATGTTGACTGGAATACTCTCTTTCAAATTCTAAAGGTGGCAGGGGTAAAATACAGGGAGCGAAAGGCTATTTACAATTTGTACAGAAACTAGATGGCAGTTATAAGAGTCGAGGGACATGAAAGGGAAGCAGTGGTTGGGAAGGGAGTAAGACAGGGTTGTAGCCTCTCCCCGATGTTGTTCAATCTGTATATTGAGCAAGCAGTAAAGGAAACAAAAGAAAAATTCAGAGTAGGTATTACAATTCAGGGAGAAGAAATAAAAACTTTGAGGTTCGCCGATGACATTGTAATTCTGTCAGAGACAGCAAAGGACTTGGAAGAGCAGTTGAATGGAATGGACAGTGTCTTGAAAGGAGGATATAAGATGAACATCAACAAAAGCAAAACGAGGATAATGGAATGTAGTCTAATTAAGTCGGGTGATGCTGAGGGAATTAGATTAGGAAATGAGGCACTTAAAGTAGTAAAGGAGTTTTGCTATTTGGGGAGCAAAATAACTGATGATGGTCGAAGTAGAGAGGATATAAAATGTAGGCTGGCAATGGCAAGGAAAGCGTTTCTGAAGAAGAGAAATTTGTTAACATCCAGTATTGATTTTAGTGTCAGGAAGTCATTTCTGAAAGTATTCGTATGGAGTGTAGCCATGTATGGAAGTGAAACATGGACGATAAATAGTTTGGACAAGAAGAGAATAGAAGCTTTCGAAATGTGGTGCTACAGAAGAATGCTGAAGATTAGATGGGTAGATCACATAACTAATGAGGAAGTATTGAATAGGATTGGGGAGAAGAGAAGTTTGTGGCACAACTTGACCAGAAGAAGGGATCGGTTGGTAGGACATGTTCTGAGGCATCAAGGGATCACCAATTTAGTATTGGAGGGCAGCGTGGAGGGTAAAAATCGTAGAGGGAGACCAAGAAATGAATACACTAAGCAGATTCAGAAGGATGTAGGTTGCAGTAGGTACTGGGAGATGAAAAAGCTTGCACAGGATAGAGTAGCATGGAGAGCTGCATCAAACCAGTCTCAGGACTGAAGACCACAACAACAACAACAACATAATACGAAAAATGTTATGTTTGATATTTTTTTATCCACCTGTCCGTTTGACTGTCCATCTGTTCAAACCCTCTTTCTATGGAACAGTTTGGTGCATCAACTTCAAATTTATGTCACATACGAAAGTCTATGGTTGCTTTCCGGCTTAAAAACTGCAAGCGTCTACGTTAACGCAATTAGAAGATACGGGCATTTACGTCATATGCTTTGATGCTGGAAAGCTCATTCATCAAAACCTATAGGGTACTTTCTGTTTGTCTAGAATTATGAAATTCGGCAAGAAGGAAGGTATTGCAATTCAGTAAAACAAAAAATCTGAAACTTGTTAAATTGTAACTACACTACTGGCCATTAAAATTGCTACACCACGAAGATGACGTGCTACAGACGCGAAATTTAACCGACAGGAAGAAGATGCTGTGATATGCAAATGATTAGCTTTTCAGAGCATTCTCACAAGGTTGGCGCCGGTGGCGACACCTACAACGTGCTGACATGAGGAAAGTTTCCAACCGATTTCTCATACACAAACAGCAGTTGACGGGCGTTGCCTGGTGAAACGTAGTTGTGATGCATATTGAAAGGAGGAGAAATGAGTACCATAACGTTTCCGACTTTGATAAAGGTCGGATTGTAGCCTATCGCGATTGCGGTTTATCGTATCGCGACATTGCTGCTCGCGTTGGTCGAGATCCAATGACTGTTAGTAGAATATGGAATCGGTGGGATCAGGAGGGTAATACGGAACGCCGTGTTGGATCCCAACCGCCTGGTATCACTAGCAGTCGAGATGACAGGCATCTTATCCGCATGGCTGAAAGGGATCGTGCAACCACGTCTCGATCACTGAGTCAACAGATGGGGACGTTTGCAAGACAACAACCATCTGCACGAACAGTTCGACGACGTTTGCAGCAGCATGGACTATCAGCTCGGAGACCATGGCTGCTGTTACCCTTGACGCTGCATCACAGACAGGAGCGCCTGCGATGGTGTACTCAACGACGAACCTGGGTGCACGAATGGCAAAACGTCGTTATTTCGGATGCATCCAGTTTCTGTTTACAGCATCATGAAGGTCGCATCCGTGTTTGGTGACATCGCGGTGAACGCACATTGGAAGCGTGTATTCGTCATCGCCATACTGCCGTATCACCCGGCGTGAGGTATGGGATGCCATTGGTTACACGTCTCGGTCACCTCTTGTTCGCATTGACGGCACTTTGAACAGTGGACGTTACATTTCAGATGTGTTGCGACCCGCGGCTCTACCCTTCATTCGATCCCTGCGAAAACCTACATTTCAGCAGGATAATGCACGAACGCATGTTGCAGGTCCTGTACGGGCCTTTCTGGACACAGAAAATGTTCGACTGCTGCCCTGGCCAGCACATTCTCCGGATCTCTCACCAATTGAAAACGTCTCGTCAATGGTGGCCAAGCAACTGGCTCGTCACAATACGCCAGTCACTACTCTTGATGAACTGTGGTATCGTGCTGAAGCTGCATGGGCAGCTGTACCTTTACACGCCATCCAAGCTCGGTTTGACTCAATGCCCAGGCGTATCAAGGCCGTTATTACTGCCAGAGGAGGTTGTTCTGGGTATTGATTTCTCAGGATCTATGCAACCAAACTGCGTGAAAATGTAATCACATGTCAGTTCTAGTATAATATATTCGTCCAATGAATACCCGTTTATCATCTACATTTCTTCTTGGTGTAGCAATTTTAATAGCCAGTAGCGTACATCACATAAATCTTTTTGCCATTTGAACGTACATTGCATTCAACATTCGTCAAAAGCATAATAGACGCACATTACCGCATGCAAACATAAAGTGTAAGTTACGGTCATGTTTCAATAACAAAATAAAAATTATGTTATTACATCTCGTCTCTTTACATATATAAACTTAAGCCCTTGCTCGCTTCTCTTTGTATGTCCGGGCTAATATGAGGAACTACTGTGGAGATTTTGATACTGGCTTACAATTCCCGGGATCAGTATCTTCGTAATATAGATATCGATAACAGACAAAAATTGTTGAGATCCTCGATTCTCAGGATGAGTGATCTATGTACACACGTGATTAAATCTGTGCGGAACTCTCAATGCGCAAGTCCTGCTCGCACTTGGTCAATTTTGTTTCTTTAACTAAAAAGTGTACAACTATGCTTCCTCCGTTTGCCGATAGGTGGCGATAACTGAAAGTCGCGGTCGAAAGAAACAGATCGCAGATGTCAGGCAGTTAGCTTGGACCTCGGTCAACATAATATCATTCCAACATTAGTCGATATGTGTCTGCATCATAAAGTTGTTCTTGATTGAAAATGTCAGTTTACGGGCCTAATTCTCATCATTTGCAGGAGGTTTTACTGTTTTGTTTCAATATGGAGAAAACAGCGGCTGAGTCGCATCGAATTCTGTCAGGTACGTATAGTAAGGTTGCTATTAGTGAAATAACGTGTCGTGAGTGGTTTCAACGCTTCAAGAACGGTAATTTTAACGTCGTAGACCGGCATAGTGGTGGAAGAGAGAACGTTTTCGAAGATGCAGAATTGGAGACATGGGTGAGTGAAGAGTAGCTTCAAACTCAAGAAGAATTGGCACGATTAGTGGGAGCGACACAGCAAGCCATTTCAAAACGTCTCAAGGCTATGGGCATGATTCAGAAAGAAAGAAATTGGGCCCCGTGTGAGCTGAAACCAAGAGACGTTGAACGGCGTTTGTGTGTTTGTGAACAGTTGCTTCAGAGGCAAAAACTGAAAGGATTTCTGCATCGCATTGTGATCGGGGACGAAAAATGGGTTCATTACTATACCCCTAAACGCAAAAAATAATGGTGATATGCCGGACATGCTTCCACGTCGAGCCGGCCGGAGTGGCCGTGCGGTTCTGGGCGCTACAGTCTGGAACCGAGCGACCGCTACGGTCGCAGGTTCGAATCTTGCCTCGGGCATGGATGTGTGTGATGTCCTTCGGTTAGTTAGGTTTAATTAGTTCTAAGTTCTAGGCGACTGATGACCTCAGAAGTTAAGTCGCATAGTACTCAGAGCCATTTGAACCATTTGAACCATTCCACGTCGACGGCCAAACCAAATATTCACGGCTCAAAGATCATGCTCTGCATTTCGTGGGACCAGCTCGGCGTTGTGTACTATCAGGTGTTAAAACGAAGTGAAACCATCACAGGTGCTCGTTATCGATCGCAATTAATGCGTTTGAGCAGAGCATAAAAAACAAACGACCGCAATACAACGAGAGGCACGATAAAGTGATTTTGCAGCACGACAACGCTCGACCCCACGTTGCAAAAGAGGTCAAAACGTACTTGGAAACGTTAAAATAGGAAGTTCTACTCCACCCGCCGTATTCTCCAGACTCTCTGATTATCACCTGTTTAGATCAATGGCGCATGGTCTGGCTGAACAACACTTCCGATCTCATGAAGAAATAAATTGGATCGATTCGCGGATCGCTTCAAAAGATGAACAATTTTTTCGACGCGGGATTCGTACACTGCCCGAAAGATGGGAGAAAGTAGTGGCCAGTGATGGAAAATACTTTGAATGATACATGTGTAACCAATTTGTTTCATTAAAGCCTCAAATGTTGGGGAAAAAACGGCGAAAGCAAAGTTGTACACCTTATACGAAATCTCGTTCGACGTTTGCAAAGGAGTAAAACAAGCTAAAATGAATGCATATGGAAAAGGGAGTGTGCTGTTTACACCTTTCTTTTGTCCATTTTTCAGGAAGGTAAGGAATGTTCGTAGCTGTATAAAGTTGCTATGAAACTGAAGCACATGAATGACGTCGAATAAATTCAGTGCTACTGTTCTCCACAGACTGTACGTATTCCGGAAACATCCAATAGCGACAGTGGTCCAAAGCACACGTGGAGCAGGCCATGAGAACGGGATAGCCTGCTTGCGGAGGTTGCGCTGTCAGTACCGGAGGCCGTAAATTCACTTGTCTTTATTAGAAGGGAAGGCAGGGGGAGGGGATGGTTAAGTGAAAAGCGATGGCTGGGGAGGCGCGTGATGGACGCGGCGCGGTCAGGGGTGCCCGCGGGCGGCCATCAGTCGACGTCGACGTCGCCGGGCCGACGCTGGCCGCTCGTCACGGCGATAAGCCCGCCTGACGTACAGCCATCTGGTGGCCGGGACGCGGCCGCCGCAAGCCACAACGCTACCTACCGGAGGAGTAATCACAGTGCCCGCCTTCCAGGCCCCCACCGTTGTGGAAAACACGTACTACACTACCTGGCTAAAAGTATGCTATGTAAAGCGGAATTGACCAGAGGTGCCAAGTAATGCACACCCCCCCCCCCCCCACCCGCCCCTACCTCCGATATGAAAGGAGGCGGGCGGTAGTGTATTGTCAGTAGAAATGGAGGTACTTCGAACACTGGATGTCACCTTAGTAACTAATCCATTTTAAAAACTTTTTGGCAGGTTAAAACTGTGTGCCGGAACGAGACTCGAACTCGGGACCTTTGCCTTTCGCGGGCAAGTGCTCTGCCATCTAAACTACCCAAGCACCACTCAGGCCCCGTTCTCACAGCTTTACTTCTGCTAGTATCTCGTTTCCTACCTTCCAAACTTCACAGAAGCTCATTCTGGAAAAATCCCCCAGGCTGTGGCTAAGCCATGTTTCCACAATATCCTTTCTTCCAGCACTTCTGCAAGGTTCGCAGAAGAGCTTCTGTGAAGTTTGGAAGGTAGGAGACGAAGTACTGGCAGAAGTAAAGCTGTGAGGACCAGCCGTGAGTCATGCTTGGGTGGCTCAGTTGGTAGAGCACTTGCCGCGAAAGGGAAAGGTCCCGACTTCTGGTCTCGGTCCGGCACACAGTTTTAATCTGCCAGGAAGTTTCATATCAGCGAACACTCCGATGTAGAGTGAAAATCTCATTCTAATCCATTTTAGTTCTTCGTAAGCTGTCCAAGTCGGCTGTTGTGACTAAAGTGGAAATGCGAAGGAACAGCCACAGATAGCCTGCCGGAGTGGCCGTGCGGTTCTAGGCGCTACAGTCTGGAACCGAGCGACCGCTTCGGTCGCAGTTTAGAATCCTGAAGCCGGGCATGGATGTGTGTGATGTCCTTAGGTTAGTTAGGTTTAATTAGTTCTAAGTTCTAAGCGGCTGATGACCTCAGAAGTTAAGTCGCATAGTGCTCAGAGCCATTTGAGCCAGCCAGCCACAGATAAAACTAAGATCAGGTACCGCTCATTTGTTGACGGACAAAGACCGTCAAGCATCACAGAGGCTGGTTCTAAAAACTCGCATGAAATCAGTGGAAAGATAACTCGTGGTTTCCAAAGTGCTACCAGCAGTCCAGCTAGCACGATGACTGTGCATGGGAGGTAAAAACAATGTGGTACAAAGGTCGAGTAACGCCTCACAAGTTACATATATCAGTAGCCAGTGCGGGACGACGCTTGAGATGCTTTAAAGAACAACGTCACAGGACAGTAATCGTCTGCAAAGGAGTGATTTGGAATGATGGATCACGTCACACCCTGTGGCTATCCTATGGAAGGGTTTGGGTTTCACAGTGCCTGGAGAAGATTACCTGTTCCAGCAGTGAAATTACAAGGACGTGATGTTTCGGTACGGTGGTTTTCTTGGTGGCTGGAGTGTGGTACCCTTATTACGCTTTAAAAAAGGCTTAATGTGGTGGGATATGATCACATTTCACAGCGCTGTATACCGCGTACAGTAGAGGAAGAGTCGAGAGACTCCGTAAGCTACCGTACGATGCATGGTGGAGGGTGCCATGTACGAGTACTAGTCATTTCTTTCCAGTTCTAGTTGCAAACAGAGCTACGGAGATCGACTGTCTATAACCCTCTATATGAGCTCTAATTTGTCTTGTCTTTCTGATCCTTACGCGAAATGCGCATTGGCGGCAGAAAAATCGCTATCTAGTCAGCTTCCAAGGCCGGTTCCCTAAAGTTTCTCAACATTGCCTTGCGAGAAGAACGTCGTCTTCCCTCCACGGATTCCGTCTGGCCGGCCGCGTGGGCCGAGCGATTCTGGGAGCTTCAGTCCGGAACCGCTCGACCCCTACTGTCTCAGGTTCGAATACTGCCTCGGGCGTGGATGTGTGTGATGTCCTTAGGTTAGTTAGGTTTAGGTAGTTCTAAGTTCTTGGGAACTAATGACCTCCGATGTTAAGTGCCATAGTGCTCAGAGTCAGTTGAACCATTTTTTGATTCCATCTGAGTTTACGAAGCATCCTCGCTATATTTGCGAGCTGATCGTGCTAGCAGCGCGCCTCAGAACTGCTTGTATCTCTTCCTTTAAACCGATCTGGTTTAGGTCCCAAACATTCAAGCAGTACTCAAGAATGGGTCAATTTGGTGTTCTATATGCCGTCTCCTTTATAGATGAGTTACAATTTCTCGAAATCCTCCCAACAAAAGGGAGTCGAGGATCCGGCTTCCCTACTACCAACTTCACACGATCGTTCCAGTTCATATCGCTCTGCGACGTGCCGACTAGGTGTCTAATCAGTGTGACTGTGTCAAGCAGCACACTACTAATGGTGTATTCGAATGTTATAAGTTCCTCCTCCTCATCCGTACTTTTCTGCGTTCAGAGCAAGCTGCCATTCGTCACACTAACAAGAACTTCTGTATCCAGAATGAGATTTTCACTCTGTAGCGAAGTGTGCGCTGATATGAAACTACCTGGCAGATTGAAACTGTGTGCCGGACCGAGACTCGAACTCGGCACCTTTGCCTTTCGCGGGCAAGTGCTCTGCCATCTGAGCTGAGCTACCCAAGCACGACTCCGCCCCCGTCCTCTCAGCTTTACTTCTTCCAGTACCTTTGTCTCCTACCTTCCAAACTTCACAGAAGCTCTCCTGCTAGGTTAGGTTAGGTTAAGTTAGATTAGATTAGATTGGGCGTAAGTCGTGCTTGGGTAACTCAGATGGCAGAGCACTTGCCCGCGAAAGGCAAAGGTACCGAGTTCGAGTCTCGGTCCGCCACACAGTTTTAATCTGCCAGGAAGTTTCTTATAAATTCTGTGTCATCCTCTATCCTTCCACATTCTTTGCTTGTATCAGCAGACAATGTACCCTGTTACAAAGCTCTATTTGTGAGACAATGGTTGTTAGACAACAATGGTTCTGAAATAAATTGGCGTTCGCAGATCCTCGACCTCAACCAAGTTTAACTGCTTTGGGATGAGTTAGAACGTCGACATCTCTCTAGGTCTCAGCGTCCGACATCTCTGATTTCTCTGGTTCTGACTCTTGAGGACGAATGGACTGCCATTCCTCCACAGACATTCGAACACCTCACTGAAAGATTCCTCAACAAAATGCAAGTCGTCGTAAAGGCATACGTTGGACATACCTCATACTGATGCCTACTAGTGGGTGTCCGGATACTTCCGACCAGATTGTCCTTATTAACCGAAACTTAGACCTCGGCGGTCATAACGATAAAAAGACCGGTGTGAGATAAAAGTATTACCCAACTAGGTCCCCAGTCCAGTAAAAGCACTGTCGTTTTAACATCCGAGAATTAGAGATGCGGAAATGTAAGCTAACTTTTTGCTATTGTTACTGTTGTCGTGGAAAAAGCGAGACCTAGACCCAGTCATGATGAGAACTTAGGTCATGTGACCAGGTACAGTTGCGGTCCAGTTCTAAGCAGAGCGCGTTGTTCCCTCGCAGTGCAACCACTGGATATGGTCACGATAAAAACCTTGGCAGGCAACCGCTGCAGTTCGCTGTTAACGTCAGCACGTTTATTGGTGTTGAGAAGAAGAAACCAGTGGCAGCGCTGACGAAATAGGCGAAGAAAAATCTTGAAGTTTAGTAAGTTGTAGGTGTGCTCATTTCAGAAGAAGGGACAGATCTACATCTACATCTACATACATGCTCATCAATCCACTGTGATATATGTGGCAGAGGGTAATGAACGTGGTACCAGATTTCTTCCTTTACAACTCAGCGCGGGAGGGGAGATGATTACTTCAGCTCGTCCATGAGTGCTGTAATTATTTAGTCTGGCCTTTACGGTCCCTATGCAAATGATACATGGGTATCTCTAGATTCTGTTCCTCGTAGTGGTTCTTGCCACATTTTAAGCAAGCTTTTGCGGGATACTTGCTGTCCTTCTTACAGCCTCTGGCACTTCAGGTTTTCAACATTTCCATGACGGTGTCCCGTGTGTTAAACCTGTGACAGTCGCACTGTCCTTCTTTATTCGATACCATTTTCTTATATGAGATTGTGGGTAGGCGTGCTGTGAGTTTTTAAATGTTTTAGCGATGACAAACGTTTATAATATGCTGAGATTTATCCACTTGACATCTTGTGCATGAGGTTCAGCGTAAAATGAAAATGTTTTACTCTAAAATAAGACTGTTGAAACTAGTTGTCTTGAATAAAAATATATTGTGCTATCTTGGCTTTTAAATTAATTTTAACCTTCTTTATTCCCTGTTGGTCCTACCCTATCACAGTTGAGCAATATTGTAATATGCTGTACACAGGAAACCAAGCAACACTGATGTGATCATAAATGCATGTCACGTCATCTTAAAAGGTATAAAAACGCCTTCTGAAAGTCTTCGATATGCAGAATCTTAAAGTTTGCCTTTAGATGAGGCTGAGCGATCTTTAAGTAATTGTGCAGATACGTCGTGAAAATGGTTTCAGGAATAGTGACGCTATCAGGATCTACAAGAAAATGAAACAAAGAAAGAGTATTCGACTGGGAAAGCGTGAGAATAGGCGAAGATATGCGGCGTTAACATTTAGTGGTGCACATTCCGTAAGTATTGCCTACTGCTTCAAGAAAGCTAATATCAGTAAAGACCAGCGCCAGCTTGGGACATAGGTTACGTCGCAGTGTGGAAAAAAATGCAACAAATACTGTGACTCGTGGTCGTATAAAATAAACTATAAAACGACTGTAAAAAAATTTATATGGAACAAACCGGTAAGAATATCATGACAATATTTACAGAGGAGTTCTACGAAGGGTGCGCTAGCCTTCGAAGACCCACTCAAAAATGCGTAAGTATGAAAGTGTTACACAGAGCACCAGTACATGCTTTAAGCATACTGGACGACATAAAAAAATTTTCTTGTGAAAACAGAGATAACAGAGTTAATTTATCCCTGACTGGTTTCTTTGAATTTTTCAAGTTTTGCTGCCGTGAACTGTACTGACTGTGGCGTCTGCTGCTGCTGTTAACGGGACCTCACTTCGCGTCTGCTGGGCCGGCGTTGCCCCCGCTGCCTGAGAAGCAACCGACCTGCCTCTGAGAGCAAGTTACTGGTTCTTCCGCAAGACGGAGCCGCCTCCCAAAATATAGTAATTTGATGAAAAAATTGTTCTTTTTTTTCTTTTTCTTTCTTTTTTTTTAATCCACTTTACGAATTTACACAATTTTCTAGCCATTCGCAGAGTAAATCTATGCGAAACACTGTCGTTGAAGGTACTGTCCTCACCGATCCAATATCTTGTATACCAATGATCTCAATCGGTTTACCCATTCATTTTAAGCGACTTCAGTTCCTAATCAAGGTTTCCTTTGTGATAACAATAAACTAAGCTCAATGTCAGGGAGGGGGAGGGGGGGGGGAATGGAAATTCTCATGCAAAACGTTGTGCAACCTGCACCACGCAAGTAACGAGCAGCCCTTAGTGGCTCGCCATCACAGTTTTCTTTATCTTAAATATCTTTGTGACTAATGCCCTTTTGGCATATTTATTATTTTATAAATGACATATAAGTACTGCCAGTCTTTTACGATGATTCCGTACTTATACCCCATCATACCTTTTTATTCATTATTCTGTGACCATGTTAGAGAATATAGACCATTCTTTGTTTTAAATTCTGAAGAAGACACTCCTAGCAGTGTTGAATCCAGGTTAATTTGTTAAAAATAGTGACCGAGGGCTGTTTTTCTTTCAGTTGTAACTATTCACGATCTCTGAATGTGCAGCCATGGAAAAAAAAAAACAAGAACCGCCTTGTATAATTTCCTATCTAATGGCCGAACCTAAAGTTTCCTTAAGTCAGCCCAGAAATTGCAGGGGCCCAAAGTAATAGGGTAGCAGTGGTGATTGATTAAACTGGTTTCTCTGGTCGAAATGACCCCCGCGATCATTGTCAAACATAAGTGTAGCTGCAGAGAAATGGAACCCGGGTTTAATTAACTCACGGGGAGGGTGTCTCGGACGTAAATTGCACCACATGGGTGAAGACTGCCGATCTGCACTGAGGTGACTAAAGTCATGGAATACCTCGTAATATCACGTCGGACCTAATTTTTCTCGGGGTAATGCGGCAACTCGATGTGGCATGGACTCTACAAGTCGTTCGAAATCCTCTGCAGAAATGCTGAGCCATGCTACTCCTACAGCTGTTCATAATTGCGAAAGTGTTCCAGTGCAGGATTTTGTGCACAAACTGACCTCTCGACTTTGCCCCATGATGAGCAATCTGGGTGGCCAAATCATTCGCTCGAATTCTCCAGAATGTTCTTCAGACTAATGGCGAACAACTGTGCCCGCGTCACATGGCGCATTGTTACCCATAAAAATAGTGTTGTTGTTTGGGTATTCGAAGTCCATTAATGGCTGCAAATTGTCTCGAAGTAGATCAGAGGATCCAGTACATTCCATGCAAACACATACCTCACCAGTTATGGAGCTGCCACCAGCTTGCACAGTGACTCGTTGACAACCTGAATCCAACACATTCGAACCCTAACATCAGATCTTACCAGCTGAAAAATCGGGACTTGTCTGACCAGGGTACAGTTTTCCAGTCATCTATGGCCCAACCGGTATGGTCACGAGTCCAAAACAAGAGCTGTAGGCGATGTTGTTCTGTTAGCAAAGGCACTAGCTTCGGTAGTCCGCTTTCCTAGCCCTTTAACGCCAAATTTACCCGTTCGTCCTACGTACAACATTGATTTATGCGGTTATTTCACGCAGTGATGTCTGTTAGCCCTTACATCTCTATGCAAACACCGTTGCTCTCGGTCGTAAAGTGAAGTCCATTTGTCATTGTGTTATCAGTTTGTGACAGATAATGCCTGAACTTTGTTATTCTCGGCCCACTCTTGGCACTGTGGAACTCGAAATATTGAATTCCCTAACGATTTCACAAATGGAATGCGTCTAGCTTCAACTGCCATTCCGCGTTCCAAGTCTGTTAATTCATGGCGTACGACGATAATCACGTCGGACACCTCTTCACATGAATCGGCTGAGTACAAATGACAGGTGCGCCAATGCTCTGCCTTTTTACACCCTGTGTACGTGATACTGCCTGTGTATGTGATACTGCCGTCATCTATATATATGGATATCTCTGTGTTTTGACTTTTCTCACTTCAGTCTACTTGGCATATTTCGGAAGGGAGAGGTGACATTACAATGTGAATTTCCTTCCTTGCGGAGGATCAGTGAGACAAGCGTCTGCAGAGTACTTCCTGTGGCAGACTTTAGTGAGGTAACCTGCCAGCCAGTCGCGGCACGTAGCGGCTGACGTCGGTAACGGTGGCGTTGTGGATCCGCTCGCTTCCTCGTAAGGAATTTGGCGACGTAATGAGCTCGTTCTTATTCCGCGCGGACGTCGGCCACGTCTTGAGGGAGGCGCCACCATCGCGCCTGAGCCTCGGTAATGGCGGCGCAATTAGAGGCGAGCGACCACCTCCATGAGTGCCGCTGGCGGAATCAGGGGCAGGCTCTACCTCCACTACCGCGCTAGTACTGGTACGCAAACTGGAAGTATCCGACAGTAGGATTACATGCATGTTGACAAAGGCCAGTATTCCATGGAAAAGAAGCTCACCACCTGCACAAAAATTACATTCAGGTTTAATTACCTCTAAGAAAAAGAATTCGTCCCACGACGGAATTATCCAAATGGGACGGGAAAAGATAGATGTGATATACACGTACAAACAAACAAATGAGTACAATTTCAGAGAAATTGGATGACTCAATCAGAAGAAACAGCTTTATGAATTGAGAAAATCTTGTCCGCAGCTCGTGGTCGTGCGGTAGCGTTCTCGCTTCCCGCGCCTGGGTTCCCGGGTTCGATTCCCGGCGGGGTCAGGGATTTTCTCTGCCTCGTGATGACTGGGTATTGTGTGATGTCCTTAGGTTAGTTATGTTTAAGTAGTCCTAAGTTATAGGGGACTGATGACCGTAGCTGTTAAGTCCCATAGTGCTCAGAGCCATTTGAACCATTTGAGGAAATCAGTAAAGTGGTGGCCCATCTCTGATCCTCGTGCAAACAGTTATTCGGCTTGGAAGTAATTGACAGAGTTTTTGGATGTTCTCCTGTGGGATATCGTGGAAATTCTGTCCAGCTGGTGCTTTAGATCGCCAAAATTACGAGCTCGTTGGAGGCACTTCCCAAACGTTCTCAGTTTGGGAGAGATCTGGACTCCTTGCTAACCATGGTACGGTGTGACAAGAGTGAAGACAAACAGTAGAAACTCTCATTATGTTCCTGAAATGTAGGCCCAGGATGGCTTTCCATGAAGGACAACAAAACCTGGCAGAGAATTTGGTTGACATATCGTTGTGCTGCAAGAGTGCCGCAGATGACAACAAAAGTGGTTCAGGTACGAAAAAGATGGCGCTACAGAGCATCACTCCTGGTTGTCGGGACACATGACGGGTGACAGTCAGGTCGGTGTCCGACCACTGTCTGGGGCATTTCCAGACACGACTTCGGGCTGGAATTTCATTGACTGGAGTAGTATTTCCTTCGCTGATGAGTCCCGCTTCGAACTGTCCCGATGACCAGTGAAAACATCTCTCGAGGCACCCCAGACAGCAGTGGAATACCATTCCGACTGTCCTCCGCCATACTCCCGACAACCAGGAGTGTTGGTGTGACGGTCTAAGGCGCTGCGGTCATGGACTGTGCGGCTGGTCCCGGCGGAGGTTCGAGTTCTCCCTCGGACATGGGTGTGTGTTTGTCCTTAGGATAATTTAGGTTATGTAGTGTGTAAGCTTAGGGACTGATGACCTTCGCAGTTAAGTCCCATTAGATTTCACACACATTTGAACATTTTTGTTGGTCTGAGGGCCATTTCTTTTCATAGCAGGGGCCCTTTTGTTGTCATCCAAGGCAACCTTACAGCACAGCCGTATGTCGACGATATTCTATGCCGCGTTTTGTTGCCCTTCATGGGAATCCATCCTGGTCTTGCGTTTCAGCAACATAATGCCCACCCGCATCCAGCGAGAGTTTCTCCTCTTTGTGTTCGAGCTTGCCAAACCCTGCCTTGGAAACAAGGACTCTGGATCTCTACCCAAATGAGAAAATTTGAAGCATTATTGGGCAGGGCCCTCCAAACAGCTCGGTATTCTGACTGTCTAATGTGCCAATTGGATAAATTTGGCACGATATCCGCTACGAGGATATCGATCAACTCTGCCAATTAACGCCAAGCTGTAATGAAACCTAGAAACCACGTGAGTGGCAAAAAAGCTGACAATGAAAAGAAGCTAAAGAGAATTTTTGACACAGCGTGAGAAGAAGCCCAGGAGATCTATGGGTGGGCCCTAGAGTCATGCAAAAAAGTAACAACGAAAATAATGAAGTATAGTATCTCAATGAATCATTTCATTAAATTATTATTTGTTCAGTAGGTTAAAATAAACTAGAAAAATACTGCAAAAAAAGTAATTCATCTGTAGATATTTACTGTTGGAAAAAAATTCTTGATTCTTACGTATTTTTTATTTTCACCTGAAAGCTCATAGAAATGTTGCTAGAGTTTGTTTGTGATATACTGCACAATTTTGTGACATCAGTCACGTGTAATGTTCAATTAATTCAGTAAAATGAGTTCCCTGCAATTTTTTTGGTAGATGTTGACTTTTTTGAAAACTCTCCTGAAGTTATAAAAGCTTTCGTACACAACCAACAAAAATGTTTTGAAATATTTGATTACATTAGGGAATCTAGTAATAGCAACTCTTATTGTGATTCCATCGATGTGAAGCTGCTCACAAGCACATAGTCACATTCCAGCATGCCACTCCTAGCAGTACTACGTTCCGTCTTATAGAGCCGATGTAACTGTAGCGTGCAAAAGTAACGATTATATGCTACTGAGGGTTGGGACATGCCCGCCAGCGAGCTTTTCTAGATTTCTGTCTCGTAAACAACAAGCTTTCTCTATATCAGATTCCTTAAGGAACTCAAACTGTGATTTCGACAACATATATACTTTGACGATGTCTCTTCATCCCACTTCTTGTAAAGAAAACTTCAGCGTATTTTAGACAGTCTGGAAATGTTTTGCTGATAAGAGGCTGATTACACAAATAACTCAACTCACATGAGCAATCTTAGATTACTTCGTCGATATGTTGTCGTAGCCAATAGCATACTTTGATTTTTAAGGATTTCGTGATAGATGATATTCCTCGGGGAGGTGTGAATGTCATTTCCATACTGAAGTTATTTGTAAAGACTGATCTCAGAAATTCCGCTGCACTGCTTGCTTAAACCCGATAACCCCAATCTGTAAGTAACAGAAAAAAGTACTTGTTTAAGAGGTTTGCAACATTACATGCACATGTTATCAATGCGTCACTTATTTTTCTAGCTACCTGTTCTTCTTCCCTATTTTGGCACCCTATATCCTATATAGTTTTTATTTTGTTGCCACGTGTAATTATCTTTTTCTAATAATAAACCTGCTTGGATTTCAGGATTACTTGCTACAATAATTTGCAATATTATTTGTAATGCATTACAGTGGTACGATCAGAGCTGTTCCTAGACAATAGACATAGTCTCCTTTTTGTCTCACACAATATCTTTGTTCCTTGTGTAATCCATGTTTTATTTCCAGACTTCTGTCTGATTTGAGTTGCCATTAGGGGAAAACAATATTCAAGGGAGGATATAATTTTATTAATGAATGCTTTGCACTTTTCATTTGATTCAGAAGTATTGTAAACATCCATCCAATTCATGTCTTTGAGAAATCTCCCAAAATTCTCCATTTTTTATTGATTTATTACGCTTCTGCACTAGTATTTAATAGATTTTTGTCCTGACAAGTTTCAACATTTAACATCAGATGCTGCATATCATGATCAGATAGCCCATTTGCTATTGGTTTTGCGGTATGACTTTTCTTCCTAGATTCATCTACAAAGATATTATCAATAGCAGTCTCAGAGCGTTTACGTAGCCTAGCTGCAAAGTCCACTGAACGAATTAAATTGAATGAGAGCATTACTGATTGCAATAATCGTTCACTGACAGAGTTTTTCAATAAATCCACGATAAAATCACCAGCAACCATTATTTCTAGGGTTTTTTTCTGTGAGATGGGACAACAGAGCTTCCAGATTTTTTGTGAAGAGGTTAAAGTTTACTGAAGGTGCTCTGTATGTACTTACTATTATAAACTACTCATTATGAAATATTACTTCTGTTGCACATGCTTCTAAGTGCTACTCTGAGCAAAATTCACGTCCTCAACGCCTATCGCTACGAACAGGAACTGTATGTTGTACAACTGTTGTGAACTGTGTAAGCCTATAGCGGGACGAAAAATATTTATTTATTAGAAAACTATCCATCAAGTGAGATAAACAGTGGTCATTAGTTATTACAGCACGACAACAACTGAAGAACGAACAGCTGTATAACGCGCACATTGAAGTTTGTTGCAGCCAGTAAAATTCTTCTGGGTTTGAGGCCGCATTGTCAACTACAAGATTCTGGCGCTTCGGCGACTATTGTAAGACGTCTTTCTCAGGGTGCACTGCTAACTGCTAACCCAGAACAATTTTATTGACTATGACAATGGCCGCGGAAGCCTACGTTTACGCTGAAGTATGTTGTTTCTTCTAACAGACGAACAATTCTATCATAGCATCATGTCAGTAATCTCTATGTGCACACTTTCCCTCCTATGTATACGTTAATTAATTACAGGAAGGCTTGCTGTTGATGGAGAAAGAGTAAGTAACTGACAGTGTGGCGAAGATCAGGTAAATCAATACGATCCTAGTGTGTCTGTGTCTATAATTCTTGTTTTTCTTCTGCTGCCTATCCGTTCTGAATGTTGGTGACCAACATAATTACATCACTTTTGATTGTTCGCAAAAGTTCCTCGATCGTGACAAGGTACCTTGAAGAATATTCTGCAGCAGTCTATACCTGTTCCCATTCATAACTGCCTGGGCGAATCGTTATAGTTTTCTGCGTTTCAATTTGTGTAGGACTTCTTCTCGTTTATTCATTTTGCGGAGAATTCGTCGCCAGTAACTTTAGCTGTCATTGATACTCACAGTATTCTCCTGCAGAGCCGCTTCTCAAACGCCTCAAGTCGTTCACCCATTGCCTCAGTTAAATTTCTTGTCTCAGCTCCTTAAAAAAGAATGGAAAATCTGTAGCAACATAGAAATCTTAATTTCGTTTCCATTGAGAGGTGATGGCCTTTGAAGGTATTACACATTAGAAAATTCTGCTCAGGCTTTCTCAATGTGGATCTCTGATTGTTTGCTTGTTCGAAAAGTTTACCATTAATGTTTAGATGACAGTCGGATAGATAGCTCTTGATGACAACTGTTAGTATTTTTCAGTTACGTTTATTTCTAGGCCAGCGCTCACTGTCATATTTGTGTTGCGAGTTGCTGAAGACTATTTAAGCTTTCTGCAAATAGTAAATGAGGATAGCGGACATTGTTTATCATTTCTGCTTTCAAGACAACTTCTTCAGCGACACTTTCTAGAACTTCTTTCAAGATACGTTCCGAATAAAGATTAAGTCTGAGACGACAAAATACACACCCATCTCACTACTCGGCATAAACGCTGTGCAACACAACCCGTGACGGTGATCTAGGCGTCCGCAGCTCGTGGTCGTGCGGTAGCGTGCTCGCTTCCCACGCCCGGGTTCCCGGCTTCGATTCCCGGCGGGGTCAGGGATTTTCTCTGCCTCGTGATAACTGGGTGTTGTGTGATGTCCTTAGGTTAGTTAGGTTTAAGTAGTTCTAAGTTCTAGGGGGACTGATGACCATAGATGTTAAGTCCCATAGTGCTCAGAGCCCTTTTGGTGATCTAGGTGCCTGCAGGCAGGCAACCCTTGAAACTCATATTCGCTATATAGCGTGTTTGATTAGAACTCAAAACGCCCTCGGTCCCGCGTTCGAAACCCGCAACCACTTAAATTTTGATTTATAATCAGCATTGACGGTTAAACACTTCCGACGTAAGAAGTCACTCTCATTGTTCCAACGGCCTTGTCAAAGAGGGCTCTCTCATATTTGGGATGGGAAACTGCCCCTAAAGGTGGAGAATCAGCAATGATCAACTGCTTGAGGATGCAGAGGCAATGGAAACCCTTGCATTAAAGATGTACATAACGTGTATCCAAAGGGCACATGGACTGTAATTGGAAAAGTGTCAAGACGATCTCTCCGCTGGCAAAAGATTTCGGAATAGTCCCCCATCCAGATCTCCAAACGGGAGGTGACCATGAGAAAATGATTGAACAGCCAACTAAAGGATAACGCTCTACGAGTCGGGTCGTGGAATGTCAGACGCTTGAACGTGCTAGGGAAGATAGAAAATCTGAGAAGGGAAATGCAGAGGCGCAATCTAGATATAGTAGGGGTCAATGAAGTGAAATGAAAAGAAGGCAATGATTTCTGGTCAGATGAGTATAGGTTAATATCAACACCAGCAGAAAACGGTATAACGGGAGGAGGATTCGTTATGAACAGGAAGGTAGGACAGAGAGTGAGTTACTGTGGACAGTTCAGTGAAAGGGTTGTTCTCACCAGAAATGACAACAAACAAGCACCGACAACGATAGTACAGGCATACACGCCGACGTCACAAGCCGAAAACGGAGAGACAGAGAAAGTATATGAGGATATTGAAAAGGTAATACAGTACGTAAATGGAGATAAAAATCTAATAGATTGGAAATTTGTAGTAAGGTCCTATAGGAACAAACTGTTGAGGTCATCGGTCCCTAAGCTTACACATTACTTAATCTAACTTAAACTAACTTACGCTGAGGACAACACACACATCCATGCCCGAGGGAGAACTCGAACCTCCGACGGGGGGAGCCGCGCGAACCGTAAAAAACCGCCTCAGACTCCGAGGCTACCCCGCGAGGCCAAATATAATAGTCATGAGGGACTGGAATGCAGCTTTAGGGGAAGGAGTGTAAGAAATGGTTACAGGGGAATACGAGATGGGACAAGGAATGACAGAAGAGAAAGACTAATTGCGTTCTGTAATAAATTTCAGCTAGTAATAGCGCATACACTGTTCAAGAATCACAAGAGGAGGAGGTACACTTGGAAAAGGCCGGGTGATAAGGGAAAACTTCAGTTACATTAGATAATGGCCAGACAGAGAATCCGAAAAGAGATACTGGATTGTAAGCCATACCAAGAAGCAGATACAGATTCAGATCCCAATATAGTAATGATGAAGAGTAGACTGAAATTTAAAAGATCATACGCAAAGAAGTGCGATACGGAAGGAATAGCTCTGTAGGCAGTACAGTTGAAAAGGAATGGACATCTCTAGAAGGGTAATCACTGATGTTGGAAATAAAAGCATAGGTACAAAGAAGATAGCTTCGAAGAGACCATGAGTAACAGAAGAAATGCTTCAGTTGATTGATAAAAGAAGGAAGTAGAAAACATTCAGGAAAATTAAGAAATACAGAAATATAAGTCGCTGAGGAATTAAATATAGAAAGTGCTGGGAAGCTAAGTCGAAATGGCTCCATGAAGAATGAGAGTATATCGAAAAAGAAATGATTGTTGGAGGCTCTGAATCAGAATACAGGAAAGTAAAAGTAACCGTCGGTGAAATGAAAAGTAAAGGTGGTAACATTTAGAGTGCAACGACAATTCCACTGTTAAATGCAGAGGAAAGAGCAGATAGGTGTAAAGAGTACATTAAAGGCCTCTACGAGGGGAAGATTTGTCTGATGTGATAGAAGAAGAAAGAGTAGTCGATTTAGAAGCGGTAGGGCATCCAGTAATAGAACCAGAATTTAAGAGAGCTTTGAAGGACTTAAGATCAAATAAGGCAGAAGGAATAGGTAATATGCCACCAGAGTTTCTAAAATCGTTGGGAGAAGTGGCAACAAAACGACTATTCACGTTGGTGTGTAGAATGTATGAGTATGACTTTCGGACAATTATCATCCACACAATTCCGAAGACTGCAAGAGCTGAAAAGTCCGAGAATTATCGCACAACCTGATTAACAGCTCATGCATCCAAGTTTCTGACAAAAATAACACACAGAAGAATGGAAAAGAACACTGAGGATGTGTTAGATGACGATCTGTTTGGCTTTACGAAAGGTCTTAACCAGAGAGGCAATTCTGATGTTGCGGTTGTAAAATGGTGCAAGATGTTCGAAATTGTGAGAAAAATAGAGGTAAACTATAGGGAGAGACGTGTAGTATCCAATATGTATAAGAGCCAAGAGGGAATTAGAAGAGTGGAAGAGAAAGAATGAAGTGCACGGATTAAAAGGGGTGTAAGAAAGGGATGTGGTCTTTCGCCCCTACTGTTCAATCTTTACATCGAAGAAGCAACGATGGAAATAAAAGAAAGGTTCAGGAGTGGGATTATATTTCAAGTTGACAGGATATCAATGAAGCGATTCGCTGATGACATTGCTATCCTGAGTGAAAATGAAGAAGAATAACATGACTTGCTAAATGGGATGAACAATCTAATGAGTACAGAATACGGGTTTAGAGAATATGGATTTGGAGTAAGTCAGGCAGCAGCGGCCGGCAGACACACGCAGTTCCTAACCAGGAGCGAATTTTATAATACCACCTGTGTGCTTCAATAGTTTAGTTTCTTGAGTTTCTGCGTGTTAATTTAATATCTAATAGCCACAGTTCCGGGTTTCCTTTTGCTACCGCAGCTCGATATGGTGCAGCCCTTAGTGACCAGCCTTTTATTGTTTCTATTTTAATATTTTGTAACTAAAGCGTTATAGCTTCATATTTATTTTATACGTGGCATGCCAGTTTTAAATGTGTTGTTTATGATGAAGGCGCTCTTAGAAGTGGCCGAAACCTAGGTCAAAAAGACTTTATTTTCGCGATCGAGGGCTGTAATTGTTTTAGTTTTGCATCTTTTAAGACTTGAGGGAATGACTTCCATGGTTATAGAGGGAGGCGTAGAGGGGAAAAACTGTAGAGGATGACGGAGATTGAAATACATCCAGCAAATAATTAAGAAGTTGCAAGTGTTACTCTGAAAAGAAGAGATTGGCACAGGAGAAGAATTCGTTGCGGGCCACATCAAGCCAGTGAAAAGACTGATGATTAAAAAAAAAAAAGAAATAGAGAAGCAGTGGAGTATGCCTGCTAGGCTCTAGGACTCTGGCAATGATTGTCGCTATACAGATAAATTTTTATGCTGCTGAACAAATGATGGGTCGGTGGCACTGAGGCTGTTGTCGGTCTGGGTGATGTTAGAGAGCCCTTTCCCGTATTATTAATGCATGTGTCAATGTTGCACCCACCATGGTTAGTCAACAGAAGGTAGTGGAGCACCATAAGCACCTTTTGCTGCTTTGGATCACGTTAAATTTAGTCGAATGGTGTTAAAGATATTTCATCTTTCCACTCTCCACATCAGAGCAAAAATTGCAGTCACACTGCACTCCAAAGCGGTGCGATCACATTAAATAGAGTTGCTGATCCACGTTGTCCTTAGAGAAGGGTTAAATCCTCCGATGGCGTCGCAGTTTTGACCTCAATCACGGCAGCGTCAGAAGAAGGAGTGAAAATTGTGGGAAGGCAGGGTGTGTCGACCACCCATGGTGTAACACATCCAAGGTGGCATTTGGCAGAATTGTCGTGAAATTTGTGCCGATGTGACATCACTAACTCACCTTACAACTCCCGTGAACTTTCGAACTCTGGTCTTTTTCTCGCATGTGTCGACATCTTGTTTCAAGCTTCGCCGAGCTCAAGGTCGACGTCGCAGAGCGCCACGCTTTTGCATAGGGGAAACTTGTGGGCACCTGTGAGCCATATTTCGAATTTGTAACGCAAGACAATCACATGGGTTCGAAAAAGTCATACTCTAATTGTGTTGCACAGGGTATTAATGCATCATACTTTCCAGTCTCACAGCAACATAATTATTCAATTTGCATAGTCATTAAAATACTTGTGAGCATGTGACCGCACTGTCAATGTGCAAAACTTCCGAGTTTAGGCTACTATTGCAAATGGCCATCCTCAGCGTGGTTTAGCAAAAACATCCTGAGGAAGGCCATTTGCAATAGTCGGAAGTTATACAAATTGACAATGCCGTCACATACCAAGAAGAATTTCATTCACTGCGACAATGGCCGCAGAAGCCTTCACTTACATATTCGAATGTAGACTAATTATAATGCGGAAGTCTTTGACAACCATCCCTCTGTTTTTTTTTGACAATTCTACTTTCTTGTAAAGATATACTGTATCAAAATCCTCTTGAAATTGAATGAAACAGGCATAGACGTCACACTTCATGTCTCTACCGATCTGGAAAGAAGATCGGAGTGCAGAACAGTAATTTCTACGCATTTCTCTTCACTGGACACCCACAACTGTTATTCATTGTCAATGATAAAACCGGCTACAGTTGTAAAACTTGGCAATAATATTATCTTGGAACTCTTCCATTTGGTCCGTGTTTGCATAAAGAAAACAGTACTATCACAACTTTAGTCAGCCTTGATGCAAAACACCTTGTTAATCGTTTATTTCTTTATTATCCCAAGCTAGTTTCAGCGACATACGAAGTTCACCTTCGAGTATTTGTTTACTAACAGCCGCTCACTTGGTTGCAGATGACATGATGTTCGCTAAGTAAAAAGACGGCAACAGGAAGAAAAAATAGAGCACAGAAAATATGTCACGAACAGCGCCAATAATTGCTTAAAACATGCTGTAGCATACAATATATAAGATAGTATGAAAATATCAATATAAAACTATATTTTAAAAGACGATTTGTAAAAATGTAATAATGTTTTGCTGTGTTTGTACAACCATAGCATTTTCTGCATGTTTTAGATTAAAAAACCCCACTGATGATGGTGATATTTGTCGCCGAAACTAGCTTGGGATAATAAAGAAATAAACGATTAACAAGGTGTTTTGCATGAAGGCGGACTCAAGTTGTCATATTACTGTAAAACCTAGCTATTTCTTGAAAGCAAAGCCGTACTCGTTTTCAGGACATATGTTCCATCTTCAGATCCATATTAAAATTTCAGTCCACAAAGCATGCATAACTAAGGTTAAAATACGTTAAAAATGTTAACCTACTTCAACCTTTAGTTATGCAAGCTTTGTGGACTGACATATTAATATGCCCCTGAAGATAGGACAAATGATCTGAAACCAGGTAGTACTTTCCTTTTAAGTAATTTCTGCTGTGCCTCTTAGATGCTAATTTCTTGTGAAAGATCTCTCGTGTGGTGAGAGGTCGCATAACAGCTCTTTATCAGGGGGCAGAACTAACGGTAACGTACCATCTGGGTAGCCCTGTCAGCGTCGGCGGGGGTCGATAAGCCGAAATCAGGCGTAGGAAGCTGTGGGCTGCTGGGAGCGGCACGTAGGGCACTTGTGCGGACGAAGACGGATGGAGCAGGCAGACGCGAGCGGGGGTCGACACTGGCAGTGGCGAGGCTCGGGGCCCAGGGCGGCGGCCGTATTCTGTTGCTCGTTAGCCGCGCCCTTGTAATTCATCCCCCTAGACAATCCTGGGGGGCTCACCAAACAAAGGCGGCCAGGGAGGCCCCAGGGAGGCAACGCACCGTCGGCATCCTCCCTTGAAATATTATATTCGTTCCCGGTCGACGGCGTGGAAATGGTGGCCTGCGGGCCTTCCGAAAAACTACCAAAGAGGAGCTGCTCGCGCCCCACCCTCCTCCAGGGATATAAATCGCGGCTATTGGGGGAGGGGGCGGCTGGACGCGCTGCCCAGGGCGGCGGCTCGTTTAATTTAATGCGTGCCGGGCGGCGCGGCAACTTTGGCTGCCTCGCCCCGCCACGCCCCCTAAATCTCTGGTCGCTAATACTGGACGGCGGGAGCCCATCCGGGCACGTTAGCACCGCGCGGAACCCGTGTGTGCGCTCCGTGCGAGGAAAATGATTGCTCGCGGGGGAATATTCGTTCCGACTCGCAGTGGCCAGGCGGCAAGAAGAATGCGTGGCAGCCGATCCCGCGCGGCCGTACCTTACGCCATTTTTCGCGCGAGGTCTTTCACTCCGCTCGCGCAGGATGGGCAGTCGCGATGTGGACCACCGCCTTCGAAAAAGGCGAATAACAGAACTGATACTGCGTCGCGCCGCGGAACGGAAATTGAGTTTATATGGGGAGTATCGCCGAAAATAGTAGCCGAGATTCAGCCCTAGAGTCACGCGTGTTGCTCGTAAATCAGGAGAAGAGGGTTAAGCGAAGTGAGTCGGCAGCTCAGCTGAAACCCAGGGAAGGCGGACGAGCTGTTTTAATGCATAAACCGAACGAAGTCTGTCTGTGGCAGTTGTGTGGCAATTACGGATTGGCATCCAGGTCACAGAGTGCAAGGTCCCTCAACCCCCCCCCTCCCCCCCCCCCCACTAATGCTGCATGGCTTTTTTTTTTCTTTTGAGTCATCCCTTTTATGACTGGTTCTATGGAGCTCGCCACCTGTGTCAATCTTTTGATCTCAGAGTACCACTTACAACCTACGTCCTCAATTATTTGCTACAGTTTTTACCCTTTACTGCTACATCCAGCACCACGCGAGTTATTTCCTGATGTCTTAACAGATTTCCTACAATCTTATACTTTCTTCTTGTCAGTGTTTTCAATAAAAATGTAAATGCCGTGTGGCAAGGGGCTCCAGTTGGGCAGACCGTTCGCCTGGTGCAAGTCTTTCGAGTTGACGCCACTTCGGTGACTTGTCGATGGGGATGAAATGATGATGATAAGGACAACACAACACCCCGAGCGGAGAAAAGCTCCGACCCAGCGGGGAATCGAACCCGGGCTATTAGGTAAGACAGTCCGTCGTGCTGACCACTGAGCTATCAGGGGCGGACAGTGTTTTCCATGTAGTCCTGTACTCGCCGATTCTGCAGAGAACCTACTCATTTCCTACTTTATCAGTCCAGCTAATTTTCGATATTCTTCCGTTTCGGTTGTACCAAAGTCCGTGATTCAGTTGCACACAGAACAGTTTTTCAAACGTATATTCTGAGAAATTTCTCCTTCAAAATAAGACTTATGTTTGATACCAGTAGACTTGTCTTGGCCAGGAATGCCCTTTTTGACAGGGATAGACTGCTTCGGCCAGGAATGTCGTTTTTGCCAGTGCTAGTCCGCTTTTTATACCCTACTTGCTCCATCCGTCGTCGGTTATTTTACTGCATAGGTACCACAATTGCTTAACTTCATCTACTTCGTGATAATCAATTACGATGTTCAGTTTCTCGCTGTTCTCATTTCTGCTACTTCCCACTACATTCGTCTTTCTTCGATTTACTCTAAGTCCATATTCTGTACTCATTTGATGGTTCAGTCTATTCAACATATCCTCAATTCTTCTTCACATTCACTGAGGATAGCAATGCCTTTAGCGAATCTTATCACTTACATCCCTTAACCTTGAATTTTAATCCCACTCTTGAACCTTTCTTTTATTTCCGTCATTGCTTCTTCTATGTATAAACTGAACGTTAGGTACGGAAAAGTATATACCTGTCTTACACCATTTCTAATCCGAACACTTTGTTCTTTGTCTTCTACTCTTACTGTTCCCTCTTTGTTTTTGTACTTATTGTATGTTAACGGTCTTTTCCTATAGGTTATCACAAATTTTCTCAGTATTTCGATCATATTGTTCCATTTGTCCTCGCTGGCTTTTTGCAGTTTGACAGATGTATGATTGGGTCTTAAATTTTTCTTCAGTTTGCTTCCATTATCAACACAACGTCGGAACTGCCTCTCTGTCGGCTTTACCTTTCCTAAAAGCAAACTGAGCGTTATCTAACACATACTCAACTTTCTTTTCCATTGTTTTGTGCATTATTCTTGTCAGCAGCTTTGATGCATGAGCTGTTAAGCTGATTGCACGTAAGTTCTCGCACTTGTCAGCTCTTGCAGTCTTGGGGATTGTGTGGATGATGTTTTTCCGAAAATCAGATGGTGTATGACAATACCAAGTTGGTTTTCACATGAAGCTTTTCAATACATAAAAATCTTTTGTTTATCCAAACAGTATCGAGTGAAAATCGACCGAGTAAAATATTTGATCTTATACAAAAGTTAATGCTAAGGAAATCTCTATAACTACATTAATAAGCACAAGCCTAATATCCATGATAAATGTACGTTGGAAGGAGAGAGCATTTTCTGAAGAATTAATTATTTTATGAAAAATAAGATACAGAAATGAATGTAAGCAAAAAATGGATCGACTGTAACATCCTGAGGGTATTAGAAAGTGTAATTCATTAAACAAAATGAAATCATAAAGGTGGGGAATCCACTACAGGTTCGCGACTGCCAGTCTTTTGGATTACCTTGGTGCGAGCTCCACAAGAAAGGAAAAGAATGGAAAATCAGAAGCAGTTACAGTCGAGCCTTGAAAGTATACCTATCATGGCATGCCATGTTTGGCGATGTGAGCCTTCAGCAATAACAATTCGGTGTGACAGTGCTTAATATTTGGTATGGCAGTGGTTTATGGTTCCTGAAGTCGTCTCCAGTTTGGTTCGTGTCAGAAAGCAAGAATATGATCGGTTTTATGTGATGGAATATGGAGCCGATGATACAGGAATTTAACATGGTTACTGAAAGTGTGTAATAGTTATAAATTAATTCCATGACCGGAGACGTGAAGAGCCTATCGAAATTTTCATACAGCAAGTAATAACTTCAACACCGATACGACTGCAATGAGCAAGGTAAGATATTTTCGTATTAGCAGTCTTTAGCAGTGTATCTGAATGTTACAGTCAACCCCAGGGTTTACCAAAGCTCTAATATAGCTTTGTTAAAAGTATTTGATAGAATTATTGCCTCAAAGTTACATACCGATCCAAAGTTCCCTGCCATTTTGTTAGATGTAAATTGTATGTCATAGTTAATTAATTATGGTGTCAAGACAGTCTTGCTGTGTCATATAAAAGTCACTTCCAAGAATAAGACTTTACTTTCAATTTGAAGACACAAGAAGTGTGGTCGCTTTGATATGTCATAGTAAAGTTCGATTTAATGAGATTTCTTACTCTTAAATCTGCTTTATCAGAATATTAACTTTACATAGTAATTAAATGTAAACAAGGCAGCCATTAACGCATGTAAGAATATCTCAGACTGCATCCATTTTGTTTCGAAATAAAATTGTTTCCACTAGTCATTAACGTAAATTTGCTTCCGGCACATTTATAGAAATATAAACTGAGATAAAGTACTGAAATTGCCCCTTCAGTGCTGGCGACCAAACCAATTTCGTAGATACAATTTTCTTTCAGTGGATCTGTCGTAAGGTAATGTTACGTAGGTGCAAGTTGTTTGCTACGGAGGTGTGGATAAATCCAAATCCAAGTAGGCCATACAAAGTGTTGTGTGTGTAACAACCTGCGAGGGTGTACCAATCCTGAAAATTGATCTCCATTGTTCTCACCTCGCTTTGGAGAGAAGTTTAAAACACACATAGGTGCCTTGCTAATAATGGTATTTTTTTAGGTAACACGTGTCAAAATTTGTGTGAAAGACTGTTGTTAATGTTAGTAAAAACTGTGTAATGTTGTGCAGTTTTAATGAAAATTCTCTACTGAGCGTACTAAAAGCTGTATTTTTCTGAGAAGCGACATGTAGAAAGCACTGGAGGGACCATGGTTCTTTTTTGTAAGGCACTCACGATAGGTAGGTGTCGTAAACGCGACAGCTAAACGGATTCACATTCCGTAGCACGGCCAATGCTACAGATTGATACAGAAAGTATTCTGCACATTATAACTTCCATTTTAAGCAATATTAGCGCGTCCTACAGCTGAATATTGTAACGGTGGTAGTTAAAAAAGCATTCCCTTCCATGCTATGTAACGTTAGAAACAGTTTGATTTCATGCGATTAGGATATTTAATTTACAAGGGTGAACCAGTCTTACGTGGAATAGGCGGGTTCGGTTACAAGCTCCAATTAATGTTGTTTACATGACCTCAGGGGTATTCTGGCAGCTCATGTTGGAAGTTGTTCTAAGATGCATCTGTTACACACATTACATACACATTACATGCGCCAACATTTGCATTTTCATGACTTTTTCTGGATTTGTACTGAACAGTATTCTCAGGCAACCAATGTAGTGGAATGAGTGTATTAGTCCCTCGCAGCTTTGTGGCTCGCAGATTATGTAGACGAGGGACATTTTGGCCCTTTAAACTTTGGTTTCCAGTGCTACTTTCTCCGCCAATAAAACCTTTTGCAGCGATTACAGAGATAGTCTCTTTCCAAAAATGGCGCTCGTTTCCTTCCTCATCCCTTTATAACTTGTGTTCTGTCCTCAGTGTATCTTCAGTTTAAGTGGTGGTGAACATCACGTGAGCACATAGATTTGACGAGATGATGACCACAACTGAGCAGTTAGTAGCTCATTCTTTAGGATTCTCCATCTCCTTGTCTTTCGTTTGGAAAAAGAATTCGAGAGCGACAAACACCAACTGAAATTTTTACAATTATAAAGAAACAAAAACATCAAAACTGGGAAAGTTGTATTTCGATAACGTCGAAAGCTGCTGATAAATACTTAGTTATTTGCGACAGATTTCAACAGTACAAACTTTAGATATCATAACATAATTTACAATAGCCCAACTGGCATCGTTACTACTATGGGGTCATAAAATAAAAAGTACCCTGCATCTCTGCTTGAAGAGAAATCAAATTAGAGAGTCAACAGACCAAGTCTCTGTATACTGTCGTAACCAAATTCCACCTTTTGTGTTCAAGCACTCTGCATTATTGATATTATATACAATGGAATTGTGTCATTGTCCCAATCCATCAGCCATATCAATATTGTTTGTTGCATATCAGAAACAGTGACCAACCGGAAGCAGATATTATTTGAGTATTTTATGGGATAAGTACGAATAGATAAACCAAACAGATATTGAAATATCTATGAAAAAAAATTAACATCAGTCTGGAAGCATGAAAAAAAAAGGTTTTTCTTCAGAGAACTCAATAGGAATAGTACTGAACGATCAGCAACATAAATCAGTTTATTAAAAATATTTTTATGCAGATTATAAGTAAAAAAACCGAGAAGAAATTCATTCTGAAAACCGAGAAAACAGGAACGGTCAGAATAGAAGATACAAAGCGACAACATAAAAGATGTGAGAATATTGGAAGAACGGAATCCAGCAAGGAGAGGCGACAGAGCAAATATGAAATTCGATTGTAATTGCACAATACGAAACGGGTCATAGAGGACTACAGTGCTCCTTCTGTTTACGCTTGACATCCAACTACATTTCGAGATTTGTTGTGCTCTTGTCATATGACAGTAGGGAAAGGATGAACATTAGTATATCACAGTTGCATAGCCGTTGCTCTTGGGGAATATGGTGAAACCAGTTCAGTCAATTAAGGCGAGTCTCAGTCTAAAATACAGAAAGTCCAAATTCTGAAAATATTTTCTAAAATAGTTATCCGAAACTACAATTAGGAATATAATATACGCAGCATTTTGTGGAAACATAAGAACTACATTAACGGTATTTATACGTGGAATACTGTATAG
The DNA here is from genome assembly GCF_021461385.2 of Schistocerca piceifrons. Classification (NCBI taxonomy): domain Eukaryota; kingdom Metazoa; phylum Arthropoda; class Insecta; order Orthoptera; family Acrididae; genus Schistocerca; species Schistocerca piceifrons. The sequence continues at coordinate 653,071,486 of NC_060138.1, read as the reverse complement.
TTTACTTTATTTAAAAGCAGTTAATTTAATGATATCACAGCGATCAACAATATGATTAAACAAATTAAAGTCACAGTACGTGTTCAGAGGTAACAGTGAACACAGCTAATATATACAAACAACACATATACCTTGCTTTATCTATTAAGAAATGGAAGTCTGCGCTCTACTGGAAATCTGCACTGTCTGGCAAAAAAGTGAAGCACGTAGATACGGAGAGGAAACGAAATGAAACGTCTCAAGTTGATAGGATATTGGATAATATTTCATTGAGTACAAAATGCAGTCAAATTAGCAAAGAACTTGGTATTACGTGTTCACTTATTCGTGTGACACTGCACTCCCTCTGACATGGATGCGTGCTCTGTTTCTGTTGGGAAGTATGTCATAAACCCATTGGATCCTCTCCTGGGGCAAGCTGAACCACAACTCTCGTAACTGGTCTTTGATAGCATGGATACCGGCACTAGAACGGATTTGATGTCTGAGATGGTCACACACATCTTCTATCGGGGGCAGATCTGGGGCTCTTGCTGGCCACGGGTTTACCTCAAAAACACCGCCATACTAGCCAACGATGGTCATCTGTGGTAGTCCACAACCACGATTCATCGATAAACACAATGAGACATCTTTCATCAACAGTACAAACTTCTCCGTGATTGCACGACTCAAATGGTTCAAATGGCTCTGAGAACTATGGGACTTAACTTCTGAGGTCATCATTTCCCTAGAACTTATACCTAACTAACGTAAGAACAGCACACACATCCATGTCCGAGTCAGGATTCAAACCTGCGACCGTAGCGGTCGCGCGATTCCTGACAGTAGCGCCAAGAACCGCCCGGCCACCCTGGCCGGCTTGCACGACTCCAAACGCATCCTACACATAGGATGGTAATTTCCTAGTTCGTTTGCTGCTAGTCGCCGATTAACAATGCGGTATGACACACAATTTGGCAGGGAGTTCTGGGATGGCAGGTGCAGAGCGTTCGATGTGCTTGGTTCACAGTACGCCTCTGGTGGTCAGACGTAGTTCATCGGAACATTGACGACATGAGTTCTTGCCCTCATGTTCCTATGTAGTCCAGCAGAGGTCCAGTGTCACATCCAAATGCACCACTAGTCTGGATACTGTACGAGTCGACCAGCCAGTCAAGTGGAGACCCACATCTAGGACTCTTTCGCTCCTTACACCCGAGCCTTATTCCTGCCAGCTTGTAGGTGAATGGTAGAGGTTTAGTGTGTCTCACTATTTTCAAGTGATATTGTGAAATTTTTTCCCAGCTGGATAACATCAATTGTATGCCATCGTCAATTTTTGAGCTGTATTGCGATTTTAGGCATTCCTTGTGTAGTACTATGCATATAGTTGTGTAGTTCGGCCGGTCTTTATGATTAATTATGTGATTAGGACTGATCTTTACACCAGTTTCCCAACCAAAATAAATGAAATACACTAACCTACCCATCCTCTCCTGAATATGTGCAGTTGCCATGTGTTGCAGGGTGCCCTTGAGATTTCTGTCCAGAGGGACGAGGGTTCAAGTCCCAGAAGGGACACTGGCATTTTTAATTCCCCTCCAATTCCAAGCACCTCTGATGGTATAACTGAATTAGGGGATTGCACTTGGCCTTTCCATCCAAAAGGACCATGGGTCAAATCCCAGAAAGGGCACCACTGTTTTTAATTTCCAGCCAGTTCCCACGTGGAATTTGGCCTGGGACATCAGCACTGGCCTGGGCCAAAGAAATTCCCACAAAAATTCGAAATCAGTAGGGTATGCGAGGAGGGGGAGGTGTGGGGAGGGGAGGTGGGTGGGCCCACATGGAGGCTAACGAAAAACGCATGGCATCAACCTGTCTCACACTAGTACACGGCATCTGTGTCATTTACTGAGATCACTCGACATCTGACTCCTCTTTCGTAATCTACCATGTGTGATGCCCTCACTAAAAAGAAAGAACACTAACCCATTCCGGAGACCATTCTACATGGCACAGTGAACTATCACTGTAATCAGTTTGAGTACGTGTACGAAGTTACATTGAGATCCGATCATGTTGTCTCAGTGATTCACATTTTTTGCCAGGCAGAGTGCATTTGCTGCTGTCGTCTGGATAATGTGGCCCACCACAGCACGACTACCTGATGATGTGAAGGCATTATTTCCTCCCCAATATTTATTGGTAATGGCTTAAAAATGGAACTTATTTTGGGTTGAGACTCTATTGTGCACTGTTCTTTTATCACTTGCTGTCGCATCTCTTTTAGTGTAATGTAATACTTCTAGCATTCTGGAGTAATTTCAATAACGTTGGTAAGTGTGCCCAAAATTTTCCTTACGCTTCGCAGTGTAATGTTTGATCTATTATCTGCGTTTTCTACATCTGCGTCTACTTCCATACTCCGTAATCCACTGTGAAATGCATGACAAGGTGTTACGTCCCATTGCACCAGTTCTTGGGGCTTTTACCCACTCCATTCACAATCGAGCGCGAGAAGAATGATTGGTTAAAGGCTTCTGTGTGTGCTGATCTTGTTCTCACGAACGCTGTGGGAGCGATATGTAGGTGCTTGTAGTATGTTCTAGAATCACCATTGAATGCTGGTTCCTGAATCATTGTAAATAGGCTATTTGTATAGTGTGCGTCTATCTCCAAGGATTTTCCAGTTGAGTTCTTTCACCACCTTCATGAAACTCTCCCATGGATCCAACGAACTTGTGACTATTTGTGCTACACTTCTCTGTATACCTTCAATATCCTTTGTCAGTTCTATCTGGTATGGGTCCCACATTGTTGAGCAATATTCTAGGATGGGTTGCATGAATGATTTGTATGCAATCTCCTTTGTAAACTGGTAGTCTGCTCCTATTATTCTACCAGTAAACTGAAGCCCGCCACCTGATTTACCCGCAACTGACCATATGTCATCGTTCCACTTTATGTCCCCGTCATACATCCAGGTATTTGTGTGAGTTCACCGATTATAGTTGTAACTCGCTGATATTGTATTCACTAGATACTTCGTTTTTTCGTTTTTCGAAGCGCAAGTTGTACATTCATGAAAATTTACACAAGTTGTCAGTCCTTAAATTACTTTGAAATCTTATCAAGATCTGACTGAATATTTGCGCAGTTTTCTTTTTCAAACTGGGCTTCGCTAATGACAACTGCGTCATCTGCGAAATGTCTAAGATTAGTACCAATATTGTTCACAAGATCATTAATACACAACACAAATAGAAAGGGGTCCAACACACTCCCCTGGGGTACGTTCCAAGTTACCCTACATCTGTAGATGACTCTCCCTTACTTCAGCCCCCCTACCAATAATTCCCCAATCCAGTGACGAATTTCGCTTGACAACCCATACGATCGTACTTTTAACAATAAGTGTAGGTATGGCATCTCCCCCCTACCAATAATTCCACAATCCAGTCACGAATTTCGCTTGACAACCCATACGATCGTACTTTTAACAATAAGTGTAGGTATGACATCGAGTCGATTGCTTTTCGGAAATCAAGAAATGCTGCATCTAACTATTTGCCTCGAGTCAAAGCTTTAGTATGACATCTGAGAAAAGTGTGAGCTGGTTTTCACATGATGGATACTTTCGGAATCCATGTTGGTTAGCATGGAGGAACTAGACGGTAATTTTGTGGATCACTTCTGCTACCCTCCAGTAGCGGGGTACTGGCAGTTCAGAGCAATTTTGATGTCACATTGATATGCAAATTAATTAAATTGATCAATTAACTATCCCCCAAACACGCACATACCCCCACCTCAGGTTGATGCCATGCGTTTTTCGTTAGCCTGCATGTGGGCCCACCCACCTCCCCTCCCAACACCTCCCCCTCCTCACATACCCTAATGATTTCGAATTTTGGTGGGAATTTCTTTGTCCAGGCCTGTATTGATGTCCCAGCCCACATCCCACCTGGGAATTGGCTGGGAATTAAAAATGACGGTGCCCTTTCTGGGATTTGAACCATGGTCCTTCTACATCTACATCTACAACTACATGACTACTCTGCAATTCACATTTAAGTGCTTGGCAGAGGGTTCATCGAACCACAATCATACTATCTCTCTACCATTCCACTCCCGAACAGCGCGCTGGAAAAACGAACACCTAAACCTTTCTGTTCGAGCTCTGATTTCTCTTATTTTATTTTGATGATCATTCCTACCTATGTAGGTTGGGCTCAACAAAATATTTTCGCATTCGGAAGAGAAAGTTTCGGAAATAGATCTCGCCGCGACGAAAAACGTCTTTGCTTTAATGAATTCCATCCCAATTCGCGTATCATATCTGCCACACTCTCTCCCCTATTACGTGATAATACAAAACGAGCTGCCCTTTTTTGCACCCTTTCGATGTCCTCCGTCAATCCCACCTGGTAAGGATCCCACACCGCGCAGCAATATTCTAACAGAGGACGAACGAGTGTAGTGTAAGCTGTCTCTTTAGTGGACTTGTTGCATCTTCTAAGTGTCCTGCCAATAAAACGCAACCTTTGGTTCGCCTTCCCCACAATATTATCTATGTGGTCTTTCCAACTGAAGTTGTTCGTAATTTTAACACCCAGGTATTTAGTTGAATTGACAGCCTTGAGAATTGTACTATTTATCAAGTAATCGAATTCCAAGGGATTTCTTTTGGAACTCATGTGGATCACCTCACACTTTTCGTTATTTAGCGTCAACTGCCACCTGCCACACCATACAGCAATCTTTTCTAAATCGCTTTGCAACTGATACTGGTCTTCGGATGATCTTACTAGACGGTAAATTACATCATCATCTGCGAACAACCTAAGAGAACTGCTCAGATTGTCACCCAGGTCATTTATATAGATCAGGAACAGCAGAGGTCCCAGGACGCTTCCCTGGGGAACACCTGATATCACTTCAGTTTTACTCGATGATTTGCCATCTATTACTACGAACTGCGACCTTCCTGACAGGAAATCACGAATCCAGTCGCACAACTGAGACGATACCCCATAGGCCCGCAGCTTGATTGGAAGTCGCTTGTGAGGAACGGTGTCAAAAGCTTTCCGGAAATCTAGAAATACGGAATCAACTTGAGATCCCCTGTCGATAGCGGCCATTACTTCGTGCACAAGAACGATGTTTTCTGAAACCATGCTGATTACGTATCAATAGATCGTTCCCTTCGAGGTGATTCATAATGTTTGAATACAGTATATGTTCCAAAACCCCACTGCAAACCGACGTCAATGATATAGGTCTGTAGTTCGATGGATTACTCCTATTACCCGTCTTAAACACTGGTGCGACCTGCGCAATTTTCCAATCTGTAGGTACAGATCTAACGGTGAGCGAGTGGTTGTATATTATTGCTAAGTATGGAGCTATTGTATCAGCGTAATGTGAAAGGAACCTAATCGGTATACAATCTGGACCTGAAGACTTGCCCGTATCAAGCGATTTGAGTTGCTTCGCAACCCCTAAGGTATCTACTTCTAAGAAACTCATGCTAGCAGCTGTTCGTGTTTCAAATTCTGGAATATTCCCTTCGTCTTCCCTGGTGAAGGAATTTCGGAAAACTGCTTTCAATAACTCCGCTTTAGCGGCACAGTCGTCGGTAACAGTACGCTCGGCACTGCGCAGCGAAGGTATTGACTGCGTCTTGCCGCTTCTGTACTTTACATACGACCAGAATTTCTTCGGATTTTCTACCAAATTTCGAGACAATGTATCGTTGTGGAACCTATTAAAGGCATCTCGCATCGAAATCCGTGCCAAATTTCGCGCGTCTATAAATTTTAGCCAATCTTCGGGATTTCGCGTTCTTCTGAACTTCGCATGCTTTTTCCGTTGCCTCCGCAACAGCGTTCGGATCTGTTTTGTGTACCACGGGTGATCAGTTCCATCTCTTACCAATTTATGAGGTATGAATCTCTCAATTGCTGTTGCTGCTATATCTTTGAATTTGAGCCACATCTCGTCTACATTTGCATAGTCAGTTCGGAAGGAATGGAGATTGTCCCTTAGGAAGGCTTCTAGTGACACTTTATCCGCCTTTTTAAATAAAATTATTTTGCGTTTGTTTCTGGTGGATTTGGAAGAAACGGTATTAAGCCTAGCTACAACGACCTTGTGATCACTAATCCCTGTATCAGTCATGATGCTCTCTATCAGCTCTGGATTGTTTGTGGCTAAGAGGTCAAGTGTGTTTTCGCAATCATTTACAATTCGCGTGGGTTCGTGGACTAACTGCTCGAAATAATTTTCGGAGAAAGCATTTAGGACAATCTCGGAAGATATTTTCTGCCTACCACCGGTTTTGAACAAGTATTTTTGCCAACATATCGAGGGAAGGTTGAAGTCCGCACCAACTATAACCGTATGAGTGGGGTATTTATTTGTTACGAGACTCAAATTTTCTCTGAACTGTTCAGCAACTACATCATCGGAGTCTGGGGGTCGGTAGAAGGAGCCAATTATTAACTTAGTTCGGCTGTTAAGTATAACCTCCACCCATACCAATTCGCACGGAGTATCTACTTCGACTTCACTACAAGATAAAGCACTACTGACAGACACAAACACTCCACCACCAATTCTGCCTAATCTATCTTTCCTGAACGCCGTCTGAGACTCCGTAAAAATTTCTGCAGAACTTATTTCAGGCTTTAGCCGCTTTCTGTACCTATAACGATTTCAGCTTCTGTGCTTTCTACTAGCGCTTGAAGCTCAGGGACTTTCCCAGCACAACTACAACAATTTACAACTACAATTCCGACTGTTCCTTGATCCAAGCACGTCCTGTATTTGCCATGCACCCTTTTAGATTGCAGCCCACCCCGTACTTTCCCGAGGCCTTCTAACCTAAAAAACCGCCCAGTCCACGCCACACAGCCTCCGCTACCCGTGTAGCCGCCAGCTGAGTGTAGTGAACTCCTGACCTATTCAGCGGAACCCGAAACCCCACCACCCCATGGCGCAAGTCAAGGAATCTGCAGCCAACACGGTCGCAAAACCGTCTGAGCCTCTGTTTCAGACCCTCCATCCGGCTCTGCACCAAAGGTCCGCAGTCGGTTCTGTCAACGATGTTGCAGATGGTGAGCCCTGCCTTCATCTCGTAAGCAAGACGGGCAGCCTCCACCAAATCAGATAGCCGCTGGAATCCAGAGACAATTTCCTCAGATCCAAAGCGACACACGTCATTAGTGCCGACATGTGCCACCACCTGCAGCTGGCTGCACCCTGTGCTCTTCATGGCATCCGGAAGGACCCTTTCCACATCAGGAATGACTCCACCCGGAATGCACACGGAGTGCACACTGGATTTCTTCCCCTCCTTAGCCACCATATCCCTAATGGGCCCCATTACACGCCTAACATTGGAGCTCCCAACTACCAATAAGCCCACCCTCTGTGATTGCCCGGACCTTGAAGCCTGAGAATCATCCACTGAAACAGGGCAGGCAGCTGCATCTGGCTCAGCCAGAGACAGTGCCTTCTGAATGGAAAGGCCAAGTGCACCCCCCTAATTCAGTTATACCATCAGAGGGGCATGAAATTGGTGGGGAATTAAAATGGCAGTGCCCCTTCTGGGACTTTAACCCTAGTCCTTCTGGACAGAAACATCGAATGCACCCTGTAACACATCACAACTGCCCGGATTTAGGAGAGGAAGGTTAGGTTAGTGTACTTTATTTATTTTGGTTGGGAAACTGGTGTAAAGATCGGTCCTAAACACATAATTAATCATAAAGACCGGGCTAATTACATAACTATATGCATAGCGCTACATAAGGGATGCCTAAAATTGCAATAGAGCTCAAAAATTGACGATGTCATACAACTGGTGTTGTCCTGCTGGGAAAAAATTTCACAATACCACTCGAAAATAGTAACAGACACACTAAAACTCTCCCAGTCACCTACAAGCTGGCAGGAATAAGGCTGGGCTCTAAGGAACTCTCTTTATTCTTTTTGGTGGAAAATATGTCCAACTGATGAAAAGCTGGTGTTGGACAGAGAGAAGTTTAGAAAGTGCATTACCTGAAAGCATACAGTATCTATCGTTGTTTGACGTCAGAGTTCGCTGCAGATGCCTGCTCGTAAACCATCCTGTAGCCCAGATAATCGAAGCCAACACACGCTATCACAGCTGATGGAAAAAATGTTTTACTGTTCTAATTACACTCTGAAATTGTCATGAAGAAACCAGCACTCGTAATTAATGGCTCATGATTAACTCATGTACTGGCGAAAATCGTTGTCCCAAAAGTGTGTATAGGGGGTGTAGTCAATGTGTGTTCTCCTCAATGGGCGCTAATGAACTAGCCAACTTGGAGGAAGTCTTATCCTCTTCCACCCCTCATCCCCTCCTCCAGCCCTCTCCTCACTATAGGCAGGTATAGAGACCTGCTCTATCTTGCCACTGGTGGTTTATAAAAACTTGCTTCTGGTGGCATTGTTATATGTCATGCAACCTATTTAACGTTCTTCTCGGGAGGCTGGATCCATGTGGAACAACAAACAAATTCTGGAGAATTCTCCAGCTGACTTCTTCAAAAGTTCGCTGCTTGTAAAACAGGAAGCCTACCACTTAAAGTGACCACAGACCCCAGAGCAACCTCACACTGCAGTGTCTTCAGTGCAATGTGTCCCTGCGAGCACATGGCTGGGCAGTTAGCGTTATTGACGCTGAGAAATGCTACACATACAACAGAGTGCAACGCTGGCATCCCTTAGAACAAAACTGTGATAAATGACGCTATACTCACCATGGGTTGTTTATCTAAAAGGACAGCCATGACCTCCTATGGGACTGAGCCACCACACCATTCTGAGCACTTCTCTATAAAAATTTTATTTAACATCAACATGTCTACTTCAATGAAGTATCTATTAAAAAAGGAAAACACAATTGTGTTGATACTAAATGTCTTCTTTCCACGAAAATAGGCACAGTAAATTTCTTTTAGTTTTATGAAAAAATCGGTGTAGTTTTTACTTTCAATAGCAGGATACAATTCGCATCTCATTATTTTGCGACATCCAACGAAGTGCACCGCCGCCGAATACAAATGATCAGCAGAAACATCTCCACCCGGCGTAAAATCGTGAGAAGCTTCTACTATTTGGATGCGAAAGTTATTGATCATTACAGTGTGTCATTATTTCGAAACCATCAAAAGTGTAAAGAAAAAGCGAGAATTTAAACTACAATGAAAAAATCTATATTACACAATTTCTTTCAACTTGATGGACAAATAACACGACCTGAGAGAGTCTCTCACGTTCAGATCAGCTTCTGTAAATAAACTGTCATGCATGTGCGTATTACAAACATTTCAGACTTGTGAAATAACATCAGAGAATATAATCTTTCACGCCATTGGCTCACATGTCGGACAACACACAATCATTTTATGTTCGACAACAACAAGCTATGATTCAAGAAGACTCAGCTGTTTTGTATAATGTGGCAGGTCTCGTTTTACCAATGCTATGCTATATTATACTGACATTTATGAAACATAAAGCACTACCATTTGTAGGTTCCACAACGAATTATAATTCAAATGCTGTCTATATTATAATTAGAGGTTGTTATGTATGAAATAACTCATGACTTGCCATAACGCCTACTTTTGAAACACGAAATCATGATGATAATAATAAAAAGTCATGATTTCACGAGAAAACATACAGCAGATTCCTAATAATTCAAAATCAGTGTAGTTTTGAGAGAACCATCAGCATCCAAATTTCATCCTGGTATAGCACTCCTTGTAATAGAATTTCCTATAAGATTTTACCATGTCTCTCTCTCTTACGATTTATCGAAAAACAATTACCATCTGTGTGTTGTCATCGAGCATATCACATATACACTTACCTCTCCATTGGAGCTGAAGGACAGTGGGCTAAGTCATTTGCACAGATCTGCACAAAGTTTCGTCGTCTATACTGGAGGAAGATCATATCCAACACACTATTCATCACACGAGAGGGTTCCTCTATTGTTCCTTCATGAGCAGTTTAATAATTGTTTTTTCCGTTGTAACACATCCAATCAGTGTACCGCCATACACATCGTTTTTTCTACCATTACTTCGAAGTCTGTGTCAGCTGCTCCTAAACCGACATTAACTCGCTTCAATCCTTTCGCTCTCATACAAAGCTGAACATCGCATGATCTAAACTACGCAACGCCCACAACACACATGTTGGTAGAAATAAAACATAGAGGCGGTGTTCTCATTGACAAAAATATGGAAGACATGGCAACATATGGAAACTGAAAGAGTCTGCGGTATTGTAGAGCGTTTCCAACAGCTATCCGAAGGTGATGATTTGCACAGTTAATTTCGTCTTCCCCAGCGATAGGGTAGCAGATGTCTCGGTGTTAAGTTTCGAAGAGCATTGTTTCCTCATTTTGCAGTCTTGTACATGAGTATTGTTCTGGTGTTGACCATCGCCGGAAAATGCTGTTCAAAGCACGTGTGAAGTAGTAACAATAAAGTGGCACCGTTGTCTTATTGGTGAAATAAAATAAAAACAGTAAAATAAAATTTAAAAAAATATCAGTAAATCATCGCTCCACTACTTTGCAAATGCCGTATACCACATGGCGAATGCAGATAGATGACTGTGCAGTACATCCATTCGACTACATTCATAAAACTATACTATTTGTTCCTTTGTTTCAACGCTATGCATTGACACACTAGAATGTTTGTAGGTCAGTAAATCACCCCTCCACTGCTTTGAAGCTACAATATACTAGATTGCAAATGCAGGGTCCTGTATCGATGCAATTAGGTTACCTACATGTTTCCTGGTCATCGATTACAGTACAGAACTTGCGGTGACGACTAACGATCTATCCCTGTGTGGATGGGTATGACAGAGTGTTCTCGGATTCGTAGGATAAAGTCAGTGATTAACTGATCCCTCCCACATTATCCTTGACCAGTCCTCCTTTCAACACGGACTTTAGCCACGGCATCCATCCGAAAGCGTAAGATCTCCCCAGATGTGTGCATGTCGAAGAGGGTAGCACTTCTTATCGGTGTGTAGTAGACATGTGAGTGTTCTGTTGGTATAACAGATGGTTAAGAAGAAACGTGTGGGGTTATACCACGATGGAGCTCCAGATGGATGGTGTTTGAAACATTTTATATAAATCAACCACACAATCAATTCTGAAGCATTATTCCACTGTCTGGAGTCAGTACCAGGAAGATACCGGCACGAGAGACATGATCGTAGTGCATAAACGCACACTCCGACAATTACACGGTTATACACCTGAAAATGCAGTATTCTTTAAGCCACACGTTTTCCGAAGTATTAGTCGTGCGGGTGAAACGCCCTTAATACTCTAATGCAGGATCATTTCTCCAACATGGGACACACTACCACCCCGCAGGTTTTCCACCCCAATCTTCCCCAATAACTATGGTGACAAACTGTAAAATGGTAAAACTACCTTCTTCTATAGTAGTCAGGTGTTTTAGGAAGTCATTGTCCTTGTGTATCCACCGCGTGAGCTGCTTATAAAGCAACTGGAACGAAGTCTGGAGATTGTTGTTCTGTCTCTTAGGAAATTAATGGCTTTTATATGTCTTATTAAGTAGGAAAGATATGTACCCTCAATCACACTTCCCATGTCAGTCGTGCATATCATTAGTAGTAATGGTATCGGTTTTGACAGATGTGGCTATATCTCACTAGGAAATAGAGCGAAGAAAAACCGACTTGAATATTTTCGATGGCTGATGCACTGAGGTACCTCACATACACACTGCTGCAGAAAAATGCACATGAAGAAGCAGCAACTTCTTATGAGGGAGTAAGCACCATGATCAGTACACAAAGGTGATGTAGTAGTCTTATTGCTGTTTACAGTAGCATCACCACAGCTCTGGTAGCATTCGTCTTGCACAAAGAAAGCCTAGTCTCGTGTGAGGTAGTTTTGGTCCCGGGTTGGACAATACAACATTTTCATCCTAACACCACGTCTTTCGAGTACACCCCCCCCCCCCCCTCCCCCACACTGTTAAAGGTGATATATGTCTCTCTCCTACAGAACACTCTAAGGAATGGCCTAAGTGTGGTAAACGCAACGGTACCTCTCTTTAATACATAAGGAATATCACTGTTTGCGCGAACCAGCCGTAAATCGGAAATATATACATTCGACGGCTTGTGTGTGAACACAGTTGTGGATCGGGATGCACATGTTTTGTCTGCTTTAATTTGGCACCTCTGTGTAATATTTATGTCGCCTTTGTTGGACTATGTGTTACAAAAACCCACGTAGTTCACAGGGGGAGGGTTAAGAGTGAATGAAGCAGAGCATAATTTTTAAGCTTTTCTCTGTCTTGAGTGACCAGGTACCAACCAAACCAGCTCAATTCCATGCATTTCGCGGTACGTTTTCTCTAATTATGTATATTCTCAGTCGATTTAAATAATTTTGCACGTGTTTTTCGCTGTTTTACATATTTTGTCGTATTTCCATTTAACCTTCTCCCTCCCCCTGTAAACTATGTGAGTTTCGTAACACATACTTCAACAAAGGCGACATAAGTATTACACACAGGTGCTATATTAGAGCAGGTAAAATATGTGCATCCTGATTCATAAGTGTGTTCTCACACACGCTGTCGAATGTATGAATTTCCGAATTGCGGCTGGTTCTAGCAAACAATGTTATTTCTTATATTTTAAAGAGAGAGACCGTTGCGTTTACCAGACTTAAGTCATCCCTTACAGTGTTATGCTGGAGAGTGAAGCGATGTCACATGTATCACCTTTAATAGTGTGAGGGGGGTGTACTCGAGAAATGTGGTGTTAGGATGAAATTACTAAATTATCCAACCCATGAGCAAAACTGCCCAACATGAGACCAGGACTTCTTGGTACAGAAGAAATGCTTCCAGCTCAGTGGTGATGCTACCATAAACAGCAACAAGACATACACTTTGTCTACTAATCACGGTGCTTACTCCCTCGTAAGTAGTTACTGCTTCTTCGTGTGCATTTTGCTGCAGTCTTGTAGATGTGGTACCTCAACGTATCAGTTATTGAAAACACTTAAGTCGGTTTTTCTTCGCTCTAGTTCATTGTTAGATACAGCCACATCTGTCAAAACCGATACCATTACTACTAATGATATGCACGACTGACATGGGAAGTGTGATTGAGGGTACGTATGTTTCCTACTTAAAAAGACATATAAAAGCCATTAATTTCCTAAGAGAGAGAACAACAATCTCAAGACTTCGTTCTAGTTGGTTTATAAGCAGCTCGAGCGGTCAATACACACTGACGATGCCTTCCTAGCACACCAGAATAGTGTAGAAGGAAGTAGTTTTATCATTTTAAGGTTTATCACCATAGTCTGTGGAGTAGGAAGCTTGCATAGTAGCTGTATGTATCATGTTGGATAAAATGCATCTTGCATTAGAGTATTACGAGCGTTGCATTCCGCACGACTAATACTTAGGAAATCATATGGCTTTAACATAATGGGTTTTTAAATGGAGAACAGTGTAATCATCGGAGTTCGCGTGTATGCTCTATGATAATATCTCTCATGCTGGTACTTTCCTGGTACTGACTCCGGACAGTGCAATAATTCTTCAGAATTGATTTCACTGCTGATTTAAGTGAAATGTATCAAACACCATCCGTCTGGAACCCACACGTTTCTTCTTAATCGTCTGTTATACCAATGTAACACCCTCACGTGTACTATACACCAATAAGAGGTGCTACCCTCCTCGACACGCAAGCATCTCGGGAGATCTTGTGCTTTTGGAGGGGTGCCGTTGGTATGATTGGTGTTGTAGGTAGGTCTGGTCAAGGACAACGTGAGAAGGATGTGACAGTCTTCGACTTTAACATACGAATGCGACAATACTCCTTGGCCCCCATCCACGCAGGGAAAGATGGCCAGTCGTATTCGTTAATTCTGCATTGTAATCGATGTGCTGGAAATATGTAGATAACCTCTTTGCATCGGCATAGGACGCAGTTGGTATATTTTGGTGTATGTGGTCGAATGGATGTATTGCACAGTCATTTGTCTGAATTCACAATCTAGTATATGGTATTGTATTGTATGTTAACCGGGGGCTCCGTCCCCGCCGCAGTCGCATTGGTCCACAACCACACGACGACTACCGCAGTCCACTTCATCCCTTCACTCCTTCAGGGTTATTGTGCAGTTCGGCAACCGGTGGACCACCTCACCCCCCCCCCCCCCCCCCCCCTCTCCAAGGGAACCTCTCACACCTATGTTTGCGTGGTAGAGTAATGGTGGTGTACGCGTACGCGGAGAACTTGTTTGCGCAGCAATCGCCGACATAGTGTAGCTGAGGCGGAGTAATGGGAACCAATGCAGATGGAAAACCGCCTAAAAACCATCCAAAGACTCGCCGGATCACCGGACCTGGACACAAGTCCGCCGGGCGGATATTCGAGCTGGGGACCAGGGGCTCCTTCCCAATACGGATAGTATATGGTACTTGCAAAGTAGAGCAGGCGGTGATTTAGCAATGAAGCAGACATTTGGAAGCATTCTACAGCATCATTGGTGCTGAAATTATGGAACAACTGATAAAATTGCTAAAATTGATCTCGGCGTCAACTGCGGTATATATTACAGTACAACGTCCTATTTCAGCGGTGGCTTTGCCATTCGTTCATCCACTGCGTACGCTGTTGATTACCACATAATGACTGCCTTATAGCACTTGGTTGAGATGAAGGGAGTCTTGGTGGAACACTGGATATCTTTTACTTATCACTGTGAGCATCACCTTCAGACAGTTGTTTGGAAATGTTCCCAATGCTGCAGCGTCGTCCTATTTCCATATGCTGCGATTCCTTCCACATGTTTTTATTTTTATTTTTTAATTTTCTATTTTTTCCCGCAATAAAATAATACGTCCTCTTTTTATTTGTAGTACCTCGTGCATGTTGTGAACAGCACCTTCCGGGTATGGTCAACAGCGAAACAGTAATCATGTACATGACTGCAAATGAGGAAACAATGCACTTCGAAACTGAACACCGAAACATCCGCTACCGTGTCGCTGGGAAAGATGACATTAACTGTACATCACATCATCACATTCGGATAACTGTTGGAAACGCTCTACAATGCCACAGACTCTTCCAGTTTCTATATGTTGCGATGTCCTCCATATTTTTGTCAATCAGAAAGATCGGCCGGCCAGTGTGGCCGAGCGGTTGTAGGCGCTACAGTCTGGAACCGCGTGACCGCTACGGTTGCAGGTTCGAATCCTGCCTCGGGCATGCATGTGTGTGATGCCTTTAGATTAGTTAGGTTTAAGTAGTTCTAAGTTCTAGGGGCTGATGACCTCAGCAGTTAAGTCCCATAGTGCTCAGAGCCATTTGAACCAGAAACATCGCTTCTGTATTGTGTATCTACCAACCTGTGTGTTGTGGGAGCTTCATAGTTAACACCATGTGATGTTAAGTTTTCTATGGGAACCAAAGGATCGAAACGTGTTAATATCTCCATAGGAGCAACTGACAAAGATCTCGAAGTCATGGCAGAAAAAAACAAAATGTATGGCGGTGTACACTTATTGGATGTGTTACAACGAAATAACGGTTATTAAACTGCTTATGAAAGGACAATACAACAACCCTGTTCTGTGATTGATAGTTTGTTGCATTTGGTCTTCCTCCAGTACAGACGACAAAAGTTTGTGCACATCAGTGCAAACGACTATGCACGCTGTCCTTCAGCTTCAATGGAACGATACATGTATATTTCATATGATCTATGACAACATGTAGACTGTAATTGTTTTTCGATGTATCGGAGGAGAGAGAGAGAGAGAGAGAGAGAGAGACGTGGTAAAATCTTGTAGGAGGTTCTGTTACAAGGAGTGTTATACCTGGTTGGATGCAGATAGTTCTCTCAAAACTACACAGATTTTGCTGATAAAACTATTAGGAATCGGCTGTTTGTATTCTCGTGAAATCGTAACTGTTTTCATTATTATAAGCACGATTGCGTGTTTAAAAACCAGGCGTTACCGCAAGACCTGTATCACTTCATACTTAATAATCTCTAAATATAATATAGACAACATCTGAATTATAGCTCGTTGTGGAACCTAGAAATGATAGTGCATTTTTCAGAACATATGAGTAGATTGCATGAAACAGGCTGTGATGATCAAATTGCTTACAAAAGTAGAACTCGAGAATATGCTGCTGTATGATAGAAACTTTGCAGACATTCCGGTAGAGGTGAGTTATGCATCAAAAATATCAAATGTAAGCATGCAGACGGTAATTGGTTTCGATGTAATGGAAGAGAGAGAGAGACACGTGGTATTATCTTACAGCAGGTACCACAAGACAGACTCTCACCATTTGTTTCATAAACTTCAGTGTAATATAACATTGCATTGGTAAAACGAGATCTGCTGTCGCAGTATACAAAGCAGCTATGTTCTCTTGAATTATAGCTTGTTGTGGTTGAACATAAAACGTTTGTGTTTCTTCCAACATGTGAGCCAATGGTGTGAAGGACTGTATTGTCTGTTGTTATTTCACTTGTCCGAAATATTTGTAATACACACGTGCATGAGAGATCGTTTACTGACACTGAATGGAGTGTGAGAGACGCCCTCAGGCCGTGTAATTTGTCTATCAAGCTGAAAGAAATTGTTCAATATAGATGTTTTTTTCTTTGTAGTTTAAATTCTCGTTTTTTCTTTACTCTATTGATGGTTTCGAAACAATGAGGATACTCTGCAGTGGTCAATGACTTTCCCATCAAAATAGTAGAAACTTCTGACCATTTTATGCCGGATAGACATGTCTCTGCAGATCATTCGTAATCGACGGCGGTGCACTTAGTTGGATGTCGCAAAATAATGAGATGCGAATTTTATCCTGCTATTGAAAGCAAATACTATACCGATTTGGGTCATAAAACTAAAAGAAAGTGGGCTGTGCCTATTTTCGTGGAAAGAGGACATTTATAATCAACATGATTGTGTTTTCCTTTTTTAACAGATGCTTCATTGTAGGAGACATGTTGAAGTTAAATACAAATGTTACAGTGCATAGGAGGTCGCGGCTGTCCGTTTAGACAGACAACCCATGATGAGTAGAGACCTCAATTGTCAGAATTTTGCTCTGAGGGATGCCAGTGTCGCGCTCTATTGTATGTGTAGCTTTTATCAGGGTCGATAAGGCTGACTGCCCAGCCACGTGCTTGTGGGATGCATTGTAATCAACACACTGTGGCGTGAGGCTGCACTGGGGTCTGTGGTCACTATAGATGGAGGCATCCTGTTTTACAAGCAGCCAACTTTTGAAAAAGCCACCTGGAGCATTCTCGGTAATTACATTGTTGTTCCAGAGGCCTGTAGTCTTTCTGAGAAATACGTTTAACAGATTGCATGACAGTATATCAATACTTCCAGAACGAAATATTTGTAAACTGCCAGTGACAAGATAGAACAGCCTCTACCTATACCTACAGTGAGGAGAGGGAGGGAGGGCCAGAGGGGTGAAGGGTGGAAGGGGGATAAGACTGCTTCTGAGTTGGTTAGTTCGTGAGTGCCCATGAAGGAGAACGCAGGTTCAACTACTGTCCCCTGTTCAGTCTTTTGCATGTGTTGCATTATGTCCCGTTCATTATGAGTGCTGGTTTTTTCACGACAAATTTCGAAGTTTAATAGAACAGTGATGCATTTTCTCCATCAGTTGAGGGAGCGTGTTTTGGTTTTGATTTCCTGGGCTGCCGGTGATTCTTGAGCATGTGTGTGTTGACGTCAGTCAACAATAGATCCCGCCCTCAACTGTATGCTCACAGTTAATAAGCTTATTGAACTCCTCTTTGTCTAAAACTAGCATCTCGTCTGTTAAACATATTTTCTACCTAAAATAATAAAGATAGTACCTTATGTCCTGGTCTTATTCCCGCCAGCTTGTAAGTGAAGGATAGAGTTTGACTGTGTCTGTCACTATTTTCACGTGGTACTGCGAAATTTTTCCAACAGGATAATACCAGTTGTATTCTGTCGTCAATTTTTGAGATGTATTGCGAATTTAGGCGTTCCTTGTGTAGTGTTATGGGTATCTTTGTGTAATTACGGCCAATCTTTATGATTAATTACGTGATCAGGACCAAGCTGTATGTCAGTTTCCCAATCAAAATAAATCAACTAACCTAACCTTCCTCTCTTGCACCTGGGCAGTTTCCATATGTTGTGGGGTGCACACTAGTTTTCTGTCCAGGAGGACCAGACTTTGAGTCCTGTAAAGGGTACCGCCTTTTTTTAATTTCCAGCCAAAACAAAGGTGTGGACGAGGTGGGACACCATCACAGCTCTTGGACAAAGAAATTCCCATCAAAATTCGAATTTCCTATCAGAATTCGAAACTTCCGGCAATAGGATAGGTGGGGGAGGGCGAGGAGTTGGGATGGGGGAGGGTGCGGGGACCCTCATGCAGGCTGACGAAAACACATGACGCCATCGGTGGGTGGTTGGGGTAATTAATTGGTCAATGTAATTAATTTGCATATCACTTTGATATAAAAATTGCACTGATGCTTCCAGAACCCCATTACTCCCTTCTTGTAGTGAGGTGTAAGCTGTGCTTTCTTCCAACTACTAGGAATTGTGACAGAAAGATTTTGAAAGCAAACTTGTTCAATGTCTCTCATCTATAACAATGTCTAACTTTTTTTGAAGTGACTCATTATTTACAATCTCTATAGTGTAACTTTCCACAAGCTATTTTATCTTTGAGATATTACACCGAATATAGAATCTGAACAGCCATCTTATACTTAGCCTTGAGATCTGTTCGACCTTATTTATCTGCAACTCTCTTTTGACCTAGTTTTCTGTTCTTATTTTCCGTCAGTTCGTCATGATTTAGCACGAGGGCCCGTTTATTGTGACTCTTCTTAATGTCGTAATAATTCGACTCAGAAATTCAAAACTCTCTCATGTCATTTTGGGTATAAACACCAGCTTGCACTGTGTCTTACAACATTAACTATTTTTGAAACTTCCTGGCAGATTAAAACTGTGTGCCGGACCGAGACTCGAACTCGGGACCTTTGCCTTTCGCGGGCAAGTGCTCTACCAACTGAGCTACCCAAGCACGACTCACACCCAGTCCTCACAGCTTTACTTCTGCCAGTACCTCGTCTGCTACCTATTAACTATTTTTATTTACTGCTAATACCAATATAGGTTACTGTATTGTACTGTCTAACAGTTTAATACACTTAAGTGATTACATGATGGAATTTAACACGATTCGTCGAGGGGGTTTCAGCAAGGGACTTCAACTTTGTTGCATATTTGTGTCCATACGTTAGTCATTATAGGCTAGGAGTCTAGAATGAGAAGGGAGAGCAGCGTTTCACTTCGCGAATTAGTAAGTGAGTGAAGTTCGCTATACAGTTTTTACTGTATAGCGGAACTCGGCCGAGGGTGTTCCATTAGTTCTGATTACAGAATATTTTTCAAAATGACTCTGAACAGTTGCATTGAAACCGTTGAGGGGGCACGAATAATTTCGTATTTCCCGGCGGAGACTGGATAGGATATGCATTGAAACCATTGTAGACGAAGTTTTTTTAGGGAGCATGCCGATGTACCATAAACATGCTGCATCTTCCAATTCACTGGAGAAGCAACAGATGTTTTTAAAATGTACTTTTGTCTCGTAAATTCTTATCACTAGAAATATAGTTAAACCACTCAGCTGACGTAGGTGAAAACTGCTAACTTAGAACCACTCAAACTGACAACCTTGATAATGTTGTCTCAGTATTATTAATGATCAGAAATCTATTTGTTAGCGCAGAAGACTTTGTAGACAGGGCAGCCGCAGCCTGGATGTATAGTTTTGAAGATAAGACCGCTTCAACTGTATTTTATTTATAAGCACGACCGCTTCCGCAGCATTTTAGCTGCATCATCAGGTGCAATAACCAAGTCGTGTTCTTTGTGACACTTGGTGTAGGAGAAAAGAAGAACCTTAATTGCGTTGGAAGATACATCAGACGAAAAACTGATGTAAGTCGTCTTGTGTGGAAACTGAGAGCGCTGGACTCCTCATGTAGGAATGCATGTATCAAGACGACTGCTAATTTCTCCCCCCATCCTTGTCATGGCGATCTGATGATTTCTGTTTCATCAAGCTGAAGGGGCTGTAAGTTAAGATCGCCACCCTCTTTTTATTCCCACGCAAAACTCTTTCTGAGAGTCAAATTAGAGAAAAATTTCAGATTAACGAGACTACATTCGTTATTTACTAGTTGTGTCTTTGAATGTACCCTGGGTGTCGGATGTGAGTATAACGCCTTCATCTTTCTTTATCTTCCATTTTTTTCATTTCTGGCGCCGAGCGAAACAGGAGCTGGACGACGTACGTGAGCCGCCTAGCGGGCTGCTGTGATTAGGAGAAGCCCCGCTCACCGCAGGCCTGCCAACACGACTGGCCAGCAGACCACGGGGAGGGCCTTTGTGGCCGCCGGTCGATCTCCGGAGTGCCGCTGGTCGCCGCCTTCCTTTCTGCCGCCTAATGAACACGCGTGCGAGCGCGCCCGCGCCTGTGTGTGTGTGTGTGTGTGCGTGTGTGTGTGTGTGTGTGCATGGCTTTTACTTTTTTCTGTTTCAGTGGAATGAAAGCAGCCGCCCGACCGCCGGACGCTCCATTAGTACCAACTGGCTGCCGAGGGTCGGAGGGGGGATGGGGAGGGGCGCGGGTTTGAGTGAAATACACTCCACCGTTTTGTCCTCTCATCACCACCTTACTGCTGATGGCGCGTCACCTCAACAGGCAGACGTCAAGGTTGGGCCTGCCGTTTTCCTGTAGGGCACTTCAGCCGAAGTTGATCAGTGAAATTTCGAAAAGGTATTGTGACGACTTCCAGCACTGTCGCTCCTCATTGTCTGAGCAAATGCACTAGATATCTTGTCCAAGTCGTACAGACAGAAACAATTTACATTTATATCCGCAAGATATCTTTGGTGTGCCATGGAGGATGCCTGATCTAGGAGTCACTTCCCTTCTTTGCTGCTGCATCCGCGAGTGGTGCGCGGGTCGATTGTCAGCTCGAATCTTTCTAACTTTACTTTGTCTCTTTGCGGGACATACACAATAGAAACAAGTATATTAGTTTACTATTTTGGGTACGTACTCCCTGAGAACGTTGACAGTAAACCATGCTGCTCTAGAACCGTCCGCCTCTACTTGAAGCTTTCGCACTATCAAACTGAACCTCTGAAGACGAAATGAGCTGCGCTTCTTTTGATCTCTAACTCCTCTACGGATCCATGGCAAGAATCCCAGACCGACGAGCAGTTCTCATGTATCAGTCGAGCTAAGGTTTTGAAAACTATCCCCTTCGTGGGTGGGTTACACTTCATGACGTCTCTTTCAATGAATTTGTCTGACATTTTCCTTTCCTACGACTAATTTTAAGCTGTCGCTCCACTTTAAATCACTCGTGCTGCAGTATTGACTTCAATTTTGCTTGAATTAATGAAGTTTTTTTTTTGGGAAATTGTTTTTTTATTAACCAACCTCTATAGATCTGCATCCAATTCCTGACGATGTCTTGTAAGACTTTGCATCCCTGGTGCGAGTCCATGTCCTGGCGCTTGTCTTGTGAAATTATTCTGACGTGGGTGTGACATAGAGTGCTCCTACAATTGCTCTTATTGTAGGAAGAAACGACTGGATTGTCGACTTGGGTCTTGATCTTTGAATGTATTGATAGGCATGGAAAACCCAACGCCAAGTCATTACAAATAAAAGTTTCTCTTAGGTTTCGAGATAATAACCTATGGTTAACCTCTGCTGCTGCGACAGAGGTATTGTAATTATTCTCGCCTGCCAGTAGAATTAAATAATACCGACCTGCTGAACCATACCAATTTAAGGTGCAACAATACTGCTAACCTTTAGTTAATATGATACTGATATATTATATACTATGTTGACAAAAGCCATGGGACAACGATATGCGCATATGTAGACGGCGGTAGTATCGAGTACACGAGGTATAAAAGGGCAGTGCATCGGCGGACTTGTCACTGGTACTCCGGTGACTTACGTGAAAAGGTTTCCGACGAGATTAAGGCCGCACGATAGGAATTAACTGACTTTGAACGCGGAATGGTAGTTGGAGCTAGACCAATGGGAAATTACATTTCAGAAATCGTTAGGGAATTCAGTATTCCGATATCCACAATGTCCAGAGTGTGCCGCGAATAGCAAATTTCAATTATTTCTTCTCACTACGGAGAACGCTTTGGCCGATGGCGTTTGCGTAGAGCTGATAGTACTAGCAGACAAGCAACCACTCCGTGAAGTATCCGCAGAAATCAATATGCGATGTACGTACCCGTTAGGAGATTGCGGAGGAATTTTCCGTTCATGTCTTTTATATCAGTATAACATCACCTGCAGCGCCTCTCCCGGACACACGACCATATCGGCTGAGCCGCAAACGACTGGAAATCCATGGCCTGTTAAGATAAGTCCCGATTTCAGTTGGTAACAGCTGTTGATATAGTTCGAGCATGGTACAGATCCCACGAAGTTACAGGCGGAAGGTGCCAACGAGACAAGCTAGTGGTGGCTCCATAATGGTGTGGGCCCTGCGTACAGGAAATGGAGTGGATCAAATGGTTCAAATGGCTCTGAGCACTATGGGACTTAACATCTATGGTCATCAGTCCCCTAGAACTTAGAACTACTTAAACCTAACTAACCTAAGGACATCACACAACACCCAGTCATCACGAGGCAGAGAAAATCCCTGACCCCGCCGGGAATCGAGCCCGGGAACCTGGGCGCGGGAAGCGAGAACGCTACCGCACGACCACGAGCTGCGGACTGAGTCGATCCTCTGACACATTTCAGTCGACAACTGGCTCGAAATGGTTATGTTCGACTACTTCGAGACCATCTGCAGCCGCCAGCCGGAGTGGTTGAGTGGTTCTAGGCGCTTCAGTCTGGAACTGCACGATCGCTGCGGTCACAGGTTCGAATTCTGCCTCGGGTATGGATGTGTGTGATGTCCTTAGGTTGGTTAGGTTTAAGTAGTTCTAGGTTCTAGGGGACTGATGACCTCAGCTGTTAAGTCCCATAGTGCTCAGAGCCATTTGAACCATCTGCAGCCATTTATGAACTTCGAATTCCCAAACATCGATGGAAGGTTCGAGTGTGGCGCAGACTCCAGGAAGCCATGGACCCAAGTTGTCAAGGGACTGCGCAACCTGGTGGCTCCAAAATGGTGTGGGTTGTATTTACGTGAAATAGACGATGACTTCTGGTCCAAATTAACAGGTCATTGACTGGAAATGGTTATGTTCAGCTACGCGGAGACCATTTGCAGCTATTCATGGATTTCATATTCAAAAACATCGATGGAATTTTCATTAATGACAATGCGCCCGGCCACTGCTGTTCGCGATTGGTTTGAAGATCATTCTGGAGAGTGTGAATGAATGATTTGGCCGTCCATATCGCTCAACATGGGACATGGTTGAGAGGTCATTTTGTGCACAAAAATTCTGCACCGGAACACTTTCACATTTATGGACGGCTGTAGAGGCAGCAGGCCCAGTATTTCTGCAGGGACTCAACGGCTCGTGGAGTCCATGCCACGTCGAGCTGCTGCTCTACGCAGGGCAAAAGAAGGTCCAACATGATATTAGGAGGTATGCCAACTTTTTGTCACCTCATTGCAGATCGGCTGTCTTCACCCTTGTGGTGCAATTTATGTCCGAGACACCCTGCGTGTGAGTCTCTGATTAATTAGTCCTGGTTCTATTTCTCTGCACCTGACATTATAAATATGTTTCGAAAATGGTCGCCAGGCTCATTTTGACCAGAGAAACCAGTTTAATTAACCACCACTCTGACTCTATTAATTTGGATCCCTGCAATTTCTGGTGACTTAAGGAAACTTTAGATTGGACCATTCGATAGGAAATTATAGAAGGTGTTTGTTTTAACTTGAGACAACTTGAAAACAACGGACTGTAGCAAATAAAAAATGCTCAAGGAAATGATGTATTCGACTACGTGGAACGCATTGGCAGCCATTCACGGACTTTATTTTTTTGGATGACAATGGGCCTTGTCACTGCACCTCAGTTGTTCGCAGTTGGTTTGGGGAACATTCTGTACAGTTCGAGCCAGTGATTCTACCATCCAAATCGGCTGACACGGATATCATCAAACATTTATGAGACATAACGGAGAGGTCAGTTTGTGCACAAAATCCTACACTGCCAACGCTTCTGCAGCTATGGACGGCTATAGAGACAGCATGGCTCTGTATTTCTGCAGGGGACTCTAACGACTTGCTGAGTCCACGACACGTCGAGTTGTTGCACTGCGTCGGGCAGTAGGAGGTTCAACTTCAAATTCGAAGGTATCCCATGACTTCTGTCACCTCAGTGTGTGCTTAACTAATTACGACACCACAATACTCACACTCCCAGATATTTAATTAATGGACTGCTTCCAGTGACTAATTGGCAACTGTGTGTTTGCAGATCTTAGTTTTATACAGGTATATTCGTAAATACCTTCGGAGTTTCAGGGATTGATTACGTGAAAACTAATAGACATACACAAAAATGACACATGAGAGCCGTGGTGCACTTTTCTGGCACGACTATCGATTACCCAGCTGTACTACGATCTTTGCCCCTGTTGTGATTTGCGGTCGGCGAGTTGGTCGTCGGGCTCGCTGCGAGGCACCAGGAAGTGCTTGAGGGAACGAAGGAGCAAAACACGCGGGCTCGGCAAGCACCGTCGCGGCTGGTCTACCTTGCTGGATGGTCGGGAGTTTGTGGTGTACCTGCCTGATATCAACTCCGGGCGCTGCTCGTCGCATTGCTTTGGTGCCTGTTTTCTCGAACAGAACCATTCCTCGAGACCGTCTCGAACGACGCACTCCATCGAAGGTGTAAGTGGTTTTGGTGCCTTCGTCTCGTGGAATTTAAGTCGTTTCTATTGAAAGCGCTTATTGTTTTTTTAAACTTAAATTGTTTATTGATCTCTTAACTTTTATTAATTGATGTTTGCTGTGTTTTCTGCCGTCTGTTTTTGTTCCAGTTTTCTGTAAGTTGGTGTGTGAGGGAGCGGCTCCACGTTCTGCTCCGGTGCACAGAAGCTGTGACGTATCGTCTAATGGGAAGTGACTCTCGGTTGGGCCCTGGCGTTTAGGTGTTGTTTTGGACGGCTGGTCTGCTGCTTTCGGCATTTTAAGTTAAGTCACCTTTTGCCCAGGGCAGCCTGGCGTCACTAACCATTTGATAAACATTTAACATCTCCCGTGTATATTTTTTTTTAAAAAAAGAAAAAAAATTAATTTGCTTGCCAATAAATTATTGTGCTGTTTCAGTTATGCCTCAAAAAATGTTTTTTTTATCTGATCCTCCTTTTGAAATTGTTCATTAAGTAATTCTAATTTGCTGTTTGCTTGAGGAGGAAGCTATTTTTCATTTTGCATATTGTTTTCAGTCGGCCACGTGTTGATTGTATGTTAGCTGTTTATAAATGGGGTCTTGAATAAATTATTAATTTATTGAACTGCTAGTTGTTGTGTTTAAGGAGTGACATTATAGAGACCTTGACCTTCCATACTAATCCCGACTTCCTAAGTCATAACATGTCAGCGGGTAGTTCATCTCACCAAGTTCCGGTTCGTAATAAGAGCCGCGGTGCAGTTTCATTAGGGGCCAGGCATGTCTGAACATGCAGCCAAGTGATCCGTAGCGTACCGTCGCAGCGAATTAGTTCGCAAATCCAGGTACGCAATTCAGTGAAGAGGTTTTCAAAGAGGGCTGCATTACATCTTCTCGCAAAAGTGACTCCAACGGTTTGCCTAAACTTATTGAGGATCGCCATGCCACAAACCTGTCCATGCTCAGCAGCTGCGATGTGATTTAATGGGTTATAGTTTTGAAGCAGTGGTCTTTAGATACCCTGGTTGTTTATGTAAACGACCGTGTATATGTGCAATTCACTACATTTGTTTCTGCCGAGAGTCAGCTGCCATCTACACCTACATCTCAAGTGATACTCCGCAAGCCACTTAACAGTGTGTTTCGGAGGGTACTTCTGGTATCACCAACTGATTACCCTTTCCTTGTTCCATCCGCTAAAGGCGCGTGGAGAGAATGAATGTCGGCAAGCCCTCGTATTAGCCCTAATTTCTCGAATCTTCTCGTCGTGGCCATTTGTGACATGTACGTCGGAGGAAGAAATTTGTTGTCAGACACTTCCCGGAAACTGACCTCCCGAAATTTCAATAGTAAATTTCAATAGTAAACCTCTCATTTGTGGACAACGCCTGTCTTATAACGACTGCCACTGGAGTTTGTTGAGCATATCTGTGACGCTATCGCGCCGACTAAACGATCCCCTGACGAAACGCGCCACCATTTATTGGACTTTCACTATCTCTTCTATCAGTCCTACCTGCTAACGTCCCCAGACAGATGAGCAACACTCAAGAATCGATCGAACCAGCACCTTCCATGTCACTTTCTTCATGGATGTGTTACATTTCTTCAAGTCAATCTGGCATCTGCTATTTGTCCCTGTGGTCATTTCACTTAAGGTCACTCTGTTTAATTTCTCCTATATATTTTACGGTAGATACTGTTTCTAACAATTTTCCATCAATTGTGTAGTTAAGCAGAAGTGCATTTCTTTCCCCATGTATGCGTGAAATGTTATATTTATTTACGTTCAGGGTCAACTGTCAGCGCCTGCACTATCGTGAATCCTCTGCAGGTCATTCTGCAAATCGTCCCTACTTTCTTACAGACAACTTCATCTGTAAACAGTCTTGAAGAGCTTCCGACGCTTTCTACTTGATCATTTACATAGACTGCAAACAGTAACGGTCCTATCACACATACATAGGGTGCTCCGGAAATAAGATTGGCTTCTGTTCCGTTAAAAGGGAAGTGCTGAGTGTTGAGTCATATCTGGAAGAAAGTCTTGAATCCAGTTGCAGATAGATTCGATTCTTGATGAGCTCGTATTTTTTTCAATAAACACACACACACACACACACACACAGAGAGAGAGAGAGAGAGAGAGAGAGAGAGAGAGAGAGAGAGATTTATTCTTTTTGAGGTTCAGCCACGTGGACTTAGTGAATTTCATCATAAAACAGAAACCATTTGAAATGTAGCCTGTACTGGACTGCAAATACTTACACATGCAACTGAAGGCCCTTGCTCTTAGGCAATAGGTCATTAAACAAATACTGGAAGGATTATAGGTATTTCAAACGAGCTCAAAAGCTGTTCGCTACACTTGAGTAGTGAAGTCCGTAGCGGCGACAGACCTATAGCTGTTTGTAGTGCTCGCCACATCTTTAGGTGTAAGACCGAGCGATGTATCGCAGTGGTTAGCATACTGGGCATGCACTCGCAGGGGTTCTCCAGGATTTCCCTAAATCTCTTAAACCAAATGCCGCCATGAATCTTGAGATAAGGCGACGGCCGATATTCTTCTCCATTCTTGAAACAATCCAATCTTGTACTCCATCTCTAATGACCTCGTTTTCCAAGGGTTGTTAAACCTTAATCTTACTTCCTTGTAGATGCAAGGCCTGGGACAGCAGCTAGCGCGAACGCAACACGTGCGACTCCTTTCGTTAACCCTGAAGTTCATTCTATTCCTATCTTCGAATGGGAAATTATGGATTGTCACGCTCATAGGTTTCTCTGGTTTTTATATTAATTCATTCAGTCTTGGGTCTAAAATTTGCTACTAGTGGCGGCGATCTTGGAAAGCTCAAACAATGTTTTCCATTCCAATCCTTCATAATGAGGAGCAGCAGAGCGCATTGTCTCTGGACACAAGGTGGCCTCATCCCTCCCAGGAGATGTTTTGGCAAAGAAATTATGCAATATTTGTCTGCATCTCATGTCCACTGAATCTCTTCTCAAACGAGCTTCGGAAAAACGCCATGTGGCCCTGAACTCACAATGTTGGCCCTTTGACCTTCTTGGTATAGCCTGCCATTTAGGTAACAGAAACTGGTCACTAAATAAAGGCCTGAATGTCTCCACTTTCGCACTAAATGTTACCCTTCACCAAATTAAAATTGTAACAGATCTCCTACCTCTGGGGGAGACACCACCAGAACGAAAGCACATTCAGTGCTGGGCGGAAGGGTTTGAGAGCTTCAGTGAAGTCGAGGGCTATTGCAACGGAAGCGTGCCTACCAGCACAGGCGTCTCACAGCGCTGGCCGACGTGGCCAAGCGGTTCTAGGCGCTTCAGTCCGGAGCCGCGCTGCTGCTACGGTTTCAGGTTCGAATCCTGGGTTTAAGTAGTTCTAACTCTAGGGGACTGATGACCTCAGATGTTAAGTCCCATAGTGCTCAGAGCCATTTGAACCATTTTTTTTAGCATCCCACAGCACACGGCACAAAGGGCTCTAGTGGCACATTGAAGCCAGCTTCCCAGGAGGAGTACACCATTACGAGATAACCAGGTGCAGCAGAAGACCCAAGGGTGGCACCGAGAGAACTGCATCCGCGTGGCGGATCTGCTTGAGTAGCGCTTGTCTACATCTCTCGCTATGCATGAGCACGCGGAACCACGCCTCTGACAGTTCACTCACGCGGTATTACGCAGCGCTCACTCACGGAGTGACGAGCGACAGCCACGTGGCCGAGCCAGGCAGGTACGGAAAAATAGACTCTACCTATACAGCTTAGACAGAACGTAGTGGCACTAATGGGTCCGACAGGCGTTGAAATGCAGTCAGGACTAGAATTTCTTTTTAGCTATCCATCTTCCATGTTTTCTATGGAGAAAGTATACACTGTGTTCCTGAACTTCACCAAATGTTACAACGGGATAACGAAAATTAAAGAGATCGAAGAATATTGAATGGTACTGAAGGTCATTGTTTCAGTTGTGGAACTGTATACTACCGTGAAGAAGTGGCTGATGAATTAATGCCTGCTAACAGATACTGAAATCGCACTGACGTTTAGACATGTTTTAAACAGAACAAATTAAAGAGGTTCACGTTGAGAGTGTGACAATACACTGTAATTGTCGACTTTGATTGCAGTTAACGAAGAAACTTCAGTCCGAGCAAATGAATTAGTAGGACTCATTACATTTGTTAATACGAACGAAAAGAAAAAGGAACCGTAAAGCGTAGTGATAAAAAGAGATGGGTATTATTCGAATAAATTTCTGTCTGGATAATTATTCCAATAAGTAGATCATTCAAACAAATTTATTCGCCAATAAGTTATCTGTATGTTTACGTCTCGTGCAGAGTACTTGTTCCCTTGGCTCAGGGCAGTTTCTGCTATATGAATAATACATTAATCCTTTGTCCAGCAATGTGTCTTTGTGATTGAGTGGCTTAGGTTCCTAACTACAAAACTTAGGCTCAGGGTTCGATCTCAGGGTGGTCCTACGATTTTCTCTGTTCTTATAGCGTCTTTCATCTATAACAATGACAATAACGCCAAGTCAAGTTGCTTTATATTTTGGAGGTAATTTAGATCCTCTTCTCACTGGCTGTATCTGTTCAGAGGTGGGAGGAACCCAATGACACATCAACATGTCTAATAAAGCACTGTAGTCCTGAAACCATATTTAAAGTTGAGCACTGCTTTACTTGATTTACAGCATAACAAATGAAACATGAAAATAATTATAGGCGGACGAACTCAGTAGTTTGGGCTATAACGCACCTGCCAATTCGCCTCCCTCTCGCACTGCTAACATGGCGCAAGAACTCTACATAAGCAGCCAACGATGACAATGCAGCCGTAAAATCTCTGTCTTCAAACCCATTCTTAGATCTAATACTATCGGATACGCGTGTCTCCTTAGTATAATCACTCAACAATTAGTGGTTCTAGTGATACAAAATGAGTGAACTAACGATTAATATCGCCGGACTTTTTATATGAACACTTGTAAGACATTTATGGATTGTTGCTAGACGTCCAGAGTCACCCAAAGTGTTTGGGGCTAACTCTGAGTGAGCTTGCCGTTGGAAACAGGGATACCTTTCTGGTCCGACGTACGTCTATGCAGTTACGTAGAGCTTTGAGATTAAAAAATTTCGGAAGGGGCACGGGGTTCGAAAAGTTCGAAATACTGCAGCACAGTTGCAACTTGTGTATAGTGAAGTGTGAAAAGAAGATTGGAAGACGTTTTTCACCTTTCTGTACCAACTGCAGTTATTGCAGCAAATTCTTATCCACAATTTAAAAACAGTAATTCACCTCTATTGCCGTCCATGACCAAGGAAGGCTTACAACAAACTGCAGACATACAACTGCCAAAGAAATGTCAAAGCATTCGGTTCACAAGTTTCGAATTACATTATGATGTAAAGAAGACAATTTTATTTGGAATGTGATTTGAGAAGTGAAGGTTAAGTGGAATCACATCGAATTATTTGTCAAAACCTACAGCGAACTTGATGATTTCTCAGGTTATGCTGAAGAAGATTATGAGATGAAAGTCATACATCGAAGTCATGATCAGTGACGAATTCAGGAGTGCATTGCACATGCATAGCGTATTTCCTATAGTATCACAACGATAGACCTATATACATGAAATAAAGTTTATCATGAGGGATTTCAAAAGAAGAGTTTTTCTGAAAACTAATTTAAAAAAAAACGAAGTGTACATTCATTTAATACAAGACAAAGAATTGGAGCTATAAATGCAGTTGGATTTCAGATTTATCTATTATTGGTAACATTTTTTATTCACAGATGAAGAACATGTGTTTTTATTCGTGTATGTGAATAACGTTTCGAATAATATTTGCTATTCAGGAATAACAAATAATAATTGATATTTGTATTCGCTATTCGACATTCACAAAAATTTCGCACAAATTTACATATATACAGCCTGTATGCGCGTGAGTGCATGCGCCTGATACCACCAGTATGGCTGACGCGACTGTCACAAACATGGTGATTTTCAGCAACTTCAGACGACGTTCCCGAAGCGTATTAGCGCTCTCGCTTGCATACCACAATCCCGTGTGTGCATATGTTGGCAGCCCTACCACTTGACTTCCTTGCCTGGGGCCCTATTCCGTGTAATTCATACCGATCGATGCAGCAGGTTAGCCTTGGTAGTGACGTCAAAATTCGTTCAAATGGCTGTGAGCACTATGGGACTTAACATCTGTGGTCATCAGTCCCCTATAACTTAGAACTACTTAGACCTAGCTAACCTAAGGACATCACACACATACATGCCCGATGCAGGATTCGAACCTGCGGCCGTAGCGGTCACGCGGTTCCAGACTGAAGCGCCTAGAACCGCACGGCCACATCGGCCGGCGGTAGTGACGTCATTTTCGGTTGTTTATCCGCAGTTGCTATTCTGTAAGCTTCTGAGACCTGTTACCCATCGGTAGTCTTGCCGGTTTTTCGACAACCGTACCGAGAGGTTTTAGGTTTTAGTATGGCCCGCTCGTTCAGTTCAATATGATTTATTTACACGTAGAACTTGTTATTTTAGACATATTGAGCGGATTCAGCTTTGGATTTAGTGATTGTGTTACTGAAGAATCACCAGGATGCATCTGAGTGGAAAGTGAGTTCATAATAGACCATTTTCCTTTCTTAGAAATAATGTTTGTATTGTTGTTACTGCGAATGATGATAACATAAAAAACAGTTTCGTTCAATATTATTAAAAATTATCTGTTTTTTATGTAATAAAGAGTTCAAAAACTCATCAAATTTCAAAAGGTCGGCTCTGTTTACGTATATCACATGAGTGTTAGTTGAAATTATTGGTGGCTTTGCGTACTTTTTTCCGTAAATGGTTTACTTATTAACTAACGAAATGCATTTAAAAATTTTAAGTAACAATAGAACGGAATTTCATACATTTACGGCTTAAGCCCGCACCATTCGGCAGCGAAGTCAGCCTGTGTCTCTCTCGGTTGGAATTATGTGGAATAAAGCGCTGAAGGCATGCGAGTTCTTGTACCCATGCGGATAAGGCAACGAACTTTTGTCCTCTTCGTGTTTGTAACACATTCTGAGACTTCGTTAACCATCGAAGTTAAGTATTTTTCTGAAATATTCGTTGTTATTTACACGTAAGAGCGTGCTTTCTCAGTAATGAGTATCTTCGATTTTGGAGCTTCCATATGTTTAGGAAATGAAAAATGAAATTGCTTTGCATGAAACAACTGACGACATTTATATTTTTTCTTGTCACAAATAATTGTCCATTTTTTCCTGAATACGTAGCGATTTCCGTGTGTGTGGTCAGACAGGAATCTAAGAATACAACTTAAATTGCTACAAATGAAACTAGCAGCAATCGTCTTTATACTCTTGCTTGTCACAAATATTAATCTGCCATCGAATCCTTAACAATAATAGTCAGAGAAGAAACATCCATACCATAATATTTTAAGACTATAACATCATAAATGAAACATCTTGATTCTTCAGGTTCATGTTGTAAACTACGACGAACTTCAAAAGCTGCACTCGCCAAAAGCTCTCGAAAATGCGTTTTTTAAATTTTGTTTCTAAGAACCAAATCGTTGATGTATCGTATAGGGAAGCAGGATACGTAATCATTTGGATCTCTAGGAGCGAGTCACAACCACATTCTATGCATGTTCTTATTCTTTGACACTCTCTTAGGCAATCTCATGGAGGAATGTTCCGTCTATGCAACTAATTGAGGACAGTTTGTTTACTGTCATACGCGATCTTCACAAATAAAAGAAGCGAAACGAGTAAGGCAATAAACAGACTGCCTTCAGTTAGTTGCATGGACGGAATGTACCTCCATGAATTTTGAAGCAACTAAGGAACGACCGAAAACAGAAAAAATGACGAAGTTTTTAGTTGTTTTTATAGATGTATTTGTACATTGTGGACTACACTCCGTTCCTAACTCACATTCCGAAACGTAAAATCCAAAGCAAGACGTCGATGTGAATGGGAATAAAATGAGACAATGTGTCATTTATGACATTTTCCAGAACACAGTCAAATATCCTATCGTTATTATTTATGCATGGAAGCACGTGATCAGCAAAATTTGGACAGTGTTACATACTCTAACCACACTTTCTGGCACTGTGAAGAACAGCATGCCAATGTCGGCTTCTAGCTACTTGGGGTTCATGCCGTTGTGGCGCTGCAGTGCGTATGAGCAGATCTGAGGCAGATTGCTTTCGATTGGTTGGCGCGAGGAGAACTGACAACAGCGTTCGGTTAGCTAGAACCGTTCTCCATCGCTTACAGAATAATGTTGGGGCTCTCCTTCGAAAACAACGCCGATCGGTGCGCTCGCCTACCGATCCAATTGGAAGAGCGGCCGAAAGAACAGAATACGGCCCCTGGCCTGAGGCTCTGGCCTGCCTCCAGCCCGCCACTGACAACGCACTGCCCACGCTGCGTCACAGCAGGGCAACGCTATGTGGACGATACCGCACTACCAACAGGACACATGCTACTCGCGACACACCGAACACTGTTATTACCAGCGGCATGCACTTCCCACTGCACTGTCACCTGCCCTCACTGAAAGATTTTTTTTTACTCACAGATGTCTTGCTCTTATTTTTTGGATGTACAGGGTAGACATTAATAAAGTCGAAAAACTGCGGGGACGGAATGCTAATTGGATATGCAGGAGAAAAAGTTCCGATGAAAATGTGTCAGGAAATGCATCGTTGCCTCGTTAGATTGCACTGACAAATGAAAGTTCCTCTGACTATGTGCCGTATGTTCCTTGCACGTTGCAGGCATTGTGACTGACACAGCATACTTTGAGAGCAGAGTGATCGGAAACAGTCTGGAGGCTGCACGGCTATACCAAAATAAGTACCCCCACTGAAAACAAATCACATAACATTTCGAGCCCTTTTCGGTCGTTTTTGTAATCGTGGGTCCTTTCAGATGGAAGAACGAGCTGGGAGGTGGCGGACTGTGCTTACATTAGATTTGGTGCACCGGATTCTACAGGTTATACCTCATAGACACTGACACCTTGTTGACAGACCAATTGCCTAGGGTTCGACTCATAATCCCACCAAACCCAGTCCTCCATATATGGTGTGTACACACAGTCCACCGCCTTCCTGTACATTCGTCTGTCTGAAAGGCCTCATGATCACACAAATGCCCAAATTGTGCTTGAAATATTGAGTGATGTGGTTGATCTGTGTGAGGGTACTCGTTTGGATATAGCCATGCTGCCACTGCTTGGCCGTACACAAACACTATTTCCGCTTGTTGCCGACATTAATTCCAAAACATTCTGTTGCTTATAGTATGCTGCGTCAGTCACACACCCTGCTACATAAATGGAATACACGATACTTGCACAGAGGCAATTTCATTCGTCAGCGCCATCTACCGTGGCAACGATGCATTTCCAAACACTTGTCCATTGGACAGTGTTTCCCCCATTTTCAGTCAACGGAAAACAAAACTTTATGTTGGAAAAGTTTCAGAATACTTTTTAACTCATTTGTCTCGGATAGAGTTACTATAAACAAAAACAAAAAATCAACGCTGTTTGGGTGTGAAAGTGACCGTCTTGCGTCGAGAATAAAATCGGCAGGACTAAAATTTCTTTCAGAGGCTCAGCTACATACTTGTATTCACAGTATTTTCCTGGCAATCTTTTCAAGAGTCCGAAAATTTTGGCTGCTCGTTTTCCAGTAAGAAGCTATATTTTCTTCCATTTTGCAGTTTTGATTTAAATAGTTTTCCAACTCATGTGTTCAAAATGGCTCTGACCACTATGGGACTTAACATCTGAGGTCATCAGTCCCTGGAACGTAGAACTACTTAAGCCTAACTAACCTAAGGACATCACACACATCCATGCCCGGGGCAGGATTCGAACCTGCGACAGGAGCGGTCTTGGGCTTCCAGACTGTAGCGGCTAGAACCGCTCGGCCACACCGGCCGGCCAACTCATCTGTTAGAGTAGGATTATCATCGACATCTGCCAACAAAGCAAATTTCTTTACTTTCTCTAGAAATGGAGTTACTGAGAGATTTGATGAATGGATTGCCTCTTTATGGTTTGTACACGGCTCTCATAATACCGTTCTTTGTCTGTTTCGAAAAACAAAAGCTCCTTGATACATCGTTCAGCAAATCCGTGCCTATGGTAGCCCTACTCTGAAAATGAAAGTTTATGAAAATTAAAACTAAATATTCTGTTGTTGAAGGTACTTGGACAATTTCACTCAGTTTCAGAGCTCCGCCAAGGTCGCTCACAAAGTCTATCTGGAGATCTGATAATGCATTCCCATATATTCAGCTGTTCCTTAGGCGAGGGAACATCGACTCAAAGTATGTCTATACTCGATTACGTGACTGACCTTGGTTTCGATTGAGCGCCGTCAGTTCCCTTTGGAAGTAATAACATAGCAACATCTTACCTCTGCCATGACTTCACGCATCTCATCGTGATATATCATTTTTAAATGAAATGGTGGCCAGAGAAAAGCTGCTACCTCATGGCACCTCTGGACAATTAACTTTAAATACTCGTATAATTTGAGGTGTTTACGTAAAAATCCAGTTTTAGAGGCTTCTCTGTCCTGGGGCGTCTGACTCAAATGTTGCAGTAGTGTCATCTTCTATGGCAATAAAAGGTGCAGTGTAGGTGATTTCTCCAGTTATAATTCCTTGGACGTCTTCTTGGAGGGATGGAAAAATTCTCATAAAATAACCGATAACGTGTAAGAACTACAGTAACAATAGCATGCATGCCATGAGAAGACAAATCAGTTAGTTCATCAGCGCGATATCAGTTCCTTCAGTTCGAGCTATTTCTCCTCTCTCAGAGATCATTTCGCACAAAGCCGAATATTGGTTTTCTACCCATTCTAACACACTCAACCGCGTATTCTAGCGAGTATTGTTGGACTGTTCCAATGTCCTATCAAGACATTAAGAAGCCTACTTTCCTTTGAGTAAATGACTACCTCTTTCCCGCAGTCTAAAGACCGTGAACTTGTGGACAATTGATGCATATATGCTCAGCATTAAAAGTATTTCGTAGATATGTAAAAGGCATGTGGCAGGAACAAATCAGTCGCGAATAATCGCACAGTGAAGTGACAATGTTGGGACGTTGATCAGTCGTAAAATGCATGTCTTCAAGGGGACCACACCGTCAGGTCGAAAAAAGTAGATTTTCGATTTTCATCATATTTCTATAGATTAAGGTTTTATTTAAGCACTCTGAAAAGGATTTAGCTGAATTTTTTTTCCGAGCATTTAAAGAGCATTTTCCTACCACGTGTGTTTATGTACCACGCCTACTTTTCTGTCACCCACTTTCCTGCATGTATTTTAGATCTTTATATCCCCTACATTGCACATTAGGGATTTTTTTTTACTCCCTTGTGTGTTGGTATCCTTGGAATGCAACGGTCGGTATTCTTTTGTTTCCGCTGTTTGTAAACAACACGTTTTCAATTAGAAGATGGAAAATTGTTGACCGGACAGAGTCAGTTAACAAAAACCGAAATAGAAAACTTGCAGGTATACTATGGGCAGGCAATTAGGGCAAATAAAGAAAATCTGGAGGCAATTATGAGAGATGTTTGGGCCACATTCTTCCATAAGTCCTCTACTGATGATAAGCCATGTCATGGATTGTGTCCATCAGGAGAAAATTCGTGGTGAAAATACAATACGGCTCAGGAAACTGGAGAATCTTATTCTCACCAGCATTCTCTTCCTGCTGCTGTTATTACAGCAATTAAACATATTTTCAGAGACTTGGCTCATCCTGACCTTCGAAGGAAATGTCTGCATAGGCAGACACAGAACCCAAATGAATGCTTCAACAGCATAATTTGGAACCGCCTTCCTAAAACTGTATTTGTAGGCAAGCATGCAATGAAACTAGGAGTTCATGATGCTGTTATTACATTCAATTGTGGTAGTACTGGAAAGTGTTGGGTACTGAAAAAGCTAGGAATTAATCCTGGTGAAAATATGATCACTGGCCTGCAACATTGCGATAAAATGAGGATAGCCGATGCAGACAGGTCTGCATCTAATATGGCCAAGAAAGCAAGAAAAACATCCAGGAAGGTGATAAAGAAGCTGGAAGACCTGCTAAGGCCAAAGAAGGGCCATCATATACAGCAGGACAGTTTTAATTAACTGTAATTAATAAATTTCAGAAGTTTTTTTCTTTAAAGCCAATTTCCCGCAAACCAAAATTTTCAATACATATGCCCCATTATATCAGAAACAATCATAGAAAAATGAATGAAATTTTCAGAGACTTTGCGTAACATACGAGTAAAAAGCCTGGTACTACATTCATTAATATTCCCCTATTAGGAAGTCCACAAAAAATATTTTCTGCAGAAAAAACATAATATATTTTTTAATAAATTTAAAAAAGCATTTCTTAAAAACTATAAAATAGATAAAGTAGATTTTAGTACAATAACATAGAGTAAAAATATTAAGGTCCTTCATTAAATAATTTTTCAGAAATGGGTCAAATAACTGCCTAAATTAACATGGGTTAGATAGGCAGGGTGGGGTCCCCTTAAAAGCAGAGACGTAGTTACCAAGAGACATAAATCATCTCAATAGTTCTCTTCTAATGTTATCGCCCTGTTTTGGTTCATCTGGAAACTGGGTTGTGAACAAAACACGAGATCTGACACTCTAATCAACAAAATAGGAGACAGTACATGCCATATGATGATTTCTTCTTGTGCTGCATGTCCACATGTCTGTGTTGCTGAGCATTCACCTACTGTGATATGGACAATTATTTCGAGCATAATTATGTCGCTTAGGTTTTTAGTACTATCTGCTATGGGCCAGGACTCGGTTGTGGGATGAGATATGTGGATACTTAAGTCGCTCTGGTGTCTACTAGCGTCTGAACATGACCCAAAAACCCTTCACCTTCTGTTGTTCTAGACGATCTTATATTTCATGCACACATTGCCACGCACTTATCGATAATTATCTCCCGAGCCCCTTGTACATGAGACATGCATGGATGCGAGAAATGTGCAAAATGTCACATGACCCATTAGCATGGGCGTAGATTTCACTGCACAGCGAATACAAACAAAATTAACGTTTTTCCCATCGCCATCCACTATAGTCTTAAATACCGTCCAAACTGAACTTCGAAGATTTGTTTCAGGTTGTGTGGTTCCATACTCACCACTGATTAGTTTTTCTTTTACTTCCCTTTTACTTGACATTCTCTTTTTCTACTAGAAACGACATTTAGTTTCCGCGCTCAGTTTCTGCGCTAACAAAAAACACAATAGTAATAAAATAAAATAAAAAATAAAAATAGAGCAATCGCGCCACTCCTGGCACTGCTCTACTCACCGCTTGTAGATCGCGGCTCAGTACTACCAGCCATCCGTAGGCACACCACAGTGAGGAGCAGTGCGACCGCGGCCCGCGGGATGCGTGTCTACGCGCCACTGCGCTGAAACCGTAGCACACCGGTATCTTACAGACACACTGCTCGGCCCATGCAGTGACTTCATGGCTTCGCTTTGTCCGAGATTGTTGTAGCTCAGTCAGACGCGCTCCTCACCTTGTTCCATAGCACACCGGTCCTTGCATGCCGCACTGCTCGGCCGGTAAAGTGACTTTATGGCTTCATCCGAGACTGTTGTAGTCCAGTGCGGCCGCAGCACTCCGGGTGCATCTCTGTGCGCTACTCTGCTGAACCAAATGATTCCTTTCTTGGGTATTTATTTTGATCTTTGCATGGTGCAGCTACATCCATTTGGAATGTCTTAACTTTGTTTGTG
This sequence comes from Schistocerca piceifrons, assembly GCF_021461385.2. Classification (NCBI taxonomy): domain Eukaryota; kingdom Metazoa; phylum Arthropoda; class Insecta; order Orthoptera; family Acrididae; genus Schistocerca; species Schistocerca piceifrons. The sequence continues at coordinate 653,032,591 of NC_060138.1, read as the reverse complement.
CTGACAGCAAAATTTAACTATTATCAGTCATAGAGGTTTTTTTTTTTTTTTTAATATACATACAGGGTGTCAATTTTAAGTTGACAAACCAGAATAACTCGAAAAATAAGCGTCACACGAAATAATGTGTAGAAACCAAAGTTGATTATTTTCGAGGGGGACATCTGCTGGTGCTAAAATTAGCCCGCCACCCGAGTCCCTTGGGGGGCGAGGCGGGAGGCAACTTCAAAATTTCATATGGGAACCCCCCTTTTTATTGCAGAATCAGATTCTACATGAAAAACTACGTACATTTTCTCTTAAACATTTGATTCTTTGTAGTTGGCGCTGTAATTCAAGAAAACCCATATTTTCATTTTTGCATGGAAAATGGTTACGGATAAATATAGAAATGTCGTTTTCTACGTTCTTCCACCCGAAACTAAAGGACTCAAATTAATTGTTTGATAATTAAAAGTTGTGTGGCCTCATGACAACGAAACAAACAAAACTTATCCGAATCTGCGGAAAAAATTAGTGTTTGGGTTAATATTTGTAAAACTCTAATTCCTCTCTCTCAAACCCCACGCTATGGGAAGACAGGGAGAGTTTTAGTTTCAGCGAATCAAAACTTACGAAGTAAATAAGCATTTTTTATCTGTCCGTAAACATTTTCCACGCAAAAATTAGAACATGGATTTTCTCGAATTACTGCGCCAACTACCAAGAATCAAATCAAATGCTTAAGACAAAATGTACGTAGTTTTTTTATGTAGAATCTGATTCTGCAATAAAAAGTTGGGGTTCCCACTTTAAATTTTGTAGTTGCCTCCTGCCCCACCCCCAGGGGGGCTGGGGTAACGGGCTCATTTTAGCACTAGCAGATGTCCTCCTCGAAAACAATCAAATTTGAATTCTACACGTTTTTTCGAGTGAAGCTTCTTTTTCGAATTATTCTGGTTTGTCAACTTAAAATTTACACACTGTATATTAAATGATTTAAAAAATACATATTATATTACTGATAGCATTACATAACATTACGTTAACCAGCATGAATGTCTTTCGTGGAAATTTATTCGTTGCGAAGCTATGAACAGCAACACGTCTTTTTCAAAAAGCATCCTATATTCCTATTTGGTTACCCCACTCGTTTCTCTCTCTCTCTCTCTCTCTCTATCTCTCTCTCTCTCTCTCTCTCTCCCTCCCTCTCTCTCTCTTCTAAAAGTCGTCAGACGCAATATCTGGACGGCCGGTGTGGGCGAGCGGTTCTAGGCGCTTCAGTTTGGGACCGTGCGACCGCTACAGTCGCAGGTTCGAATCCTGCCTCGGGCATGGATGTGTGTGATGTCCTTAGGTTAGTTAGGTTTAAGTAGTTCTAAGTTCTAGGGGACTGATGACCTCAGATATTAAGTCCCATAATGCTCAGAGCCATTTGTTCCATTGGAACGAAATATCTCTGTTCTTTTCACAGATATTTTCAGTGTTGCTTTTGTATTGAGTAAATTAATTCATTCCACACAAATACTGCTCGTCACTTCTTTCAAACGACGCCCAGTGCTAACGAAAAGCGTTGGTTTGTTTCCCGTTAGAAACAAAATTATTTCTAAAGCGGAAGTTTAAGTGCCCATTCTATAGTCAAAAAATATTCTAGCGCAATATTCGATTTATCGATATACGTTAACAGTGAGAGTAAAACACGAAAAATATCCGTTACTCCAACAGCTGTCCTTAGCAACTTTGCCTCTACACGTGTGCCGCCCTGCTCCACGCTGTCTGCCGCGGCCATGCAGCAGCGCGACGCAGTCGCTGCTGGAAGATCGATTGTTCTGCGTATTTTATTGCAACTGGAAGATCGATTATTCTGCGTATTTTACTGCCCATATTAATACACACCGCTAAACCCAATACCGTAATAGACTAATCTGGGACCACTCTATACAACAGCTGCGTAAAATTCCTGTTTCAATGTAATACTGTTTGTAACGGGAAACCATCCGACGTTCTCCGTTGACACTGCGCGTCGCATAATACATATGATGAACAGTTTGGGCTTAAATTGCAAATATACGCCGAAACACAGAAGAAAATTCGTCTGGTGATACTTAGGAGAGACACCATATCTCTTAACCTAGTGGATCGATTTCAATCGAACTTCGTACACATATGACATAAGACTTGGTATTTGGAAAGAAACATTGTGGGAGTAATACCACCTACCTCTCAAAGAGGTAGTGGTAAAAAAGAAACGTAACTCATTGCTCACAAATACACACATTATATTCATCGAGTATTTGACAATGAGAGCACTTGGCGACTTGCAACGAACTTCACACATAAATTACGGAAGTTTTTCTCGCTGTGACGTTTCAGCAAAATGATGAAAGGAAAACAGTTTATTTCTTACTACACTTGCGCTGTTCATGTAGTAAAAATACCGCTTCAGGCAAAACGTTTTAATTCATTACTTCCTTTCTAATCACTCTATTCGCAATACATTTTACAAACACTATGCACATACTATACTAAATGTGCCTGCCAAATTATATCACTGTGTAACACATAGTTCTGGAGGCACGATGCCATGAACAGTGAGATATGTGAAAAATTAGGTTTTCTTGAAACGGATCTGTATTTATCCAATGTATGACAATGTGAGCACTTACTTTAAACTTTCAAACTTTTTCTAAACTTTTTCATAATACGTTTTCACCCGTTCCACAGGGTGCGGGCAATATATGGCCATTAACTTTGAGCGTGGCTCGCTAACACCAGTAGGGGATGGCCATACATCGTCGCTCTATAGCCCAACAACACAACATAATAATGTTTATACCAATGACTTACATTAGCAGTGATACAACAGCGAATAATTTAATAAAAGATGTACTGAGGTTAGTTCCGTTGGTCGAAATCCCGAAGAATAATAACGTTGCTCGAAACAGATTGATTTTAAGTTTTCTACAAATTTCTTTTAATTTTGTTTAGAGAAGCACAACGTACGCGAATAGTGGCCACAAACAAGTAACTCATTGAATAACTGAAGAGTGTCAATTACCAGTGCAAATTTTGGTACTACTTTATTCAGTGGTAGCATTACACCCAGCAGCATGGGTAAATCACAACATGCAAATCCCGTTACACGAAAATAACATTCGCCGCATACCCACCGCCCATAGCATTACCGGCTCCAGACTAAATGCCTCACCAACACTTCAGACGCAAGACGACAGGCGAAAGGCCACGAGCTCTGTCCCGCAACGCTTATTTAAAGGTTTCGGTCACATGACCACTCCTCTATTCAGAGCAGATACTTTCATTCTGACCACCATTCGTAATTTCCACAACAATTTCATGTAATTACTTCTGATTACGGAACGAGGTGGCGGAGTGGCCAGCACACTGGACAGTCGTTCGGGAGGACGACGGTTCAGATCCGCATCCGACCATCCTGATTCAGGTTGTCCGTGATTTCCCTAAATCGCTCCAGTTGATATGAAAGGGTATGGCCGACTTCCTCCCCAGTCCTTCCCTAACAGACCGATGACCTCACTGATGGGTTCCCCACTCCAAATCAAGCAACCAACCAGCTTATGATAAAACATATGAATATCTTTCCAGTCTTTTTCAATCTCTTAAAAACTCGTTTATCTATTATTTCAACAATTTTAGACAAATCTCGAACATATAAATCGACATATTCGGTACCATAGTCAAAACTAACATTATCTATTTTATAAACAGCTACTCTTCAATACATGTCGAAAGTCAGATCAAAAAAATGGTTCAAATGACTCTGAGCACTATGGGATTTAACAGCTGATGTCATCAGTCATCAGTCCCCATGCCCAATGCAGGATTCGAACCTGCAACCGTAGCGGTCGCCTGGTTCCAGGCTGAAGCGCCTAGAACCGCTCGGCCACACCAGCCGGCTGTTGGTAAGATCACTTGTCTCTGTGTGGATTCCCGGCAGGGTCAGGGGTTTTCTCTGCTTTGTGATAACTAGGTATTGTGTGATGTCCTTAGGTTACTTAGTTTTAAGTAGTTCTAAGTTCTAGGGGACTGATGACCATAGATGTTAAGTCCCATAGTGCTCAGAGCCATTTGCACCATTTGAATAATGTCAGTAACTTTGTAACTACTAAAGCTTCAGACATGTGTTTATATTCAATGAGCTTGTTCCACTGTCGTCGTTCCAAAACTGTCATTGGTTTTTATCTACCAAACTTCTAACAAATTTTAATGTATTTTTATTAAAATAATATTAGCGACGACAATTCAAGTCACGGGTTCCTCCATATGAGCTCGTCCCGCGACCATGTCGGCGGAACACAACCGTCTTCCTGCCTGAAGAAACTGCCATGACCACTGGGCCTCGTGGCTTGCTGGCCGCCTTTACTTCCTCTCAGCTCTACTCTCGCAATCGTTCCAACAAACAACATAGCGGCGAACAGCCAACCTGCTATATTCAGTTCGATCTAAGGCAGTTAAACCACTTGCTTGTAACGTCGCGATAATGTGAAGTAGCTACGCCAATAGCTCATTTTTCAGAAGTTCACAGCTGTTTTGTCCAGGGTATTCTTATCTTTAAAGAATCTGGGATTTGCTATTTACTTACTATATGGAAAGAAGCACTGACGGGTTAAAAATCACAGACATCCAATAGAAGTGGTAATGAACAGGGGGTGACATTGAAGTTTAATTCCAGAACATCTGCAGAAGCTTCAGACAAATTTGTTAGGTACATGACTTATTATTTGTATAAAAATACTGTTAAGTATGAAGTGCAATTTGCCTCTTGTTAGCTGTGTTCAGTGTGGTAACCAGGTCGCGGGACTGAACACTGTGGCGAGCCAATAATTTTGTCAACGTGTTGCGGAACCTAAGATCCAACGACCCAGCTGGATACCAGAGATAAATTTAACATCCTCTCTAGAGTCGTACGGTTTAAAATGGAAGAGAATCAGACACATATGTGTGCAGCATATGTCACATAGGCATATGTTCTGCATCTCCTACGTATCCCCTGCATCGATCTAAATCAAACACTGTCCACATGCTACCGTCTAGAAAGAAATTTTGTGGGGATGAAATGAACAAAAATATGTATAACGTCTGGCTTATCAGCTAGTGTAACCTTCAGCGGTTGTTCAGGGATATCCTGTGAGTATTTTGTATGCGTAGGCATGTTTTCCACGTCTCCTTACAAAGTTACTGCATTTCGTTTGGTTCCTTGGTCCAGCTAGTTTCATATCTGTTTCACTCTGAAAATAGTGGAAAACACTGCAAAAAATGACGGTATGTGCTCTTTGTCTTATTTGGAAACGTAGTTGTTTAATTCACTCGCGGAACTGGCTGTTGACAACACCAATTCCCACTTTCTAAGTGCAACATTCCAGTTTCTTTAGTGGCGAAAGATTCAGCCACTGGGGTTGTCGTCGACATTGTCCATGGTACGCCCGACGGTTTCGCAATCTTCGAGGAGGCATAATTCTTGTACGTCTCAACGATCTGGAGAAAATCTGCTCATGCTAAACAAGTTAATGTGGCTCTTCATGAGCTGGCCGCATAGTAACACGTTGCCTAAGACCAACCCCGGTCAACAATATATTTCCACTTATGGAACTAGCACCTCCATATGTAAAAAGACAAGTAGGAGCAGAGAATGAAAAGAAGAAGCAAGAAACAGATACAAAACATCCATTGTTGGAAACTGGCACCTATCCTACTTACAACTGCACCAGTGCCAGATTCAGCAGAAGCCCGCTAAACTGAGCTGTGGAGAACAAAGTCTCCTGTAGAATTATGGGCAGCAGAACAGCTACCATCAGGCTGCCATCTTCAATACGGGACGTGGAAAATCCTCAACAGGTTGTGAACAGGGGTGACGAAGTGCAAGATTAATTTGAAGAAATGGGGTATCAGCGATGATGAATGTTGTGAATGTGGGGCAAGGCAGGACTCTGGGCGCTTGTTGGTGTGCACTAACCTGAGCAAAAAAATGGCTCTGAGCACTATGGGACTCAACATCTTAGGTCATAAGTCCCCTAGAACTGAGAACTACTTAAACCTAACTAACCTAAGGACATCACACATACCCATGCCCGAGGCAGGATTCGAACCCGCGACCGTAGCAGCCTCGCGGTTCCGGACTGCAGCGCAAGAACCTAACCTGAGCAAACCCTGTGACATGGAAAACTTGTTTGCAGCGAATAACCATTCCATTCTGGGTGCTGCATATTGGACACACAAAGTATGAAATTCTCTGTAATTAATGTTAGACTTTAGTTTTTATTATACTGAATTTTAGTATTCTTCAGACTTGGGAAAAAATTTCACACACTAGTACAGCGCTGATCGTTTATACATCGCGTTTGTTTTTTAAGCAGTTTTAGTTGACGTTAGCAGTGATGCACATCAGATGGGATAGATTCAATGATTAAGAATAGGACATGTGTGTGGGTCACCGATTACAGTGGCAGGGCGACACTACGACGGTATGCCGGGCTGTTCCTGCAGGGGCGGCAAACTGATCACAGCACTTTTGCAAGTGTACATAGACGCCTACGAGAAATCGGACCCTTAAATATTAGAATCGTTGCATGTTACAGTAATTTTCATTATTTTACCAAGCTATTTTCATAGAAACAAAGGTAACTGGGGTAGCAAACCGAATAAATCATAATTACATGATTACACGGCAACAAGCCGCTGGAGACCGTGGGTAGCTATTACTAAAATACACTACTTGCCATTAAAATTGCTAGATCACGAAGATGACGTGCTACAGACGCGAAATTTAAGCGACAGGAAGAAGATGCTGTGATATGCAAATGATTAGCTTTTCAGAGCATTCACACAATGTCGGCGCCGGTGGCAACACCTACAACGTGCTGACACGAGGAAAGTTTCCAACCGATTTCTCATACACAAACAGCAGTTGACCAGCGTTGCCTGGTGAAACGTTGTTGTGATGCCTCGTGTAAGGAGGAGAAATGCGTACCATCACGTTTCCGACTCTGATAAAGGTCGGATTGTAGCCTATCGCGATTGCGGTTTATCGTATCGTGACATTGCTGCTCGCGTTGGTCGAGATCCAATGACTGCAAAATATGGAATCTGCGGGTTCAGGAGGGTAATACGGAACGCCGTGTTGGATCCCAACGGCTTCGTATCACTAGCAGTCGAGATGACAGGCATCTTATCCGCAAGGCTGTAACGGATCGTGCAGCGACGTCTCGATCCCTGAGTCAACAGATGGGGACGTTTGCAAGACAACAAACATCTGCGCGAACAGTTCGACGACGTTTGCAGCAGCATGGACTATCAGCTCGGAGACCATGGCTGCGGTTACCCTTGACGCTGCATCACAGACAGGAGCGCCTGCGATGGTGTACTCAACGACGAACCTGGATACACGAATTGCAAAATGTAATTTTTTTGGATGAATCCAGATTCTGTTTACAGCATCACGATGGTCGCATCCGTGTTTGGCGACATCGCGGTGAACGCACATTGGAAGCGTGTATTCGTCATTGCCATACTGGCGTATCACCCGTCGTGATGGTATGGGGTGCCATTGGTTACACGTCTCGGTTACCTCTTGTTCGCATTGACAGCACTTTGAACATTGGACGTTACATTTCAGATGTGTTACGACCCGTGGCTCTACCCTTCATTCGATCCCTGCGAAACCCTACATTTCAGCAGGATAATGCACGGCTGCATGTTGCAGGTCCTGTATGGGCCTTTCTGGATACAGAAAATGTTCGACTGCTGCCCTGGCCAGCACATTCTCCAGATGTCTCACCAATTGAAAACGTCTGGTCAATGGTGGCCGAGCAACTGGCTCGTCACAATACGCCAGGCACCACTCTTGATGAACTGTGCTATCGTGTTGAAGCTGCATGGTCAGCTGTACCTGTACACGCCATCCAAGCTCTGTTTGACTCAATGCCCAGGCGTATCAAGGCTGTTATTACGGCCAGAGGTGGCTGTTCTGGGTACTGATTTCTCAGGATCTGTGCACCCAAATTGCGTGAAAATGTAATCACATTTCAGTTCTAGTATAATACATTTGTCCAATGAATACCCGTTTATCATCTGAATTTCTTCTTGGTGTAGCAATTTTAATGGCCAGTAGTGTAGAAGGCATCAGCGAACAGTCTCTGTAAGATGGGAGGTGGATTTATAGTATACTACACTGTGTGTGTCAGATATGTTTTAGTGTTGCTCAGCTGCAGTGTGGAGTGCTCTGTGCAGCTTAAGGCAGCTTTAATCGCCCGGGCTACTGGCCCACTTGCACAGTGCGGTACGCGGAACGTTGCGCTTCGGATAAGCAGAAGGAGGTCGCGTCTTCCCCAGCCGACGAGATACCGGCGGGCGGAATTCGCGGCCAGACCACAACGCATCCGCGCAGCCGTAATCGAAGACCGACAGTCCGACACAGGCGGTCGCTCCGGCAGCAGCGAGCACTCAACAGCACGGAATCCCGCTCTGAGGTAAGGCGGCAGCCGCGCGCTTGCTCTGCTCTGTAGTGCCGCACATACACTGCGTCCCAAGAGAACACAGGGCGAGCTAAAGCATACCACCGCATTTCTCGTGAATGGCATACTGCCCTCTCAACTGCCCACGCGCCTGTTGAACGGTACTCATTTCATTCCATCCTTCATACGAAAACATAGCCCTTTTGTGTCGTCATGACAAGCAGTCATCCGATATATCAACTGCAGCGTCGACAAACACAGTTGTGATGTTCCTTGAAAGTTTCTAAGGATCTGACACAACCAGTCGGCGTCTTCTTTTTACTTCCGAAACACGATTTAGTTGTTAACAAGCTCACGTTTACGCAACCCAATGAAAAGCTTTGTGAGTGTGATGACAAACAGTCACTACGGTCACTTTGAGAAGCTGTAAACAGTGTGGAAGTGGTTTCTGGCTGTCATGTTGTAATGGTTCTTTGTTTACGTGACCATTACGGCACTGCAACCCCAGTTCTCGATACCAGTAATATCGAACTATTTTTATGCGAAGTAACAGACATATTCTTGTGACAATATTCACATTTGGTTTTATTAATGTATAGGTTCTCCGATGTATCGATATATTATAGTGATATGGTTCTTGTGTGTATTCATTTCTGTGAGACTGTCATAATCTTTGACTTACTTGTAACCGTTTTGGTGCGAATGCGCACAGAGCAGTCTTTGTTTCACTTTGCAGAAGTTGTTATTTCGCTTTGTAAAAGAACAGTCAAGTCTTGTGTTTGGTTAAAGTGGAGATTAAATATATGAAGATTGATACAAAACTGTTTTCTTGATGATGTGACAATTAAGAAAAAGAATATGCGAATTTACAAGAAGTTCAATAAAAATGAGGATTGTGAACACCATTTCAAAAATTATTTCTACCATACCATTGTTCTGATGTGGGATTGTTTGATTATTAAGAATTTTCTGAAAAACGAATTTGTTAGGTCTTCAAATATTGCTAAAATACAGATCTGGACCTTCTAGCAGTAAAAGTGGAATGACCCTAGAATCAACAAGATGAGCCATAACAACTTCGACGAAATCTACGTGGGAAGCCATTCAAGATAAGTGCCAAAATTAATGACTTTTTTACAGTGACTTCATTATTTCCATTCTGACGATACCATCCACAGTCAATAACTTTGTTGTTGCTCGATAAAGCGAACATATGCTGCGTGAGCAATATTATTAATCTGATTTCTAACCTACTTTGCATGTGGTGGTATTGTTAGAATGTGACCCTGCAGTGGTGATGTACAGGGTGGCAATTATTGAATTACACACATCAAAAAAAGGTTTTCGTCACCCCAGTTCCCAGAACTACTGAAGAAAGACGTTGTCTTTGTATATTGTATCACAGACACTGTCCCTCTGACTGTTCAGAGATGTCACTAACCCGCCAAAAGATGTAAACAATCATGCATGAGCAGCGCCTATTAGACGGAGATCCGACAGCCGATCAGTTCGAGTCATTCCACCAGGAAGGAGGTACACGGCTCGTGTTGTCTGTAGTTTAACCATGCCTAGATGGTCAATACTTCGGTTCGATCGTGTTCCCATTGTTACTTTTGTGCCAGGAAGGACTCTCAACAAGGGAAGTGTCCAGGCGTCTCGGAGTGAACCAAAACGATGTTGTTTTGACATGGAAGAGATACAGAGAGACAGGAACCGTCGATGACATGCCTCGCTCATGCCACCCAAGGGCCACTATTGCAGTGGATGACCGCTACCTACGGGTTATAGCTCGGAGGAACCCTGACAGCAACGCAACAATGTTGAATAAGTCTTTTCGTGCAGTCACAAGGACGTCCTGTGACGAATCAAACTGTGCGCAGTAGGCTGCATGATGCCCAACTTCACTCTCGACGTCCAAGGCGAGGTCGATCTCTGCAACCATGACACCATGCAGCGCGGTACAGATGGACCCAACAACATGCCGAATGGACCGCTCAGGATTGGCATCACGCTCTCTTCACCGATGAGTGGCAGTGTTGCATATGCCTTCAACCAGACAATCGTCGGAGAAGTGTTTGGAGGCAACCGAGTCAGTCTGAACGCCTTAGACACACTGTCCAGCGAGTGCAACAAGGTGGATGTGCATTGCTATTTTGGAGTTGCACTATGTGAGGCCGACGTACGCCGCTGGTGGTCAAGGAAGACGCCGTAACGGCTGTAAGATAAGTGAATGCCTTCCTCCGACCGATAGTGCAACCATATCGGCAGCATATTGTCGAAGCATCCGTCTTCATGGACGACAATTCGCGCCCCCATCGTGCACATCTTGTGAATGACTTTCTTTAGGATAACGACATTGCTCGACTAGAGTGGCCAGCATGTTCTCCAGACATGAACCCAATGGAGCATGCCCGGGAAAGATTGAAAAGGGCTGTTTATCGACGACGTGAGCCACCAACACTCTGATGGGTCTACGCCGAGTCGCTGTTGAGGAATGGGACAATCTGGACAAACAGTGCCTTGATGAGCTCGTGGACAGTATGCCACGACGAAAACAGGCATATATCAATGCAAGAGGACGTGCTGCTGGGTATTTGTGGTACCAGTGTGTCAAGAAACCTGGACCACCACCTCTGAAGGTCTCGCTGTGCGGTGGTACAATATGTAATGTGTGGTTTTCATGAGCCATAAAATGGGGGGAAATTATGTTTACGTTGAACTCAATTCAAATTTTCTGTACATATTCCGGAACTCTCAGAACCGAGGTGATTCTAAGCTTTTTTTGATCTGTGTAAGTCGTAGGGTCAGTATTACCTCAAGTGTTCCAACATTTCCACGGAATCCAAACTGATCCTCCGTGAGGTCGGCTTCTACCAGTTTTTCCATTCGTCTTTAAAGATTTCGTGTTAGTATTTTGCATTCGTGACTTATTAAACTGATATTACGTAATTTTCACATCTGTAAACACCTGATTTCTTTGGGATTAGAATTATTATATTCATCTTGAAGTCTGAGGGTATTACGCCTGTCTCATACATCCTTCTCACCAGTTGATAGAGTTTTGTCAGAGCTGGCTCTCCCAAGGCTATCAGTAGTTCTAATGGAGTGTTGTCTACTCTAGGGGCCTTGTTTCGACTGAAAGGCCTTTCAGTTCTTTGTCAGATTCTTCACGCATTATCATATCTCCCACTTCATCTTCATCTACACCCTCTTCCATTTCCATAATATCGCCCTCAAATACATCGCCCTTGTATAGATCCTGAATATATTCCTTCCACCTCTCTGCTTTCCCTTATTTGCTTAGAACTGATTTTCCGTCTGAGCTTTTGATATTCGTATAAGTGGTTCTCTTTTATCCAAAAGCTCTTTAATTTTCCTATAGGCAGTATCTATCTTACCCCTAGAGATATATGCCTCTACATCCTTACATTTGTCCTCTAACCTTCCTTGCTTAGCATATTTGCACTTCCTGTCGATCTCATTTTCGAGACGTTTGTATTCCTTTTTGCGTACTTTATTTATTGTATTTTTATATTTGTTTCCTTTCATCAATTAAGTTCAATATCTCTTCCGTAACCCAAGGATTTCTACTAGCCCTCGTATTTTTACCTACTTGATCCTCTGCTGCCTTTACTATTTCATCCCTCAAAGCTATCCATTTTTCTTCTACTGTATCTCTTTCCCCCGTTCTTGTCAATCGTTTCCCAATCCTATCTCTGAAACTCTCTACAACCTCTGGTTCTTTCAGTTTATCCAGATCCCATCTCCTTAAATTCTCACCTTTTCGGAGTTTGTTCAGTTTTAATCCACAGTTCATAAGCAATAGATTGTGGTCAGAGTCCACATGTGCCTCTGGAAATGCCTTACAATTTAAAACCTGGTTCCTAAATCTCTGTCTTACTATCATATAATCTATCTTAAACCTTCCAGTGTCTCCAGGTCTCTTCCACGTATACAACCTTCTTTCATGATTCAAGAAGATCTGTACTAGTCAAATGTCGTACTACAGTTATTTGGCTTGTTTCTTGCGCAACGAGGACTAAGTGCACTTGACTATTAGGTTTGCTTACTGCTAGCAACGAAGTACTATATTGCGTTAAAGACGCTTCAATAACGTTTTTCGTATCTCCTGCCTCACGGCTTCGCACTTTTACCACACAATAGGGTACGTGCGAGTGCAGCAGATTTCGTGTAGAACTACGTCCATATTCGATTGCCAGCCCTTGACAGTTCCAGGTTTTCTGAAATAACATCACTGTATCTTGTTAACAAGTCCGTAAGCTCGGTTCTTAGCATTGGTTTCACGCAATGGGATTGCAATACCTTTTTTACAAATGCGATTCATGCTAGTTTCCACATTCGTGTCACTTGTGCATGATTTCAGACCATGGAAATAGTGGTACTGTACGTCATTAATATTACAGAAATTTCTTCTGTATATTCCTCACCCTGTTTCTATGGCAGCATCTGCCATAGTTTTTAACTGGTTTCGTTTTTAACAGTTCCAAAATGAATTCTTTGCCATTAACTGTCAAAATCCGCTTTTCATGAGAGAGGTCAATTACACTGTTCCCCTCACTCAGAGGTCAATTACACTGTTCCTCTCACGCAAAAACTCTAGCCATATTATGTAGGATGCAGATAGTCCCTTCGCTAAAAGGAATGTGCACTTAATTTCCCTGTTTCCTAAATTTAACTTGATCCGTGTCTGCCATTTAACATTACAGGATTTCGCGCCAACAACTCCTGAAAACTCCTGAAATCCTGTAGTTCTGCTCCAGCAAGGTGGGCATCTCCTTTGTCTCACTGATTTTATTGCAAAAGTTAATATCCATAACAATAGTCATGGCACCTGTGTCCACCAGAACAACAGTAGCAATTCCTTCCATTATCACACTGACAGCTGCGCGTGCACTATCTCTTCCATATGGCCTTTACATGCCTCGATGTCACTACATAACTCTTCTCAAGTATCTGATCCATCATTGTATTGTAAGGTGCTTGCATTGCTTTCACCCTCTCCTACAACATGCATCAGGATACTGGATAAGGTCGCGTCTTGTTTGTTGTTTAGGGGCTGGTACAGTGTAGCTATCCATCACCGCCGCTATTCCGAAAGCTTGGTTGAGGGGTCGTGACCAGGTTTGGTTGCCGTGTTGTGTCCATTTCGCGTTATTTTCAGAATTGGGCGTACGCCTGGCTCTTGTGTTTAAGTTGTTCATATGGGGTGGACCCGTGTTATTTACGCGGTTTACGACCCCATGCGTTACCTGGGTTTCCAAATGTTCAAATGTGTGTGAAACCTTGTAGGACTTAACTGCTAAGGTCATCAGTCCCTAACCTTACACACTACTTAACCTAAATTATCCTAAGGACAAACACACACACACACACCCATGCCCGAGGGAAGACCCGAACCTCCACCGAGACCAGCCTCACAGTCAATGACTGCAGGACCAGCCGCACAGTTCATGACTGCAGCGCCTAAGACCGCTCGGCTAATCCCGCGCGGCTGGGGTTTCCATTATCAGCTGACAGTTACTATACCTGGGGTTGCATCTGCGGTCATTCTTCTTTCTCTTGTTGTATTGGAATATAGAACATCACCAGTTGTGAAGTAATTTTTCATTCCCATCAGAATAAAATTTGGAAAAAGTATTTAGATATAACAAAAGCGGATGCAATGCATTTAGGAATGGTGCACCCTGGGAAAGTACGTTACAAGTGCGATGGCACGATGCAGTTATCGGAGTAACATACATCACATACATACATCTTTACGTAGTTTTGCTTAGCAATGCAGTGCCATCGCAGAATGTATCAGACCATGGAGGCTATTACACATCTTAGTTTTTTGAAAGCTTGTATGACCATGGGGACATTGCGTTAATTTCCACATAATAAATGTGGTTACAAGTATAAATTCTGACTCCAAGAAAAGAACTTTGGATGTAAATAATATGTAGACAACATGACATGACAAAGAAACTGACATAGAAATTAGGGGTCTACAAATGATTTGCAGACACTATTTTATCAAAATATGAATTATTATTAGCTAAGGATAACAAAACACAAGCTGTTTTCTCTATGACAAGATGAGCATAAGTAAGTCATACCAGAGGAATTCTGGATAATTATACGGTATTTTGTTTTAGAAAATTTGAAACTATTACACATTTTAGTCTAACTATTTTGTTACAATGTTTATGCACTACAGAGTATTCTTTGTCCTTTACATACATTACAGGTTTTATACTAAGATATTTTTCACTATACATTGTTTGACTTTTCTTCAAAAGTTACACAAAATGTGACATGTTTTATTTTCTTATGATACGCTTCAACGTTATTCACTGTCTTGTGGTTGTAAAAAGCTTTTGCTTTGTTATCTTCTCAAATTCATTAAACATTTTTTAGTTCTAGGCGACGACTTCTGCTTCTGGTGTATCTGTCCAGAGCTGGACTTGTTAATGATAATGCAGATCGACTGACTATTGTCAGAACACTTGCTCGCACATATCACTGTATTGTAACAACTGCTCACGCGAGTATGTTTTCCGTGCTATATTGCTGGTTTTTCTAACTCTCACAGTGAGCCCTTATGGAAGAAATGTAATGCACATGCTCACGGACGTAGGTGTACTGGTGACTCGAAAAATAGTGGCAGAGGCGGACAAGAGTTCCAGGTTCTCCTAGCCTCGTCCACCTAGCGAGCCGGATGAATCTATGGAAATTTTTAACACGTTAAATGCGAACACTTCTCGATAATCGTGGGGTTCTTTAGTTCAGGAATTACGGACTGTGCTGACATGAGAACGTTGTCTATTGATAATCTTCATGAATACAGCAAGATTCACATTTGACTGAAATAAAGGGTTCAGTAAAGCTGTTGGAAAATTAGTGTGCGAAAACCTTGAGATTTGAACAATGTTACCCTCCGCAGATGTAGAAGATGTAATACTTAAGTAGACCTTTCCACAAGCTGGTACTCAATACCTGTAGTGGGGGAGGTGGCTTCAATCCGTAGTGGAAGTTTTCCCACATCGAGAGGATACGTAATGCGGTTAAGACGTGCGCCACTTAGGTTGCCTGATACAAGCAAGGGTTTCTTGCAAATGTTAACGCGCACTTGTTAATGTTTGTTGTTGTGCAATTTGCCATTTCAAGAAGCGCTCTTGGCGCTCTTATTCCCATTGGCAGCGCCATATGCTAGCTACATTCCAGCCATTTCAACAAAAGGATAACTCCCCATAATCGCACATATTGCTGAGTGGTGACCTTTGACAGTTATCGTATATGTATGACATCGTCTTTGTTTAAGTATGATGTTATAAGCATCAACTGGCCTACTGTTTCCTGCAGATGAACTCGGGGTCGTGATATTCTCAAGACTGTATTTGGCAATATCCTGTATACGTCATATAACACTCTACGCTGGGGCGGGATGGAGGAAGGAAGATAGCGATCTAATGTTCCGTCCACGATGACGTCACTAGAGGCAGAGCAAAAATTCGATTACGATCGAGAACACCAACAATTCTCTTAATTTACGAAACACACGGACAACAAGTCCACTGCGATCACCACTTAACGACCTCGTTCGGAAATTATTGTACTGTCCTGTGGTCAGCAGGAAAGAACTAACAATCCAGTGTGTTCAAACTGGATTACAACTAAAACGCCTTCTTCGCTTGCACTAATTTCCAAATGCAAGAACAACAAGGAGCACTACAATTCATATGGTGACAAAAGCCAGATAAGAGTACAAGACAATGAAAAGAAAATAATAACCCAAATACTATTCTACACAATTACAATGATACAACTTTCTACTGAAAGATATGGTGGGTGTCTACTAGGCAAGAGCCGGCGTAGGTACTGGCCGTAACTGTCCTAACTGTAGGTACACATTGCCGGTCTGACTCTGCTGGCGTGCTTATAGCGAGTGCTAAACGTAGTCACATTAGTTTCAATTGGGGAATCGCAGTCACATGACTTTTCACGAAGTAGTCCCGTATTTCTGCTAGGTACACATTGCCGGTCTGACTCTGCTGGCGTGCTTATAGCGAGTGCTAAACCTAGTCACATTAGTTTCAATTGGGGAATCTCAGTCACATGACTTTTCACGAAGTAGTGCCGTATTTATGCGGAAAGTATATTGATGTTTACATCAACTGGCGACGTTTTAATCTGAGCCCTTGAAGAGAGGTCTTCAGCCCACCTTGCTTGTCTGTCGTGCGGGCCCTCTAACTGATAAGGGGACGCTATGATAATTATTCCTGTCTTTATTTCTTCAGAGCGTAGGAATAATTAAAAATATTTTTCTTTAAATTTATGGAATTTAGATTTATTTAATGCAGAGGCCTATTTGCCGATAACATTGGTTAGAAATCAGTTAAGGGGAGTTAGAACGGAACTTTTTTTTCCACGTTTTCGGATTTTTATCTCATTATAAAATTTGCAATACTCTGAATAAAATTATATATATATAATCACTTATAAAGTCATATGGAAAGTATTTTTTTAATATAATCTACACCAGTTGAAAATGTGAAAATAGTTATGTGCATTACTTCAAGATCTAATAAAATCGGTAACTTTTGTATAGAAGACTGTGTATTGCTGTGTTATAAAGGTTAACTTACGTGTTAGTCATGTCCAGAAGAGGATAGGCACCAGGTTGAGGAAGTTGAAACAAAGTCTGAGAGACAACAAACTTTCTGATCTTAAAACCACAAGAGACAGGGTGACAGACAAAATGATTGATGAACAATAAGCAGTATTATGGGATGACCATTAGAAAATACTGAGGATTTGTTGAAAATAAAGCAGGGGGTATGTGCTACCATCTTCCACAGAATGTCAACTGATGAAAAACTAGTACACCACCTTTGCCCTCCTGGACCTGATTCATGGTGCAATTACTGCAATGCCCAGTACTCAAACAGTTCACACAGCCATAAACATTCCAGCCTAGTAGCAGTCATGGATATCATAAAACCTATTTACAGAGACCTGGAAAATCCCTAATTACTGAAGAAGTGTCTGCATGGTAAGACTCAAAATCCCAATGAGTCGTTCAAATATTTTATATGGACTCGCTTCCAAAAAAGTTTTTGTTGGAATGAAGATACGAAAGAGGGGGGTCACTGATGTTGTTATTGCTTTAAATGATGGCAACATTGGTAGGGTGAAAGTGCTACAGCATATGGGAATTAATCCTGGAGCGAACTGCATAAGAGGACTTAAACAGATGGCCAATGTTTGCATTGATAAGGCAGAGTATGCAGCACAGTTGGCCACTAAGGAGTCCAGAAAAAAGAAGAGTAGAACATTCAAATTTTCTGGGAGTAATAACATACATATCCTTAGTCTAATGAACTAAAAGAAGAACATAATGTTATGTATAAGTAAAATTATTTAGGATAATGTACAGAAAAAGTACACAAAATTTTAACTGTCTGTTTAAAAACTGAATTTCAGAAAGCAGTGGCTGAAATGCATTTACTGTAGTTCAGTAGACTCCGAACATACAGTTCAATGTCCTGTAAAAGTTTCATGTTAATGGCTGCAGTGGTTCCTGAATTACAGGGAAGCCAAGTCACTAAATTTAACATTGTCGGGATAGGGCGATCCAACTCCCCTTAAGGTGCAACTGCTTAAAGTTTTTGACATTTTTCTCTTTTAGAAAGCTAAGATTCTCTTAATGACATCACTGCAAGTATGATGCCAATAATACGATGTCTCGCTAAAACGTAACTTTGAAAATGTATACTCAAGGCCGAATCTATAAAGGTTTCTGGGTGAGGGTCAGTTTTGATCTTCAGAAAATCAATGTAGCTGACGAATTCACTATATTGTGTAACACTTGACCTAGGGGCGAGACACATTTGACAACACTGCTGAGAACCAAATACTGACGTGATTATCGCTCTTCGATCAAAGATATTAATCGTATGTTGTAGATAAAGAGTATTTATTTCTGATGGTTTCGTTTTGTATAGTTACAGGAAACTAAGGAGAAGAAACCTTTCAGATTCCTCAAGTAACTTCTCTACATCATAAAAACATCAAAATTGTCAAACATCAGAACGATTCCCAGCACACTGCCCTAGAATACTAGGTAAATGGAAAGGGAATTTAAAGAAAACTTAATATTGTCATGATTATCCTTATAACCACTACGGTAGGCGTAGAGAACACATCGTTCGCCAGTTAGTAATTCACGGCCAATGGCGTTCGCCATTATGTGGCGCGGCCGATGTATGTGCGAACTGTAGACGATCGCCGCGTCATGTAAGACTTCCAGACATATACTGAGCATGATCCAAACATATCGTCATGGATTTACGAGCCTTTCTGTGTGGACGAAAATTTCAACATTTCCCAGATTTTAAAACCGTTGTTGCTCAACACTAAAGAAGCTATCGGCGCAGAGAATAGAAGAGGTACACATTTGTACAATCTGGTTGAGTAGAGCATTCACCAACTTTGCTCTGGGCATGGTCCAACTGGAGGGTGTATACGCCTGCATTGTTCAGATCTATGAACAGACTTACTTATTGACACATGTGAAGAGCTACAGTTTAACACGTACTCTAAACCAAGATGCAACACAGCGTTTGATATATTAACAAAATTTGTCAGTAGTGAAACCAAATAAACCAAACTCTGACCTTGAATCGAAACAAAAATCGAATGCACCAATGAGCCACCGGGACACGTCTTTGTGTAGTTTTTGGAGAATAAGCATCGTCAGGACAGCTGTCAAATAACTTACATAGCTAAATAAACTAATCAAAAGGCACCTTTGTAATAAGTAGGAAAACACTTCACAACAGACTGATTGTTCCTTTCCACCAGTTTTGATAGTTGGGAGTAACGGCGTTCGAAATGGGAGTTGGTATCAACAAATACGACACACAGAGGTCGTTTTATCCCCTCCCAGATGAAGCACATTTGCCAGGTCTCTCACCGACTGAAAACATTTGGTAATAATTTGCCGCCACTCGTCAGCCACTGCAGTCGATTAACTCTGTCATGAAGCATGGAATGACGTAGCCGTGTTCTTTCAGCCAGTTTGATTGCTACTTGATTCCCAGTCGGGTCAGAGCCATTGCTGCTGCTTAGGTGGGAGGTCCATATACTAAATCTCGTACTCTTTACATCCCATAATAACCTAAAAATTTAATCATTTATTGTTCCCACAATACAGTATACACGCGATAAATAAAATTTCGTATTCAAAGTTCTTGATGTTGTAGTTCTAATGGTCTTTAATGTTCATATATTGTGCGTGTGAGCTGCTCTTATTCATGGGAGATAAACATTTGTTTCTTGCAGTAGCAATATTGTGATCGCTGCACGCTATAGACTACTCGAGCAGAGGTGAATATGGTACTTCTCCTCCTCTGAAACTCGTGTTGAACGTGGTTCACGTGTTTAACTGTCGCAGATTTCTGATGAGATGGAAACAGAAGCTATTCAGAGGGCTAATGAAATGCTGTTGAAATCTCACAATGAAAAGCAAAATCTCTTTCGAAGCATGTTATTCGCTTTGTTTAAACGATTTGCTCCTGATACTACTGCTCTCATAAAGGGAGGTAGATACAGAGAGTAGAAATCTAATTATCAAGGATACATAAAGGAAAAAGTAAGGCTGCAATTTTAAGTAATTGGGAAGCACTTACTTTTATCCACCCTATATTCACAGACCAGCAAGCCTGAAGTGTCTCGTGTACTGAAATTGGTTTATGTGAACTACGAATAGCGTGTAACGTATCATACGAACACAAACTTTAGGACCGAGTGAATTACATTGAACAGACCTCAGCTACATAATATGTTCGAGAAGAAGCGACTTTTCGAGAAGCTAAATTTTCTAAGCTTGTACTTCCAAAGATTAACAGGTTGTTACTGCCCCTTTTTCGTTTTTGGACCTAGAAGCAGTATAATAATCACAGTCACAGGTCCTACATCTATATCTACAGGACTACTCTGCAATTCACATTTAACTGCCTGGCAGAGGATTCTTCAACCACCTTCAAATTGTTTCCCAGCTGTTCAAAATGTTCAAATGTGTGTGAAATCTTATGGGACTTAACTGCTAAGGTCATCAGTCCCTAAGCTTACACACTAATTAACCTAAATTATCCTGAGGACAAACACACACACCCACGACCGAGGGAGGACTCGAACCTCCCCCGGGACCAACCGCACAGTCCATGACTGCAGCGCCCCTGACCGCTCGACTAATACCCACGGCTCCCAGTGTTCCACTCCATGACAGCGCGTGGGAAAAATGATCTATCCGTATGAGCTCTGAGTCCTCTTATTTTATTACGATGATCATTTCCCCCTACATTGGTCGGCGACAATAAAATATTTCCGCATCCAGTGGAAGAAGTTGGAAATCTTGTGAAAATAATGGAAAATGCCTTTGTCTTAATTATTGCTAACCCAACTCGCTTATCATATACGTAACACTCTCTCCTCTATTTTGTAAAAATACAGAACTATCTGCCCTTCTTTGGACTTTATCGATGTCCTCCGTCAATCGTAACTTTTAAGGATCCCATATCGAAAAGCAGTATTATAACAGAGGACGGAGAACCGTAGTGTAGGCAGCCTCCTTAGTAGTTCTGTTGAATCTCATAAGTGGATACCAATAGAACGCAGTCCTCACAATGTTGTCTATGTGAACATTCCAATTTATGGTACTCATAATTAAAAACCTTAGGTATTTAGCTGAAGTAACAGTCTGTATATTTCTGTTTTCTGTCGTGTAACCGAAATGTTATCAAATTTCCCTTAGTATCCATGTGAATGACCTCAAATTTTTCGTTATTCAGAGACAATTGCCACTTTTCGCATCATATCGATATCGTGTATCAATCATTTCGCGATTGGTTTTGATTTTATGGTGACTAGACGGTAACTGACAGCATTACCCGAAAAAAGTCTAATAGGGCTGCTCCGATTGTTACATAAATCTTTTATACAGTTTAGGAACAGCAGAGGCCCTATCTCACTTCCCTGGGGAACGTCCGATACCACTTCCGTTTTATTCGATGATTTTCCTCTGACGGCTACAAACCGTGGACGTTCTGACAGGAAATCACGATTCTAGTTGCACAACTGAAGCGATACTACCTAGGCACGCAATCTGATGAACAGTTGTGTTTCACAAGAACGATATTTTCTGAATCCGTGCTACGTGTCATTAGACCGTTACATTCGGGGTAATTCACATTATTCGAATACATTATGTGTTCCAAAATCCTAATGCAAATTGTCTTCAGCGATATGGGTCTGTAATTTATCGGATTACTCCTATTTTCTTTCTTGAGTATTTGTGTGACTCGTGTAACTTTCAGTTGCTTCGTACGGATCTTTCGTGGAACGAGCGGTTATAGATGACTACTGAGCTTTCTCCATCAGATTACATCCTGATGTATGTTTTTCTGTTACTGCTGGAGAATCAGCGTCTTTTTCATTTAATGAACCAGTGCTGTTACGAGGGAAGCAAATTCAATGTTTCCTAAACACGTCTGTGCTGCCTGTTACTACATAACATTAATGCATGTCGTTTTATGGACAGAAATCGTGCGTATGATTTCAAAATATGAAGGTCAGGCAGAGAATCGTTAACGATTTAAATCATTAGACTGTTTCTGAGGTGCTTCATAGAATATCATTTAAAGTCATTTACGGTCTGTGATGTTATGTAACCTTCCGTTTTTAAAGCAATTGTGTAGAAAGTAACACGTCGTATTTCTCCGAGAAGACGCCTTTCTTGCAGTTCCTGTGCATGAGACATCCGACGCTTTCTTCTTGGTATCTCTCTTATCGCGCAGATGTTACCGACAAGAGAGGATGCGTTACCACATCCTTCAAACCACAAGTGCAGGAAGGACGAACTTCTTTCGTGGAAACAGCTGCTTTGGTGTTCTCGGGTGGTACCGAATCAGTTTAATAGCTATGCAACAAATTCCTACGGACACCGTTGTACGATGTTTGATGTGTCACACGTTATAGTCAATTATCTTCGTACGCTTCTACTCTTTCAGTCTGCGTCTTGTGTAACAGATCTGGAGACCCTCACTACAACAATTCAGTTGACAGATTTTTTTGTGTATCAAACCTAAATGTCCGACGTGTCTGTAAGAAACGTTGTACCACCTGCAACCGCTTAATACAGTGTAATAACAATGGTCGTAAAAACACGTTGGCCGGCAGGGACAGGAAACGAGGATTGCGCTTTTCGATAACATCCGCCACGAAAATTAATCTAGTAATTGAAATTCAACATGAAAGAAGTTCTAGATCATTACTTCAAACGATCATTACTCCAAACTTGCTTATGAGAAATCCCTTTGAGAAAACGACGTCCTGGTTCCGCTTTGTCATTTATTTGAATTTTTCAATTGAACATAAAAATGGGCGTATACGCTAAGGTGACAAAAATCGTGGGATACCTCCTGATATCGTGTTGGACTTCCTTTTGACAGGCGTAGTGTAGCAACTCGAAGTGGCTTGGAAGCAACAAGTGGTTAGTGGTCCCCTGCAGAAATATTGAGATGGCGCACTGTCATCCGTAAAAACTCCATCGTTGTTTGGGAACATGAAGTCCATGAATGACAGCAAATCGCCTCGAAGCAGCCGAACATAACCATTTCCAGTCAATGATCGGTTCATGTTGACCAGAGGGCCCAGTCCGTTCCATGTAAACACAGTCCACACCATTATGGAGCCACCACCAGCTTGCACAGTGATTTGTTGACAACTTGGATCCATGGCTCAGTGGAGTCTGCGCCAGACCCGAACCCTACCACAGCTATTATCAACTGAAATCTGGACTCATCTGACCAGGCCACGGTTTTCCGGGCACCTAGTGTCCAATCGATATGGTCACGACCCCAGGAGAGGTGCTGCAGGCGATGTCGTACTGTTAGTAAAGGCACTCGCGTCGATCCTCTGCTGCTATAGCTCATTAACGCCGAATTTCGCCACACTGCCCTAACCGATACGTTCGTCGTACGTCTCGCATTGATTTCGCCTGTTATTTCACGCAGTGTTGCTTGTCTGTTAGCACTGACAACTCTACGCAAACGCCGCTGCTCTCGGTCGCTTAATGAAGGCCATCGCCAGTGCATTGTCCATAGTGAGAGGCAATGCCTGAAATCTGATATTCTCGGCATATTCTTGACGCTGTGGATCTCGGAGTATTGAAGCCTCTAACGATTTCCGGAATGGAATGCCCTATTCGTCTTGCTCCATTTACCACTCCGCGTTCAAAGTCTGTTAATTCCAGTCGCGCGGACATAATCACGTTGGGAACCTTTTCACATGAATCACCTGAGTAAAAATGACAGCTCCGCCAATCCACTGACCTTTCATACCTTCTGCACACGCGATACTGCCGCCATCTGTATATGTGCATATCTCTGTCCCATGATTGTTGTCGTCTCAGTGTATGTGTTACATTTACTCGGGATCTTTTTTGTAATGACATGTGGTCGAAATAGGTCAATAGTGACGATTAAAGGTATTTATTCAAATACTGTAGAAGCTACATTATCACGTGCATCAGAGATGTAGATCGTTGTCTTGTGATTGCACTCCGAAGCAAAGTAAAGTTTCCACAAGAGCTAACCTTTAGAGGATTTATAACGACAGAATCAAGATTAAAAATTCAAAAGCCTTAGATCTCAAAAAGCCTCATTTTTCCTGTCATGATGAGGAACAGTCGAAAACACATTCATCTCCTTGCGAGAGGAAGAAGACCGACTGTACTTGGATGTGATTAAATCCAGCAACAGTAACCCGAAGGAACCATTATGGATTTACCAACATTTCTAATGTCATTTCATTAGCATTTTTTGATAGAATGATATCTCAACGTTGATGAGGTGCAATTAGAGAAATTATTGTGAATTATTTTTTTCCATACCGACTTCCTGACGAAATGGCCTTTGAAACTAGGACTGAAATTTATATAAAAGTCTTGTTACGCTACAATGTACGTTACCAGCTTGTCACAGGATCATTTCAAGTACTTCTACGAAACAAAGAAAAATGCAACTGAAAACAGAACTATATTACAGTAACTTTGCATGTATGAAAAGTGATTATTTTTGACAACTCCTATTTCTGTAATCAACTCCTGTATTAACCTATAAAACAGTACTGAGCCATTAACCCTACCTTATAGCTGTAACAAGAATTAGATCGATGTGGCGCACTATGTACGACACAAGGCTCGTGTCTGGTCACGTAGATTTTGATTACCATGGTATCTTTCAGGTCTAAATCATTTCATGTCAATGGCGGGATGGTACTTTTGAATGCTGTCACGGATGATTTCTTTCTCCATCCCGGTCCATTCGCAGATAATGGTGCGTTTGTAATAGTCTGAACGTCGCGAAACCATCTTTACATCTCTTTCTATTACAATAAGTTTGGTGTAATTTCTTTCTACAGCATTCCGCGTTTTTAGCAAGCAAAGGTCGTCGCCGAATGTTTTTGATGAGTACGGTGTCTCTGTCGTAGATTAGCACCGGAACTGAGGACGTTATGCTTAATATAAATAACTGCAATTATTTTATATAGCTGCAACTGATCATGTTTTATTTCAGTTATAAAACTGTCAGAAGATCACAGAGTTAGCCTTCCACTTTTTCTAATAAAAGTAACATCTGGTATCACAGCAAGACCGTTATAATTTAATGTGTGCTATTAGTTTCCGCTCATTTAAGCGCTTCAAGACGATAAGTAGCTTCTGAGATGATGTGGAATTTGGATTATATAGAATCAAACAGTAACAACAAGTTTTTTTTATGTAACGTATATAATTTTACTACAAAACTTTAAATACTTATTTTTATATAAAATGAATTAAGCTCGTAACGCATACCTCAAATAAGAAACGGTTACTAGCAATTTTTCTGTCACGTGATAAGCGTTGTCTCCCAAGAAAACCTGAAATAGTTGAGAAATTCAGAACTTCGTTTTAATTGAATTTTCTAGTCATCTACCCGTCCCTTATTCTTCTCAGTTCCTACATTAGTAAATTATCCAGTTCCGTAGGTCTCCGTACCTGTTTAAGGTTATACAGTAAATTAGTCACCAGGTAACAACTTTCTTTCGATTCTCTCCAGTAGACTTCTCTGCCTTTATTCTAACAGTTAGCTGTGATCTTTGATACAGTTGTACAAGGAAACCCAACGCTATACTGTGCACCCACGTTCTTTTAATGTAATTACTATGATACTGTTTTTAGCCAAACCACGTTTATAAAATAAGAAGCTATCAAGACAGAAAAATGGTATTAACTTCCATTTGAGAATTTCGTTAATATGACCTTTTTTATCTTGAAGTCGAACTCTGTGCTCAAGTAGATTATCAGTTACATGGACGTTTCCCTTCTTATCGTTTAATTACAATCAGAACAGCCTTACAGTCGGAGACATTCCATGTACATTTTACCTACCATTTTGCTCTATGGCATGTTTTCAGTTACTTTGTAGTCGACTTTCCGCAGAAATTGAACAGTAATAGAATTCAATAACTTCATCGCTCACTGCCTTTTAATATCTACTTCTTATACGTGAATTCACCTTGCACGTTACTGAACAATTTTCACCTCTCTGAGAAGGTTTCAGAATAACGTTACTCCAACTATGCCGCACTTTGCTGAATTAACACCGGTTTTGATGATAACGCCTTTCCAATCACTCAAAGCTGTATTTAGCCTTAGTATGTGATGTCTTAATCTGTTTTTATTTCATATTTTAAACTTAAAGAGACATGTTTTCCAGTAATGTGTATATTTCCTCATGTTGCTTTTGAATTATTTATTTAGTTTTGTCTTTTGCATGAGAAAACCCTACACACTAAGTAGCCTATAGCGATGATAATCACTTACGTTTACTGAAAATCAGACACTCATTTCGTCACGTCTTTAACTGAAAATAAATTTCTGTGACACGCCATTTGAATTCATTAAAAATTCTCTTCAAACTGTCTTTGCTGGATACTGTTAGCAGTTCGGAATCCAAGTACAGCTTTTTCGTCTGTGAATTATGGTTGCTCTCTTCGCTGTAGCTGACTGTGAAAATATAGCTTTAAATGGTCATACCCATCTTCAATTAAATTTTCATATTGGTTTTCACAATTTAGGAGATAATCTAGTAGTCTTCTTCTCGGAAATCTGATTTGAACCTGTGCGTCGCTTGTGACGCGTGGAAAGTAATCCGGTCACAGCTCATCTTAATATTCATTTTGTCTCATATCACATTCACGTTTGCCTGACTAGGAAGTCCCTCGGTAACTGATAGATTGCTGTCATCTAGTCGACAAAGCAAAATGATTTAATGTTTTTCTATGTTATTTCACTTATAACTAGCTGATCCAACTTCGCCTTCACCTCCTTCTCTCCCATTATAAGCGATAATTTACAATAGGTTTTAGCTTCGTAAAATGTGATCCTCTAAATCGCAAACATTTCTGCGCGGTTTTCTTTACGGTGTACTGCGGACCAACGCCTAACCTCATTCTATGGTGAGCACCCAGTGTCCTACATTCCTGCCTAATAAGAATACTAGAATAAAAATACAACGAAATTTTTCTGTGCTTAGATTTAGCCTTTATTACTATCAAAATGATATAAGTGGCTCGCTGTTGATAACTGCTAAACGCTCCGTCCTCAGGTGCACTTTAAGAGCCTAAAAATGTAGCTTGAGCAGGTAAGAAGTTTGCTTTACACCCAATGTGTGTAACGTGATGTCGCAAACATGCGTGAGGCATTGTGTGTCGCGCCATTTGTTGTGACAGCGATCGTCCCATCCGCAAAACACGTCGCTGTTACAGGAAATCGCAAAATCTACCGAAGAGACACAATCAAGTATCCGGTATTTTCCACCACTTCCGATTCGGCTGCCGCAAGAAATATTTGCTACGTCACACGTTATCGTCATTTATGTCGGAAAGGTAGTGGGTAACTTGTAAAGAAATCTAAGAAAAGGAATGAAAACGCAAGGCAAATACGTATTATATTATGTAGGCCAAATGTAACCCTTTTAGACGGAAATCAGAAATTCTTAAAACAACAATTACATAATCCTCATTTACACCAAAACTCCTCAATTCTTTATTGGGTAAACTTTAATTCTTCTCGTCAGTTTTTGTCCTCTACGGCTCCTCTGAGCACCATCAATGGTTTCCATCATTTCCTTAAATCTAATTAGGTCACTTAAATTTTAACATCTTTTCCAACATCACGTCTCAAACATTTCGATCCTGTTCTGTTTTCGGACAGCCGATGATCCATTTCTGTACATATCTGTGTTCCTGGCGCACGTTCTCAGTAATTTCGCCAAGCTAAGGCCTATATTTGGTACTAGTAAGCTTGAGGATTTGCCCAATGAGTTTTGCTACTACTAGCTGATGTTAAGGAGCATTTATCCTCTCTGATTTCTATTGCACATATTCTCCAGTAACTCTGACCTTCGCGTCTGTCCCAGGCATAGCATTCCAATTCTATATATTTATATGATTTTCACCTCATTAACATACTGTATAAGACGTTCTATTCCTCAATAAATTTTCTCCATCTCATCAGTTTCTGCTTGTGGCATTGGTCTGCATACGGAAAATATAATTGTTGATTTCGATTGTGTTGAAAACTATCCTAGTCATGAAGGGTCTATCTCGTTATTCATAACGACTCCTACCGATGTTATGGCATTTTCAGATGTAGCTGACATTTCCCTATATCCATCTGAACAGATGTTCGATTTCACTTCATTTATCCTACTACATATAGTACTAGGCTTTGAACTTCCGCTTTCAGATTTTCTATAGTCCCTACTACAGTGAGACTTAAGACGCTCTACGCTCCGAATCAGGGAATTTTACCCAATCATTAGTTTTTCAATCTTTTTCTCATGGTCACTTGCGCTGGTTAAAAGCTAAACAAATAAGGACGAACAAATATGATAGCGACGCATAATAGGCGAAAGCAGCATATCAACATGCTATGTATTGTAACTCAGAATTAGTAGTAGCATGTAAAAGAAATCAGCATAAACAGGTGTCAGAAGTAAAATCTACAAGAAAAAATAAATATAAATACATGAAAATTGTACATATAGAAGTCTGAGTGAATAAAGAGGGAGCCAAAAAAATACATCTGAACCCTGCAAAGTTAGATTGAGCCTGTAGAAAGCGAAACAGCCCGCTTGTGAAATGTGAGAGCGCGGTCCGACAATCGGAAACTCTGCTATGTCGAGAACTGTGTGCAGATATTCATTCATGCGGGCTTTGCGGCCTTGACTGCAAAGTTTAGAGGAGTTTTACTTTGTTACGAAATCTCATTGCGTGGAAGGTTGTGGGGTAATTTACGAAATTATTAGCGAAACTTATAGTTTATGAAGCTCGTATGTGATGCTGTAGGCAACAGCTCGATTATTAACACTATAAACGAATTACACTGAGCTGGCAAAAGTTATAGGAAAGCGGCATGCACATATAGATGGCATGGCATACACAAGATGCAAAAGGAGAGTGTGTTGGTGAAAGTGTCATTTCTGAGTGACACATGTGAAACGTTTTCCGACGTGCTTATGACCGCGAGACGGACATTTGGACACGGAACGGTAGTTGCAGCAAGGCGCATAGGACACTACATTTCGGAAATCGTTAGGGAATTCAATATTCGGAGAGCCACAGTGTTAAGAGTGTGCCGAGAATACCATATTTCAGACATTACCTCTCACCACGGGCAACGCAGTGGCCAACGACTTTCATTTGACGGCCGAGAGCAGCGGCGTTTGCATACAGTTGTCAGTGCTAACGGACAAGCAACAATGTGTGAAACAGCCGCGTGAATGAATGTGGGACGTACGACAAACGTATACTGTAGGACAGTGCGGCGAAATTTGGCCTTAATGGGCTATGACAGCAGATGACCGACGAGAGTGCCTTTGTTAAAAGCACGACATCGCCTGCAGCGGCTGTCCTGGGTTCGTGACGATATTGGTTGGACCCTAGAGGACTGGAAATCCTTGGCCTGCTCAGATGAGTCCCAATTTCAGTTTGTAGTGTAGTGTACATCTACATATACATCTACATCTATACTCAGCAAGCCACCCAACGGTATGTGGTGGAGGGCACTTCACGTACCACTGCATTACCTCCATTTCCTGATCCAGTCGCGTATGGTTCGCGGGAAGAACGACTGCCGGAAAGCCTCCGTGATCTCTCGAATCTCTCTAATTTTGCATTCGTGATCTCCTCGGGAGGTATAAGTAGGAGGAAGCAATATATTCGGTAACTCGTCCAGAACCGCACCCTCTCGAAACCTGGACAGCAAGCTACACCGCGATGCAGAGCACCTCTCTTGCAGAGTCTGCCACTTGAGTTTGCTAAAGATTTCCGTAACGCTATCACGCTTACCAAATAACCCTGTGACGAAACGCGGCGCTCTTCTTTGGATCTTCTCTATCTCCTCTGTCAACCCGACCTGGTACGGATCACACACTGATGAGCAATACTCAAGTAAAGGTCGAACGAGTGTTTTGTAAGCCACCTCCTTTGTTAATGGACTACATTTTCTAAGGACTCTCTCTGTCTCTCTCTCTCTCTCTCTCTGTAGTGTAGTGTAGTGGCAGTGTTCGAGTTTGGCGCAGACCAAAAGCTGGTGGTGGGTCCACAATGGTATAGGCTGTGTTTACATGGAATGGATTGGGTCCTGTAATCCGACTGCACTGATCACTGACTGTAAACGTTTATATTCGGCTGTTTGGAAAGCGTTTGCAGCTGTTATGGACCTTATTTCTAAGGATGACAATGCGCCATGTTACGGGGCCAGAACTGTCCACGATTGGTCTGAAGAACATTGTGGACAATTCGGGCGATTATTTTGGAACCCAGGTCCCTTAATATGAATCGCATAGAACATTTAATGGGACGTAATCGAGATAGTTTGTGCAGAAAATGCCGCACTAGCAATACTTTCGCAATTATTGACGGCTGTAGAGGCAGCATAACTCACTATTTCTGCAGCGGACTTCCGATGACTCATTCTGTCCATGCCTTGTGGAGCTGCTATATTACCCAGGGGAAAGGGTGGTCCGTCACTGTATGACTGGGTATCCCATGACTTTTCTCACATCACTGTATGTCCAGCAAGATAATTTGTATTGTATTTTTATTGTATGTTAACCGGGGACCTAGAAACGACGGAGAGGCTCCGTCCCAGCCGCAGCCGCAGTGGTCCACAACCCCACGACGACTACCACAGTCCACTTCACCCCACCGCCGCCTCACACCGAACCCAGGGTTATTGTGCGGTTCGGCCCCCGTTGGAACCCCCAGGGAACGTCTCACACCAGACGAGTGTAACCCCTATGTTTGCGCGGTAGAGTAATGGTGGTGTACGCGTACGTGGAGAACTTGTTTGCGCAGCAATCGCCGACATAGTGTGTAACTGAGGCGGAATAAGGGGAAACAGCCCGCATTCGCCGAGGCAGATGGAAAACTGCCTAAAAAACAGACTGGCCCGTTCACCGGACCTCGACACAAATCCGCCGGGCGAATTCTTGCCGGGGACCAGGCGCTCTTCCCGCCCGGAAAGCCGTGCGTTAGACCGCACGGCCAACCGGGCGGACTCTGCATGATAATTTACTGCACGTCCCTTGTCCCAAAGTTCGAAAATATTTGCGTTCTTTAACTTTCAGACAACATTTCGACCACTTTGTACCGCCTGGGGAGTCAGTAGATGCCCCCGTGACGCCGGCATGCGGCTGTTGGTGCTACTGCGGCTGTTGGCAGCAGTGTGCGCGTCGAGGCTGGACTTGCCCCTGCAGCAGCCGCCTCCGGAGGACCCGTGCCACAGCGGCGCCGCGGTCGCCGTCCTGGCCGTCAACCAACTGCGCGTGGCGCCGCCCTGCTGCCCCTCCTTCCGCGGGCTGTTCGTCCACAGGAACCTTATTACGGACATTCCAGAGGACTGGCTGCTGCACTGTCCGCACCTCGAGGTAACTACTTTGTTGGTTTCCTGCTGTCTACTCACTGTGCTTTAGTTTGCGACTTTCATTTTTGCCATCTATTCCACCGCACGTATCCAGACACCCATCTGATCCTGCACATGAAAATTGCTTGTTGACTTACAAGAAAAATTTCGCGAGAGATTTGTTTTTTCTTAATTTTTTTCTAGGACACACAATTTATTTTATAGCACATTTTCACTGTTCTTCAGCATGTATACCTGTTTCTCAGTGATGACAGTCCAATAGCTTTTAACTTTAGTATTGCATCATAAATACCATCTGCAGCTACATCTAAATATACATCTACATGATCACTCTGCAATTCACAACTAAGTACCTGTCAGAGGGTGTATCAAACTAGTTTTAAGCTATTTATTACCGTCCAACTCTCGAACGGCACTCAGGAAAAATGAGCACTTAAATATTTCTATGTGAGCTCTGATTTCTCTTATTTTACACTGAAGCGCCAAAGAAACTGGTATAGGCAAGCGTATTTAAATACAGATATATGTAAACAAGTATAATACAACGACAGGTAGAATACGACGCTGCGGTCGGCAACGGCTATATATGATAGCAAGTGCCTGGCGCAGTTGTTAGATCGCTTACTGCTGCTACAATGGCAGGTTATCAGGATTTAAGTGAGTTTGAACGGTGTGTTATAGTCGGTGCACGAGCGATGAGACACAGCATCTCCGAGGTAGCGATGAAGTGGGGATTTTCCCGTACGACCATTTCACGAGTGTACCGTGAATATCAGGTAAAACATCAAATCTCCGACATCGCTGTCACCAGAAAAGATCCTGCAAGAACGGAACCAACGACGATTGAAGAAAATCGTTAACCACGAGAAAAGTGCAGCTCTTTCGCAAATTGCTACAGATTTCAGTTCTGGGCAATCAGCAAGTGTCAGCATGCGAATCATCCAAAGAAACATCATCGATATGGGCTATCGGAGCCGAAGGTCCACGTGTATATCCTTGATGACTGCATGACACAAAGCTTTACGCGTCATCTAGACCCGCCAACACCGGCATTGGACTGTTGATGACTGCAAACATGTTCCCTGGTCGGACGACTCTCGTTTCAGATTGTATCGAGTGGATGGACGTGCACAGTTATGGAGACAACCACATGAATCCATAGACCCTAAATGTTAGTAGGGGACTGTTCAAGCAGGTGGAGACTGTACCGGTGTGGGGCGTGTGTAGTTTTAGTGGTGTGGGACCCTTGATACGTCTAAGATACGACTTTGACAGGTGGCACGTACATAAGCATTCTGTCTGATCACCTGCATCCATTAATGTCCGTTCTGCATTCCGACGGACCTGGGTAGTTCCATCAGGACAATATGACTCCCCACACGCTCCAGGAACACTCTTCTGAGTTTAAACACTTCCGCCGGCCACCACACTCACTGTACATAAACATTATTGAAAATATCTGGAATGCGTTGCAACGTGTTGAAGAGATCTCCACCTCCTCGTACTCTTACGGATTTAAAGACAGCCCCGCAAGATTCATGGTGTCTTTTCACTCATTACTACTTCAGACATTAGTCGAGTCCATGCCACGTCGTGTTGCAACATTTGTATGTGCTCGTGGGAGCCCTACACGATATTAGTCAGGTGCACCAATTTCTTTGGCTTTTCAGTGTATCATAATGATCGTTTCTCCCTATGCATGTGGGCGCTACCAGAATATTTTCGCAATCAGAGGAGAATGCTGGTTATTCAACTTTCAGGAGAAGATCCTGCCGCAACGAAAAACGGCTTTAATATAATGACTGCCGCTTCAACTCAAGTGTCATGTCCGTGGCATTCGCTCCCCTATTTCGCAATAATGTGAAATCAGCTGCCTTTCTTTGAGCTTTTTGTACGTCCTCCGTCACTGCCATCTGATACAGATCCCACAGAAATACTCCAGAAGAAGGCGTGCAAGTGGGGTACAAGCAGTCCCTTTAGTGGACCTGTTGCACTTTCTAAGTGTTCTGCCAATAAATTGCGGTATTTGGTTTGCTATCTCCAGAGTATTATCTATATGATCGTTCCAATTTAAGTTATTCGTGATTGTAATTCCTATGTATTTAGCTAACTTACAGGTTTGTGTGATTTATAGTCTAGCCGAAATTAAGCGAATTTCTTTTAGTATTCATGTGGCTGACTTTATACTTTTCATTATTTAGGGTCAATTGTCAGTTTTCGAACCATCCAGATATCTTGTTCAAATCATTTTACAATAGTTTTGATCTAGTCAGCATCATCTGCAAATCTATGAGGGTTGCTCAGATTGTCTCCTATGTCGCTCATATACAATAGGAACAGCAGAGTGGCTGTATCACTTCCTCGGGGAACGCTAGATATTACTTCTGTTTCACTCGATGACTTTTCTTCAGTTACTGCAAACTGTTACCTTCCTGACAGGAACTCAAGATTCCAGTCGTACAACTGACGTAATAATCCACAGGTACGCAATGTTATGGGAAGGCGATTGTGAGAAATGGTGCCTAAACCATTCTGGAAATATAAAAATGTGGAATCAATCTGACATCCGCTATTGATAGCACTCATTACTTCGTGAGAATAATGATAGTACTGTTACACAAGAACGATGTTTCCTGAATCTGCACTGACTATTTAGAATAAATTGAGGTGATTCATAGTGTTCGAATTCAGCATATGTTCCAAAATCCCACTGCAAAGCGACGTTAGTGATATGACCTGGACCAGGGGCCTTGCCTTTATTAAGTGATTTAAGCTGCTTCGGTACACCGAGGATATTTTTTTTCAGTTACTCATGTTGGCAGTTGTTCTCGAATATTTACTTCGTTTTCTTTGGTGAAGGAGTTGCGAAAACAATGCGTATTAACACTGCTTTAGTAGCACTGGCATCGCTGACATCACCATTGTCATCGCTCAGTGAAGGTACTGATTGCGTATTGCCCCTTGTGTACTTTGTCATAATCTCTTTGGGTTTTCTGGCAGATTTCGAGACATAGTTTCGTAGTGGAAACTATTAAGAGCACCCCACATCGAACTTAAAGCTATGTTTCGAGCTTCCGTAAAATTTCGCCGATCTTGATTCATTTTGACATGGTTTTTCGTTGATTCTGCAATAGTGGTCTCAGTCGTTTTGCGTACCATGTGAACTTTTACCATAACTTATTAATTTATTTGGCTTATTTGGCTGGTTTGTGCTTACAGAGATCGGAAGGTGTGGAGACTGTCTCTCAGAAGCTGTCAAGCGGAGATTGATTTGCCTTTTTAAATAGATGTACTTTGCGTTTATTTTTGGTGGGTTTGGATGTTACGGTATTGGGTCTAATTACAACAGCATTGTGGTCACTAATCCTTGTATCCGTCATGAAGCTCCATATTTGCTCAGGATTATTTTTAGTTGTTGGTCGGTCTAATGGCTCAAGTACGGTGTCACCGGAGAAAGGAAACGAAGAACATGGACAGGTTCTTTCAGGAATGGAATTAGTCGAAGTCTGGTGCCCAGCCTGGAAAACTTAGATTAAACTACTGGTTACAACATGGTGTTGAGCTACCATGTGCGAAGTGTGTGCTATGGACATAACAAGTGGCGTTTTCTAGCTCTCAGAAATTTACGAATGATAGCGGACTGTTCGGCTATGTCTTCAACAGTTTGCTCTTGAGTTTTCGAGTGACACGTTGTTAGTGATAATCATATGTGTCCATCAGATGCTGCATTAGTTTTGGTGATTGCAAGCTGCCATTCCTCCAAAAGCCACACAGTAATGACTAATTTAAATTAATCCATTCTTCGATATCTGTAAAGTGTTGTCCCTAGCCATTAGTATCACTTTGTGTTTAAGCAGTTCCTTCATTCCGAGCTGTAATCGTGCTGTTTAACGGCCCCAATCTGTTTTGACTACATACCTGTCCCACCTTTCAGGTCGCCCTGGAGAAAATCTAACTCACTTATCTTGTGCCTGTTCTGATTGGCGTTTCTGAAGTAGAAAAAATTCTCTCTGCAGCTGGGTAGTCCTGCGTTGACGGAAATGAATGGTGCCACACAGCTAATAGAACATGCGCTCATATACACCCACAAGCTCTATTATAATGAGGGGGTGGAGGACCTGTCTACAGATTTGCAGAACTTAATGGCCTCTGTAATATAATGATGAGGCACTTCAATGAAAACGTAAAAAAAAAATTAAATATAAATACTAAGGAAGAAGGAAAATTAGAATTTAATGTTCCGTCGACGACGGTGTCCTCTGACGCTGAGCAGGAAGTGGTGTTGCGTTACTTTGGAAGGAACCATCCCAGTATTCGCCATGAGTGATTTAGGAAAAACCTAAATCTGAATGCATAAACATTTCCAAACTATGAGTCCACTCTGACACTGAGCAGAAAGTAGTGTTGCGAAAGGCTAGGTAAGAAAATTTTGAGTATTACTTTGAAAGGAACCATCTCTATATTCGCTGTGAGCGATTTAGGAAAAACCTAAATCTTAATGGATAAACACTTCCAAAGTCTTACTACCTCGGCATCTCGCTTGGTACAAATAAAAGAAGTGTAGCAAACATTGAGTATGACAGAAGAAATGACGAAGGTCGTACACAAATGTTCTTCCAGGAAAATATTAAAATATATTTGCATGGATCAAATAGAACAGAAAATGAGGTTGCTTGTATTTTATCAAATAATAAATGGTATAGGACAGTGGTTCCGAACAGGTGGTCCGCGGCTTCCAGGGGTCCGCATTCTATGCCAGAGGGGTCCACAAGATGCTGTTAGAATAAAAAATATATTAAATATATTTCGTATGATCACAGATTTTTTGTTTTGGGCGCTCAATATTTTTTCAATAATGAATATGTCATTTTTTTTTCTAAGTACCGAAAATAGAAAACATATAAAAAGACTCTTAATTTGGCTTTTTTAGGTACTTCATACTGTGATATGACAAGGTACCAATTTTGTTGGGAAACCCCTGGTATTGGAAGATGTGATCCTAATCCACTGAGGAGACTCCTTGCTTGTTTCTGACGTATGAACAGTCGTTTGAAACTAGCTAGTCGTAGTATATCTGTAACGTAGTTGTTATTGTTGTTGTGCACTTCACTCCATAGGCTGGTTTGACCAGTGCTAGTCCGTTCTGAGCTCATCTCCGACATCTTTGTTTAACTGCTGCAACCTACAGCCATTTGAACCTGCCTACAGTACTCATTCTGTGCTGTCGCTTTACGAATTTAACCCGATGCACTTCTGTCCACCATCTAACTGACGATTCCATCGTTCCTGAGGTTCCCAAGTCACCCCACAAATATCTATTCTGCCCAATTCGATTCAGCATCTCTCCATTAATTATCGAATAGACCGATCTAACCATGAGTACCCTTCAGTAG
Source organism: Schistocerca piceifrons (assembly GCF_021461385.2). Taxonomy (NCBI): domain Eukaryota; kingdom Metazoa; phylum Arthropoda; class Insecta; order Orthoptera; family Acrididae; genus Schistocerca; species Schistocerca piceifrons. The sequence goes on along the minus strand of NC_060138.1, from coordinate 652,995,695 downwards.
CGCCAAATTTCAAATGTTTGTCCTCTCTACTTATCTGAAGTGTCTATCGTCCATTTTTCACTTCTATTTAAATCTACACTCTGTAGAAATAACTTCTGAAAATCTTATTAACATTTAAATTTATATTAGTTGTTAAAATTTTTTATTACTGATAAAGGATTTTCTTGCTATTGCTAGTCTGCATTTTATATACTCTCTACTTCGACAATTATCAGTGGTTTTGCTGCCGGCTAGCAAAACTCATCTACTGCATTTACTATCTCAATTCCTAATCTAGTCTCCTCAGTACCTCCTGATTTGATTGATTTGATTGGAGCACCTTCCATTACTATTATTTTCCTTTTGTTTATGGTTCAGATGGCTCTGAGCACTATGGGACTTAACCTCTGAGGTCATCAGTCCCCTAGAACTTAGAACTACTTAAACCGAGCTAACCTAAGGACATCACACGCACCCATGCCCGAGGCAGGATTCGAACCTGCGACCGTAGTGGTCGCGAGGTTCCAGACTGTAGAGCCTAGAACCGCTCGGCTACCCCGACCGGCCTTTCGTTTGCTTTCATCTTATTATCTCTTTTCAAGACACCATTCATTACCTTGAACTGGTCATCTAAATTTTTCGCGTCTGTGGTACAATAACAGTTTTATTGAACTTTAATCGCATGTCCTAATTTGTCTTTGGTTTCCTGTTTGTCGACTCTACGCATAAATACAGCTGAGGATGGGGTACAATCCTTATTCCTTCTCATCTACTGCTTTCCTCTCGTGTTATATGTTTCTTACAACTGGTCTGGTTTCTTTACAGGTTGTAGATAACCTTTCGGTCGCTCTATTTTCCGCCGCTACCTTTAGGCTTTCAAAGAGTAACTTCCTGTCACATTGTCAAATTTTTCAATTAATCCACAAACGCTAAAATGTATGTTGTCCTTCATCAGTCCAAGTTGTAGGTTCAGTAAAGCATCGGACGTTGTCACATTTGTCTGAAAGATAGACCGATCTTACCAGTACTTTCAATCGTCTGTAAGACGTATTAAACTGATATTTCGGTAATATACACGCCTGTCAGAGTGTGCCTTGTTTGAATCAATTCCTTTCTGTTTGAGGTGAAGGTATTTCGCCCTGTGTCGTGTATCTTTCAACAGTGGCAAAATATTTTTTTCGTAACTGCTTTCCCCAAGAACCTAGGTATTACAATTACGAACAATTTAAATTGGAAGGAACACATAGAAAATGTTGTGGGGAATTCTAACCAAAGACTACGTTTTATTGGCAGGACACTGAGAAAATGTAACAGGCCTACTAAGGAGATTGCCTACAATACGCTTGTCCGTCCTCTTTTAGAATACTGCCGCGTGGTGTGGGATCCTTACCAGACAGGACTGACGGAGTACATCGAAAAAGTTCGAAGATATGCAGCACGTTTTGTATTATCGCGAAATATGGGAGAAAGTGTCACAGAAATGATACAGGATTTGTGCTGGACATCATTAAAAGAAAGGCGTATTTCGTTGCGACGGGATCTTCTCACGAAATTCCAATGATCAACTTTCTCCTCCGAATGCGAAAATATTTTGCTGACACAGACCTATATAGGGAGGAACGATCACCAAGAGAAAATAAGGGAAATCAGAGCTCGTACGGAAAGATATAGGTGTTCATTCTTTCCGCGCGCTATACGGGGTTGGAATAATGGAGAATTGTGAAGGTGGTTCGATGAACCCTCCGCCAGGGTATCCATGTAGATGTAGATGTAAGGTCTTTCAGAGCTATGTTAAATTCTTTGTGTTGTGTTATATCTCCTATCTCATCATCTTCCGCTTCCTTTTACGTGTTCATAATGTTACCTTTATATTTGTTTGTCTCGTGAAGGCCACATACTCCTTTCGCATTCCAGTCTTCCCTTCTTTACTTAGTAAGGCCTTTCCACAGATCTTTTAATTTGTGAGTTGTATGAATACCTTTTTGTGTCAGCGTCATGGCCATATCAGGAAAAGCAGTAAACTCCGTTCAGGAGGGATAAGGCCTTCTGAGTGATGTTGGTGTGCTGATGCCCACAGGAGCTGAGCGTGTCCCACAATGCGCTGCGGCGGCTCCCCGACCGCCTGCTGTCGGCCGCCTCCAGGCTGCGCCGCCTGCAGGCCTCCCGCAACCGCCTGGACAGCCTGCCGCCCCGGCTGCTGCACAACGCCACCTCGTTGCAGGTACGTACAGCGGCGTCCGTGAAACCCCAAAACATTAAGCCCTACGCAGCCCGCTTGCAAATACGCCAAGTGGTCAGCGTACCTGACTCGTCGACCGTGGCACGCCTCATTCGTAATCTCGGAAAACTGGTTCTTATACTCAAGTCATATGCAAAATAGGCTAACATCTGCAACCACCAGAATACATCCATCACCTTTTCTTTTCAGTTGTATCTACGATCTTCAGTCTGTCCTGTACATTACACTCCATTTCTGCATTATTACTGCAATCTACATCTATCTGAAGCTGCTTATTACAGTACTAGCCATTAAAATTGCTACAGATGACGTATTACAGACACGGAATTTAACCAACAGGAAGAAGATGCTGTGATATGCAAATGGTTAGCTTTTCAGAGCGTTCACACAAAGTTGGCGCCGGTGGTGGCACCTACAACGTGCTGACACGAGGAAAGTTTCCAACCGATATCTCATACACAAACAGCAGTTGACCGGCGTTGCCTGGTAAGACGTTGTTGTGATGCCTCGTGTAAGGACGATAAATGCGTACCATCACGTTTCCGACTTTGATAAAGTTCGGATTGTAGCCAATCGCGATTGCGGTTTATCGTGTCGCGACATTGCTCCTCACGATGGTCGAGATCCAATGACTGTTAGCAGAGTATGGAATCGGTGGGTTCAGGAGGGTAATACGGAACGCCGTGTTGGATCCCAACGGCTTCGTATCACTAGCAGTCGAGATGACAGGCATCTTATCCGCAAGGCTGTAACGGATCGTGCAGCGACGTCTCGATCCCTGAGTCAACAGATGGGGACGTTTGCAAGACAACAACCATCTGCACCAACAGTTCGACGACGTTTGCAGCAGCATGGACTATCAGCTCGGAGACCATGGCTGCGGTTACCCTTGACGCTGCATCACAGACAGGAGCGCCTTGCGATGGTGTATTCAACGACGAACCTGGGTGTACGAATGGCAAAACGTCATGTTTTCGGAGGAATCCCGGTTCTGTTTACAACAACAAGATGGTCGCATCCGAGTTTGGTGACATCGCGGTGAACGCACATTGGAAGCGCGTATTCGTCATCGCCATACTGGCGTATCACCCGGCGTGATGGTATGGGGCGCCATTGGTTACACGTCTCGGTCACCTCTTGTTCGCATTGACGGCACTTTGAACAGTGGACGTTACATTTCAGATGTGTTACGACCCGTGGCTCTACCCTTCATTCGATCCCTGCGAAACCCTACATTTCAACAGCATAATGCACGACCGCATGTTGCAGGTCCTGTACGGGCCTTTCTGGATACAGAAAATGTTCGACTGATGCCCTGGCCGGCACATTCTCCAGATCTCTCACCAGTTCAAAACGTCTGGTCAATGGTGGCCGAGTAACTGGCTCGTCACAATACGCCAGTCACTACTCTTGATGAACTGTGGTATCGTGTTGAAGCTGCATGGGCAGCTGTACCTGTACACGCCATCCAAGCTCTGTTTGACTCAATGCCCAGGTGTATCAAGGACGTTATTACGGCCAGAGGTAGTTGTTCTGGGTACTGATTTCTCAGGATCTATGCACCCAAATTGTGTGAAAATGTAATCACATGTAAGCTCTAGTATAATATATTTGTCGAATGAATACTCGTTTATCATCTGCATTTCTTCTTGGTGTAGCAATTTTAATGGCGAAAGAAACTGGTACACCTGCTCAGTATCGTGTAGGTCCACCGCAAGCACGCAGAAGTGCTGCAACTCAACGTTGCATGGACTCGAATAATGTCTGAAGCGGTGCTGCAATTAACCCATGAATCCTGCAGAGCTGTCCATAAAACCATAACAGTACGAGGGGGTGGAGATCTCTTAGGAACAGCGCGTTGCAAGGCATCTCAGATATGCTCAATAATGTTCATATCTGGGGAGTTCGGTGACCTGCGGAAGTGTTTAAACTCAGAAGAGCGTTTCTGCAGCCACTCTGTAGCAGTTATGGACTTGTGGGATGTCGCATTGTCCTGCTGGAATTTCCCAAATCCGTCGGAGTGCACAAAGGACATGAATGGATGCAGGTAATCACACAGGATGCTTGCGTAAGTGTCACCTGTCTGAGTCGTATCATTACAGAGCCTCCACCAGCTTGAACAGCACCCTGCTGACACGCAGGGTCCATGGATCCACGACCTTGTCTCCATACCCGTACACATCCATCCACTCGATGCATTTTGAAACGAGACTCGTCCGACCAGGGAACATGATTCCAGTCATCAACAGTCCAGTGTGGGTGTTAACGGGTGCAGGCGAGGCGTAAAGCTTTGTGTCGTGCAGTCATCAACGGTACACGAGTAGGCCTCCGGTTCCGAAAACACACATCGATGATGTTTCGCTGAATAGGTCACACGCTGATACTTGATGATGGCCGAGCATTTAAATCAGCAACAATTTGCGGAAGGGTTGTAACTCTGTGAAACTGAACGATTCTCTTCAGTCTTCGTTGGTCCCGCTCTTGCAGGATCTATTTCTGGCAGCAGCAATGTCGGAGATTTGATATTTTACCGGATTCCTGATATTCACGGTACACTCGTGAAATGGTCGTAAGGGAAAACCCCACTTCATTGCTACCTGGCAGACGCCGTGTGCCATTGCTCGTGCGCCGACTATAACACCACGTTGAAACTCACTTACATATTGATAACCTGTCACTCCAGCAGCAGTAACCGATCTAACAACTCCGGCAGACACTTGTCTTATGTAGGCGTAGCGGACGGCCGCGCCGTATTCTGCCTGTTTACATGTCTCTGTATTGGAATAAGCATACCTATACCAGTTTCTTTGACGCTTCAGTGTATATTGAAACCCAGGTCTTCTCCACAAATTCTTCTTCCGGCCATCATTCCTCATATACTTCGGTACCAAGCTGATGATTGCTTGATGCCACAGAATGTGACCAGTCCTCTCAATTGATTTCTTCTTTTAGTCGAATTGTGTCATAGATTTCATATTTCCCCTATTCTATTCAGTAACTCCTCTTTACTTACTAGATTTATCCAGTTAATCTTCGACATTTTTGTGTAGCACAACATTTATAACGCAACCGTTATCTCCTCAAAATCTCACGGGAATATGTGAGATGCCGCGAGTAATTAGGCCAATGACTAGAGGCACTATCTCAGTAGTATGTGATGCAAGTTGAGAATTTGGGTCTGACGAGAGGCGTGCTAGGGTAGTCCGTGCGATGACCACAGTGTCCGGGTTGAGTACTCGTCAGCGTATCTGCCTACTAAGCAGCTCGGGTGCATCGTATTTGTGATTGTGCGTAAAGATCATTAATCCGAGAAAGGATACCTTACACAAGACGATAAACATATTCTGTTGACCGTAAGTTACTGAAACTGCATTTATTCCTTGATATTAAGGTACAGATAGATCTGTGGAATAAAATAGATACCCTTACGTTTACATCGATGGGAGCGATGATGGAAACGACTACTAGTAAACACAAGAAAACATTCGGAAAGTTACAAACTAATGTAGCAGCCACAATCAATTCGGCGATGTCTGATACTGTTGTTAACAAGTCGGAGAGAGTGTTATCTCAAGACGAGATTTCTGTCCTTGGAAAAGCAAGAAATGACGCTGTAACACGTAACAGAATACTAGTTGAAGATATTATTGCGGATATAGAAGCAGGTATACGAAAGGAAATTGCAAATGCAATACGAATCGAAACCATCAGGGTCTTATGCCACAGTAAACCCCTGGAAAGTAATTTAACAAAAGGCAAGAGGAAGGCTCTCAGAGATTTAAATGCAGATGAAAAGATAGTGGTTATCCCTGCTGATGAAGGGAATGCTACTGTTGCTATTAATACAGAGGATTATCGAAGCAAAATTTTGAAACTTTTAACCTCAGGAAAGTACAAAAAACTTACGAAGGACCCTTCAGCCAGCGTACTGAGGAAAACAAATAATGTGATTAAGTCATCTAACTCTATTCAAAAAGAAGATAAAAGAGCTTTGTCGAAGAGTGAAGCTGTGTTCTAGACTGTATGGTGTACCCAAAATTCATAAAATAGATTTTCCTTTGAGACACATAGTTAGTGCCATCAATTCTCCCACGTACGAAATAGCGAGACATCTAGCAATTCGTTTACAAGCATATATTGGGAAAACTGACTCATATATAAGAGACTCGCGTCATTTTATTGAAAAACTTTGAGGACTAATTCTGGCTCCTGAATATATTCTTGTAAGTTTTGGCATAGTGTCCTTATTCACTATGATTAAAGTTAAAGAAGCTATGATTTTCATAATCGATATTTTTCCAAGATACTTGACTGCTCTGTTTAGACATTGCCTTACTTCGAGTCAGTTCTCTTGATCTCCTGTGTGACTGCGGAACTTTCAATCAGCACATGATTAGCTGCGTGTGAAATAAATGTCTCACTGAATAACGAATGCGAAATAATACGGCAATAGCAGCTGCACTCCTACCATTCATTGGAAATACTAGAATTAACCCGCACTGAATTCGGATTTCGCGTCGTTTTGAATTAATGGGTACTACCGTGCTGTGTGGTTGCTTTCCTCTTTCCTGCAAGTGTACTTATCTCGTAGGAAACTCATTTCATCAGTTACAAAATGTTCAATACTAACAATAGTCACAGTTTTTAAGAGCCATTATCATAAATTTTACAGTTAATCTCTGTGCGCAAACAATGAATAAGCGGTAGATAGATCCTTCCGCGTATTTGTAACTGCATTCACTGTGCTTCTGGAAGACAAAAATTCCTATTTGATCTCGTGGACGTGTGTATTATGCAACCTCATTGCTATTACAATGAAATTGCGTGACAACTATGGTTCATGCTAAGATTATAACCAGTAGGTGAAGTGGTAGAGAGGCTAATGGACGCTCAATATGTGAAGGGAGAAGATAATTAGTTAACCATGGGGAATGGGAATGCGGTTATAGGAGAAAGAATAGAAGGGAGAAGGATTAGAAGACAAGCGTCACGCAGGATATGTAGTTCATAGTCGAACTTAGTTCTGCAATAAATTCAGTTAGTAATAGCAGATACACTGTTCAAAAGCCACTAGACGAGGATGTATATTTTGAAAAGGCTCTGGGACACTGGAAGATTCCAAAAGCATTACATCATTATCAGACACAGATTACAAACTCAGTTATTGGATAACAAGGCATAAGCAGGAGAAGATATAGACTGATAGAACTGATTCATAAGATAGGGAAATCAAAACAACCTTCGGTTATATTAAAAGCAAGGTCGGCAACATAAAGAATGCAACGGGAACATGTATGTTAATCGCAGGGGAGGGAGGTGATAGGTGGAAAGAATACAATGAGGGCGTTTTCGAGGGAGTGGGAATATATAATGACGTGACGAGCGTACAAATGGAAGTCGATATGGAAGATCGTAGGGGGCCAGTCTTAGAGCTTAACAAAGATTTGGAAGACGCGATGAAATCAGGGAGAATAGATAATTAGAATTTATCTAAGCACTGGGGGGAAGTGGCAACCGAAGTACTACTGAACTCGGTGTCTATAGTCTATGTGACTAGAGACGTAACACCAGTTCGAGAATTGTCGCACAATCACATTGAACCATCAACGATTCGCTAATGACAATGCTCTCTTCAGCGAATGTTAGGACGAATTAAAGAAGGTGTTGAATGCAATTATGGGTGCAATGAGCACAGTCGATGGATTCAGACTAAGCTGAAGCAAGCCGAATTTAACAAGGAGTAACAGAAGTGAGGTTATTTATAAACTCGACATCAGAAGTGGTGACCACTGTAAGGGATCCGCGGTCCCTTATTTGAAGATAAGCATATTTTACTCCCACAGGTCGAGGATAGGCCAAGGATCGATAGCCAGCGATCGATAGCCCAGCGAGCGATGCAGTTGAGGAGTGCTATAACGGCGTAGCGGAAGGAGGAATATTGTACTGGCTGAGTCTGCGTCTCCATCCTCGCGGTTTGAGCACTAGGAAATCGTAAAAATGCATACCGAACTGTAATAAAGTGCTTTACCTGAATGTGATAACAAATATGGGGTGCCGATATTACGTGTTGGTGTCAACCACGCCGGCCAATGGATTGCAATGAGGATAACGTGTGAAAATTGTTACGACAATACGTGACAGTATTTTCAATCTATTTGACATGTGTCGAGCTTAGCCTTGAAGAGAAATATATGACAAAGGCAGAGATTGTCTCCGCTTGTTTTTAACGAAAGCATATAGCTTTATTTATTACGAACTTCGCGACCTTGATTAATGCAAAACTCCTGTTGTTTGAATATAGTGTTATTGAGCAGCCAAAATCCGACTGAAACATCTCACCTGGCGGTCAAAGCCGATTAGTGCTTACGCATTAGGTCACGGTCATTTAAAGTAAAGGTTAGGCTGCTATGTAAGTAGACCGCTAACTATATCATAAATAAAATTAGGGATGTTTCACCACGAAACAGACGAGTTTAAGGAGCTCTGCTAGCGCGGAAGCAAAGTAATACCTGATGGAAGGAGCAGAAGGAAGGAAAGAAGGAAGATTAGAGATCAACTTTCCGCCGACAACGCAGTAACTAAAGACGGAGCGCAGGCTCGAGTTACGATACGATGGGGAAGGAAAGTGGCCGTGCTTTTTTCAAAGGAAGCATCCTTGAATTTGCCTAGAGTTGTTTAAGGAACTCACGAAAAACCTAAATCTGAATTGTCGGATGGAGATCTGAACAGTCATCCTTTCCTATGGATGTCCAGTGAGCTAACCACTAAGCCACCTCGGTTGGTACGGCAGAAGTAAGGAGAACGTTAAAAGCGGACTGTCCCAGACAAAAGGAAGCATTCCTCGCTAAGACAGGTGTACTAGTATCAAACACAAGCCTTAGTCTGAGGTACAAACTTCTGAGAATGCACATTTGGAAAAAAGCATTTATAGCATTGAATTTTAGACTTTGGGGAAAACGGAAGTGAAGAGAACCGAAGCGATTGAGATGTGGTGCTATGGAAGGAAGTCGAAAGTCAGATGGAATAATAATATACTGAATCCTGAGGTTCTCCGCAGAATCGGTGAAGAAAGCAAATATTGACAAGAAGACGACACAGCGTGATAAAACGCGTTTCAAGACACTAAGGAATAAATTTCATGGTCCTATACTGTAGAGGATAGAAACCTCAAGAGGAGGCAGAGATTGGAATATATCAAACATACTTGTGTAGGGGAAGAGCGTAGGGTGACTTTGCTATTCTGGGATAAAGAAAGGAAAGAAAACATATATCCTTACATTTTGTGTCATGTTTGCAGGAACTGGACCTGAGTCATAACCGGCTGAAGGAGCTGCCACCTACATTTCTGGAGACGACCACTCAGCTTGAGGAGCTCTACCTGCAGGTAAGCATGCTGCAGATATGAGTACCTGGCCGAAGTGTAAAGCATTAATCAGGTTGGTATGCAAGTTTGGAGCGATCATTATATATCAAAAGAAGGTCGATAATGAGAAGCATAAAATCGAGTAGTATGATCCAGGAGAGAGGTAAAACTTTTCAGGTTACGTAACGAGCCTGAAGGCCATTTCGCGTGCGGCCATCTTGGATGCAACTCTTACTTTTGAAGTGAAAAGAGGGCTGTGTGACATTTCTTACAGAGAAAACAATGGTACCCTCTATGTGAAAATAGGTTTATTTTTTCTCGACCTACTTCGCATTTTGTGAGCGCGTAACCTAAAAACGGTTCATAGGCTACAAACAGCATTTAACACATGTGCACATTTCTGGATAATGACTACAGTGACATAATGAAAAGACCTATAAGTTAACTGGCAGATTTTTTTAATTTTTTTATTTTCACTGGTTGTTCGTCTGGGGTGGGAGTTGCTTAAAGTCGACCAGAATTGACTGTTATTTACACGCTGAAGTGACAAAAGTCATGGGATACCTCCTAACATCGTGCCTCTTCTGGCTCGGCGTGGTAAAGCAACTCACCGTGGCATGGACTCAAAAAGCCTGCAGAAATATTGAGCAATGTTGCCTCTACAACCATCCACAACTGCGAAAGTAATCAGAGTAATAAATTTAAACGCCATTCACGATGCAACTGTTTTCTACGCAACAACGTTATATCTCCACATCTATTTGTCATATAGTGATATAGTTCTGTAAGTAGATCCAGCGGTATATGTGGATACTGCCTGCACAGTGTGTTGTGAACAGAATTAATAGCAAAGAAGTAGTAAGCTTAAATGTCAAGCACAATGCAGGAGTTCTTCCGCATCTCAGTGTTCATGACGTCATGTCTCCTGAATTATTTGTGGTCCCATGCTATTTTGTAAGTGCACTTCACGGCATATGTGGGTACCGTCAGCAAATGTGGGCATTGCCTGTGGAATTTATTGGGAATATAGTTAGTAGCCCAGAAGTGATAAACGTCATGTATGATGCAGCAGTTTTTCACGCATCTCATTGTGACGTCATATGTTTTGAAGTATGACAGGTAGGTGGTTCTTACCCCTACAGTGATGGTTGCCTGAAACTACCAGACACTGTTGCCCCGTAATGGGCCTCCCGGCCAATGACCCCAAACGCTCATTTCCATTTCCATAACTGACACTGTGGGATATGTGTACCAAATCTGGTTGACATCAGTCCAGGGTTCAGGAAGAGATGTGGAACATCCACACACACACACACACACACACACACACACACACACACACACACACACTATGATGTACACTAAGGTAAAAACGAAATCAGAAGAGACTATGTAATATAAATTGTAATAACATTAGCTAATAACTTCTTTAAGGTAGGATAAGGTTCAGCCCCATTACGCAAATTCTGAAGTTGTCATGATGTACAAAATAGCTTACTTACAGTTTGTCCATAAATCAGATTACGTTTTTAAAAGTCGAAGTACATGAAGCGAAAGCCCTATCCGACTATATTATTTAATTAGCGAATTGCGCAACTAGTGAAGAAACGAAGAAGAACTGTGAAAACGGAATTAGTATATGGAGAAAAAATAATAGTTTTAAGTTTTACTGATGGCACTGCAGGTCAGGCACAGACGCCAAAGCGCTAGGAAGATCAGTTAAACGGAGTTGATAGTATCATGTAAACAGGCTATAACATGAATGTCACTAAAATAAAAGAAGGGCAATGGAATGCCATCGAATGAAGTCCAGTAGTGATGGAGCGGAGAGATGCTGAACCATGGTACTGAATCTTGGAGGAAAACACTAAAAGAAGGGACAGTTCAACAGCCGGTCAGGACACATACTGGGGCGCCAAGGCACAGTTCATTTGGTAATGGAGGGGCGAATGGGGGGTCAGTGAGGGGAGTAAAATTTATAGATGAAGACTAAGGTTGACTACAGTAAGCAGCTACAAGTGGACGTAACTATACAGATATGAAGAGACTTGCTGAGCACAAACTAGGATGAAGAAATGATGATTATAACAGTACCGAATGTGGGTCGGCAAAATTCACAGAAATGGTGAGGCTTGTAGCCAATTTGATAGTTACACAAGGCGACTGCTTGTTACACTAGAAACAAACTGACTGTGATTAAGTATGATTAAAAAAAATATCCCTGGATTTATTTTAAGGAGGACGAACGACAAATATATTACAAAATTTCCTCTGGCTTCCACCCGTGATAAGGGGCCTAAAGTCCACGAGCTTTCGAAAGGGTACCCATCAGGCCTTGTGAAGTGATGACCGTCGTGTGATGTGACGTAACAGGCGACAGCGCTTCTACATAACGCCGGCAGCAGCACCCATAGGAAAGTCACCACGTGACAATGGACGAGGAGTATCTGTCGAAACCTCTTTGATTTTAAACCATATGACCCTCTTGTTAATCTGAGAGAATGCTATGTTACGACTTATCTCATCTAAATTGAAGCTACCTTAAAATAATAAAATAGAATAATCAATAATGAGAGCGACGGGCGATGTGTACGCTTCTCGTTTTGTATATGTCGCTATACAACTGTACGCTCAGTCAGTCCAACATTTTCCACATCAAGAACGTAATTTTGTATATCGCGAGCGTTCTGAGGCCTACATTATCTTTCATCGGCTCCATGAGTTGTCGAATTTTTGTTGCAGGCCTGAAGAATAAATGGATTTTATGCCCCTTTAGAAGCCAGTATAGCCATCCTGCCACTGTGTTACATAAGAAAAAAAACTTAAGCTCGTTCGTATCCTCCTTGAGTATCTTCAGCTTGCATGTTTCCGGTGAAACGGCTTCCGGAATTTGTTACTTATTACAGCTGTTTTCCTTCAATATTTACCGTAAGTGGCTCAGTTATTCTGGCAGATTTTCAGTCTCTGAAACTGCAACCGCTCGATGAGTCACGATCCTCATAAGAAAACGTTTCTGTGGTGGGTGGTGGTTGCTGGAAGCGTGTAGATACCGTTAGTTGTGGGGTTGCGTGTGGGATTCTGGAAAACATCCAGGGTGAGACACCTTGCTTTTCAGCAGACAAGGACATAAAGGAACGGAAAGGCAGCATCCGTCTCTACCTGTGATGTAAACATGATGTGGTCATGGATTATGTTAATGCGGTTCAATAACTGCCCTTGCTTTTCACGTTCGTGCCACCAGACGGCTTCGCTGTGTCTAGGGTGATGTCCTCAAAGTACTTCTTGAGCAGATTGTTGGTAGCTGGAGGTGATGTTTCAAATATTCTCCAACAAGCAGGAAATACGATGACGTCCGAAACTGCTTAAATAAATCCTTAACTGTGTCGTCAAATACATATTTCAGCAGTTGAGGGACACGTTTCAGGCGCGACTGCCACTGTGACTAAGTCGTTTGCAGAAAGAGCGCAGCACAGGTGAGGTTTTTCAAATACAGTGGCCACGGACCACCAAGACAGAACATCCAAGTGACGCTGCCCATAGTACGCGAGCCCCAGCTGTACGCTAATTACTTAGTTTCACCTAGCGGACTGCAAATCTGTCTACCGCGTTCGAAGCTACTCGACGTTTTCTTTTAGTGTTCAATAACCAAGGGCTCGAAAGCGACGAATATTGGTTGAGACTTGTACGCAGGAGGGGCTCAATGTGACGTCCAGCGAAGGCCCTGTCTACGCATAAGAAAAAAAGTGAAAAGTTATTTATAATGGATGTGGGAAGAAATCGGAAAAGACTGACTCAGTATGTACAAAAGTGAAAACAACCTTCGCTGAAATTAAAAGCGAGGTCGGTAACATTAAAAGTGCAATGAGAATTTCACTGCTAAATGCATAGTAGAGAGCGGACAGATTATGTTGAAGGTCTCTGTGAGAGTTGTGTGATGAGGTCATAGAAGAAGAAACAGGGGTCGACATATAAGACTTATGATCGAATAAGGTAGTATGGATACGAAACATCCCATCTGAATTTCTAAAATCATTGGAACAGGTGGCAATGAGACGATTGTTCACGTTGGTGTGTAGAATCTCCGAGTCTAGCGATATACTACCTGACTTTCGGAAAAACATAATCCGCACAATTCCGAAGACTGCAAGAGCTGGCAACTGCAAGAACTATACCAGAGTCAGCTTAACAGCTCGTGCATCAAAGTAGCGGACAAGAATAACGTACAGAAGAATGGAAAAGAAAATTTATGATATGTTAGATGACGATCAGTTTGCCTTTAGAAAAGAGAAAGGCACCAGAGACGCAATTTTGACGTTGCGGCCGATAATGGAAGCAAGACAGAAGAAAAATCAAGACACGTTCATAGGATTTGTCGACCCGGAAAAAGCTTTCTACAATGTCAGATGTTTGACATTGTGAGAAAAAGCTATAGGGGAAGACGCGTAATACTCAGTATGTACAAAAGCCAAGAGGGAACAATAGAGTGGAAGAGCGAGAACGAAGTATTCGGATTGAAAATGGTGCAAAATGGGGATGTAGTTTTTCGCCCCTAGTGTTCAATACATACTTGGAAGAAGCAATGATGGAAACAAAAGAAACTTTCAAGAGTGGAAGTAAAGGTCAAGGTGAAAGGATTTCATTGATAAATTCGCAGATGACTGTGCTATCCTCAGTATAAATGAAGAAGAATTACAGGATCTGCTGATGGAATGGACAATCTGAGTACGGAATATAGATTGAGAGTAAATCGAAGAAAGACGAAAGTAATAAGACGTAGTAGAAATGAGAACAGCGAGAAACTTAACATCAGTATTGGAGACCACAACGCAGACGAAATTAAAGAATTCGGCTACTTAGGGACCAAAATAACCCACGATGGGTGCAGCAAGGAGGTCATAAAAAGCAGACTTGCGCTGGAAAAAAGGGTATACCTGCCCAAGACAGGTCTACTACTATCAAACATGAGCCTTAATTTGAGAATGTAATATCTGAGAATGTATGTTTCGAGCACAACATTGCATGGTACTGAATCAAGAATAGTTGGAAAACAGGAACAGAAGAGAATTTAAGCATTTGAGATGTGTTGCTACAGAGTAATGTTGAAAAGTGGGTGAAGCGATAAGGTAGGAAATGAGGAGATTCTCCGCAAAATTGGCGAGGAAAGGAATACATGGAAAACAATGAAACGAGGAAGGGACGGAATATATTAGGACATCACGGAATAAGTTTCATGGTACTAGAGGGAGCTGTAGAGAGTAAAGATTGTGGAGGAAGAGACAGGGATTGGTGTACATCCAGCAAATAATGAGGGTGTAGGTTGCAAGCGCTATTCTGAGATGAAGAGGTTGGGTGACACAGGAGAAGAAGAATTCGTGGCAGGCGGCATCAAACCAGTCAGGAGACCGATGACCCAAAAAAAAAAAAAGTTCAAACCACTGCGTAGCTTCTCAAAACTCAAGGAGGATGGTGAGCAGGACAGTGCTGAAGATGATCAGAGGGGCAGACCCGAATTGTTAACATGGGGTGCGGTTGAGTAAACTGCCGTCTAATAACTTCTAACACCCGTAGATTCTGTATAATGACCGTGTTAGCATATACAGGGGTATTTCAAATCAGTTTCAATTTCCGTGTGGTTCGTGTGGGAAGGAATTATATCACAGTCGCACATAAAATAGGTGCCGCTGTAGGCATTTAATACACTGTTGTTGTTCTTGCAGGGAAACTCGCTCGTAAGTATTCCGGAGCAGCTGCTGGCGAAGTGTAGCGGGCTGCGGCAGCTGTGGCTGTCGGGGAACCGCCTGGCGCGGCTTCCAGCAGGTCTGCTGGCCGCGGTGCCCCGCCTGCGCGCCCTGCGCCTCGACCACAACGAAGTAGCTGGCGTGGACGCCGCCGCCTTCCAGAGCAACCAGCAGCTGCGCGTCGTCGACCTCTCCAGCAATCGTCTCACGTCGCTACCGCCAGGTTCGAACAAATGGCAGCTTTCGACAGTTAAAATCGCATATTCATGGTGGAGCAACTAAGAGTGGTCACCCCAAATATTGTCATGAATTGATAATCCTTTGATCTCTTACATACAATGACATGCAGATTACTAATTGTATCGCCCCTCGTTGGTTGCCAAAAATTAAGTGTCATCAATAATTAAGTGAAATCGAAAAGCAAAAGTTTATGAGATTAGTGGATTAACAGGCGAATGGAACAGAGTTTTAGATGAATAATTCCGTAGAAATGTTGGAACACGTGAGGCAATACTGACCTTACGACTTATCTTAGAAGAAAGATTAAGGAAAGGCAAACCTACGTTTCTAGCATTTGTAGGCTTAGAGAAAGTTTTCGACAATGTTGACTGAAATATTCTCTTTAAAATTCTGAAGGTGGCAGGGGTACAATACAGGGAGCGAAAAGCTATTTACAATTTGTACAGAAACCAGATGACAGTTATGAGAGTCGAGGGGCATGAAAGGGAAGCAGTGGTTGGGAAGGGAATGAGACAGCGTTGTAGCCTCTCCCCGATGTTATTCAATCTGTATATTAAGCAAGCAGTAAAGGAAATAAAAGAAAAATTCGGAGTAGGTATTAAAATCCATGGAGAAGAAATAAAATCTTTGAGTTTCGCCGATGACATTGTAATTCTGTCAGACACAGCAAAGGACTTGGAAGAGCAGTTCAACAGAATGGACGGTGTCTTGAAAGGAGGGTATAAAATGAACATTAATAAAGGCAAAACGGGGATAATGGAATGTAGTGGAATTAAGTCTGGTGATGCTGAGGGAATTAGATTAGAAAATGATACACTCCAAGTAGTAAAGGAGTTTTGCTATTTTTGGAGCAAAATAACTGACGATGGTCGAAGTAGAGAGGATATAAAATGTAGACTGGCAATGGCAAGGAAAGCGTTTCTGAAGAAGAGAAATTTGTTAACATCGAGTATAGAATTAAGTGTCAGGATGTCGTTTCTGAAAGTATTTGTATGGAGTGTAGCCATGTATGGAAGTGAAACATGGACGATAAATAGTTTGGAGAAGAAGAGAATAGAAGCTTTCGAAATATGGTGCTACAGAAGAATGCTGAAGATTAGATGGGTAGATAACATAACTAATGAGGAGGTATTGAATAGAATTGGGGAGAAGAGGAGTTTGTGGCACAACTTGACAAGAAGAAGGGACCGGTTGGTAGGACATGTTCTGAGGCATCAGGGGATCACAAATTTAGCATTGGAGGGCAGCGTGGAGGGTAAAATCGTAGGAGACCAATAGATGAATACACTGATTCAGAAGGATGTAGGCTGCAGTAAGTACTGGGAGATGAAGAAGCTTGCACAGGATAGAGTAGCATGGAGAGCTGCATCAAACCAGTCTCAGGACTGAAGACCACAACAACAACAACAACAACAACATGACTGAAATGACTGTATTGATTTTAGTACCTTCTACACACGAAAAGTTATGAATCTCAGGGCCGAGAATGGCGTGGACATGACTCAGTTATTAAGGGAAAGGGGGGGGGGTGAATGAATCATGTCATCGTTTTTCATATCATTTGCCATGTGGTGATGAAGGCGGCAGGCGCTGGATCGGGACGGGTGTTATGCGGCTGTGTAGCGAGCGTCTAGATCAATCTCCCCGTTGACAGGTATCCGTGGGCTGTGATATCACGGTGTCACGAGGCGAATGCAGGCGGCGGATGGAAGAGTCCCCGTACCCTCTTTCTTCCGCACAGTCTCCCCGACTGTCCTCTTCTCTTCTCATCACTCTATAAGCTCACCGACTCGCTGAATTTTTTCTCCTCTCGGCTTTTATCATTGGCGAACTAAATTTGCAGTTCCGCCCAATGAATGATCGCGGTTACATGACCACGCCTCCCAGTATATGATGGAAATTTTCTGTCTTGTGTGGGGTGGCGTGTGACTCGAGAATTGTCGTCTTTTTCACGTTTTCACTGTCAAGACTGTTCCTAGAGTTTTGTTCCGATGTTTTTCTGCTTTCCTTCGTTGGTGTGAGAGCAGCCATGCAACGCTTCTTTATGAGGGTTATCTCCTCTGCGTGAGGTCCACACTGTCTCATGTTTGTGCTTTGTCTAAGAATCTTCTGGCGTTCGTGATTATATACAACTTCCTTACTGTTCTCCAAGCAGGATGACTTCTTTCGCAGTTCTTTAGTTTCACACGTCTCCCTGCACGAGTTTTTGATGCTTTACGTCTGTGCTCTATCCTACTCTCTGCCGCGGCATCTCAGTTATCTGCACGACTCGCATCATCGGGAAAGCTCTTTGCAGTGTGTCCCGTCCTAAGAGGGGCTAGGGCATCCGCCAGGCTATCCCCTGCGGATTTGCAGCATACGTCTCTGGCGCTCTCTCTACGGAGTCCGGCTTTCTCCCCGTTGCTGGGCCGCAGGCGCTGTGTCGGCGAAAAAGGCCACCACCCGAAGTATCACAATATATCGATGCGTCGTTTCCGCTAAGTTATAGCGGGCAATAGGCCGAATTTCATGACGTTCACAGGTAATTTTTAATGTTTGTAGTCGCCGAATCAGGACAGCAAGAATTCTCTTTTTTTTGTAATGGAACTATATACCTTTTCCTGTGCCTTTTGGAGAAAGCTTTCAAAAGATCTTCCACTACATAACATGTATGGCACTTGCTCGAATAGTATCGACATAACAGCGCCATAAACCACTGTCCCGTCGTCAGTAGAAGAGTTTCTTCAAACGCCCGCTCTGTTGTACCAAATGTAAGCAAACACGTACCTCATGTACGGATCGTGGGTTTATCATCGCGTCTGCCGTACAAAGAGCTCAAAATTCTGGAGAAACAATACTGCATGCTAAATTTCATCTGTGGTTAGCGGTAGCATAGGCCCCTGTTATACGGCGTATAAGGCAGAGTGCGTTATTCACTGCGAAGAAGGACAGAAGGATGTGTCATTGTGTTAAGTTGCTCGGTAGTCACATGCAGCACTACCTGTAGCGTGTACTTCGCACGATATACTCTTCTTTAATGCCATTCGAAAACTCGAGCAAACACAAGTGCAGTCACACATAGGTTGGTAATATTGACGTTGAAATTTCTCTCAAAAGTATTCTAGAAATGCGCTAAATATGCTGACCAAGACAACCGGAATGGACTAGTCTGATGAAGACATCGCTGAGTGGGACTCCCCTGACAGGCTTTGCCGTTGTATCAAGCTTCCACAGAAGGTGTACACGTAAACGTGAGCATGTACACATATCTGAAATATTTTCTGAAGCGCCTTCTCGTTGTCTGGCAGCCATCATTATAGTTAAAATGTACATCCAGCTAAGAAAAAAAAAAACGCAAGTGACCCATGTCTATGCGACCCTGTACCTATATTTCATAAAGCAGGGTCAAGAACTTGCAGCCTATAACGACGTCTCGCAAGAGATCCCCATTGGGCTCTCTTCACACCGAAACAGCAGATTCTGGCCGCTTTGCTTCCCAACTTTAGCACATTTTTAGGATGATTTTGGAAAACGGTTAGCTGACAGAATTAACAAGCATTATATCACTGTTCTCGTGTTTGCAGAAGTTTTCGAATAGCATTAAAAGTATATTGTTTCTATATCGCGGCTATAAAAGTTGAAAGGATTTAACATGCAGCAAAATGTCTTATCTCTATAAGTCCTGCCATCTGCCGTTTACAATTCTGTTTCACAGAATGCATTGGTAATCACGGCTTCGTATTGTTAGCCAAGAAAAAGATAATACATAGAAAGTGCATATTTTGTGCAGACGTACACTTCTTGAAGTGGAACAATGCCCATTGACATTATCAAACTAACAGTAGGGTAAGGTGGTGCTTGTTGCAGGAGTCTAGTGCGAGTCATTTATGAAATATCGTAGTGTGAAAAGTTTCCACACCGACATTTGTTAGTGCAATTCAGCTTGCATAGTTGATAGGTACGATGTTGCTAATTTTGTTACAACTTCTTTCTGTGTTCCTTCAGTGGATTGTGACTTGCTAGTCGGTTAGTGTGTGACAGTCTAAGCAGTAGGTTGTGAGTGGACGATGGGATTTACCAGTGCAGAAAAGCCGACATGCTCATGGTGTATGGGGAGGATAGGAAGAATGTAGTTCGTTCTTGTACTGCTTCTGCGGCAAGATATCCCAATAGACGTCAACCATCTCGGCAATTATTTACCAACTTTTTCAACCAGTTGCGTGAAAGTGATAGTGTAACACCGAAACAACAAACGGAAACGAGTGACGACATAAGGTGGGGAACTTAATGTTCTTGCTGCTGTTGCACTTTAGCTCTCGCGCGATCAGATGAAGAAGTGTCACCAGTCAGGCAAGTGTCGTACGCATTCTTGGTCGACATAGGTTCCGTCCCTATCACATCTTTATTCATCAAGAGCGTCAAGGAAACGATTACGAGATACGTGTTAACTTCTGTACATTGGCTTTAGGACAGATGTATCATGTATCGTGTTTAGTGATGAAGCCACGTTTATCAATTATGGCCAGGTAAACCGCCGAAACATGCACTATCGGTCTGTTGACCACCCCCGTTGGATTCGTCAGGTGGAATGTCAGCGTCCATCGAGTGTAAACATGTGATGTGGGACAGTGGACCATCAGCTGAAATGCCCTGTTTCATAGACGGAAAACTGAACGCGCACAAGTATCGCAGCCTCCTAGCAGACCACCTTACACGGATGCTAGACGTTCCTCTGCGGCTAGAGGAGTCTGTGGTAACAACATCATGGCTGTCCAGACCATAGCGCACGAAGCACTACCACATGCCTTCACGAATTGTTTGCAAATCACTGAATAGAACTGGACGCAGAGGACACGTACCTTAGGCAGTCCTCTCTGCATTTAATACCTGTAGACTTTTTTTTCTGTGGGGATAGGTGAAAGACGCTGCCTACTAGGACATACTAGCTACAGTCGAAGATATGCAATGACTAATTACTGCTATCTGCTCGGACATCTCTGCTGAAATCCTAGCAAGTGTGCAGCAGTCGTTCCATATCAGAATGGAAGCTTATTTCTGAAAAAACCGGATGATTTTTCAAGAGCGAGAACTTCACAAACTGAGCAAGTAAGTAATGCGTTGGTTCACCTGTGGCCATTATGAAAGCAATTTTTCGACTTGACATTGATTAATAGTGTTATTGGATACCCTCCTGGGGGATATCGAGTCAAATTCTGTCCAATTGGTTAGTTAGATGATCAGAATCCAGAGATGATTGATGAGCTTTCTCCATATGTCCCAAACGTTCTCAATTGGGAAGAGATCCGGTGACCCTGACGGGTAAGGTAGACTTTGGCGTCTTCGCTGGTCATCGGAACTCACTTCGAAGCGGTGTTCATCATTGAACACAATTCTACTCCAGTCAACGAGATTTCAGACTGAGGACGTGTCTGGAGACACTCTGGACAGTGGTGGGATACCGACCTGGCCGTTGCCCACCATACGACCCGACAACCAGACTGATGGTCTGGGGCGGAGGAGGGAGAGGGCATTTCTTTTCATAAATGACAGGGAGCTGGGTCCCTGCTTTTGGTTTTCATATGCGGTACCCTTACAGCACAGTGGTATGGCGACGATATTCTACGTCCAGTTTTGTTGCCCATCATGGCAAGCCATCTTAGGCTTACATTTCAAGATGACAAGGCCCTTGCACACTCGGCGAGAGCTTCTACAATTTGTCTATGTGTTTGCCAAACCCTGTCTTTGACAGCAAAGTCGCCAGATCTCTCCCCAAATTGAGAACATTTGGAGCATTATAGGGACCCTCCAACCAGCTCGGGATATAATGCGCCAATTGGACAAAATTGGCATGATATACCGCAGGAGGACACCAAACAGCTCTATTAGTCATTGGCAAGACGTATGACTGCTTGCCTAAGAGCCAGACGAAGACTAACGCGTTATTGATTTGCTCAGTTTGAGAAGCTCTTTCTTTCGAATAAATCATCCAATTTTTCAGGAATTCTGTTCATTTGTTTGTCTGTACGTGGAACGTGTTCCGTCCCGTTTGTGCAATTCTTTCGTGATGCGTCCTTTTGTCTGTCTCACAGTAGTGTGCGAAACTTAACAACGGAAGTAACTTTCGCATTAAGTGTCACTATCAGCTAACATAGGGCGTTGAAATTTTGACCATACGTAGAAAGAAATGCTACAGTATACACCGAAGCGCCAAAGAAACTGGTATAGGCATGCGTATTCAAATACAGAGTATGTAAATTTGGAAATTTGTTCCGGCGGGAGTGGCCGAGCGGTTCTAGGCGCTACAGTCTGGAGCCACGCGACCGCTACGGTCGCAGGTTCTAATCCTGCCTCGGGCATGGATGTGTGTCATGTCCTTGGGTTAGTTAGGTTTAAGTTCCTCTAAGTTCTAGGGGACTGATGACCTGAGAAGTTAAGTCTCATAGTGCTCAGAGGCATTTGAACCATTTTTTTTTTTTTTGAAATTTGTGGTAAGGTCTTATGGGACCAAACTGCTGATTGTATCGGTCCCTAAGCTTATACACTACTTAATCTAACTTAAACCAACTTACGCTATGGACGAGACACACACCCATGCCCGAGGAAGGACTCGAACCTCCGACGGGGGAACCCGCGTGGACCGTGACAAGACGCCCCGGACCGCTCGGCTACCAGGCGCGGCACGGAGTATGTAAACAGGCAGAATACGGCACTGCGGTCGGTAACGCGTATATAAGAAAACCAGTGTTTGGCGCAGTTCTTTGATCGGTTACTGGTGCTACAATGGCAGGTGATCAAAATTAAGTAAGTTTGAACGTGATGTTATAGTCGGCGCACGACACAGCATCTCCGAGGAAGCGCTGATGTGCGGATTTTCCCGAACGACCATTTCACTAGTATACTGTGAATAGCAGGAGTCCAGTAAAACATAAAATCTCTGACATCGCTGTGGTCGGAAAAAGATCCTGCAAGAACGGGACCAACGACAACTGAAGAGAATCGTTCAACGTAACGGAAGTGCAACCGTTCTGCAAACTGCTGCTGCAGATTTTAGTGCTTGGCCATCAAACAATGTCAGCGTGAGAACCTTTCAGTCGAAGATCGACTCGCGTACCCTTGACGACTGCACGGCACAAAGCTTTACGCACCGCCTGGGCCCGTCAACACCGACATTGGACTGTTGATGACTGGAAACATGTTGCTTGGTCGGACGAGTCTCTTTTCAAACTGTATCGAGTGGATGGACGTGTGAGGATATGAAGACATCCTCATGAATCCATGGACCCTGTATGTCAGCAGGACACCGTCGAAGCTGGCGGAGTCTCTATAGTGGTGGGGGGCGTGTGCGGTTGGAGTGATACGGGACCTTTGTACGTCTAGATGCGACTCTGATAGGTGTCACGTACATAAGCATCCTGTCTGATCACCTGCAGCCATTGATGTGCATTGGGCATTCCGAGGGACTTGGGCAATTCCAGCAGGACAATGCGAAACCCCACACGTCCAGAATTGTTTTAGAGTGGCTCCAGAAACACTTTTCTGAATTAAAACACTTACGCTTGCCACCAAACTTTCCAGACATGAACATTACTGAGCATATCTGGGATGCCTTGCAACGTGCTGTTGAGAACAGATTTCCACCACCGTCTTACTCTTACGGATTTATGGACAGCCCTCCAGAGTTCATGGTGTCAGTTCCTTCCAGCACTACTTCAGACATCAGTCGAGTCCATGCCATGTAGTGTAGCGGCACTTCTGCGTGCTCGCGCGGGCTCTACACGATATTAGGCAGATGTACCCGTTTCTATGGCTTTTCAGTGTACTGTAGAAGTTTACTTAAAAAAATGCCCAATGAGACGAACAGGAACGACACTTTTATTGAAAGACAAAAATTACGCTCAAGTCACTACGTTTTATGGTGTTTCCTGGACATCACAAAAGGCGAGATGTGGTTTTTAATAGTGTGGTTGATCAACACTTACGGTAGTGCATGCCTTTACGACATGCTCCCATGCTGATCACAAGGTTGCTATCGAGTTTTCGCGGTAGTGTGTTTCATTCCTCCACCAGCGCGGTTGAGAACTACTGCATGGACGCTGGTGCATGAGGCCGTGCTGTAACACTTCTCCCCAACGGGTCTCACAGGTTCTCGATGGGGTTTAAGTAGTGGGGAGGCAAAATCCTCTTACTCCAAGATCTCCTCCAACAGCGTTGTTCGAGTCACCCTCGCATTGTCATGCATAAAAATGAAGTGGGGGACAAATGATTCCCCGCAAAGACGCATATAGGGAAAGGGAGTAGTGCCACAAAAACATTGACAGTTGAATGTACCGTGTTCAAAGATGTGGACGTCAGTCCGCCCATGCGAAATTATGCCTCCCCACAGCATAACGTCTGGACCGTCAAAATAATCATGTTGGACAATGTTCCTTGATGCATTAAGGTCTTCCCACCTCTCGCCATATGGGAGTACGTTCAGAATCACAACTCACACTGAATCTGCTCTCATGCAAGAAGAGTATGTGATCCTATTCCTTGATGGTCCAGTCACTATGCTGTTGGGACTATCGCCAGTGATGGCGGCGATTTGTGAGTGTCAACAAAATACAACGTACTGGTCTTCGGGCAAAGTGACCACCCCATGCAGTCGCCGTGCCACTGTAGAACGTTGGACTACGTGACTTGCAGTCCTGTTAATGTGTTTTCAATGGAGCCCGCTGTTTGAGGTGATTCCTTCTGGCTTGTTTCACAAAGTAGCGATCATCTGCTGCTGTAGCTGACCGTTGGCCACCTCCTCTCCATCGAGCAGCAGTGTCTGTGGTTCGAAATGCTCTCCATGCACGTGAAACAACGCTTCTTCTTCCAGTTTCCCGACGAATATTTCCCGCGTGTAGCCATCCAAATGTTGTCTCCGGGCACTGTAACTGCACACTGACTGATTCACATCTGTGCCTTTAACTACATTGTGTTGCTTTGCCAGCCCCACATATTAAGTTACGAGAAAAGATGAGGCATTATAGGCCTAAAGTGGATTAGTAAATTTGACTGTTGAGAGGTGGTAGTACTAATAAAGAACAAAAACATTCAAGCTTATTATTAATGGATCCGCAAATGTGTACTTTCTGAAAATTCAGTTCTTGAGCAGAAGAGAGGTTTGGACGAGTTTAGTTGCGGAAATGAGCACAATCATTGTATTGATGCTGTGAGATAAGTGTAAACATTTGTTTTAACGTCTTTCGGTACCTCAGTGGACTACGTATTCATTAGTCTATTCTACAGTCATATGTGTGCCTCTAGTTGTACTGTGCTGTAGATTCAGTTGTGTAAGCTTGGGTTAGAGCAATGGTTCCCAACCCTTCTTAGGCCACTATTCCTGAGCGCAATTAGACATTATGCAGAACTCCCACCCCTTGCCGTTTCTGCCCCACTCCTCCTCTTCCTCACATTATCACCAACTTTAGCACCTAATTAAACTGTAGAATGAAAGACTTTTTTAGGAACACTTTTATTTTTAAAATGATGAATGATGAGTGATAGTGTGTGTGTGTGTGTGTGTGTGTGTGTGTGTGTGTGTTAGAATCAATGACTGAGGAATTGGTTATGCATAGCAAGTGCTATCGACAAATCCTTCTCAGATAAGAAAGCTAACCATCCGCAAGGAGGGTAGACACTTGTTACAAAACATACTTCCCCTGCATCACATCTCTCCTTTGCCGCACTTGCTTTGACCTGCACCTACAAACCCATTTAAAATCAACCAAGTTAAAAGGTGTCCACTATATTTACTGTTCGTAAATCTCTTGACTGCTATACTCCTTACTTGTGAACTGGCAGAAATTGGAAGTCTTCAGGCTGTTGAAGCTTTGTGTCTGACCACAGTCACTAATAGTAATAATAATAAACCTGTGTATAGCGCCGTAATAGCCCTTATCTAGTTACTGCCGTGTCGTGCTGTTAATTAATTCATTTATCTGTTTTGAAGCGATTAATGAAACAATTTATAGACTACTGCAGGTACTATCTACAGCTAGAAGACATTTTCTTGAAATATTTATCATTTGTTACGTATGTGTCTCACTTTTATTGTCAGCATTGTACGAGACAAATCACAGCATACTCGTATGTGTGTAGACGACGGATTACGTGAGGAACCCGTAACCTCCATCGCATTAATGACGCTAATTGAGAAAAAGTAGTTATTGATGACGTAGTAGTCAGTATTAGAGTCTTGCAAAATTGTGATAATAGTAACAAGTTTTTGAAAATAATTTAGTTTCGTGACTGAAACAGAATCGAATCGTTTAGTTTTTACTCCTCAGAAAATTTCATTTTACCCCTCAGGTTGTGAACCACTGGGCCAGAGTGTAGTACCGTGCGGTAGTTCGTTTTGAAGGGGATCAACGTTGCAACAATAGATGCTAAGTTGGTGTAAGTGTGCGACCACAATGCGCTATCATATGTCACAGTGGTCAGGTGACGCATACACTTCCACTGTGGGCAAACATTCTGAATAGCGCAGAACGTTGTGACAGACCATCTCTCCGTGGAGAACCGAGAACCACAAGAGAAGTGCAGGCCCTGATGCTGAAATAGTGGTGTAATCAGAATACCGACAACGAGTCTTGGATCAATTTTAAGCATGTTAGATGAAATTATGAATATCACAAAAGCAGCCTTCCGCTAGGTCTACGATTGCACACACCCACTGAAAAAGACGTCCGAAGCTTGGCAGCTTGGCCGGTTGCAGCTGGGGCAGGCCTACACAGCCGATATTTTTGCCATCTAGGCAACACGACTGAGTGCGGCGTGTATCGCTGTAATCCAGGAACAAAGTAGCAAACAGGGGAATCTTTGGAATCACCAACTCCGATGAAAGCGCAGATCGTCGTCGGATATGATGATGCTTAGTGGTTTTTGGACTAATAGATTGTGCTCGTAAGGGGCAAACTGTCACAGGGGCATACAACCAAAACTTTCTGTCGAAGTTACGGAAGGCTGTGAAGAGAAAGCATCGGAGAAGGAGTTTAAGGCGTTGTTTTCTCCACGAGAGCTCTCTATAGGACGCAGCACACATTCTACTTGTTTTGGCTATCAGAATCCCTGTACTGCCCTAGCATGTGACATGGTACATAGTGACCTCTATCTCTGTCCTCGGATAAAGACAACATTGCGTGGCAGGCACGTCTACAATGAGGAAAAGGTGTTTTCGCGATGAGAAGTTTCCTGAGCAGCCAAAATGCGAACATCTACCAGAAAGATCTCAAGCAAGTCATCCGCCGTATGGAAAATTTGTCACTTTGAAGGGTAAAGATGTAGAGAAGCACCATCTCCATTATCAAATTTCATGGTCGCTGCTGGATTCCTACGATGCGATGATTAAAATTTTGTTACTGGCCCTCATATGCGACAGTTAGCAGTTGCTAACCTCTTTCTTATCTAGACGGTACCTCAATGACTCCAACCCCTAGGACTACAACACTGAGATCTTCTAGTTCGATCAATGGCTGCTGAAAACTAGTGGTGCCGACCCATTGTTTACGTATAAATTTCATTTACTGATGAGGCGGAGTCAAAAGCGATAGCGTTGATTTTGATAATCAGCGTTTCTGGCCTGAGGAAAGTCCCCACGCAATTGATGAGAAGTGCAAAATGATTTAGATAAGATATCTGTATGGTGCAAAAAGTGGCAATTGACATTGAATAAAGAAAAGTGTGAAGTTATTCACATGAGTACTAAAAAAAAATCAGCTACATTTCGATTACGCGATAAGTCACACAAATCTGAAGGCTGTCAATTCAACTCAATACAAAAAACAAATACAGTTACAAATAACCTAAATTGAAACTATCACATAGATAATGTTGTGGGTAGAGCAAATCAAAGACTGCGATTCATTGGTAGAACATAAGGTGTAACAGGTCTACTAAAGAGACTGCTTACACCACGCTCGTTCGCCCTGTTCTGGAGTTAAGCTCTGCGGCGTGGAATCCGCATCAGGTGGGACTGAAGGACGACATCGAAAAGTTCAATGAAGGGCAGTACGTTTTGTGTTATGGCGAAATACGGGAGAGAGTCTCACTGAAATGGTACAGGATTTGGGTTGGACATCATTAAAAGAAAGTCGTTTTCGTTGCGACGGAATCTTGTCACGAAATTCCAATCATCAACTTTCTCCTCCAAATGCGAAAGTATTTTGCTGATACCGACCTACATACGGGGAACCGATCACCACGATAAAATAAGGGAAATCAGAGCTCGTACGGAAAGATATAGGTATTCGTTCTTTCCGCCCACTATGCGAGATTGGAATAATAGAGACTTGTGAAGGTAGTTCACTGAACCCTCTTACAGCCACTTAAATGTATTTTGCATAGTATTGATGTAGATTTAGAAGTCCCATAATCCGATTTTTCAGAAACTTTGCTCAGGGGAAGAACGATTAAAATAAGCGAAAACGTGTTTTGACTTGTCTGTAAATATTCGTCCGTCTCTGAGAAAAACGACGGTCAAAATTTTCGAGGTATGTTCCAGACACTGTATCTGTCTTTTACCATGTGATATCCTCAGACGAAATGGTGGGGCAGTGGTTAACGTCGCGGGTAACTAATTTTGTGCCCCGTGTTCGAAACCCAATTATTACATTTATTTAGTTTTTCATACCCATGTCTGTAGAAGTTTACTGAACTAACGTTTTCCAATGTATGTTGATACAAAGCTGTCCTTGTTCGTTTACTAATTGCATGTCAGATGACTGACTGAAAAAAAGAGAAAAAATTCGAAATTGTTTCCGGTGAAATTCCTATACTGTATTTTCATTCATAATCTATTGCAAGAACTCGTATTCGGAAAAATGATCCGGTATGCATGACTTGCCAAGAAATTATTGCTAATGCGCGAAATCTTCGCCAATGTTAACGACGTTTCTGTTCCGAGTGAGATTAATAAGAGGAAGTGACACCGTGGCTTTTCCGCCTTCGCGCGTTGCTCGTGGTGTTCAGAATACGTGTGTCTGGAATGTATCTACGATCGGTACCATCCAAGGGAATGCGCCAAAACTTTCTGAAGAATTGTTGTTGTTGTGGTCTTCAGTCCTGTGACTGGTTTGATGCAGCTCTTCATGCTACTCTATCCTGTGCAAGCTTCTTCTGAAGAATAAACACGTAAATAAAATTCACTCATGTTAAGAAAAAGACAGAACACCTTGAACAACAAGAGACAGGATGTTTACATTGACAGAACAAGTACACCAGTATGATCTGCAGAAATGATTAGTATTTCAACCTCGGTTCACCATGTGTCCAGTTGCCTAGTAGCCACAAGGTCTGCCATGGGCCCTGATAACTTGTTCCATGCGTGATGGCATCGAAGCATATAATTCGCGAATGGCGTTTCGTGGTATAGCAGCATTCACCTGGTTCCAAACTTCATCTGTGGTGTTTGGCATTGGGTCACAGCACTGCACCCCTCGTTTCACCATATCCCACATATTTTCGATTGGCGACAATTCTGGTGATCTGGCATGCCATGCCAAAGAGCTGAAATCCTATGACACCAGGAAGG
Organism: Schistocerca piceifrons; assembly: GCF_021461385.2. Classification (NCBI taxonomy): domain Eukaryota; kingdom Metazoa; phylum Arthropoda; class Insecta; order Orthoptera; family Acrididae; genus Schistocerca; species Schistocerca piceifrons. The sequence goes on along the minus strand of NC_060138.1, from coordinate 652,966,599 downwards.
CACGTGTTCATGCAGCAACAAGTGGTCATACGTTGTATTACTGAAAAATGGCGTCTGGAGTGTTGTGTAGAAAGAATATGGCTACCGGTCGCAGATGTCATTCGCGTAGGTCACACTGGTCGCACTGCCCTGGACACGCACCAACTGTCAGTTGTGGTTGTATCCAATAGCTCCCCTCTCCATAAAGCCTAGAGTTGGTGCTGAAAGTCTTGTGCGAAAGCAGTGACTATGAGTCCGCTTGCCCTGTCTGCGGCGATTCAATAAGCGGCCATCATTTCCAAACAAACAGAAGCTGGAATCGTTCGAAAACACTACTGGATGCCATTCCTGCCCACACCATCGTCGTTCCATACACCACTGTCGTCTAGCATGTTTCTGCACACTCGTCATAGGTAGGAGGAGCAGTGGACGACGCATTAATCCATGCGTAATAAACGGCGTCGGACTCTCACCCCTGATAGATGTACGATGTGTCAGACGGTTCCACTGTTGCGCCAGAGTCGAAGACGACGCAGATCTCCCCTGAAATGTCGTTCGGGAGAGGTGTCGATCTTTTCAGAGGGTGGTCTGGGTGGTGCGACCTGATCGTCTCGTCGTGTTCTACAGCCTTCCGTGAAGTATTCTGCTCATACTCGCTGCACTGCCGAAAAACTCCCACACGAGCAGCAAATTCCAGAATGGATGCATCACAGTCTCTCACGCCAATAATGCGCGTGCTTTTAAACTCTCTTATTCGACGGTAGGGTTCCTGCATACATTTGCGAGGCATCCTGCACGCATCACACTGATCCATTACCTTCGGTTTATAGAGACAACGAGAGCCTCAGGCACATTTTACCTGTAGGTGGTGTGGTGTCGCAATATCGATGTTCACTTTGAACCCACGGGACGAATGATTCAAATACGAATCATTTCTGCAGAATATACTTAAGTGTATGTCCTATAAGTATGAATGTTCTGTCTCTAGTTGTTCAAGATGTTCCGTTTATTTTTCTGAACTTGAGTGTATAAGAATTGATATGAGGCTTAATATCAGAATATGAAAATTTGAAAAAATTGCAACCCCACAATATACCATACACACTTGTATAATAAATGTGTTACAGTTACTCTGAAATCCAGTTGCAACTTTACAATTAGTATAACGCCCTTATGTTCCCTACTTTAATAAGAAACATTTGTGTAGTAATCATGAGTAGGTATATGAAAACAATCCAAATAAAATAAAATACATTAAAACAGTAATTTGATATCGAACACGGCACTCCGTCTTCAGGCCACAAGTGGCCCATCGGGACATCCGACCGCCGTGTCATCCTCAGCTGAGGATGCTGACAGGAGGGGCGTGTGGTCAGCACACCACTCTCCCGGTCGTTATGATGGTTTTCTTTGACCGGAGCCGCTACTATTCAGTCGAGTAGCTCCTCAACTGGCATCACGAGGCTGAGTGCACCCCGAAAAATGGCAACAGCACATGGCGGCTGGATGGATGGTCACCCATCCAAGTGCCGGCCATGCCCGACAGCGCTTAACTTCGGTGATCTCATGGGAACCGGTGTATCCACTGCGGCAAGGCAATATCGAACACGGGGTGCAAAGTTAAGAAGCCGCGACCTTCAACACTGTGCCACCCTTTCGTCTGAGGATATCGCAGGACAAAGGACACATAAAGTATCTCCAAACTACGTGGAGAACTTTGACCTTTGTTTCTCCATAAACGGTTTAGTATCTACGGATAAGCCGAGACACGTGTTCGCTTATTTTGTCCTCTCTTCCACTGAGCGAAGTTCCTGGGTAATCGGGTGATGGCACTTGACGTGTTCTCTTCGTAAGTGTCGGCACTGCTGAGAGTGCCAGAGAAGGAAGGCGGCTGTTCAGAAACCACCTGGTAGGGTCTTAATTCCATCAGCTGCAATGTCTTTCCAGCTAATTGGACTGATCTGCTCCGACAATTTCTGACTTTTACTAGCAGCAATAAGTGAATTATTGTTTACGCTACAAAAGTTTCGAAAATAGCCGAAGTAGCCGAGATAGACAAATTCATTGTGGAAGACACTGTACTGAAACACGAAGCCCCATGATCAACAATTGCTGATGGAGTGAAAGTTTTTCAGCCGAGACTGTTGGCGGAGACAAAGTGTTGCTGCAACATCACACATCACTTGAAGTCTGCCTACCAACTCTTTGTTACTCATTTCGATTCGTTCAATATTGTTCATTCTTTGCTATTCGTACATGTAGCCGATATTTAGCACTCAAGAAACTCTCTAATCGATTGAAACAATTTGACGTTTCCACATGTAAATTAAGAAATCCGCTGCCCACAAAGAAGCTCAAATAATCGTGTGTGTCCGCGGGGCTGGGTTTATAGAAAACGAGGTCTGGTCTGCAGAATACACACACAGCACACAGATGCAGTTGGTGACCGGAACAGTTTCAGTCACTAATAGGTGTGTCAGAAGTTGAGTCTCAGAAGTTGAGTAGTCGACAAAATGGAGCAAAAATGGACATCTTTTCTTTAACAGTAAGTAGTACAATGATCGCACTTTTCAATAACTTCATTCAGAAAAGTGAACACGCAAAGGAAGTGTTTATAAACAAAGTTTGTACTACGAAATTCCTCTAAAAATCCTACTTACACGCAGATTATCAGACTATATAGTGGTATGAGTGTTTGAATGTTTGAAGGTGTATTTTTTTATTTTTCGCACAGCGTGTGTGTGTGTGTGTGTGTGTGTGTGTGTGTGTGTGTGTGTGTGGCCATCCCATTCTCGTAAAGGATGTCTGACACCACTAGAATGAAGATATCGTCTTATTTATGCCCAAGAGTGCACTACGGGCTCTCTGGATTCCTATATGCAATTTTTTTTTGGTAAATCTAATGTAATATTCTCTAATAGCTAATTTATGTCGTGTTACACCTAACCATTAATTTGATGTTGTGTTTTTTAAAAGAAAATCCATCAGACGATGTTTTTTTTCGATCTTTGCTAACCATGAAGTACAACTAAAACTGTTAAGCTTCCATAACCTTAGTATTTCCTTAGATTCTTCGTAATGTTATATAAACTCCTAACATCACATTTATGCTTAGTGTCAGTGGTATACTTATGCTGAACACATTTCTTCTTCGTGTTTGAGGGTGATAGTCGCTTTTTACTATCCTTCCAGTTCGCGCCTCGTCTTCTGTTACGATAACACTAGGGACATTCCATCGGATGGGCTGTCGGTGCTGATGCTCTTTCGTTCTTCAAAACGTCAATAAATTTAAGGGCATGCCGTAATATTTCAGCACGAAGACATTTTAAACGATTTATTTCAATGAAACAAAGCATAGTAATTTGAAATGCAATATGACCTAGTTAGTTTTTGCTACACTTAAGAACACAGTTTCTTATCGAGTTGTTCTTATCTAGAGGAACGAACACATCTGATACCACCCGACCCAGCGGCTTGAAGCGTTATTATATCGTGCTCCTCTAATTTTCGTTATTCCTCGTTTTCTGCACTTACATACAACGATCGCCTTGTATTTCCAGGACTGTTCACCAATGTGACGTCTCTGCGCTACTTGCTGCTCAGAGACAACCGACTGCGCGTGGTTCCACCTTCCGGCACTCTGCCGGAGCGGCCAATATCGCTCGATCTGAGGGAGAACCACCTGCACACCGTCGAGGACTTTGGAGTGTTCGGCTCGTCGCGAGTCTGGCTGGACGGCAACAGGTGGCGCTGCGGCTGCTCGCTGGAGCCAGTGCTCAGGGAGGCCGCCTCTGTGCGCCAGTTGCGCTGGTTCCAGCAGCGACCGCTCTGTTACCAGGACCATGACGACCGTCGGCTCCCCATCGAAGAAGGCGTCTCCCAGTGTCACATCTCCATCACGTCCAGTGCCGGCAGCGCTACGACCTCCAGTGCTGTTCATAGCCCTTCTTCAACAACTTTCCATAAAATTTCTAGTGACGCACTGCCTAAGAGCGCAACATCTAGTTCTGTAGGTTGGAGATCTGGTAATAACATCTCTCAAACGGCTACTTCATTGACCGACGTATCTGTGAGTGACGCCCCATATGTTTCCAGTCCTGAAACTCCTACCCCAGAGACTGGAAGCGGTGAAACTAGTGCCTCTGACTCCTCTGATGTTGATACCACTACCTCCGAAGTTAGTAGCTCTGAAACTGGTACGCCTGTGACCTACAGTTCTGAAACAGCTACCTCAACAATTGGCAGTACTGAAAATGAAAGCCTTAGTACTTCTTATAGTGAAACTACAACCCCAGGTATCAGTAACTCCCAATTTGACCCTCTTGAGACTTCCGAAACTGATACGTCAGGGACCAGAAGCGGTGACGCAGACACGAGTCCAGCAATTGGAGGTTCTGGGAGTCTCAGTCCTTTAGAATCTAGCACTAAACCGGACACACTTCTACACCCAGACTACGAAGTTAATCTTCGTGAACAAGGCTCTGGGTGGATTACTTACAGCACAACAAATGATACTAACAACAGTGCAGCTGCAGACATAACCGTTTCCAGTCCTGTAGATACTACCTCTGATATTAATACCTCTCAAACTGGCAGCACAGAAAAAGACGTGACTGAAACTGCTAGCCTCAAAACAACCAGCACCACAGATTCCGACTATGATAGTGTTATAGATTATAACGTCATGACATATTAGCGAAATATTAGAAATGGATCACTTATGTTACTACTGCGAGATAATGTTCTTGTCTTCATTTTCCTTATTGAAGGACGCAACGTTTTCTTTTTGTTGCTGGCATTTTGTTTATTCAAAGACATTCATGCAACACTCCAATCGTCCACTGGAATGACGGTTATCGGAGGTAAAGTTCACTTCCTCAAAATTTCTGTTTAGCACGGTCACTTGCGTTTTCTATGAGTCCACTCTGGAAATATAGCTTTTTATAAAGCTCTAATTTTTGATGTCCCTTTGTGAACCCAATTGCGGTGAGAAAGGCTTCGTTAAATGAAACGTGAATTTATTTGAAATCAGAAATAACTGTTAGAAGTGGTGTAGTAAATTGCAACGAAACTGTATCAGATCACTCGTAGCGGGGAAAATCACGAAAATGTTAGTGGCAAAATGAATAAGTAATTGAGGACAGTGAAAGGAGATAACAGAATTAAAGGCTGTGATAATATATGAACTGCTCTTTTAGGGTACTGCTGTGTACTACAGGACTGACTTATATTTTTAGAATGATTTACAATGTATAAATTATTTTGTCACTACAAATACAACATAAATTAAGCATCATGTGTGGTAACTATTTTACTGTAGCGGACAAATCAATATGCATCAAATAACGATAGTAATAAAACAGTTAGATACGGGCTTTGTAAATGAAAGGTGACCTTTGGGGTTGTGGGTTCTCTATCTCTCGTCTCTACTTTTCGCTTCTGAAGGACATCAATGTAAGTATGTGCATGGTCCCCTAGCCATACGATCAAGAATAACTATTAGACACAGACAGTTATCTACTCATATAATATTTTGGTAATTGACATAAATTCTGCCAATCAGAAGTCACACTTTCAGATTCTACCGAATGTACAAACGTGGAATGTCAAGCAACGCACTGAAGTTAACTAGCTATACACACAACAAAAGAAACGATTCTATACACATAACTTCTCAAATGAACAGAATAACAGTACTTTGATGTAGTCAAGAATTTAAAAGCCTACTTCACAGTATTACAGAAATTTTCCTGCTTCGAAGGTGGTAAGAAACGGTAATCGTCTTGCAATTGAATTTGACTGACATATTTCACCGAAATAAAATAAAATGTCTCTACCTAGGGTTGAGACTATTTTTACGATAGTGACACTACAGAAATTATTGTAAAGTCGTCTGTTTATGATCACCTTTTGATACCGTGACATTTTGAACTCATAACGTTTTCAAATTCTGGCAATCGTGGAACTGCCTGCACGACTATTAGCCAAATATACACGAGTTCTGGCTATACTGTCAACGGTCATTTTCCTGGTCGTGGACCACTCTGTTCGCCATAAGCCGCCTACAGGCACAAGTTTTCACTCTTTTACAGCTAGAGCCGTCACCCATTATAGCAATAGGCAGCGAAGGTCGAGTTCATGGACAACCCGCATGTATGTTCTGATCCGCACCAAGTGCACGATCCGCGTGCCATTGTCCATCTTTGCTCCATCATAGCCGCCATATTCTTAACAGCTGATGTATTTATTGTCTGCTACTTCCGACTGCTTAGGATTTCAGTGCGTTTCGACCTATAATATTTCGCAGAATTCCCTTGCAAGAGCCGTGAGTAAACCTTTCCATAACAATAAAAATTTAGCCAATTATAGGCACATTGCATATCGATAGATGTTAATACAGTATATTATACAGCGAAGCTCAATTGACAACTTGCTGTCCTCACAAGTAAACGTATTCATTCAAACAAAAAAGCTAGGAAAGAGATTAAACTTTAAAAAAAGAAGAAAAAGTAAGAGAGACAGTTATATTATCTTTCTACTGCATCGAACGCACGTGTCTCTGGCCGCAGTCATTCTATCAGGTATGCTTGACGTTGGTTACAGTTTGATGATTGATTTCTTTGTGTAAATTTTGGGCAATAACGCTGCGGATATGACGTTTGTGTATGTTTCATACGGTGCTTTATGTCTGTACGCTGATTTAGGTGTGATATTTGTGGATTTCATTGGCATTTTAAACTGTTCCCTGGCTTTTTATTTGAGGTTTCTTCTCAGTTGAAGCTGTCATGGAACTTTATCGCTTTTACGGTCAAGTTCCAAACGTATGCCAAAAATAGGGCTATCAGATGAGTCGGGAAGGTGTATAAGTAATAACTGTATAAACCTATAGTAAGTATAGGAACATACAGAAATACAGAGCGTATTTAGGATATTTCTTGGAAAACAATCTTGATTTGACATCGCTAAAACGTGAAATAACAACCTTATCTATCTTATGCCGTCAGAATCCTTATGAAATATCACTCTTATCTGCCTTGTACCCACGGCTGACTTATCTTTTTTTTTTTAACGGAGCCCAGACAACAATGGACGTGTGGCCATAGATGCTGATTCTACCCTCGCATCCACCTCGTCGTACATACATGCTTTTCTGTTCGTTAGGGTTTCTTTGTGGAGATCTGCGTGGAAACGCTGCTTAGTTTCGTAGCATGGAAATCTAGCTGCTGTAAGTTGAGATTAGAATCACACATTAAAAGGGATCTTCTGTTGTTCAAGTATACAATTGTAATTAACTACTCAGAAATCATAGAAATGCCAGTATGTCATCTCCGAAACAGAGCACATAACGAACAGGAAAAATCTCTATCTGTTCTATATCACATAAAAGAACATTGTTTGAAACAGTTTATTTTTCTAAATCCTTACTGGCTCTGGCAAAAAACTCTGCAATAGTTAGTTGAGTTTCCCTTATCCAAATGAAAATTTTGTAGTGCCGAACAATAAATTTCTAAAGATGTTCTAAGATTTCTACACCTCGAAAATGTTTTTCTTCTTTCAAAATGCAGGGTGTTTCAAAAATTCCTTTATAAACTCTGGGCAAAACAAGAAAAAAGTTCATATAAAGACATGTATGAAAACCTTTAGTTTTCCAGTTATTAATGGAAGGGGTAATGCTGCAGTAGGTTTAATAATGAATAAAAAAATAGGAGTACGGGTAAGCTACTACTAACGGCATAGTGAATGCATTGTTGTGGCCAAGATAGACACGAAGCCCGCGCCTACTACAGTAGTACAAGTTTATATGCCACTAGCTCTGCAGTTGACGAAGAAATTGTTGGAATGTATGATGAGATAAAAGAAATTATTCAGGTAGTGAAGGGAAAATTTAATAGTCATGGGTGACTGGAATTCGAGAGTAGGAAAAGGGAGAGAAGGAAATATAGTAGGTGAATATGGATTGGGGCTAAGAAACGAAAGAGGAAGCCGTCTGGTAGAATTTTGCACAGAACATAACTTAATCATAGCTAACTCTTGGTTCAAGAATCATGAAAGAAGGTTATATATATGGAAGAACCCTGGAGATACTAAAAAGTATCAGATAGATTATATAATTGTAAGACAGAGATTTAGGAACCAGGTTTTAAACTGCAAGACTTTTCCAGGGGCAGATGTGGACTCTGACCATAATCTATCGGTTATGAACTGTAGATGAAAACTGAAGAAACTGCAAAAAGGTGGTAATTTAAGGCGATGGAACCTGGATAAACTGAAAGAACCAGAGGTTGTACAGAGTTTCAGGGAGAGCATAAGGAACAATTGACAGTAATGGGGGAAAGAAATACAGTAGAAGAAGAATGGGTAGCTTTGAGAGATGAAATAGTGAAGGCAGCAGAGGATCAAATAGGTAAAAAGACGAGGGCTAGTAGAAACCCTTGGGTAACAGAAGAAATATTGAATTTAATTGAAGAAAGGAGAAAATATAAAAATACAGTAAATGAAGCAGGCAAAAAGGAATACAAACGTCTCAAAAATGATATCGACAGGAAGTGCAAAATGGCTAAGCAGGGATGGCTAGAGGACAAATGTAAGGATGTAGAGGCTTATCTCACTAGGGGTAAGATAGATACTGCCTACAGGAAAATTAAAGAGACCTTTGGAGAAAAGAGAACCACTTGCACGAATATCAAGAGCTTTGATGGAAACCCAGTTCTAAGCAAAGAACGGAAAGCAGAAAGGTGGAAGGAGTATATAGAGGGTCTGTACAAGGGCGATGTACTTGAGGACAATATTATGGAATTGGAAGATGATGTAGATGACGATGAAATGGGAGATATGATACTGTGTGAAGAGTTTGACAGAGCACTGAAAGGCCTGAGTCGAAACAAGGCCCCGGGAGTAGACAACATTCCATTAGAACTACTGACAGCCTTGGGAGAGCCAGTCCTGACAAAACTCTGCCATCTGGTGAGCATGATGTATGAGACAGGAGAAATACCCTCAGACTTCAAGAAGAATATAATAATTCCAATCCCAAAGAAAGCAGGTGTTGACAGATGTGAAAATTACGGAACTATCAGTTTAATAAGTCATAGCTGCAAAATAATAACACGAATTCTTCACAGACGAATGGAAAAACTGATAGAAGCCGACCTCGGGGAAGATCAGTTTGGATTCCGTAGAAATGTTGGAACACGTGAGTCAATACTGGCCCTACGACTCATCTTAGAAGAAAGATTAAGGAATGGCAAACCTACGTTTCTAGCATTTGTAGACTTAGAGAAAGTTTTTGACAATGTTGATTGGAATACTCGCTTTCAAATTCTGAAGGTGGCAGGGGTAAAATACAGGGAGCGAAAGGCTCTTTACAATTTGTACAGAAAGCAGATGGCAGTTATAAGAGTCGAGGGGTATGAAAGGGAAGCAGTGGTTGGGAAGGAAGTGAGACAGGGTTGTAGTCTATCCCCGATGTTATTCAATCTGTATATTGAGCAAGCAATAAAGGAAACAAAAGAAAATTTCGGAGTAGGTATTAAAATCCATGGAAGAGAAATAAAAACTTTGAGGTGCGCCGATGACATTGTAATTCTTTCAGAGACAGCAAAGGACTTGGAAGCCCAGTTGAACGGAATGGACAGTGTCTTGAAAGGAGGATATAAGGTGAACATCAACAAAAGCAAAACGAGGATAATGGAATGTAGTCGAATTAAGTCGGGTGATGCTGAGGGAATTACATTAGGAAATGAGACACTTAATGTAGTAAAGGAGTTTTGCTAGCAGCCCATCACTGAATTGCTTCTCTATATTCCTTCACACTGACCTGGTACGCATATCAAACACTCGATGAGTACTCAAGAATAGGCGGCACCAGCGTCCAATATGCGGTCTCCTTCATAGGTGAGCCACTGTTACGCCCAGACATTTGAACGACTTGACTGTCTGAAGGAGGACACTAGTAATACTGTACACGAACAAAACAGGTATGTTCTTTCTACTCATCCGCAGTCACTTCCATTTTTCCACATTTAGAGCTAGTTGCCATTAGTCACACCAACTAGAAATTTTGTCTAAGTCGTATCTTCCTACAGTCACTCAACTGCGACACTTTACCGTACACCACAACATCATCAGCAAACAAATGCACATTGCCGCCCACCCCGTCCGCCAAATCATTTTGTATACAGAGAACAACAGTGGTCCAATCAGGGGCAATCATAATGGATCCTTGCCTCTGATGAACACTCGCCGTCGAGGACAACATACTAGGTTCTATTACTTAAGAGGTCTTCGAGCCACTCACGTGTCTGTGAACTTATCCTATTAGATCGCACCTTCGTTAACAGCCTGCAATGGGGCACCGCGTCAAATACTTTCCAGAAACCTAGAAATAAGGAACCTGCCTGTTTCCCTTCATTCATAGTTCGCAGTATATCATGTGGGGAAAGGGAAGGTGAGTTACGCACGAGTGGTGCTTTCTAAACCACGCTGATTCGTGGACATAAGCTTCTCAGTTAAACTTGGCATAATTGTACGGAGTGCCATTGAGAATATGGAAATATCGTTATGGGAGTGTGGGAGGAGCACGAACGTTGCCACATTGCTTTCATCATTGTCATACGGACACAGGACTAGGCCCGAGCTTTTTCAGTTGCATTTGGCATACAGCACGAGCGATGGACGCAACAGTGTGTGAGTTTCTGAGGTGAACAAACTTTGCCAGACGGTATTTATCATTGTCATAGTAACAAGGCGCTAGGCGCAATTGTATGTAATGTCAGTCGAAATACAGAACGAGCAATGGACGTATCTGTGTGTGACCGTCCGAGGAGAACGAACGACCACTGACTGTATTCACCATTGCAATACAGACCTAGCATTAGACGTGATTGTCTGGAATGCCATTCGCAATACGGCACGAGCAATGTGTGAATGTCCGGGGAGAACGAACGGTGCTATTCTGTATTCCTCATTGCCGTAAGGACTCAGCAATAGGTATGATTGCAAAAAATGGCTCTCAGTACTATAGGACTTAACATCTGAGGTCATCAGTCCCCTAGAACTTAGAACTACTTAAACCTAACTAACCTAAGGACATCACACACATCCATGCCCGAGGCAGGATTCGAACCTGCGACCGTAGAGGTCGCGCGGTTCCAGACTGTAGCGCCTAGAAACGCTCGGCCACCAGCGGCCGGCGCATGACCGCAAGTGGTGCCACTCGGGATACAGCACGATCAGTGGACGTATTAGTTTGAGAATGTCCGAGGACAACAAACACGCTATTCATCGGTGTCACGTGGACCGAGCACTACGCGTGATTGTATGTAGTGCCATTTAGAATATACCACGAGTGAGGAACATATCTATACATAAGTTTCAGAGGAGAAAGAATGTTGCCGGAGTGTAGTAAACACTGTCATACGGATCCAGCAGTAGGCGTGGTTGGATACAATGCAATTAGGATTACAACATGAGCGAAGACGCGTCGATGACTTAGCTTCCTAGAAGAATGAAATTCATCAGACTGCACTCACCAAAGCCATAGTGTCTCAGCACTAGGCTTGATACTCTGCAGTGAAAATCAGAACACAGGTTGAGCATTTGACGCATCCATATGTGAACGTCCGAGGAGAACGAATGTTGCCCGACTGCATTCATCATCGGCATGTAGTACCCCCGTCACCAGGCCTGATTGCATTCGGAATTCGGAATGAGCGCTGGATGGTTCACTAAAGAAGTGTGTGAGGAGAGTGAACGTTACCAGACTGCATTTATTATTGTCATATGGACCTATTACTAGCTATGTTGTGTCATTCAGAATATAGTGTGATCATCTATGGTTTGCAAAAGGTGGTAATTTGGGCACCAGCCTTGTCTTGCAGGTCTCCCTGAGATTATCGTATAACAACGCAATACCGCATATTGTCCATGTTGTGCTACCTTACTTCTGTACAAAAGGCGTCCCGACTCTAGTCCTTGCCCTTTGATCGCTGACCTAAGCTTTGCGAAACTATAGTACAGGATTCACTATATCTTTCGTATTGACACACATTCGTTTTATATTACATCACCAGACACATCCTCTTCACAGAAGCTCTCAACGTACTTTAACTGGCAATCCGCTTTCTTCTCTTCTTTTAACACTGGACTTTCCTATGGACTCTCAATTTAGAGAGCCTTGCTTTTAATTTCTCAGGAAGTGGTTTTGGCGTTGTGGTACGTTGAGGCTTTCCTTCTGTAGACCATTTAACTTTTTTTTCACAGTAAGTTCTTAATTAGTAGTCCGGCATCACTACGATTGCAGACAGCTGCATATAAACGTGTTATTGACGCAATGTTCAGTGAATTTTGACAAAATATTGATGGGCCCTGTTATCTTACCGACTTAATTTACAGGGCCATGCATAGAGGCTTTTAGCAAAATAAGTTGGCACTGTGACTGGAAAATATCCATTCGGTTACGTTTTGTTTCAGTACAATGCGGGTACTAGAAACGCTACCAATTACGCAACACGGCTTTCAAATCAAACATTCAGTGAACAATAAATAGTCACACGAGCAACATGCATTATCCACTATGCTAATTCCATCCCATAACTGATTACTGTGTAAGTTAAAAGTAAAGTATGGAGAGAAAAAGTAACCAACGGAGAGGAATTAATCTCTTGCATTCTGAACAGATTCTTACAGATAAAAGTACATGGAAATGCCCACTGAATATTTATACTTAAGCTTACCAACACAACTAATAAATGTACTGAAGTCAATCATATAATGTTCGAAAACTGCATTCAAACTGTTGTCAATTACTATTATGTTTTTCATAAGCGAATTACTGAAGTAATTATGTGTATTATTGCCTGACATAGTCAGGGTGGATACAAGCGATCTATGAAAATGTGAAATGTGTTAATTGTTAAAGTTTTTTGTATAAAATCCTTTACTAGATTAATTGAGCTGTAGTTGGCTAATTCTTTAGCCGAAACTATTTATCAATTACTGTTAAGATACTGCGATCTGGACTATTACAGGATTTTATGTAAAAATAGTTAACGTTTAGTAGTTTGTGTTTTTCTGGTCATTTCTACAAAAGTTTCGTTTGTGTGCAGCATTCAAACTGTTGTTAATCTTAAGTTACTAGAAGTTCATAACTCTGCGTTTAGAGTGCAATCGTATACTTGTCGCAGCTGTCGGTGTCTTGTGAGAAAATACTGTAAGATGAAATTTAATATTCGATAAAAGTAACGTACTGTCGGAGCCTGACAGTATTCTAATGCGAAGAACTGGCTACAAGATCGGAAAGCTGCGCATTCCTCGGACCATAAAAATTTAGTAAATTTTGAGCACTTGACTGATGAACTATAAATGGAGTTGTTTCATCACACAATTACTTGAGGTAGCAAAAACTGGAGATACCGAGATGAGCGATCACTTACATTCACCAGTTCAAAACGTAACTAAATCGGTAAAACAATGGAAAAACTGTCATTTTAGTTTTATTTTATTCACTGACTTATTTTTTTTATGGAAGGAACAGTTTGTAATAAATATAACCGGGGTATACCGGAAGAATGCTCAAATACGGAGGGTGCAAGACAGTACACACTGTCAGGAGGCATTAAGAGCAGCACACATGCATGTGATGGGCCGTGAGTCGTGGGAAAGTGGAACACGCACGATTGAAAACCTGCTCCGGTGGACATTCTCGAGAATGATACCTAATATCATGCTTCATACGAAGTAAGACCCCCCAATGAACCATGGACCTTGCCGTTGGTGGGGAGGCTAGCGAGCCTCAGCGATACAGATGGCCGTACCGTAGGTGCAACCACAACGGAGGGGTATCTGTTGAGAGACCAGACAAAAGCGTGATTCCTGAAGAGGGGCAGCAGCCTTTTCAGTAGTTGCAGGGGCAACAGTCTGGATGATTGACTGATCTGGCCTTGTAACACTAACCAAAACGGCCTTACTGTGACGGTACTGCGAACGGCTGAAAGCAAGGGGAAACTACAGCCGTAATTTTTCCCCAGGGCATGCAGCTTTACTGTATGGTTAAATGATGATGTCGTCCTCTTGGATGAAATATTCCGGAACTAAAATAATCCCCATTCGGATCTCCGCGCGGGGCTACTCAAGAGGACGTTGTTATCAAGAGAAAGAAAACTGGCGTTCTACGGATCGGAGCATGGAATGTCAGATCCCTTAAAAATAACATAGATACAAAGAAGGTATCCAAAGAGCAACCATGGATAACAGAAAAATACTTCAGGAGAAGAAGCAGGAGTGGATTTAGAAAAGATAAGGGGCCCAGTATTAGAATCTGAATCTAAGAGAGATTTTGAGGACTTAAGATCAAAGAAGGCAGAAGCGACAGATAGAATTCCATCGGAATACCTAAAATCATTGTGGGAAGTGGATGAAAACGACTGTTCACGTTGGTGTGTAGAATGTGTGAGTCTGCCAACATACCATCTGATTTTCGGAAAAATATCATCCACACAATTTTAAAGACGGCAAGAGATGACAAGTGCGAGAATTAATGCACAGTCACCTAACAGCTCATGAATCCAAGTTGATGTCACGAATAATATACAGGAGAATGGGAAGGAAAAGTGACGACGTGTAGATGACGATCAGTTTGGCTGTAGGAAAGGTAAAGGCACCAGAGAGGCAATCCTGACGTCTCGGTTGATAATGGAAGCAAGACTAAAGCAAAATGACGATACGTTCATAGGATTTGTGGACCTGGAGAAAGCATTCGACAATGTAAAATGGTGCAAGATGTTCGAAACTCTGAGAAAAATAGAGGAAGCTCTAGGGAGCGACGGGTACAAGAGCCAAGAGGAAGTAACAAGACTGGACTACCAAGAACAAAGTGCTCGGATAAAAAAGGGTGTAAGACAGGGATGTAGTACTTCACCCCTATTGTTCAATATGTACATCGGAGAAGCAGTGTGGGAAATAAAATAAAGGTTTAGGAGTGGGAGTAAAATTCAAGTAGAAAAGATATCAATGATACGATTCGCTGATGAGACTGCTACTCTTAATGAAAATGAAGAAGAATTACATAATCTACTGAATGGAGTAAACAGTCTAATGAGTGCAGAATATGGATTGAGAGAAAATCGAAGAAAGACGAAAGTAATGTGAAGTGGCAGAAATGAGGAAAGCGTGAAACTTAACATCAGGATTGATGGCCACGTAGCAGGTGAAATTGAGGAATCCTACTCCCTAGGCAGCAAATAACCGATGACTGACGGAGCAAAGAGGACATCAAAAGCAGACTAGTACCGGAAACTAGAGCACTCCTGGCCAAGAGATGTCACTTTTGTCAAACATAGGCCTTAATTTGAGGAAGAAAGTTCTGAGAATGTACGTTTGGAGTACAGCATTGTATGGTAGTGAAACATCAACTGTGGGAAAACAGGAACATAAGAGAATCAAAGCATTTGAGATGTGGTGCTACAGACGAATGTTGAAAATTAGGTGGACTGATAAGGTAGTGAATGAGGAGGCCCTGCGCAGAATCGGAGAGGAAAGGAATATGTGGACAACACTGACAAGGAGAAGGGACAGGATAACAGGACATCTGTTAAGATATCAAGATATTCATGGTACTGTGACTGGATTGAAGAGTTCCTACCAAACGTAACACAACATACCATACTCAAAGGAGAGAAGTCTTCAGACGTAAAAAACTCGAAGCGAGTGATATCCGTTCATCACTTTTCACAGTATATATAAGTAACATCAGAAGTTGCATGAGGCTTTTCACGGATCATGCTCTTGTATACAGGGAAGTCGGCATCCTGAAAGATTGTACCGAAACGGAGGAAGACCTGCAGAGACTCGATGCTTGGTGCATGGAGTCGCAATTTCCCCTCAACATAAACAAATGTAACGTATTGCGAACACATAGACAGAAATATCTATTATTATATGATCACAGGATTTCAGAAAATCACTGGAAGAAGCTACTTACTTAGAATATCAAGGAACGTGGAACGATTTAGAGTGTAAAGACCACATAAAACTAGTCGCAGGAAAGGCAGACACCAGACAGATTCGTTGGAAGAATCATCAAGAAATGTAATCCGTCAATAACAGGACGTAGCTTACAAAACCCTCATTAAAGACCAATATTTGAATATTACTCGCCAGTACTGTACCAGATGAGATCGATAGAGGAAATATATAATATCCAAAAAGTGCAACGCGTTTCGTTACAGATTCATTTAGGAAGCACGAAAGCGTCATGGTGATGATAAACCAGCTCCAGTGGTAGACGCTCCAAGACAGATGTTCCGCATCACAGTGTGGTGTACTACTGAAGTTCTGAGAGCGTACATTCCTAGAAGAGTCAGCTAACATATTGCTTGTCCTATCTACATCTCGCAAAAGACCACGGTGAAAAAAATTAGAGAGACACGTGCCAACGTGGAGCCATACCGACAATAGTTTTTCCCGGGAAACATTTGTCACTGTAGGAGGAAAAGAAGGGAGAGGGGAGGGGATGGGAAGTGAGTGTGGTACACTAAGGGTTGTGCGCCGACACAGATGGGTTGCGGAGTCTAGATGTGCTTGTAGAATCTCTATCATTTCTTCAGGCGTAAAAATATCGATGCTGTCAATGTAGCTGGTACTTAACTTGAGTTTGTCGGTCTTCGAGCTTCTCCCCGATACAATGTCCTTCAGGGATGCATGCGTGTATCGCAATAAATGCAGTTACTGAATTAACAAACACACTGTCACCATTGTAGTACTACATATTTTCAGTGCTATGAAGTGTTCGCCGTTGAAAATCGATTTCAAATATAATTATGGCAACAAACCGACTTATTCTATAACAAGTAACTAGAGATCAAGGCTTTCCATAAATCAAAGCTTTCCGCAAACAATCGTGGTCAGCCACTGAAAGTTTGTCGGTCGAATTCGAAATCACTCTATACTTTAACATTTTTTATTTTCCTTTCTTCCCCCTCCCATAATGCAACTAATTATTGACGTGTCTTCAAACGCCATTATGAACATATGACTTCAACAATTAATTAAGTCTTAAGTACGTTGCAATGCCAACTTGTACGTGAGAGTTCGACGAGGAAGCCACCTAG
The DNA here is from genome assembly GCF_021461385.2 of Schistocerca piceifrons. Classification (NCBI taxonomy): domain Eukaryota; kingdom Metazoa; phylum Arthropoda; class Insecta; order Orthoptera; family Acrididae; genus Schistocerca; species Schistocerca piceifrons. Next base: position 652,949,512 of record NC_060138.1, on the reverse strand, counting down.
TCACACGTAGTTCATCATGTTTCGCTGGAATCGTAGCAACTCGGCAAAGACCTTCCTGGTGGCAGGCGGAAGCAGTGTGTGGGGGCAGGTCGTGCTAATCTCAGCACTTCCGGCGAGCCGTATGGTTTTCGCGCGAGATATGTGCGGTAGCGACCAGTCAGCAACGCGTCGCCTGCACGCCCGCTGCTCCGAAAGCTGCAGAAGGTGAGGTGCCAGAATTCCCGTTTATATACCCAAGGTTTTTACTTCCGTATTCGATCATTAACGTCAGGTCTACTTTATTACGTGTACAACAGCGACATGACGACTGCTGGCGTTCGCTGAAGGCCATACTGTGTATTTTGAGGCAGGCCGGTTTGAACGAATAACTGTTGCCCCAAGCGCGAAATCACATTTAAAAAAGCTCGGATTCTGTGGTAGTTCTCGCCTTGCTACGTCGTTTTGACCGGAAACGTATTTACCGCAAACAGAGGCACAGAACTGTAGGCCTGTATCTCTGACGCCAGTCTGTTGTAGAATATTGGAACATGATTTATATTCGTGTATTATGAGATTTATGGAGACCAAAAATCTTGTTGTAGGAATCAACATGGGTACAGGCAACAACGATCGTTCGTCCGGAGACCTAGAAAGCAGTAGATACAGGCGCTTTTCTTGACTTTCGGATGCGATCGATGTAGTCCCGCACTGCCGCCCAATGAGCGAAATACGAGTACATGTGGTATCAGACAAGCTGTGACTGGACTGAAGAGTCTCCAGCAAGCAGAACACAGTATGTTATTCTCAATGGTGAGAAGTCTTCATATGTGAGGGTAACGTGGGGCGTATCCCAGGGGAGTGATATAGATCCATTACTTCTCACAATATGCACAAATGTCATAGTAGACAACATCGGAAATTCCCTGAGGCTTTTGGCGGATGACGCTGTTGTATACAGAGAAGTCGGAATGCTAGAAAATAGTAGCGACATTCAGGAAACTTGCAGACGATCGCCGCCTGGTGAAGGGGGTGAAACCTGATACTCAGTGTGAACAAATGTAACGTACTGCGAATACATAGACAAAAAGAGTCTTTATTGTATGATTATACGACTACAGAACAATCACTGGAAGAAAAGTCAACCAATTTAAGCTTACTGCAGCTTATTGGTGCGTATATCTCGCGAAAATACCACGAAGAAAAACTGTAGAATTTCGAGCCCACTCGAAAGCTTATCGGCAGTCACTCATCCAGCGAATCAGACTCGACTGAGAAAGAAAAATGGCGAACTCACTATGGTACAGAAACCATCCTGCGCTACTCACCTCAAGATGGCTTGCGGACATAGTGTGGATGTAGCTGTATTGTCGAATCCTGCCTATCAAAGGATTATGACCAGTCCATGTGTTTTCCCTATGACAATGTACGACGAGGAAGGAGGAACGATTGAGGTTCATGTAGTATCCCGTCGACGCTAGGCGCATGAGAGGGAAAGAAAGTGTTCTCATACGATAGGTAGGTGAAATACGAGGGTCACTTAGCCAGGCCAATTCATGGTGAAAGAAACGTGAAATTTCTTTGCCAAATTCCAAGCGATGAAGAAAGATGGATATGATGGTATTGACGAAGATGGAAAGATGGCTTTAGAAAACGCTCGGTATCAACATGTGTGCTCATGGCTGAGTACCGCAATGCATGGTAGGGCGTAGGGGAAGCCGTCGTCAAATAAAATGACTGATATCGATGACTATACGCAGTATGGGCGGATTGTGTGTCTATTTTTACAGAGCAGTTAAGTCACGGCTACAGATGGAAGCAGTACAAAATTTTTTGACGCATGGAACATGAAAGCTATTTATTATCATAAAGTGTAAGGTTGAAGCGTAGACCCAGCGTATAGACCAATCGTCTTGAAAGCGCCTGTCGAGCTTCTCCCCATGCGAGAAGCAGATTACTGTCAAGAAATTCTCACTAATCTTCGAGACTAACTGAGAAGCCTGAGGTTTAACCCATAGTGTTTGCGTTCACTCGCGTCATTAGAAAACGATCGCAACACCAATACTGCCGCCCCATTTCGTGAGGGTATGGGCCGGCAAATTTTCTTTACCAGCAGAATTCGGTCTTCTCTGAAGGTCGAGCGCCAAGGTGTGTGTAGGACTAAAATAGTAGCGACTAATCGTTTGTACACATCCGGTAAACTGACATGCCGATAAAAAAAGCGTTCAAATGCTCTATGGAAGACGCAAATAAGTAACTAACTAGCAACCAGAACAATAGACTCGTGTCAATGTGAATACTTATATTTGTAGTGGACACTACTTTCGAGACCTAAAAAGAGTATTTCCATCACTACTCTTCTGTCTTACATTCCTATTCCTAAGAGCCAACATTCGTTATTTGTTGGTCCTACGGTTTTCCACTAATGTAACGTCATTACTTCTGTAGCGCCACACGTGTCTCAGTTGCCAGTCTCCATTAGTTTACGAGGATAGGTCTCAGTTTTGTTAACATATTTTAACGCAACAATATTGTGATCACGAAATATCAAGTCTAAGTCATGTGCCTTGCACAACAACGTAACTGACTTCCGTGAGTAAAAGCCAGAAACGAATTTTGAGCGATCCGTTAGTAAGCATAGCACATACTTATAAACAGCTGCAATAACATTTGGAACGTATGTTTACAAAAAACAGTTTAACACATAAGCTGAATGTACTTATTCTCTGAATTTATGAACATACAACACTGAAATATTTAATACGAGGGCTGTCCAGAAAGTAAGTTCCGATCGATCGCGAAATGGAAACCACAGTGAAAGTCAGAAATGTTTTATTTGTAACAGTTAGCTACACGTTCCAGCTACTTCTCTACGTAGTCGCCGTTCTGACTTAGACATTTGTCGTAGCGTTGTACCAACTTTCCTATACCCTCATCATAGAAGACAGCCGCCAGTGCTTTCCGCCAATTCTCTACGCTGGCCTACAGCTCGTTGTCTGTGCCAGAATGTTGTCTTCTTAGCCAGCGGTTCATGTGACTAGAGATAAAATTCAGAGGGAGACAATTAGGGGCTGTATTGTGGGTATTCAAACATTTGCAATTGAAAACAATGCAGGGGCTTCTTCATTGCCCCTGCAGAATGCGGCAGAGAATTTTCTTGAAGAATAAATCACACGACAATTTTGTAATGTTGGCTGCATAGCTTCAGGCGAAATTTCTCACCAGGCCCTCGTACTTGGCGGGAGACACTATTTTCTAGACATCTTTACGCGCTCACTGTGAGCTCAGAAATGAAAAGAGTGACGTGTTGCTATCTATGGTCATACTGGAGACACTGTCCAATACATTTGTGAAAAACTGTATCGGATTTTCATAGTGGTTTCCATTTCACGACCGATCGGAACTTACTTTCTGGACACCCCTCGTATTTCTTGAAGGCAGTCATTGACAACCATAAGATTCTTCACTAATTTGATTGCACCATGTTTAGGAACTTTCACTCTTTCTTTACTCTTTCTACTGCTTTTTTGGGACCATAATTATGTTATCTATACCACAACATGTCAGATCTGCAGTGCATTCTGCACATGCAATATCAATTTATGTCAACATTACGGATAATTAAAAAACATTGATTACTTTGATTAAAAAATTAAATATTCCAGAATCTGCATCTAGAATGACTACAAAAATGAGTAACGTATAAGTACATATCCTCGGTTTTGCGAAGCAGCTTAAATCACCTCATAGAAACAACGCCCCTTGTCCAGATTGTGTACTAGTCAGGTTCCTTTCAGAGCATCCAGATACTGTAGCGCCATACTTAACAATCATGTACAGCCAAACGCTCTTCGATAGATCCGTACGTAAAGACTGGAAAGTTGCAAAAGTCACATCTTTAGCCAAGAAAGTAAATAGGAGTAATCAGCCGAATTACAGATCCGTATCAGTAACGTCGATTTTCAGAAGAATTTTAGAACTATACTGTGTTCGAACATTGTTAATTACCTCGATGGAAACGGTTTATTGAAAAATAGCCAGAACTGATTCAGAAATTATCATTCTTGTGAATCACAACCAGCTCTTTATTCCCACGAAGTAATTAGTGCTGTCGACAGGGCATGTCAAATTGATTACATATTTTTAGAGTTCCAGAAGGCTTTCGACGCCGTTTGTCATAAGCTTCTTCTAATCAAATTGCGTGCCTATGAAGATCGCCTCAGCTGTCTGACTGGATTCATGATTTCTGGTCAGACGGGTCACAGCCGGTAGTAAATGATGGAAAGTCATCGAATCAAACAGCAGTAAGTGTGGCGTTCCCCAAGGAAGTGTTGTAGGCACTCTGTTGTACTTGATCTACATAAACGACATAGAAGACAATCTGAGCACTGCTCTTAGATTATTTGCAGATGATGCAAATATTTACCATCTTATCAGATGAGCAAAACCAATTGCCAAATGATATACACAAGACATCTGTATGGTGCGAAATGTGGCAATTGACTCTAAATAATGAAAAGTGTGACCAAATGAGTGCTAAAATATATTCCCTAAATTTCGGTTACACGATAAATCACACAAATCTAAAGGCTGTAAACTCAACAAAATACTTAGGAATTACAGTTACGAATAACTTAAATTGGAACGATCTTATAGATAATGTTGTGGGTAAAACGACTGCGATTGATTCTCAGGACAATTAGAAAGTGCAACAGTTCTACTAAAGAAACTCCTTACACCACACGTGTGCGTCCTGTTTTGGAGTACTGCTATCCGTTGTGGGATTCCAGTCAGCCGGTACTGACAGAGGACATCGAAAAAGTTCAAAGAAGGGCAGCTCGATTTGAATTATTGAGGAATAGATTATAGAGTCACGGGCATGATACGTGAATTGACGTAGTACTCATTAAAACAAAGCCGTTTTTCATTGCGGCAGCATCTTCTCGTCAAATGTCTATCACTAACTTTCTCCTCCGATTGTGAAAATATTCTATAGGCGCCCAAATACATAGAAAGAAATAATCATCGTAATAAGATAAGAGAAATCAGAGCTCACAAAGAAAGATTTAAGTACTCGCTTTTCCCGCGCGGCATTCGAGGATGGAACGGTAGAGAAATAGCTTGAAGGTGGTTCGCTGAATCTCTGCCAGACACACAATTATGAAATGATGTAGATGATTTTAATGTGCTGCTGGGTGACTGGCTCACCAAGGTTTTAGGTAAGAGGTCCGCCAGTCACGATTACCTACTTGTTTCCCTTCGATTTCTGTTCTCTTTTCCTTGTGTTTCCTTTCCTATTTTAGTGCGTTTCTTCTCCTCTTGTTTTGCCTCTGTATGTGAGGATTTGGAACTGCGTCAGGCCTTTGTCTTTTAGCCGTTCTCCTTATTCGCTGTCCGTCTTCGTCCCTTCACCGCATGTGTTCCTGTTTCTATGCGTTTGGGTGGTTATGAACATGCTGTTTAGCGCCCGAAAACCTCAAACCACACACACACACACTACTAAGTACCTACATTCAGAAACATTTAATGTTTCGTGTTGGCTATTCTGTACGGAGACTAGCATTGCAACATCGTTAGGGCCTCGAAGACATACAGTGATAAGCCAAAACATTGTGAGGACTCCCACCGTGATGTTGACCGCCGCGTATTGACGTCGCTGGCACGTGACGTGGTAACAAAGACATGTAAGCGGAGGAGACACGGGCGGGGATGCACCCAATTGAAGGCATGGGATGCAAATGGGGAAACCTATTGAGGTAAACAACTTTTGAAAACAGCAAATTATTGCTATGTAGAGTCTGTGAAAGAGTATCTCAAAAACGGCGAAGCAGCTCGAATATTCACGTTCTACTGTCGTGAGCATCTACGGAAGAAGCAGCAGGATCGTGAAGCTACCACTAGAATCTAAATGGTTGGACGTCCACAACTTCACAGAACGTGGGGTTCGGAGTCTTGTCTGCTCTGTAAACTAAGGCAGATGGTGAGCTGCGGCATCTCTGCCGAAAGAGCACAATGCTGTCGCACGCACGCAAAGTGTTTCTGAGCACACCGTTCATCGTACGTTGTTGAACATGGAGCTCCGCAACAGAGCACCTCTACGTGTTCATGTTTTGCCCCAACGATATCGTCAATTACGATTGCAATGAGCACGGGACTACGGGGAGTCGACCATTGATCAATGGAAACGTGTCTGCTCTTTGTGTTAACACATTTTTGCCACACGTCTCCAAAAACGCCGTCATCGAGGTGAACGGAGGCTCGAAACGTGCAGTATGCCACGGACACAGGCTGGTGGGAGCATTATTATGCTGTGGGAGAAATTCTTCTGCGCTTTCATGGGACCTATCGTAGTAATAGATGACACGCTGACACTTGCAAGTCACCTGCATCCTTTCATGCTTGACGTCTTCCCCGACGGCGATGTCATTTTTCAGCAGTATAATTTTCTCTCTCTCGGAGCTAGAACCGTGCTACAGTGGTTTGCGGAGCATTGTAGCGAACTCACATTGATGTCTTGGCGAACAAATTCGCTTGATGTAAGTTCCATGGAACCCATCTGGGCTACTATTTGGCGCCATCACCGCGTACGGAAATCACCGGTCCATTATATCTCCGGATTACATAACCTGTGCGTAAATATCTAATGCCATACACCTCCACAAACCAACCAACAAACTATCGGATCCCTGATACGCAGGATCAGTGATGCAGTGATGCCTTTTGTTCCAAAGACGGATAAACAAGCTATTAAGCAGTGGTCACAATGTTTCGGCTCATCAGTGTACGTTACGTGACAGTACAATCTTTGGTATGTGAAGGTAGTTGCCTTTAGTTGAGAATTGAGCTTTGTGGAGTGTTATGCGCCAAACCGGAGGTGTTGAAGAAATGATTCTGATTTGGCAAAGCATGTTTGCTGCTTTCTTTTTACTTTTGACGGTGTCTAATGGCATATTTACTTCAAGGCATGTAAAACTACAGATGTGCCAGTATGTGTAGTAATGCGATGTCATGATTTGTTTTATAGAACTTGATGATTGGCTAATATAGTGCCGAAACACTTTGTAGTAAATAAATAACATGTTTTCTACAACTGGTGAGTAATGTTCTGTGTACTGATTTTATAATGCCCTATATCATACAACGAAACAGATATATTTACAGAAGCCTTACAAACATAATGCAAAAAAAATGTAGAGTATACATCTTATTGGGAAGCTCTGTATCACACAGTCCGCTTTGGCAGCTGCGTGGTCAGCGTAGATGGCTAACATGCGGAGCAAATGGGTGCGGTTCCCTGCAGTTCCAGTTATATGTCCTCGATGAGAGGGCTTTCACGCGTTCCACTGAGCGTCGTGATGCCAGTAGTAGCGGCTCCGCAATCTCGAAAGTCATAATAAACATCCGGGAGAGCAGGTTGCTGATCACATGCCCCTCCATACCAAGTCCGCTTGACGCCAAATAACAGAGGACGAGACAGTGGCCGATTGGCATCCCTCGGGCCTTCAGGAACTGGACGAGACCCTGGTATACGTCACATGATACTGGTAACAGGGCATGAATTAAAATGAAACTGTGTGGAACTCCGTAAAATTATCTTTTCAGCTATGGCTATTTAATTGGAAGATAGTTTTGATCTTTATGCCCTATTCTAAGACGGTAGGGTGACATATATATTGATAATATATGCTTAATACACTGAAGCGCCAAAGAAACTGGTACAGACATGCGTATTCAAATACAGAAATGTGTAAACAGTCAGAAGACGGCGCTGCGGTCGGCACCGCCTATGTAAGGCGAGTATCTTGCGCAGTTGTTAGATCGATTACTGCTGCTACAATGGCAGGTTATCAAGATTTAAGTGAATCGGAACGTGGTGTTATAGTCGGCGCACTAGCGATGGAACACAGCATCTCCGAGGTAGCGATGAAGTGGGGATTTTTTCGTACGATCATTTGACGTGTGTACCGTGAATATCACCGGTTAAACATCAAATAACCGACATCGCTGTGGTCGGAAAAAATCCTGCAGGAACGGGACTAACGACGAGTTAAGATAATGGTTCAACGTTACAAAACTGCAACCCTTCTTCAAATTGCTGCAGATTTCAATTCTTGGCCATCAACAAGTGGGAAACATCATCGATATAGGCTTTCGGAGCCAAAGGCCCACTCGTGGACCATTAATGGCTGCACGACACAAAGCTTTACATCTCGCTGGGGCCTGTCGACACCGACATTGGACTGTTGATGACTGGTCGGACGAGTCTCGTTTCAAATCGTATCGACCGGATGGACATGTACGGTTATCGAGAGAACCTCATGAATCTATGGACCCTGCATGTCAGCAGGGGACTTTTCAAGGTGGTGGAGGCTCTGTAATAGTACGGGGCGCGTGCAGTTGGAGTGATATGGGACCTCTGATACGTACTTAAGCATCCTGTCTGATCACCTGCATCCAATCATGTCCACTGCATATTCCGACAGACTTGGGCAATTCCAGTAGGAAAATGCGGCACCCCACACGTCCAGAATTGCTACACTTCCGTTGGCCATCCAGCTCCCGAGACGTGGAAGTTATTCAGCATATCTGGAATGCCTTGCAACGTGCTGTACAGAAGAGATCTCCATCCCCTCGTACTTTTACGGGTTTATTGACAGCCTTGCAGGATTCATTATATCACTTGCCTCGAGCACTACTTCAGACATTATTCGGGTGCATGTCACGTGTGTTGTGGCACTTCTGCGCGCTCGAGGGGGCCCTCCACGATATTAGGCAGGTGTACCAGTTCCTTTGGCTTTTAATGTACGCTAAGAGTAATAAAAGACCTTAAGATAATGTCCTTCGATATTCATGCTATGGTATGAAACACTTACGTGCACTACTGGCCATAAAAATTGCTACACCACGAAGATGACGTACCACAGACGCGAAATTTAACCGACAGGAAGAAGATGCTGTGATAGGCAAATGATTAGCTTTGAAGAGCATTCACAAAAGGTTGGCGCCCGTGGCAACACCTACAAAGTGCTGACATGAGGAAAGTTTCCAACCGATATCTCATACACAAACAGCAGTTGGTGAAACGTCGTTGTGATGCCTCTTGTAAGGAGGAGAAATGCGTACCACCGCGTTTCCGACTTTGATAAAGGTTGGATTGTAGCCTAGCGATATTGTGGTATATCGTATCGCAACGTTGCTGCTCGTGTTGGTCGAGGTGCAATGGCTGTTAGCAGAATATGCAATCGGTGGGTTCAGGAGGGTAATACGGAACGCCGTGCTGGATCCCAACGGCCTCGTATCACTAGCAGTCGAGATGACAGGCATCTTATCCGCATGGCTGTAACGGATCGTGCAGCCACGTCTGGATCCCTGAGTCAACAGATAGGGACGTTTGCAAGACAACAACCACCTACAAGAACAGTTCGACGACGTTAGCAGCAGCCTGGACTGTCAGCTCGGAGACCATAAGGCTGTGATTATCCTTGACGCTGCATCACAGACAGCAGCGCCACCAAGTAGTGTATTCAACGACGAACCTGGGTGCACGAATGGCAAAACGTCATTTTTTCGGATGAATCCAGGTTCTGTTTACAGCATCATGATGGTCGCATCCGTGTTTGGCGACATCGCGGTGAACGCACATTGGAAGCGTGTATTCGTCATCGCCATACTGGCATATCACCCGGCGTGTTGGTATGGGGTGCCACTGGTTACACGTCTCGGTCACCTCTTGTTCGCACTGAAGGCACTTTGAACAGTGGACGTTACATTTCAGATGTGTTACGACCCGTGGCTCTACCCTTCTGTCGATCCCTGGGAAACCCTACATTTCAGCAGGATAATGTACGACCGCATGTTGCAGGTACTGTACGGGCCTTCCTGGATACAGAAAATGTTCGACTGGTGCCCTGTCCAGCACGTTCTCCAGATCTCTGACCAATTGAAAACGTCTGGTGAATGTTGGCTGAGCAACTGGGTTGTCACAATACGCCACACACTACTCTTGGTGAACTGTGGTACCGTGTTGAAGCTGCATGGGCAGCTGTACCTGTACACGCCATCCAACCTCTGTTTGACTCAATGCCCAGGCATATCAAGGCCGTTATTACGGCCAGAGGTGGTTGTTCTGAGTACTGATTTCTCAGGATCTATGCACCCAAATTGCGTGAAAATGTAATCGCATGTCAGTTCTAGTATAATATATTTGTCCAATGATTACCCGTTTATCATCTGCATTTCTTCTTGGTGTAGCAATTTTAATGGCCAGTAGTGTATTATTGGAGTGACATCCCTAAAACACTATAGGAGAATGTACAAAGATTCCTCTGAAAGGCAAGGCTGTGCTTTCCCACAGAAAATAAATGTAAGTACAGGTGTGATCGTCGGCTATGTCAGGTCTCTCTCCTAAGAGCCATTAGGAGTATTTTGTCTGCTGTTCCTTCGGATATTTGTAATTTTGGTTTTGCATTGTGTAGCTAGAGTCAGCCCAAACAATTACTGCTCGTGACGTCCTTCAAGAGAAAACTCGATTTGTTTCCCATTACGAACTAAATTATCTTTAAATTCGACGGAGTGGTCCCAGTTTAGTGTAGTCCAACATTTGTTTTATCGACATGTATCAAGAGGGACAGTAAAACTCGAACAATAGCCAGCAATGCAGCAACGACTGAGCAGCGCTGTATGCTTGTCGGTAGCTGACAGCGCGGGCCAGGGCAGTGCTGTCTCTGCTGGAGTACTGGTTATTTTTCGAGTCTTACTGTCTTTGTTAACACATATGGATAAAACAAATATCGCACTACACGAAACAAGGTCTCTCGGATGGACACGTAAAATTCCGATTTAAAAAACAGTTTGTTTGTAATGGGAACTAAACCGACACTGAACGTCGCCTGAAAATCGTGACAAGCAGTTATTGGGGTGACTGTAGCTACGCAAAGCAAAAACGAAATTGCAGATATCTGAAGGAACACCAGAGAAAATGCACCTGACGACTTTGGGCAGACACAGCCTGTTGATTCGAAGGCAATGATTTCTCCTTGTTCTGCTTCTAAAAGTTTTTTGATTTAGTTTAATAAGGTGATCTGTATTGGAGAAAGGTGATAGGTAGCTAATTAAAACAGAGAATTTTTCGATATTCAGTAGACAGAATATCCATCCAAAAAATATAAAAGGAGATGTGTATAATCGATTTCGTTAATATCAATGTTTAGTAATAGATCACACGTCTTCAACTACACTGCATCTATATAGATATCTTCGTGTACACTGCGTTTACTTATATACCCGATATATTAGAGCTTAATGTCATGAATTAGATGTATTTTTAAGTGCTACAAAATAAAAGGAGATCGAATAAAAAAGTTAATTGAAACAAAATATAATTTGTTCCTACATTATTTCTAAGTAGTATTGGAGTGGCTGTAACATTTATCCCTGTTTAGAACTGGCTCTCTTTCTTTTATTCGAGGATTATTAACCAGAACTTGCATACAGTGTTCTACATTTGTATACTACAGCATGGTAGCGACGCGATGGAGCATATCTCAAGGTTGTACCGTGCGAAACTCGCTCCCCTCTTGCCTTGTGTGGTGTGAAAGTTTTATCGGACTTGATTAAACATCCTGTTCGCTCGCGCTCACTTTGACCTATGGCCTAGCAATATGAGTGAGGTGTGATATCTCAACTGTTATTACGAGAGCGTCAGTTTGTACTTACCATTTGTTATTTCAGTCGTTGAACTCCGTGGTAATTATTGAAAGATTGAAGGCGCAGACACCACAAATACAACGTGCAATACAATTAAAGGCTCACGTTTTTAGAACGCAGTAATTGTTTCCCATTGTAGGGGAAGTTTCAGATTTGTCTCTATAACAGCGTAAAAGCGCGGTGTTCTGTGAAATCACCCTCGAGCTCATTGATGCTTCAGACAGCAATGTCTCGATGCATGCCAGAAAAAGGTCACAGCTTAGGAGTTCATGTGAGCTGAAAGGTGGGTTAATGACGTCACATTGGCAGAAGATGTCACCACGAGTCTGCCCGACGCCACCGAGGATATGTTACACTATGGAGAGGTCGTCACATCTCTGTTACCCACATATCACCCCTTTTTTTACGCCTCTGCCTTGGAGGTCAGAACGAAGGGCATAAATGAATCCACCCTTTTCCTTGCGGCGTTGATTTCCACGCATTTGACAGTCGAAAACGACAGTTTACTGTGCAGTGAGCAACGTGACTGCATTTCCGACTATGTTCGACGCTGCTGACACACACGGACGATTCAATCCTTCTCTAAATAAGTCGTGGGCCGGCAACCCCATTGAACGTGATCTGACCCTTTAGAATGCAGTAGAATCATAATTTTTCTGGTCCTTTAATTGTGTTGCGCAGTGTATCTTAAAAATAAAAAGCTTTTATTTCATTGCTATTACTGGACAACTATGCTAATCGTCAAATGGTCACAATTGTTTTATCACATCGTCAGTATCTTAAACATCATGATATATGCTCCTGTAACGTGCTCAATACATCCACGGCTTGTTGTTTATCTGAATATATGAACGTGTGAGAGAGAAGTAGCGAAATGATTTTATAAAATCACGTACACACTGCAGCGTCCGATTGGCACATGAACATGTCACAGTATATCTCACATCAGACGAACAAATTATCGATCGCTGGAACACATTACAGATGTCGAGAATACGTTACTGAAGAGAAATACAGTTACTGAAATCTGACTGGCGTCAGAATAAAACATTTTTAAAAGTGTTTGTAGGCGGTTGGGATCTTTCCAAACTATTTATCTCTTTGTTGGTTTAGCCACCACATGTAGCAATATACAGTACGGTGTATTCCAACGTGCTTTTTTAGGATAATAACGTTAGCTTATGTTATTAATGGCATTTTATAAATTTTACTTCCACTGATGACAGCGAGAAACCTGCTTTTTGTTGGCAATTTGGCAACCGTGTTTCATTCCTGTTGCAAAGGATTGTGAGGATTGGTTTTTCTCGTGCCGCAGAGTAAATTCGACAGCAAAGTCGACACACGCTGATATCTAAAAGGAAAGCGTAATAGGGAAAAGAGCGAAGCTGAAAAATGAAAGGTAAGCAGTCGCTGTGTATCCCACATTTTCCCTCAGATGAGTACTGTATCTGTTTAGGAAAGTCGTACTCCCTCCTTCAGTTACTTCCGTGAATCGAAAATCATGAGAAACATTACATGAGTGTCAGTGGTGTTAACAATTTCGATATGAAATGAGTGTGGTATTTTGACGAAGTTCACAACGCAACGACGCACAGAAGTAACTGAGGCCAGATTTGAGAGTTAGAGCTCCTAGTCGCCTTCAACAAAGGCATGGACCCCGGTACAATGAACGTTACGGTACAAAAAAAAATCATTGCCCAACTTTCATTACGATAGCGAGGTGAAGTTGGGACTGGACCTGTACAAGGATGACCTCGAATGACAATTATTCAAATACATTGGTTTTCAGTGACAAAATAATAGTGTTGTTTACTCTTTTGTTGGTGGTGCACTATACTAATGGAAATTGTTACATTTTATACATCACGAAACCGGCCGAAGTGGCCGTGCGGTTAAAGGCGCTGCAGTCTGGAACCGCAAGACCGCTACGGTCGCAGGTTCGAATCCTGCCTCGGGCATGGATGTTTGTGATGTCCTTAGGTTAGTTAGGTTTAACTAGTTCTAAGTTCTAGGGGACTAATGACCTCAGCAGTTGAGTCCCATAGTGCTCAGAGCCATTTGAACCATATACATCACGAAATTAGATGAGCTGTGTTTCCTCGAAGTTTAAAACAAGCCCATTTGCATCGAACCAGATAAAAGCTTTCACAAAGGTGTCATCTACTGTTTTACTTGTTCATGCACAGGAAATAATTATGTCTCTATATTCAGATAAATAATTCATATATAGCAAGAACATCGAAGGACCCAGTATCGATCCGCATGTGAAGCATATTTTAGTTTCTCTCTATACAGATCAAACCGGAGAAGAAGAGAATCGAAGTGTTTGAGATATGTTGTTATAGAAGGGTGTTGATAATTATGTGGACTTATAAAATAAAGAACGAGGACGTTCTTAGCTGAATCGGCGAAGAAAGGAAAATACTGAAGCCCAAAAAGAAGGGACAGGACGACAGGACATTAGGGAACGACTGGTGGGAGCGGTAGTCGGAAGACTAATGACCCCCCATCCCCACCCTACAACGAAAAAAAAGAAACTAACTAATCAAGTGGCGCCCTCCTGTATTTTCTTCGACATCTATTCTTTTAGATAACTACCTAACCAGACATACAACCGACCATTCTAGGAAACTGGGGCGTTTCTTATAGACTGTCGTGACCGACGAATAATATAACTTTAATAAGTTGCAGAAAAATCCATCTTTTGATATTCATCGTTTAAAAACTTTACCATGTACTACGACTAGGTATAAGAAGATGTCTCAATGTAAGGGTCCTTTTGCAGTGCAATTCTGAGTGATGAATTAACCTAAAGTTACAGCATAAGAAAATTTGCGTACATTTCCTTCTCAAACACTTTAGAGGGTAACGAAGGATACAGCTATCAGCCACTTTAGTATCATTTCCCTTACAAAAACTTTCGTTACTAATTCTTTAGACTGTGTTTTTTTTACCTTAATACTATTGTTTTACTTGGGTACATATTCGACCAAATAGTAACACCAATGCAAGGGCAGGAGAATTGCTGCCATCAAAGTTGTTGCGGCAATCAAGATGTTACATGTTACGTATTTCTCCATTTACAAGCATTTTCAACTCCCTGTTTAGCTTCTTGTAAATCGCACTGGTAACATGTCCAACAAGTATGGGCTGTGAGAAACCTGAAACTTCGCAAGGAACTTACTTTCCTTAACAGCTAATTAGCGATCTAATCACATCGCCGTCGAAAGAGGATAAATCCAGATCTTTTCATTTTCTTTCTGTCGGGAGCTAATGAAGTGTCGCCGTCGTTTTTGTAGTGGCTGAATATTATGCTTCTGAAATGCGGGGGTGGAAGGCCAAGCATTTTGAGAGACATTTTTACTGTAGTTAATCAAAGGAAATAAGCACTCAAATGTTGCAAATAAAATGGAGACTGATAATAAAAGGTGCATCAGATGCTGGAGTACCTATATACACACATCACAAAAAGAAATGCATCACCATAGTTCTCAGAACTCCGGAAGATAGACGTTGACTGTCGATACTGTATCACTGACACAGTCCCTTTAACTGTTCAGAGATGTCACTAAACCAGTCCAAAGATTTAAACAACCATGCATGAGCAGCACCTAGAACCACTTTTTTCGGTTTGTGATAGATGGCGCTGTAACAGTCACAAACATGTGGCTTACAATTTTAGACGAACAGTTGATAAAAGGTAGGTTTTTTAAATTAAAATACAGAACGTAGGTGCGTTTGAATGTTTTATTTTGGTTGTTCCAATGTGATACATGTACCTCTGTGAACTTATCATTTCTGAGAAAGCATACTGTTACAGCGTAATTACCTGTAAATACCACATTAATGCATTAAATGCTCATAATGATGTCCGTCAACCTCAATGCATTTGGCAATACGTTTAACGACATTCCTCTCAACAGCGAGTAGTTCGCTTTCCGTAATGTTCGCATGTGCGCTGACAACTCGCTGACGCATGTTGTCAGGCGTTGTCGGTGGATCACGGTAGCAAATATCCTTCAACTTTCCCCACAGAAAGAAATCCTGGGACGTCAAATCCGGTGAACGTGCCGGACATGATATGGTTCTTCGACGACCAATCCACCTGTCATGAAATATGCTATTCAATAACGCTTCAACCGCACGCGAGCTATGTGCTGGACATCCATCATGTTGGAAGTAGATCGCCATTCTGTCATGCAGTGAAACATCTTGTAGTAACATCGGTGGAACATTACGTAGGAAATCAGCATACATTGCACCATTTAGATTGCCATCGATAAAATGGGGGCCAGTTATCCTTCCTCCCATAATGCCGCACCATACATTAACCGGCCAAGGTTGCTGATGTACCACTTGTCGCAGCCATCGTGGATTTTCCGTTGCCCAATGGTGCATATTATGCCGGTTTACGTTACCGCTGTTGGTGAATGACGCTTCGTCGCTAAATAGAACGCTTGCAAAAAATCTGTCATCGTCGCTAATTTCTCCTGAGCCCAGAGGCAGAACTGTATACGACGTTCAAAGTCGTCCCCATGCAATTACTGGCACACAGAAATATGGTACGGGTGCAATCGATGTTGATATAGCATTAACAACGACGTTTTTGAGATTCCCGATTATCGCGCAATTTGTCTGCTTCTGATATGCGGATTAGCAGCGTCAGCAGCTAAAACACCTACTTGGGCATCATCATTTGTTGCAGGTCGTGGTTGACGTGTCACATGTGGCTGAACACTTCCTGTTTCCTGAAATAACGTAACTACCCAGTGAACGGTCCGGACACTTGGATGGTGTCGTCCAGGATACCGAGCAGTATACATAGCACACGTCCGTTTGGCATTTTGATCACAATAGCCATACAGCAACACGATATCGACCTTTTCAGCAATTGGTAAACGGTCCATTTTAACACGGGTAACGTATCACGAAGCAAATACCGCCCGCACTGGCGGAATGTTACGTGGTACCACGTACTTACACGTTTGTGACTATTACAGCGACATCTATCACAAAGCGAAAAAGTCGTACTACACGAATATGTAATAAAAATGGGGGTTCCTATTTTAAAAAACGCAGCTGATATCCGTTTGACCTGTGGCAGCGCCATCTAGCTGTCCAACCATAGCGCCATCTGGTTTCCCCCTTCAAGCTAGACGAGTTTCATTCTTTGTAGTTTTTTCGTTTGATGCTTATTTCTTGAGATATTTGGCCCGGTCACTATCAATGGACCATCCTGTATATATATATATATATATATATATATATATATATATATATATATATATCATTAAGCCATACACACCATTGGAGGACTCCGATGGGTAAACGAAACTGAATTACGATGACCTGAAGTTCAACTGCTCTCTCCTCCTTCACATGAGGGATACTCGAAATCCATGAAAATCTATGAAAAAGTCCAGGAAAAAAATATTCCTTAATTGCAATCGCGAGCGAACAATACTGTGGTGGCACAAGGTAGAGTCACGAGACCTATACTGACCGACAGTACAAGGTCTCTCAGTGTGATAGGAATCTTTTGTTTGGATTTGGCACACATTATTTGATTCTCAGGAAACCAACATGCCATTTCTACAGCTCTGTAAGTGTCGTCCTGTCATTGCATCGTTTCGCATGCCGTCTGTTGCGTATCGAGGGTCCACTACCATTTACGCGACCTTGATGTATATTTATTTCCCAGCATAACAGCAAGCAAAATCTGATGTGCCTTAATAAAACGAAATGTCTCATTAAACAACAACATTCGCCTCAAAATGACGCTTATTGTAGCTTTCCATTTACTGAGTTTTGAGTTTTTCTTACTTGTACCAAAGAATCAGGAATATCTACACAGGTATGTATCATACAAAAGTGTGAAATGCGTGTCCTGATGCAAACGAGACAATCATTTATAAACATAGGTTTCTGCTGCCATTGTCACATTCAATAAAACTTTTCTGTGTTTGTGACTGCATTGTCAATATAAATAAAACTACCGACGTTTCGGTCCCTGTTGTAAGCGACTTTCTTCAGGGTGTTGCAAAAACACCCTGAAGAAGGACGCTTGCAACAGTGACCGAAACGTCGGCAGTTTTATATATATTGACAATGCTGTCACAAACGCAGGGAAATTTTATTGAATGAGACGATCGTTGTGACATTCTCATTTACCTTTATTTCATTTATTTATTTAACCTGATCTGATTAGGTCCATCAAGCCCTCTCTTACGTCGGACCAGTATATTCGTTAGATCGTCATTACATAAGAAATGACAGTTTAATATGACAACTAATATGAAAAACATCTGAGTGCCTGTTGTGGTTGGAAATAAATAGTACTGACTATGAACAAATACAGTTAATACTGGCAGTACTTGTACTACTGCTGTTTCTGAAACTAATAGTGATAAAAATAATAATAAATGGTTCAAATGGCTCTGAGCACTATGGGACTTAACTTCTGAGGTCATCAGTCCCCTAGAACTTAGAACTACTTAAACCTGACTAACATAAGGACATCACACAGATCCATGCCCGAGGCAGGATTCGAACCTGCGACCGTAGCGGTCGCGCGGTTCCAGACTGTTGCGCCCAGAACCGCTCGGTCACTGCGGCCGGCAATAATAGTAAAAATAATGACAGTGGTAAGAATAGCGTCAGTGGCGGATATAAGAAGAGTTTATTGGTTTAAAGAAATTGAGGTTTTCTGATGTAGTGAGTTCTAAGAAAAAGGAAATTTAAGAAGACTGCATCAGTTAAGAATACTGGGAAATGAGGAAGATTAGATGGGAGAGACGGATGTACAAGGGTAACGAGTGCATAAGAATACAGTGGTTATTATTATTATTATTATTATTATTATTATTATTACTTTAGTAGATATGTCATTAACAATCTTCTTAAGCTGGAGATGTTATTTAGTTCGCTAATATGATGCAGGAGGGGTGTTTTAACAGTCGGGTTCCTGCTACTGAGAAGGATCTCGAGAAAGTGCCTGAACGATGAAGTGGAACAGAAAGAATTTTGCTCTGGTAGAAGCAGATGGTTCTGGAGTACTAAGGTCGAGGAGAGATATGAGGGACAGTGTTCATTGACAAGACAGCAGAGAAGACAGAGGGTATGGAAACCTCTGTGTTTGCCTGCACACAGCCAGGACAGCTGTGCATATGATGGTGAAATGTGATCAAATAATCGAATATCACAAATATAACAAGACAGGCATTCATAATCACTTCTAGGCGTCGTGTGTTTTCTTAAGATAGTTGCTGCAGGATAATGTCGCTGTAAGCAATAGTTTGTGGTATAAGTGTTTGTACAAGTTTCTTTTTTAGGTCAAGAGGGATTACCGGTCGAAGTGGCCGAGTGGTTCTAGACGCTACAGTCTGGAACCGCGCGACCGCTACGGTCGCAGGTTCGAATCCTGCCTCGGGCATGGGTGTGTGTCATGTCCTTAGGTTACTCAGGTTTAAGTAGTTCTAAGTTCTAGGGGCCTGATGACCTCAGAAGTTAAGTCCCATAGTGCAACCTAAGAAAGATATTCAAATTAAATTCTACAAATCAGTTGCAGTCCCCACACTGCTCTAGAGCAGTAAGACCTGGATGATTAACGAAAAACAAGAATACCGTATTCACGTACGAGAAATTAAGTTACTGAAACGAGTAGACGATTGTACAATAGAAGACAGAGTAAGGAATCAAGATATTAGAGAAGAACTAAAAGCTTTTAGTCTAAATGATAAAATTCTAGAGTATTGGAGAAAACGGAACAAACACCTAGAAAGAATGTAAAGTAACAGAATCCTCTTAAAGGCTAGGTATTATGAGCCCCAAGAAAGAAGAGATAGAGGAAGATCCCGGCAACGACGGGTTCCGTAACGGGCAATTTCGCTTAATACCTGAAGAGAAGAAGAAGAAGACGTTTATTGCGACATTATCGGTAAGTAAGTATCGCCTTTCTTTTACATTTGAGTACGGTGTGACATCCCATGTTTGTGGGTGGTTGGTGTTCACAGTTTTACATACGTACACTACTGGCGTGTTTCGACTGGCTTGCTGAATATCCATCAAGGGCGTATGTAGGGCAAAACGGAGAAAAATTTCGAAGTTTTTTTATTGCTTAATACATTAGATTGATGCTTTTAGAACGACATCTCCAAGTTGCATGATAGGCAACTGCCTAAATAAAAAATTAATCCTTGGTCATCAGCGCCTGTCGCGTCCCCTTTTTTCGTGCTGTGATCCACGCTTTCTCTACTATAGACTTTTTTGTGGCGATTTTCCGTCACAAAATCTTAGCGAACTGCAAAATTATCTAGAAGGCTGCGAGAAAGGTTATATCTAACTTTTCTTTGCTTTACAAATTAGTAATTAGTAGGTGGAATGTTAACTGGGTGATGCTAATAGATTCACAAACAAATAAAATCAATCATTACAAATATCTCATGGAAAAGCCACTAGGGACAATGTACATAGTATGAAAACAATGCAGTAAGCAGTGTGGGCAACATTCTTCCACAAACTTTGCATGGCTGAGACTCCTCAGCACTTCCTCTGTGACATATCGTGGTGCAAATATCGTCAGGGAGAAGCCAAGGAACCCATAACCCTTAAGCATGTTTAGCCACTTGCTGGTTTAATTGTTATAAAGCCGACTTATAGATATATAGCCAATAATGAACTGATGAAAAAATGTGTACACGCAAAAACACAAAATACGAGTGAGAACTACAATCGCCTCAGATAGATACATTTTTCAAAAACAGTACTAGTATTCTCAGATGTTGTGAAGACAGCACCATTTGACGCCTGTTTAGTGTCTAATAGTAGAAACGTAGGTAGGATTAAGTGCCTGCAAAGAGTAGGCTTCCACCCGGGTGTATTCGCACTGAAGACACTAAGAAGCATCGATGAAGCTCGATTTCACAGAGCTCAGGGAGCAGAAGAGAATACGAAAAAATTGGCTGGGCAATGGAGGCACATGAAGAGAAAGATGCACGAAGACAAGGAAGAGAATGAAGATTATGGATATGGACAACAATAATGACTAGAGGTACGGAAATATTGTTAAAAATGAGATATGCCGTAGAGCAATTTTTTTGAGATATAATGTACCTTCTCTCAGGATCTATAGAAGCTAATATCCTGAAATTTGGTGAAATTCTTAGAAATCACTTACTGAATAATCCTGTGCAGCAATTTTTCTTTATTTTTCTGTCTGGGAGACGTTCTTGGTTAACATAAAACTGAAAAACTGATTTGAAAGGAGCTATGAGCTTAAACAAAAATCTGTTACATTGATTTTAGCAGACTTTTATGCAGATGTAAGCTGTAATGTTGCAGCTTTAATACTTTATTAGTCTGCACCTGCTTGGCTGAGTGGTCACGAGTTTGTCTCCCATGCAGCGGGCCCAGGTTCGGCTCCCAGCCGGGCTGGAGATTTTCTCCATCCGTGGATTGGGTGGTGTGTTGTCCTAACCAACCTTTCATCATCGTCACCGGCATGCAAGTCGCCCAATGCGGCGTCGACTGAAATGAGAAATGCAACTAGGCGGCATTACCAGTGTACATTATAATAACCAAAAATACATTATAATAATTAAAAATTCAAATGAACATCCATGAACGTTATCAAACAAAAACTGCACAGAATATCTTCTACGTAATATTTTCAAGTTCTAACATTTTGACCGTAATATTGTAGGAAACACCGAAGTTTAAATGTCAGTACGCATTTTCGCCTACAGCTGTTATTAACTGCATCGAAAATGTGTGGGGTAATTTGGAACAGAGGATGAAACGAAGAAAAGAACAAACTTTCTTTATTGTAGTCCACACCCAGATCCAGTCTTGAATGTATGGTTGCAGTTGGATATGGTATACGTCAAGAAACATGTGGATTCTCTTCCTCGGCGAACTGAGGTCATTGTGAGGACTAAGAGCACTGCCAAGCAGTATTAGCATGTTGCCGTGTGTTTACCATTTTTTTTTTGCCCAGTGCGGTTATTTTCAAACCCTATTTTCACGAGGAATAGCTAAATCGAAGATGTGTTACTGTTAAGGCTAGAATAACAGCAGTCGTAGCAGTGACGGAAGACTGCAGTAATAGACACATCTCCGCCTTCGTGATCTCTCATAATTCGGCACCAGAATACGAACCAGTGCGAAATACTACGGCAGCAGATTGCTCCCAGCAGAGTTACTGATATTTTCAAGAACGATTTGACTCGCTTGGCACACATACGTACTTTTCTCGTGTATCGAGATACGTACGTAGGAAGAAGGAGCGCTCGAGGGAATTTGAGAGATGAAACTGTACCCCACTATTTTCAAGCGTCGTTCTACACTGAGGTGAGGAAAGTCATGGGATAGCGACATGCGTGTATACAAATATCGGTAGTATCGCGTACACAAGGTATAAAAGGGCAATGCATTGTCGGAATTGTCATTTGTACTCACCTGATTCAAGTGAAACGCTTTTTGACCTGATTATGGCCAAACGACCGGTATTAGCAGACTGTGAACGCGGAATGATAGCTGACTCGCCTGGGCAGCCGAGTGCGCTAATGCGCTGCTTCCTGGACTCGGGTAGGCGCGCCGGCCCTGGATCGAATTCGCCCGGTGGATTAACGACCAGGGCCGGTATGCAGGCCAGCGTAGATGTGGTTTTTAGGCGGTTTTCCACATCCTACTAGGTGAATACCGGGCTAGTCCCCATTTTACGCCTCAGTTACACGACTGTCAGACGTTTGAAAACGTTCGCACTATTCCATGGCTTACACTAGACACGGACAGCTGGGATACACTGATTCCGTCCCGGGGAGGTGCGGGGTGGCGGCAGGTAGGGCATTCGGCCATCTTCTGGAACTAAGACTGCCAAATCAATAGTAACATGACCGACACCACGATAAACGCCCCAAGAAAGGAACTAAGAAAGCACGCAGAACGGTAGTTGTAACTAGATGCATAGGACATTCCATTTCTGAAATCGTTAGGGAAATCAGTATTCCGAGATCCGCAGTGTCAAGAGTGTGCAGAGAATACCAAATTTCAGGCATCACCTTTCACCACGCACAAAGCAGTGGCCGACGGCCCTGTCTTAACGACCGATTGCAGTGTCGTTTGCATAGAATTGTTAGTACTAACACACAAGCAACACTGCGTGAAATAACCACAGACATCGACATGGAGCATACGACAAAAGTGTCCGTTAGGACAGTGAGGTGAAATTTGGCGATAATGGGCTATGGCAGCAGACGACCGATTCGAGTGCCTTTGCTAATAGCAGGACATCGACTGCAGCGCTTCTCCTGGACTCATGTCCATATTGGTTGAACACTGGACTTCTGTAAAACCGTTGTCTAGTCATATGAGTCCCGGTTTCAGTTGATAAGAGTTGACAGTAGGGTTGCAGTGTGGCGCATACCCTACGAAGCCATCGACCCAAGTTCTCAGTAAGACACTGTGCAAACTGGAGGTGGCCGCGCGGGGTAGCCGCGTGGTCTGAGGCG
The DNA here is from genome assembly GCF_021461385.2 of Schistocerca piceifrons. NCBI lineage: Eukaryota > Metazoa > Arthropoda > Insecta > Orthoptera > Acrididae > Schistocerca > Schistocerca piceifrons. The sequence continues at coordinate 652,926,323 of NC_060138.1, read as the reverse complement.
CCTTGTCACGGTCTGTGCGGCTCCCCCCGTGGAAGGTTCGAGTCCTCCCTCGGGCATGAGTGTGGGTGTTGACCGTAGCGTAATTTAGTTTAAGTTAGATTAAGTAGTGTGTAGGCATAGGTACCGATGACCTTAGCAGTTTGGCCCCATAAGACCTTACTACAAATTTCTAAACTTTTCCAAAACCGGAAGTGGCTCCATAATGGTGTGGGCTTTGTTTACATGGAATAGACTAGGTCCTCTGGTCTAACGGAACCGATCATTGACCGGGAAAGATTGTGTTCAACTACCTGGAGACAATTGGCAGCCATTCATGAGCTGTGGACAACAAGTTCCCAAACACTTCATGTTCGCAAACAACGACGGAGTTGTAACTGGCCACAGTTGTTCGCAGTTGTTTTGAAGATCAATCTCGACAATTCGGGTGAATTATTTGGCCACCCAGATCGCGCGAGATGGATCCCATCGAACATTTGTTGGATATAATCGAGTGTTCAGTCCGTGCACAACATCCTGCGCCGGCAACCACTTTTGCATTTATGGTCGGCTATAGAGACAGCCTGCCTCAATGTTTTTACAGGAGACTTCCAACGAGCTAATCGTCCATGCCACGTAGAGGTGCTGCACTACGCCGGGTTAAAGGAGGTCCGACAAGATATTACGAGGTATCCCATGACTTTTGTCAGAGTATGGACATAACATCGACTAGAAAATCTTATCTCCGGTCAACCAGATTGTGAGACATACAGACTGTCGCTTGTCAGTTCATAACCGTTTCAACCAAAGAAAATCCATATATGGTTTTGCATTTTTGCATAACAGTATGCAGTTATGTAGGACTTTATACAAGTACTGAGAGGAAAATGAAACCACTCACAATACAAAAACTGCGCGGCTCCAACGCAGGTACAATACCGTCCGGCACTAGTACCTCATGACAAATCGTTCCTTAGTTTCTCGATTTTTCCCCGTTTCTTGGTGTCCAGATCTGGTGTACAGGTTCTTCAGCTTTTAGTGCACGAATTAGTCTCGCAAGAGCTGGTTCTTTTGTTACTGTTCAGAACTGTAACCCTAATATTCATAGAGCTTTATAAATTTTGCATTACAGAAAATGATTACTGTCCCTTCATCGATGCTCATCGGTTTAAGCTGTGCATTTCGTCTCTTCTCTTCTATTGTCACTTTGACAGGTGTAACGAGCATCGGCATTCCCCAGTCTTGTCTTTCCATGTTACAGCTGAGATCCTTCAGGTCGCAACCAGTACATTGGTCCAGTGAGATGAGGATTTTCTTCTCTTCCTGCACTTGTCAGTACATCACAACACGTAGGGCAATTAATGTGATTTACGTTACCGTGGTTTTGTGTGCGATCCTGCTTCCACAGTGAAACATTGCTACCATATGCAAGTATAGCAGCTACAATTTTCTATTTTTTTGCCTATAAATGATCACAAGACATTCTGGAATATTTTTGAGTCAGTATCACCCAGGAAAGTTAATTAAAAAACTCAAAAAAGTGTTTTGTGCCAGCGAACCAAACCGTACAATGAGGTACCAATGGAATTGAGAGAGAACCAAAAGTAACATGTTCAGGATGGTAGTTAAAGAATAATACATACCATACACGCAATAATTACTAACATAAAGTGGGATTCTTAAAAATATTAGTTTTAACAACAGTTTAATAAATCTATTTATTTCCACTGTATACATTCAGAATATAGTGTTACTGAAAAATTATACGCCCAAGATCTCTGATCAAAAAGGCCTGCCTCCTTTCACGTCCGTCATCTCTACTTTTCCTTCTTTATGGATGGATGCTGACTTAGCTTTTCGAATAGACAACCGGGAACCGACAATGAAAGTGACAGAGTTTGGGATTTCGTCGTGGGTCTGTCAATTGAAGGGATATGTACATAACGTGTCTAATATGTGAAGTGAGTACTGATGAGCTGTCACCAGAAAGTGTAGTATAGTTTTGGAAAGAGCTAAGCCTGTAAGTAATTATAGAGTTGCATCACTGGTAAACTTTAATTTTTATTGTTGTAAAACAGCTAATTAACCGAAATAGGTTTTCGAAATGCCGACAGGTAATATATGAGAATAACTGGAGGAGAGTAGACGATCTCGTTGTCATGTGACTTCGGCCTCCCGTCGGGTAGACCGTTCGCCTGGTGCAAGTCTTTCGATTTGACGCCACTTCGGCGACTTGAGCGTCAGTGGGGGATGGGAATGATGATGATTAGGACAACACAACACCCAGTCCCTCAGCGGAGAAAATCTCAGACCCAGCTGGGAGTCGAACCCGGGCCCTTAGGATTGACATTCTGTCGCGCTGTCCATTCAGATACCTAGGGCGGACATAGGTTAATGTAAGTGCAAGATTCAAATGTGAAGGGCTGGTACATTAATAACTGGGGTAACAACCAGAATATTGAATGCAAGCAGGCAAACATGCATGCGTTGTGTTAAACACATGTTCAAAATGGTTCAAATGGCTCTGAGCACTATGGGACTTAACTTCTAAGGTCATCAGTCCCCTAGAACTTAGAACTACTTAAACCTAACTAACCTAAGGACATCACAAACATCCATGCCCGAGGCAGGATTCGAACCTGCGACCGTAGTAGTCGCGCGGTTCCAGACTGTAACGCCTAGAACCGCTCGGCCTAAACAGGTGTCAGATGTCAGTTTGTGGAATGGAGTTCCATGCCTGTTGCACTTGGTCAGTCCATACAGGAATGATGCTGGAGGTATCCGATGATTTTCCTCGTGTGCTCAATTGGAGATGAATCTGGTGACTGAGTAGACCAAAACAACATGTCGCTAGTTGTGGAAGACTATAGGATAGTCTTACTGCCAGTTCCAATCATTCCGCTTTCTCGAACACGTTCGTCGCGAAAACGCCACAATAAAAAGTAAAGCACGGAACAATAGTGGTTCAAATGCTCTCTCTCTCCGCCATGTACTTTATAGTGACTTGCGGAGGATGTATCAATGGAGATGAAGAGTTCTTAAAGAAATACTGCATCTAGATAATTTATGGGTCTTTACTTCAAAAGATAGCTAATGCTCACTCTTCGTGGCACTTCTATTTTCCAGGCATTTCTGCAGACCTCTCACCTCTCTATCTGCACCCCGCTGTCTTCCTCTGGAGCTGCCATGATGCCGGTGGCGCTTTTCCTCCTGCTGTGGGCAGTGTCTGCGACCCCGCAGGTGCTGGACCAGTCGCTCAGTGGCCTGGAGGCGGCGCCTGACGACCTGTGCTCGAGGGACCTGGTGGCCGCCAACTTCTGCGGCAATAAGCTGCGAAGCGCGCCGCCCTGCTGCGGCTCCTTCCTCCGTCTCTACCTGTACCGCAACAACATTCAGGAGCTGGCAGAGGACTGGCTGGCTGAGTGCTCGAACCTCGAGGTAAGCTTCTCGTTGTTGCTCTTGCCACTTCGACTTTCTTTTCAGTAGTAAGGAGACACAAATCGCTACAGGCATGCCACTGGTTCTTCCTTACCTTACAGTGTAGTAGTGAATTACGAGAATGGATCTTCCACTATACAGCAGAAAGTCTGATGTAACTTTACAACAGACTGACACTGTCCGCCTGATCGGGCCTCGCACCTGGAACCTTAACTGTCGTGGCTAGTGCTCTTACCGACCAAGATATCCGGGTACAGCTCGCGACCCGCCTTCAGAGTTCACTTCCACCGATACCTCACTTCCAAACTTTACAGAATTTCTCCTGTCTACCCCGGATCAGACCTAGTAGATAGTGTCAAAAGTTCCATGCAGATTTTCGCGGATGATGCTGTAGCATACAGGGAAGTTGCAGCATTAGAAAATTGCAGGCAGATCTGCAGCGGATAGGCACTTGGTGCAAGGAGTGTCAACTGACCTTTAACATAGACAAATGTAATGTATTGCGAATACATAGAAAGAAGGATCCTTTATTGTACGATTATATGATAGCGGAACAAACACTGGTAGCAGTTACTTCTGTAAAATATCTGGGAGTGTGCGTACGCAACGATTTGAAGTGGAATGATCATATAAAATTCATTGTTGGTAAGGCGGGTGCCGGGTTGATATTCATTGGGAGAGTCCTTAGAAAATGTAGCCCATCGACAAAGGAGGTGGCTTACAAAACACTTGTTCGACCTAGAGTATTGCTCATCAGCGCACCGTATCAGGTCGGGTTGACAGAGGAGATAGAGAAGATCCAAAGAAGAGTGGCGTGTTTCGTCACAGGGTTATTTGGAAAGCGTGATAGCGTTACGGAGATTTCTAGCAAACTCAAGTGGCAGACTCTGCAAGAGAGGCGCTCTGCATCGCGGTTTAGCTTTCTGTCCAGGTTTCGAGAGGGTGCGTTTCTAGATGAGGTATCGAACATATTGCTTCCCCCTACTTATACCTCCCGAGGAGATCACGAATGTAAAATTAGAGAGATTCGAGCACGCACGGAGGCTTTCCGGCAGTCGTTCTTCCCGCGAACCATACGCGACTGGAACAGGAAAGGGAGGTAATGACAGGGCACGTAAAGTGCCCTCCGCCACACACCGTTGGGTGGCTTGCGGACTATAAATGTAGATGTAGATGTAGAGCAGACCTAAAAGAAAGAATACTGTGGAAAAATGACTTCGTCACATCCTAGGGGACTGTCGACCTGGAGAAAGCATTCGACAATGTCAAGTGGTGCAAGACGTTCGAAATTATGAGGGAATATGGATAAACTATAGAGAGAGAGAGGGGTAATATACAACCTGTACAAGAGCCAAGAGGGAACAACAAGACTGGGAGCTCAAGAACGAAGTGGTCGGGTCAAAAAGGATGTATGATCGAGATGCAGTCTTTCCCCCACTCATCAGTCTATACATCGAAGAAGCAATGACGGAAATAAAAGAGTGGCAATTAAAATTCGAGGTGAAAGGATGTCAGTGGTAAGATTTACTGACAACTTTGTCATCCTCAGTGAAAGTGAAGAAGATTTACAGTATCTGTTGACTGGAATGTACAGTCGAGTGAGTACAGAATATGGATTGAAAGTAAATCGAAGAAAGACGAAAGTAATGAGAAGTACCAGAAATGATAACAGCGAGATATTTAACATCAGGATTGATGGGCACGAATTACATGAAGTTAAGGAATTCAGTGGCATAAAGGGCATTCCTGGCCAAGAGGAGTCTACTAGTGTCAAACGTAGGCTTTAATTTCAGGAAGAAGTTTCTCAGAATGTACGTCTGGAGCACAGCATCGTATGGTAGTAAAACATGGACTGCAGAAAAATCGGAACAGAAGCGTTGTGGAGCTACACACGAATTTAAAAAATTTGGTGTACTGATAAGATAAGGAACGAGGAGATTCTGCGCAGAATCGTAGAAGAAAGGAATTTATGGAGAACTCTGACAAGAAGAAGGGACAGTATGATTTAACATCTGTTAGGACATCAGGAAATAATTTCAGTGATACTAGAGGGAGCTCTAGAGGGTAAAAGGTAGAGGAAGACAGAGACTGGAACACATCCAGCAAGTAACTGAGGACGTAGGTTGCAAATGCTACTCTGTGATGAAGTTGGCACAGGAGATAAATTCGTGGCGGGCCGCAACAAACCAGTGGAATGACTGAGAACTCAAAGAAAAAGGGTAGGGGGGAGGTACTATTTCTAAAATTTATGCCTGTCTGTGTAGCGGACTTTGGGCTATCAAACATTAATGTTTGAATATTCTCTAGATGTCTGTACGGCCTTCTATGAACAACGTTTTTACTATAGTTCGTGGTATTCGTAGCGAGAGAACAACTGTATTAACATTTCAAACAATTTTAGTGTACCCTTTATTTTTCAGGTGCAGTTGCACTTTGGTTTTAGAGTTTCACATATCAGTCGGTAAAAATCGAACCGTTATAAGATCATTTTGTTGTCAGTCAGTCAGTCTGTCTGCCTGTCCTTCTGCTAAGCTCATTTACCTCAAGAACGGGTAGCGGTATCAAGTTAACATTCATGTCAGGTGGTACGGTCCCTTGGTGGTGTAAAATAATTGAGCTTTTATGTCTATGCAGTCGAAAGACATGGCTATTTGTGTCACAAATTCTGACAGTCGCAAATTCACTCACCAAAACCTATAATGTTTGTAGCTGTATGAAGCAAAGAATATTATTTTTTGTCATTCGTTATCCACCTGCCTCCCTGTCTGTCTGTCCTTACGTTAACGCCACGTTTTTCCTCAGGAACGGGTAGCTGTATCAAGTTCAAAACGATGGCACGTACCACGGCCTACTATCCTTTGGGGGTGTAATTAACAATTTTGGGGTGTTTTCCATTACTTGTACTGTGAAGCCCTACTTCTATCCAAATTTCGTGATTGTCGGTCAACGACAAGTACCCCATATGTTTTGACGGGTGAGATTGCGAATGTCTAAATATGTGACATAAATGCAACTGCCAGGTTGCATTAACATGCTGGTATAAAATAAATGATTTACTGTAGTGATTACGAAATTACAAAAACACTTAACACTTAAAACTTGAAATGAAAACATTCTCGGAAGTCTTTCTACACTCAGGACCGATATCCCAGGGAAGTGTGGTAGGCCTGGTATTATGCTCTATGTAAATAAACCAATCTGATGCACAAGGTAAGAAGCAATATGTGTCTGCTTGCTGATTATGCTGTGGTGTACGAGAAGGTGTCGTCGTTGAGTTACTGTAGGGGGACAGAAGATTACTTGGACAAAATTTCTAATTGGTGTGATAAATTGTCGTGTCCTGACACGGGATAGAGGGAAGACAGGGTTTTTTTGTCAGTCTGAAATTTCCGAGCAATGAGGAGCAAATGTAGAAAGACAGTTCCCAATGAAGGCGGGTCTATGACTTGGATCAGCGCCAAACACTGCCACAGGGCATTAACGAGAGATACAGTTTCTGGGACACGGCAGGATCCTTCCAGCAGGAGACTCACGTCATTCAGGGATCTCATTAACACTGTTTATTTGCGATCAGGTTAGCTAATACACTGAAGGCTAATTCTAAACATTAGAAAAAAGCATAGGAGGCAACTGGTTGCACAACAGATGTCAGTTCTGAAGCCACGGGGCAGGTGGTAACAGAAGTAGCGAACACTAGCACCACGTTAAGCACAAACGTGAGAACAGCACTGAATGTGAGAAAAAACACGCGTGTCGGAGCTTATCGAGGCTGGTCAAGAGCGACACGGAGTCTGCACCCCAGTGATCTGACTGAGAACTCACTCTGAATACAAACACATGAGTTTTTAAAGAATCGTCGTGGTGCATCATTTCAACGTTCCTACAACTGAGCCACCAATCCACCGGCACTTTACAAGCTTCGGCAAATCTGGCGAGTCCCTCTGCACCTCCAGGGCACCCCTAACCATCCATATTTAAACTTCTCTCCTACTCGGATTCTCTCCTGGATTTTACATTAACAAGTTTAGTACCAACTGCGTTCAGCTGAAAGCTAAACATCACTGCTACTTCTATTATGGTTAGCAACAACAGTGTTTTATGTCACTTGGTCCTGCCCTCCGTCCTTTTGTGGATGGGGAGTGATGTGTATCACTCTAACCTGTATAAACTCATTGAAGTTGCAGTTTTAATGAGCAAGTATCAAACTTGCTGCCTCTTCTGAGACGTGCCTTTTCGTGGCCGTCTTCTAAAGGGACGCCTTACAACAGCGTCTAGGCGGTGAATGGAGTTACCAGTTAATTCTCTGAAGCCAGACTTCTCATCTGGTACAGGTTCCCAGAGCGTCTGCAATTTGCTTCGGGCTAGTTTTACTGTTTATCTCCGGTAACCTAAACTCTACCACTTTTGCCTGCTCTCTGCATTGTGTCTCTGATTTTCTAGCTTGGAGTGCCCTTGATAGCTTCCAACAGTCTTAAGCGCATCAACGTGCAAGTCATTACGTCGTCAATATATGACAGAATGGTTGCTAACCATAAATGTGGAAAACTGTAAGTTGATGTAGGTGAGTAGGAAAAACAGTCCCATAAAGATCGAATACAGCATTAGTAGTGTTCTATTTGACACAGCTCACTTAAATGTCTAGGTGTAACGTTACAAAGGGATAAGAAGTGCAACGAGCACGTAAGCATTATAGTGGAGAAGACGAATGGTCAACTTCGGTCTGCTGGGTGAATTTTAGGAAATATGGCTCATCTGTAAAGGAGACCCCACACAGAACTCTGATGTGACCGATTCTTGAGTACTGTTCGATTTTTTGAGATTTAAGGAAGGTCGGTTTGAAGGAAGATATCGAAGTAAGATAGATTTGCTTCTGGTAGGTTCGAACAACACACAAGCATTACGGTGATGCTCCGGGAACTGGAATAGGAATCCCTGGAGGGAAGGGAACAGTATATTCTACTGAGAAAGTTTAGACAACCGGGGATTGAATCTGACTGCAGAACGCTTCTGCTGCAACCAGCGTCATTTGGTCTAAAGGACACGAAGATAAGATAAGGGCAATTAGAGCTCGTGTGGAAGCTTGTAGATAGTCTTGCTTCCCTCGCTCAATTTGCGGTTGGAACAGGAAAGGAAACGACTAGTGGTTGTACAGTGTACGCTCCGCCACGCACAGTATTGTGCCTTGCGGAATATGTACGGATATATAAGCGTAGATATCTTGCCAGTATAAATATCGATAACAGGCGAAAATCGTCGAATTCTCGAATCCCGGGATGGATGAACGGTCTAGGTATACAGTTAAGTTCGTACGGAACCCTGTGCATGAGTCGTACTCATATTTAGCAGTGTTATTTTTACCGTACGACTAGTTCTGATATCCCTGGACAGTCTTCAGATTATAACGGACCTAAAATTTTGAATAATTAACGTAATTGATGACATGTGTTCCTGATACCCTGGTATCTGGTGAAAAATCGTCGGTTCCGAAGAAGAAATTAAATGAAAAAAAATATTAGAATAAGCTGTAGCCGAATCGTTATTGCGCGACTATTTCTACGCAGCAACGTCGAAAGAATTTTGACAAATGACAAAAAAAGGCATAGTATTTGGTGACATCTCAGATAATGCTGTTAAAGATTTTTTATTGTAGATTGCAATGGTTGTAGAAAACGATCACCGGCCGGGGTGGCCGAGCGGTTCTAGGCGCTACAGTATGGAACCGCGTGACCGCTGCGGTCGCAGGTTCGAATCCTGCCTCGGGCATGGATATGTGTGATGTCCTTAGGTTAGTTAGGTTTAAGTAGTTCTAAGTTCTAGGGGGCTGATGACCTCAGAAGTTAAGTCCCATAGTGCTAATGGCCATTTGAAACATTTTTTTTGTAGAAAACAATCACCAGCTAACAGCGGTCCGCCCCGATAGCTGAGTGGTCAGCGCGACACAATGTCAATCGTAAGGGCCCGGCTGGGTCGGAGATTTTCGCCGCTCAAGGACTGGGTGTTGTGTTGTCCTATTACCATCATTTCATCCCCATCGACGCGAAAGTCGCCGAAGTGGCGTCAAATCTAAACACTTGCACCCGGCGAACGGTCTACCCGACGGGAGGCCCTAGGCACACGACATTTTTAGCTAACGGTATTTGCGAACAAAATTGTATGGTTGTTAATCAATTTAGAAAAGTATTTACGCAATAGTAAGTGCAAGACATTCAGGCGGAAATGGGCACAGTGACACTGACTACAATTCAGATTCGAAATCGCTGTCAGAAATTGCAAATACCTCTAATAGTGGAATCAGTAAAGCAGACTGTGCTAAGCATACGCACTTGATTGCTAATTGTTTGGCACTCAGTTTGCGTAATAAACAGCTTCACCCAGCTTATTGTAAGCCTACTGGTAATACTTCTACACCTCAACTGATCTTAAATGAGTATTTTCCGTAAAGCAAAATATCTCTTATGAGCGGGTAACTTCCACTAAATAACTACTGACTGACTTTTGCATAACACTGTTACGTATTCTGGAAATGACAGCAGAAATTAATCATTCTGATCTACAACAATCTTTAAAAGCTCGCTGAAATTACTTTTTCATAATCTGAATATTAATGCTGGTTTTTAGGTGAAGATTTCCTGAACAAAAAAGTCCGTTAACCTTAACTATTCAGTCTCAATTAGTTTTTAACTTTTGGTAAATTTCAATTTTTTATACAAATTATCAAAATTAATTTAGCTCAGCAATCATATTTTTATCATCAGCATTGACACTAGGTTTTAATTAGTAAGGGCAGGATAGAGCCCAACTTCGTAAACACTTGTAGCACACCGTTAATATTAAGCTGGTAATTATTCACAAAATGAAACTAGTACTCTGGCTAGCCTTGATACACTTCTAAATATTAAAGTTGGTCTGGTCTTACTTCAGTGAGTGGCTGCTGGTACTGCATGCGATAATAATCGCTAACAGTACATGATAACGTGCTCGTCTTAGCTTCGCTTTGCAGTAAAGAATTTTTGGTCCGCAGTGCTTTTCTGTCATATTTACCACTTTTCATGCTTTTGCACACTGTGCCCAGTAAACGCTGTAATTATGCCAGGCCATAACATACGGTTCTTCTATTTTGGAAACTTACTTCATATGCTGCTAGCAACCACTACAACTGAGCGCTTGTGTCAGCCTCTACTGCGCAACAGGTCGCGCCAGGCTCCACTGCCCTGGCGTCGTCGTCCAGCGGCAACCGCTACGTTTACATGCGGCACGTCTTCCGAGAGATGAAAACCGAAATTCGGAAAGCGTTTTTCGCTTTCGTGTCTACCTGTTAAGGTCTGAAGTGGATTAGCTTGTGCAGTTAAATATGGCGTCTGGAAAAGAGCTAATCTAGTTTCTGATTTAGTCAACACAACTATTATTTCTCTTCACTTAAACGTTACACGTTGCCAGCTTCATGCTCAATCTAATATTTCTGCTTCTCCTTCACTGTACAATAAGTCCATATTAACCAAATATTCTGAAAACAAGACGTAACTTGACAACGAAGGACGTTTCAAAACCGGTTGCGCTTAAATGGGAGCGAAGATCTATTGCGGAATTGGAAAACCGGCAGCTAGAAGCGGATTTCCAGAATCGTTTTTAAATGTTTATGGGTTCACCCAGAAGCGGGTTTGGGAAATCGTTTTACGAAATCCGGCTTTGGGAGTCCCATATAAACTTGGTGAATGTTCCCTGTTTCAAATATACTCTTTGACTGTTCACAATAACAAATCGCCCTGAGTAGACCAGCGTGTTTACTACATGCTATTACATAATTCTTTTTTTAGGTATTGCATTTAAATTACGTAATCATATTCATTCATAATGAAATCTGTAAAAAATATTAACAAAATATGATACATTAAAGGTTACTGCATTACTCAAAATTACAACATTAATACTGTAAAAATCTTCTATGTTAGACACTGTGTGGTTGTTCTACAAGATTTATGTGCAGTACTCTGAAATGAAGTGATACTGTAATAAAGCAGTGTCCTACTGGAGCTGAAAATTAAACGGTGCATTAAAATTTCTTTAAATTACTATGTTTCTATTGTACGAGCGGAGGGTGGCAGGCGATAAGGTCATCAGTTTATACATGGATTAGACACAATCCACTTTAACTTCGTCTAGTATGTGAAACGCTTGTACACGAACGGCTTGAATTATTTGTTGGACAAATTTCTATTTCTTACTTTGTTGCATTTTTTCCCCTACGACGGACTCTAGTATTATAAAAGTTTCGTCGCCTATCCTATCATCCTGTCCGTCTTCTGCTTACTGTTTTTCACATTTTCCTTACCTCATCGATATTATGGAAGACCTCCTTATTTCCCATCTTATCAGTCCAACTATTTTTATGATCCTTCTGCGAGGACCACATCACAAATGCTCGTTATGTTTGCCAGTAGCAGACCTACTTTATTCTAGCAGTGCCTGTGACTGCTTCTTAGATCCTGTTTAATTCATCCAACGTGCGTCTTTTACTTCCAGAGCAGCAGGATACCTTCACTTCAGCTACTGCGTGGCCTGTAGTTTTGATATTACGATTTACACTAGTTTCATTTCCGCTGCTCCTCATTAGTTTCATCTTTCTTTGTCTCGCTTTTAGTGCATAATCTGAGCTCATTGAACTCCTATCAGCTAATATTATGATTTATAGCATTTCATCGCGAACTTCAGTCTCACACTTTGCAGTATTTTTTCCCCCTGTAATTGATTCTTCGATATAATTATATAGGGTGAACAGTAGAGGAGAGAGATTTATACGGAGGTGGCAAACGTCATGAGATACCTCCTAATGTTGTGTGGGATCTCCTATTTACCGGGATGGTGTACCAGTTCGACGTAGTTTGAACTCAGAAAATCGTTGGAAGTCCCATGCAGAAATTTTGAGCCGTGCTGCTTCTATAGCTATCCATAATTGCGAAAGTGTTGCCGATGCAGCATTTTGTGTACGAACTGACCTCTCGACTGTCCCGTAAATGCCCGATGGGATTCGTGTTGGGCGACCTGGGTGCCCAAATCATTCACTCGAATTTTCCATAATGTTCTAACCAACAATTATGGCCAGGTGACATGGCACATGGTCATCCATAAAAAATCCATCGTTGTGTGGGAACAGGAAGTTATGAATAGCTGCAAATGGTTATTTCCAGTCAATGATGTGTTCAGTTGTACCAGACGATCCAGTCCACTCCATGTAAAGACAGACTCATCATTATGGAGCTGCCAGCCGTGTGGCCGAGCGGTTCTAGGCGCTTCAGTCTGGAACCGCGCGACCGCTACGGTCGCAGGTTCGAATCCTGCTTCGCGCTTGGATGTGCGTGATGTCCTTAGGTTAGTTCGGTTTAAGCAGTTCTAGGTTCTAGGTGACTGATGACCACAGATGTTAAGTCCCATAGTGCTCAGAGCCATTTGAACCAGCCGTTATGGAGCTACTACCTGCTTGAGCAATACGTTGCTGATAGCTTGGTCACATGGCTTCGTAGGACCTGCACCACAATCTAACCCTAACATCAGCTCTTATCAACTGAAATCAGGGGCCATGTGACGACGCAACGGTTTTTCAGTCGGTTAAGGTCGAATCGATATGCTCAAGAGCCCATGACATCTGCAGGCGATGTCGTACTGTTCGAAAAAGCACTCGCGTCGGCCGTCGCCTGTCATAGCCCATTAACGCCATATTTCGCCCCATTTTCCTAAATCACACGTCCGTCGCATGTTTGACATGGATTTCTGCATTTGTTTCACGCAGTGTTGCTTGCCTGTTAGCAGTGGCAACTCTACAGTAACACCGTTCCCCTCAGTCGTTCTATGAAGACCGTCGGCCACTGCACTGTGCTTGGTGGGAGGTAATTCTGAAATCTGGTATTCTTGTCACTCTCTTGGCATTGTGGGTCTCGGAATATTGAATTTTTACTGACTATTTTTTGAAATGAAATATCCCTTGCGTCCAACTGCATCTACCATTCTGCGTTGAAAGTTTGTTAAGACCCATCGTGCGGAAAGCTTTCCATATGCGTCACCTGAGTACAAATGACAACTCCGCCAATGCCCTGACCTTTTATACCTTCTGTACACGATACTTCCGCCGACTGTGTTGCGCATATTGCTATCCCATTACTTTTGTCACCTCAGTGTTTTATCCGACTTCCACTTTAGCTCATGCTTGTCTTTTTAGGATTTTCTTGTACAAGTCTACACTTGAAGAAATCTGCTTTAAGGTCGGTGACGGTATGATAACCATGATTTGATGAAGTGCTCCTGAGCAGTTTGCACGTGGTGACACTGGTGGTGGTTGCCCTCCCGCAGGAGCTGAGCGTGTCCCATAATGCGCTGCGGCGGCTGCCAGACCGCCTTCTGTCCACCGCCTCCAGCCTGCGCCGCCTGCAGGCCTCCCGCAACCATTTGGACATTCTGCCGCCCCGGCTGCTACACAATGCCACCTCGCTGCGGGTACGTAAACCAGCTGCAGTCAATGCGTTCCGCCTCGTGTATCGAAGTTATATCCTACAAACCGGTCTAAAAGATCAAAATGTTCGAATGTGTGTGAAGTCCTAAGGGACCAAACTGCTTAGGTCATCGATCCCTAGACTTAAACACAACTAACTCAAACTAACTTATGCTAAGAACAACACACACACCCATGCCCGAGGAAGGACTCGAAACTCCGGCGGGAGGGGCTGGGTCTAAAAGATCAGCTGTTCCGTCGGTGTTTACTTAGAAACAAACTTGTTTTAGGAGAGGGTTGCCTTGACCAAAACAGAATTTTCTTTTCTTCCCCAAAGAAGTTTCTTTGAACTGTTACCATCATCAGTAGGCTTTTCTTACCTTTCGATTAATATACGAAAAACACTTTTCGTTACTTGTACATTTATAAATTTGAGTTTTGAAGACAGTATTTACAAATGTGGAAAACAGACGAAGCTTTGTATATACACCTTGCTACCACATGCTCTAGTTTTCCTGGATTTTTACGCTTTTAATTGCACGTGTTTTCTTTCACAGTTTGCCATTTGCATCCATACAGAACTTAATATAGAACAGCTATTTATTTAGAAATTTTAGACTAGCAAATGTTAAATTATTCGCAACATTACGTAATTCTGTGTGGAAGATTGCATGTGTGTGTGTCTGCTGGAAATACGTTTCAGTTATTTTTTCTGTTTTTCCGTTAGTAACACTGTGAAGAGATGCATAAAGTTACTGTGTGCGAACTGCAGAAACAAGTTGGTAGACAAGTGAACAGTTGAATATTTTCTAGACGTCAGTTTTGAATCTTTGTGAGGTGTATCTGCCACTTTGTGTATTTGCGTGTGTATGTGTAAAGAGGGTGGTTTTGAGTGTTTAGGATGGTCTTAAAATTTCGAAGTAAATAACGGTTCTACATTAAGTTCTGCGTGGTTGCAGATGACAAACTGTGAAAGAAAACAAGTGCAATAAAATACATGTTAATCCAGGAGAACCACAGCACTTGGTAGCAACGTATATATGCAAAAATTTCTCTGTTTTTAAAATTTGTAGTCCTGTTTTAAAAACTCAAATTTATATGTGTATAAGTAATGGAGAGCGTTTTTTCCCTTTTACAGAAAGATAATATGAACCAACTGATGATGTTGAAACTTTTAACGATACATGTCTGGCAAATAAAAGATAAAAATTGTCCTTTTCTCAAGGAGGATCCTCTCTAAAATGAAATCTGGTTCAAAAGACACAGTCGAAAAATGTTGTTGTTGTGGTCTTCAGTTCAGTGACTGGTTTTTTTGCAGCTCTCCATGCTGCTCTATCCTGCCCAAGCTTCTTCATCTCCAAGTAACTACTGCAGCCTACATCCTTCTGAATCTCCTTAGTGTGCCTAGTGTATTCATCTCTTGGTCTCCCTCTACGCTTTTTACCCTCCACGCTCGCCTGCAGTACTAAATTGGTGATCCCTTGGTGCCTCAGAACATGTCCTACCAACCGATCCCTTCTACTAGTCGAGTTGTGCCACAAATTCTTCTTCTCCCCAATTCTGTTCAGTACATTCTCATTATTTACTATCTTCCCATCTAATTTTCAACATTCTTCTGTAGCACCACATTTCGAAAGATGCTATTTTCTTCTTCTCTAAACTGTTCAACGTCCATGTTTCACTTCAATACACGGCTACACTACGCACAAATACTTTCAGAAAACTCTTCATGACATTTAAATCTATACTCGACGTTGAAAAATTTCTCTTCTTCAGAAACGCTTTCCTTGTCATTGCCAGTCTACATTTTATATCCTCTCTACTTCGACCGTCATCAGTTATTTTGCTTCCCATATAGCAAAACTTTTTTTACTACCATAAGTGTCTCATCTCATAATTAGATTCTCTCATTATCACCTGATTTAATTTGGCTACAGTCCATTACACTCGTTTTGCTTTTGTTCATGTTCAACTGCTCTTCCAGATCCTTTGCTGCCTCCGACAGAACTGACACAATTACAATGACATCGGCAAATGTCAAAGTTTTTATTTCTTCTTCATGGATTTTAATTCCTACTCCAAATTTTTCTTTTGTTTCCTTTACTGCTTGCTGAATATACAGATTGAATAACATCGGGCATAGGCTACAACCCTGTCTTACTCCCTTCCCAATCACTGCTTCCCTTTCATGCCCCTCGATTCTTATAATTGCCGTCTGCTTTCTGTACAAATTGTAAATAGTATTTCGCTCCCTGTGTTTTACCCCTGCCACCTTCAGAATTTGAAAGAGTATTCTAGTTGACACTGTCAAAAGCTTTCTCTAAGCCTACAAATGCTAGAAACGCAGGATTGTCTTTCCTTAACCTATTTTCTAAGACAATTCGTAGGGTCAGTATTGCCTCACGCGTTCCAACATTTCTACGGAGTCCAAACTGAACTTCCCCGAGGTCGGCTTCTATCAGTTTTTCCATTCGTCTTTAAAGAATTCATGTTAGTAGTTTACAACCGTGACTTATTAAACCGATAGTTCGGTAATTTTTGCACCTGTCAACACCTGCTTTCTTTGGGTTTGGAAATGTTATATTCTTCTTGAAGGGTGAGGGCATTTCACATGTCTCATACATCTTGCTCACCAGATGACAGAGTTTTGTCAAGGCTGTCAGTAGTTCTAATGTAATGTTGTTTACTCCTGGAGCCTTGTTTCGACTTAGGTCTTTCAGTGCTCTGTCAAATTCTTCACGCAGTATCATGTCTCTCATTTCATCATCATTTACGTCCTCTCCCATTTCCCTAATATTGCCCTCAAGTACATCTTTCTTGTATAGACCCACCATATACTCCTTCCACCTTTCTGCTTTCCCTTCATTGCTTAGAACTGGTTTTCCATCTGAGCTCTTCATATTCATACAAGTGGTTCTCTTTCTACAAAGGCCTCTATAATTTTCCTGTATGCAGTATCTGTCTTACCCCTCGCTCAGTCCGGAACCGCGCGACTGCTACGGTCGCAGGTTCGAATCCTGCCTCGGGCATGGATGTGTGTGATGTCCTTAGGTTAGTTACGTTTAAGTAGTTCTAAGTTCTAGGGGACTGATGACCACAGATGTTAAGTCCCATAGTGCTCAGAGCCATTTGAACCATTTTTTTGTCTTACCCCTAATGATATATGCCTCTACATACTTAATTTGTCCTCTAGCCGTCCCTGCTTAGTCATTCTGCACTTCCTGTCGATCTCATTTTTGAGACGTTTGTATTCCTTTTTGCCTGCTTCATTTACTTATTTTTATATTTTCTCCTCTCAGCAATTAAATTCAGTACCTCTTCTGTTACCCACGGGTTTCTAGCAGCCCTCATCCTTTTACCTACTTGATCCTCTGCTGCCTTCATTTTTTCATCTCTCAAAGCCAATCTTTCTTCCTCCACTGTATTTCCTTCCCCCGTTCTTTCCAATCGTTTCTTAACGCTCTCTCTGAAACTCTCTACAACCTCTGGTTCTTTCAGGTTATTCAGGTCTCATCTCCTCAAATTCCAACCTTTTTGCAGTTTCTTCAGTTTTAATCTACAGTTCATAAGCAATAGATTGTGGTCAGTGTCCACATCTGCCCCTGGAAATGTCTTACAATTTAAAACCTGGTTCCTAAATCTCCTTGTTGCCGTTATATAATCTATCTGAAACCTTCCGGTGTCTCCAGGCCTCTTCCACGTACACAACCTTCTTTCATGATGCTTAAATCAAGTGTTCGCTATGATTAAGTTTGTGCGAAAATTCTAGCAGGCGGCTTCCTCTTTCATTCCTTACCGCCATTCCATATTCACCTACTACTTTTCCTTTTCTTCGTTTTCTTACTACCGAATTCCAGTCCCCCATGACTATTAAATTTTGGATTTCCTTCACTATTTTATCTCATCATACATTTCTTCAATCTCTTCATCATCTGCGGGGCTAGTTGGCATATAAACTTGTACTACTGGGGTCGTGGTAGGCTTCGTGTCTATCTTGGCTACAATAATGCGTTCACTATGCTGTTCGTAGTAGCTTACACGCGCTCATCTTTTTTTATTCATTATTAAACTTACTCCTGCATTATCCCTATTTGATTTTGTACTTATAACCTTGTATTTACCTGTCCAGTAGTCTTGTTCCTTCTGTTACCGAGCTTCACTAATTCCCACTATATCTAACTATATCCATTTACCTTTTTAAATGTTCTAACCTACCCACCCAATTAGGGGATGTGACATTCCACGTTTCGATCCGTAGAAATCCAGTTTTGTTTCTTCTTATAACGACGCCCTCCTGTGTAGAGCCCGCCAGGAGACCCGACTGGGGACTATTTCACGTCCGGAATATTTTACCCAAGAGGAATCCATAATCATTTGACCATACAGTAAAGCTGCATGCCTTCGGGAAAAAATACGGCTGTAGTTTCCCCTTGCTTTCAGCCGTTCGCAGTACCAGCACAGCAAGGCCGTTATGGTTAATATTAGAAGGCCAGACCGTCAATCATCCAGACTGTTCCTCCTGCATCTACTGAAAAGGCTGCTGCCCATCTTCTGGCCTCTGCAGGCAACCTCCCCCCCCCCCCCCCCCTCACCCTCCACCGTTGTGGTTGCACCAACGATACGGCTAAGTGTATCGCTGAGGCACGCAAGCCTCCTCACCAACAGCAAGGTCCATGGTTCAAGGGGAGCGGGGAGGGTGTGGCGGGCGAATCCTGAGATGTACGAGCGATAAATTTACCCACATCGTCTAACGAGAACCCAGATCAAGTGTAAAATGAAAAACACGAAACATTGTGGTTTAGAAGTAGCTGGCTTGGTTCATTACTTGCTGCCGTGAATTTTTAACATTTCAGGTGTACCACTCTTATTCGCACTGGTGCTTCAGACTGCGTATTTGCTAGAAGAGTGGTTTCTATGTACCACTACAGTTATTAGTAATCTCAGTGAGATAGCCGAAATGGTGGCTAAACATGTCCAAATCGGATAAATCTGAACCGTGAAACAAACTGACAGGCACACGTCCAAATGATAGGCTGTTAGAAAAATAAAAAAATAAAAAAAAAAAACCATAGCGTTTATGTTAGAAAATAAATAAGAGCGGTGCAACATGTCTATTTGATCGTACTTATTATTATTCAAAATACGAGTAACTTACATAAATGCATACATCCGTACACATGGGCTAAGAGGAGCACAGCTAATGAACGAAGAGACAAGAGAAGGAAGCAATACAAAAAAATCCAGAGTTATCAATATTTTAAGCTTATACACTACGCAAGTCTCTTTTTATCATAAAATAAATTATGTTCACGTAAAATAGTCCACAAAGAAAATATTGTGTCTCTACAATTTGTAGTTGAATTTAAAGTAGTTGGCGTATGACAGCTGGCGGCTAGGCCGCTCCCACAAAACACCAGTGTGAACGTGGTGCTGCCGGCACCTTCTGTGTGGCCGCGCGAAGCATCCTGACAGACAGTTCTCAGTGAGTCACTGCACAGTGAAGACGTCAGTACCATACGTATATTTCACGTTTTTTAAGTGATTTTTGTAAGAGACAATGAGACTAGACTTCAGACTTCATATTTTCTACGAGTTTACCACCGACAGAATTCGTAAAACTAAAGAGACCAACCCCATCCTGATAGGCTGAACAATATCAAACCTAGTGCGATACGAAACACTGCAGAGACCCTTCGACATGTAACGTTTCATGAACGAGAAATTTTCACCAGCTTGAAAGAAATTAATGTATCTCTGAATTGAATTAAAATTAAGAGAACATTTCTGATATGCTAAGAGTCTGTACAGATAGGTGTACTATACGTGAAGCGATTTTCTATCATCAGTGCGAGTGAAGCGCTATGGTGGTGGCCTGTATATTGTCGTGATGACGTCACAACTGAGGACTTTAACGTCAGATTGCAGCTGATTTAAATTATACTATACACGTCTGTTTTCCGCACGCCACATTATGGTGTGTGACTGATTGTACAGTACCACTGTCGCTTCTTCTAGATCCCGTTCCACTTGTGAATAGTGCGCGAACGACTTGTGAGTATCAACGTAGTGTATTTGTTCATTATGATGCTGAAGTTAACAAAGTTATGATTTAAATAGAGGATGTTTTCACAAGGACTTTGACTGCTATATTTAGACACTTCCTTACTTCTTGTCACTTCCAATGAACGACGAACTTTCTGAGCAAGTTGATGGCGTCCCAATGGGTAACCCACTAGGCCTTGATGAGACACCTGTGGTCTGTTTTTACGGTAACATAGAAGAATTCTTTCGTTATCCAAATAAAATAAATTGAAAAATCATGGCCGGCCGAAGTGGCCGTGCGGTTCTAGGCGCTGCAGTCTGGAACCGCGAGACTGCTACGGTCGCAGGTTCGAATCCAGCCTCGGGCATGGATGTGTATGATGTCCTTAGGTTAGTTAGGTTTAACTAGTTCTAAGTTCTAGGGGACTAATGACCTCGGAAGTTGAGTCCCATAGTGCTCAGAGCCATTTGAAACATTTTTTTGAAAAATCATGCTTACCATGGTGAAACGGCAGGGAGCGTGTTGGGAAGTGGAGCTGAACCCAGTGCAAAAGAATTCCACCAAATAACATTTATTTAACAGTTTTTCGGATCCGGAGTTCAAGAAAGACACAGAAAATACACAATAAAAGACAAACAAACAAGCACACAATCTTCAATAAAAAGCAGGCTTTAAGTAATGAAAGCCGTAAGATTATTACATCTCCAATAAACTCGAGTAAGGAATATTCGCAGTTAAATATATTTACTTTAAAATTACACTAAACGACATCAACATCCCTCTACATGATGCAGGTGGCAGGAAAGCTTTAAATTTATGTCACTAGTGTTCTTCAAAAGAGTCTATGTTCGAAAAGTCAGAATTGTTTAATAACGGCAGACAACCCTGAAAATTTCTTAATAATCAAGAGCCTTTATAGTTTCGACGAAGTCGCTTTGATTATACCAGATAAACGTTATTGAAGACTTTCACCAAGACAGTATACGTAGAAAACCTACCAGAAAGACCTTAAGACTAGAGAGTAGAGCAGGCAATATAAAGTAAACACATCTTAAAATGTCATTCTAGTAAAGGAAATTAACATACAATTACTAATTTTCATTCATAGAAAGCAAGTTTTGGTCTCATCAAAAAGGCAATGGCCAAAATTATTGTTCTGACAATTATTTAAACGTTCACTATCTATCATTTAACCTAATTTTGGACAGAATTATTTCTAACGATGGACTACCAGCCAGATAGTACACAACCATACATGACATAAAATGTACCACACTCGAAACTTTTATTGACACACAAGACAACATACAGGGGATAGGCAAAATGATGCAGATACCTGTACTTACTTGGGAATGGTTTATTGATAAGTGGTTGGACCCGTATTTGCCCGTAATACAGCTGCGATTCTTCTTCGAATACTGACGTATAATGATTGTATAGTCTGCATGGGAATTTTATGCTACTCTGCGATCAGAACCTCTTCTAAGCGAGGCGGAAAGGTGCTCCGGAGTCTGTGCTCCAACACTGCCCACAAGGGTTCGATAACGTTGAAGTTTGTGGACTGTGCTGGCCAGGGAAGACGCTGCAGTTCAGTTGCATGCTCCTCATACCACGATTGTGCTGCCCTGGCTGCGTGAATGGGTGCATTATTCGTCCTGAAATATGGCATCATTGTTGGAAAACAACATTTTCATCACTGGCGCACCTGATCATCTAAAACGTTCTCATGATTGTTGGATGTAACACGCCCTTTGAGAGTAATAATGGGACCAGCAGAATACGACGATATGGTTGCCCACACCGTCACACTTTCACTTCCACGCTTAACCGTTGGAAACAAGCAAACAGGATCGTACTCTTCTTTGGCGTTCTCCAGACATACACCCAGCCTGATGTTGGAAACAACGAAAGCGTTGACTCGTCGAACCATATGACGTGTTTCCACTGATCAGCCGTCCAGCATTTATGCTCCTGACACCATGTTTTACGCTTATTTGTGTTGGTTGCCGTCACTAATGGTTTCGGTATAGCAGCTACTCCGTGAATATTCACTTTATGGGTTTCTCGGCGGACGAAGATGGCTATTGAGCTCTGTAGTCACTTTAGCCACCATAGTTTTGTATTGTTTTCACACAATTCGTGTTAGTGTACGACGATCTCTGACATTTAGTTTTGATTTGCGCCCACTGTTATGTTTACACGGTGTTTTTTTCCATGCTTTGTGTAGCTGTCATGACTTTTGAAACAGTTGCTCTTGAAACATTCAATAAGTTGGCTGTCTTGGTTACTAATGCTCCAGCTAATCGGGCCCCCACAATCTGCCCTCTCTGGAACTCTGTTAGGTCTTTCATTGCACGTCGACTTCGGCCTATGAATGCAAATACGAAGTGTGCACTACTCTTAAACACCATGCACTGATGCCTAGTCCGTACTGGAGATGCACAGTCCAGCGCGACACGTGCCTGACCTTCGTTGTTGACCATCAAACACAACCATCCCATTACTCCCAATGTTCACATTATTTTACCTATCCACTGTATGTGATCAGTTAGCCATGGAGAGACTGAAAATTTAATAAATGGAACGTGAAATTTATGATTTGACCAGCAATTTTAATACAGTAAGTTTTTCAGATTACATGATACTTTAACTACTGTGCCACAGAAATTATTATTATTATTATTGTACTCACTCCTTTTATGATGGAGTACACTTATTAAATTTCCTTAAGTTTGACATCTGACAGAGGTGCCAAGACACACAAACAACTATACAACCATCTTACCAAACCTTCTTAGCATGGACTGATTACATGCTACATTACGTTATATTACATTTCAATAATACTTGCAAAATAATGAATGAGACATTTTGTAATGATGTGGAACATGTGAATTTAACACAAGTTTTCTGTACACAGTTATTTTTCTTTCTTTTTTTACGGTTACTACTTCAAATCTAAAAAGTCATCTATTGAGTAGAAGGAATTATTATTGAGGAATTCTTTTAATTTGTGTTTTAATTCTGGTTGGTTACCTTTCAGGCTTTTCATGGTATTTGGTTAATGGCCGAAGATTTTTGTGGCAGCAAAATTCATTCCTTTCTGTGCCAAAGATTTATCCCAGAACAGTGAGGATTATCCTTTCTTCTGGTGCTGTAGCTATGCACTTTGCTATTGTTTTTGAATTGGGATATGTTATTAATAATAAATTTCGTAAGTGAATATGTGTATTGCGAAGGTACTGTGAATATCCAGAGTTCATTAAACAAAGGTCTGCAGGGTGCTCTTGGGTATGCCCACGCTATTATTCTGATTACACACTTTTGTGTATTGAATACTTTTTCTCTTAACGATGAATTACCCCAAAATATTATGTCATATGAAAGCAGTGGATGAATATAGGGATAGTAGGCTAATTTACTGGTAAGTTTATTACCAAAATTTACAATAATCCTAATATTGTAAGTAGCCAAACCTAAATGCTGTTCAGATCAACAAAGTGTTTCTCCCAATTCAACTGCTCATCAGTGTACACTCCCAGAAATTTTGAATATTCCGCCTTAGCGACAGACTTCTGTTCAGAGTCTATATTTATCAATTGTGTTATGTCATTTACTGTACAGTACTGTATATGCTGTGTTTTCTCAAGATTTAGTGAGAGTTCATTTCTAGAAAACCGCTTAGTAACTTTCTTAAAGCCATTATTTACTATTCCCTCAGCTAATTCTCGTTTGTTCAGTATGATTACTATTCTTGTATCATCAGCAAAAAGCACTAGCTTTGAATATAGAGTGGCAAATCACTAACATATATTATGAACAATAAAGGACCCAAGACTGAATCCTGTGGGACACCATTCTTGACACTTCCTAAACTAGAGGACTCTCCCCGTTTTTGCAGACCATCTTTACTGTTAATTTCAACTTTCTACATTCATCCAGTTATATGTGACCTAAAGAATTTGTGCACTTGTCCACTCATACGAAAATACTTGAACTTACGTAGAAGAATTTCGTGACTCAATCAGTTAAAAGCCTAATACAAGTCGTATTTGTTGAGCTCAGTCCATCAGGCTAATTTTATAGCAACCACTCAGTAGGTTCAATTAGAAGTGATACAACACAATTCCAAAAACAGCTGTGTTTGGTGTACCCCGAATCTTGTAGTAATTTGCATTGTACGTGATGATTTCAAAAAGGAAGGTTTCCTCCAAAAAAAAAAAAAAAAAAAAAAAAAATAGCATACAGAGGCGAACCAAAATACATATCATTTAATCGTTCTTGCAGAGCTGTATCGGAACACCAGCGAGACTGACCATGCTTCTACGTATTCTACCAATAGTAGTAAACCGTATAATATCGGCGCTTATCGCCGGTACAGAACGTGGGCGGAATGAGACGCAACGGGCTTTTCAGCATTCACCACTTAACGGAGAACGTCTACTAAGCTTGGAGCCTACATATGCAGAATGGCGAAGATGAACAAAGAAACAATTTACCCCTCAGTCCGTTATTCTGCTGTGAAATTGTGCCAATGTCGGATTTCTTATGGAGCTTTGCCCAGAAATGTATTGCAGAACAGAGATCACAGGGCAGGTTCGGCATCTGACAACAAACATTGCATCCTCCTCCATGCTCACAGGCCTTCTGCCGATAACAAGAAGCCACGTTAAGAACGACATACTGCATTCTATATGCTAGGACCTCATCATTCGAAAGAAAAACCTGGTGTGGTATTCCAAACGCGCGAATTTTTTTCACTAGGAGGCAGTAAGACAGTGTGGAATGCTTTCCGGAAGTCAAGGAGACAATAAACAAAATTCAGCCTCTGCAGGAATCTCCTTTATTTAAGGTTACCTCTTTCGCAAGATTATCCTTCACCTTAAGTATTTTAAATTGTGAAAATATAAATATATGTTAATGCATAAATCACCAGCCTAGAAATTATTTAGGCCGTGACATTAGGACCCTCGCATGGCTAAACTAGATTCAACATTCTTGAAACCAATGTTATCTTAAGTAGTCCTTGTCATGTAAAGCATTACATTCCACGAGTCATGTGTCACGTCTGTAGAGGATGCTTGTGTACGAATTGGAATTACAGTAATCTTTCAGCACCAGGTGCATTTGTTTTGCAGAGTACTACATTATAAAATTCTATAATATGTTTTTCTGTGCATTGCGTCAAAGGAACAGGCACCATACATGTCTTAACATGTAAAACGCTGTTGCTAATATTGTTAACTGTCTCCTAACAGGAGCTGGATTTGAGCCACAATAAGCTGATGGAGGTACCACATGCTTTTCTGGAAAAAACAAGCCACCTCGCCGAGCTCTTCCTGCAGGTAATACTATGTATTCATACAGATTTAATTTACGATACTGTAGGACAAATTGTATTCAAGATTATATTATGAAATGGAAATACAACGCCGCTAGCTGATGAATTGCAAGAGGCACATAGTTGGATATTCTTTGTGATATTGCTTGAATGCAGGGCCAATTAGCTATAAATCCTGTAGCTGCTGTAACTAGGGCAATTAAATTTCTTCGCTTAATACTTCTGCAGTTATTACAGGAGGATTCTACAGAAGTCGTTAGCTGTATAGAGTTGTCATAAACATGCCTATAGTGAACAAATAATACCCACGGTATTTGTAATATGGAGGACTAAGTTAAACACGTGTTCAACTTTCTCTAAATGATGAACGCGAGCACCACTGACAGGTTCATGTGATGTGGTCGACATTTTGTCGAGCTGTTTTAAATACACAGTTCAGTCGCACTAATGTGGCTACCATCCATGTGCGAAGTCAAAGTGTAATAGCCACTTACAGACGGCATGTGGCAGCACTAGCAGTGCAGGTTATTGAAAGCTTGTCAGGGGGACGCAGAAAAGAGTGCAGTCGTTGTCGTAATGCAGAAACGGAGAGATTTATCTCTACGTCCAGAAGAAAGTGATCATTGGCTTTCTCAAGGATGGGAGCAGTTCCAAAACGGTTAAGTTGGGAAACCCGGTGCCGCTGTGATTAAACTATACCGTGCATGGCAAAATGGCGCTACGGAAAATCTTGCACTAAAGAAGCTGTGGTGAACCAAGGACCATAGATAACAGTTGTGACAGGATGTAAGTTTGGACGAGGGCCGTTTATTAGCGTGAGAAAATAAAATGCCTACAGCTGTCCCTATGCTTTTATTTATTTTGTTGCAACCAGTTTCGGCGCTTCAATGCGCCATCTTCAGGCCGTAGTTGATGCGGAAGGGATTGACACGATCCATTAGTGGCCACCATAAGTGCATACGCAGATTATCTGAAAACTTAGGTGTCAGCATTCTAACCACCAACTGCCAGCTGAGTTGCTGAGACGACGATGCGATGTATATAGGGATCGTGTCAACCACTTTCGCATCAACTACAGCCATTCCCTGGGTGATCTTGACATTCTGGAAGGCACACTCGATCACCACAAGTACGCATCTGTTCTTGTGGACCATGTCCAGCCCTACATGCAGCCTCGGCACGATGACGTCCACCAGCAGGAAAGTGCAACGTGTCACAGGGCCCGCAGTGTGTGTGCGTAATTCGAAGGGCACCTAGCGCAGATGGTCATGACACTGCAGTCGTCACGGCTTCACTTTCCAGTCGATACCTTCCAGGACGTCATTCTCTTCCTCCACGTCTCGCAGGCGCCAGAACTAAAAGAGGTGAGTATTCAAGCTTTTGACAGGTTGTCATATTAATGTGACTGGACTGTGGGTAAAGGGGTATTTAAAGAACACTGTGACGGACTGGCTTTGTCCTCATCTTTACAGCTGATATTTCAATGGAGCACATCAAACAGATAGCTTTAAGCGACACGGAACTAAATAAGTCTTGTTGGTTTCGCTAGGTGGATGACATATTTGTTGCACAGTGACAACAGAGAAGAATTACATGAATTCATGATTTTATTAGCAGCATTCATCCAAAAATCGACTTCACCATGATAACGGAAAGTGAAGTCGTTCTCCTCTTCTAGATGTGCTGATGTGCAGAAGATCTGACAGTACCCTAGGGCATAGAAAGTGTATGAAGCCTGTCAATACAAACAGGTGTTTAGAAGCCTCTTTACACCACCATCCAGCCCAGAAGGAAGTCGCTCCGAGAACGCTATTTTCGCGTGCATTCCGCATTAGTGACAGTACGAGCTAGCCATCAAAGGCAATTTTTCTTAGGTAAACATTGATGGTTAACGGCTATGATAACCTTATCGTAAATAGGGAGGCGTTAACAATAATAATGCAAAGCAGAAGAACGAGGACCTCCCTCACTTTTTGTAAGGTTACAGATTATTTCTGGAGTAACCGACCGCATGTGCAGAATGCTTCTGAGGAATGGTATAATGAGTACAGTCTTCAGTCAATATAGGACAGAAGACGTCTTCCAAACTAGAGCTAACTTGCAGTGATAAAGTATGTATCGGCTAAACTGGAAGGTCAATAAAAAAAACTGTTGAAAAGAACGAACGCCACACTGAATTAACGAAGCACCAACAATACTATGACCATATTATGAACTTGAATCACAAACGAGTGCTATTCAGCGAAAGTAATATTTGGAGGAATAACATCCGTGTAGCAGTTGAAATAAATAAGAATGTGCACAATTTTCATAGAGATGACGACTGCCGCCACCCATCTTCATGGTTATCCGTTGCCACGGAGTAGAGACCCAGCCACGACAGGCGACGAACATAACCAGCTACCGGAAAACAATCAACGTGGCACAAGAATAATATTTTGGAGTCCCCCCCTCTCTTTCAGTACCTGCTTTCCGTATTGACCCAATGATGAGCCCATCAAGACTGAAGACGTGTGCCCAGGAACTCTACTTCTCTTGAAAAGCGCGTGGAAATGGTATTTTATAAGTGAAAATTCCTTTTAGACAGTGTTCAGCCAACCAGGAGCACCAACGGAATTTTGTAGAAGATCGCAGCAGAGAGATAGAACTATCGAGCATTGAAGAAACTTGTACAGGAATACGACGCGATCTAGCGACTCAGAAGTTATTATTATCAAAATTTTAGAGCTTCTTCAAAGATACTTTATGAGTATTTTGGTGTACGGTACCAGTGATCTCCTGTGTCTCGTCACACGGTAATGACGTTTCAGTTAATTTCTTACTCACATGTATCTTCCAGTCTGAACTGTACTGAAAATCGCTGCGCAAATGTGCAAATCTCAATGATACGTGCTTTATGTCTTGTTTGGAAACAAACTTCTTCCATTGACTCATAGAACTCGCTGCCGATAACAGTAAGACTTGCTTAACTCCTTGATCCCAAGTTTATATTCAGTACTGTTCAGTTCTGTCTCGCATTTGTTTTCCGACAGTGTTAGTTGCACGTCAACTGTGATACACATCAGTATGGATAGGTTTACTATTGCAGAGCTGTTCCACATATAATTCGTGTGTGACCGCTTCATGATGTGATGAAAATACAGTCGTTTCAGCTACTAATGTTGGTATCATTCATCACAAGAAGACATCTTGATGAAGGCTGCGTACAAAAGTAGCTGAAACGTTTGTAGCTATATTACGTCATCTTGGGGTCAAACGTAAAAAATCATTTTAGCGAGGTGGTCATCAAGTTCCAGTGCCACAAAATTTTAATTACATTATCCTGTATATTTTCTGGCTGTGATACAAGTATGACTTTGGTAGAGTCCTCTGTCTCTGCCTGATTTAAAATTTTCATATTTAGGATTTGAAAATAGGAACTGTGGACGTACAACAATATTATTTAGTTAGTGACCTTTCTTATGCTTACAAGACCTCATTCTACAATAATAAAGTTCGAAATTTTTAAAAACGTATTACATTCGGAGACTGTAGTAAACATCATTTTCTAAATGCTTAGTTGAAACAGTGTAATATACACGGTAAATAAATGTGAATGGAATAATTCAGAAATTTACATTATTTACTGTAAAACACTCTTTATGCATGCTTTTTTAGGCTTCCGTACCTCAGTCGGTAAAATGGCAGCCCTTATAGGATGACTTCGCCGTGCGTCCATCTGTCTGCCTGTTGCTCTATTAAGACATCTGTTTCTCAGGAACTGGTATAGGTATCGGTTTGAAATTTACGTCAGGGACTAAGCCCTAAGATCACTTGGTGGCGAATGAGATGTAAGCTTCTAAGTCAATGTAATCAAAAGAAACGGTCAATTATGTCACATATTTTGATAATCGCAAACTCATTCATCAGAACCAGTAGGGTACTTTCCGTTAATCTAGAATCATAAAATTCGGCAATAGGCAAGTTTTTACAGTACTTTTAAAAGAAAAATTCGAAAATTGCCAATTTGGAATTACATGAGAGAAAAAAATTGTCACCATACGCTGTCTGTCTGTCCGTCTGTCTGTCCGTCTACTAAGACGCCTGTTCTCAGGAGTGTGTAGAGTTATCAAGTTGAAATTTATGTGAAAGTTGTGATGTCCCTTGGCGGTGTAAATAATTTAAGCTACTAATTCAATACACTCAAAAGCTACGGTCACACATTCCACATATATTGATACTCGTAAACTTGACCCATCAAAACCCATAGATGAAACATCTACATTCTTGTCGGGCCTGGCGGTATGGACTCGGCGCAACTGCGCAGCGTATTCCGTCCGGGGACTGGTCACGATGCGTAATAACAAAAAACTGACTTAAAATCTCATCGACAGAATTTGTACGGTGTCATTTGACATCTACATAAAACCACGTGAAGAAAAAGGAAAGAAAAAGGAGAGGAACGATGAAGAAACATCTTTAAAAAAGCTGTGAATTCGGTTCCTGGAACTCTTAGAGATCGCGAGATCGGACCTCGGCCGGACCATCGATTTTCCGTCTTCGCTTCAACCTAGCCATCACCTCTCAGCGATTTGAGGAGCTTTCAGACACAGCATGTACTTCGGATTCCACGTTAAACTGTAAGTCTCTTCCCTCGTCTGGACAATTGCGGTAGTATAAGAAGACGCAAGTCGCCGAGGTGGCGTCCAGTAGGAAGACTTTCACCAGTCCACGGAGCCACGCGAAATTATTACCATCTATGCAGACAATTAAGTTTCTACGGAACAGAGTGCGAGTCCTATTGACAGATGACATTTATTTGGTGCATACTATCAAAATCACAAAGCTGATCACGTTCTGATTGTTTTCACGTGAAATAATGTAAGATGTTCCAATCCTCTAAATAATTCATAAGATCGTAGTAACATTACAAAATGTTTCATGACACACTGCCCTCTCCTTCCCCCCCCCCCCCCCACCCCCCAAAAAATCAGTTACTTTAAGGTGGCATAGTTATATAACAGTTAATTATCTTTATTCATTAAACTAGGAAAAATTACGTATACCGGTGGTGTTACTGATATTAGTAGGGCGGTTCTTAGTGTTTTTGTTTTTCATGTTGGTATTCCGGTAGATATGAATTTATTTATCAATTGTCATTTTTCATTTGTAGTTCACTGTTGCTAATTGAGTTTACATATTGTCATTTTGTCATTTGGAAATAAGAAGTGGAGCTGCGGACGCTGCAAAATGGAGTACGAAGTGGAGAAACTGGAACATTTCCGACATATTCTTCTGTTTGAGTTCAATAGAGGGGTGACAGCAATGGAGGCACCCAGAAACATTTCGACCGTGTTTGTAGATAATACCACTGGGCAGAGCACGGCAAGACAACAATTTTCTCGTTTTAAGGACGATTATTTTCACATTAGTGACTCTTCGCGTTCAGAAATACTTCTGGAGTTTTAAGAAGATCGTTTAAACGCACTGATCCACAATTATCCACGGCAGAGTATTCGAGGACTGGCAGATGTGAGTGAATGTGTTTATTCCACAGTCGCGCGACATTTGCATCCAGTGGGGAACGTTCAAAAATCGTATCTATGGGTACAGCATGCTCTAACCAAAATTATAAAAAATCAGCGGATGGTCATATATGCATCTCTGCTTGTTCGTCATCAAATGGCTCGTGAACGACGCTGACCATTGCTATCCCGTATCGCTGCTGGTGACGATAAATGGTGTCTTTACGCCAACATAAGGAAAAGAAAGAAATGTTTGAGCCCAAACAAAGCAGCAACTCCCCGTAAGAAAGACCTGCGACGCACTCATAACATAATGTTAGCCATGTGATGGAACAGGAACTACGCGCTGTTTTACGAATTGCTTCCCCTTTTTTCAACAAATGTGGCGTCTGGTAGACACAGTCCAACAACAACGACCAGGAATACTGCCTGAAATGATGCTGCTCCAAGAAAGCGTCCGCCCGCCCGAGTTCTATTAGACTAAATAAATAAATGGACAAGTAAATAAAAAGATAAAAATAAAATTACAGAAGCTGTGTCGGGGTGTCATTCCGCACCCATCTTATTCCCCTATCTTGCGCCCTCAGATTTTCACCTTCTCCCCTCTCTATCGAACGGTTTCCAAGGAAATTCCTTCACGGATGGAACCATGTGATTTTTCCACAACCGTGGAGTCGAAAAACTTTGGCAGTCGTAAATAGTGAAGGATAAAATATTATTTATGACTAAAGTCACTATTATGTGGATCTGTTGGGGTTATTGAACATAATGGAAAAACGCTACAAATTTCACTAATAAGCCAGAACAGTATGATTACTGTCCACCAAGGCAAAGGGCAGATTATTATAACACAGAACCTGTGAACGATTATCTCGAAAACGGCGAAGCTGGTCGAATGTTCACGTGCTACTGTCATGAGCATTTACGGAAAGAGGTAGATTGACAGTGAAACTAACACTACGCACCAAATGGTTAGATGTCCACTTTTTTTTCACAGAACGTGGTTTCGGAAGCTTGTCTGCTCTGTAAAGTAGTATAGATGGTGATCTGTGGCATGTGTCGAAAGAGCACAATGCTGGTGTACGTATATGTGTTTCGGAGTGCGCCGTTCAACCTACATCGTTTAACATGGAGCTCTGCAGCAGATCGCCCTTACGTGTTCACATGTTGACCTAGCGACGTCAGTTACGATTGCATGGATACGGGACCATCGGGATTCGACCGTGGATCAATGGAAACGTGTCGGTTCTTCGGGTGAATCACATTACCTATACACCAAGTCGATAGTGGTCTCCACAAACGCCGTCATCGAGGTGAACGGCACCTCGAAACGTGCAGCGCGCTACGGACGCAGGCTGGTGGGAGCAGTATTATGCTTTGGAAGAGTTTCTGTGGCGCTTGCATGGGACCTGTCGTAGTAATAGAAGAGACGATGACAGCTGCGAACCAGCTGCAGCCCTTTATGCTTAAGTCACTCCCGACGGCGATGTTACCTTTCAGCAATATAACTGTCCTGTCACCGACCCAGAACGCTGGTACAGTTGTTTGAGGAGCATTATAGTGAACTCACATTGATTTCTCGGCGACCAAATTCGCCTGATGTAAATTCTGTGGCACCCATCTGAATCGGTATCGGGCGCCATCACCGCGAATGCAAATCAGCGGACCGTTATTTACGCGAATTACATGACCTGTGCGTAGACATATAATGCCAAATAGCTCCACAAACCTGCCAACAAGCTGTCGGATCCCCGATACGCAAAATCAGTGATGTATCTCGTTCCAAAGATGGACGAACAATCTATTAAGCTGCCAGCCGGGGTGGCCAAGCGGTTCTAGGCGCTACAGTCTGGAACCGCGCGACCGCTACGGTCGCAGGTTCGAATCCTGCCTCGGGCATGGATGTGTATGACGTCCTTAGGTTAGTTAGGTTTAAGTAGTTCTAAGTTCTAGGGGACTGATGACCCCAGATGTTAAGTCCCATACTGCTCAGAGCCATTTGAACCATTTGAATCTATTAAGCAGGTGGTCATAATGTTTTGGCTCATCAGTGTATGCAGCAACCTAATATTTGACAACGTTGATCTCACTAGCTATAATGATATCACTGAAATATAGTCGCTTTTTCCTTACTGACGTCATCAGCAGTTGTGCGAATATTCTCCGTAAATCCGGCAAACTGAAATGTAATGTATTTATATATCAGCGGATGTAAATGAAGAAAAAGAAACACTATAGAAGAGTATTTTTTGTTATTTATTCCACGCATATAGTTACAGCAACTGCAAAACATTGCTGCTTGCGATTCGCCTAACGGGAGAACAGCTGCTCAAACCATTTTCTCTGAGTACGAATTTATTCCAGTCAGACCTCAAGATAAGATTTACTTTCCTTTCTTTTCTGTTCCTGTGTTTGATATGTGTGGAAGAAAAAGGAACCAGGCCGTGGGAGGATTATTATTAAGATAATAAATAAGATGTCCATATTGTACATGTCTCGCTCTGAGACTGATTCGAAGAGACTACATAATAGCGCAGATTACTGCTGTTTGTTAGGAGAACAGCGTAAAACATAGGCAACGGTACAGATAACGTGAACTTTTTCCTCTGCCAAAATTCTGTTATTATGCTGAAATCCTTAGAGAATATGCTGACCCCGACGGTCCAATCGTGATACCATGGAGCAAGTGTATGAATATTACAACACGAGAAGGTCTGCGCCAGTGTAAACCCATTTACATAGCACATGGTCTTATTCTGTTGAAGTTGCCGCAAAACATATGAAATTAGCGTGGAACAACATATTATTAAAACAGGCAAAACATAACAAACAAAAGAGAAAACGAAACACAGAAACAAGGTCAAAAATAAAATATTTAACTCAACCGTGATTTGTAGACACACATGTATTTTAAGAGGAAGTGTTTTTTCACTAATATAGTGCTGTATGAAGAAAAGTGTGTATGTGACGCGAAGAGAGGTATACTGGCAGATGGAAGCCGGAGAACGACTGACTATGATCTGCAGGGAATATTATCACCTGTGTGTAAACATCAAACTACAAGCAGTGATATGGCGAACACAAGTCGTGTCTGGGTGTTAAGACTGACTTCCCTCCAGAACGCAACGCTGCGCTAACACTCTCATTTACGCTCTTGGATATGGAAGCCTTAACAGAGTAGTAATAACGCAGAAGCAATTCCGTCTGCAACATTCGCTGACACTGCAGTAGACTACTTAAAATTCTTTAATTACGCATGTCAGCCGCGGTGGTTTAAAGTGCAGTCAGCAAATCAGTTATCATTACGGTGATAGCTTCCGTCTGGAAGCGAATCCTTCACTTTCACAGAAACTGGTACTTAAACTAGCTAGTAGGTGAATCTTGGCTCTAATGTTTGGTATAAACATATGAGACACACATGAAAATATTCCGTAGCGTTCGATTTGGATTTAATAAACCTTATCAGTGGCAGCCTGGTACGATTTTAAGTAGCGAAGTACTTTATTTAATACCATTCACATCTATTTCACATATTGTTCTTCACAGTCCGCTTTTTAAATTGATGGAATACTAATTTTATTTGCTGCCGTTTTATTGGGTTAGCTTCAGACTCATATTCAGTTTCCAACAGTCGGCAGCAGATGACATACGCGTTCTCATTAACACAATTACGCTTTTTTTCTTATTCAAGAGCTTACAAGAACGAACTTAGGAGAAGTTACTATGCATTTATACGTGATGGGAAATGATTTTGAACAACATAGTCAAAATACGAACAGAATGTATAAAGAGGTGTACACGAGTGGCTGCTTCTCTTCAATGAGGAATAGTGTGAGAGACCCTTCGAGTCTAGGGTGAGCTTCAAGTAGTTTTCAAGTACAGCGTGAGAATACAGCAATGGTCAGGTACATTGCTCTAAGGGTTTCGGTTTTAGTCCCTGGAAGTGACATGACAAATTAGCCGACTCCTAGACATTCAGTTGACTTGATGGACGGTTACGATAAGATATAGCGGTGTCTGTGTGTTATAGACAAATGGTTTGCGACGTATGGTAATTTTGGTCAGGCCATGAAGTGTGCCTGGATGGTAAGGGTAAGTTGGAAAGCCGCGTTCGAGTCCCGATCCGGCACAAATTTTGATTGTCGCCATTCCACTATTAAGCTGATGGCTGTCCATATTTGCAGCTGCCAATACATATCATGATAGACGGTTTGTTGAATGGTGGTGGTCATGGTCTTACGAACTTTATTCATTTGTGATACTGATTGCCCCTTTGAATACGGTAATTGGCGGCCCCAAAAACGTGCCTTGCGATGGGATTTAAGTATCCGAAATTGATCTCATGTGAGTCAATACATTTTCAAGGCAGTAGATGTATGATCAAATGCCTGAACAAACATTTCAAGGATTTGTGCCGAGTCAATCTGTCTTTGTTAGGAAATCTACATTAATATAATAATCTATAGTAGGAAGGACTGAAGGACAACTTTGGTTTCATTGACATAATTCTAGGAATGTGTTGTGCATCTACATACGAGGTAAATAAAAATACTCTTAATCGATCTACTCTGGAATACCGCTCAAGTACTCCTCACCAGATCAGTTTCAAGGACGAGATCTAAAGAATTCAACGTTATGCGACAGTTGAGATGTTCAGCTCTCAGGAAGACAATATTGTGCAGATGCTCACGGAACATATGTATTAATCTCTGTAAAGAAGACTTTTTTTATACTGACATTTAAGTGATTCCACTTCGTCAGAAATCTTGAGTAACAAAGACAATACGCATGGTACGGTGGCTGACAAACACACATTTGTCGCGCAATTCATTCGAGTGTGGAACAGAAAAAGAAATCGGAAACAACTGTGTAGTATACTCTTTCCTATGAACGATGCAAAATCTTTCAAAGATGTAACTTCATTCGTTTGAAAAAATATTTGCGTTAGCAAAATCTGAAACCTCTCTAGGCAAATTAGTCACGCTAGAAAAAAAGTGTCTTCCATGTTTCTGAATTAAAGTCCAATCATCTGGCATTAATGGCTGGGAGACCCCGAAGGGAAGGTTTACCCGATAATTGGAAAGGTTTTTCTCATCCTTCGCGCCCATAGGCGCCTTTGCCTTGCCAAGTATGAGAGCTGCGTGTTTGAGTGCATGTAGCTGTAATTGTGCGTGCGTGTGTGTGTGTGTGTGTGTGTGTGTGTGTGTGTGTGTGTGTGTGTGTGTGTGTGTGTAGTGCTGAAGACGATGACAGAAGGGAGAGGGCGAAACCCGGTGCCAGCATGTAGCCTACTTCTGTCGAGGAACTCAAAGGGCGCCGTCGAGCTTAGCGTCTCCATCCGACAAACGGATAACCGTGAACAGTGTCACATACTCTCACTTCACGAAACAGTGCGGAGAGGTTTGGAGCTCAATCAAGGACACTAGCACAAAGACTGATGAGCTGGGACTTTACGCCACCACGCCTCCTGTCCATTCTGCCATAAGGGCAAAGGAAAATTTGTCAAAAGTGCGTGGCGTATTCGCACGGTACCCATACGAGTACTGACCACGCCTACGGGTGCTTAACTCTGGTGATCAGCCGGCAATTGGCCTATATACAGCTAAGCACGCCCCTAGATCTTCTCGAATTATTTTCAACATTTCTTAAAAAAACAGTTAAATCGCCCTAGGCACCTTAGCATAGGTAGCATAACTTGTCCGATATTTTGGTAAGTTTTCCCCCAGTACACCCTAAGACAAAAATAAAACGACGTATCACTAAGGAATTATCCGAATGGGACGGAAATCGATATATATGATTACAATTTCAGAAAAATTGTTCAAATGGTTCAAATGCCTTTAAGCACTATGGGACTTAACATCTGAGGCCATGAGTCCCCTAGACTTACAACTACGTAAACCTAACTAACCTGAGGACATCACACACATCCAGCATTCGAACCTGCGACAGTAGCAGCCGCGTGGTTCCGGACTGAAGCGCCTAGAACCGCTCGGTCCCAGCGGCCTGCAGGAAAATTGTATGATGTATTCAACAGAAAGGGCTTCAGAAAGTCGTCTAGTCAGTAATGCGTTGGTGCATCACTGACCTTTATGCACGCTATTATTGGGCTTGGCATTAATATGACAGAGTTGTTGGACGTCCTCCTGAGGTATGTAGTACCAAATTCTGCCCAATTGGCGCTTAGATCGTCAAGATCAAAGCTGGTTGGAGGACCGTCTCCATAATGCTCAAGACATTCTGGATTGGGGAGATATCTGTCGACCTTGCTACAAGCACAAAGACAAAGAGCACAAACTCTCACCGTGTGATTGCGGGCGTTATCTTGCTGAAGTGCGAGCCCATACTGGCTCGTCATGAAGGGCAACAAAACGGGGCCTAGACTATCATGACGTCATTAAGGAAATGTCTTCTATTGCTGTGGTAAACCAAACGGGAAACTAAGCCGAATCAGATTTCTTGTAAACAAAATCATATAGGTAAGGCAGCAGTATTAGAGGGAACTTCAGGTAGAATTGCACGTTTGGTCCTCAAAATGTCAGAGAAGTATGAAATCCAAATACTTGAAGCGTTGTAACCTCCCCGTGAAAATAAGAAAGTGAAAAGAATTGAATAGAATTGCAAGTAGTGCCAAATGTTAGCTTCCCACAGTAATAAAACTCAATGATAATAAAAATGTGCAAAAATGTTAAGTCCCCACAAAATTAACGTTAAGGTGAACCTGATAAATTTTATAAGGGCAGCTGCGCTGACCTTAGGCCCAGTGCAATAATTAATCTGATAAATTGATTCTGGGAGGAAAAGCATAGGAAATATTGTTTCAATTGGAATGATTCTTTTTTTTAAAACTTATTATTGGGGCACTTCTTGAACAAATTAATTACAATTAACATACATTACATTATCAGATGTGCGCAATGCTGCTTCATTACCTTATTTAACAATATAACTCGTCCTGAATCGTGACCAGAGACCCATGTCGACGCCGGCCGACTCCTCACACACAACTTCCGACTGAGTCCAACTCGCAACTGACAACTCGCAACTGAACTCTCGCGCAGTCAAGCGCAGACTAGCAACGATAACCAACTCTCTGGTCAGAGATTCTGTCATGCCTCGCCATCGCTGGTACTGAATACATAGGCGTTTCATAACCCTCCACTGGGGGGGGGGGCAAAAATTTGGCAGCGATGGTGAGTCATTTGGACTTGCCATGAGCAACAAATTTTTTCTTGACTAATTAACTTTACAATCACAGAATATTCAGATGTAGAACATGAAGTAAATGTGGTGCACATGCACCGAGTACAAAACATATTAGGCAATAACAAAATGTACACTCCTGGAAATGGAAAAAAGAACACATTGACACCGGTGTGTCAGACCCACCATACTTGCTCCGGACACTGCGAGAGGGCTGTACAAGCAATGATCACACGCACGGCACAGCGGACACACCAGGAACCGCGGTGTAGGCCGTCGAATGGCGCTAGCTGCGCAGCATTTGTGCACCGCCGCCGTCAGTGTCAGCCAGTTTGCCGTGGCATACGGAGCTCCATCGCAGTCTTTCACACTGGTAGCATGCCGCGACAGCGTGGACGTGAACCGTATGTGCAGTTGACGGACTTTGAGCGAGGGCGTATAGTGGGCATGCGGGAGGCCGGGTGGACGTACCGCCGAATTGCTCAACACGTGGGGCGTGAGGTCTCCACAGTACATCGATGTTGTCGCCAGTGGTCGGCGGAAGGTGCAAGTGCCCGTCGACCTGGGACCGGACCGCAGCGACGCACGGATGCACGCCAAGACCGTAGGATCCTACGCAGTGCCGTAGGGGACCGCACCGCCACTTCCCAGCAAATTAGGGACACTGTTGCTCCTGGGGTATCGGCGAGGACCATTCGCAACCATCTCCATGAAGCTGGGCTACGGTACCGCACACCGTTAGGCCGTCTTCCGCTCACGCCCCAACATCGTGCAGCCCGCCTCCAGTGGTGTCGCGACAGGCGTGAATGGAGGGACGAATGGAGACGTGTCGTCTTCAGCGATGAGAGTCGCTTCTGCCTTGGTGCCAATGATGGTCGTATGCGTGTTTGGCGCCGTGCAGGTGAGCGCCACAATCAGGACTGCATACGACCGAGGCACACAGGGCCAACACCCGGCATCATGGTGTGGGGAGCGATCTCCTACACTGGCCGTACACCACTGGTGATCGTCGAGGGGACACTGAATAGTGCACGGTACATCCAAACCGTCATCGAACCCATCGTTCTACCATTCCTAGACCGGCAAGGGAACTTGCTGTTCCAACAGGACCATGCACGTCCGCATGTATCCCGTGCCACCCAACGTGCTCTAGAAGG
The DNA here is from genome assembly GCF_021461385.2 of Schistocerca piceifrons. Lineage (NCBI taxonomy): Eukaryota > Metazoa > Arthropoda > Insecta > Orthoptera > Acrididae > Schistocerca > Schistocerca piceifrons. Next base: position 652,887,181 of record NC_060138.1, on the reverse strand, counting down.
TGTAAGTCAACTACCCTGGCCAGCAAGATCGCCGAATCTGTCCCCCATTGAGCATGTTTGGGACTGGATGAAGCGTCGTCTCACGTGGTCTGCACGTCCAGCACGAACGCTGGTCCAACTGAGGCGCCAGGTGGAAATGGCATGGCAAGCCGTTCCACAGGACTACATCCAGCATCTCTACGATCGTCTCCATGGGAGAATAGCAGCCTGCATTGCTGCGAAAGGTGGATATACACTGTACTAGTGCCGACATTGTGCATGCTCTGTTGCCTGTGTCTATGTGCCTGTGGTTCTGTCAGTGTGATCATGTGATGTATCTGACCCCAGGAATGTGTCAATAAAGTTTCCCCTTCCTGGGACAATGAATTCACGGTGTTCTTATTTCAATTTCCAGGAGTGTATATACAATGAGTACAAAACATACTAACAAATGACATAAGTGCACACGCACTGAAAAACTCTTTAGCATTTTCACAACAAATAAACATAATGGCAAAAAATCATGTTGACAAGTGACATTAGTGCGCATGCACCGCAGTTCAGAACATATCAGCAAATCAAAATGTACATACAATGAGTAGTAATCATGTTAGAAAAATGATAAAAGTGCACACGCACTGTAGTTCAAAATATATCGAAAAAAATGTATAGGCCATGAATACAAATGATGTTAGCAAAAAAATGATTTTCACTATGTTACAAGAATTAGGATAGGAAAGGGAAGGATTGCATCATGGTTGTAGCACTTTAGGTTGCACGCAGCTGCACTGAAAGTCCATATCTTTCCACAGAAGTACAACACCAAGTGAGACAATGTGAAGTTCTTTTCCCAGAAGTATTTATCAGCGTACCCAAGACACTGAAATGTCGTAGTAATATTCCATGTTATCATTTTGGCAGTACATCAGGTACACCAAACAGTGGGGCCATAATAACGTCTCCATCGCTCACGGTGGTGGACAGCATGTCGTGTCAACACCACGCTCTTACAAGGCACACCAACGTAGAATTAGTGCAAAAACCAAATATAGTGCTCCATGATCAAGAGGCTATACAGGACAAATGGATATTGCAGTAATTCAGGGTAGCTAGGTCAGAAGGAGAAGGACATTAAGTCACATACTAGTCTTCATTGGGAATTACATTAGTAGTTTGCGGCATTCATAGTCCAGTTATTGAACATTTCTGTACCATGTATGTAGTATTACAGAAAAATGTTCATTATTGTTTTACAGAGAACATTGGCATTCATTGCCTAATTACAAATCATCAGTAGTCATTCGTTTTGCAGAGAACATTGAAATTCGTTGCCTAATTACAAATCATCAGGAGTCACTCGTTTTACAGAAAACATTGAAATTCATTGCCTAATTACAAATCATCAGAAGTCGTCCGTTTTACAGAGAACATTGAAATTCGTTGCCTAATTACAAATCATCAGAAGTCATTACTTAAAACAGAAGGTAGTCAATAACATAGTATTACAGAATAACATTATTAATTAATCATTGGTCATCTCAATACATTAATCAGTAGCATTCATTTCCCAGTTACAAAGCATTATTAATTAATCATTGGTCATCCCAATACAGTAATCAGTAGCATTCACTTCCCAGTTACAAAGCATTATTAATTAATCATTGGTCATCCCAATACAGTAATCAGTAGCATTCATTTCCCAGTTACAAAGCATTATTAATTAATCATTGGTCATCCCAATACAGTAATGAAATTATGTGCATAGTATTTATGCATTCATTATTCAAGTGACATACTATTCAGAGCTAATCAGTATTACTCAGAAATCTCTTAAACTGGTATCATTATTTGGGATTGGTAATACATTTTTTGTTAGCAATGCATTGCTTTGGGTAATTATAGGGGAAAGCAAGAAGGAAAGAAAAAAAATTTTGCTTCTGGGTTGTTCCTGTAAATGATAATGTGTAACGTCATTCGTCATGAGTCAGCTGTAGCAAGGTTATGAAACAAGTAGAGTATATGTAATCACATTCATAAATGATATAGATTTAATGAACAACTGCTTACAGCACATTAATTTCATAAATAATTTCTCCTGCAAAAATATACAAAAATGGATTATTAAACTGAAAGAAGAAACGCATTTTATGCTGAAAAGTAGTGAACTTCGAATTAACAGGTAGTGAAACGTGTATAAAAATGTGTTCCATAGCTGTCCTTTCCAAAACCTTCAGTCATTATACTATGCAATATAACACCTGCTGTCAAACCGAACTGCAACAAATACTTAAATAACTACATAGCATGAATACATAACTTCCACATTATCCTCATCTGTAAAGAAAAAAACTTAATTATCCATCACTTCATTATCTATATTATCATAACTCCATTATTATCATCACCTGTAAAGAAAAACTTCATTATCCATAGTAGCATATTCTTCATCATTATTCATCAGCATTCATTATCATCTGCAAAAAAATCACTTCATTACTCATTATACAACTATTCCTTATTTCTATCATATTTCATCACTAAAACTAAGATGTGTAGTTCTGTCGGACAGCCTGCATCAATCGCCTCGTATTCTGAAAGAACAAATTAGTTAAGACTGCTATTCTACGATGTGTATAGTATATTCTTGTTAATGCTTGTTAATTCTGATCCATTTACTCTTGATCACGAAGTATTGCATTCTCTTTCGTTCATTCCGAAGGTGAAATTCCCATTTTGTTTAATTTATTTCTTTCACGCATCATTTCTTTCTGAAATTGATTAATATCTCGCATTTACATCATATACTCACTAAATAATGACTGGTTTATGGTAACATAATTAAGCATACATCATAACATGACAAAAAACGTAATATGTGAAAAACTTATATAGTGTTCAGAGGCAAAAATGTACTCAGTGTATCACAATGTAACAGTAAAGTAGTCACGATGTTGAGATATCATAAGGCAAAATGTCAGAGTCAACTGGTGTTTGCTATATCTAAACTATTTCATAGTGCATAGAAACAAAACATGAAGGAATAGTATATACCTAAGAAAGACAAAAAATGTGACGTTCGTTGTGTTCAGCTTGTATGTTGTGTAGTTAATAGAGGCGAGAATTGAAGATTTTAATAGAGAAAAAATTTGATAAAATTAATATATCACTAGATAGAATTGCATAATTATTCGTAACATACGTAATTTTATCTGGAAAATGTGCACTGTCTAATGTGTAACGACAAGAAAAGCGACCTGCTAACCTTACCTTACCGAGCACTTGCCAAGAAAAAATACGACAGTCATCAGAAAGTAATCACATAAATATAATTGCATAAATGGTCATAAAATGTGTAAATTCATCTGGAAAAATATGCACGGTCTGATGTGTAACGACAAGAAGAGCGACCTGCTAACCTTACCTTGCCGGACACTTGCCAAGAAAAAATACGACAGTCATCAGTAAGTAATCACATAAATATAATTGCATAAATGGTCATAAAATGTGTAAATTCATCTGGAAAAATATGCACGGTCTGATGTGTAACGACAAGAAGAGCGACCTGCTAACCTTACCTTGCTGGGCACTTGCCAAGAAAAAATACGATAATCATTGGTAATTAGTCATGTGAATATAATTGCATAAGTGATCATAAAACTAGCAAAAAGGCATTATAGCATGTTAAATCATAAAGTGTCTTCACCAGTGGTGAGTGCCTTTGGATTTTCTGGTTCTCAAAGTTTCGACGTATACAACATTGGGGTAAGGAATGCTGCGAATCCGATATGGACCTGCGTATAGAAGTTCAAATTTACTGCACCTACCTTTTATTTTGTTGGATAAATAGTGTATACGTACTAATATTTTCTGTCCAATGTGAAAGTCACGGCGTGTAAAAACCTGTTTTTGCTGTCTTCTCCGGCGCTCTGCGGCACGTTTGATGTTGTTCAGCGCAATGTCGATTATTTTGTGGTGTCGTAATCGACGAGATGTAGGAAAGTTTACTAATTCTGTAATTTTGTTAGGTGGTTCAACATTTTTCAGTATAACAGACGGAGATAGCATAGTGGATTCATTTGGTATGGAATTAATTACATCTTGGAATGAGAATATTTGTGTGTCCCAATCAATATGTCTTTTGTGGCAGTATATTCTACACAGTTTACCAATTTCTTTCATTAATCGTTCACAAGGGTTCGAAGAAGCATGGTACCTGGATATATATATCGGAGAAATGTTTCTAGCTCGTAACATACGTGTCCATATAGCAGATCGAAATTGTGATCCATTATCGGAAATTACTTTCAACACATGTCCTACATGAAATAGAAAATGTTTTACAAATGCTTTCGAAACAATTTTAGCAGTAACTTTGCGTAACGGAGTGAAGGTAACAAATTTTGAAGTGAGTTCAACAGCTACAAAGATGTAGCAAAAACCTCTGTTAGTTCTGGGAATTGGACCAAAAATGTCTACAGCGCCCATATGTCTTAATTCAACAGGTACAATGGGAAATAATGGAGGAATATGTGAAGTTGTGTCTGATTTAGCTTTCTGGCAGATTTTACATGACGCTAAAACTCGTCGTATACGTTTCTCCATGTTGGCAAAATAACAGTTCTGTCTCAGTATAAGAAAACATTTTCTAGCTCCGAAATGTGCATAACTTAGATGAGTATACCAGATTAATTTGTTAACAAGCTCGTCAGGAGTGCATAATAACCAATTGTTGCTGTCAGGATGAGAGCGGCGAAATAGAATGTCATTGCGTACAGTGTAATGGTTTCTAATCGTAACATTATTCCTATCTTGCCAAGGGTGTTTAATTTCTTTCCACACGTTGTCTTTATTCTGCTCTTGTGCTATGTCCTGTAATGACGACGAAATGAAATTTTCAAATGCAACTTGTTGAATGTCCATAACGCTGAAATTTGCTTTGCAGAAGCTGGTTGCGATTTCTTGCTGACTGTTGCTGAGAGAACGAGATAGTGCGTCTGCTATAATATTTTGTGTGCCGGGAATGTGAACAATTGTGAAATTAAATTCCTGTAAGCAAAGTTTCCATCTGCTTAATCTGTCGTGAGTGAATTTAGCTGAAAGTAAAAATTGTATCGCTCTGTGGTCTGTGTAGACGGTGGTATGTCTTCCATAAAGAAAGTGCCTAAATCTCGAAAAAGCCCAAACAGCACATAACGTTTCCAGTTCTGTAACAGAATAATTTCTTTCAGCAGGTGACAGAATGCGACTTGCAAATGCGATGTTTTTAATTACTGTTGAGCCATCTTCTTCAATTTCCTAAAAAAATATGTACGCCTAAAGCAGTGTTAGAGCTGTCGGTGGTAATGGAAAATTTTTTGGTAAGATCTGCGTGCGATAAAAGTGGTGCATTCAACAAAGCATGTTTCAGGTTCATAAATTCAGAATGTGCTTGCTTATCCCAGGACCAAATAGTGTTTTTACCTGTCAATTAGCATAATCTAGGTGTGTCTAAAGCAGAGTGATGAATAAATTTACGAAAAAAGTTAATTAAACCTAAAAAACTGCGTAGTTGTTTCTTGGTCGTAGGAACAGTAATGTCACGTAAAGCTTGAAGTTTTTCCGGATCAGGCGCAATGCCGTCTGCTGAAATTACGCGCCCAAGAAATTTTATAGAAGTTTTGCCAAAGTGCGATTTACTGAGATTAACTGTAAGTCCTTGTGCATGAAAAGTTTGCAACAGTCGTTCAAGAATCATATTGTGTTCAGACCAGTTAGCTTCTGCAATAAGAATGTCGTCTACGTACGTCGTGATAATGTCTTTCATGCTTTACGTTACTGGAATATGCAACCTGTACTGTATCTGGTCAAATTCTATCGTACGTGCTGTTATTTACGGGAGGATGCTGTGGCATATCCACTATTTCAACTGTTCTGTTATTTCTTCCTGACGTATTACGCTATAGATGATACCTATTGTCTGGTTCATTCATGATAACATGTTGTTGCTGATGTTCTTGCTGCTGAAAAGATCGACATGCTGAAAATTGTGCTCATTATTTTTACGTTTGTCATGATAGTCCCTTCTATACGGCGCATTTGCGATAGGAATTGAAATAGTGTGTTTCAATACGTAGTTATTTCTTCGCTGCTGTGCGTTACTATTTGTTGGAGCTGAGACTATACGTGCACACGGCGAAACATCAAAGCCTGGTTGACCTTGTGCATTACATTGTTGGTTAGGTATGCTAACCGGCTGACTTTCATGCTGTTTTGGTGGAAAACGTCTATTGTTACTAAAATGTGGTTCCTGTTGCTGAAAATTTTGACGATATTGATAATTAGAATTTTGTCTGTTATTAAAGTTCTGTTGGTTGTCATTCCTAAAGCGTCTATTACCTTTACTATTGAAATTACGTGACTGATTGTAATTACTGTAAGTTTGTTGGCCTTGGTTATTATGTGAAAAATTTTTGTTTACAAAGGAATAATCCGATTGCTGTACTTCCAGAAGCTGTAACAGATCTCTGAATGCCGAAATGTTTTCCTTTTGCTGACCCGTTAGAAGTGACACTCTTAATGACCGTGGTAATTTAGAGATACATAGTTGAATAAGTGCAGATTCACTATAAGGTTCACTTAAGTACTGGTTTTGTTGGACCATGTGCTCAAAAAATTGCGTGACAGTGGAAAAATTGGAGTTCTCATAATGTGGTAAACTAATTAATTGATCTTTAATTCCGCACTGTGTCGTCTTCGACCAGTACGCTGACAGAAAAGCATTCTGAAACTCTTCTACCGAATAGCATTGTCTCGCGATTGGTCTCGTACGAGTTGCTGGTTCACCTTCCAAAAAACTGCAAATAAATTCAAGTTTATGTGTTACAGGCCAAGTCGGTGGAAAAGTAAAGCTGAATTGTTGTATCCAATCCAGAGGGTGAATCTGTGTTCTGTCATTTTTAAACACTTTAAATTTTCTCACCGACAGAAAAGTTTGTGATCAAAATTATCGTCTCTGTATGATGGAACAGGTTCATGATTGTATGGGAATCTGTTTGACTGTGACTGTTCTGACTCTAACTCACATACTCTCTGTAGATTACCTAAATTACACGCGCTGCGTGAGTCTGACAAATGTTTGCAAAATGGAGTCTGCTGTGATGTGTTATTAACTGAAATATTTTTCATCTCTGTTACTTCTTGCTGTAAACTTGACAACTTTCTACGTAATGTACTATTAGATGAATAGATCTCATTGATTGTCTGCTGTAAATTTTGGTATTCAGGTGTTTGGTTAAACGAAATCGGTGCAGTATCGTCTGATTTGTTGTCATTATTACTTTCAATAACATCAATACGACTGGCCAATTCATCACATTTTTCAGTCAGTATTTTTACCTGATCATCGTTTTTACTGTCAGAAGCATTAATCTGTTTTTGTAATTTACGTATGGTTTCGTTCAATTTTTTAACATCAGCTTTCACGACATCGGAATCCTGTGTTAGTTCTAATTGGTCGAATCTGTCTGTCACTGTCTGAATATCTGCTGTGTGTGTATCTGTTTTTGATTTAAGATCAGAAATTTCATCACGTAATTCTATGTTCAACTGTTTGATCGTATTAATTTCGTCGGACACTGTAGCAATATTGTTGTCTACGTATGTTTTTGCTTTCGCGAACAATTTACGTTTGTCTTCTTGTCTCTGTGTTGTGATTGTTTCCATTACTTGTCGTTTTACTGTATTTTGATCCTGTATAAATTTGCGGAAACGCGTATCACTGTTTTGTATGTGGTGATTAAAAGGTTCGTCAATCTGAGTGTTCTGTTGGTCGAATTTCGCGTCTATCTTTGCATCCAATGTGCGCGAAAGTTCTGCTGTCATTAGTTTAAACTCATCGCGTAATTGTGTAGCTTTTTCAGAGCATTGTTTACCGACTGTAGTAATTTCTTCTCTAAGTGCTTCTGTTGTAGCTGTTTGCATATCCCTTAATTCTTGAGCAACCGATCTAATTTCTTCGCTACTTTTCTTTGAACAAGCCTCAATTTCCTCACGTAACTGTTCCTTAGTATCATGACACTGTGCGGCAACGGCTCTAATCTGTTCACTAAGCTGTCTGGAATTGTTGTCTAATTTTTCGCTCTGTTGTTTGACCTGTTCACTAAGTTGTTTGAAATCTTCACTAAATTGTTGTTTGAGATCTTCTTTATTATTGTCTAATTTTTTATCAAGTTGTTTAAAAAATGCCATAATTTGATCCAACCCAATATCACCTACTCCATTCTCTGTACTGTTTGATGGTGTATTTGCAATTGTCGCATTTTGTGTGACCATTTGGTCATTCTGTAATTTCCAAAAAGGTTTGCCAGTCACTTTTTTGGAATTAAATAAATCCGTCGTACTTTCAGTACACTGTCCATTTTCATTAGAAAAATTCGTCTGTTCGTCACATGAATTTAGCAAACCGGTTGTGTTAAGCTGGGCAGCGCTCATTGCAACAGAACGCCCCCCGTCATCAGTTGTCGTCAAATTAACAGAGGACACAATTGAGTTCGCTTGTTCATCATTAAGATCTACATCATTATTAGTGGTTGGAACTCACTGATTGTCAGTGAACGCAGGATTGCCATCATTACACTGCGTGTCACAAGTACTATCGGTGAAATTGTTTAAGTCGGTAATTTCATTCATTACACCTCGCGATGTACTATTAATAGTTTTTCGCGGCATTTTTACACAAATCACACTTATTCACAAATGAAACAAAGACAATGCAAAATTCAACAAATACAAGTACAACAAAGAGCAACGAATTGCCGATGACCTGTGAAAGAAATCGACAAAATTAGTAAAAGCGTAGCGCCAAATCCTAATTATTTAAGTAAATAAGAGCAGGTATCTGGCTACTTTGCAGAAGATTCTCAAAGAAATACGACCCTGGTCCGGATGTCGCCAAGTGTAACCTCCTCGTGAAAATAAGAAAGTGGAAAGAATTGAATAGAATTGCAAATAGTGCCAAATGTTAGCTTCCCACAGTAATAAAACTCAATGATAATAAAAATGTGCAAAAATGTTAAGTCCCCACAAAATTAACGTTAAGGTGAACCAGATAAATTTTATAAGGGCAGCTGCGCTGACCTTAGGCCCTGTGCAATAATTAATCTGATAAATTGATTCTGGGAGCAAAAGCATAGGAAATATTGTTTCAATTGGAATGATTCTTTTTTTTAAAAAAACGATTGCTTTGAAAACAAAATTATTATTGGGGCACTTCTTGAACAAATTAATTACAATTAACATACATTACATTATCAGATGTGGGCAATGCTGCTTCATTACCTTATTTAACAATATAACTCGTCCTGAATCGTGACCAGAGACCCATGTCAACGCCGGCCGACTCCTCACACACAACTTCCGACTGAGTCCAACTCGCAACTGACAACTCGCAACTGAACTCTCGCGCAGTCAAGCGCAGACTAGCAACGATAAACAACTCTCTGGTCAGAGATTCTGTCATGCCTCGCCATCGCTGGTACTGAATACATACGAGTTTCAGCGTATGCACCTACTTCTAGTCACCCGGGTAAGGAGACAAAATCCTTGTATGAATGCGTGAAAGAAACCTGTGAAAAATGGAAAGATGCTTTCATAAATTTATAATCGGTGCTTTAATACCAAAGTTCGAACGCAAAAGGAAGGTGTTTAAGTTACTGGCAAACATGGAATAGTTGACAGAAATGACAGTGGTGAGAAACTGGTTAAATTTGCTGAATGCATGAAAACATCTATTATGAATAAGTTCTTCATGAAACATACTAGTCGCAAATTGAGTTGGTGGTCCCCTAAATTTGAAGTGAAAAATGAAATAGACTTCATTATTTCCAACAGGGCTCAAAACATTAAATGTCTCTGTGCCGAACTGGTTCACTACCGTGATCGTCGACTAAAGTAAGAGCAAAATTTGAACTGAAGATGAAAGACAGAAACTAATTACAGGAATGGAAAAAATTTGGAATTTCAAAAATCTCGAACAACAGAAAGAGGAATTTCAAGAAAGAATTGAGAGAAAATTAGAACAATGTGAAGCAGAAGCTGTAACGAAGATATTGACAACAACAGACGAAAAAGTACAAATTTCAAAACCATCCAAAGAAGCTGAAAAATAAAACGATAATTTTGATGGACAAGGGAAGAAAAATGGAAGCAGAAACAGACAAAACAAGATAGAATATCAGAACTATGCGAAAGAGAATAAAAGATGACGTCGAGAAGTATGAAGAAGATACACTAAAAGTCAGTCCTGAAAATAAATTCAGCTTAAAGATAGCCGCGCGGAAGCTTATGATTGGAATGAACCAGCTGACATCGTGACACAGGCCAAGGCCGAATTACATATAAGAAACAAATACTCGAGTATATTAAAAATTGTTGTAGTAACCTGTACAGTATAGTCAATGATGATATGTTAATCCTAGACGAATTGGATGCCTCTGTTTCCCAAATAGTAGTAATACTCCCACCACAAGTCAAACATGCTATAGACAAGATGAAAAACGGAACCGCTCCAGGTAGTGATAACATCTCAGTCGATATTTTAAAGCTACTTGATGGTAAACCTATAAAGCATTTAGCTAAAATATTTTCACAGTGGAATATTACCAAGAAATTCAGATAAAGTAAAAATAATCCTAATACACGAGAAAGGTAGTACAAAAGATATAAAGGTTTATCACCCTGTCAGCCTCCTGTCATACTGTGCAAAGTTTATACTACAATTTTGACTACCAGATTGAGCACTATACTTGACCTGGGTCAACCCATTGAGCAACGTGGGTTCCAAGCAGCGTTTAGTACAACTGATCATATCCTCATTCTACGCGAAACAGTTAGTAGATCAAATGAGTACCATCTACATCTTTGTCTTTCCTTCATAGATTTCGAAAAGACATTCGATTCGATCAGTCGCTCAGCTGTGTTTGAGGCCCTAACAGAGTAAGGAACAGAACGGGCCTATATTAGACTTCTATAATGCATATGCAAAACCTCCACAGCGTTTGAAAGTGTAGTTAAAGAAACCAATGCATTTCTCATCAAAAATGGCGTAAAACAAGGCCACTGTATATTTTCAAAACTTTTCTGATTTGTCTTCGAAAAACCGATATCTAAATTAGACTGGAAAACAAAGGGTATCCAAATTCTAAGAAAGATATTAAACAACCAGAGGTTCACTGATGATATTGTACTATTCGCAAATACTATACAGGAACTTCAAATGCAAGTTAGTGAACTTGCATCACTCTGCTCTGAAGTTGGCCTGAAAATGAACTATGATAAAATCAAGATCATGACGAATGAGTGGACAACGAAGGGATATACAATCGTTGGAAGGGTTACAGAGTATATCTACCTGAGCCAACTGCTAAATATGAAAGGCGACCTAAAACCAGATATATTTCAACAAATTGATTTCTGCTGGCAAGCTTATGGAAGATACTACTCAGTTTTGAAGTCAAAGATGTCGGCCGAGCTGATGAAAACAATCTTTGACCAACGTGCACTGCCAGTAATAACATCTGGCTATGAAACGCGAACATTAAATGAGTTCATTGTCAGAAAACTAATAGTAACAGATAGCTGAAAAGGAAGATCAATGTTGAGCTACACGAAGAAAGACAGAGAGAAAGCTGTTGATATCAGACAGATAACAAAGGTCGGTGACTGGAACGAGTAAATACCGTTAAATGGCAGTGGGCTGATCATGTCACGAGAAGGATAGATGGTAGGTGGTCAAAACAAGTACCAGATTGGAGGTCAATTTACCAAAAAAGACCAATGGGAAAACCATCAGGAAGATGGGACACAATCAAAGAAGACAGCCGGACTGAACTGGCAACGGAAAGCTCAACATCATAAGAAATGGAAGAATCTGCATATCCTACGTTGCACGCCGACTCATAGAGGCTGCATCACCAAGTGATCGAATTGGCTAATAATGATGGTGAAAATTTAAAAATGCAACAAATCAAGCAGGCGAAAGAGAATGCAAATGTCTAAAAACCGAGATTGACAGAAAGTGCAGATTGACTAACCAGGAATGGGTAGAAGATAAATATAAGGATTTAGAAGCATATTTCACCATGGGAAATGCAGATTCCGTCTACGGGAGAGTTAAAGAGGCGTTTGGAGAAAAAAGAAGCAGCTGTATGAACGTCAAGAGCTCAGATCATAAACCAGTCCTAAGCAAAAAAGGGCGAGCTGAAAGATGGAACGAAAATATAGAGGACCTATACAAGGGAAACATACGTGCAGGCAACATTTCTGTAAGGGAAGGGGAATAGAAGAAAATGAGATGGCCTGACAGAACTACTGAAGTAGTAATTCCAATTCGGAAGACAGAAGGTGCAGCAGTTGTGAATATACCGCAGTATCAGTTTAATATGTCCTGGTAGCAAAGTGCTAACACGAATTTTTCACTGAAGAATGGAAAAACTGGTAGAGGCCGACCTAGGGGAAGATCAGTTTCGATTCTGGAGAAATGTAAGAACACGTTAGGCAATACAGACCACATGATTTCTGTTAGACGACAAGTTAGGGAAAGGCAAACCTACTCTTACAGCATTTCTAGACTTAGAGAAAGCTTTGAAATTGTGTAAGCATCAGGGGGTAAACTACCGGGACCGAAATGCTAATTCCAACTTCTACAGCAACCAGTCGTAAGAGTCTAGGAACATGGAAGGGAAGCAAATGGTTACGAAGGGAGTAAGACAAAGTTGTAATTTATCCCACATGTTATTTACTATCCACATTGAGCAAGCAGTAAAGAAAATCAAGGAAAAATTTGGATTAGGAGTTTAAGTTCAGGGAGAAGCAAGAAGAACTTCTGGGTATGTCGATGACATTATAATTCTGTCAGAGACGACAAAAGGACATAGAAAAGCAATAGAACGGAATTGACAGTCTCGAAAGGAGTATATCCACTGAAGTGGCGACAATCGTGATATTGTCGTATGCACATATGCAGATGGCGGTAGTATCGCGTACACAAGGTATAGAAGAGCAGTGCATTGGCGGAACTGTTATTTGCACTCTGGTGACGCATATGAAAAGGTTTCCCACGTGACTGCGGCCGCACGACGGGATTTAACAGACTTTGAGCGCGGAGTGGTAGTTGGAGCTAGACGTATGGGACATTCCATTTCGAAAAACCGTTAGGGAATTCAGTATTCCGAGAACCACAGTGTCAAGGGAGTGCCGACAATATCACATTTCAGGCATTACCTCTTTCCACTGACAACGCAGTGGCCGACGGCCGTCACCTCACGACTGAGAACAGCAGCGTTTGCTTAGAGTTGTCCCTACTAACAGACAAGGAAAACTGCGTGAAATATCCGCAGAAATCAATGTAGGACGTACGACGAACGTATTCGTTAGGACAGTAGGCTGATGCCGCCCGGTATGGCCGCGCGGTTAGAGGCGCCCTGTCACGAACTGCGCGGCCTCTCCCGCCGGTGGTTCGATTCCTTCCTTGGGCAAGGGTGTGTGTGTTGTCCTTAGGGTAAGTTAGTTTAAGCTAGTTTAAGTGGTGTGTAAATCTAGGAACCGATGACCGCAGCAGTTTGATTCCTTAGGAATTGACGCACTTTTGAACACATTTAAACAGTGCGCTGAAATTTGCAGTTAATGGGCTATAGCAGTAGACTGACAAGAGTGCCTTTGCTAATAACAAGACATAGCCTGCAACGTCTCTCCTGGGCTCGTGACCGTATCGGTTGGACCCTTGACGACTGGGAAACTGTAGCAAAATCGTACAAGTACAGATTTCAGTTGGTAAGAGCTGATGGTAGGGTTCGAGCGTAGCGCAGAACCCACGCACTAAGTCTTGCTCAACAAGCCACATTGCAAGCTGCTGGTGGCTCCATAATGGTGTGGGCTGTGTTTACAAGGAGTGCATTGGGTTCTCTGATACAATCTAGACGGCAATTGACTGGAAATGGTTATGTTCGACTACTTGGAGGTCATTTTCAGCTATTATTGGACTTCATGTTCCCAAACAACGGTGTGCCTTGTCACTGGTCCACAGTTGTTCGCGATTGGTTTGAAGAACATTCCGGACAGTTCGAGCGGATGGTTTGGGCATCCATGTCGCCCGAAATGAATCCTATCGAACATTTGAGGGATATAGTCGACAGGTCAGTTCATGTACGAAATCCTGCACCGGCAATTATTTCGCAATTATGGACGGCTACGAGGCAGCATGGCTCAGTATTTCTGCAGGCCACGTCGCATTGCTGGACTACGCTGTGGAAAAGAACGGCCAACACTACACTAGAAGATATTCCACGACTTTTGTCACCTCAGTGTAAGACGAACGTCAACAAAAGAAAAACAATTATAATGAAACGTAGTCGAGTTAAATCAGATGACGCTCAGGGAATATGATAAGTGTAAGAATATACAGCCTACAGTTGTGGGTTAACTTTATCGTTTACCTAGGTTTCAACGTTAGTAATAACGTCATCTTCAGAACATAAAATATTATTTAAATGTTTGCCTAAAACAGGCCATGTCCTAAGTCAACTTTATAAAACTTGATGCATAACCACAAGGTTTTGTCACTTCTATTAAACAAGCTGTAGCAGATTCACTTTAAGCCCCTTGTATGGGCCTCGTCGTGTGACTCATATGATAAGTAAACGAGACGTTAAAAGTAGTAGATGAGTTTTCCTGTTTGGACAGCAAAGCAACAGATAATGGTCAAAGTAGAGAGCACATAAAATGTAGAGTGGCAACGTTTCTGAAGAAGAGAAATTTGTTATAATCGAGTGTAGACTTGAGTATTAGGAAGACTTTTCTGAAAGTATTCGTATAGAGTGTTGCCATGTATGGAAGTGAAACATGAACGACAAGCAGTTTAGACAAGAATAGAATAGAAGCTTTTGAAATACGGTTCTACAGAAGAGTACTGAAGGTTAGATCGGTAGATAGTGTAACTAATGAGGAGGTACTGAACTGAATTGGGCAGAAAAGAAATCTGAGGGACAACTTGATTAAAATAAGGAACCGGCTATAGGGCACATTCTAAGACATCAAGTGCTAGCAAATTTAATACTAGATGGAGTTGCGGGGGGTAAAAATTGTAGAGGGAGACCATGAGATGAATACAATAAGCTGATTCAGAAGGCTGTGGGTTGTCGCAGTTACTTAGAGTGGAAGAGGCTTCCACAGTATAGAGCAGCACAGCAGCTGCTTCAAAGAAGTCTTTGGAGTGAATACCACAGCAACAACAGCAAGAATAAGAACATGTAGAAGATTATTCAAAAATCCTTTCAAGTATTGTATACCTTTAGTATAATTTATTATCGTTAAATTTCTATGTCAATATATTAGTTAGTCTTACATCTCTATTGTTATAATTAGTATTTCCTAACATTTTGTCTCCATATATGCCACTATTTCAACTGGTTGTCTTTTACTTGTCGAAAAATGTACGTGTTTTTCCAGCTGCAATTTTACTTTGTAGGCCAATAACCTGACGGACCTTCCCGAGGACTTGTTGGCGAGCTGTGGGAGTCTGCGGGTGCTGTGGCTCTCCCACAACCGTCTGAGGTGGCTGCCGAAACGCCTGCTGGCAGCCACGCCCCAGCTGCGCACCGCGCGCCTCGACCACAACCTCATAGAGGACATCGCTGGCGACACATTTGACAACAACCCGCAACTCGACCTCCTTGATCTGTCCAGTAACAGCCTCACGTCGTTGCCGCCAGGTAAGACAGAAAATGCGTATGCTATTTTGTAATAAGTAAGTCGTTCAATCTAGCTTCTCATTAACAATTGTCCCTCGTTATTAACGTCATAAAATGACATTCTATCTGCAGAATTTATGATCAGGTGTATTATATTTTTCTCGTATTCTGTCCCAGCAAAAGAACAAGAACGTTTCAAAAGGCAACCTATTTCAGTCAGACAATGGGCATTTTCCTAAATTAATTTCAAGTACTGAAAATAGTGAGATTAGGAGCAAACATTTCTTTGTCATGGTTTCAACAAACAGCGTGCGTGGAAGTCATTGTTTACAACAGAACGAGAGAATAGTTAATAAGATACGACGAATGATGTGGCGCAATTTAAGAGATTGTACTTGTTCAGCAGTTCATGTCTTCAGATATAACCTTTGCTTGATTTTTCTAAATCGGTTTAGACAGACAATTGTATGATTTTTAAAGGGTATGGCTGATTTCTTCCCCTCATTCTTCCCCAGCCGGCCTGTGTGGCCGAGCGGTTCTAAGTGCTTCAGTCTGGAACCGCGCGACCGCTACTGTCGCAGGTTCGAATCCTGCCTCGGGCATGGCTGTGTGTGATGTCCTTAGGTTAGATAGGTTTAAGTAGTTCTAAGTTATAGGGGACTGAAGTCCTCAGATGTTAAGTCCCATTGTGCTCAAAGCCATTTGAACCATTCTTCCCCAATCTCAGCTTGTACTCCATCATCGATGACGTCATGGTAATTCTCCCTTTAGTTACTAACACCCCAATGTCGACTTTCAGTATTATGGTGTTGGTAATTTATTCATCCGAAATTAAAAGTGAAAACCATATGGCCGGCCGTTGTGACCGAGCGGTTCTAGGCGCTCCAGTCTGGAACCGCGCGACCGCTACGGTCGCAGGTTCGAATCCTGCCTCGGTCATGCATGTGTGTGATGTCCTTAGGTTAGTTAGGTTTAAGTAGTTCTAAGTTCAAGGGGACTGATGACCTCAGATGTTAAGTCCCATAGTGCTCAGAGCCATTTGAACCATTTTGAAAACCATATGCTAGCTGGTATATCAAAATATAGCTCCTAGTTACAGGGGGTGGACGGTGATTCAGCTAGCGCTACCGATCTCGTTTTATGCGACCCGTTCGCAGAACATCAGTCCTTTAAATCATTTAGCGATTCCTGCCTAACATGTATCTGTGTTAATAAGGCGCCCCGAGTGACTGGATGTAACAAAGAGCGAAATAAATGTTCAAAAGGAGGTAACAGTGAAATAAATAACGCATTAAACACTGAGTTGATGGAGTGGTTCTGTATTTGTAATACTAGCATGTTCCCAGCAGCATGTGATTAGGCATTGCAGGTTGTATAGATCGGGGTCGGTAGGGGCAGTTGAATCAACCTGCATATCAGGAACGAGACAGATACAAACTGTAAAACCGTTTCCCAGTACTTCGAAAATTTATCTCTGAGACAAATGTGTATAAAACATAAATGCATATTTTTCTTCAGCAGCTTACCCTGATAATCTGCTTCCATAGCTGAGGGGTCAGAATTGCCATGAAGTGGCGTCGTATTCAAGTCCAGCGGAAAACGAAATCGCTAAGCCCAGAGCACTCAGGGTGGCTTGCAGGATGTCGTCTTCTCTGGAGCACCTGTGATGTGTGGTCTATTGATGTCTTCACAGTAATTAATTGCACCTGCTTGGTGCCTGGTGACTCACCTTTCCTCGTAACTCGTTCAGCGTACTTGCTATACCAGATGTGGTTGTTAGGCTACTGTAATCCACCCTATTACGGTCTTCATGTTTCCAAAGTTTGTTGACTCATTCAGTATCTTTTTTCAACTCTGTAAATAGTGACAAGGTGTGCACTGCATCCTTCTACATGCACTAGAAGTTCCCAGAATATCTCATTCTACGACAGTACTTCCTTTTAAAGCCCTTTGAATAAGGATATGCCAGCCACACAACCTACGTATGTCACTCTACTATTATTAGTTGTTGGGTCCGTTTGAAATGAAAATGAGATAATATTTATTCCTACGGTCCTATAACATGGAGAGAAAGAATTCTGTGCCTCATGAGTATACTGGTGTAGACTTTAAAGAAATGGATACATTCGGATGGGGGAAGGGGGGAGGGGGTGAGGAGACGCAGGTTGTCAAAGCCGCATCCACTTGCCACTTATTCTGAGATGGTTTGTGTAGGAAGGCGAAACTTTTCATACGAAGCCCCGCGTTACGACACCGGGAACGCTCCAGAGGGCTGACCTATTTTCTGATGGGCCGAAAACAACATGTCACGTACTTACAATAAATCGGAAGCGAATAAAAGTAATGAGACTTCAGGGAAAAATACAGTCCAGAGTACATTTCGCTGAAATACCTTCTGTCTAAGGACGTGGCTACACTGAGAGGCTACAACTGATTCAGCAGGAAATATCAGTTGTCAGCGAGCTCCTGCACCATGAGTCAGCTTGGCCGATCGTCGACAAGATTGCGGACAGAAAGGGAAGGGAGCAATATAATCATCTGAACCAACACGTTTTCGCTGAGCTACTGGAAGATCAACGCTGCTGAAGTGCTGGTCTGCTGACCTAAGAAATCCGAAAGACCGTGTTTATGTGATCGTCTTGAGCCGACAGTCGACCTTTAACATTGCAACACGCCCTAGGTCCAGGGAAAGAGACAAGGGAGCAGAGAAGGAAATTTATGAATAAAGACTACCGTCTAAAGTGAAATGAAAGAACACGTAGAAGTCACTCGAAACGTCCTCTGCAATGCAGATGGAGCCGACAACGAACGTACAAACTGAAGTGCCACTGACTGACACTGTGAATAATCTCTGACACAAAAACAAGTTTTCTGTGGTTATACATAAAAAATAATAATGGTGAAGGCAGGCATATGTAAATGTGACAATACTAACACTCATAGCGCTGGTAGAAGTAATAGAAATAGTAACATTAATAATAATTTCTCCTACATTTTTAAATATAAAGTGGTTATTGTTTATCTACAATGAAAGTTAAGATATAATTGGAGGTATAGAACAAGATTTATCGTGGAATATCAGGTAATTAGCTATAATTTATAGTAGATAAATAAATATAGATTACCTGAATACAAATGTTAAAACAAATTGCATTAAAGAGAAATCATATACAAAGGAAACTTTACAGTACCAAAGACACTACTTCGAGTCAATATGAGAGATTGCGGCAATGTTTGTACCGCCTCCACGTGATCACATCCTCATGTGAACGTGCAAGTGAGGAGGATGTTAACTATATGCTGTCCGGCTGCGACAGAAGATTTCAAGAAACTACGAAAGTGACGCTGCGTCTGATATCCTCTGGCAGGAAACATAACTGTGTATAAATTTCTATACGATTTTATAGAGACAGACAAATAAGAATATGAGAAAAGCGATTTTTTACCTTATAATAGAATAATGAGAAGGTTTGATTCGTGTTAGCAAACCTTCTTTTATATTAATGAACGTATTTTAATTTTCTTACAAGGAACCCCTTGAGTGCGATCCCAAAAGGCCAATGATAGTTACGGCATTCGGTGCCCCACATGTAGTCTACCAAGCAACCACAATACTGGCTGCTAATGGCAACAGGGGGCGGGACTCGAGGTACTCAATGGTCAGCGCAGCATGCGGCTACAGAGTGCAGCTGAACCGCTTAGTAGACGAGTAACTCACAACAGCGCTACTGCGCTAGTGGTGTTGATACAAAGCAGAGCGTGGCAACGATAAAGAAAACAAACATTGCATTATATCTGGAATAACAGTTGCCGAGGTTGAATTTTCCTCAGAAAGGAACAAGCAGAATTTCACGGAATGAGAAAGAAGTGACGGATGAGTCAGTGGAATGTGTGGTGACGTATACGGTTGACTGTGCGGACAGTGCACATGATGAGCACAATGATGACGGTACGTGCTTAATAAGTGAAAGTGATACTGGCACTGGTGTCGAGCCATGTAGTTCATCATCCTTGTCGGACAGGGAGGCACAAATCTCATCTCCAGTGAAAAGTTGTAATGGACAATCGTTGTGTAAGGAGCGGATACTAAACTTACATGGGAGATCATCCGCAGAATAGTAAAAAACAATTATGAATAGATTAAGAATAAGTTCACAGAAACATGACCGTGAAGTACATAAGAAAAACTACCGATGTTCTAGAGACGAAAAGGCGCACTTGTTACCAAAATGGCGCTTGCGCGTTTCAAGGATCCTCGATACAATTTATAGGGTGTGCATGATCGTGACTAACTACGCTATGCACATCAAATTGTACGCGACACAACTTATAGTGACTTACAAGGAAGCTGTGGATGGCTCCATAATTTCAAACAGTGCTACAGTATTGGAAGACGTAAAGTAACGAAATTCCAAACAAAGCATCAACTTGGCGATATACATCAAACTGCGTAACCTGACAGAAAATCTGTAGATAAGATAAAAAAACGTATCCAATAGTACGGTAAAGAATTTGTTTTCAGCTCCGATCAATCAGGGAAGAGGAAATGCATATGAAAAGAACACAGGAAATTGAAGGTACCAAGACAGTTGTTTCAAGATAAAATGCCTTAACGCATTCGTAAACAATTCTACCGACTGTTCATCTGAATGGCAAATTGCTTGGAAAGTTATTTGTTGTGTTCGAGAAAATTAGTCTCTGTACCTAACCAGAAGATACGAGGTTCCTTTCGCTTCCGAAAATGGGAGAATAGTCGATGGCGGTTACGGAACGCAGTCACATTTGCCGTCTTATAAAGACTACCCCACCGATGTAGTCTTGACGCCAGCAGTTCAGCTTTACATTTCAGCAATTCCTGATCCCTGACTAGGTCCTTAAGTTCACATTGTATTATTTTGTGAATCTCTATCACTCATCGTTACACATGAAAACAGGATTTTTTGAAGAACTGGGTTTTGAAGGTGATGATGCAGCACTAGTTTCACTACAGCCCTCGTCACTATCATATTCCCCTGGGACAGGAAGTCCGTCTTCGTAAGGCAGCGGTCTCATGGGTGACGGTATGCAAGGATATGTCATGGAACACTTTTTCTTCGTGGAAATAACATACGTTAATGAAGTTATCATACAGAAGTAACTGTCATTCACATGGTTTGACAGTTGTCGCCTGATCATGATTATATCAAAGCCCATGGAATATTCAACCACGAATGAAGATTCAATATACCGGATATGCAACATACATGAGGAGCATAGGACTTGTTCTGGTCTCCGATTTCACAGCCAAAGTACATTCTGTACGCCTTCCTAACGCTGTATATGGCGTTACTGGTCAACTTTGCTATTGCAGTGGAGCCTGTCCGCAAAATGTAGCAAAAATTGGGCAGCACTATTTACGCATTTGCGAGGAATTACGGTGTCCACATACAATGTCCACATGAACTAACTACGCTCCAGTGATTCATTCCTCCAGGACACGAAAAGATCACAGCTTGTAACACACTGAAACTACTCTTGAACGAAACGTGCTTCGCTCCTCCCTTTCTAATCTCCTTCCCATTGCTACTACGAGCCTGGTCTAAGAATAGTGACAAAATACACACAGCTATTGTTGTCATAAACTTCATGACTCTGTCTACAATTAGCGAGATTCGAAGCCTACATGAGAAGGGACTGACAATGAATGCTAACACAATAAGATTATAGTTGAATGTACCCCCCCCTCTGTAACTTGGAAACGAAAGCTAATTCGTGTTTTTGTCGTTTTCGTTATCAGCGTGATCGTTACAGACAACAAATATTGATTTCATCTCCCTTACAGTTTCACTGTCGGCTAGTGTTATTAATAGAAAAACGATGTGTGACGTAACAGCTCTATGCCCATCATGTAACAACAGGTCTTACGGACCTGACGCAATCAGACATAGCACAGGGCACCAAATTTTCTTACATCCTTTATTTATAGTAGTATTCTGTAGCAATCAAAACAGAATCAAATTTGGTCCTATTTTCAGAGTATGCAAGCGTAAATGTAAGGAAAGCAGTAATATTAATCTTACTCAAATGGCACCTAGTCAATACATCACCCAATAGCCAAATGGAAACTTGTTAAATTTAAAGTTTAGTATTGCCCACGGAAATCCAGTACCGACAAATATAATTTGTCCACAAAATGAAATTCAAAAAATGATTGTTTCTGAGACTAGAGATAGATGTCAACCAGAATCGGAAATCCCATCTTGGACTAAACTGAACTCTTTGGTACAATTAATTGTGTAGTACTTGTGATCACATCTGTAGGAGAATAGATAATCATGAAACTTGTTTGTTTTTCATCTTCCCAGTCGTTAATGCTGCTCCGCAATTGATTTTTGTAAGTCTCGATTTAAAGGGATAACTCAAGATACAGTAGTGCTAGGAGAGAATTATATCTGATATTGGCCCGAAATTTCATGATGAGACATCTGCAAAAAAGATCAGTAGGTTAATTACTGTTTCACAGTATATATATATATATATATATATATATATATATATATATATGTATATATATATATATATATATCTAGTCCTTAATATTCTTTGTGATTTTCACTGTTTATTTTCCTTTCAAAAAGTATTTTCCTCAGTGACATAACATTAGTAGGGATTAAAAAAATAACCTCACAAGGACGAAACATTAGAACATTAGATACACTGATAAAAATGTATTCAGCCACCTAAAAGTGCATTTTAAGTGTGTTGTACTTAACATAACGTAGTTCAGTAGTTAACTGCTATAGAATATATGTTTAATATGGTGAAGTTTGATAATTAAAGGAGAGTATTTGGAAAAAAATCTATTTGTTATTTCACTATTCCCTTATTAAATTACTGCAACTTTTGGAAGGCACTGTTGACATGACATTCACGTTGTTAATGGTGAAATCTCGGCCTTGGTCCCTTATCAGTTATAATCAATTTACAACATGAATACGAAAGATTCACATACACTGTAACCTGTGTACAGTCACTTACAACTGTTACACAGTTAATGAAAATCTACGTTGATCTTTGAAAGAGTGTCTAACATTTGCCATGGGTTTAATTAAAACTGACAGAATAGAGTTGATAGTGAAAGTGTATATCTTTTGAGGAAGATTAGGATCAATCAGTTGAGACAATAAAAACTGAAAAATAGTTTTCCGTACATTCAGCTGCAGATCCATACCAATAGATCTTTAATCTGAAGAAATTGAAGTTAATTAAAGGATTTTGTGACCTTGGTCACTTCCTCCAAGCCACTGATAAGAATATTTACAGGGAATCGTAAAATGATTGACTTCAGTTGTAATGTAATAAATTCTTATAATTAAAATATAACAGTTGTTTGTTGATTTAAACTGGTCTATCATGCTTCAGTTAGATTAACTGTAGATCTGTGATTTCTTTTCACATATGCAGAGTCCCCGATGTGGAATATAAAAATCGTGTTTGGTGAAATATCGAGAAATCTACACTATTAGGGCCACGCTTCATATTTGCTGCAGTAATTTTGAACGGTAAATATTCACGAGACAGCGAGTTATTTTCTCTTTCTCGTTGTTTTTAATTCGTATAAAATTTTCGTATCACGTGGATTCATCATCAAATTTTTCACACTCTTATATAAGAGACCGGTAATTCTCATGTATGTGTAAAACCCAAATGGCGTTGCCTCTTAACAGAACACAATAAATGTGATAGACATATGCGGCATATTTCAGCCTAGAAGTTGGGCTCATGGTATAAATTGGGGCGTGATATATCAGCACAGAAATGACACGTTTAATGGAAGATGCGTTGTTAACAATGGAAAATCCTTCGAATTCTTGTATCGAGTAACGATAAAAATAGATTTTAATTGCGTATTTCATATTTTATATCAAGCCTGTTACTTTCAATATTGGACGGGAAATTCAGTTGCTCGGCCGTTAAAATAGTATAGGTGAACCAGCGGGGAGTGGCGGAATAGTGAAGTACAAACATAAAAGTCAAGCCTCTCTAGACACGGTTAAAATGTGCGAGAGAATATCAGCTTTTACTGCCGCACAGTTGACGATTTTTATGTTAACTGTGCAGAGAGGCAGAGATTAAAGGTAAATTGAAATTCAGGTCAGGTGTACGTCAGATTAATCTCGGCAAATGGAACTGTTCAGTAGTGTGTCACGGGCGCACGACGACGGCCTTTCATCTGAATGCTTATTTATGAATCATTTACGCATTGTCAGCCATGGGTATGGCTGTGCGTTTGTATACGAACAAGGTTCACTTCTATACATGCGTACAGGCTGCTACTGATGTCAAAGCTATATTGTTTAATAGCGCGTCACTGAAGCAAGCAACGACTTACGAGCTGCTTTCTGGGAGTTTATATCATATCTATAAACAACCAAATTACTCAAATAATTCTACTCTTTTTCTACTTAGCATTTACCAGATACCATTCTAGCATTTTTTCGGATATAAACCTAATGACAACTGGAACTTATGGACCACGCTTTCCAAATGTATATACTTCAAACTTTTGGCCAGAAAAGATAAGATTATTTTTTAATTGTCGGTTTCTACAGCACATTCTCTTGCATACAGCAAGATCATTAACTCATTTACGTCTAAAGAGACACATAAGCATATTTTTACAGAGGAGAAATGCAAAACTGCAAAGTAAAAGACTAAGAAATCTTACACGGTGATAAAACTGCTACTGCAAGTAGAGCATAATTTTAGCAACCTAATTTCATCTGTAGGACCACTGTCAGTAAATGTGGTTCCAAGCCGGTATTTACGACCATTAAGAAATGAGGAATATGTCTGAGACAGTTGGAGGCACATTACCGTAACGCAGTCAAAAGTAGCAGATATGTTTTAAAAATGTGTTCTATTTACTTTACCTTTCTAGTACTTTCGTGCCCAGGAGGTTTTTTCCCCATTAATGGCGAAGGAATATTAGAACGTGCAAGAGACCATTCGGCATCAGACCACGCTGACAAAACAAGTGTTAACAAGTAATGGGAAGAAATAAGGACCTCTGTAACTGAAGTAGCCGAAGAAATTCTAGGAGAGAAAGACCTAACAACGAAGAAGAAATGGTTTAATGAGACATGTGAACAAACTGTGAAGGCCAGGAAGAGAGCAAGGGCGGTGCACATGCTGCATAGACAATGTGCTGTGCAAAAGGAAGCACTAAAGACCGTAAGAAGAGAAACAAATAGGAATATGATAACGGAAAAAAGAAAATTCTTGAACAATATTATGAAATCGAAAAGGGAAATACAAAATCAGACAGCAGGAAAATGTTTCAGATGATGAAACATGTGAGGAATGGTCACAGAAACGAAGCTTTAGTTATTAATGATAAGGATGGAAATGTGCTAACAGACAAGAAAATAGTTCTGAGTAGGTGGAGAGAATATTTTGAAGAGCTATTAAATACGGAAGATCTAGAGAATGTCTTTCTAAATGAGAAAGAGGGTGATGGAGAAGATGTAGAAAGAGCAATGAGGAAACTAAAGAATAATAAGGCACCAAGAGATAATAACCAGAGATTTTGAAGGCAGGAGGAAAAACACTTCAGAAAGAGCTACAAAATCTCATAAAAGAAATATGGGAAAAAGGGGAAATCCAAAGAGTGGAATCAGCCGTTATTAACCCACTGTATAAAAAGAACAGTAATAGAAATTGTAACAACTACAGAGGCATGTCGCTCCTAAGTGTTCCTTATCAAATTCAGTCTTTAATAATACTTGAAAAACATAACCAATTTGGAAAAGATATTGTAGGAGAGTGCCAGGCAGTGTTCCAGGAAGGACGATCGACCATCGGTTCAATTTTCACCATGAGGAAAATCTGGGAAAAATTCTGGGAATTCAACCATTGGTTTCTGGTGACATTCGTGGACTTCTCAAAGGCTTATGGCAGTATCCACAGACTAAGTATGTACACCATCCTGAGAGAGCTTGGTATACCAATGAAGTTAATGAATATGGTCATGGTGTGCACAGTGGAGACAATAGCCAAAGTCGAATACGAAGGGGAGATGTCCGAGGAATTCCATATCAGAAGGAGTGTAAGATAAGGTGATGTTATTTCACCACTGTTATTTAATCTGGTCCTAGAGAAAGCAATCCGAAAAGTGAAAAGAGAAAACAAAAGGGGGCCGCTAAATGGTAGGACAGGCTTTATGGATTATGCAGACGACACCGCAGTCCTAGCAGCATCACAGGAAGAGAGGGTAGAAACTGTAGAGCACCTATCGCAAAATGCAGGTAAGATCGGGTTACGGATTAATGCGGAAAAGACCGAGGTAATAGAGGTATCAAGAGAAGCCCCTAATGACATCCCATTACAGGTACGGATACGGACATTTGCTAAAGTTGAAAATCTTAAATACCTTGGTATATGGTTCAACAGGCAAAATAATTTAAAACAGGAAATAAACCAACGTATAGTGAACGGGCCTAAAACTTATTTCAGTCTAAAGCAGGTAATGTCATCCAAGAATTTGTCAACTACGACGAAACTTAAAGCTTACAATGCCGTGATAGTGCCAGTATTGTTGTATGGGACAGAAACTCTAAGCACAACAAAGAAAGATGAAGAAAAATTGTTGATCTTCGAAAGAAAAATTATGAGAAGGATCTTTGGACCTGTCCAGAAAGGGAGCTCGTGGAGACGTGGAAAAAAACAAGAATTGTATGAGCTAATGAGGCAACCGAACATGGTTCAAAAACTGAAAGCGCTGAGAATAATCTAAGCAGGCCACATTGCTAGGAGACCAGACACCTTTCGGGCAAAAGCCGTACTTAAGGGAAGACCTGATGGTAACCGTCCAACCGGAAGACCCAGGAAGCGATGGCAGGACGAGCTCCAAAAAGACCTTTGCCAGCTAGGAGTCCGTGACGACTGGATCCAAAGTGAACAAGATCGCCATCTGTGGAGGAGCATTGTGAGGTCGGCGCACCATCTACAGGGTCCTTGACCGCCGATTTGATGATGATGATGATGATGATGATGGTGATGATGAATAGACAATTTCAAAGACATTCGTGAGAAACATTTACTGGATCACGAATAAAGAACAATCTGTGACACCTTGACCAAAGCTGGTTTCCGTGAGTTTGAAATGAATTAAGTCAAATAATTCTCAGAATTTACATAACTGGGTACCATCAAAGCTTTGTAGGATACAAAATTTACAGAGAAAAAGTTTCGGGATATTATGCCATTAAGAAAACATGTCATCATATCTGTAGTTCCTGAGACTAGAACCTTTCAGGAGGTAGCTATTAAATTAATTTGATATTCTCACAGTTCCATGTACACTGAAGCGCCAAAGAAACTGGTTGGGCATGCGTATTCAAATACAGAGATACGTAGACAGGCAGAAGACGGCGCTGCGGTCGGCAACGCCTATACAAAGACAGTTGTCTGGAGCAGTTGTTAGATCGGTTACTGCTGCTGCAATGGTAGGTTATCACATTTTAAGTGTGTTTGAACGTGGTGTTGTAGTCGGCGCACGAGTGATGGGACACAGCATCTCCGAGGCAGCGACAGAATGGGGGTTTTCCCATACAAGCGTGTCACTACTACGCCGTGAAAATCAGGAATCCGGTAAAACATCAAATCTCCGACAACGCTGCATCCGGAAAGATATCCTGCAAGAACGGGACCAACGACGACTGAAGAGAATTGTTCAGCGTGACAGAAATGCGACCCTTCCGCAAATTGCTGCAGATTTCAATGCTGGGCCATCAACGAGAGTCAGCGTGCGAACGATTCAACGATACGTCATCGATACGGGCTTTCGGAGTTGAAGGCCCACTCGTGTGCCCTTGATGACTGCATGACACAAAACTCTACGCTCTGCCTGGGCTCACTAACACCGACATTGGACTGTTGATGACTGGAAACATGTTGCCTGGTCGGACGAATCTATTTTCAGATTGTATCAAGCGGATGGATGTGTATGGATATGAACACAAGCTTATGAGTCCATAGAGCCTGCATGTCAGCAGGGGACTGTTCAAGCTGGTGGAGGCTATGTAATGGTGTGGGGCGTGTCCAGTTGGAGTGATATGGGACCCCCGGTACGTCTAGATACGACTCTGACAGGTGACACGGACTTAAGCATCCTGTCTGATCACCTGCATCCATTCCTGTCCGTTGTGCATTCCGACGGATTCGGGCAACTCCAGCAGGGCAATGCGACACCCCACACGTTCAGAGTGGCTCCAGGAATACTCTTCTGAGTTTAACCATTTCCGCTGGCCACCAAATTCTCCAGAAATGAACATTATTGAGCATATTTGGGATGCCTTGCAACGTGCTGTTCAGAAGAGATCTCCATCCCCTCGTACTCTTACCGATTTATGGACAGCGCTGCGGGATTCATGGTGTCAGTTCCCTCCAGCGCTACATCAGACATTAGTCGAATCCATGACACGTCGTGTTTCCACACTTCTGCGTGCTCACGGGGGCCCTACACGATGTTAGGGAGGTGTACCAGTTCCTTTGATTCTAATATTTGGCTTATAATACATTGCGCAAATGAGAAATTACAAGGTTCGAAACCTAGACAGTAGTGCAGAGGTAAGTGACTAATAACTTTCAGGTTACGCTAGTTCGGTTGTTACGGAAAGTACTGCAATGTAATTTCAATATTTTCAATTACATAAATGCAACATTAATGTTATTTAGAAGCTAGGCAGTTCTACCCCTTGCGTTAGCATTTATAAAGATACAACATTCAACAGACAATAAGAACGTGCACATCGTCATTTAGTGAACAAATACGAGCATATCGAGAATCGAACAGGATTTGTGATTGGATTTAGGACTTCCATGCAGACAGAACTCAACAACTTGTTCTAAACGTCTTAATCGACAGATGTTAAGGCAATTTCAATAGTATCCTGAACGAATGGAGTAGGTCCATTACTGCTAACAAAATATATAAGTGAACTAGTGGATAACGTTGAAAGCTTCGTCAGGCGTTACGTGAACGTTGCAGTTTGCTACACATAGGTTGCAAGGGAGGAATAGAGCGGAGTAGTTCAGGAGTGTTCGCGGGAAATCGATGACTGGTTGCAGGGACGGTTACTTGTCCAAAATAAATGTAATATGTTCCTGACGAATAGACGAAGAGATCTGTTAAAACTATTGGATTACGATAATCGATAAATCACTGGAAACAATAACAACATTAATCTACAAGTAACTGCTCGGAATGACGTAAAGTGGAATTACCACATACAGGAACTACAGGAAAATTTATAGGTTGCAGATTGAGAGTCACTGGAAGAATCTTGAGGAAATGAAATTCGTATATGAAAGACGTAGCTCGCCCAGGAGGTCTGGGACCATGATGTATACTTGAGGAGACTTATGACAGTCCTGAACTGGTCGCTACAATAACTGCTCACTTGTTGTTCTAAAATTCTTATTTATTGGTGCGTCTCGGGCACAGCCCTTCTCAGGGTATCAAAGACAAATATTCACTCAGATTATGGAGCCACATGTACCCTGCGTTCTGATGCTGACGGCAGATACACGTGACTCTGTTCTCAGTGTGAAGACTTTTCCATGTTCTGATGATGGGCTGTGTGCGAAACACGTTAATACAAAAGAATTTTTGAACAGGAAGTAACTATTTATTCAAGCGAACTATTCGTCACCGGCATAAGTCTCCTCAGGAAGTAGTTCTGTCGAGCGACTGTTGAATTTTGTTGTTGAGCCTGTGAGCCTTACCGAGTGGTATTAATAGTATAGAGAAGATTCGAGCGGCACGTTTCGTCACGGGTCGGTTAGTAGCCGCGAGAGCATAATGGAACCGTAACGAACTTCCGTGGCAGGTATTTTAATTCTGATACGGAAATGTATCATATTTGTCTAATGTCTTTCACGTTATTTCTCTTAAATTATTATTATTTGCAAAACGAAGAAAACTGTTTGTTGGAAACATCACACAGAGATGATCTGCTTGTCCTTTGACTTCAAGTGGTCAAGCTTAAAATTGTTGTCTCCCTGATAACCATTCATTTGCTCGCTTTAGAATGTTTAATCCTACGACTTGATGTACTAACGTTATCAGAAGAGACTTCCTTCTGTTCGTTGTCTGAAGTACGGCATAAGTAATATACTTTTTGCTGAGTGTTTTCAAATGGCTCTGAGCACTATGGGACTTAACATCTATGGTCATCAGTCCCCTAGAACTTAAAACTACTTAAACCTAACTAACCTAAGGACATCACACAACACCCAGTCATCACGAGGCAGAGAAAATCCCTGACCCCGCCGGGAATCGAACCCGGGAACCCGGGCGGGGGAAGCGAGAACGCTGTTTTATTTTTGTTACTCCAGAATAATAAAAACAGAAAGCTATGAAGCCGATTTTTAAGAAGATCTCATTATAACTTTATTTTTTATGATTTTGGTTTCTACAGTCCGGTTGAAAAGTAAACATTTTTATTTTGCAGTTTTCGTTCGATAAATGAAGGCATATAGCACAAATTCATTTTTGTGTGCTGCTTTTTATGAAATTATCGTTGTAGTCAGCCTTTTCCTAGTAGCTGTGTACTAACAGAGCATTGGTTACGGTTCTGTTCCTTTTTTTTTTTTTTTTTTTTTACTCTGGAGCCATTATTTCATAAATTCAAAACGAGTGTTCTGTTAAATAGTCAAACAGGTAACATAGCTTTTAGTTGATAAGTCAACTTCATTTCCATTGAACCACAAGCGTAACGGCTCATGTTTGCATGGATTTTGAATTGTGAAGTTGTGGTCCCATACGTTAGATTTGTAATACAAAGAACTGCGCTTAAATTTGGGCATACTTTTATTGATGAAATGTCCATCACGAGGAGCAACACATAGCCCATTTAGTGACCAGTGATTTTTTCCTTGTTGTCATATTAAGGATGATTTATTCCTAACATCACTCAAGTTTTCCAATTCATACGTGATACCTTCGTCACTGTAATATTTTTGGATATTTTGCTGTATAACCAACACAGTGCGATCGGTTGTATCAGGCCGCTTTTCATTGTCAGTACAGGTTAATTTGTATTCATTGAATACGTATGAATATATTGTCTATTCACATTTTTTAGAAAGACTTCGTCTGAGTCTTCGTGAAACAGTTGTGATGGCAATTTTGGCAGTGAATCAGTCAATTGTACAAATATATGAATTTCCTAGGAATAATCCAGGAGTTCATTGTCTTCTCTGCTCGACATTAGTCTTCTGCTTGGATTCAGATAATGACTAGAATCGTTTTGGATTATCTAGCTACTTGAACACTTTTATAAAATATTTATTTTGACTCCTGGATAATTTCAATCTAGCATTTACCTTATTTAGACTTTTAAATAAAGAAGCTAAATAAATTTTCTTTTGACTGCAGTTTTTTGCATCCATTACTCATAATTTCCATACTTTTCCTTTAAATATTTTCGTTGTCGTTACCTTCCCGCTCTTTGAGTCTCTCATATAATTGATTTGATTTTTACTTGGATTAAGTGAGTTCCTTGTGTACTAATTCGTTTCGAACTCATTCTTTTCTTCAGTTCTCATAATTCGGCTGTAGACGGATGAGCCAAAACATAATGATGGCCTGCTTCATAACGAGTTGGTCCACCTTTGAAAGGAAAAACAGCAGCATTTCTGAGTGGCGTATATTTCAGAAGTCGTTGGTAGTCCACCAGAGATGAGTGGGCGCGGAGATGGCACCCAGTAGCGTCCCAGATGTGTTCCATCAGGTTAAGACCAGGAGAATTGCGGGGGCAAGGCATCAATGAAACTTCGCTCTAATGCTCTTCAAATCGCTAAACCACCGTTCTCACCTTGTTACATTAACAGTTAGCCTGCTGGAAGAGGCCATCGCTTTAGGAGAAGACATCAAGCTTGAAGGGATGCAGGTGGTCCGTAGTAACGTATATGTAGTATATAGCGGTCACAGAGCATTCGATTACTACCACGGGTCTTATACAAGCCTGGGTGAATTTCTACTGCACCGAAATACCACCTCCAGCGACCGGCAGCCGTTTACCTGGATGACGGCGTACCTAGACACGACCATTGACCTGATAAACGAAAAAACGTGATTCATCCGACCAGGTGTCAGTTTTCCATTGAGTAACAGTCCAGTCTTCATGATCCCATGTTCATTATAATCGTAATAGACGATGTCGTAGTGGAAACTCATAGGGGTCTTCTGCTCTATGGCCCCATCTTCAACAGTGTGCGCTGAACGGTGTGTTCCGGAACACTTGTGCCTGCACTAGCACTGTACTGTGTTTTCTGATCTGCGGTAGAGAGCGGGCAAGTCCCCAGGCTCCACTTGATGATCTTGTCACCTACTCGTGATTTCATCGTATTTTAATCACTTCTCGTAATGCTCATGGCAGTAGCAGCTGTTTTCGACAAGCTCGTTCTCAGTTGCTTGGAAACAATCATCCCTCTGTCATCATTGCCCATATCGGCGCTAGGATGATTACCCGTTCGTCTCGGGCTCCACTTGTACATATTTTCTTTATCGCTTTACGTGACTATTACGTGATCAGGCAGTATTTAGTCTGGGTGGTCATAATGTGATGGCTCATCATTATATATTATTTGCTCGTTGTAGTTCTACATTTTCTAAAGGTGTGTCGTCAAGAATTTCGTCTTCTGTTATTGCTCAAGTCTGGACGTTATTCATTACAACTTCTCCACGGTCGTACACTTGACGTGTGACCACACAGTCAACCAAGAAACTGTTCGTATTGAACTTCTATGCCTGTTTCACCCGATATTATAGTATTTATAGTTACCAATCTCAATGGTGTATAGCCGTCTGCATAATCGATTTTAGGATTTTGGTTTTCAGTGGGGTAATTTCGTATAGTTTCAATAGAAGCATTTGGCAGTGCTCCTTATTAATATCCATAATATCTGCATGTAAAAGTCAGGGTTATCTGTGTTAAAATCCATTGTTAATTTCAAATTCCGCAGGAACTTCACATCCTTTTTAAATGTCACATATTTTTTGTCGTGTTACTTTATATACAAGTTCTTTGTGGTTTGTTACTAACAGTCGACATATCTTAACCACAAATTTGCAAATCACAAAAGAACTAAACGAATCACTGTGACTTATGTGTCAGAACAAAATAGATGGAACTATTTTTATCACTATTTTCATACAATTACGAAGCACCAAATTGCAGATTTAGGATTTATTTAAACTTCGATTAAGTAACGTGTGAACATTTCGTTCGAGTCCTCCCTCGGGCATGGGTGTGTGTGTTTGTCCTTAGAATAATTTAGGTTAAGTAGGGTGTAAGCTTAGGGACTGATGACCTTAGCAGTTAAGTCCCATAAGATTTCACACATATTTTTGAACATCTCGTTCCTGATAAAGAGCAAATAATACAACGAAACGCTTCGCTATAAACTGCAAAAACAATTAATTAATACTCATCTGTGGTTGGTGGCAGTGAAGTGTAATATTCGTATATCTTCTTGGTGAACGAATTTGGTTTCCCATCGTTAGGTAATTAATTAGATTTATTAATCACCATCAAACAAACACAAAAGAGTTAACCTACAATGTATTGCTAACTTGTTAGCGTGGACTTGAATTAAAATGAAGGCCATATGGGAAATGTGGTGTAAGTCCACGTCAATAAATGTGGTAGGAGAATAATTTCAACCAGTTAAAGTGATTCTTTTAATGGATATTCTCATGCTACATGGAGGAAAGTAAACATATTATATGCTTAAATAGTCATTATGATGTTCCACAACAATATTTTTAGGCTATCCTCAAATGATTTAAGTAAACAGTGAATCGTATTATTCTGTACCTGCAACCTGCCTGTGTTTTTATTATTTCATACTTGCGGGAGTAATTGTATATCCTTCAGTTGTTTGCAACAAATAAAGAGCGCAGGTGGCATGAACGTGCCCAGGGACAAAACGGGTGCTTCCAACTTGTATGTACAAAAACACTTTTTTCAGTATGAGGTTTTAAATAATTACAAAAACATGAAAAGAAAAACTGTTCTTGTTTATAACTGATTAGTATTCCCAGGTTTAGAAGTATGAAATCGAAATTTGGTACAATAATCACACATCTGTGGTTTGAAACTGATATTTTGTTCAGAATAATCTCCATTGACGTTGTTGTGGTCTTCAGTCCTGAGACTGGTTTGATGCAGCTCTCCATGCTACTCTATCCTGTGCAAGCTTCTTCATCTCCCAGTACCTAATGCAACCTACATCGTTCTAGATCTGTTTAGTGTACTCATCTCTTGGTCTCCCTCTACGATTTTCACCCTCCTCGCTGCCCTCCAATACTAAATTGGTGATCCCTTGATGCCTCAGAACATGTCCTACCAACTGATCCCGGCTTCTAGTTAAGTTGTGCCACAAACTTCTCTTCTCCCCAATCCTGTTCAATACCTCCTCATTAGTTATATGATCTATCCATCTAATCTTCAGCATTCTTCTGTATAACCACATTTCGATAGCTTCTATTCTCTTCTTGTCCAAACTAGTTATCGTCAATGTTTCACTTCCATACAAATACTCTCAGAAACGACTTCCTGACGCTTAAATCAATACTCGAAGTTAACAAATTTCTCTTCTTCAGAAACGCTTTCCTTGCCATTGCCAGTCTACATTTGATATCCTCTCTACTTCGACCATCGTTATTTTTCTCCACAAATAGCAAAACTCCTTTACTACTTTAAGTGTCGCATTTCCTAATGTAATTCCCTCAGCATCACCCGACTTAATTCGACTACATTCCATTATCCTCGTTTTGCTTTTGTTGATGTTCATCTTATACCCTCCTTTCATCACACTGTCCATTCCGTTCAACTGCTCTTCTAATCCCTTTGCCGTCTCTGACAGAATTACGATGTCATCGGTGAACCTCAAAGTTTTTATTTCTTCTCCATGGATTTTAATATCTACTCCGAATTTTTCTTTTGTTTCCTTCACTGCCTGCTCAATATACAGATTGAATAACATCTGGGATAGTCTACAACCCTGTCTCACTCCATTCCCAACCACTGCTTCCCTTTCGTGCCCCTCTACTCTTATAACTGCCATCTGGTTTCTGCACAAATCGTAAATAGCCTTTCACTCCCTGTATTTTACCCCTGCCACTTTCAGAATTTGAAAGAGAGTATTCCAGTTAACATTGTCAAAAGTTTTCTCCAAGTCTACAAATGCTAGAAACGTAGGTTTGCTTTTCCTTAATCTAGCTTCTAAGTCGTAGGGTCAATATTGCCTCACGTGTTCCAATATTTCTACGGAATCCAAACTGATCTTCCCCGAGGTCAGCTTCTACCAGTTTTTCCATTCGTCTGTAGAGAATACGCGTTAGTATTTTCCATCCGCGACTTATTAAACTGATTATTCGGTAATTTTCGCATCTGTCAGCACGTGCTTTCTTTGGGATCGGAATTATTAAATTCTTCTTGAAGTCTGAGGGTATTTCGCCTGTCTCATACACCTTGCTCACCAGATGGTAACGTTTTGTCAGGACTGGCTCTCTCAAGGCTGTCAGTAGTTCTAATGGAATGTTGTCTACTCCCAGGGCCTTGTTTTGACTCAGGTCTTTCAGTGCTCTGTCAAACTCTTCACGCAGTATCGTATCACCAATTTCATCTTCATCTACATCCTCTTCCATTTCCATAATATTGTCCTCAAGTACATTGCCCTCGTGTAGGCCCTCTATACACTCCTTCCACCTTTCTGCTTTCCCTTCTTTGCTTAGAACTGGGTTTCCCTCTGAGCTCTTGATATTCATACAAGTGGTTCTCTTTTCTCCAAAGGTCTCTTTAATTTTCCTGTAGGCAGTATCTATCTTACTGCTAGTGAGATAACCCTCTACATCCCTACATTTGTCCTCTAGCCATCCCTGCTTAGCCATTTTGTACTTCCTGTCGATCTCGTTTTTGAGACGTTTGTATTTATTTTTGCCTGCTTCATTAACTGCATTTTTATATTTTCTCCTTTCATCAATTAAATTCAGTATTTCTTCTGTTACCCAAGGAGTTCTACTAGCCCTCATCTTTTTACCTACTACGTCCTCTGCTGCCTTCACTACTTCATCTCTCAAAGCTACCCATTCTTCTTCTACTGTATTTCTTTCCCCAATTCCTGTCAATTGTTCCCTTATGCTCTCCCTGAAACTCTGTACAACCTGTGGCTCTTTCAGTTTATTCAGGTCCCATCTCCTTAAATTCTCACCTTTTTGCAGTTTCTTCAGTTTCAATCTACAGTTCATAACCAATAGATTGTCATCAGAGTCCACATCTGCCCCTGGAAATGTCTTGCAATTTAAAATCTGGTTCCTAAATCTCTGTCTTACCATTATGTAATCTATCTGAAACCTATCAGTATCTCCAGGCTTCTTCCATGTATACAACCTTATGATTCTTGAACCAAGTGTTAGCTATGATTAAGTTATGTTCTGTGCAAAATTCTACCAGGCGGCTTCCTCTTTCATTTCTTAGCCCCAATCCATATTCACCTACTACGTTTCCTTCTCTCCCTTTTCCTATTACCGAATTCCAGCCACCCATGACTATTAAATTTTCGTCTCCCTTCACTATCTGAATAATTTCTTTTATTTCATCATACATTTCTTCAATTTCTTCGTCATCTGAAGAGCTAGTAGGCATATAAACTTGTACTACTGTAGTAGGCGTGGGATTCGTGTCTATCTTGGCCACAATAAAGCGTTCACTATGCTGTTTGTAGTAGCTTACCCGCACTCCTATTTTTTATTCATTATTAAACCGACTCCTGTATTACCCCTCTTTGATTTTGTATTTATAACCCTGTATTTTGTATTTTGTATTTATAACCCTGTATTCACCTAACCAGAAATGTATAAATCTCCATTGATATTTATACATATCTCCCACCTCTCTGGCAGGCTATGAATGCCACGCCAAAGCAACAGTCCTTCTTTTGAAGCGCACCAGTCAGCGAGCCATTTCCGTACATCTCCATAAGAACTGAAGCGTTGTTCAGCTAGAGCGTGGACCAGTGACGCAAATAAATGAGAATCGGAAGGGGACAAGATTGGAGAATAAGCCGCATGTGCTGGTATTTCCCATTTGAACGCCTCGATTGTTTCCCTGACCCGTTTTGCTGTGTGTGACGGGGCGTTATCATGGAACAATATGACTGTATGTTGTTTTTTCCATATTCCGGTCGTTTCCCACGCAATGCTTGATTTAAAACTATCATTTGCTGTTGGTAGCGATCAGTGTTAATGATTTCAGATGACACCCTTCTAATCCCCCCAAATACAGAGAATTGTCTTCTTTCCAAAGGGATTTGGCCTTGCAGTGGATGTCGATGGTTGGCCTGGATTCACACATGATTTACGGCGCTTAGGATCCTCAAAATATATTCATTTTTCAACACCTGTCACTATTCTATGCAGAAACTACTTTACTTTGTATCTGGCGAGCAGCATTTCACAAGTGGTCACTCGATTTGCTTGCTGTCTTTGATTCAGTTCATGCTGAACCCATTTTCCCGCTCTCTGCACCTTTCACATAGCTTCCAACCGAAGAGACAATGCTTTCTGCCTCACATTCAATTGTTCCACGAGTTACTGTTGAGTTCGTGTATCATCTTCATCCCATAAGGCCTGCAATCCATCGTCTTCGGACTATTTCGGTGATTTCCCACGCTCGTCGTTCCTCATCCCAAATTACCACTTCCGAATTTTTTGAACCACTCGAAACACAGTGTTTCTCCAAGAGCGTGTTCGCCGGAAGCTTCGACAAGCATTCGATGCGATTCTGCAGCAGTTTTTTTCAAACGATAACAGAAAACCAATGCTGTCGTTCGTAGCCAAAAAACTCGACATGTTTACGGGTTTGAAACAGATACTGATGCATGGAACTTGGGTTACTGTGTGTTGCCATTCGTCGTCAGGAAGCAGGTGGCGCTGCAGACGATGTCTCACGGGCCCTACACTGGTGGGTAGCACCACCTGTAGGGAAATTCCGGTTTCATACTTCTACACCTGATTTTCAAACTGATGATAAACAGCTCATGTGTTATTGAAGACAC
Organism: Schistocerca piceifrons; assembly: GCF_021461385.2. Taxonomy (NCBI): domain Eukaryota; kingdom Metazoa; phylum Arthropoda; class Insecta; order Orthoptera; family Acrididae; genus Schistocerca; species Schistocerca piceifrons. The sequence goes on along the minus strand of NC_060138.1, from coordinate 652,849,373 downwards.
TATATCACTCATATGGTGGTGACAACTTGGCCTTCGGAGCACCAAAAGTATAAAAAATCTCTCATTATCTTTGATCTTCCTGGTGCCAGAACATTATGAAAACATGTCAGTTCCCAGTCACGCGGCTTAGTTTGCTTATGTGTCTGCCGGTCATGAATACCGTTCATGAAGACCTACTGTAACACAAAGATTTTCCAGTGATGATTAGAGCACATGTCGAATTCTTTACAATGGTCCAGCCCAACCCCTGCACAAAGAGACAGCGTACAGTAAAAATGAAATTGCTGTTCCAGTCACACATTCGGATTGCTTATAAAATTGCGAGTTCAGTAGTAGCAGGCACGAGGATGCTCACACCTTTATTAAAAGACGATCAACTTAATTCACTTCATTACGCTATCAAAGTAATTTTCTCAAGTAATCTATAACTACAGATAACTTGCCTGCGCACGGGAATATCAAATGGTATGGACAGAGGAACCTCTGGGTTCATTTATAAGTTATTTCGTAAATGCCTCAAAATGGTGTAGAAATGCAGCAGGTACAGTGGCCGTTGGTATCAAAAACCCACGCCAAGGCGACGATTTCGTGGAGGAACACCGGCCTCTCTGACATCGAAACTCCTGGAGCTACCCCAGTGACGCCAAACTGTGAGTGGGCGCCGAACTACCCGTCGGCTGAATGTTTAAGCGACCGTGTGCAATCCGGCCATCGCTCATCTTGGCAGCAGGACCTATTGCTCTCAGACGAAGCATACGATGTCAATGACCCGAGATTCCAAAAGTACTTGGAGTCGCCGCTCGGGTCTTATTTCGTTTCAGTGCTTAGTAGGCTCAATTCGTTGCAGTTCTTGGAAGGCTCAGTTTAGACAGTACTTCGTAGGCTGTATTTCGTGACCAGCAATCGCGCGGGAGTATCAGCCGCTTTGAGCTCCGTGTGTTCTTTTCCACTGTCACGGGAGCAACCAGACATCGTTACCCCCAGTTTTTATCACTGATACGTGGTACTCACTGGAATTAAGAAAAACGTGGAAGGGAGGACCCACTAATATAACTTTCTATTCACACAACCTGTTTATTTAACATTAAATTACCATAAATTTTTGTTTACAAAATGAACAAATTCACAAAATTCCTTTGACCTTAAGCTTTTACAAAAGAAATCAAAACAGAAGAATGATTTCAAGGTGGCCGGACCTGCAGCCCGCCCGTTGTCGCGTGTGCCAGCGGTGTTTACTACCGCGCTGGACACAGTCTGTCTTAATAAATGCCCTTCTGCAGCACATGAAAACTATATAAGCACCACTGATGACAAGAGTGATTCAATTACCGAAACAGCTGACGTAACTTTTAATTTGAGAACTGTATGTCGAAAAGTTCGGGTTTAAGATGCGCACCTGTTCTTAGAGGTTAAACAGATTAGGAAACAATATAATCATGATAAGGCTTACTTCAAAGCAACCAACCTCTTCGTTTCAATTGGCAACCAAGGTGCGACTGGATCCCAACCCGTCGCTTTTGACAATTTTATTTTGACTAAAGAGCTGGTGACAGTTGGCTGTTAATATTTTCAAGGTTAAACTGACTGTCAATTATGAAGACCGCTCTGAAGGAACGTCTTAAGCATTACTTGTGAGCACTTATTACAAGAGAACTGACTCGGCGGAACCACAATATCCAGCTAAAATACACCAATAATGACCCGGTATTTCGAACACAGCAACGCACAGCTTAATGTAAAAGGGTTGTTCAGATTATAACTAATGACTGAGAAATGGAATTACAATCAAAGAACTGAACCAGTTAAAACCTAAATTTAGCCACAAGGTCCCTGTTTTTATTTATTTATTTATTTATTTATTAACGGCAACCTGTGCCTTAGTACAATTGTTCCGGTTGTATTTAGGACCAGGAGCTGATTCATTAGAACATAAATGATAGATACAAACTAGAAAGGAAAGGCAATATTAAAGCGGAACAAATTTTCATATGACAGTTAGTGTCTCAGTAGAATACTACGGCCTATATTTACAACCAAAGAGCCGACAGAGTAAAAAAAATATTGGAAATTTGTGCCTTAGTGAGGACTATGGAACCAAACTGCTGAGGTCACCGGTCGCTAGGCTTACGCCCTACTTAATCTAACTTAATCTAACTTATGCTAAGGACAACACACATACTCATGCCCGAGGGAGGACTCGAACCTCCGACGGGGGAAGCCGCGCGGACCGTGACATGGCGCCTGAGACCGCGCCGCCACTCAGCGATGCTGGACCTAGTAAAACTCTGAGGGTCGAGTACAAACCAGAAAATAATGAGGACAAGTAGGCAATGACACAAGTCACCACGAGGATTACAGAATGTTACTCCCCTTTATGAGCAAGCATTTCCATGGATCTACGGTGCGTCGCAGCAGTTACTGAGTGGTGCCGTTGAAAGCCAGGTAGAAGAGGGTAGCCAGGCCATGAGCGGTCGTCCGACACGAATGTTGTCAACCAACCGACGGGTTGCTGTCTTGCTGCTTGTAGTCGACGCTGACCCCGGTATCTTCGCTTTGCGCAGGCCCTCCTTTCGCAGCTCGTCACTTCGGCCGCTCGAACGTCGTGCCCGCCTCTTGTCGCGACGCTGCCATCAATCCCCGAACTTGGTGCCTGCCTCTCGGGCCAGCGGACCCCATATACCGGATGATCAAAAAGTCAGTATAAATTTGAAAACTTAATAAACCACGGAATAATGTAGATACAGAGGTAAAAATTGACACATATGCTTGGAATGACATGGGGTTTTATCAGAACAAAAAAAAAAATGTTCACAAAATGTCCGCCAGATGGCGCTGGACAGCAAAACGCCAGTGACTGCGCATGACAATCGTATATAAAAGGAGCTGTAATGAGAGAGAAAATCAGATGCGGCAGCAGTCGCAGCATCTTGACGTTACCTGAAAGGGCGCTTTTAGTTAAGCTGTATTATCAGAATGGGGAATGTGCTAGTTCAGCGTTACGATCCTACCTTCATAGGAAGGGGATTCGAACGGGTAAAGGACCGTTGACAAATGCAGCTGTCGTGAGAATGATTTCGGGTTGTTTAGACGATAGACCCCGTGGTGGCCGACCGAGCACAAGGCGTAATGCTGATGAGACAGTTCAGGAAGAAATGGAGACTGTAGCGGGTTCGTCTATGCACGGGGAAGTCAGCGCTCGTGCAGTCGCACGTCGCACCGGCATTCCATACACTACTGTTTGGCTGCCACTGAGGCGTACTTTCCGATGCTATCCGTACAAAACAAATCGGCATCATGGCGATTTAGTGAAGCGGAGGGCATTTGCGGGGTGGGAGTTTCAAAAGATGGCGGAAGATGACGATTGGTTGAGTAACGTGTTGTGGACCGACGAAGCTCATTCCACGCTCCGAGGGTCGGTCAACGCCCACAACTGCAGAATTTTTGCTACCGAAAATCCTAGAACTGTCGTGGAAACTCCATTGCACGACGAGAAAGTCACGGTATGGGTTGGGTTTACCACATCTACCGTTATTGGGCCTTTTTGCTTCGAGGAAATGCGTGATTCTGGTTTTGTAACTGCTACCGTGACGGGTGAGAGGTACGCCGATATGTTACAGAATCGCATCATCCCCAGCCTGCCTGATAAACACCTGCTGGAACGTACGATGTTTATGCAGGATGGCTCTAAACCCCAGGTTGCTAGACGCGTGAAAGATCTCTTGCGCTCGTCTTTTGGTGATGATCGTGTGCTCAGCCACCACTTTCGTCATGCTTGACCTCCAAGGTCTCCAGACCTCAGTCCGTGCGATTATTGGCTTTGGGGTTACCTGAAGTCGCAAGTGTATCGTTATCGACCGACATCTCTAGGGATGCTGAAAGACAACATCCGACGCCAATGCCTCACTATAATTCCGGACATGCATTACAGTGCTGTTCACAACATTATTCCTCGACTACAGCTATTGTTGAGGAATGATGGTGGACATATTGAGCATTTCCTGTGAAGAACATCATCTTTGCTTTGTCTTACTTTGTTATGCTAATTATTGCTATTCTGATCAGATGAAGCGCCATGTGTCGGACATTTTTTGAACTTTTGTATTTTTTTGGTTCTAATAAAACCCCATTTCATTCCAAGCATGTGTGTCAATTTGTACCTCTCTATCTACATTATTCCGTGATTTACTCAGTTTTCAATTTTATACTGACTTTTTGATCACCCGGTATATATATCGGCAACCAAAGATTTTCTATGGACGCAACCCACAGAAACCATCTCTTCCTCACATACATTGACAATGGGGCCGCAAGAGGGATAGTCGATACTACACCTGAGCCAGTGGCGCCAGAGCGAACAGACTATTAATTCAATGGCGCCACGGCTCAATCACGTCATTCGCGGTAGAACGCTCATAGCAAAGCCAACCTTGTTTAAGATGGAAATATTCGGTTTGCTTCGCGAGAGATCAACCTCACGGTCTGATCGATGTTAAATCGATAGTTCTCTTCTTGCTGCCTCTGCTTGTGTGCTCGCATCATGTTTCCACACATGGCTCCTCACTAGAACTTGTGATTCGAATCCCGGAGTTCATCTTTCTTAAGCTCTCTCTATGAACCGGAATAGTTATCGTTATCTGTGTCCGTTTTTTGTGTCTTTCCATGTGCTTGTGGCCTGGCCCATAATAAGCCTGTGATCACCCGTGCAGCCCGAAATTGTGGACTGGCTAGTTACCATCTACTTGTATCGATACTGCCTCTCATTTTAGTGTGTCTACGAGAATATGTTTTCTTTTAGCTGTCTGTTACTAGTCTGCAGTCTCCTGTTCTATTTATTAACCACTTAACTTCAGCCAGTTGTCGATATCCCTGCATTACGTGAAGCAGAATCTGACACCATCACGGTCCGGAGAGCAGCAGCTCGTCAGGTGAGGTTCTTCTGATCTGATGGTAGGGAAGACGGTGACAGGTAGAAGTCATTTATTTCCTTTATTTCGTTCCCTTCGAAGGCAAAAGAAACGATCAAGCTACAGTACTAATAACAATGCACAACAAACACATTGTATTTCATACAATAAAAATACAATGAAAATGAGCATACTGCTTACCGTTACACAATGAAAATGAGCATACTGCTTAACGTTAGTACGGAAATGGACAATAAAACAGCTGCATGTTTAATCAAGTGTAAAGTGAGATACAAACAATTTTCCCTCAGTAGGCGCTGATCTTGCTCCCCCCCCCCCCCCCCACCTGTATATGGATATTACAACATTCAATATCTATGTGAATAACCTCTTTCTACCCTGAAGGATTTCAGGATTTCTGCTTTGTAACAGACAGTGTGAACATTAATAAAACCGTAAACTGCAGGGGTGGATTCCTGACTGGAAATGGAGGAAAAAAAGGTGTGTCCGGAAAGGCATCGTTACCATATTGTCGGCGTTGACGAATGACAGTTCTTCCTACCACGTGCCGTGTGTTCCTAGTTTGCTGCAGGCCGTGCGATTGACGCAGCCTACTGTAAGAAGCAGAATGGCCCGCAATTCATGTCGGGAACAGCCAAGCAGATGGAAACGGTCGAGAGGCAGCATGGCTATACCAAAACAAGTCCTTCACAGCCACCAATCACATGACATCATTTTAAGCCATTTTTGGGTGTTTGTGTGATCATGGATCCATTCAGACAGACGGACGTGCATGGAGGCGGCGGACTGTGCGTACACCACATTTGGAGGATCGGGCTCTACAGGATATTGAGGCGAACCCTAGTACAGGCTCCAGGCAAGTGGCCCGCTAACATGGTGTAAGCCAAAATACGATTACGTGTATCCTGCGTGACAACCGGTACTATCCCTATCACCTGCAACCCCATGAACACCACTTTGAACATCTGTTGTGACGTTCATCGATGCAGCTCTATACTGTATTCCAGGACGATTTGTTGTCTTTGCACGTACACCGTCCATTTCAGGACAGATGTTCATACGAACTTGCTTCCTCTACTTAGTCAGGAATCCGTCCCTGCAGTTTGTGAACGTTTTCCCTGCGTAGAACTTCATTTATGCGAATGTTGCGTGAAATGACTAACAAAAATGTGGACTTAAGCTTTTTTTTTTCTCCTGTGTCCTACAAACACGTTCTGGTTTCCGCAGGGCTGTTCAGCAAGGCCACGTCTCTGCGCCGCCTGCTGCTCGCCGACAACCTCCTGAGTGTGGTCCCGTCAGCCAGCAGTCTACCACAGCAGCCGGCGGTCATCGACCTCACGTACAACCTCGTGCAGACTGCCGAGGACTTGGTCGCGTTTGGTGCATCGCGTGTGATTCTCGAGTACAACAGCTTCTGGTGCCGCGACAACATCTCAGCGTCCGAGCTCAGCAAATTGGACAGGGCACAGAGATGTCGCTTGTTTCGGCGGCGGCCTACCCGCTACGACATCCCCGCTGGTCGCGTCACGGTCACTGAGTCGGGACTCCTCAACGGTGGAGTAGCCCATGATGCCACGATCGATTTTAGTACTACTGATTCTGCTACTACGGTATATGTAAAACACGAAACCATCACTGAGTCACCACCTACTTCAGAAACAGCAATTCCATCAACGACTGACATCGTAGGCTCAAAAGACCTAAATATAGACGGGGATCATGTCACGCTCGATTCTGGATATACCACATCTGCGAGTACGATTCCTGCAAGCCAGGACGTTGGTGCGAGTAACTATGGATCAACCATAGACGTAAACGGTAGCACAGAACAACCGCAACGAACGTCAATTTTGGCATCGTAGGAGATACAAAATCCGAAACAAGAGCATCATGATATTTCTGACAAAATATAAAACATTCCAAATGAGCACAATGTCAGTGAAAGCAATGGAAACAGTAGTGTATAATCAACTAGTACCGGTTAAATGAACACTGGGGCAACTCATTAGCCCTGGAACCATATTACCAACCTAAAATAAACTATTGTAAAAACCAAGTATCAGAATCTTCGAAATTTACTGTCTGACCAGCTACATAATTGCAAACGTCTAAATCGCTATCTTTATAGCTAACAGTTCTAAATACTGACCTTACTGCAATAATCTCTAGGAAAACTTCCAATTATGGACAAACGCCGCATCTAGAGGTGCTGTAAAATAGTAGTTATCAGCTTCAGGGTCAATGGTCTCAAAAAATTAAGATAAAAGGAAAAGAATGTTCGTAGCAAAAGACGTCAAAACACCAAGCTTTAAATTACAGTGCTCGCAGCTACCAGCTCTGAAGATATAAACTTCCACATTTCTAGCGTCAGTCTTGGAGCTGTGTGTACTAGTAGCACACGAGGTTTTTGCCCACTGTTAAAGAAGCTCCTAAACATATTGCTAATTAGAAATGATAGTCTTCAAATAACGAATCTAAAAATAGCCTGGAATAACTGTTATATCATTATAAGGTTACAAACTATTAAACTTGCAACTGTATGCTGTACAACTGCCAACAGTGAAACAACATGAACTACCTCGCCAGTGCTAGAATTAAAAATGTAAGATGAGCTCTAACACTTGAATCATTATTTCCCATACTTTCCTTCGAATGATCTACGAATGGTATGTATAGATCCACAAGCTGCGACATGGTCGCGAACATAACAATGATCTAGAAAGCGTACAATAAATTTCATTTATTTACGTCTATGATCATAAATTTATTAGGTTCTTAGATTACCAGTTTCACTCAGCGATGACCATCTTCAAATCTGCAGCAAACTATGGGAGAAGAAAAATACGACTAGTGGACAGTTTACATCTTGAAATAATACAGTAGGCCACAACGAAAATTTTACTGATACAGCTACATGTGAAAAACATGCTCTTAAAATTTGACTGCCCATATCTGTTTTAAAACACTTCATAATATAATGAAGCCATAGTGGCATCGTCATGAGATATACGTGAAATCAGCATGGCACCGTCGCACATATTTTAAATATGGTATACACTAGGCCACACTGTCGGTGGAGGCATCTTGGTTAATGCGCTACTGTTCATTACGAACTACAGTACAGTAGCCACAAAATGTTTGTATCGTAAGTTCATTAGATGTTGTTACTGTAGGCCTAGACATATTCATCAATTATATAACTATGCAGAACGCAATAAAAAGAACTCAGTAGGTAAAGTCTACGGTGAGCTTACCAGCTTTTATTGATAATTACAGTGATAAACTCTAATGAGTAAAATTAAATTTAGATTGTTAAAAAGGCAATGATTAAGTGATAATATGATTGTAAGTCTGAGATGCTCCCGTGGTGAGTAGATAAAAATAAAATGGCCTACACAAGAAGAAGCTTACTTAGCTAAGAGGATAATATAAAATACGATAAACAGGGAAAGGAGCCAAATGGATGAAACAACAGACTTCAGAAAGTGGTCAATGCCCTCTGTTGACGTGGCCGCCAAAATGCCATACACACGAGAAGCGGTCAGGAGAACTTAACCACCACAGGGCCCCTCGTACCATATGTCACGCCGTTCCAATAAAATAATCATAAAATACCGTACCGGTCAATTAATAAGATTATTTAGTTAATGAAATACATTACAAATATATTACAAAAACAGAGAATGGACAAGTCAACAAGAGAGTAACACGCTCAAGGTACTTTCCGTTATGGCCTGTTTTATTGTTGTAAAACGTAGACAGTATATCAGTTGTATTTGCTTTTTCCCATGTCTTGCTGCAGACCGGCTAGAAAGGATCTAACAATTTTGTGATCATAGACTGAAATAAAAGAAAGCTGACCATCAAAGAACAAGTCATCAAGACTCACAAAACATATTCCGTGAGTACAGCGACACAACGCTTGTACTTTTGATACAACCTTGTACGATGTTAGTCCAGGTACGAAAGTATACACGTAGTGTCGCAAAACTCACGGAATTTTTTTCGTGAGTCTTGATGACTTGTTCCTTGAAACGTCAGCTGTATTAAAATTGTGAACCAGTAACAATTACTTGGTTCAGTTACTTTCAAATCAGAATAGATCAGTGTGATGTTCGCTGTCTTGCAAGAGAGGGAGGCGAGCTGAATCTGGGTCGAATGCACACGTCGTTATTACTGACTGTTGGTCTAATATACCGACCAGCCTAAGAGCGGCTCTTGAGCGGAAGTCTATACGTATTTAACCAGATATCTTTCTTTCTCCCCAAATTCTGCCTTAGACACGCAATACGCAAACATTTAGGAATATACAATTAACACTATTTACTCGACACGCTCACTAAAACGAATAATGTCGTTTTATCAAATAAGTAGAGGCTCTGTTCGATTTTTGTTCTACTTTCATATTACCTTCATTGATGTTACTGATCATTTCCTGTATCAAGTCGGTACTTGTTCAGTGAATCTATTTTAATGTATTCTTTGTTAAGCCTGATACAGACGCGACTTTCTACAGTAACCAATTGCCACCACATTGTATTTTAACTGAACTTAACTTGCCTATTGTCTCTTCACAGTTTATTTGAATTCAATAAAGCATCGTTAAGTTTTGTTAAAGTCAGATACATCTATCACAATATGCACTGTTAGACAACCTTTTCTCATACTCCTTCTTTACACTTTCTACGTAAGCAACAGAAATATGCCATACAATGGAAGTATGCCACACGCATTCAGACACAATCAAGCCATGCGTACAGATCGTAAACCAAATATTATAATTATAGAATGTAGCGAACTCTACTTACTTAGGAGTTGCGTGTGTCTATGACGTTGGACTCAAGTTAATATGATACAGACTGTTAAGGGAGCAGGGAGACGGGGCCAAAATAGTTGCTCATGGGGTCGACTGATTGAGTTCACAATACAATGCAAATTTATTTATCAAATTTTATTTATCAAATTGCAATAGTGAGCTCAAATATAAACAGCGCATTTAGAACTACGTAATGACAGCAAGTTAATATAAGAATGATTAACAGGATATAGCTACTAAAAACTGAATTGCTGCAGCAAAATCTTATCAAAAAACAATTTACTACCTATAACTTCCGTAATATACTTTCTGATAATCGAAGTGAACATGATATTAAGGCAAGAATTCGTAAAAACAAGAAACAGAAAATCTAAAATTATTACTTTTGTAAAACCATAAGCAAGGAACTCACTGGTCTTTCGATCCAGTTACAGACCCCTAAATGAATATCCTTTACAGAAACACTAAAATATATAATGAATACGAATGATGCTTCCATTGTGTTTCAGCACGCCAAAACTGCTGCCACTATCCTGCCCAGTAATTCAGCAGCATAAAACATCTATACAACGTATTTTCCTTACAAAGAAACAACATTACATGAATTGCATCGCCACAGACTCTGCACTCATATTCATAAGACTTAGATACAGGTTTCATTAACCTGCAACAGGTATATGTTACACACTATTAAGATCAACATTTTATCAGATTAACAAATAACATGCAAGCACCTGTAATTAGATGTCCTAGATGTCCGCCCCGATAGCTGATTGTTGCCACCCCCCCCCCCCCCCCGAGCCACCATCGGCCCACTATAAAAAAGAAGTGGTCAGCGCGGCGGTCAGTCACGCCAAAAGGCCCGGTTTCGATTCCCGGCTGAGTCGGAGATTTTCTCCGCTCATGAACTGGGTGTTGTGTGGTCCTCATTATCATTTCGTCATCACCAGTGGAAGGCAACGGGAAACCACCAGTGGAATCACTTCCCTAGACGCTCATGCGGTGGACCTCTCTGACGAGGCCTCCCCCATGACAAGACCTGCCGTAAGGGAGAACACAAAGTTTTTATACTTAAGATCAGTAGCGTCAGACTGTTACCAGAGTTATTAGAGAAACACCAGTTTGCTACTTTGGCGCCTTATAAGGACGCCTTTAGCGTTCCTTTTAAAACGCCGTTGACACACTGCAAAGGACTGACAGCTATTAATTCGGCACCTTGTCTGCGAACCACAAACAGTACTCGGTATTTTGCTAGAGACAGACCAACAGCAATGAGTAGTTCCGAGAGGCTTCTTCCGTAAACTCTGAGCAGAGGTATAGTACGATCATAACGTAGTTCAAACGTCGGCTTCGTCCCTGCTTACATCGCCATATAATGCAGCCATCACTTTTTCCAACCAAGCATTGATACTTAAGCAATAACACTGTTTGAGCAGGGCTCCACGCACATTGCTTGTCCCCGGCCAATTCGCCCGTCCCTCAAGCGACGCTGTGCCCTCCACGCGTCCAGCTTGCGTCACTGCAGTCAACAAACACCTCTCTCGCCGCCAACCACCGCGCCAGACACCTCCCAGAGCTTACCAACCCGAAGAGAGGTCATGGATCCTTGATGCCACTACCGATATGTGCCGACGTAGTACAAGGCCTCGTACAGAAGTACTTAACATTTAAATTTAGTGTTTACTCTACAGTTAATTTTAAAATGAATATGGCAAATTCCTATCGTGATAGCAAAACAACAAAATGTTAATGAGAACTTTCTAAAAAGTACACAGTGTATTAGTATCAAGCAGAATAATAACGATCAATAACATGAACATCGGAAGACACTTCATACTCAAATGGTGCAGATCGAACTGTGAGCATACATTTATAATGTCTGCACCGCAACATGTGAAATTAATTTGTTACTGTTAAAGTTCACTACATTTCACAGTTTAACTTCTTTTAATTGTTTTTCTTTAGTCAACTGATTCTTTTGCTTTATTTTCACTTTTATTAGCTGAAACTGTCTTTGTAATGACTGTACAATGAGGTGGCAGAAGTCAAGGGATAGCGCTATGCACATATACAGTTGGAAGTGGTATCGCGTACATAAGGTATAAAGGAGCAGTGCATTGGCAGCGTTGTCATTTGTAGTCAAATGATTCATTTGAAAAGGTTTCGCACGTGATCATGGCCGCGGGGCGGGAATTAACAGACTTTGAACGCGGAATGGTAGGTGTAGCTAGCAGGCCGAAGTGGCCGTGCGGTTCTAGGCGCTGCAGTCTGGAACCACGAGACCGCTACGGTCGCAGGTTCGAATCCTGCCTCGGGCATGGATGTGTGTGATGCCCTTAGGTTAGTTAGGTTTAACTAGTTCTAAGTTCTAGGGGACTAATGACCTCAAAAGTTTAGTGCCATAGTGCTCAGAGCCATTTGAACTAACCTTCTGAACCGTTTTGGTAGGTGTAGCTAGACGCATGGGAAATTCCATTTCGGCAATCCTTAGGGAATTCAGTATTCAGAAATCCACAGTGTCAGGAGGTGCTGAGAATACAAAATTTCAAGCATTACCTTTCACCATGGGCAACGCACTGGCTGATGGCCTTCACTTAACGACCGAAAGCAGTGACGTTTGCGTAGGGTTGTCCATGCTAACATTCAAGCTATACTAAATGCAACAATGGCAGAATATAGTGTTGGACTTACTACGAACGTATCAGTTAGGACAGTGCGGCGAAATGTGGCGTTATTGGGCTGTAGCAGCAGACGATCGACGAGAGAGCGCCTTTATTGACAGCACGATATCGCTTGCTGCGCCTCTCGCGGACTTTTTGAGATATCGGTTGGACCCTAGACGACTGGAAAACCGTAGCCTGGACGGATGAGTTCCGATTTCAGTTAGTAATAAATGACCGGAGGATTCGATTGTGGCGCAAACCCCATGAAACCATTGAAACAAGCTGTCAAGGTGGCACTGTCCAATCTGATAGTTGATCCTTAATGATGTGGGCTGTGTTTACATAGAATGAACTGGCCCCTGTGGTCCAACTGAATCGATTATTAACTGTGAATGGTTATTTTTGGCTACTTGGAGACCACTTTCAGCGTTTCATTGACTTCATCTTCTCAAATTATGATGGAATTTTTATGGATGACAATGCGCCATGTCACTGGTCCATCATTGTAAGCGATTTGTTCGAACAAGTTTGGCCACACAAATCGCCCGACGTGACTTCCATCGAACATTTGCGGGAAATAATCGAGAAGTCATTTCGTGCACAAAATACTGAAACGGCATCACTTTTGCAATTATAGACTGCTATAGAGGCGGCATGGCTCAATATATCCGCAGGGGACTTCCAACGAGTTTTTGAGTCCATGATACTTTGCGTTGTCAAAGGAGGTCCGACACGATATTAGGATATCCGACGACTTTTGTGACCTTAGTGTAAGACTATATTATTTGTATATTGCTGGCAATCGAAGAAGAACTCGTGAGATTCTCCTATCTCTGGCTGCCGAGAGTGTTCTGCCACGGGATGGTGATTGAGCGTGGGTATGTGTGTGTGTGTGTGTGTGTTTTGTATCGCTGGATCGCTGTGCTGTAGCTGAGCTGAGAGCACTGCGAAAATGGTGGTCTCTCTAGATGAATATCAGCCGCGCGGGGTAGCCGCGCGGTCTGATGCGTCTTGCCAGTGTCCGGGCGGCTCCCCCAGTCGGACGTCCGTGTCCTCCCTCGGGCATGAGTGTGTGTGTTGTCCGTAGCGTAAGTTAGTTTCAGTTAGATTAAGTAGTGCGTAAGCTTAGGGTCCGATGACCGCAGTAGTTTTGTCCTTTAAGACCTTACCACAAATTTCCAAATTTTCTAGATGAAGTTATGAAAACAAGCCTGCCCGGTTGGCCGTGCGGTCTAACGCACGGCTTTCCGGGCGGCAAGGAGCGCCTGGTCCCCGGCAAGAATCAGTCCGGCGGATTTGTGTCTAGGTCCGGTGAACCGGCCAGTCTGTGGATGGTTTTCGGGCGGTTTTCCATCTGCCTTGGCGAATGCGGGCTGGTTCCCCTTATTCCGCCTCAGTTACACTATGTCGGCGATTGCTGCGCAAAAAAGTTCCCCACGTACGCGTACACCACCATTACTCTGCCACGCAAACATAGGAGTCACACTGGTCTGGTGTGAGACGTTCACTGGGGAGTGCACCGGGGGCAGAACCGCATAATAACGCTGGGTTCGGTGTAGGGCGGCGGAGGGGTGAAGTGGACTGCGGTGGTCGTCGTGGGGTTGTGGACCACTGCGGCTGCGGCGGGAACGGAGCCTCTCCGTCGTTTCTAGGTTAACATACAATACATACCATACGAAAACAAACAACGGAACGGCGCCTTCTTGCAAGCTGAGAGGTGGGGTCGAAAGTCCGAATGAGACCACTGTTAACGGTTAAGAATGAAGTGTACTGTCTTTAGTGGGTGGTCTAGTGAGGCGAACACGTCTCTCTCTGTTGTCCCTGGCTGGAGCTGACGAACGGGCATTGTTGACGACAGGCCCGTAGTAGGCTGGCGTCCGTCACAGGCCACAGTAGGGCGCTACTTTCCTCGGCATCGTGGAGCCCACAACCCCCCCCCTCCCCCCCCCTCCCCCCCCACTCCGTTTTCTTCACCACAAAGGCAGCCGGCTGTGGGGCACGCCACTGTGCACACCGTTCGACTCTGGGAATAGTCGCACTGGGCTGTGGCCGCCAGTCCCAATAGGGAATGTGGTCGGCGGCAGTAGAACGGGCGGCAGGTCGGTGGTCCCGTGGCACCAAGTCTCGTGAAGGAATTTAGCGGTGGCAGTAGATGCAGCGCAGTCTCGAACAGTGGCTGTTGCTGGCGACGCCTAGTCATTTCACAGTCCGGAACAGCCCCTGGCGTCGTAGAGGTGCTTCTCATTCCTGGAGACGAGAAATGCTCCCCTAACTCGAAATCCAGACTTGTTCGTATATCTCTGGTGCGCATTTGTTTCAATAACCTGGCACCAAGTCACATCGTCCATAACAAGAAACTTACTCAGGAGTGATGATAGTGTCCCGCTGTTTGATACATTTTACTGCTGTCTCGGCTACCCAGGCTTCGCAATCCCCTTGTGTGTCTGTTGTTGTGATCACCAGGTCAACGCACTGGCGGCTACCGGCTCTCTTAATGGATCTTAGTAACCTGTTCAAGAAGAGATGAACACAACGCTTCACGGTGACTTCCACGCTACTTCCCCTCACTTTTGCTATAGACTTACGATTTTTACTCAGGACTGGGTGGCGGTCGACCAAAGAGCATAGGTAGAAATGGCTCTGAGCACTATGGCACTTGACTTCTGAGGTCCCCTAGACTAAGAACTACTTAAACCTAACTAACCTAAGGACATCGCACACATCCATGCCCGATGCAGAATTCGAACCTGCGACCGTGGAGGTCGCGCGGTTCCAGACTGTAACGCCTAGAACCGCTCCGCCACACCGGCCGGCGTAGGTAGAAGGGAAGACAATATGTGAAATCGTAGAAAGCCTTCAACATTCAGTTTATTACACCTAAAATTGACTTTAGGTTTGCAGGTAAACCAGCTTGTACAATCAGTTAAAAGATGGCGAATTGTAATCAACACACCATATGCATTACAGATAGGTCGTTCTGCCCGTGTAGAAGAAGTCATGAGTCAGGGCACTGTGACCTGTTCGAACTCGCATTCAACAGACTTCATGAATTCAAAGCCTCTGTTATTGATCGCAGTTATTAACCGTCACACCCAGCCAGTCTCCCTCCCAAAGACGCATGACAGATATTCGCAATAGTAACAGCGCGTCATGTAGAGTGATAGGACAGTCGGTTACGTTGCGAAGGGTATATACCTCCTTACTAAGGCTCATCAGGTTTATACAGTTAACTCCATACGACCGCCTCTCCCGCACTGTTCACAGGTTCCTTCTTGATGTTTCTCGAAAGGGCGACTCCACCGTTCTCTCTGCACTTTCACTAGGTGATATCACTCGGCACCTTGCTGTAGTGCCTGTGCTGCGGCGCCCCCAAAAAGTCGGAGGTCGTAGCGCCCCCCGGTGCGGTTCGGTGACGTCTTATGACGGGATACCATCTTCACCTCAGTCTTCGAGGACTGGGCGCACTGTTCACAGGTTCCTTCTTGATGTTTCTCGAAAGGGCGACTCCACCGTTCTCTCTGCACTTTCACTAGGTGATATCACTCGGCACCTTGCTGTAGTGCCTGTGCTGCGGCGCCCCCAAAAAGTCGTTCGGCGGAGGTCGTAGCGCCCCCCGGTGCGGTTCGGTGACGTCTTATGACGGGATACCATCTTCACCTCAGTCTTCGAGGACTGGGCGCAGAAGTATGGCTGAAAAAAACCGCTCGCGCCATGCAGCAAGATGAAGACCACTATGAGGCACAGCGTTCACACTTCAACCACTTGGCACTTCACAAACCAGATCATACACGATGGACCTACGTGCGTATACAATAAAATTCTCTATTTTCAGCTTGTTACAACTATGAATCATCCCGCTTCGTCTGAGAAATACGTATTCTACAGCTACGTGGTTCTTTCTTTCTTTCTTTCTTTCTTTCTTACTTTTTTTTGCCTCGCTAGCAGGATAACCTGGGTGATAAACTTCACAGTTTCAACCGACCATTTAAAGTGAGGCAACAGCCTGCCCATATTTTCTCGGCACCTTTACACTGAGACGACAAAAGTCGTTGGATACCACCTAACTTCGTGCCGGACATCCACTATAGCAACTCGATATGGCATGGACTCACGAAGTCGTAGGAAGACCCGTGTAGAAATAATGGCCGCGCGGGATTAGCCGAGCGGTCAAGGGCGCTGCGGTCCCGGACTGTGCGGTTGGTCCCAGCGGAAGTTTGAGTCCGCCCTCGGGCATGCATGTGTGTGTTTGTCCTTAGGATAATGATGACCTTAGCAGTTAAGTCCCATAAGATTTCACACACATTTGAACATTTGAAGAAATAATGAGCTATGTTGCCTGTTAAGCCGTCCATAATAGCGAAAGTGTTACCGATACATATTTTGTGCACGAACAGACCTCTCGATTGGATTAATTCCGGGCGATACGGGTGGCCAAACCATTCGCTCGAACTGCCCAGAACGTTCTTCAGACCAAGCGCGAATAATTGCGGCCCTGCAACATGCTATTGTCATCCATAAAAGTTCCGTAGTTGTTTGGGAGCATGAAGTCCCAGTATGACTGAAAATGGTGTCACTTGCTTCAGATGGACCAAAGGACACACTCCATTCCATTTAAACCCAGGCGACACCATTACGGCGTCACTACCAGCTAGTGCAGTGCATTGTTGACAACTTGGGTCCTTTGCTTCGTGGTGTGTGCGCCGTACTCGAAAGTTACCATTACCTCTTACCAACTTAAATCGGGACTTATTGGACCAGATTCCGGTTTTATAGTCGTCTAAGATCCAGCAGATATCGTTACGAGCCCAGGAGAGGTGCTGCAAGCGATGTCGTGCTGTAAGCAAAGGCACTCACATCGGTGGTCTACCATAGGCCATTAACGCCGACTTTCGCCGTAGTACCCTAACGGATACGTTCGTCGTACGTCACGCAGTGTTGGTCGTCTGTAAGCACTGACAACCCTACACAAATGAGACAGCACACTAGACTCTCATTAGGGAGGACGACAGTTCAACCCGCTTCCGGCAATCTTGATTTTGATATTTTGTGATTTCCCTAAATCGCTTCAGGCAAATGCCTGGGTGGTTCCTTCGAAAGGGCTCGGCCGATTTCCTTCTCTATACTTTCCCAATCTGAGCTTGTGCTGCGTCTCTAACGACCTCGTTGTCGATGGGACATTAAACATTAATCTCCTCCCTCCTCTCTACGCAAACGCTGCTGCTCGCGATCGTTAAATGAAGGCCATCGGGCATTGCGTTGTTCGTGGTGAGAAATAATGCCTGAATATTCCGGGCACACTCTCAGAACCGTGGATCTCAGAATAGTGAAATCCTTAACGATTTCCGAAATAGAATGTCCAAAGCGTTTAGCTCCAACTACAATTCCGCGTTCGAAATCTGTTAACTCTCGTCGTGCGTCTATAATCATGTCATAAGCCTTTTTACATGCATCACATGAGTACAAATGGGAGCCCTGACAATGAACCGCCGTTTTAAGCCTCATGTACGCTGTACTAGCGCCATTTGTGTTTGTGCATATCGCTATCCGAATCTTCTTATTGCTCCAAAATTCTTTCCAAGTATTTGATCCCCTAGTTTTAAGGAAGTGGGCCTTCTCCCCACGTCATAGCACTGTGCAAGTCTCTAGTGACTAGTTTTCAGGTTTTTCCTTGCTAGTTCCCTCATTTCTCTAATTTGAGCAGTGTCTACCGTCTCTGGTAAGAAACACTTTAAGAACCACAGATTGTAGAGTGAAATAGAAACATAAGAGTAGCCACCGTTTCCTTGTGCATCGTGAACAGCGGTATTGAACGCATAGCTTAACCAATAAAAGGATGCGTCCCACTTAGTGGGCCATCATTGTGGAAGGTAATCAACACTGTGGGTAAACCGGTTTCCTTCCAGTGGCCTATGGATTCGGCTGATATACTCGATACACATTTTACGTATTAGGGGCAACACAATTTCGGAAGACAACAATCACTGCCAGGTATTAAATGCCAATTTACCAAGGCAAAATGTCTCACACTCCTGTACTAATTTCTGAATCTACTTGTGCATGTATTTCAAATGAAAGTTTCATGAGTTAAATTCGTTTAACACCTGGTCCAACGGCCAGACAGTTACGTCGTCTTGACGTCCTCGAGCTGCACAACATAATACATCGACCCACATCAGATACGGCTTAAGGATCTCCTCATTTCTCAAACGCTCTTCGTGCGGCCCGCGACCAATTCCTCTGCTGCGCCAACTTTTATATCTCAGGGTAGCACTTGCAACCTATGTCCTCAGTTATTTGTTGGATGATACCGATCTCTGTGTTCCTCTACAGTTTTTACCCTCTACAATACCCCGTAATACCATCAAAGTTATTCCCTGATGCCCTTTCATCACGTCCCTTCTTCTTGGCGGTGTTTCCCATATAGTCCTTCCCTCACCGATTCTACGAAGAACCTACTAATTCCTTACATTATCAGTCCACCTGATTTCCAATATTCTTCTGTAACATCACATCTCAAATGCGTCTATTCTCTTGTGTTCCTGTTTTCCCCAGTCCATGTCACACTGTCGTAGAATGCTGTGTTCCAAACGTACATTCTCAGAAATTTCTTCCTACATTTGATACTGGAATCCTACTCTTGGCCAAGAATGCTCCTTTGCCCGTCCATTCTATGTCCTTCGTCTGTAATCGATTATTTTGCTACTTAGGTAGCTGAATCTAAATTTATCTACTTCGTGGTCACCAATAACGATTTTAAGTTTCTCACTGTTCTCACTTCTGCTACTTCTCATTACTTTTGTCTTTCATCGATTTACTCTCAGTCCATATTTTGAACTCATTAGTCTCGATTGCAGTCAATAGGTCCTGGAATACTTTTTCTTTAGCATTGTGATCAGCGAATCTTAACACTCGTATTCTTTCGTCTTGAATGTTAATCCCAGCCTCGTACCTTACTTTTATTACCTTTCTTTCATTATCGCCATTGCTTCCTTTAATGTTTAGATTGAACAGAAAGGGTGAAATACTATATCCCTGCCTCACACCCCATTTTAATCCGTGGTCTTCGTTTTTTGTCTTCCACTGTTATTGTTCCCTGCTGGTTCTCGTACATATTGTGTATTACCCATCCTTTCTCGCATATAGTGGCAACTTCTGACACCAAATGTATCAGGATTACCAAATGTAGCGGGAAGGGATAGGAGGAAGTGTATTAAGACCCGTCTGAGCTTTCCAAGTGATTTATTGTTTCCAACTACAGTGCCCCCATTCTTCCCTATCTGCGTCGCTGGGTCCCGCAGTGCTTCACTGTCTGCAAAACGGCTTGGCGCGAAATGGCTGCCTCAGTGACCCATGCACGCAGAATATATCAGCCTTGTACGTCAGTGGAGTTGCGGCGTCATCAGGATGGCCACAGTTGGCTCAGCGGTCTGCAACCCTGCCGACTCGGCGCAGCTCGATGTGAGCCGCAGGTGGCCAGCTGTGTGCTTCTCGCCGGCATGGCTGAGATCGCGGCAACAACAAGCGCCCGCGATCTGGAGTCTGAATCTGCGGCCCTCGCCTCGGGATGCCTCCGGCATGTGTTGCAAGCCAGGACGACTGCCCACGGTAGCAAGAAGTGGAGTGGCCTGCTGCTGGCTGACTACGGACCCCTCGTCGGCCTCAGAGGGTCGAACCAACGACCCACGGTGGACTGCAACACTGGTGCCCCATCTGCTGCTGCATGTAGCTAGTGGTGTGACACGCCCCGCCATCCAGGAGAGCTGCCACACTTGAATGAATCTCGTTACAAAACCCGCACCTATTTATACGCGGCTGTGCGCCTCTGATTTGCCATAAGCGCTGCTTCACGTCACGTACGCATAACAAGCTAGGTTGGACAGTGGGCCCGTTCCGCCTGTGATTTGTGACATGCAAAACCGCTACATATACTCTTTCAGTAATTTGACGGCTCTGTGGCCTCTATTCTACGTTGCAACTGTCGGTACGCGTAACTCACTGCAATCCGGCCGGCACCTTGCTGTAACTTGTCCTCAGAATATTGCACAAAACTAACTTTCTCTATTCTAAACGGTGGTGCCGTTACATACAGCGTACCCCTATTTTTCGCAATTTTCCGATCATCTTGCAACATTTTACACCGTCGAAAGCTTTTTTATGGTCAACAAATCCTATAAATATATTTTGATTTTTCTTTAGTCTTGTTTCCATTATCAACTGCAAATACGTAACTTCTTCTCTGGTGCCTTTACCTTTACCAAAGCAAAACTAATAGTTGTCTGACAGATCTACAATTTTCTCGTCCATTCTTCTGTATATTATTCTTGTCAGCAATGGACGCGTGAGCTGTTAAGTTGTTTGTGCCGGCCGGGATGGCCGAGCGGTTCTAGGCGCTACAGTCTGGAACCGCGCGACCGCTACGGTCGCAGGTTCGAATCCTGCCTCGGGCATGGATGTGTGTGATGTCCTTAGGTTAGTTAGGTTTAAGTAGTTCTAAGTTCTAGGGGACTGATGACCTTAGAAGTTAAGTCCCATAGTGCTCAGAGCCATTCTTAAGTTGTTTGTGCAATAATTCTCGCGCTTGTTGTGTGGATGTTTTTCTGAAATTCTGATGGTATATCGCCAATCTCGTATAATCTACACACTTACGTGAATACTCGAATTGTTGATTTTAGAAACTTTGATTAAATGTTAGCTATCCCTTCTGCCTTATGTGACTTTAAGCCTTACAAAAGGTCTTCTAAATTGTGATTCTAATACTGGATCACCGTCTTTTATCACGCCATCAGATAAGTTCTCCCCCTCATAAAACAACTCCTTTCTACCTATGCATTTAACAGTGAAATTTCCAGTGCTCTCTTATTATTATCACCCTTGCTTTTAATTTACTGAAGGCTTTTTGGCTTTGCTATCTGCTGAGTCAGTCCTTCCGACACTCATTTCTTTTTGGATTTCTTCACATTTTTGTGTAGCTATTTCCCTTTAGCTATCATGCACTTCTTATTTATTTCATTCCTAAGTGGCTTGTATTTGTGTATCCCTCAATTTCCCTGAAGATTTTTGTACTTCCATCTGTCACTTTTTCTTCTGTTAGTCATGGTTTCTTTACAGTTGCCTTCTTTACACCTATGTTTTTCTCTCCAACTTCTGTTGTTGCCCTTTTTAGAGATGTCCTTTTCTCTTCAACTGAACTGCCTATTGAACTATTCATTATCACAGGATTTATAGTCACACAGAACTTCAAGCGTATCGCTTCATTCCTCAGTACTTCTGTATTCCACTTTTTTGAGTAGTCATTCTTCCTGACTAGTCTCTTAAACTTCAGGCTGCACTTCATCTTACCATATAGCGATCTGTGTCTGTACTTGCCCCTGGTTAAGTCTTACGATCCAATATCTGATTTCGGAATCTCTCCTGGCCATGCTGTTATCCAACTGTAAGCTTCCTATATCTTCTGGCCTTTACCGAGAATACCTTCTCCTGTTAGGATTCTTGAACAGAGGATTCGTTATTACTATAACTACCTGAAATTTATTGCCGCTAATGACAGCTGAAAATATGCCTGATTAACATTAAATGTTGTAAGTATCTTCGACTTTTGGGTACCACACGAAGCGAGCGTGAAAATCCGGCTAAGGGATGGATATTTTTCTTATTAAGCATGTGACAACCAACCTCTGGCCTAGCAGTGTCCTGTGGTTTCAGGACTAAGAAAAATGGGAGACAAATACGGTGACTTAAGATTGTCTAATCACATTACCCCTCAACATGTTTTATGTGCAGCGGAGTCAGCAGATATGGGGATGCGTCCGCCAACTCGTGCAACATGTTTACGAGATTCCAAAACCGAATTGAACCGTGGATTTATTTTCAAAGAAAATTCTTAAGAATTTATTTTATTTACTAGCGATTCATCAAGAACATTAACACATTTAATCACACTGTGTAAGCGTGGAAATAGTTGCCAGGGAGTAAGTGATGAAATCATAACCAAATTCCTTTTCACAAATGGGAATTTTATTTATTTTAATAGTGCCTAAAAGCATTTTTTAAAAGAAACAGATTTAAAATTATAATCAGAAAGCACCCACTAAATATCAGGTTACAATTTATTCAGAGGCAGAAAGAAACAAGTTTTGACTGTATGAGGTTTCGAGCAGAGAACCTTGCCGCCCCCTTTTGACACGGCCGTAGTTACGACCGCTCACAACGGCTTCTGAGTGACTACACTGGTGCAAATCTGCAACACTCCAGATTACTTTAAACTAAAAGTTTTAACAATTTACACAAGCATGCAAACTATGCACCCCAGTAGGAGGGATGGAAATGGTACAAAACACTAAAATGAAAATATTAACTTTGTCACCGGAGGTGCAACTTGATTTTAACTTCTAAGAAAATTCTTACGGTGAATGGGTGGCAACTTCATATACTAAAATGATCATTTAAATAAAAGCCCATAAAATGCAATCTTATATAAAATTCTACAAGGTTGGCCAAACAAGATAAGATGCTCTACAGTACACAGATACCGCCTCTCAAGATGTTAAGCAAGATCAAAACATATTTCAGGAATTAGGCCGTTACACACGAGGCAATAAATTCGTTAACACACCAAATCCGACAAACATGACCGAGGCAGCTCTGAACGACAGGCAGACACTAACTGCCTAACAAATGCGGACGGGAGACAGACAAGCAAGCTGGGGACGAGAGAATGACGAAGAAAACAAGTAGAATTTAACAAGAGTAAATCACACAACATATCACCAATCACTTCTAATAAACTGCGATTTCTCGAGAACACCTGGCGCAGCACCGCCAAATCGCTCTCACGAACCGTCCGTTGCCAGCCGCTTCAACGGACGCAGGAAGGCGCGCAGATATCCCGTCTCATGGCGTCGCAGCTCGCACCGGCCAGACAGATGTCGTGGGTTAACTCCTGTTGCTCTCGTGTCGACCGTGAAGCCACTCCCCTCGCTATACGGCGCGGCCCACTGGACTCACGTGGCGACTTCACATGCGCCGACACTCAAGACGGACAAGTCATCTCGTGTCTCCGTGCGCGACCAACCAACCAATCGATCCAACCGCCAATCACCATTGCCTGAGCAAACTCGAGCAAACTGGGGGCCTAACGCGCAGACTCAGATGCACGAACTAAGCCCGGCCCGGGCGGCCACTCGCTGAGTTTTCTTACTGGCGGAGCGGAAAGACTCTCATTCTGCCGGCTTTAAAGGTTGATCCGAACAACAGACATACTAGCACTCCGACCAACAGACGGACACTAACTGCCTAACAAATGCCGACGAGAGACAGACTAGCAAGCTGGGGACGAGAGACTGACCCAGACTGACCGAATGACCCAGGCTGACCGACTGCGAGCTCATAGCGCAACTTAAATGCAGGTGAACAGGCAACCATTCCCCTTTCCCACCAGAGGGAGACACCAAAGCTGCGATTGCCTCAGCGGCGCCACCGCCAGAAACGGAGGACGACTGCTTGACACTATGCACTGCGGCGCGCTCTTCAAAACAGCAATTTTTTACGACGGCTCAGGAATGTTGCTCAGAACGACATAAAAACTTCTTGTCACGCCAGTTAAGGACAAACCATATGCTGTAAACAATATCGGCGCCCAAATCACTGGTGCTGATAATATTTCCGTCATCTTAATCGGAAAGGGCCACGTAAATCTGTTAACGCATAACCTTAGACCCAACGCTCCCAATAAAAAATAGCTACCTTGCACACTTATTCTATCCCTCACAGGGATCCAGGCTTCCCAAGGTCTTTCTTTTTGAGTGATAAGTCTCCTGACTCATTTGATGCGACCCGCCACGACTTCCTATCCTGTGTCAATACACATTTACGGCTTATATTTGATAGTAGTAGACTTCTGTTGGCCAGAAACGCCCTTCTTACCAATACAAGTCTGCCTTTACTGCCTTTCTTGTTCCGTCCATCATTGATTATTTTGCTGCTTAATCAGGAGTATTCCTTAACTTCATCTCCTTCGTGATCATCAATCCTGATGTTAAATTTCTCGCTCTTCACAATTTTGCTACTTCTGATTACTTTCGTCTTTCTTCGATTTCCTCTCAATTCACCTTCTGTACTCATTAGACTGTTCACTCTCCTCAGCATAACATATAAATCTTCTTCACTTTCACTGAGCATAGCAACGTCATCAGAGAATCATGTCATTGATATATTTTCACCTTGAATTTTATTTCCACTCTTGAAACTTCCTTTTATTTCCATCATTGCTTCTTCGATGTACAGATTGAACAGTAGGGGTGAAAGACTACGTCCCTGTCTCACACCCTTTTTAATCCAAGCATTTCGTACTTAGTCGTCCATTCTTATTATTCCCTCTTGCCTCTTGTACATACTGTATATTACCCGTCTCCCCTATGGCTTACTTCTGCTTTTCTCAGAATTTCGAACGTCTTGCACCATTTTCCACTGTCGAACGCTTTTTCCAGGTCAACAAATCCTATGAACGTGTCTTGATTTTTCTTTAGTCATCCTTCCGCTATCAGCCGCAGCGCCAGAGTCATACATTCCATACACCAACAGTCGTTTTGTTGCTACTTCCCTCAATGATTTTAGAAATTCTGATGGAATGTTATCTGACTCTTCTGCCTTTTTTGAATCAAGTACACCAAAGCTCTCTTAAATTCTGATTCTAATACTGGGTCCCATATCTCTTCTAAATCGACTCCTGTTTCTTCTTCTATCACATCAGACTAATCTTCCCTTTCATAGAGGCCGTCAATATACTCTTTCCACCTATCCACTCTCTCCTCTGCAATTAACAGTGGAATTCTCATTGGACTCTTAATTTTACCATTCTTGCTTTTGATTTCCCCGAAGGTTGTTTTGACTTTCCTACATGCTGAGTCGCTCCTTCCGAAAATCATTTCTTTTTCAGTTTATTCACATTTTTCATGCAGCCATTTCGTCTTAGTTTCCCTGCACTTCCTATTTATTTCATTCCTCAGCGTCTTGTATTTCTGTATTTCTGAATATTTTTGTACTTCCTTCTTTCATCGATCAACTGAAGTATTTCTTCTGTTCCCACTTTGTCGTAGTTACCTTCTTCGTACCTATGTTTGTCTTTCCAACTTCTGTCATTGCCTTCTGAATATTTTTGTACTTCCTTCTTTCATCGATCAACTGAAGTATTTCTTCTGTTCCCACTTTGTCGTAGTTACCTTCTTCGTACCTATGTTTATCTTTCCAACTTCTGTGATTGCCCATTTAGAGCTGTCCTTTCCTCTTCAACTGTACTGCCTATTGAGCTATTCCTTATTGCTTTGTCTATAGCCTTAGAGATCTTCAAGAGTATCTCGTCATTCGTAATACTACTGTATCCCACTTATATGCGTATTGATTCTTCCTGATCAATCTCTTGAAGTTCAGCCTACTCTTCACCGCTACTACATTGTGGTCTGTGTCTACATCTGCTCCTGGGTGCACCTTACAATCCAGTATCTGATTTCGAAATCTCTGCCTGATCATGATGTAATCAAACTGAAATCTTTCCGTATCACCTGGTCTTTTCCAGTATACGTCCTCCTCTTGTGTTTCTTGAACAGTGTACTCGCTATTACTAGCTGAAGTTTTTTACAGAACTCAGTTAACCTTTCTCTTCTCTCATTCCTTGCCCCACGTCCATATTCTCCCGTAACCTTTTATTCTACTCCTTCCCCTACAACTGCATTCCAGTCACCCATGGCTATTAGATTTTCAACTTCCTTTACGTACTGCATTATCCTTTCAATATCCTCACACACTTTTTCTACCTGTTCGTCTTGAGCTTGCGACGTCGGCATGTGTGCCTGAACTATCGTTGTCGATGTTGGTTTGCTGTCGATTCTGACAAAACAACCGTATCACTGAACTATTAACAGTAACACACTCTCTACCCTACCTTACTGTTGATAACGATCCTACTCCCGTTGCCGCTGTTGATATTACGCTATACTCAACTGACCAGAAATCCATGCCTTCTTTCCATTTCACTTCTATGATTCCTTCTACATCCTGATTAAGCCTTTGCATTTCCCTTTTCAGATTTTCTAGCTTCTCTACAATGTTCAAGCTTCCGACATTCCACGCACTGACTCGTAGAAAGTTATCTTTTCGTTGTTTATTCAATCTTTTTATCATGGTCACCTCCCCCTTGGCAATCCTCTCCCGGAGATCCGAATGCAGGACTATTCCGAAATCTTTTGCCAACGAAAAGATCATCACGACGCTTTTCTTTCAATTACAGGCCACATGTCCTGTGCGTATTTAATGTGGTGGTTTCCATTGCAATCCTCTTGGCGTTGATCATTGATAATTCTTTAGGGGCACATTCCCACCCCTAAGGACAAGAGAGTGCCCTGAACCTCCGTCAGCTCCTCTGCCCTTTTTGACAAAGGCGTTGGCAGAATGATAGTGTCTTCTTATAGCGGAAGTCTACGGCTGCCAATGACGATTATAATCCAAAATTTGAACAGTGGCGGGTTTCTAACGCAGAACTGAGAACGTTTTGATTACTAATCAAAGACGCTACCTCTAAAAGGAACCCTACTTGGGCCTGGCGCAAATATCCTATTATAGCCTGTGGCTGGTCGTGGCGTTCACTCTCTGTGGCATCGTCTACTAGTACCTCTCTTCTTTTCAGGACGGTTCATGGCCAAATGAACAGGGCACTTACACCCATAACATCTGACTTCTTCCCTCTCTTATTCCTTTACTGAAAACTGCTTATCCTTCTACCGTACCATTCCTACGCTACTTTCCTTGAAACCCTTCCTACAAGCCTCCACAACTGCCTCAGCCTTAATCAAGAGCTGTTACAACTGTTCGAAATTCATTGGTCAGGAATTCTTAATATACAGCAGTTGCTTATATTTTCATAAAAAACATGGAACGGCAAATTTTCGGGAAGGAATTGCAACACATACACGAGAACTTCCTGTATAAGATTAGATTCTGCTGTTGTTTTACAGTTGATGATTTACACCTAAAAACAGTGGAACATACGGCTCTTGTGCAGAAGACGAGGGCTGCTCGAAGGTCAAAATGAGAGCGACGCAAGGAGTGTATGCTTTAATTACAGTCCCTTCTTGGAACGTTATTTGCAGAGTCGTTTTGAACCCCGTTAGGACATTACTGAGCCGTGGCAGCCTCGAGTCATACTTGTCTTGGGTTAAACCTTGGTTGTAGTCCTT
The DNA here is from genome assembly GCF_021461385.2 of Schistocerca piceifrons. Classification (NCBI taxonomy): domain Eukaryota; kingdom Metazoa; phylum Arthropoda; class Insecta; order Orthoptera; family Acrididae; genus Schistocerca; species Schistocerca piceifrons. Next base: position 652,821,742 of record NC_060138.1, on the reverse strand, counting down.
GTTTTTGCCCCTTTTCAAAACCTAATCCGCCCTGGCCTGCTACCCCAGGCATTTCTAATACTTTCTTGAAAATTAACTGGAAACCAAAATTTTTATTTAATTTTTTGTGTTTTTATTTTATTCGCCTTTCTTTTTCGTGCCTTTTGCGAAGATCTTAATAAATGCCATATAGTGAGCAATATTTGGATTTATTTGCAATGTAAGTAATGTAAAAATTTAAACTAAAATAAAGCACCCCTCATATTACCATCTTGTACCTTTCTGCTGCGCCAAGCGCTGCCTCTAAACTGTGCTGGCATAAATAGTTGGTGTCTCTCGTGACCAGTGTTAAAATTGCTTTTTTCTGAACCGTTGGCCATTTGGAGCTCCCAAGGCAGTCTCTTTCATTTCTGGCCAAGACCTGGATATACCACAAACTTGTGCGAAATAGGTGATGACAAGTACGCAGTCCAATTGTAAGTTGCAGATTAGTACGTTCAAAGTCTGCTCCAGACGACGGTTTGATGAACTCCGAGCGCCTTGGATAATTCGGGGAATTCTTCAGAATTGATTTAGATGCCGTATCAGGGTAAAATACAAAAGCTTATTTTCTAACAACGAGCACTCACATTAATAATATATTTTGTAACGGGTGTCGTTAGGACGGTGTGGATGAGTAGCTCCCTGCTGGAGGTGGACGGAGTTGCAGACGGCACAGGGAACTAATTTATTGCTGAAGCTCTTTATTTCCTGTTATAAATCAAGCGAAGCAGTGCGTCTGAAGCAGGCAAGCGACAGGTGGCAGGTGTTGACCCTTGGACCCTAGTGCACTGACACATATTTCCCACATATGACCTGACTTAGTGTTTCCCAAGGATGCGAACGCTAGCGCAGAGCTTTGCCACCTCTGCTATTGAGTCCCGCCCAGTGGAACCACAGGCTGCAGAGCGGTGACACACTGCTGCTTGCACCTCACTTCGTGCTCTGGGCCGTGAGGCGGCGGCTGATTGACGGCTGCCAGGGGCCAGGGTGGCGGAACAGTGGTCGGCGATTCGGGACCCGTTGACGGCGGTGGCGGCTGCATCATGAATAGGACGTCGAACAGCGAAGGCTGAGTCACAGCATTATCCAGTTGCACTCATAATGACAAGCTCCGGCGGTTTACATACAGTTGCACCGATCTGACCGGACGAAAACTGCACTTACGCCACGTTCCTCTATGTCGATGAACCGTCTGGATATTAAGGAATTTTCCTGAACGTTAGTATGTGTCGCTGACCAAATGTTGCCTTGCAGGAGGGGACAGTGTGGGAGCGGCTGCTTTTACTGGGGTTCCTATGTCAGGAGGTTGCTTGGGCCGTCTGCGCACTAGTCGTGGCTGTGGGGGCCGGCTGTGGTCTACACCGTTAATTTGGAGAGGTGAAGTGCACGTTTTTGAACACCTCACTTTCCAAAAACAAACCGCGTACTATAACGACACAAATGATAAATAGTTCTAACTTTTTTTGTAAATTTTTATTATCTGCGTAAATAATCATCTTGGGGTTGAAGCTCTTTTTTTCCGCGTTTACTTTAACAATACGTATGTTTTGTGGATAGGGTCCGCCTTTAACAGAACACAATTTTGTTTTTTAACCCAAACGTGTTTCACTGCAGTCCACAGAATAGGCAACATACTCAAAAAAGGGGTAAAAATAGCCTACAGGACAGACAACTCAACACATAGAAAACTAAGGACAACCTACACAAGCACAGACAAACACAACACATCTGGTATTTATCAACTTACATGTCGGGACTGCAAATCAGTTTATATAGTTTATATAGGGCAGACAAGCAGAAACTTTAATACCAGGTACACAGAACACAGAAGAGCATTAAAAAGTAGCTGCTGTCATTCCACATTTACTGAACACCTCATGAACAATAAACATAACCCAACAAACATCAATACTGATTTGAAAACCCTCAGATGCAGCAACAGCCCCCTCTCTCCCTTTTCACACACCACTCACCACACACCACACACACACACACACACACACACACACACACACACACACACACACAAACACACAAACAGAGAGAGAGAGAGAGAATTAATAAATTTCATGCATAGAAATAACAATTTTCAAATCGTAATTTTGGCTTAAACAATTTATCTACTTTAAGGTGTAAGTGGTTGCAAATGACAAAATGTGGAAAAAATCAGTCACTGTAGAAGCACAACACACCAGAAAAACCATACATAATTTATGTGTTTTTTTCAAATATCTGTAATTACGATTTAAAAACTAACAGTTACATGTACACAAACAGTAAAGAACATTCTTTAACAGATGAAAAATAAAAGCCCACTGAAGATGCTGCAACTACAGTGAAACATGTTTGGGTTAAAAAACAAAATTGTGTTTTGCTAAAGGAGGACCCTATCCAAAAACATACGCATCTGCGTAAAGTTTAGTTGACCCCTGCTTAACACTGTCCATGCAGCATTTGACAGTTCATTACACGTTTTTCACTATATTGAAAAATAAATGTATTTTTTGAAATTATGGAACCGCCACAAGTCGGCAGTAGGTGTTTATTTATTTTATACGTTTCACTCGACCACCATCTTCAGAAACTTCGTGGCTGAGGGCCACTCGTTTTAAATATAGAGCTGTGTACAGCGCTGCCAACGTTTATGTATGAAGTATGTAAAATAAAGGAAAAGTTACATGCTCTACAGGTCGCACTACATGCTCCACAGGTCGCTTTTCCCCGCAGGCAAATGCCTGCGCTTGCTAGAACTTGCCTGTACTGGCAGTCACACTCTGTTATACTCCTTCTGCTCACACGACTTCTGTTCGAATATTTACCGTGCTACGGTCTGTAGGGATTTTACTTCCACTCCTTAAAATAACTTGAACGCTCATATGTGGAAGAAGAGGCGAGTACCGCGTGTCAAGTTGAAAAAATCAATGAGGCATCGTCGTATGCCGTAAATACTAGCGCAGTAATTCCCGTCGGGAAGACAATTTTAACTGGTGACGTATGTTGTAAGCCCCTGGGACTGTAAGGTCCTTAACCTTAAGAAATATCACTTCTGGTTCTCTGATAGCACAGCCAATCAATTTCCAGTAGATTCATAGAGTGCTCTTCATTCGTATTTCGAACAGATTTGGAGGACATTAAAACAGTAACTTCATCTTAACTTCTTAACAGCTGTGAGAATATTGCTGAGAGATCTGTAGAGAAACACTTTGCGCACCTGAGAACCGCCAAAAATGCTCTCATTTGTCTACCTCCGCTGGGTCGTGAATATTTCTTCCACAGATATAAAAACTTACTTGTAGCCTAAGATTGCACCCTTACAAAATTTGTTCAGAGAAAAAACAACGAGTTTTGTGCAAGTATGTGATACTGAGCTTCATTCTGTAAACTTAATACAGATAAAACTTGTAGCTCTAGACTTATTGTGTTCGAACATTACGAATTACCTCAAGAGAACAGTCTATTGATACCAGTCAACATGGACTTAGAAAACATCGTCCTTCTGAAACACAACTAGCTCTTTATTCGCATGAAGTGTTGAGTGCCATTGACAAGGGATTTCAGATAGATTCCGTATGCTGGTATTCCTAAAGGCTTTTGACACTATACCACAGAAGCGGCTTGTAGTGAAATTGCGTTCTTATGGAATATCCTCTCAGTTATGTAGCTGGATTCGTGATTTCCTGTCAGAGAGGTCATAGCTCATCGTAATTGACGGAAAGTCATCAAGTAAAACAAAAGTGATTTCTGGCGTTCCCCAAGGTAGTGTTATAGGCGTTTTCCTGTTCCTTAACTATACAAACGATTTGGGAGACAATCGAAGCAGCCCTCTTAGGTTGTTTGGAGACGACGCTGCGGTTTATCGACTAATAACTCATCAAAAGATCAAAACAAATCGCAAAACTAGTTAGAAAAGATATCAGTATGGTGCGAAAATTGGCAGTTGACGCTAAATAACGAAAAGTGTGAGGTCATCCACATGAGTGCTACAAGGAATTCGTTAAAACTTCGGTTACACGATAAATCAGTCAAATCCAAAGGCCGTAATTCCACTAAATATCTAGGAATTACTATTACGAACAAGTTAAATTGGAAGGAAGACATATAGAAAGTTGTGGGGAAGGCTAACCAAAGACTGCGTTTTATTGGCAGGACATTTAGAAAATGTAACAGATCTACTGAGGAGACTGCCTACACTACGCTTCTCCGTCGTCTTTTATAATACTGCTGCGCGGTGTGGGATCTTTACCAGATAGGACTGACGGAGTACATCGAAAAAGTTCAAAGAAAGGCAGCACGTTTTGTATTATCGCGAAATATGGGAGAGGGTGTCACAGAAATGATACAGGATTTGGGGTAGACATCATTAAAACATAGGCGGAATCTTCTCACGAAATTCCAATCGCCAACTTTCTCCTACGAATGCGAAAATATTTTGTTGACACCGACCTGTATAGGGACAAAGAATCACGATGATAAAATAAGGGAAATCAGAGCTCGTACGGAGAGATATAGGTGTACAAGATTGGAATAACAGAGAATTTGAATGGTTGTTCGATGAACCCTCTTCCAGGCACTTAAATGTGATTTGCAGAGCATCCATGTAGATGTAGATGTAGAATCTGATAATGATCGTGAGGAAAAGATTAAACAACCAACGAAATGTTAACATTCTACGACTCGGAGTTGGAAACTAGAGTATCTGAGGAGGGGAATGCAGAGGCTCAGGTCGAAAGAAATGGGAGTCAATGGAAGGAAACATAAAAAATCTTCTGGTAAAACTCATAAGGAGTTATACCAGCAGCAGCAGAAAATGGTATGAAGGGATAGATTTCGTCTTGTACTGGAAGGTGAGGAAGAGAGAACGTTACCCTGAACACTTCATTGATAAGATTATTCTCATAAGGATCGACCGGAAACCTACGCCTACAACAATAGTTCAGGTGTACAAGTTGACGCCACAAGGACAGGATGAAGAGGTATGGAAAATAAATGAGAATGCTCAACATGGAGTATACTGTGTAAAGGGAGAGGAAATTTTGATAACCATGGGTGACTGGAACACTGTAGTAATGGAAGGAACTAGACAGGTAGCAGAGGTAAATAGATGTGATCAGCTAGAAGGAAGGTATTTCACGCGACAGCTCGTCTCTGATCGTTCCGTCAGGAATCGTCATCCGCAGAGAGCGAAGGAACTCATTACACAAGCGAAGCGCGGCGCAGCGAGAAGAATCGGCGCCGGGCGCCCGGCGGCGTGCAGGATATCGCGGTCTCCTCGGATCCCCGGTCCCAGGCCGGCTGCTGGTAAATGGGAATTTTAATTAAAGCGCCAGACACCACTCCCCTTTCCTTCCCCAGGGTGCGTGTAACACGCCACCGTTCCAGACACCTCATTCCCCAAGCGGAAAGGTTCCTGATTTCCTGACACCTGCAGTTCTGGAGGAGCGTGCGACGCTAGCAAACGAATGTAACCTGTCTTGTACGGGCAGTTCATGTGGAGTTTTGATTGTTAGGTTAATAGGTGAAGAGTTTCCAATTAATAGGTGCAGAGTCACTACCTACCACTGTTACCGTGTAGAATTCGTGGGAGGAATTGTAATATATTTGACAGCCAACTGTATAAACGTAGCTAACGTTAGCTAACGCCCCGCTTAGGAATAGTTTCTATTGATACTGACAGTCAACGATGTTCTACAAGTCATGAAGAAATGTACACTACTCGACATTAAAATTGCTACACCACGAAGATGACGTGCTACAGACGCGAAATTTGACCGATAGGAAGAAGATGCTGTGATATGCAAATGATTAGCTTTCTAGAGCATTCACACAACGTTGGCGCCTGTGGCGACACCTACAACGTGTTGACATGAGGAAAGTTTCCAACCGATTTCTCATACACAAACAGCAGTTTACCGGCGTTGCCTGGTGAAATGTTGTTGTGATGCCTCGTGTAAGGAGGAGAAATGCGTACCATCACGTTTCCGACTTTGATAAAGGTCGGATTGTAGTCTATCGCGATTGCAGTTTATCGTATCGCGACATTGCTGCTCGGTTTGCTCGAGATCCAATGACTGTTAGCAGAATATGGAATCGGTGGGTTCAGGAGGGTAATACGGAACGCCGTGCTGGATCCCAACGGCCTCGTATCAGTAGCAGTCGAGATGACAGGCATCTTATCCGTATCGTTGTAACGGATCGTGCAGCCACGTCTCGATCCATGAGTCAATAGATGGGGACGTTTGCAAGACAACAACCATCTGCACCAACAATTCGACGACGTTTGCAGCAGCATGGAGTATCAGCTCGGAGACCATGGCTGCGGTTACCCTTGACGCTACATCACAGACAGGAGCGCCTGCGATAGTGTACTCGGCGACGAACCTGGGTGAACGAATGGCAACACGTCATCTTTTCGGATGAATTCAGGTTACGTTTACAGCATCATGATGGATCCGTGTTTGGTGACATCGAGGTGAACGAACATTGGAAGCGTGTATTCGTCATCGTCATACCGGCGTGATGGTATGGGGTGCCATTGGTTACACGTCTCGATCACCTCTTGTTCGCATTGACGGCACTTTGAACAGTGGACGTTACATTTCAGATGTGTTACGAGCCGTGGTTTAACCCTTCGTTCGATCCCTGCGCAACCCTACATTTCAGCAGGATAATGCAAGACCGCATGTTGAATGTCCTGTACGGGCTTTCTGGATACAGAAAATGTTCGACTGCTGACCTGGACAGCACATTCTCCAGGTCTCTCTCCAATTGAAAACGTCTGGTCAATCGTGGTTGCGCAACTGGTTCGCCACAATACGCCAGTCACTACTCTTGATGAACTGTGGTATCGTGTTGATGCTGCATGGGCAGCTGTACCTGTACACGCCATCCAAGCTCTGTTTGACTCAATGCCAAGGCGTATGAAGGCCGTTATTACGGCCAGGGGTCGTTGTTCTGGGTACTGATTTCTCAGGATCTATGCACCCAAATTGCGTGAACATGTTGAAACTTCCCCTTTGAACATTTTATACAAGACTGTGCTTAAACTGACACACAATATTTTGTTAGCGCAACGCAATCTGACTTTCAAGAATCCCTACAAAAGAATGGCCCTGACTAACATTAACCTATACCTTTCACAAATCACTTACCTCACAAAAATCTTCGCTACTCAAGCTACTGCAATACAGCGAGCGCCACTACTGCCAGCTAAATAAAAGATTCAAACTACTGAAGGCACTAACTACTGATAGGGATAGTTAGCAAATGAAAGATATTAATAGAGAACAAACAATGTATTTACCTTAATATCATCACAAGTCATAATATATATAGCAGTTCATCACAAATTACAAAACTCCGCCATCTCTCTCCCCACATCCACCACTGCTGGCGGCTCACCTCCAACTGCCCAATGCTACGCGCTGTTCACAGCCAGCTGCCTAACACTACAATGGCGAGTATTACATCAATGCAAAGCAGCCACAGACTGCACACAGCACAGCCAGTGATTTTCATATTGAGCGCTACGTAACGTTGCCAATAAGAAAACATAAACAGCCTACTTACATAGAGAAAACATAAACAGCCTACTTACAATGTAATCACATGTCAGTTCTAGTATAATATATTTGTCCAATGAATACCCCTATGTTGTTGTTGTGGTCTTCAGTCCTATATCATCTGCATTTCTTCTTGGTGTAGCAATTTTAAGGTCCAGTAATGTACTAAGGGAGCAAGACGGTCTCATTAACAAAATTATCTTTATAACCAGTACCGAAGGGAAGACAACGTTGATAATTCATCGGTACCTGTCATTCGCCGAAAGGTAGTGCGACCGACCTGAATCCCAACAAAAGTTCTAGGTGACCGTGGCATCATGTCAACTCGGGTTTTCATCTGTTGCTGAGCATCATGAACAAATACATATACAAATCTATGGCTATAAACTCGGCGGATTTCCCTGTAAAAAAAGTTAAATAATTTCCAGTCACTCTTATCCAGGGCTAAAGAAAGTAACGACGCAGAGAGCGACAACCCTAGAAACTCGCGCTACCTTGAGCTGAAGAGCCCGATAGAGGTGACCAAGCGTTGTAACCGCCAATTCGCAATTTTTCACTAATACAACTTTTATATATGTAAGTGTACAAGGTTGATGACTGAACAAAAAAAGAATGGTAACAATAACGATGCCAGTAAAGCCCCATTTTGCTGGCACTGTGCCTGAGAGATCTGTACATGTCTTTCAGTTCTTCTTGTGACCTTGGCAAATGAAATGTAAACGTGTTTGGTTCCCAGCCTCTACAGTTTTTGCAATAATCATACCCCTAATTTTAGTTCATTGCGATAGAAATGTCAGACACTTCCTCAAAGCTGCATCACTGATTACCGAAACAGTACTAACCGAGTCCAGTATTGCCGATAAACAGACATTTCAAACAGAAACTAACACTATAGGATGGATTAAAATGTTCTGTTTATCTATATCTACATACATGCTCCGCAAACCACCTCACGGTGCGTGGCGGAGGGTACGCTGTACCTCTACTAGTCGTTTCCTTTCCTGTTCCACTCGCAGATAGAGCGAGGGAAAAACGACTCTCTGCACGCCTCCGTATGAGTCCCGATTCCTCGTATCTCACCTTCGTGATCCCTACGCTACATGTAGGCTCGTTCTGCAGTCAGCTTCAAATGCCTGTTCTCTAAATTTTCTCAGTGGTGTTCTTCCAAATGTCTTCGTCCCTCCAGGAATTTACACTTGAGTTCCCAGAGTATATCCGTAACACTTGAATGCTAATCGAACCTATAGGTAACGAATCTAGCAACTCGGCTCTGAACTGCTTCGATGTCATATCCAATCTGACCTGGTGCGGATTCCTCACACTCAAGCAGCACTTAAGAATAGGTCGCACTACCGTTCTCTATGAGGTCTCCTTAGCAGGTAAACCACGCTTTCCTATAATTCTCCAAATAAACCGAAGTCGACCATTCCCCATCAGGATCCTCATATGCTCGTTCCATTTCTTATCGCTTCGCAACGTTATGCCAAGATATTTAAACGACGTGACTGTCTTAAGCAGGACACCATGCTGTATCCGAACATTACGGCTTTTTTTCTACTCATCCACATTAAGTCTTTCTACATTTACAGGCAGCTACCATTCATCTCATCAATCATGCCTTTAATAGGTTCCACAACGAAACATTGTCTCGAAATTTGGTAGAAAATCTGAAGAAATTCTGGTCGTATGTAAAGTACACAAGCGGCAAGACTCAGTCAATAACTTCGCTGCGCAGTGCAGATGGTAGTGTTACCGACGACTGTGCCGCTAAAGCGGAGTCATTGAACGCAGTTTTCCGAAATTCCTTCACCAGGGAAGACGGATGGAAAATTCCAGAATTTAAAACACGAACAGTTGCTAGCATGAGTTTCTTAGAAGTAGATACCTTACGGGTTGCGAAGCAACTCAAATTGGTTGATACGGGCAAGTCTTCAGGTCCAGATTGTATACCGATTAGGTTCCTTTCAGATTACGCTGATACAATAGCTCCCTACTTATCAATCATATACAACCGCTCGCTCACCGATAGATCTGTACCTACAGACTGGAAAATTGCGCAGGTCGCTCCAGTGTTTAAGAAGGGTAGTAGGAGTAATCCATCGAACTGCAGACGTATATCATTGACGTCGGTTTGCAGTAGGGGTGTTTTTGGAGCATATACTGTATTCAAACATTATGAATCACCTCGAAGGGAACGATCTATTGATACGTAATCAGCATGGTTTCAGAAAACATCGTTCTTGTGCAACGCAGCTAGCTCTTTATTCGCACGAAGTAATGGCCGCTATCGACAGGAAATCTCATGTTGATTCCGTATTTCTGGATTTCCGGAAAGCTTTTGACACCGTTCCTCACAAGCGACTTCTAATCAAGCTGCGGGCCTATGGGGTATTGTCTCACTTGTGCGACTGGATTCGTGATTTCTTGTCAGAAAGGTCGCAGTTCGTAGTAATAGACGGCAAATCATCGAGTAAAACAGAAGTGATATCAGGTGTTCCCCAGGAAAGCGTCCTGGGACCTCTGCTATTCCTGATCTATATAAATGACCTGGGTGACAATCTGAGCAGTTCTCTTAGGTTGTTCGCAGATGATGCTGTAACTTACCGTCTAGTAAGGTCATCCGACGAACAGTATCAGTTGCAAAGCGATTTAGAAAAGATTGCTGTATGGTGTGACAGGTGGCAGTTGACGCTAAATTTCGAAAAGTGTGAGGTGATCCACATGAGTTCCAAAAGAAATCCATTGGAATTCGATTACTCGATAAATAGTACAATTCTCAAGGCTGTCAATTCAACTAGGTACCTGGGTATAAAAATTACGAACAACTTCAGTTGGAAAGACCACATAGATAATATTGTGGGGAAGGTGAGCCAAACGTTGCATTTCATTGGCAGGACACTTAGAAGATGCACCAAGTCCACTAAAGAGACAGCTTACACTACACCGTCCTCTGTTAGAATATTGCTGCGCGGTGTGGGATCTTTACCAGGTGGGATTGACAGAGGACATCGAAAGGGTGCAAAAAAGGGCAGCTCGTTTTGTATTATCACGTAACAGGGGAGAGAGTGTGACAGATATGATACGCGGGTTGGGATGGAAGTCATTAAAGCAAAGACGTTTTTCGTCGCGGCGAGATCTACACTCCTGGAAATGGAAAAAAGAACACATTGACACCGGTGTGTCAGACCCACCATACTTGCTCCGGACACTGCGAGAGGGCTGTACAAGCAATGATCACACGCACGGCACAGCGGACACACCAGGAACCGCGGTGTTGGCCGTCGAATGGCGCTAGCTGCGCAGCATTTGTGCACCGCCGCCGTCAGTGTCAGCCAGTTTGCCGTGGCATACGGAGCTCCATCGCAGTCTTTAACACTGGTAGCATGCCGCGACAGCGTGGACGTGAACCGTATGTGCAGCTGACGGACTTTGAGCGAGGGCGTATAGTGGGCATGCGGGAGGCCTGGTGGACGTACCGCCGAATTGCTCAACACGTGGGGCGTGAGGTCTCCACAGTACATCGATGTTGTCGCCAGTGGTCGGCGGAAGGTGCACGTGCCCATCGACCAGGGACCGAACCGCAGCGACGCACGGATGCACGCCAAGACCGTAGGATCCTACTCAGTGCCGTAGGGGACCGCACCGCCACTTCCCAGCAAATTAGGGACACTGTTGCTCCTGGGGTATCGGTGAGGACCATTCGCAACCGTCTCCATGAAGCTGGGCTACGGTCCCGCACACCGTTAGGCCGTCTTCCGCTCATGCCCCAACATCGTGCAGCCCGCCTCCAGTGGTGTCGCGACAGGCGTGAATGGAGGGACGAATGGAGACGTGTCGTCTTCAGCGATGAGAGTCGCTTCTGCCTTGGTGCCAATGATGGTCGTATGCGTTTTTGGCGCCGTGCAGGTGAGCGTCACAATCAGGACTGCATACGACCGAGGCACACAGGGCCAACACCCGGCATCATGGTGTGGGGAGCGATCTCCTACACTGGCCGTACACCACTGGTGATCGTCGAGGGGACACTGAATAGTGCACGGTACATCCAAACCGTCATCGAACCCATCGTTCTACCATTCCTAGACCGGCAAGGGAACTTGCTGTTCCAACAGGACAATGCACGTCCGCATGTATCCCGTGCCACCCAACGTGCTCTAGAAGGTGTAAGTCAACTACCCTGGCCAGCAAGATCTCCGGATCTGTCCGCCATTGAGCATGTTTGGGACTGGATGAAGCGTCGTCTCACGCGGTCTGCACGTCCAGCACGAACGCTGGTCCAACTGAGGCGCCAGGTGGAAATGGCATGGCAAGCCGTTCCATAGGACTACATCCAGCATCTCTACGATCGTCTCCATGGGAGAATAGCAGCCTGCATTGCTGCGAAAGGTGGATATACACTGTACTAGTGCCGACATTGTGCATGCTCTGTTGCCTGTGTCTATGTGCCTGTGGTTCTGTCAGTGTGATCATGTGATGTATCTGACCCCAGGAATGTGTCAATAAAGTTTCCCCTTCCTGGGACAATGAATTCACGGTGTTCTTATTTCAATTTCCAGGAGTGTATTTACGAAATTTCAGTCACCAACTTTCTCTTCCGAATGCGAAAATATTTTGTTGAGCCCAACCTACATAGGTAGGAATGATCATCAAAATAAGAGAAATCAGAGCTCGAACAGAAAGGTTTAGGTGTTCGTTTTTCCCGCGCTGTTCGGGACTGGAATGGTAGGGAGATGGTATGATTGTGGTTCGATGAACCCTCTGCCAAGCACTTAAATGTGAATTGCAGAGTAATCATGTAGGTGTAAATGTAGAACTAGAGATTTTTCTTGATCGTCTGTCATCCTACAGTGACTGACCTCCGACACCTTCCTGCACACCACAGCATCGTCAGCGAACAACCGCCGGTTGCTGCCAACCCTGTCCGCCAGATGTGGAAAATAGCAACGGTCCTATCACACTTCCCTGGGGCACCCCTAATGTTATACACGTCTCCGATGAACACTCGCCGTCGAGGTTCTATTACTTGAGAAATCTACGAGTAACGTCGCATATCTGGGATCCTATTCCGTGTGCTCCGACCTTCGTTAACAGTCTGCAGTGGGGTACAGTGTCGAATGCTTTTCGGAAATCTAAAAATACGGAATTCGCCTGTTGCTCGTCATCCACAGTCCGCTGTAAATCATGTGAGAAAAGAGCAATCTGGGTTTCGCACGAGCAGTACTTTCTAAAGCCTTGCTGATTTTTGAAAATTTATTGTTTTCAAACTCAGAATATGCTGTAGAATTTTGCAGAAAACCATTGTTAAGGATACTGCTCTATAATTTTTCGGGTGCGTCCTTTTAATTTTCTTATATACAGGGGTCACCTGCGCTTTTTTTCACTCGTTTGGCAGTTTGCGTTGGTGGAGATATTCGGGATAAATGCAAACTAAACAAGACGCCAATAATAACTTTCTCTTCCAATAAAGTGTGCCTAATATCCTCAAATTGGACGAAATTTATTTGTCTCACCTCTGGGTTTAAGTCATGTGATATTTTTCCTAAGTAAGTGTCACTAACACTCTCTACCATGTCATATTTTGTTTTCCTTACTTCATACGGATGTACATCTGCTTCATTTTCATTGTGATCATCTGACCAACGCATGCTGTCAGTTACCCAGCCAAAACACTAATTTATTTCTAGTTCACTAGTTGGCCCTCATCAGTCCCTGTATTCGCAAGCTTGTGCTCTGTTTTATCTGAGAACTCTCTCTCATTTTGATTGTTAATAGATCCACATTGTGTACAATTTATAGTGTGAGTAGAAAGGCTCCCTGCGTCGACAAAGGAGCCGCTTGCCGAGTGCTCTGTCTGTCGTTTTTGTGATGGCCCATCACGCCAAGCATTGTCGCGTGGATTAGATGATCTGAACTCAGTTACTTCAGCACGCAGTTCCAGACCGACGTTTCTACGACTTCGCCTCTCCCGCTTATTTCTTTCATCATCGTTGTTACCATCACATAAACCCTCTCGTCTTTTATTGTGCTGATGGCGAGGTGATCTGAAGCCAAATCCTCAGCTTCGCGATCTGAAGTTTCGTCTTTCACGCAAATTGCTGTTATTTCTTTCACTGAACTGATTTCTGTTGGGATAGCCTTTATCACCGTAATTTCTTTGGTTCCTAAAACCACAATTTCTGTTCCTTCCTCTGAAATTTCCACGATTTTTAGACTGTTTTCTCCGATGCCAATTGTTTGAATAATTGTGATCACTGGTACTAGTAAACTGATTATTCTGTTCAAATGGCTCTGAGCACTATGGGACTCAACTGCTGAGGTCATTAGTCCCCTAGAACTTAGAACTAGTTAAACCTAACCAACCTAAGGACATCACAAACATCCATGCCCGAGGCAGGATTCGAACCTGCGACCGTAGCGGTCTTGCGATTCCAGACTGCAGCGCCATTAACCGCACGGCCACTTCTGATTATTCTGTACAAAACTGTTCTTGTGATATGCTGAATACCCTTAATCTGATCTGTTACGTTGAGATTGGAAATTCTGTCTGTTAAAATCTCTGTATCTACTTCGTGAATAAACTTCCTCACTGTCAACATCAAGTTCTTGCAGTTAATTCTGAAAGCTATCAGTATCATCCTTGCAACGTCCTGCTGAAATATTGTGTCCCAAATGTGTCGGTAATTTATTCCAACATTTTCTTATTAAATTAGAGGGGTTGCACGGATTTGAGAAAATACGATTGTTATGTAGCATGCTTGCTGAAAACAGTCTGCGCTGCTGGAAAAATCTGATTCTTCAAAACTCTTTAACATAATAACATTGGTTTTACTCTGCCTTGTATTGCTTCTGAACAGTGTGAAGACATGAATGCGTCATAAAATTCGCTTACCGTTTGACATGCTTGCGTGATTGCCCTCATTCTTTTGGTTGGTTCAGATTCTAAATAGCCACACATATATTCAAATTTATGATCAATTGGCCATTAAGGTGGATCACAATATTCGATTGTTGTAGCCAGTCTCTGAGGTGTGTATCATAGCGAGATTTCCGAAAAACTTTAAACTTTCGAACAGTAACGAAATGTTTCTAATCAAATGAATCATTCTGGTAGGAAGACAAAATTATTTTTCGCGCTGTGTGAGATATCCGCTCTACCTTGTCTGTGTAACGCACTGCATTCGCACTTCAATCCACCTACATGCTACAAATCAGAAATTTCGGTTGACGTATTAAAGTGTGCAGTGTGAACATCGGTATCATTATGCCCGTGGCCAGTTTTCTGTTCAATAGCTGATAATCGGTTTCTTTACATCAGGCTTGTGCTGTTCTCATTGATCTCTGTTTAAAACGTTGAAGAGTATCGGTACATGGAATAGACTGTGTAATATAATTTTTGTCCACGTAACGACAGTTCGGTTATGGTTGCAGGAAATGCGTCTACCAGTCTGCTAATTGTATTTAACTAGCTAATTCTGCCTCTTTACCCTTAAGCGATGCACACTGCTCTTCAAGACTTTGCGTCTGGATTTCGAACTGACTATCCTGCTGTTTCAAATGTGAAATTTCGGCCGTTTCAATATGTTGGACGTTGACTTTAGATTATTTATTACTGGTGTGGACTCGTCACATACACCTCACGTAACCTGCTTCCTTTTTTTTATTTAAATCAGCCAAATCTTCCATTCCAAATATTTTATTATTCTTTTCCAGATTGCTGGCAATATCCTCTAAGAGTGGTATTTTGTCCACCTTCAGCAACTGTAATCTGCTACAATGAAATAATAAGCAACCAATTGCATAAAAGAAGTTTGATTTCTTGATCGGTTTCGGACACTTAGTGCCCTTCTTTAGGAGGTTATGCTTGTCGTATTATTTGCGAGTGTCAAAAATAAAGTGCATACAGCACAATGCCTTGGTCATGTATTCACAGAGTCTGTATAAAATTAGTACAAAGAAGCGAAACAAAAGGTGCAATTCCGCTAAAGCAGCAAACAAAAAAGAAATCTCCCACATACAGAAGATCTACAATACACATATATCAACTAAAATCACTTACTATAAATGTTAACGAAAACAGAAAAATATTTAAGTTACCACTGACAAAGTTCATTGAATAAATGGAAATCCAAGCTTCGTCATTGCACTGTTCCATGAAATACCTACACCTCAGCAAAGGACACAACGTAGCAGACCCAGTTAAGAATCACTTTCTGTGTAACCATGTAACACATCAAGATTCAGTAAACAAGTGTACTTTTAACTGGGAATATGTCATTAGCAATAGGAAAGATCAGTTGAAAAATCACTAATTCAAAGCACAATACAACACTAAAAATGCATAAAATGAAAGAATCTCAATTGCACTACATTCTGTAGCATTTCAAAAGTTCACAACTGAGAATAAAATACTTTTCACAAAATTGGCTTCAACGTTGCAAAGAAAAGACAGTAGTTCTATTCGTGCACAAACCAACTTTAACTGTTCTGCAGAAAATTTGACTAAATTGTTGACTGGAAGTAGATGTAGAAATCAAACTATGTTGCTGTAGTGAAATGCAGTGTATAATTCTATTGTTACATCACAAATTTTGAAAGCAACTGTTACATGAAAGCATGTTATTTTAGTATATGTGGTTCAGAAGAAATCGTATCTGACTACAGAAATCAGCAGACTACCATACAAATACGTATCCTGGCCACGTCACCAGGTGAAAGTATCCTTTAAAATGTTTAAATACTCGTGTAGTTGTGATATCAGACCTTAAAATATACAAAGCTGAGTAATCGAGAAATATTGACAGAAAATATGTAAAGCTCAACACACGCTGTGAAATCCGGAGTAATCGGTTGGTCAAACAATACGACTGCGAGAGAGAAATCTGTCCTTAATAAAATTTGGTTAAACAATGTGACTGTTAAATTTTGGCCGTGAATGATGTGAATCGTTGTTGGTTTAGAAAACAACTGCTGTACCAGAACTGTTATCGTAATTACACAAGTGATCAATGAATAAAACGCATCTTTCTTTATCTATCAAATCTGTTTGAAAGCGCAATGTAGCACGTTCGTAAAATATTTCACTGACATTGGAATCTGAACGTACACTGAAATTACTCTCGTAAATGCACTCGAACAATCACTGTGCCTGACTCTGAATATGAACTAAAATGGTAATGAAATTTATGGCTTACCTGTGCGCAGTGGACCACTCGTCTGCTCTGCAACCTTATTTTTTTTCTGAAGTAATAATTTGACTGTCAAAATTAAATTTCAGTCTCCGTACTCGCGATGTGCAATGCGAGATGGGATTTCATGAATACTGAAAAATGTTACTCAGTACACAACTCGCGATGTGCAATGAGAGTGTACAGTCAAATAAAGCTGCGAATGCAAATGACAAATCGGATACTAATCTCACCGATAAGGGAATAAATGAATAGACACTTCAAGTTATAACTGAGCTTCAGAAAGTCATAGCAATAATACAACTTACCACACTTCTCACACATGAACTAGTCGCAAAACGTCTCTTTAGCATTTATCACTGCAGTGGAAGATAAAACCATATAAATTTATTACAAAAACCTTGCAGTAAATCTAAACCATAAGCACTGTTATAAAGATCAGCATACGGAGTAATTGCAAATATAAGTCACATTACTTTTGAATGTTACCTTTTGTCATTCATACAATATTATACTCCTAGTGTTTAATAATGAAACTGAAATAAAATTTCATCACATGAATGTATCACGAACTTCACATTTTGAGACTAAGAAAATTATAAATTCTGTCAAAAACAAAAGCTCATCTGGTTTTGACGCTGTTTCCAATACATTACTAAAGATTTATTCCTATGTAATAGATCCAACCTTATCTGAAATATGTAATGCATCACTAACTCAAAGCATTTTCCCAGAGACATTGAAATTTTCTGTTCTTGATTCTCCCTTTGAAAAGGTGATAAGAGAGATGTTAATAAGTACTGACCTATTTCACTGCTTCAGCATTCTCCAAAATGTTTAAGAAGGTTATGTATTCCAGAATAGTATGTCACCTTAGCAATAGTAGTGTCCCTAGCAAGTGACAGTTTGAGTTTCAGCAGGATTTCTCTACTGAGAATGTCATTTACATACTCTCTCATTAGATTTTACACGAACTGGATATATATTGGTATTTTCTACGATCTCTCTAAGGCATTTGACTGGGTAAATCGCAGTATTCTTCTAGATAAATTGACGTTTTATGAGACTGATGGTATATACAACCAGTGGATAATATCATATATAACCAAAAGAACTCAGAAAGTTGTCCTTAGCAATTCAAACAATATAGTCCAGTGACATAATTCTGACTGCAGAAAAACTATTTAATGGCTTCCCCAAGGTTAAGTCTTAGATGCACCTAAACGATCTTTTGTCTAATATACGACAAGTAGAATCAGTTCTTTTTGCAGATGACACAAGTATCATAATTAATCCAAGCATAGGTACAGAAACGTAACAACCGGCAAACAAAGTTCAGAGCTTCATTGACTGGTTCTCTATGAATTTTAAAAAGACACACAATTTTAAAAAGACACAACATATTCAGTTTTGCACATCTATGGGTATTACACCAATGGTATATGTAATGCACAGAAAGTAAGTAATAAATAAGTTGAAAACTTCAAAATTCTTATTTATCCGTATTAATGAGAATTTAAACCGAAAAAAAGAAAAAAACACATTTTAGAACTCCTAAAGCAACTTAGAATCACTGCAAATCTTGGGGAGAGAGAAATAAGTAACCTGACATATTTTGCATAATGTCATACAGAATAATGTTCTGGGGTAACTCATCTTTAAGAAAGAATGTCTTCATGGGGCAAAAACGTGCTGTAAGAATAAAGTGTGGTACTCACCCACAATCACGTTGTAGACATCTGTTTAATGAGTTGGGCATTCTGACTGCTGCTTCACAGTATATTTATTTCCTCATGAAGTTTGTTGTAAGTAATCCACTACTGTTCTAAAAGGACAGTGATGTACGTAATTACAATACCCTAAGGAAAAATGGCATTCATTCCCCTACATTAATGCTGCCTAGAGCATAAAAAGGAGTGCACAAAGCTGCAACGACTATTTTTGGCAACGTAAAATTAAAAACAATCTGAGAATGTTTCTCCTTGACAACTCCTATATCGCAGAAGAATTTCTGTTACTGAAATGTGTAAAAGGTGGTGAGCATAAATTACTAACGCACATCTGAGTTTCTTTTTCTGTTTGTAATAAATAAAAAATTAATGAATAAGCAAATAAAAACTTAGAAACGTTCAGAAACATATATGCACAAATTAATTCGCAACGCGAATGTAAAATCACACCATTAAAATCTATTGTGCAAAATGATCCCTGGAACGTGTAACTAACTAACTCTCTCTCTGTAAACATCATATTACAAACATTACTATAAATAATGCTGCCTGCAATCTAGGGCAGGCCAGCTTCCATCCATTTCAAACGAAGTACCTTACTACACAGTTGCCGTCAGTACACTCTGACTCTACTCTGACAAAGTAAAGCTAATTTCTCTGACCAATATCTTTGGTCTCAAGCCTAGTTCCAAGGTGTGTAATTACAAAGGCAATGTCAAAGCGATGTTACAAGGTTTAAGAACATTTATCGAATTTACAAAATTAACTCATATTTGTGGTTCATTACATACTAAGAATTATGATAACAATCACGACAGCCACCATTTAACATGAATAACTGTATTTACCTTGCCGTTAGGCCTAGAATTATCTTCAACAGCGTAACAGATCGTTGTCTTATTAATGCCCTGAGTTACCACACTAGATATTTATTTTACATGTGGTGCACCCACACAGATAATTTTGTACAAACTCCTTAATCGTGGAAAAAGTCCTCTTCCTGATCTTTTTGCATTTTGTTCTTCTCCTCTTTATTTTCTGTTTATGGCTATTTATTGCAGGTTTCGACCATCATATTTTTCTTACTCAGACAGTGTGCCTTGTACTAGGCTCGAATTTCTTAAAATTTTATTTGTGCTGTTCCTGAATTTCACCTCTGCAAGCATTACCTTCTTCGGTATGCTTCTAGTTATTCTTGTGAAGCGGTTGCTTGAAGATCTTTCCGAATATTCTCATTACTATCAGCATTTAAAAACATGCCTGACACATTACAGAAGAGGTGAGGGAGAGAGCGGGGGAGGGTGTTGTTTGTCTCTGTAGGTGTGATCGAGACAGCCCTTGTAGGGGAGTAAATCATTACAACTGACCCCGCCCACGCAGGTTGCCGATCGAGCAGGTGGTTTGTAAGAAAGCACAGTAAACATACCAGTCAGTTTCTCACCAATTTCGCCAATATACACATGACCGAAATTTATTCTGATGTTTCTCACCCAAAATACGATAAAACTTCAGCGTACATACACAGCCTCATAGTTATCTGAATTTGGTATGGTTTATCAGCGTAACATTTTACCAGTCAGGATATTTTTATATCAGTTATGACTTTTGTTTCAAATTGCTGCCGCTTCATTTACTTGCGTAATTTTGCACTAAAAATAACAATTTTATTACCTCTGTGGTTTATAGTTAGTATTTCAGTTATCTTTTCGAATTCATAAAAGCTCTCATGCTTGTAATTATCATTTAACTGCTTTATTCGTGAAGAGAGGCAGTGAGTTAAGTTAAACAATGCCAGGTCGATTCAAACATCTTGATATATCAAAGTAAACCTGTAATTCTGAATTAAACAGTCTTTGTCTGTACTTCTCATTAACACCTAGTTTCCTTCTACTATGAACTAAATTTCCCAGCGAACTATATATTGAAAAAAGTTTATGTTTTCTAAGACTGATCTTAAGTTACACTTAATTGGGTACCAGTATAAAAATGAAAATTTTACTGTAATGGGCTATAGTTAGTGTACATTTACTCTTTCCTAAGCACTTCGGAACTGGAGATGTAAAATGTAACAATACATGTTTCAATGTGTAGTTTATTTTGTGTCTAGTATTTTAAAAAAGTGGTAGGAAGTGAATCAAAGGTACCCTAATGCACAGTAGTTCCGCCTTTTTTAATACCTCTGAGATGGAAGAGATAAGGTAATTAGCATTATAGTCGACATTGTAAACAGTGAGAAGGAAAGAAATTGATACGAATGCTGATGAGAGATTAATGTTTATATTCTAACAATTCCTGTGATGATCATCCTGCTACGTCGATCAGTGGAATGTTTATGCAAAAAGTGACAGTCGATAGCTAGATAATTAGACACTTTAAATCGGTCGTTACAGAAGTGAGTATTATTCTCTTCTACTTTTTATTCTGCTGTGACAGTGCTCAGAATCAAACAGCGATGTTCGCGCAGCAAGTTTGTGAAAGAAGAGAACACTTATTGAGAGCAATCCTCATCTCGTTCAGCTGTTGTTCTGAGGCTACGTTCAGTGATAACATTTGTTAGCAGGTAGACATCATCGTAAAGAATACAAAATTTTTCTGATTTAAAACCTCAAAAGTCATGTGTTTAAAATGTGAAAAGATTTTGCAGAAGCATTTTCGTGAGTGAATCAGAGCGTTTCCGAATGTGAAAGTCATGTATCGATGGGATGACTGTTGTGTCCAATAAAACTAAGAAGTGTGGCCTTTCAGCATTTAACAGCTGTAACATGTTAAAGCAACAGCTTGTGTAGGGTGTGGGAGGGTAAGAGGACGACTGTAAGCTTTCGATTTTCTTCATCCAAATGTTTTTGACCTGATGCCTTCATCAATACTTTAAAGCAACGATTATAGTCTCCCTTACAACTACCGATTCCGTAGTGTTTTTAATGTATCATTTCCGGATTTTTCTTTAACTTTTTAAAAATTTTGTCAATTTGGCGGGTAAGTTGACCTAAGTAGGTAGGTGAGCTGGCGAAGAAAAACAACTGAATAGGTATAAAAAGTCATTTTACTTTAAGCGCAGAAGTCGTATACAAATGTTTTGCGCTTCGTTTCTGCCACAGTGAGCCCAGTACAGGCAGCAAGGGCCCATTTATGACAGCGAAAGCAAGCACTCCAAGTCTCTGTTTTATCGTTGTCATTGCAGACTTCACAAAATTCTTCTTCCTCAAAATCATGATCGTAGTCGTCTTCAGTGTGGTTGACACATACGAGGTATCTTACGAATCTTCCAAAAAGACTTACTTGTCATATTTCTTTTTTCTTCTTCCCTTAGCCCTCTTTTCGGAATTATGGTTTTCAGATCTTTGTCTTGGTTTCCTTCCTTCCTCTTCTCTTTGGCTTTTTTCTCAGCTTGTTTATTTTCAACAGCTCTTTTGACAGGGCTGTTTGTGATGAGCAGTGGAGGCAACTTTCTCCCTTGTGTCTTTCTTTTTGGATCAGCATTAAGTAAAGGAGGCAAGGTCAAAGTAGGACCATTCTACACAACATTGTCCAGGTACTGCAGTTTCATCAGAATTAATTTCTGGAGCATAAAGTGGTCCAGCGAGACCTACTTCGGTGTCATCTGCGTTACTTCCAGATGGATTGCATTGTCCCCGTTTCAGGATACAGAACAACAGTGTAGTAGTAGTAGCTTTATTCATCCGTAGATCTCTTTTTACAAGGATATAGGACATGTCAAAGAATTTACAAGTATAGACCATTCCTGTTTCGACGAATGTTCTTGTTCTACAGAATAACAAGTAACTCCTTGTACCTTTTGGGCCACTGAGTCAAGGACTCTAGTTGACCAGACCAAAGAGTGACGCTGCAGCTGATAAGGTCTTTGGGCACGGATGCAAGACTAAGCGGCATCAAAGACAAGGGGATTGGTTGGGTCTGGGCTCTGTCTGTGGTACAAGAACGACAGATGCATAGAGAGCGAGTGCCGGAGCGGTAAGAAAGAGACAGTCGACAAGTGTCAGAAGCTCCCTCCTTCCCTCTCTCTCTCTCTCTCTCTCTCTCTCTCTCTTTGTCTCTGTCTCTCTCTCTTCTATGGACGGAGGCAGCTGCGATCGTGTAAGCCGCTGACGCCCCGTCCAATCAAGACAGCCGAGTCGTTGCGACTTGTTGCTGTTACTGGCGACGGTGATTTCAAGCGATTGAACAGCCACAAAGTATCAGAGGATCACGAGTCTGTTCCCCAAGCTCAGGTTGTCGGTGGCTGTTGTGTTACCAGAAAAATCTGTTCAGGCGGCGTATTCAACACCAGACCAAGGCTGGAGTCAACACAAGGCTTTACTTCGTATGTTGAATTGCTACTGTTTGCTGTTTTGGCGACATAATTATCTGAATTCCTTCTCTCTTCACGGCGTTATCGATTGGTTGTTTTTTGTGTCTAGCTCCCACTGGTTGGTTATTTGACTACATGGCAAGTGATAAAATACTGTGGTTACTCTTATGGTACAATTTGTTATTAGAAATGTACAGTATACTGAATCTTTTTATTAGATCCTTGAAGTTCGAGTGTTCTGAAAGACTGGTTCTTAAAACCGTAGCAGTTAACTGTGTCTTTCAATTTAGTGTTTTTAAAAGGCTAATGTTTCCTGAAGCAATGATTGCTAAGACTGTTAACATTTATTGTATGTTTTAAGTTAGTGATCCTAAAGAATTTGGCTTTCAGAAGCATTTGCTGTAAGACTGTTACAACTTATTAACACCTGTACACTACTTTTTCCTGCCTTGGAAGTAAGCTCGAAGTACTTTATAACACCCCCACTCCCATACTACACCTTGTTTGTAATGATACGTGTCCTTAAGGATCACTGAAATATAGTATAAGGCATCTGATCCGAAGTAAAATTATCCTCTGTTTTTTCGCCAAAAGAAACTCAATGGCAACTCTCTGCTTGGAAAGCACCTCCGTTATAGACGCTATTTTGAAGCCTATGTATAGCGCTGCTACCTATCGGAACATTATGAAACCATAGGGTCTGAAGCGGGAACATCCCACGTTGTCCCAGAAGAAAATGCCGCACTTTTTCAACCGAAACTGGCAGATAAAAAACAAGTTGCATTACTTATTAAACGCCGTTCACGTTTTTTTCCGATGAGCTGAATTGTATCTGTTTCTTCTATATCTAGTTCTTCAGCATTTCCGCAAGGTTTTGTTCCTGAGAGATATATTGGCTCAGGGCGTTTGGAGAGTAAGAAACGGAGGTGAGACGAGTTCGCTTCTGAGAGAGTCGCATAGTCCGGCAGCCATCAGCTAGGCGGGCTCCTCGGTCGGGGCTCCGGCTGGCGGCGCGACGCGGCGCTGCGATGCGGTGACAGATGGCGTCCGGCGCACCAGCCATGAATATTCAGGTCGCGGAGCGGCGCCGGCCGGCGGAAGGCCAGTCTGGGGGCGGGGCGCGTGGACAGCTGGGGGGGGGGGGGGGTAGGGTGGGAGAGGGTCTGGGAATGAATAGAGCCGGCGCCGTCACGTCTGGAGGGGTCCTAATTCAACGCTCCCCTTAGGTCGCAAGACCGGTCACAGGACTTACTGCAGATCGTCTGACCTCGGCTAGGTTGCTGTTGGTGACACGCACGTCCTTCACATCTCGGTGTAGGTACCAGGGAAACACTGACCTGCATCTTTTACGTTATGATGTCCCCTATGTATCATAGAAGCCCAGTCGTGGATTCGCCGGACTCAATATCTTGGTGTAACAGTATAGAATGATATGAAGTTTGACAAGAGTTAGCGGCCGTATAATAGCGCGCACTTCGTTTGAAGGGATGCCTGTTTTAACTCTAGTAATGTCCTTTGTGATGGTTAACAAAACACGTTTACACGATCACTTAACACTCATCTCGCTGTATACAGGTTACAACGGTTTTTCACTCGCGTATTGCACCAAAAAAAAAAATGACAGCTACGTTTATTAAACTCTAAAACAGTACCACAGCCTGATAAGGCTTATTCTACCGTGATGAGCAGTCTCTGTGCCCGACACGGAACCGCTCACCTCCGTCTTTCCTTCTCGACTACCGCTTTGTTGCCTTCACATACGGATAGGAGAATGCTTCCTTGTGTTTTGGACCAAACATAACCCTCCGTTTTGTTGTCTATATACATGTCGCTTAGTGGGGTTGAGCAATGGCCGTTTTCTTACTTAGATGATGTAACGCGGGCTGCTCTCTGTCCCACAGTTTCTCTACCCCAGCTCTCCCACAATCCAGTCGTAAGAAAATTGTCCATCATTCCGTAATCTTAGGTATAACTCACTTAGCACCCACTATTAGCATAATCATTATACTAAGTCATGGGCAGTCACAGTAACTGTTATAGAGAAATTATAACGGTATTCCCCCAGCTCTTTTCCGAAATATGTAGTTCAATTAAAAGTACAATTTATTAACTTTATCACCCACTTGATCAATACATTTCCAACAATATACCATAAACTCGTTTATTCAATTAGATGTCGTTTTGAATAAATTTCAGTTTGAAATAGCTCTAACCTCGTCATCATTCACAAATTGACGATCCTTCGTAGTGTCCCACTTGGTATTATCAAGGGGGACAAAACAGTTTTTTGTGGAGTGAAAAATACAATGAGATATTTGAGTTTCTGCTTAAGAATAACAGTTAAAGCGGCAATGCTACATGCAGGGAAAGAACACATCACAATAAACATCCTATATGACAGCTTCGTGTTGCTTCGTTTTTTGTATTAACCTGTACAAGTAGGGGAGACTGTTGTACCTTGGAACACTTTTCAGACTTTTTTCTCTAATAAGTCAAGTAATAGAAGTTTAATACATCCTCCTTTTCTGTTTCTAAAGGATGGGATTCACTTTTTATGTGCTACAGTTATTCCCTGACATTACAAATATTATTCTACTAAATTAATGTTGTTCTCAACGTTTCCAACGTGAAAACACACACACACACACACACACACACACACACAAACACACAAACAGCCCACAAAAAAAATTGTATCACACCAAAACAGACACACAAACACACACAGCCCAAAAAAAATAATACACACACACACACACACACACACACACACACACACACACACACACATAAGCAGAGCCCACAAATATATAACACACCAAAACACACACACACACACACACACACACACACACACACACACACACACACACATAAGCAGAGCCCACAAATATATATATATAAAACACACCAAAACACACACACACACACACACACACACACACACACACACACACACACACACACACAAACGCACACACAAATGCATACACGAACAGATCACAGATACTTCAATAATTACACTCGAAAATTTGACAATAACATTCGATCTTTGGCAAAAACATTTGACAATCGGCATCAGAAACCAAAACATTCCATTGAAACAAGCGTTCAGTTCATAGTGCTGTGGAATGTGGGAAAAAACCGCAAATTGGCATTCAGAAGAAGAAGAACAACACCAAAATTACAACAGGGGCGTAATATGTAAGAAATTGTCCATACATCCTGTAAGTACAGTTCAAAACATTACTACTTAATAGGAAATACCAACCACCAGAACTGTTTATAACCTATAGGTACAGTGGCAAAAATGTAAATTAAATAGCAAACACATGTACATATTCCAGGCCACTGATGATGCCTTGCAGAAAATAAAGGCGAAACGCGTATGGCACTAAAATTGTGTTTTATTCAGTTGCTGTCAGACGGTCCATAAGTAAAAAGTATCAATATACTGTAATGGTATGCCAAACTCAAGTATGAAGTAACTTTTGCATGATGTATGATTTCCAAGCAGCTTTATTGACAAAACTTGGACCGGACATAGAAAGAACTGCTGCAGTATAGTACAGATGATAACTAATATAAATGTGCAAGGAGAAAAACAGAAATGACAGTTTTATTACAAAAGGCAATGATTACACGAAAGTCACCGCGATTCTTGAAGGTCCTCTGGGCATCAAAAAAGGCGGGGCATGATTCTTAATAGGGTAGGTGAGCACCACAGATGGTAGCACATGCTCTACACCATGCACCCTTGTTTGCCACAAGGTCGGCAAGGTGTACTTGTGGTAGGTCATTCCATTCCTCCACCAGAACGGCTAACAGTTGCTTGACGGTCGTTAATCCATGTGAATATGCTGCAATATGTCTGCCCTAATCATCAACAAACGTTCAGTGAGATTTATGTCGGAGAAACGGTCAGGCCATTCCATTCGCCAAATATCCTCTCATTCCAACTGCACTCACACCTGCACTGTTCGATGACATCGCGCGTTGTCACCTACAAAAACAACAAAACGAATGCAGGGGAGAATGCATCCCTGAAAAGACACAAATAGGGAAGGAGTAAATATCATTGATGTACAGTAAGAAGAGTAATGGAAGAAGAAATAAACCCTGGGATCTTCAGGGAGCCTTTTCCCTTGCCGGCCGGAGTGGCCGAGCGGTTCTAGGCGCTTCAGTCTGGAATCGTGCGACCGCTACGGTCGCAGGTTCGAATCCTGCCTCGGGCATGGATGAGTGTGTTGTCCTTAGGTTAGTTAGGTTTAAGTAGTTCTAAGTTCTAGGGGACTGATGACCTCAGATGTTAAGTCCCATAGTGCTCAGAGCCATTTGAACCATTTGAACCTTTTCCCTTGCCGACTTGACATCTGTTTTTGAAATGGCTGTCGAACCACAGTAATGCTCTGTTTGAAAAAGACAGCTGTTTCACTAAAATAAGTAATATATGGAAATCAACAGTCTTAGAAGCCTTGCTGAAATAATTCACATCTGTAAATGACATGTCTGAGATCAGCAACTTTGATGAATGCAGTCTCTGTGCAATGATGTTTTTAGAAGAATGAATGATATTCAGTGTGAATGTTACAAGTTTTAAGGTAAACCACCACCAAAATTTACAGAAATTTTTTTACAAAATGTACCATGTAGTGCTTTATATTTTCTGCTGTTTCGAATTGTTCCTTTTGTATAAACTGATTAATTTTCCAAATTATATGGTGTTACAAAGCCTCAAACGAAAGGATCCACTCCAAGGCGATAAAAGAGGGAGAGTCCAACTATCTTCATTTTCTAATTGGAATTACTGAAATTGCTGACTGTTTTTACTTGAGCTGAAATTACATTCATTTTAACAGACTGAATGACAACTATTTTCATGCCAAACGGTCATTGTTGGTTAGCGGTGTGTATGGTGATGAATGTTCGTTAACGTTCATAACAATGACGTTTTTCTGTAATAAGTAAATCGGACTTGAATTAAAATGCATGCTCAACGTTTTAATAATATAATAAATAACGACAGAGCGCTTTACGGGCTCGATCGCTGCGTCATCAAACAAGTACTTACACCTTAAATTAAACGCCCAGAAATTAATAGCCTGATTTAACTGAAACAGGAGAATTGGGAGATCTATCGTTTTACAGAAGAACAACATTTAAAATGTAATATTCCAGTTATTATTGGTAAAATACTACAACTAGCATCTCAGATCTATATCGTGAAGAAAAGAAACAGTGTTGATTATTTATCAGGTTTAACGATTAACGGAGAACAAAGATTGGTATAACATCTACGTGTTAAAGATAAGTACAACCAAAAGAAAAACAGTTTTTATCTTAATTCAGTAAAACTGATACAAACGTTATAACAGAAATATTATCAGTCGCTGCAAGCAGGAATATCACTTGAAATTGTTCCTATTATGCTCCTTCAGAATTATTTAACGAGGCACAAGAGTTCGCCCTTGTGCTTTTATCAAAAGACGTAAGTTCCCATTCCAGAGTTTCAGTTGTCACTGTTTTCTAGAAGAATTTTAAGCTTAGACATCACCTTCTCGAAATATATTTCTTATAATCTTCTGTTTAAATAAATAAAACCGACAGACCTCCTCTATATTGCTGCTCCTCTAGACACACAGTGGAAGTGATAACTGCTTGCCATCCACGCAGGGAAAATTGGGAAATGTAGAGGTATTGTGGTCGTTTCTCATGTTGAGATATTAACGGCGTTGTCAAAAATGATTCCCATCGCATTCCTCCGGCAAAATCGGTAACTCTCCACGTCTGAAACCGGAATCTGATGAAGGCTTTAGGGAGGTGTCTATGTAAGCACTTGCTAACTGGTTTCCCATTTTCAGATATTTCTAAACATCTCCCATTTCCCGACGTGCCAGAGGTTCATATACAAGTAGCACAGCAAAAGTTTTCGTTGCTATAAATAGCATAGGAGAAACCATAGCATCACAGGTATTCTACGAAAACTACACGCATCGCGTGGGTGAAAGCATCAGACTGGGGATGACAGAGCAGTATAGTCGTGCAAATGGGTGCCTATAGTGATGCAGCCTGCTAGAGCGCCCACCTCTCAGTTGTGAATGCAGGGCGTCAGGCATAGGGTGTCAGGGTGAACGCTTTTTATCACCCAGAAGGTGAAAGACCATGAGTTGGCCAGACCTGGTGATGGCGTAACGAGGAGCAGTGGTCAGGAATGCGTCAGCGGTCTCAGTACCATGCGTTCAGCACATGGCTTGGTGCAGAGTTCCCTCAACGTCTTGATTGTTTAAACAAATAAAACCTACTGTCCTACAAGCACCATAAATGTTTAATTTGGCACCATTTTAAAGTGTGCCTTCCTACCATTTTAAAATTATCGTAAGTGGGCTCTAAATTTGACAACCATGCCGCCTGCACCCTTGAGCTGTGGAGAAACCCAGTAGGACAAGTGAACACCTTCGATTTAGTGCAAGAGGCCATCATAGATTTTGAATTTAGCACACATAAAATCGCAAATATGTAGGCTGCACCCATATCCTCAGGTCCACAATCTTGGATTTTTTGAATTTCTCACTCACAGGACAGTTTCCAGTCTTATATTTTTTGAATTTACCCCCTTCAGTATCTTGACACAAGTGACGTACCTTCACTGTGCTGTCAGAGGCGTGAAGAGCACCCAGTTATACGCATAGCACAGTTCCTGTATCAGTGGAAAGAGCATCTCTACAAGTTTTGAACTAGCATCACAGGTGCTCTATGAGACGAGGACATACGTACAGTAGACTGAAGTCGCTGCGGCTGCTGCCCAGAAATGTGCAAGACAGTAGCCCCTTCGTAAATTTGTTAATTGGGTTACTTATCCGCAGGCATGAACCAGTCAGTTCGATACGATAACATGGAGGAGGTGGTTTGTATACATGTTCTGACATTCCTTCCTCCCCCCCCCCACCCCCGCATCCCCCTCGTGGGGCACGTGCCACGTGCACTCTCCATCTACTCCCTAGTACATACTAACAACTGAGAACTGATGAGTTGCTGTATCCATTGGTATGTGAAATTCTACTGTATGGCTTGTAAATTTCTCACAGTCGCCTTCTGAAAACCTACAAGCACTTATGAGTAACCCAGTATGGTTTAATCTGTAACACAATTACTGGAAACTTTGAGAACAGTTTTTCTAAGAAATCGACTGCTGAAAGCAGATTAAATATATTTACAGACATTGATACAGTTGCAGTCAAAATAAACTACAAAATAAGAGAAGAGTCCACTTATATACCAGATGGCACGGGTAAATCGCATTATAAACTTTACTACAAAATTCCAAATAAATACATTTACAGGAATGTTTACACGTTCAAGCAAATAATACTCATCTGCAAGGAATTATATAATATTTGGGAAAGACCCAATCGGGAAAATGCATAATTTTCGTTGAGGTAAATTATGTCCCTCATTCAATTCAAGTAAAAGACAAATTCTAATAACAATTATTATTATTAATTATAATATGAGGAAACTCTTTATAATACTTGGTGGATGGTAAGGTATCATACACATTGTAATTACAGTATATGTCACTCAGCTAACGGTTAGCGTCGAGAGTTCTTATTTTTTATTTTTTAAGTAGGTGAAAATAAAGTAAATTCTACATTAGCTTCAACTGGCAAATAATACTACACCATTCATAATCATGCCATGGGACAGACTGGGATTAATAACATAGAAGTCGATTCATATGGAAGACTGTTAAATATGTGAATTATCTTTCATCAAGTTTATCGTAGCACCCTCCGGATGTTATTAGGTGTCAGCATAACATTTATAACCATGTGCATCTTCAGGTTTTGGCGGCGCAAAGACTGTTCCATTAAGTTTCGGGTGTGCAGCCGCAAGAAATCTCCTTCTTCTTTTAATATTTCGGCTGTATAACGTTCAGCCATCTTCAGAGTGAGCCGCAAGACTGCCGCTCCAGTTTTTTTTTTTTTTTTTTTTTTTTTCATTTATTGAATTTCAATTCCCCCCGAAGGGGGGCGGGCTGGCAGCAGCTTAGTACGCCGCTCTTCAGCCGACAGATTTTGTGACAAAGAGCAAGAGAACAAATAAGAAAAACAACAGGCGATAAAATCGGAGACTTAGAGAGTAACAAGGCGAAAAGAAATCGTGGAACTGAAAACAACAACACAGGGATGATGACGCTAATAAAAATACATACGAAGTAGACAGGGAAAACAATAGACAATTAAAAAACACGGCGACAGTCGGGATTCTGTTCGCAAAGGAAATAAAATTCACACCGAGCGACAACATGGTTTCTGTTCGCAACACGAGAAAGACAAACAACACTGAATAGTCACTGGAACACTGCACTAAAAAGTTGGCAAATGTGACACCACAGTCGAGAGCAGGTGGGGGGAAACTGGACAGAAGATGGGAAAACGAAAAAGGGGGGGAAAGGAGAGTAAAAGCTTGACGACGACGACGAATTTAATTAATAGAGATAGTGGTTTCAATCTTGATAAATCATGGAATCCGGCACTTGCTGTAATAATCTCACAAAGATGTCGTCACAGTGCAGCTCACAATAATATATCGATATGCCAACGCAGATCAACTGCGGAGTCATAGATACAACTCGCGCATTATGCACGTCTCTGCCGCCGACCAACGTCTCTGGCGCATTTGCAACTGTGGCCGCATGCGCAGTCGCGCGGTACACGAGTATAAAGGGACGAAGCGAGCACTGGAGCGGCAGTCTTGCGGCTCACTCTGAAGATGGCTGAACGTTATACAGCCGAAATATTAGAAGAAGAAGGAGATTTCTTGCTGCTGCACACCCGAAACGTAATGGAACATTTATAATCATGCTTGTACATCAAATAACGTTTTACGGAATGGCTGTCATCACCAGCATGCATTAAAACCGTCTTTCTACACTGGAAAAAGAAATAAAAGCGATCATTTATCAGTTCTGTTTTTGAGTAAGAAACTGTGGAACAGATGAAACATGGCAGCAGTAACAATATGGACACCCCATTGTCAACTGTACTGCTGACACAGTCACTACGTTAGGTTGCTCAGGTTACAGGTAGACAATGACCTGATCAAAGAGAGCCAAATTCTGCATACATTTTGATAAATTTTTTGTCATTGGTAGACGATTCATTAGTAGATAGTATAGTTTCTAAGAAATATGTTCAGAGCAAGATTTAAAAAATTCGCCTTCACCCTACATCTTCAAAAGAAGTTTGCCGCTATTATCAACTGCTGCTGTAAAAAATTAAAATTTAGTTAAGTGTGATGAAATCAGTTGTAAAAAATGAAATGTTTTTCAGCTCATCTCAATGATAAGCTTTCTTACGACAGTAATGAATAGTCAAAAAAGTGGATTTAAAACGTTAGTGAAGAGATAATGACTCACAACGATACCGCTAGTATACTCGAGAGGATCATGCACAGCAGACTTTAAAAGCACTTAGTGTTTATAAACACTTATTGTTTGAACAGTTTGGATTTCAAAAAAGACTCCCATCTGAACAGGCTAAATTTACTTTGATAGGTGAGAAGGGTAACTTAATTTGAAATTACTACCGTTGGCAATACTTTGTAACATTGCTTTAGTTATTGATTTTGTGAACCATGACATCTTCTTGCAAAAGTTAAATTATTATAGAATAAGATCCACAGCAGTGTCATGGTTTCTATCTGATCATTGGTAGAATATTTAAATTTGAACACTTCCTTAGTCCATGGCCTACAATTTCTAAAAAGAACCTTCCTGAGCAAGCGATAAATAGCTCAGAAGAGTCAATAAATTGTATGTGTGTGTGTGTGTGTGTGTGTGTGTGTGTGTGTGTGTGTGTGTGTGTCTGTGTGTGTGTGTGTAGATAAAGGCCTTGACCCTACTGAGACTACTATTCCATAATATTTTAACACACAGAGGAGTCACAGACATTGGCTGCGAGTGGGCGTTGATTGAAAACAATGAGGAAAGTTGAAATTTGTACTCGATCAGGATTCGAACCCAGGTCTCTTGCTTGCTGGGCAGATGCTCTAATCACTATGCCATCTGGACACAGTGTCGTTGCAACTGCACACATCTGCGTCGACCACATAACAAGTGGCACACTTTGAAGCAATCAGACATGATATTCTGCAAGCTTCTTATCTGAGTCCTGTGTTGTTTCCAATGTACGTAAATGATTTTAGACGTGCATCTGCAAAATATGTAAATTTTGTTCTTTTCTGTTGGTAAGGCTGTTCAGTCCAAAGCTTCATTTGAAGACCACAGTGCCTTACTACTTAAGGTTCTGTAGGATGTGGTATGCCTGTAGCTTCCTCTAACCGTCTAACTGACTTGCCAAGGGGTCACAAGTACAACCATGACTTCTACACGTCATTTTTCAAATTAACAAAAAAATTCCAGGAGTTGAAAGAACGGTTGTTGTTGTGGTCCTCAGACCAAAAGTTGATTTGATGCAGCCCTCCTCGCTGCTCTATCTTGCGCACTATTCGTCTCCGAATAACTACTGCAACCTACAGCTTACTGAATGTGCTTACTGTATTCATCTCTTGGTCTCCCTCTACGATTTTTACTCCTCCCCCCTCCCCACCCTCTCCACCACCTTGTTGATCCCTTAATCTCTTAGAATGTGTACTGTCAACCGATCCCTTCTAGTTAGGTTGTGCCACAAGCCTCTCCCCAGTTCTCCCCAGTTAAATTCAGTACGTCCTCATTAATTATGTGATCTATCCACCTAACGTTCAGCATTCTTCTGTAGGACCACATTTCGAAAGCTTCTATTCTCTTCTTCTCTAAACTGTTCATGTTTCACTTTCATACATAGCTACACACCATACAAATACTTTCAGAGAAGACTTCGTAACACTCAAATCTGTACCCGATGTTAACGAATTTCCTTTCCCCAGAAATACTTTCATTGCCACTGCCAGCCTACACGAGCCGTGGCGACCTTCTCTTTGTCTCTGGGGCCAGCTGCGTGTCAGCTCTTCGCCTTAGCTTGCTTGACCGTGGCGTGGTTGGCCACGTAGGGTTTCAACCCTTCACGGCGGCGCTGTGATTGCTGCGTCGAGCGCTGTGGACGAGCGCCAGTCCTGCCCGGTCGTGCCCACTGTACGACGAATTTTTCTCGCTGCCCGCAGCGCTACTTTGCCCTGCTTTCACACTCGTAGTGTTATCGCAATTATTGGACTTTATATTATACATTTATTCGGGAAAATATTTATAGAAGTCACACATGTTTTGATGGCTTGTACAAATAGTCATTGTCGAGATGCTGTTCGTTATTGGCGAAATGTAAAAACCGCAAGATGTGTTGAAATCGGTCTCTAGGTAGCAGCTTAGAAAATATTGGCGTATGAATAGCAGTTCATAGTTGAAACTTCCACGCAAGTCGAGCGTAGTGAAGCGGAGAAATACGAAGTGAGGTGGAACTGCTACAGCAGTCCACCGACTGGGCGGCACGGGCCGCACTCAACTGCTAGCAGCAGTTCGAAGGCTGAGGGGCACATTCGCTCCCGACTTCTACAGAAGTTCACCGTAGCGAAAGGGTTACTGGGGAGGGCTAAGACGAGCTAACAGGTCGGTTTCCGGCGGGGTTGGAGGGAGTTGCGAGCTCGCCCCGGAGAGGACAGTACTCTCTTGTACTGAGGGTGATATGGCTGCTGCGATCGCAGCGAGCAGGCAGCCTTGAAACAGTGAGGGTCCGCTGTTGCTTTGCCGTGACACAGAGGAGCGACACAGCTGAATGGATCGGCGTGGCGTGGCCACGTTGGCGAAACGGAGCTGGGGTTGGCAGTGTCCGCAGTGGAAACCGTTGCTGTCCATGGGCGATCTGGGCCTGCATGTGGCTGCGTCCTGTCCTGTGGCATCACGCAGTTACTTCAGCACTCTTGCTGCTGTTACCGACCTCGTTCTTTCTAGCGGGTGTGCCGTTTTAAGCTCTGTGCTCCGAAATACCAAGTTGTCGGCAGCCATTTTTCTGTTGGAAACTGTACTTGTGGTGGCTACACTACTTTATGAAGGAGATCATCTTTACACCAATGACTGTTATAAGTTTCTATTACACACTATTGCTGAAAAGCGCAGAATGTTTGAAAAATATTTTACAGATTCATTATGTACGTCGACGTTATGTCGATTATACAAAACATTTTAACTATGTAGCCATGTTACTAACATATTACGGCTTTAAGCCGTGTCAACGTAATGTAAGCTGACACATTTGTATGTCTTTTTTTCCCTTTATTATTATTTTAATACCTTACAAATGGTACGCCGGCAGCGGCCTATCTGCGCCGCTCTTCAGCCACGGAATAACAGATAGAAAACATTGAGACAGAAAAAACAGACATACATGAATGGTAAAAACAGAAGACATACATAAGAAATGAAATGAGGGCGTTTGCGGAAGGCAGTGGTTGTACAAGTAAGTTCAGCAGTGCACACAAACGTAGACAAACAGTTACACATGCGAACGGAGGAGCACACTGAAGAAGAACACTGACGCACATAGGTGAAGAGAGCACTGTAGCACATTGGTGATGATCTTCAGTGCACTGAACACAGTGGGGGGTAGGGGGCTTCCACTGGGTACAGGGGACAGGTTGGGGGGAAGGAGGGGGAAGTAGCCAATGGGAGATAGGAAGGGAGGGGAAGGGAAGAGAGTAGGGGAGAGGTTAGGGTTATGTGGGGAAGCCCGGGAATGGGGCGGAGGGAGTGGGAAACTGCGAGCGACGACGTGGGAGGGAGAAAGCATGGGGAGGAGGCAGAGAGGGAGCCCTGGAGGAAAAAGGGAAGGAGAAGAAGGGAAGGATTTGATCTGACAGGGGGGGTATAAGGAAGGAACGAGGACATCATCAGGAAGGGGGAGTTGACGGAAGTCACCTTGGGCAAGGGTGTGGAGAGTGTGAAGATGGAGAGCAGGTGGGACGCAAGAGTACAGGTGCGGCAGTGGGTTCGGGTGGGATAGGATGGAAGAGACAAGCGGATGGTGAGGATAAAGCTTGCAGGAGATGTAAAATATCCTTTGTATGTCTGTTTTTTTTTCTTTATTATTTCACACCTGATAGAGGTAGGCCAGCAGCGGCATACTACGCCGCTCTTCGGCCACAGATAAAACGATGCAAAAGAAGACAATCACAGAACAGAAATGGTGGATATACAAATGTAGACATACAAAATTAAAACACATGGAGCTGTTCATGGGTGCTGAGTCCAAAATAAAAATGTTCAGACACGTGGACATGCACAGAGATGACAGATGACACATGTGAACATTGGAGCACAAACGATTAAACACTGGAACACTTGAGCACAACATGACAGCACACACAAATACTAGTCGATGATCTCTGGCGCTAGAAAGTTCACTATATGTGTACGAGCCCGGGGACCTGCCAAAAGGGGAAAAAGAGTGGGAGGAGGGAGACGGGAGTGTGTAGATGCCAGTGGCAGAGGAGATGGGAGGGGGAGGAAAGCAGGTAGGGGGTAGGGGAAGCCTGGGGGAAGAGGGAGGGAGGAAGGGAGGAGGGAGAGAAGGGAGAGAGGATGCCCTCGGGAAAAAAGACAGGGTGCGGTAGAGGAGGATCAAAGTTGGTAGGAGGGGTAGATGGAGGGGATGAGGGCATCATCAGGGAGGGGGAGTTGGTGGAAGCCACCTTGGGCGAGGGTATGGAGAGTGAAGAGATGGAGAGCAGGTGGGATGTGGGAATGCAGGGGTGGCAGCGAACGGGAGTGGGAGAGGATGGGAGAGATAAGCGGGTGAGGGGGATCAAGTTTGCGGGAGGTGTAGAGGATCAGTATCTGTTCGAGGAAGAGAAGGAGGTGTGGGAACGGAATAAAGTCATATACGATCCACATGGGGGATGGGAGATGGATGTGACAGACAAGGCGGTGCACATGGCGTTCTAGGATTTGAAGGGATTTGTAAAAGGTAGGAGGGGCAGATATCCAGGCGGGATGAGCGCATCAGAGGATAGGGCGGATAAGGGATTTATAGGTGTGGAGGATGGTGGAAGGGTCCAGACCCCATGTGCGGCCAGAAAGGAGATTGAGGAGATGGATTTGAGAGCGTGCCTTATCTTAGATTGTCCGGAGATGGGGGTTCAAGGAGAGACGACGGTGAAGGGTGACGCCAAGGTACTTAAGGGTGGGGGTGAGGGCGATAGGACGGCCATAAAAGGTGAGATAGGAGTCGAGGAGACGGAAGGAAGTGGTGGTTTTGCCTACAATGATCACTTGCGTCTTGGAAGGATTGACCGTGAGCAACCACTGGTTACACCAAGTGGTGAAACGGTCAAGTTTGGATTGGAGAAGGTGTTGGGAGCGTTGCAGGGTGGGGGCGAGGGCAAGGAAGGAGGTGTCATCGGTGTACTGGAGAAGGTGAATGGAGGGTGAAGGCGGCGGCATGTCCGCCGTTTAGAAAAGGTATAGAAGTGGGCAGAGGACGGAACCTTGGGACACACTGGCGGAGGGGGTACAAGGTGTAGGAATCCGTGTGCGGGATGGTGACATACACTCCTGGAAATGGAAAAAAGAACATATTGACACCGGTGTGTCAGACCCACCATACTTGCTCCGGACACTGCGAGAGGGCTGTACAAGCAATGATCACACGCACGGCACAGCGGACACACCAGGAACTGCGGTGTTGGCCGTCGAATGGCGCTAGCTGCGCAGCATTTGTGCACCGCCGCCGTCAGTGTCAGCCAGTTTGCCGTGGCATACGGAGCTCCATCGCAGTCTTTAACACTGGTAGCATGCCGCGACAGCGTGGACGTGAACCGTATGTGCAGTTGACGGACTTTGAGCGAGGGCGTATAGTGGGCATGCGGGAGGCCGGGTGGACGTACCGCCGAATTGCTCAACACGTGGGGCGTGAGGTCTCCACAGTACATCGATGTTGTCGCCAGTGGTCGGCGGAAGGTGCACGTGCCCGTCGACCCGGGACCGGACCGCAGCGACGCACGGATGCACGCCAAGACCGTAGGATCCTACGCAGTGCCGTAGGGGACCGCACCGCCACTTCCCAGCAAATTAGGGACACTGTTGCTCCTGGGGTATCGGCGAGGACCATTCGCAACCGTCTCCATGAAGCTGGGCTACGGTCCCGCACACCGTTAGGCCGTCTTCCGCTCACGCTCCAACATCGTGCAGCCCGCCTCCAGTAGTGTCGCGATAGGCGTGAATGGAGGGACGAATGGAGACGTGTCGTCTTCAGCGATGAGAGTCGCTTCTGCCTTGGTGCCAATGATGGTCGTATGCGTGTTTGGCGCCGTGCAGGTGAGCGCCACAATCAGGACTGCATACGACCGAGGCACACAGGGCCAACACCCGGCATCATGGTGTGGGGAGCGATCTCCTACACTGGCCGTACACCACTGGTGATCGTCGAGGGGACACTGAATAGTGCACGGTACATCCAAACCGTCATCGAACCCATCGTTCTACCATTCCTAGACTGGCAAGGGAACTTGCTGTTCCAACAGGACAATGCACGTCCGCATGTATCCCGTGCCACCCAACGTGCTCTAGAAGGTGTAAGTCAACTACCCTGGCCAGCAAGATCTCCGGATCTGTCCCCCATTGAGCATGTTTGGGACTGGATGAAGCGTCGTCTCACGCGGTCTGCACGTCCAGCACGAACGCTGGTCCAACTGAGGCGCCAGGTGGAAATGGCATGGCAAGCCGTTCCATAGGACTACATCCAGCATCTCTACGATCGTCTCCATGGGAGAATAGCAGCCTGCATTGCTGCGAAAGGTGGATATACACTGTACTAGTGCCGACATTGTGCATGCTCTGTTGCCTGTGTCTATGTGCCTGTGGTTCTGTCAGTGTGATCATGTGATGTATCTGACCCCAGGAATGTGTCAATAAAGTTTCCCCTTCCTGGTACAATGAATTCACGGTGTTCTTATTTCAATTTCCAGGAGTGTAGAAAGGACGTTAGGAAAGAAAGGACCCAATCAGACGAACGTAGTTGATAGGAAGGGCGAAGGTTTGAACTTAATATGTCTTTGTCAATCCTGTTAATACATCCGTGTTGTGGTTACACAGTGCGAGCACACGTATTCCGACATCATAAAACAACATAATCTGTATATGCGCATGTTCTTTAACCCATCACTAGTCACAGACCACAGCTGCAGTCTACTGTTTGATGGCTACTAATAACCGTTTTGGAGCGTAAACGGATTACAGATATTGTTTTACTATATGTGGAGCGCCATTGCAGTCCAATGACTGTATTAGGAAGCAAAGAATATGCCGTCGTTGCACAACTATGAAGTTAGCTATAAAATATTACGAGACTTATTCTTCAACCATCATAGATAAACGTGAGGATTATGCATAAAATTACATACACAAGAGCTATACATCATTATACATAAAATCTTAGATGATTTATTTTTAAAACACCATGAATAAACGTGAGGATTACACGTCGAATTACATACATGAGGGTTGAACATCGTTAAACCAAACTGTAGGTATTCTTTTTTGCCCACTCTTACTGTTAAATTTGTACAAGAT
Organism: Schistocerca piceifrons; assembly: GCF_021461385.2. Classification (NCBI taxonomy): domain Eukaryota; kingdom Metazoa; phylum Arthropoda; class Insecta; order Orthoptera; family Acrididae; genus Schistocerca; species Schistocerca piceifrons. The sequence continues at coordinate 652,782,383 of NC_060138.1, read as the reverse complement.
ATATATTATTACGTCGTAGGTTTATTGGATTAATACTATATAACCAAACTGACAGAGGCAGTAAGATGTCAAGCAGTACCTCCATATTCTACCAAATCTGTAGCACGCTCCCATGGAGCCACCTTCGCTCAAATCCAACACAGCTGGAGTAACATTTTGTCAGCTTTACATGTATTTTCAGTACATAAATTGGTCATCAACATAGCCAACGAAAGTAATACGAAAATAAAATATAGTGCGTCTTCTCTATGTAAATTATAAAAAATGTGCTACTGGCATCGAAGAGTAAAGCAATAATCGTGAAAAAGTGTACAGTATCGTTTTGACAGGAGTTCGTCTTTATATAAAATTCATACTGCACTGCATTTATATCCGTCATTGTATAAAAATCATAATACACTGAAGTAATACGTTATCCTAAGCTTAAGTCCGAGCTGCTATTAGCGTGTGCATCGTAAGATCGAGTAAAAATTATCTAAGAATTGTTTGTTTCTCAATTCGGTTTGGTCATTTAGAAGATTATCAGGATCATTTTTAAGATTCTTGTATATTTCCATGTCTTCAAGAACGCTCATAACTGTTCCTTTAGGTTCATAGTTAAAATGTTTTCTATAATCGGCATAACGTCGAGATACATAATGAATCTGTAAAACATTTTTTAAACATTCTGTATTTTTCAGCAAGCACTTGATAACGGCCTAAGTCCGAAATTGCAGTAGTGTGTAATAAAAACTTACAGCAGCCATTGGCCCAAAGATGATGTCCTTCAAAAAGTTTTTTATGGCTATGAATCCCAGCTACAACAAGTGTATGCACTACTTTACTTTCTGCCCCTGCAAAGCCCGAGTTCTGGCCCTTCTATTCTGCCATTCATATTTAAATCAGTTTGTTATAAATGTTGATATGGCCTGCGTTAGTGGTCGTGCCGTAAAAATGAATTTCAACGGTTGTGCCAGGCACGTACCATGTAAAATGTTTTAATGTGAAGCCGCTGAAAAGTGCTAATCACCTGTAGTTCTGTTAGTGATTCCAAAACTACATTCAGTCTGGTAGGTGTCACTATAAACACCGTAAATTTCATATCTTTCTGCTGAACGGTGTTACTTGGGTTGGTTAAACCTCTTAATCGTCCAGTGCTTGAGTTGTGTAATTAAATACTAACTTGCTGTCAGTCTGCACTGTGATTATCTAAAGAGGAAAGAGGGAATCTGATTAGTCATCATTAATTTTCACCTCCGTGTCTGAAAGTTGTTTTATATGAGCCACAATGCGTCCTGTGTGGTATTCACCGAAATAATTGATTCCTCTGATCGCTTAATTCAGTGTGTGCTACCTTATGTTATTGCTGCGTAAGAGGCTCACAGCTTCACGAGTCATAACGCTTGGCTATAATTTTTTTTTTTGCATATGTTGTAGAGTGCAGCTTGTTTGTCTGTGTCGTGTCCGAATCTGCCTTAGGTGCTGCCACCGTCGTACGCAGTCAGTGGAGCGTGCGTTCTCTCAACGATGCCGTAGTGCAACAACAGACTGTTGACGAGGAACTGCTTTCTTTAAAAAAAATTTATTGTAAATCATGCTATTTTAAGTAAGGGGAAGAAGAGGGTACTGTTTCAACTGAGCCCATCGGGTTGCAGGATAGACAAACAAAAATTGCTGTTTGAAGGATTTTTTTTTCTTTCTGTTTTTCTCTCAAATAAGTTTGTTGATATGCTGTGAAACCATGTCTTGCTTGAAGTCCTCTTGACAAGGGATTGGTTGTGCCCTTATGACGATTAATTTTTTTTTTATAGAATTGCGATCTGAAGTTCAGTTAACATATAATTTCACTAGCCGCACCTAAGAGTGATTTTATTTTACATTGCGGCATTCATAGATAAACATCCTAAATTTTTTAACAATTTACGCTTTTAATTATTGTGTGTATTATACTTCATGGGCTGATCCCCGGTGGCACCAATATATAAATTCAATATATTATCAGCTTCAGTTTTTCATTTTGTTGTTACATTTCATTTAAATATGTTTTACTGGCTAAGAACCGGTTACTGTAGTCTTGAATATCTATGCTGATACCAGTGTTCCATGCTATTGTGCTTTTATGCTGAGGTAAATAAAGGAAGTATATTGTATTCTTAAATGGGCCTGGTCTTCCTATTCCCTCACCCATCTGCCCTGCAGTCATCTATCACAGACTTTATAGCATCTCTACTTCGGCTAACATTAGTTATTTTGCTGCCCCAATGGCAAAACTCATCTACTACTTCAAGTGTCTCGTCTCCTAATCTAATTCCCTCAGCATCACCCGATTTAATTCGACTAGACTCTATTATCCTCGTTTAGCTTTTGTTAATGTTCCTCTTATACCCACTTTTCAAGACGCTGTCCATTCCGTTCAACTGCTCATTCCGATCCTTTGCTGTCTCTGTTAGAATTACAGTGTCATGGGCAAAAGAAGAGATAAGAAATAAAAGTTCAATAACTGAACAGGGGACGAACACCATACCATTATATTCGTAATCTCTACTCAGACATTTAGCCGCGAAGCCTTATAAAACGCACCTCACTGAAAAGGCTACTGATAAAATATTTGATAACCAATGACTCAACAGAAACTGATTGTACGTAACTAAATTATGACAAGATTCTGTACACATACTTCAGCATTCCTCACATAGCTCCAGAGGTTTGTTTATACTTCACGTAATGAATATTCGAGGTGGAAAGGCTTAAGGTTTCGCTTTCACAGACTGATCACAATCCTAATTAGAATACAAGCTGTATAAATTTATACAGCCTTTTAATTCACCTACATTTACAGTACGCATGATTACTGCTGCAATTGATTTAAAAAGTGAATGGACTTTGTTCGGCATATTTCCATTAATTGAGTTATGGTTTAAATTTTGAGGAAACCCAAATTTTGTATCATGGAAATATATTAGAAGTATTATATCTTCTGTTAATTTCAGATCATTCTGCCAAGACGTCTTTAATTTAATAACTACTACCCATTAAATTTATTAAAATTTTTAAAGGCCTGTTCACTACTTAAACAACTATTCACGTTTGGAGGATGCATTTTAATGTCGGCCATCGCAAATACTATGTTCGTTTTCCGTGTTACACGTTATCTCGACTTTCCTTGTTTTTCATTGGTCATCAAATGTTTAATTGTTCAAATGGCTCTGAGTACTATGGGACTTAACTTCTGAGGTAATCAGTCCCCTAGAACTTAGAACTACTTAAACCTAACTAACCTAAATACACCACACACATCCACGCCCGAGGCAGGATTCGAACCTGCGACCGTAGCGGTCGCGCGGTTCCAGACTGTAGCGCCTAGAACCAATCGGCCGCTCCGGCGGGCATAAAATGTTTACTTTGTTGTTTATAACTTGGTTCTCCCTATGTGACGACTATTTCTTCTGCCTTAAATTGATATCACACCAGCGACATAATAGACATGGCTGTTTTTGCACTGTCTATTCAATGCTCTCCTCAGAATCACCGAGGGTAAAAACTGTGAAAGGCGGAGATTGGAATATATTCTAGAAATAATTGAGGAAATTGGATGTAAGTGGTATTCTGAGATGAAGAAGTCAACACAGGTGAGGCCGCACTTAACCAGCCAGATGAAGGTTTATTCAAAAAGAAGTTGTTCAAGTAAACCATTAAAAGGAGCAGCCCAAGAGGAGTCATTATAAATTAGAGATGACGTGAAACTGTCTCTACGAGAAAAATACAGTTTTATCGACAATTATTCAAAAATTATGTTGTAAACAATGTAGTTTATATAATTTGCCTATTGTCCCGTGGGAAAAGCAGTTTTATACTACCTTGTAATTCGAATGAATAAAAAAAATTTAACTGCAATTGACAAGTCTGACAAAGTGGTTATGGCAGTTTCATATAAAGATCCAGATCACTCCTTTTCATTAAAACGCAGAGCAACTGTGTTTTTGGAGCCTTATTTTACAGGTATTTGAAGCAGCATATCTGTTAGCGTTTTTCTTGCGAAGCGGAAAATAAACATGTCAAAGCATCGAAATTGAAGCACCAAATCTGCTTTGCCTTCCGTGTCAAACACGGCACTATAACAGCACAGTTTACTGATGTTTCAGTGAATATTCTACATTCTTACATACGTGGTAGTTAATAAATGGACATATGAGCTTACATCACTTGCTACAGTCATTTTGCTCTTGTCAATCACGGCACTGTAGCAGCATTGTTGTTTACTTATCTTGCATTTCGTATCCTATAATGTCTTGTATCTCGTAGTTCATAAGTGGACAACTGTGCTTATTTCACTTTAGTGTCAAATACATGGGAAGCGAACGTGACAATTGCTTGCCAGTGGTAAGTGGCTACCTATACATTTTAAAGTTTCACTGCATACCTTATGTTTGCTGTTGTAGAGAGACAATTTTTCTAAATGATTTTTTAATTATGTAATGCGAATTTTTGATAGTAGGATGACCTGAGGAAGCTACTGCGTACCGAAAATTGTAGCCATCAGTTGCGACTGTAGACTAAAACAGACACTTTTTTTATTGTGCTGATCTCTCCTCCACCCGGAAATATGTCGGAAATGTGTAATACAAAGTGTTGCACTGTAGGTGTGACTACAGATTGTGTCTATTTCTGTGAAGGGCTTGTAATTATATGTTCGGTGTATTGATAGTTGTTGTGTTCTTCAGTTTAAATGCCCCTGTACTGTCACGCGACTTGTCGTTTCAGTAAACATATTTCATTTGATATTTGTTCGAAAATTTCTGATAAGTGATTTAACCGTGAATTTTTTTCGTATAAATGTGAATGTGAAAGATCTGATTAGTGAGCGGTTCAGCTCAAGATAGACAGAAGTTGTCGTTTCATCCTGATGTTTTGATGTTTGAGCTGAGAGATGTGGTCTTTCATTTTCATTCTCATAAGCATGAACAACTCTTTGTCATCCAGAGCTAGATTAAAGTCTTTTATAAGCTTTTTCATGCACTATATTGAGCTGTGGGCTTCTTTTTTTCTTTTGTTTCACAACGTATTCTACCACCTTCCATTAGTTCGTTGTCTCGTCCTTTTTTTACCTCATACAGTCCAGCAAAAAACTTCCCTGGTCCATTTCCCATCTACCACCCTGTCCACTAGTTCCATTCATGTTCATTTCACATTCATTACAGTCATGACGTCGATTCCCACGCCATTGTCTAGCTGGGTCCGAAACTGACAAAATACGTTGCACAATGTTTCTGTCTAAGACACAGTGGAAATTCTGTTTTCATAACTATTTTTATCAAACGAGGCCCTAATTTTTTTTCAGGTGAAATAAATGTACAAATAAATATATGAAGACAATTTTATTTCTGTCTATATTTTGACATATTAAGTATTCACAAAACCTTTGTGCTGACCTTATTATTCTGTCAGATCAAGTGATGAATAACATGTAGCTTTCAGTTCTAGACTAGACAGACATAATCAGAATGGTTATAGAACCTGGCTCTAACAATAAGAGCTTTACATTTCTTACATGTGGTTTAAGGTAAAGTGTTCCACCCATGTTCTCCTCTAGACAGGTCTCTAACAGAAGCCTTGTTTATTTTCTTTTTCCATTTTGAATTGAGGCCAGTCACTTTTAATATGCCACAGTCTCTTCTGAAACTGCAAACATTACTCCAAAAAATTAAGGTTTCTCCAAGTGTGTAAACACGTTGCTAGGTAAAACATGGTTTTGTGTCTAGAAACAAATATTCTATTGAAATTTAAAAGCATTGCACTTGAGATAATCTTGTCATTACTGTGTATAATAAACTCTGTGTTACATCATTACTTCAGTACACGCCAATAATCAGTAAGTGAAATGAAATGAGAAAAAAGTGTTACCGAAACCTAATTACAAGTTAAATAAATTTAGAAAGAGAAGCTGTTGGAAATTACCAAAAGCGTTCATTTTCAATACAGATAAAATTACTAATAAGTTAAAGAAACTAAGTTCATTTGCACATATCACATCTTCCATGGTAAAAGAACAAGAAAATGGACAAGATGGTGCAAGACCGACGAAGTATGGCTTAACTGTCCAAACGCTATACAAATACGTCTAAGATATACGGCATCATCTCTTGTCGAATTTCTTGTGAATTGGCAACACTGCCTTAAGAGTTGGCTACATTGCATTGCAGTGCAAAGTTGAGTGCATCTGCGTGTTCGTGCATTAGTTGTTGTGAGAAGCTCGTACTTTTGAAGTGTTATGTAAATGGGGCAGTTTGCGTTAGAACAGAGATTCGATATTGTGAAGTGTTACAAAAATACAGACTCCATCAAAGAAAATAAGGAAATGTTCCAAGCGAAGTATCCTGCTGGGAAATTCCCCACGAACAGCACTATTCAAGGTCTGTAGAAGAAATGGAGGGATGTGGAATCCGTTCAGAATGAGCAGAGGAATAGACGAGCCAGGATTTGGACCCATGAAACTATAGAAGGAATTTGCATGAATATTACGAGAAGTTTCCACAAGTCGGTGAGGAGGTTTACAGCAGATTAGTGTACGTCGTACATTATGTCATCGTGTACTAAAAGGTATGAAATCAAAAGCACATCATGTGAGTGAGGTGCAAGAACTGAAATTTGACGATCTGGAAAAAAAAAAAGAGTTGAATGTTGTAACTGGCTGTTAACATCAGCTGCTGATGATTACTTGGACCTCTTTCTTTACTTAATGTAAGATGAGCCCTGCTTTCATTTGTCATAGTTGCCGATACTGGTGGCACGACAACCCACATATTCTGCATGAAGAACCTCTCCGCTCAGAAAGAGAGGTGTTTGGTATGAAATTCCCAGCATGAACATAATTTTCAATAACACCTTAAACCATCCCAGATATCTAAGGTCTTTGACTCTGTGGTGTCACCGCCAGACACCACACTTGCTAGGTGGTAGTTTTAAATCGGCCGCGGTCCATTAGTACATGTCGGACCCGCGTGTCGCCACTGTGATCGCAGACCGAGCGCCACCACAAGGCAGGTCTCGAGATACGGACTAGCACTCGCCCCAGTTGTACGGACGACTTTGCTAGCGACTACACTGACGAAGCCTCGCTCCTTTGCCGAGCAGATAGTTAGAATAGCCTTCAGCTAAGTCAATGTCTACGACCTAGCAAGGCGCCATTAGTAACATTGCATGTATCTATGGAGTCTCACTTATATCGTCAATAGCGATGTACCAAGGATGGATTAAAGTTAAGTATTCCAGAAGCTGCGTACTTTTCTTTATAGCATTCATTACGTATCCTGTTACAGACCTCTCTCTTGCCTGCGTGAACTAAACGCGTGCCTTTCGGCTACTTCCGTGGCGTGGCTGTCTTGCTACGCCACAACAGACTCTTTCTATGCGCAACTAACAGATGCAGAGAAACTGTATGCAGTATTCCAACAAGATGGAGCAACCGCTCACACATCCAACCAAGGTATGGACCACATGACCAGAGTGTTTCCTGAAGACGCACTTCTCAGTGGAGGCCAATAAGGCCTATAGCTCTCAAAGTGCCCGTATGTAACATCGCGTGATTTTTTTTTTTATAAGGTACACTAAAAGCGAAGTGTATGCTGACATCCTCGCACAATAGACGGTCTTAAACGGAACGTTACTAGAGATATTAACAAGATGAATCTGCAGAATTACAGTGTGTTACTGGTAACGTCGTACACGAAGTCATGCGTGTCGGGATGCCCAGACCATCACTTCCAGCACCCGAAACAGATCACAACATGTTTTTAACGTCGCTATTATCTATTTTTTCTAGTTAGTTCATTGTTACTTGAATCTCGGGTGTGAGGCGTAAGGTTTTACATGAGACACACTGTAGATCCCAAGTACAGAGTGGTGCACATAAAACCGGCCCGAATCGGAATGCGAACGCGTGTGAGTAGCATTACTAGCTTGTCAGTTTCCTTGCCACCTTCCAACAGAAGTAGCGTGTGAGTAGTTCATACGGAAAGTAGTCGTTATAAACCGTGTACTTCTTTGTCATGCCTTACTCCACTGAAGAACGTGTGTTCATTGTTGAAGAATATGTGCGGTCTGAATCCGTTAAAAGTTGTTCGTGAAACTTTTCATGAAAAGTTTCCAGAAAATAATATTCCTGCAAAGTCAACGGTTCAGGATCTAGTGAGAAAGTGGTGTTTGACAAGCAGTGTTGTTAATTCAAAGAGAAATAAGGGACCGACTGTACGTGCATCTGGAGTTGTGGCAAACGTGATGAGATACATTGAAAGAAGTCCCTACAAGTCAACATGACGATTATGACAGCAATGTGGAATATCTCGCAGGTCATGTTCAACGCATCCTTTATAGCTTAAAAATGAAACCTTAACATGTGAGTGTTGTTTAGTAAATAAAAGTAGCGCACAAGGGTAAGCGTACACATTACTGTCATTGGTTGCTGGAAAATGTCGCTGGGGGACATCTTGATCCGTTCCTCCTTTTTTCGACGGATGAAGCTTCTGCTCATCTGTCGAATTACGTTAATTCACAAAACACAAGACACTGCGCTACAGAGACTCCCCATGGCGTACTGCAAAAGCCGTTACATGATTTAAAAGTTGCTTGAACAGAATTATTGGGCCATTGTTCTCTAAAGAAACTGTCAGCACACATGTTTACTTGCAACTCAACAATAAATTTTCGGTTCTGTTATCTCCAAACTAAAAATGTTGTACATATTTCCAGCACGATAGGGCAACTTCTCATACGTCGGATTTGTTGTTAACTCGTATACATACTGATTTTACAGAAGAGAGGACCATTAGTAAGGGCTTGTGGCCACCGCTCTCCCGAATTGTCACCATGTGACTTTTACGTCTGGGGATTTCTAAAGGCTAGAATCTACCGCAACAATCCCAAAGCACTTGACACGTTAAGAAACAACATACGTGAAGAAATTCCGAACATTCCTCAAAGAGTACTGAAAAGTGTTTTCCTTAACATGCCTCGTCGTGCACAGCTTTGCTTGGATGTTGGCGGAGAAGCTTTTGAACACAGATTTTAAATTACTTTCTAAAATATGCTTATTAAACAAATAAAAGTTACTTAAACTGTTAATTACATAGTTAATAATGAAACTGTAGAATAAAAATGTAAGAAAGCGATGATGTACGTTGATTTTCTTCATTCATATTCCTTTCAGCGTAGGGGCCGGTTTTATATGCGCCACTCCGTAGCTTTAATATATGATAAACCACTTAAATGTGTAGAATGCGAGATACTAAAAATCCTGCGCAAATCACATCCTTGTGTCTAATAACGACAGAAACTGAAAAAAACGACGGGAACAGCTTATAACAGTCTCTACTACGCATCCTTTGATTTGATTCTATAGGGAAACACTAGACTGAAGTACCAACCAGAAAACACCATTTCTTTCTAAATACACAAGGTTCCTTACGATGGATGTTACTTCTGGAATTGTGTTTTCACTAGACTGTTGTCTCACGTTATCTCATTATGTAAAGTGAAGATGGAGAGGGGAGAAAATAAAGGAAAGAGAAGGAGCTAATAATCCTAGCTTCATCGGGATCTTATGCGAAAGCTGCAGCAGCGCTGAATCTATATACCGGGTGATCAAAAAGTCAGTATAAATTTGAAAACTTAATAAACCACGGAATAATGTAGATAGAGAGGTAAAAATTGACACACACGCTTTTAATGACATGGGTTTTATTAGAACAAAAAAAATTCCTAGACGCGTGAAAGATCTCTTGCGCGCGTCGTTTGGTGATGACCGTGTACTCAGTCGCCACTTTCGTCATGCTTGGCCTTCCAGGTCCCCAGACCTCATTCCGTGCGATTATTGGCTTTGGGGCTACCTGAAGTCGCAAGTGTATCGTGATCGACCGACATCTCTAGGGATGCCGAAAGACAACATCCGACGCCAATGCCTCACCATAACTCCGGACATGCTTTACAGTGCTGTTCACAACATTATTCCTCGACTACAGCTATTGTTGATTAATGATGGTGGACATATTGAGCATTTCCAGTGAAGAACATCACTTTTGCTTTGTCTCACTTTGTTAATTGTTGCTATTTTGATCAGATGAAGCGTCATCTATCGGACATTTTATGAGATTTTGTATTTTTTCGGTTCTAATAAAATCCCATGTCATTCCAAGCCTGTGTGTCAATTTGTACTTCTCCATCTACATTATTCCGTGATTTATTCAGTTTTCAAATTTATACTGACTTTTTGATCACCCGGTATTTGTTTCTAGTTAGTTCACAGTTACTTGAATCTCGGGCGTGAGGCGTACGTTTTTATGTGGGAGACACTGTAGATCCCAAATAGCTTTAATATATGATAAACCACTAAAATGCGTAGAATGCCAGATACTAAAAATCCTGCGCAAAACACATCCGTGTGTCTAATAACGAGAGAAACTGTAAGAAACGATGGGAACAGCTTATGAAGATCTCTACTGTGCATTCTTCAATTTGATTCTACAGGGAATCACTAGACTGAATTACCAACCAGAAGACAGCATTTCTTTCTAAATACACTAGGTACAACTGTGTGTCCTACCTACTGATATTAATTTTAAAATCTTGTGGTAGCAGCACACTTTCATTTAGTCAGTATGAGGTGTTTCTTACGATGAATGTTACTTTTGGAATCGTGCGGTTTCTCTAGACTGTTGTCTTACGTCATCACATCATGTAAAGTGAAGATGGAGGGGGCAGAAAGTAAAGGAAAGAGAAGGAACTGATAATCCTAGCTGCACGGGGATCTTACGTGAAAGCAGCAGCGATGAATGAAAATCTGTGCTGCACCGGGACTCGAATGTGGGATCTCTTGCTTATTATGCAGATGGGTTAACCACAGCGCCGCCTGGACACAGTGTCTATCGTAGAAATGGGGCTATCTAGAAGGATTCTTTGTTGTATGATTATATGACAGCGGAATAAAGACTGGTAGCAGTTACTCTTGTAAAATATCTGGGAGTATTCGTGCGGAATGATTTGAAGTGGAATGATCATATAAAATTCATTGTTGGTAAGGTGGGTGCCATGCTGAGATTCATTGGGAGAGTCCTTAGAAAATGTAGTGCATCAACAAAGGAGGTAGCTTACAAAACACTCGTTCGACCTATACTTGAGTATTGCTCATCAGTGTGGGATCCGTACCGGGTCAGGTTGACGAAAGAGATAGAGAAGATCCAAAGAAAAGCGGAGCGTTTCGTCACAGAGTTATTTGGGAAGCGTGATAGCGTTACGGAGATGTTTAGCAAACTCAAGTGGCAGGCTCTGCAGGAGAGGCGCTCTGCATCGCGGTGTAGCTTGCTGTTCAGGTTTCGAGAGGGTGCGTTTCTGAATGAGTTATCGAATATATTGTTTCCCCCTACTTATACCTCCCGAGGAGATCACGAATGTAAAATTAGAGAGATTCGAGCGCGCACGGAGATTTTCCGGCAGTCGTTCTTCCCGCGAATCATACGCGACTGGAATAGGAAAGGGAGGTAATGACAGTGGCACGTAAAGTGCCCTCCGCCACACACCGTTGGGTGGCTTGCGGAGTGTAGATGTAGATGTACCTAGCGATCTCAAATGACGACCGAACCTCAATTATCCACAGTTACTGTCCACGTCCTCCATGAACGCTAATTTTAGATTCCCACTGGAGGTCGAACGTAAATGAGAATCCACACTGAACGTTGTGGATTCATTGTCCATGGGGAGGGGGGATATGTGCGCGTGGTGTCTGTTTCTTCCGACATTTCCGAAAGAATAGACACCACACTTTGAAGTAATTTTCAAAATTTTTAGGTGTGTCCATTGATGAGAGGTTAAACTGGAAGCAACACATTGATGGTCTGCTGAAACGTCTGAGTTCAGCTACGTATGCTATTAGGGTTATTGCAAATTTTGGTGATAAGAATCTCAGTAAATTAGCTTACTATGCCTACTTTCATTCACTGCTTCCGTATGGCATCATATTCTGGGGTAATTCATCGTTGAGTAGAAAAGTATTCATTGCTCAAAAACGTGTAATCAGAATAATTGCTGGGGCCCACCCACGGTCATCCTGCAGACATCTACTTAAGGATCTAGGGATCCTCACAGTAACCTCACAGTATATATATTCACTTGTGAAATTTGTTGTTAATAATCCAACCCAGTTCAAAAGTAATAGCAATGTGCGTAACTATAACACCAGGAGAAAGGATGATCTTCACTATGCAGGGTTAAATCTGACTTTGGCACAGAAAGGGGTAAATTATGCTGCCACAAAAGTCTTTGGTCACCTATCAAACAGCATCAAAAGCCTGACAGATAGCCAACTAACATTTAAAAATAAATGAAAAGAATTTCTAGATGACATCTCCTTCTACTCATTGGCTGAATTTTTAGATATAAAGTAAGGAAAAAAAACCCAGCAACAACAACTTAAACATTAGTGTCATGCAATATTTTGTGTTATGTAATATCTTGTAAAGACATCTTTTATTAACCTGACACGTTCCACATCATTACGAAGTGTCGTATTCATGATCTATGGAACAAGTATTAATCTAATCTAATTACATAATCACACTGGAGTGAAAGAGATAAATAAGCTTTGAATGTTTCCCCGTAAGAGGAGAGGTAGAGAAAGGCTCCTGTGGGGCGGCCCCGAGCGGTGATTTAGGGCCTATTCCAGCGGCCAGGAGCGGCTCGCGAATCGCAAGCGGTGGCGGAGGGCGAGGCGGGGGCGCACAGGCCCCGCAGCTGTGCTTCTGTCCGGGCGGCGGAGCGCCGCTGCGCCCCAGCCGGCGCCGGCGCCGCGGCTGAATATTCAGCAGGCGGGCAGGCCAGCACCTGCTGCCACACTTCTCGCACTCCGCTCCAACTCCACGCTCAGCGCCCGCCCGCCACGCGCTGTTTTTTCCCCATCACAGGCCCACACCACTGGGACCACTACCAAAACTGACCAAAAATTTGCATCTTTACCTTGAATATGAATCTACTGAACAGCATTAGCAGTACCTTACGTTACTTTTTCATAAGACTAAATTGGTACCTTATCCATCTTCCATTAGTTTCCTTCCAGGTAAAGACAGGCACAGGGTGTTCCCATTATGATGATACGAACTTTCAGCAATGACGCAAGAGGGCATTTAATCATAATATGTAAGCTTTCACGGCCGGAGTCTTCATTAAATAAACCTCCGGGCTGAACTGCCGTGCTCCATATATAAAACTGCTTCTGCATCCTCACGTTTCGTTGTCTACTGCAGGCAACATCTTCTGACAAGGGAAGCTCCCCATCGCACCCCCCTCAAATTTGGTTATAAGTTGGCACAGTGGATAGGCCTTGAAAAACTGAACACAGATCAATCGAGAAAACAGGAAGAAGTTGTGTGAAACAATGAAAAAATAAGCAAAATATACAAACTGAGTAGTCCATGCGCAACATAGGTAACATCAAGGATAACGTGACCTATGGAGCGCTGTGGTCCCGTGGTTAGCGTGAGCGGCTGCGAAACGAGAGGTTTTTGGTTCAGCTCTTCCCTCGAGTGAATATTTTAGTTTTTTATTTTCAGACCTGTCCGTCCGTCCGTCCGATGCGAAATAACTACGCCGTAGAATGGGGACGCTACACCTAAACAAACATCGAAACACACGACGTCAGCCGACTATAGCGCACGGAAGAGAGAGTATTCCTGCTAACGAGGCTCCCTGGCTGGCTGGCTGGCTGGCAGTTTGGACGAGAGTGCATTAAATACGTGAGATGTATTCCGTGGGCAATATGAATCCAGCAAATATAGCTCGCGGCTTCAATAACAAGGTTCCCATTGGAGAGGCACGTCTTTTCATCTACTAATCGCACGGTTTTGCGGTGCGGTCGCAAAACACAGACACTAAACTTACTACAGTGAACAGAGACGTCTATGAACGAACGGAGAGATCATAACTTTCTGAAAATAAAGAAAATAGATTTTTCACTCGAGGGAAGATTTTAACCGAGAACCTCTCGCTTCGCAGTTGCTCACGCTAACCACGAGACCACGGCGCTCCTAAGCTGACGACCTCCTTTGTGTTGCCTATATTGCCCATGGACTACTCAGTTTGTATATTTTGCTTATTTTTTCATAGTTCCACACAACTTCTTCCTGTATTCTCGATTGATCTGTGTTCAGTTTTTCAAGGCCTATCCACTGTGCCAACTTATAACTAAATCTGAGGGGGGGGGGGGGGGGGGTGCGATGGGGAGGTTCCCTTGTGAGTGCATATGGCCCTTTGCGAAATCTGTTGGGAATATTGCATTGGAAGTTTCCCTGACATGTGATCGTCTTAATGTTAGACTATCCTTCTAATTCTTAGTCTTAATTCCTACATTACGTACAGGGAAAGGTTGTCACTGACGCCTGTGACCTCGAGACTCATCGCCTTGGCGATACACCAAGAATAATCTTCACTGGAATGTTTTGTTGGCCTCTAAGAAGAAAATAGCTTTCAGTTGACTTCGGACTTGTTATCTCATCCTGTTATACGCACTTGAAAGACTGTGTCCCATTACTGTTATGATCTAACGTGTAATTAAAATTAGTAACACTTTCTGATCTAATGAGTAATTAAAACTATTAACATTTTCAATGATTGTGGCATAGCCCCACAAAAGTAAATTAATGTGCACTATGAAAAGTGGTATTAATATATTTAAAAATTTTACTACACCTGAAAGAAAACATCGTACTTATAAAAGTTTCCATCCATCTGACTTTATGTTATGACTGAAAAGAAACATCTTAAAGTAGTTATAGAGTTCTTACATACATTTAACGGTATTCTATACCTAAACGAAAATATCTTACTGCAGTTACAAAGTTTTTACATCCATTTGACCTTATTATTTACCTGAACGAAAACTTCTTAATGTCTATTTGTAATTACCATTCGATAATCTATGTTTCTCAGGTTTCTTTCATATATTACAATTTCCTCGTATTCCTCTATTGATCACAAGGATATTACATTTATTTCTGGTGTTTGAACTACCATCATATTGACGCAGATAGACTGGCAGCAGTTCCAATCTCTGGTTCATCAACAAGTTTCTTGGGTAAGCACTTCCAACGACTATATTTTGCACAGCATGGAAATACAATGACACAAATAGTCAACCTTGTACTCAATTATGTAGAAATGGAAAAAAATTGCAAATTGTCTCGTTCTTATTCCAGTTGTTCTTTATTTCTGTATTTATCAATATCTTCAAATCGCTTACCTACTACTATTAAATCGTCAACATTGGATAAGATATGCTGTACAGGAAACTGAAACTATATTCATGAGCTACTGATTTTTGTTTCCATTTCACTACAGCAACCTATGTTCATATGTGGTATTACTCCTCTCCTGGTAAAGTTAGCTTGTATCATTTTGTTTGATTGTATGTACACATGTGATCTATATTCTTTACAGTTGTTCTGAAATTTGAATACTCCTGTTCTATAACTTTTGCTGGACATGTGCTTCGCAAAACAGTCATGTCTCCCTCTTTGTTTTACATAAAAACATTCATTAGCGGTTAAACGAGACCATAAGTAACTTTCTAACGAAATCATTTTCTTGACACAATTACTAGGTATGTGTTCGTCTTGCACGTCTCACTTCAAAATCCCCCAGAGTGTACATTAAAATAAAACTCAAATGTTTGTTTACACATCCTTCTTTGATTGTCCCTTTCTTTACAACTTAATTAATTAAGTGATAATTTAGCGTACTGCTTCTTAGAGTTATCTGCCTTACAAATATTCCTTCTCTTGTATGTAAGCTTATTGACCTGCACCAGAAGTTAACTTCGTTGGAACTGGTAACAGTTTCTACAAATTAAATATCTTGTTTTCAGTTAGTGGAACACTAATCACATATCCAAGTTTCGCATTATTTATAAATACATCGAGGTCCATAATTTTCAGTAATATGTTTCCATATTATTCCACTGAAGTTGTTGGAGGTTTTGCTTCTCTTAACTCATTTTGAATTATTGTTAGTTATTTGCCAGTATGGAATGGATTTCCAGTGTGAGGGGCAAGAATGGCCCTTTGAGTGCCAATTGTCACACTTACTAGTTGCTCATATTCCGTACTTACTTCAATTAATAAAATCTGTTATTGCAAGAGCGTGTCCCAGTGAAGCATGGTCATCTGCTGGTGCAGTTATCATCATGTGACATCTTATGGGATTGCCTACCACAAGTCTGATCGGTCAAGAGTCATACTAGAACCAAACTGGTCACGGACTCAGTATCTACCAACATCAGGTGCTGCCAGGCAATCTGGTGTCCACCCTAGATACCGCTGCTTCCATCACCAGCCACTGCTGCTGCAGAGCAACGGCGCGGACATACAAATCTGCAGTGCCATCAACTGATGCCTCTCCATGGATGGCCATGAATGTTAACCACACAGATGCTTTGCTCCAAGACCATGCTGGGTCACGACGGCTGCGGGTCACATTACATCAATGCATTACTGCTGAGAACCATAGTTACAATGTCTTAATTTGAAAAGAGACTGAAAAAAATCAGTTGTGATAATTTTTGTCAAATGGACATTTATTTTGTTGAAAAGAGTCAAAAATTTGAATTTTCTACTAACCGGTTTTTCCAACATTTTTTGTAAATAATTTTGCTGTAATGTTATAAGCCAAAGCCATAAAAATGCGATGTATTATTGTAATAAGAATTAAATCTTCCGTAATTTTCATTTTTCAATAAATGTTTTGTCATTCAAAAATTTTGTAACGTATCCGAGGGGAAATTAGTTTTCGTTTGTTTAGGTAAAATTCTGTCGTAGTAACAATTTTACCGTTATATGAAATTCAAATGTACTTGAAAGTAGTTCTTGGCTCATAGGGGGTGTGTAACGTAGCAAATTATTGCGATTTGTGATCCTACATTGAAAGAGTAGCTTGCCATGGAGCCAGGAGGAGAGGAGATGTTGGTTCTCACGCTGACACAGCTGACGCTGGCTACTGGGCCGGGCGAGCGGTGTACGTGAGTAATGCTGCGAGCTATTAAATACTAATCAATCTTTTTCATACTTTGGACACCAAATTCCATAGATAAAACAATCACACTGTCAAAATTTCAAATCAGTAACTTCCAAACTTTCGAAGACATAATTTTTTACCTAAAACGCATAATAAACGTCCTGGCATTATCAAACTCAATCAGGCACTGTAAGGTACTCATTTAAAGTATCAATTAAAACTACAGCCGAGAGGATACGTTCATATAATCTAATTTTCTGGAATTTTCTTTGGTTTCATTGCCACAGGTTTCTGACATCATGAACGATACATTGGAAAATTATTATTTCGTTGTGTTTTCGTTGCGTAAGTGTTTTGGAGAGACTGAGAGAGTGAATGGAGGACCTAAGTAAAGTGGCAATGTGATATTATAACCAAGTAAATTGCATGCGTGAAAAAGTCATTGCGCAACAGTGCAATGTGTGACGTATGTTCGAGTGAACTTGATTTTGTATGAGGCAATCACAAGGTTCATGGAGTGTTAAATTTATTATTAATTTATTTCGTGGAAAGGAATCGTATTTTGTTTTCATTAAATTTTATCTAGTTTCTGATTTACGAAATTTCCAGTCTAAATTACGAGCGGTAATCTGATTAGCTGACACTAGAAATACAGCGATTAGAGAAGTGCTCCAGGTGACCTCATTGGCTGCTTAGCATACTAGCCATGAAGAATTCAGCACTTCCCACACGTTTGACTAGGGCCTGGTGCCTCAGATCTATGAGTCGAAATAGTCGCTTGAGTGCTGTCTTCTGGTATATACCTAAATTAAATTGCGCTGGTCATCTTTGCACCAAAATAAAGAAATCCGCGTGTTTGATCGGCTCTCGTGCAGCTGATGAAACGCGAGTACAGCGTTAAGTATTTTGAGAAAGTTTGAGCTTTGTGAGTGATTTATTTTACGAGATTTCCCATGTGAACATTTCAGGTCGTACATAAACTCCTCGTGGCTTGATTCGTGCAAATTATGAGACTTTGTGGTGAGGACTTTTGTGCAAGAAGTCTGCTGAACGACTGACTGTGTTAACTCGCAAGTAGTCGTGCGTCAGTGACCGTTTGGGACGTTTAAAACATCTGGTCAGAGTAAATATCTTCTGGCTGCTTTTGAGTGTGAACTTGTTACAGAGACTGTCAGTGACATTTTCCTCATTTTAAAGATGATAAACGAACTGAAAGGAAATTTTTGACTATTTTCAAACGACTAACGCAAGAATCCCGAACGCCCGATAATGCAACTAACTTTCTGATGCTATCCATGGTGGCCTTTTCCTGGTAGGTATTTAGCGGAATTTTCATTGACGTTGCTCTCGTGCGCTAAACCAGTATCTACCGTCGCAGAGTGAAGGGGCAGAAAACCAGATGCTTTTCCTGGTGGGGGGATAGATTGTTTAAAGGGTAGTGAGAGAGCAACCCACCCCGCCGCACCTTACATAGTCTGTTTGTCCTTACTTATGCAATAGTGTAGCACTGTGCTCCGCTACGTTTGAAAAATGGGGACTATTTGAAAACATTGAAATATCTTCCAACCGGACTGGCTAGATACAGGCCTTGAAGCACCCAGCCTAACAGGCATTGGAACATTTTATCTGTCATGGTTTAATAATGGGTCATTGGCTATATATTTCTCGCCAATCAGAAGGCAGTGCAGTATTGTATGTTTTGTGGTCTACAGAACTGCTGCAGTCGGCAAATGATTTGGAGCTCAGCCACCATGATGGTAGGGTGTGTCTATCAGTAATTCTGTGAAATTAAAAATTAAGTTAGATTGTGGGGTGCTGCAAAGAAGACATAAATAAGTGAGAAAGATAAATGCACAAAATTATAGCTTTTCTATGTAAACTGTGAGTCCTGAATTAACTAAAATCCATCTGGTATGTTATACAAATTATGAGCAAGAACTGATCATTCGAAGATACTGATTTCTGTAATATACAGCGAGCACTGTAAAACACAGAATATCCGTTTGTAAATCTTCGGTGACAGAATCGGTTGAACACCATAAGCTGGCTATTAAGAGTGACTACAGATGTGTGTGAGTATCGAAATTGTGCTTCATGCTAGCACTGACTTGGCAGTGTTTTGTATAAAAGAAGGAACAATGTATCGAATTTTACACCCAGAAACTATCTCTCATTTAAGATCTTAGTAATTCTGGAGCTAGGTAAAGTACTACAGCCTTAAGGTGCAATTAATGTGACTGGTTCGGCCACAGATCATCCAGCTGAGAAACATTAATTGATTTCTAATTGGTGAGATGTGAGCGAGCTGCAGAATTGAACATTACAAAAAGACAAGTAGACGTTTTCTGTAGGCAAAACTTAATATTGGTGCTGCACATGGTGCATATTCGACGTGATTGTGACAGCATGAAAGAGTGAAATAGAAATTGAAAAAAAGGATCGAAGACTGAATGGGCTGAAATTTTATGGCAGAAAACCGGACATCATCAAGGCAATGGAGGGTGTAGCAAAGAACTGGACAAGACGGCGGCACATGCTGCATTTAGCAGCCGGCAGAGCTGAGTAGTGCTGCAGTGTATGGAGCACACGGGGACCCTGAAAGTGTTTTAGCCGAAGGTTGAGATTGGATCTTCAGATATGGCACGCCACGACTGTGGCAGCCAACTGGAAATAACCTCAATTCGTCTACTATTTACTTGTGTTAAAATACTTGCACGGATGGAAGAGAGTGAGAGTTCAGTAATTGAGAGAGAAGTTCATGAACCATAACTTATCTCTGGAACGACTAGTGTGTCGGCTCTTTCTCATGTCCGCTCTTTGCCGCGGTGCGATTGGTCGCGAACGCCTATTTAGTCGCGCGCGGAACGATTCACTGGAGAGTCGGCGCGGCAGCGAGACGCTGTGGAAGTCACACTGGTTGCCGAGATAGGGCAGTGACCCTGTAAGTCGTCGTCGTTGTCGCGGTACTGATCGTGCCGTGGTCGTTGGTGGGCCGTGCGAGACTGGAGTTTGTTTTGGCCGAGTACGGAAGCAACGCTCATGAGTGGACGACGTGGCGTGGGACGTCACGCTAATAGTGGAACTGGGGGACAGGAGGACAGCGTGTCCGTGCAGAAGCCTGAATGCAACTGTCTGCATCCTGTCACCGAGCCGAAACTTCTGTCTGCCGCAGCCACCTTGAGCTGTGTTACTTCTGTTGGGTAAGCTGTTTTACCATCCTGGATTTCCTGTAAGACTAAGTGTTGGGTGGCCCTTTACGACTTCCGCGTTGAGCTGTGGTAACTTAAATGTGCTGTCGCGGGAGTTCCCCGCCCTGTAAGTGCCGTTGTGCTCACAAGTACGATCTGCGCCTATTGCGTAATTTACTTTGCCCAGATTAAGAAAGCTGTGTCAATTATTCAATCAGTATAAAGCTTGCATCTGGGAAATTTTGCCGGAGTAACAGCTCATTATTTAGAGACCAGCACCTGGGAAGTTCTATCAGCGCGACTGTAGTAAAGTGTTTTATGTTGTTTGATGTTTGTTGAATGTCGCGCGTGTAGTCCTAATTGTAAGTCAATCAAATTACTGGTAAAGGTTGCTCTTACGGTACTTGAATACGTGCTGGTTACCTCTGCCCAACAGTGTGTGTAAGCAGTTCAAATTATAGGATGCCACTTTAGTTGTAATTCTATGGGTGTAATTTTATCTTAACTCTGAAAGAACTGTGCTCTTATGGCTTCGCACACTGCAGGAGTATTTTAAGAAGATTCCTACTCAAATCATTTGATGGTTAAAGTTTGGGTGAAAATGTCTTACGGGCTTTAAGGTATTGCAATTTGCTTTAAGAACTTCGTGCTTCCCGCGCGGTTCGAGGTGCCGTGTCACGATTTGGGCAGCCCCTCGCGCCGGAGGTTCACGTCCTCCCTCGGGCATGGGTGTGTGTGTGTGTGGTGTTCTTAGCATCAGTTAGTGTGAATTAGTTTAAGTAGTATGTAAGTCTAGGGACCGATGACCTCAGCATTTTAGTGCCTTAGGAATACACCCACCCACAGACTTCGGGCTTCTTGACTGTTGCAACGCTGTACGTTAATATCTGGTTCATGCAATGGGCCAGCTGGCATCGCAGTTGGCGTAAAACGGGCCATGTTAAAATAGTTTTTTGGGTGTGTTACAGTAGGAACTTGTTCTTTTCTAAGCCGACTGGTCTGCTCCTCAAACGCTGACGCATGGCCAATGCAACGAAGTGGTTCTACGACCACGGAAAGCTTGAGCAGTTCTATACATGCATATATTCTACCTATACGAAATTTTTTTCTGATTTTAAAACTCTAGCTTGTAAATAATGTTGTTGTCGGTTCAAACTGTTCAAATAATTTCAGCTCCTTTTAAACGGCTCAGTTAAATAATTTTGTCTAAAGTATTTGCATTGGTCAAGTAGAATATCTGCAAAGTATTTCGTAAAAAATCCATTTTTTTAAAAGAAAACTGTATTTTGCAACTAAGGTTTGGGGCAAGCTAAAGCATAAGTTCCACGTTAAAAAAAATCTTTTATTGAAGGAAATCACTGCCAATTTGTTAAATTAATGTATATATTCTTAAAAATTACGCTTACTGCTTTGCAAGATTTTTCTAAGTTTTGACATTACCTATTAGTTGAACAATTAGTAAGTTGTAATATCATTGTCCCTCTGTGTTATTGCTAGTGTTCATCGTTTCGATGCTTGGTAAATCAAGTTTGTTGTTGAGAATCCTTTATGGACTTCGCCCTTTCGTTCCCTACAGCTTGAGACCTGGTATCAACATATTGGTTCAATTTAACGCGGGTGTCAGTTAGACAAGCAGTCTTGAACATAGACAAGCATTAGATACAAGTATATCCACAAGATGGATCTGTCGCAGATTAACAGTGGGAAAGGTGGAAGGGGATGGTTCCATGTACGACAAACTGAACAATTAATAGAGAGCAAGGACCTGTGTGTAGATCGTGTTCTCCAGATAACTATGATATTTCAGATGATGACGAGCCTCAGTTATCTCTAGTTGTGTGGGTAGAACCGGTACAAAATGTTTCGACAAATTTAGAAATGGGAAACTGTTTTCGCAGTAATGGGTTGAATGATGGTAATGATAAGTTTGATGGTAGTCAGATAAATGCGAAGGAACAGGTGACTGTGGAAGGAGATGCCGAACTTGGTGTCGCTTTTCTTGAAAAGAGGAAACAGGAAATAGCATTTGACAACAATTTGGTGAAAGTACGCAGGAGATATTCGCTGCATTGCTGGTAAGAACAACAATTTTATGGATATAAATAAATATGTTATCGAAATAACACAACAGATCGGCAATATCAACAAGAAAATCGAGCAACAATCTAGTGAGTTAGAACAATAGTCTGATAGCATTAGCATACTAGATGGTGAGCTAAAGACATGTAAATCTGAAATTAATTTGGAACTGGAACACCAGGTATTTGATTTAAAGAAACTTTTGGAGCAAGTGTTGCATTTCTTTGACTCTAAATTTGACAAAAGAATTTCTCAACCTGAAAATAAATGTAAGAAACCCACATGTCTTAAAAATCAATCAGCAGAGATGGTGAAACATAACGACTGTAAGCAAGTAAAGGATAGAGCAAGCAAAAGAGCATCAAATCATGCAGAAACTTGATGTATTAGAATTTTTTTGATAGAATAATCATAAAGCTTTGGACAGTAAAATTAATGCTGAAGGTGTAAACAGTTTAAGATCTGTGAAGGCTGTGTCTGATCATATGGAAAAGATTAAACCTTTCACAGATCAGCTCACTAATCAAACTGGAAATGTAGAACGTAACCTTAACATAAGAAGAAGCGCTAACTGTGTTAGGTGCAATTTAGTTATGGAATCAGCCTAAGTGGCTTATATTACAAAGAGACAGTTATTACGTTTTCATCTGTCGGCAAATGGGAATCAAAAAGAAGTTTGGAATGCCTTTGAAAATATATTGCCCAGTTTGCGGATTGATCGTTAAGGAACGTATTTGTTAAGTCTAACATTTTAGGTGTAGCTACGACGTGGAGTGTGGCTGCTACTGTAGAAAGCCGCCAGAGCGTATATAAATAGAATGGATGTGTTCCAGGTTAACAGTCTGAGTGGTCCAAAGGGATAGTGCCATGTACGACAAACAGGCCAATTAAGAAAAAGCAAGGATCTGTGTGTACATCGTGTTCTCCAGTTCGTCAAGATAATGATTTTAAAAATCGAGACTTGACAGGTAGAGGTACAAGTCGGAAATCAGACATAATCACAGAGTATGGGAAAGTAAAATCCGTCTGTAAAGTGGTTAGCAATTGCAGAACGGATAATATAGTGTGTGATAGCTAGCTGTGCTCCTTTTACACAATAACAAACAAATAGCGTAGTGTCAAAGTAATGACAGGAGCGACAGAATTGAGGTTAACGACATTAATAAAGTCAAAGTATGCATATTTTATCGTGGCTTAGAGGAATTTTTGACCAGAAGTGATCGAAGTAAACACGGCAATTGAGAGAATTTGTAGTTGGTTTGAAGGAAAATGACGAAAGGTTTTACATACAAGAAAGCATGTACAGTGAAAATGAGAAAAATTTTTTAGAAGAAGAGAAGGATACGAATATTGAAGAGCTGCAGGAACTAGACGAGGAAAGGGTCTACATCTACATCTACATCCATACTCCGCAAGCCACCTGTCGGTGTGTGGCGGAGGGTACCCTGAGTACCTCTATCGGTTCTCCCTTCTGTTCCAGTCTCGTATTGTTCGTGGAAAGAAGGATTGTCGGTATGCTTCTGTGTGGGCTCTAATCTCTCTGATTTTATCCTCATGGTCTCTTCGCGAGATATACGTAGGAGGGAGCAATATACTGCTTGACTCTTCTGTGAAGGTATGTTCTCGAAACTTTAACAAAAGCCCGTACCGAGCTACTAAGCGTCTCTCATGCAGAGTCTTCCACTAGAGTTTGTCGATCATCTCCGTAACCCTTTCGTGATTACTAAATGATCCTGTAACTAAGCGCGCTGCTCTCCGTTGAATCTTCTCTATCTCTTCTATCAACCCTATCTGGTACGGATCCCACACTGCTGAGCAGTATTCAAGAAGTGGGCGAACAATCGTACTGTAACCTACTTCCTTTGTTTTCGGATTGCATTTCCTTAGGATTCTTCCAATGAATCTCAGTCTGGCATCTGCTTTACCGACGATGAACTTTATATGCTCATTCCATTTTAAATCACTCCTAATGCGTACTCCCAGATAATTTATGGAATTAACTGCTTCCAGTTGCTCACCTGCTATTTTGTAGCTAAATGATAAGGGATCTATCTTTCTATGTATTCGCAGCACATTACACTTGTCTACATTGAGATTCAATTGCCATTCCCTGCAACATGCGTCAATTCGCTGCAGATCCTCCTGCATTTCAGTACAATTCTCCATTGTTACAACCTCTCGATACACCACAGCATCATCTGCAAAAAGCTCAGTGAACTTCCGATGTCATCCACAAGGTCATTTATGTATATTGTGAATAGCAACGGTCCTATGGCACTCCAATGCGGCACACCTGAAATCACTCTTACTTCCGAAGACTTCTCTCCATTGAGAATGACATGCTGCGTTCTGTTATCTAGGAACTCTTCAATCCAATCACACAATTGGTCTGATACTCCATATGCTCTTACTTTGTTCATTAAACGACTGTGGGGAACTGTATCGAACGCCTTGCGCAAGTCAAGAAACACGGCATCTACCTGTGAACCCGTGTCTATGGTCCTCTGAGTCTCGTGGAGGAATAGCGCGAGCTGGGTTTCACACGACCGTCTTTTTCGAAACCCATGCTGATTCCTGCAGAGTAGATTTCTAGTCTCCAGAAAAGTCGAAGAAAGTATTGGAGGCAATTAACGAAGATTTATGTGCAGTATGGGAGAAGTCCCTCCATGAACCACGGACCTTGCCGTTGATGAAGAGGCTTGCGTGCCTCAGCGATACAGATGGCTGTACCGTAGGTGCAGCTACAACGGAGGGGTATCTGTTGAGAGGTCAGACAAACGTGTGGTTCCTGAAGAGGGGCAGCAGCCTTTTCAGTAGTTGCAGGAGCAACAGTCTGGATGACTGACTGATCTGGCTTTGTAACACTAACCAGAACGACCTTGCTGTGCTGGTACTGCGAACGGCTGAAAGGCACGGGAAACTACAGCCGTAATTTTTCCCGAGGGCATGCACCTTTACTGTATGGTTAAATGATGATGGAGTGCTCTAGGGTAAAATATTCCGGAGGTAAAATAGTCCCCTATTCAGATATCCGGGCGGGGACTACTCAATAGGACGTCGTTATCAGGAGAAAAAAAAACTGGCGTTCTACGGATCGGAGCGTGGAATGTCAGATCCCTTAATCGGGCAGGTAGGTTAGAAAATTTAAAAAGAGAAATGGATAGGTTAAAGTTAGATATAGTGGGAATTAGCGACGTTCGGTGGCAGGAGGAACAAGACTATTGGTCAGATGAATACAGGGTTATAAATACAAAATCAAATAGGGGTAATGCAAGGGTAGGTTTAATAATGAATAAAAATAGGAGTGCGGGTAAGCTACTACAAATAGCATAGTGACCGCATTATTATGGGCAGGAATAATGATGTAAAACTTACTGACTAATAAAAGGAACTAATTAGTGTGTGAAAAGCAACAAGAAAGAATAATAATGTAAAAATTACTGAATCAGACCATTAAAATGAACTAAGTAACATGGTGATGTTGATTTTAGAGGAAATGTAGAATAAATATCCCAATACTGAGGCGACTAAACATAAGCTAACAAAGCAATAAAGTTATTATATATAATTTCATAATTTTGGATGTAATCTCTTTCTGTAATACGGAAACTAATTTTATTCTAAAGGTTTTGAGAGACAATGCGGCTTGCCTACAGTATATAGGCTTGTATACAAATTTAGAATTAGAAGCTGACAGAAATGGTAGCGATGATATACGCATATTTTACAAAAAGGTTATTTGTGTTAGATTTAAATTTTTTTGGAAAAGGTGTAAATTAAATATCCTGAAGTAGCTGTAGAACATGCTTTCAGAAGCGACCTACTTTGTTAAAGTTGTTAATATTTCCTTAGTTTTTAAAAGTGACAAGTTTTCAAGTAAATTAGAGTTTTATGCCACTTCGGTGCATCAGTTAAAGAAAATTCTCTGACAATATACTTTCACTGAGAATAATTAAAACAATTAAAGGTATAATAATTATTTAAAGAGAAGTGTAGCTTAAAGAAAATATCTGTATTAGTGTTTCAGGAAGACACCAAGTATATTAGTAGTCTAAGATGAAACTATATTTTCGCGAAAATCGACATGTAACCGAACCCTGGACAGAATTTTAAGTGGTGGTTGAGTATTATGGAAACCACACTAATAAGGTGCTGTGATGATGTAAGAGAATTGGTTCAGAATGTAGGTGTGCACTGGTGCAGTGCCAACTGTAATGTAGGATTAGATTTACAATTAGCCGTTACACAATATAAAGTGAAAGGTGTAGGAAAAAACTAAAGTGATTAAAATTGTAGAGATGCACACTAGAGCAAAAGTAAAAATTTTGAAATTTAAAAATAAAATATAAAGTTTACTAGTTAAATGAAAATATTTTAAGTAATTTGATATTTTCTGAAAAGAGAAGGACATTTGGTGTTGGAAAGAGCATTTGTATGTAACAAACTTTGAACAGAATTTTTAAAAACTGATGTTTTATAAAACACTAGGTTAGGTTACTTTTAGGACTGCCAAGTCTAAAGTAAGCATTATGTACTTTACTTTTTTAAGTTTCCTTTACAAAATTATCAGTTTTGTAAAATAGTTGTGAGGTTGTATGATTATTAAAAATTTGTTCGCAAAAAATTTTCTATGACCAGAGGCATGTGGGGCATGTATATGCATAATTCGTCAGCTTATGGGACTGGGGAAACTACATAATTCTCTGACATTTTAGTTAAGGAAAGAGTTGATGTTTTTGATAATGGAAAGTTTTAGAAAATAACCTCCTTTGGCATATTCCTCTGAGATAATATTATGTAGAGACTGATTCATCGTATAAGACTAATGGAATGGTAGCATAGAAGCTCGTCATGACTGATCAGATGGCTGGCTGCCCTATGTAATAAAGAGAACTGAATGAAATGTCAGCGATGAACTTGAAGGGGTATCACGTGACATCCGCCCAGACCAAATGACGAGAACAATGACGGAAAAAGAGTGGTGGTGCCTTTGACTAATAATGAAACCATCCTGGTTGCGGGGTTGGAACCTAATCCACGCTTAAGGTTTGAATAAAAATCATTAGCAATGGCGCCCGAAGACTTCTGGCATAAGAAGTCACCCTTGTTCTGTCAATGGTCTTCTCAAAGCGGGCAGAGGAGCGAACAGAGACTTAGGGCAATCACTGGAATCTGGGGCTGCAAACTGTAACTAAAAGACAGAAGTATCAGCAATAATGATTGACATGAGGATGCAGAAGGCTGCGGAAAACACTGCATTAAAGACACTTTATACTTACCGGCGGGCCATGTGGAACGTAACTGAAAAAAGTGTCATAATAACCTCTCGATAGCGAATAATGTCTGACTAGACACCCATTTGGATCTCCGGGAGGGGACTGCCAAGGCGAAGGTGACCAGGAGAAAAAGAGTGGATAACCAACGAAAGAGTAACGACCTACAAGTCATGATGTGGTATGTCAGGAGCTTTAACGATGTAGGGGAGAGAGAAATGCAAAGGATCAATGTGACATAGTAAGAAGACGAGTATAGGATAATAACAACAGCAGAAAATGGTATAACGTGAGTAGGATTAGTTACAGATAGGAAGATAGGGCAGAGGGTAAGTTACTGTGAACAGTTTAGTGATTTGGTTGTCATATTCGACAGTTAGCCAACATCGAAAACAGCTTTTCAGTTATACATGCCGTTGTAGCAACGAGAAGATGAAAAGATAGAAGTAAATGAGGATACTGAACTGGTAATTCAGTACGTAAAGGGAGATGAAAATCTGGTAGCCACGGGGGATTCGAGTACGATTTTAGGGGAAGGAGTAGAAGAAAGGAATACGGGACAATTTGGGTTTAGTAGTAGGAATACTCGGTTCAAGAATCACGATAGGAGGAGATGTACTTAGAAAATGCCAGGAGATACAAGAAGATTTCAGACTACACCTTGGTTAGGAGAGATTCCGAAATCAGATACTGGATTGTAAGGCATACCCAGGGGGAGATATCGACTTAGATGACAATTTGGTAGTTATGGGAGTAGGCTGAACTTTAAGAGACAAAAACAGGAAGAATCAGTGGGCAAAAAGTGGGATACGGAAGTACTAAGGAATGAAGAGATACACGTAAAGCTCTCTGAAGATACAGATACAAGGGTAATGAACAGCTCAGCAGGCAATTCGGTTTAAAAGAAATGGGGCTCACAAATATTCGACAGTCAGACTTCGGTACAGGGAAGATATGCGTGAGGAAACAACGAAAGAAGGAACTACAAAAACGTTCAGGGAAAGTCAGGAATATACCGGAATACAAGTTAATTAGGAACGAAAGAAATGAGAAGTGCAAGACAGCTAAGTGGTTGTACGAAAAAAAGTAAACAAAATCTAAGTAGTAATGGCTGTCGGAAGGCCTGAGTCAGTATTTAGAAAAGTCAAAACAGCCTTCTGTGGGCGCCAAAATAAGAGCAATCGGCATTGCACTGCTAAATGCAGAGAAAGCTGGAAAGCGGAAAGAGTACATTGAAGGAGGAAGACTTGTCCAATGGTGTGATGGAAGAAGAAACAGAAGTCGATATGTAAGAGATAGGGATCCAATGTTAGAATCGGAATTTTAAGGAGCTTTGGAAGATTTAAGATCAGAAAAGGCAGAAAGGATAGATAACATGTCATCGGAATTTCTAAAATCATTGGTAGAGATGACGAAAACAACGGAACTACTCACGTTAGTGTATAGAACGTGTGAGACTGGCGATGTACCGTAGGATTTGGAAAAACATCATCCATACAGCTCGGAAGACAGCAAGAGCCGAGAAGTGCAAGATTTATTTCAGAATCGGATTATAGCTCATGCATCCAACTTGCTGACGAGAATGTTTAAAATTAGGTAGACTGAAAAGAAAAGAAATGCAAAGCTTCTCCACAGAATAGGTGATGAAAGGAATATACGGAAGACACCGACAAGAAGAAGGGACACGAAGAAAGCACATGTGTTAAGACATCAGACAACTACTTCCATGTACTATACGGAGCTGTACAGGGTCATTGTAGAGGAAAACAGAGATTGGAATACGTCCAGCAAATAACTGAGGACGTAGGTTGCATGTGCAGCTGTGAGATGAAGTTGGTACAGGAGAGGAAATTTTGGCGGGCCGCAACAAATAAGTCATAAGACAGATGACTTAAGAAAGAAAAGAGAAATGACGTGACATAGCGCAGTTTATTATCGATACATCATTCGCTATGATGTTTGTCAGACAACCAGAAGATAGGAAGTACGCATGTATGTTGTGAGCTAGAGAATTGCTTTGTCGAATCTAGAAAAGATTCGGAGCTCAGCCACCACGATGGTAGGATTTGTGTATTAGGAGCTCTGGAGAGGGGTTGTAATTTTGCTGAATTATGAGTTACACTTGATCGTGGAGTGCCGAAAGGTAGTCGTGAACAAGTGAGAAAGAGTAACATGTGGAATTGTGGTTTTTCTGTGTAAAATGTGGCTTTACAAGTACTTAAAATCTGTGTGGCATGTAACAAAAATCGTAACCGACAACTGAACGTTTGAAGAGACTGATTTAGATAATACACAGCAAGCGTTCTAAAAGACAGGGCATCAGTTTGTCACCTTTTCGGTAATAGAATCAACTGAACACCTTAAGTTGACTATTACGAATGACTGTTATTGCGAATGTCGAAGTAGTAACTTCAGACTAGCACATACTTGGCTGTATTTTGCATGAAAGAAGCAGTAGTATATCAAAGTTTTCATCCAATAATCATCTCGCATTTAATATCTCAGTAAACCTTAAACTAGGTAAAACATAAGTGCAGCCTTTGGTTACAGTTAGTTACTTGTTCAACTACAGCTGGTCCGATCGAGAGACATTAATTGAATAGTGAGCAGTAGAAATGAAGATGAATGGAAATTTGCTGTGGGCGAAACGTAACAGCGTCGCCGCAGTATCAGACATGTTAAATGAGACTTTTAAGTTTCAGTTTCCAAGAGGGGTAGTACCAACGCAGCGTGATACAAATTGTATGAACATAATACAGACAGAGTCGAGTAAAAACAAAATAAAGTAAATAACAATTACATTGTGTTCATCAGTAATCAAAATCTCCTCGGTTCCAGGTTCGAACTCCACCACTGTTTAAATTCTGAATAAAAATAGTCAGTAATGGTGGTCAACGACTTCCGAGAAGGACGGGAAGGGATTGAGAACAGTCTCTTGTCCTTGGGGTGGGGAACTACCCCTAAGTCAGAAGATTTTAGTAGTCAACGGCATGAGGCTGCAGAAAGCATTGGAAACCACTGCATTGAAGACGCATAACGTGTACCGCAGGACATGTTTCTCTCTAATTGAAAAATCGTCATAATGATCTCTCCATTGGGAAAAGATTCGGACTAGTTCTCCATTTAGATCTCCTGGAGGAGGCTGCCGAGAGGGAGGTGACCATGAGAAAAAGATGGAACGACCAACGAAAAGATAAATTCTACTAATGGGAGCGTGGAATATCAGAAGACTGAACGTGGTAGAGAAGCAAGAAAGTCTGAAAAGGGAAATGGAAAGGCTCAATCTGAATATAGTGGGTGTCAGTGAAGTGAAATGGAAACAAGGTAAGAATTTCTGGTCAGACGAGTATAGGGTAATATCAACAGCAGCAGAAAATGACGTAACGGTAGTATGATTCTTTGCGAATAGGACGATTTGACAGAGAGTGAGTTGCTATGAACAATTCAGTGACAGGGCTGTTCTCTTCAGAATTGGCAACAAGTCAGCGCAGACAACAATAGTTCAGATGTACATGCTGATGTCGCCAGCAGAAGGTGAAGAGACAGAGAAAGTATATGAGGAAACTCAACGACTAATTCATTACGCGAATGGAAATGAAAATCACATAAGCATGGGGGATTGGAACGTGATTGTAGGGGAAGGAGTTGAAGAAAAAACTAGGGAATAATTTGGGCTTAGTAGTAGGAATGAGAGACGAAAAAGACTAATTGAATTCTGCAATGAATTTCAGATTTTAATAAAGAACACTCAGTTCAAGAATCACAAGAGGAGGAAATATACATAGAAAATGCCGGGAGATATAAAAGTCAGATTACACCTTTGTCAGGCAGGTATTCCGAAATCAGCTGCTGGATTGTAAGGTGCACCCAGGGTCAGATATAGACTCGGATGAGAATTCGGTGATGGTGAAGTGTAAGCTGAAGTTCAAGAGACAAAAACAAGAAGAATCAGTGCGCAAATAAGTGGGATACGGAAGAAGTAAGGAGTGGAAACACACGCTTGAAATTCTCTGAGGCTATAGATACTGAGCTAATGAATAGCTTATTAGGCAGTTCAGTTGAAAAGGAATGGACGTCTCCGAAAGAGCAATCACAAAAGTTGGAAGAAAAATGTAGGTACATGGAAGGTAACAGCGAAGAAACCAAGGGTAACAGAAGAAATACTTCAGTTGATCGAAAAAAGAAGGAAGTATAAAAACGTTCAAGGACGTTCAAGAACACAAAAATAAAGAGAAAGTGCAGGGAAGCTAAGGCGAAATGGGTAAGTGAAGAATGTGAAGAAAGCAAAAGAGAAATGATTGTGAGAAGGACTGATCCAACATTTAAAAAAGTAAAAAAAAAGGCAAGGGTGGAAAAGTGAAGAATGCAATGAGAATTCCACTATTAAACGCAAAGGAGAAAGGGATTTGGTGGAAAGAGTACAGTGAGGGCCTCTACGAGGGGGAGGACTTCCCTCATGTGCGATAGAAGAAGAAACAGGGGTCCACAGGGAAGAGATAAGCGATCCAGTAGTAGAATCAGAATTTTCAAGAGCTTTGGAAGACGTAAAATCAAATAAGGCAGAAGGGATAGATAACATTGTATCGGAATTTTTAATATCATCGGGGGAAGTGGCAACAAAAAAATGTTTCACGTTAGTGCACACACCATCTATGAGACTGGCGATATATCATCAGACTTTAGGAGACCCATGATCCACTCAATTCCCAGGATTGCAAGAGTCAACAAGTGTGAGAATTATCGCTCAATCAGCTTAACAGCTCATACATCCAAGCTGTTGACATGATTTATATACGGAAAAATGGAAAAGAAATTTGAGGATCTGTTATCTGACGATCCGTCTGGCTTTAGGAAAAGTAAAGGTACCAGAGAGGCACTTCTGACGTGGTTGATAATGTGAGCAAGACTGAAGAAAAATAAAGGATCATAGGATCTGTCGTACTGCAAAAAGTGTTCGGCAGTGTAACATGCTGCAAGATGTTCAAAATCCTGATAAAACTAGGGATAAGCCATAGGGGAAGACGGGTAATATACAATATGTACAAGAACCAAGAGGGACCAATAAGAGTGGAAGACTAAGAATTAAGTGTACAGATTAAAAAGAATGTAATACAGAGAGGTAGCCTTTCGCTCCTGCTGTTCAGACTCTACGTCGAAGAGGCAATGACGGGTATCAAACAAATGTTCAAGGGAGGGATTAAAATTCAACGTGAGAGGATGTAAATGCTAAGATTCGCTGATATATTGCTGTCGTCAGTGAACGTGAAGAAGAATTACGGAATCTACTGAATGATTTGAACAATCTAATGAGTAAGGATTACGGATTGAGAGTAAATCGAAGAAATACGAAAACTTTGAGAAGTAGCAGAAATGAAAATAGCGAGAAACTTAACATCATAATAGGTGGTCATGAAACAGATGAAGTTAAGGAATTCGGATACCGAGGCAGCAAAATAACCTATGACGGACAGAGGACATAAAAAGCAGACTGTCATTGGCAAAATACATTCCTGACCCAGGGAAGTCTATAAGTGTTAAACATGAGTCTCAAGTTGAGGAAGATTTTCTGAGACTGTATCTTTGGAGCGCAGAATTGTATAATGAGACTTGGAGTGTGGGAGAACCGGAACGCAGGAGAATCGAAGCATTTTAGATGCGATGCTAAAGAAGAATATTGAAAATTAGATGGACTGATAAGGTAAGTAATGAGGAGGTTCTCCGCAGAATCGGCGAGGAAAGAAATATGTGGGAAACACTGAAATTGAGAAGGGAGAGCATAACACGACATTTATTAAGACATCACGGAGTAACTTTCGTGATACTAGCTAGAGCTGTAGAGTGTAAACATTGTAGAGGAAGACAGGTTGCAGTACATTCAGCAAATAATTCAGGAAATTGGTTGGAACTACTTCTCTGACATAAAGAGGTTTACACCGAAGAGGAATCAGTGGCGAGCCGCGTCAAACCCGTCGGAAGGCTGATGATCCGAAGAGCAAAAAATTGTTTGTGTACGAGAATGATCGATGGAATTGAGGTCTGGGAGTGGGCGGCGGGTTGATTGAATCAAGTGTAACTTCCGAGTGCGTATGTGCTCAGTAGAAACCGGGTCTGAGTTAGTCTCTTCATAACGCCGCTAATAGACTAAGTTTTCTTTCTGTGTGTAGCTCTCTGCGGACGTTGAATCTACGGCTTCCTTCAGCACACATCCAGTAAAAGTGGAGTCTAGCTTACGTAATCTTCAGCTACGTTTGTGCTACGTTCAGTCTAGCTGCTACAGTCTTGCTGACTTGACCGATATAAAGCTTCTTAAAGTCGATGCGAGAGATTTTATAAATAAGACTATTAATTAATAAACCTGTTTTATCTTTGCTCTTGAAGTGGACAGGAGCTGTGGTGCCTCTTACATAGTTCCAAGATTTGACGGTAATGGGTGATTTTAGTTATGACTGTTTATGAAGTAGTCCAAGATCACTCTTCTTTGTTTCTTTTGTAGAATGCTGCATACAAGTCAGTGCAATAGCCACTGCTAGATACAATAAATTTAACAGGGCCTAACTTTGGGAATTCAGTTGCCAACTCCTACAGATGTTACAGATGTTACACTGTTATGTGAGACGATGCACCATAGAATGGATGGCAACAAGTTCCTTTGTTACTGTATGTTGGGAACAAGAAGGACACAGATTCTACTGTTTTACGTTTTCTGGAAATTTTGGAATAATGAGTACCTTTAGTCATGTATATGTCAAAAACTAAAAAGTTAATGGATTCTTAACCGAACTCCACAGTTAACTGTATATTCTTTTGGTTTTTAGTTCAAAAGATCGAAGAATGTGCTGGCCTGTCTAGAAAAAATTTAAAAAAATCGTATGTCAGTCCACAGACCCAGCATATCGGCTACATCTTTAAACCAGTAACTAACAATAATAGCGAGAGTTGGTCTAGAACCAATGTTTCAAAATTGCTTTTGGAGATTTCTGCTAATAGAGGATTAAGAGGAAACGAAATCACCAAATCGTCCGTCTGCTTGAAGTTCTTTGGAACTGAAAAGAATTCGTGCAACAAAATACTAAATCATTCTGATATTTCTTTCCTCGTCAGTCGTTGTATTATTTTGCTGGCTTTTTCTACTGCTTTATAATCAGTGTTGCTAGGCGTTGGTTAAAATCAATATCGTTTCCTGCCGTATTTCATCCTGTGAATGATTAGTACGCTTCCAGATTTCATACTCACTATGTAATCATTGTATCAGTAAAGCACAGCGCTCTTGTCGGGATTAGAGCTCACGGAACTGCTATTTAGTGGCAGCTCGTTAGCCCTTAAATATACCAGTGGCAATCTAGCTGCCTGTCAACAAGGCAATTTGCTCTGACATAATCGACTGGATTCTATAGCGATCTAGAGCTGGAGTGATCATCTTATAGGTCACGGGTTACTGCAGTGACGTAACTTGAAAAGGTTATCTCTGGGGCATAATGACTTGACTTTTTCTATCTGCAACGATCTTACATTTTTTCCACTCTACTGACTTCCTGCTGTAGCTAAGGAAAACTATTTCAGGTTTAGTTCTTGTAACATTTATTTTCATTTTTTTTGCTATATATTCACTAAGAGCTACATAACCAATATTTATATTAATCATCCCATAAAAAAATGTGTTCATACAATGTTTTGAAGTAAATAAAAATAATTCGTGAAACTTACAAGAATGCTGCACTGAAAATGAATTAACTATTTCACAAACTATTCTTAGTGAGAAATGAAATATTGAGGAAGGATCATGAAAAGAAATTTTTCCATTGTATGAATAACAATAAAAAATAATTTCGTTTGTGTGAATACTGTAGAGGCCTGTTTCCTACTCGTTCGTTTAAGCCTGAAACTTTTTTCTCACATGCAGTAGTCTTCGTGGGACCTAGATATAAGCACATGCCAAGGTTCAAGAATCCGACATGGAAAAGGATGGGTGGTGAGGGTGGGGGAAGCGTTATTAGTTCATCTTAAATGAAATGTGTCCTGGTTTTCTTCAGTCTAAAAGCACCGTCCGGTGTGAAACTGTTTTCCATATGCTTTGCTCCCTGGCCCGTTAAATCATATTAATTAAA
Organism: Schistocerca piceifrons; assembly: GCF_021461385.2. Classification (NCBI taxonomy): domain Eukaryota; kingdom Metazoa; phylum Arthropoda; class Insecta; order Orthoptera; family Acrididae; genus Schistocerca; species Schistocerca piceifrons. The sequence continues at coordinate 652,746,713 of NC_060138.1, read as the reverse complement.
ATGTATTCCTGGATAAAGGTTCAAACACGTTTTAACTTTAGTGAAGAAAATATTAAGTTTTATCAAGTCTATAAATAGAGATAAATGTAACAGGAAGTTCTATTCGTAATAGCTGACTTCTACAAATATTTGTACTGTGCTAGATAAATTAATATTCCCACATCCAATATGCGAGTCAGTTTGTGGCGGTTGCAATATATTTTCAGGAGGTGGTGTCCATCAACTCTTAATTATTTGAAATATGTTTCAAATAGTGATAGGTGATTTAATGAAGCTTTGATCAGGTGGTACGTTTCAACTCAGCACAAATCATTCTTAGCTTAAAGGCTGCTGTGAAAACGTGCTACTGAAAGCGGCTGCACCTTGGGCGAGGATAGAATATCTACCTCACTAGTGGTCGCCAACGAAAGACAGTGATCGGGTTGTTTTTCTGAGCGCCATGGTGAAGTCAGAAGGTAGACTTACGTAAACGATCACGTATAAGAGTCAGGAAACCTGAAATACAAGACCTGCCCACAGTAGTGTTTACAAAAGTACACCTACGGTTCCAGGAGTTATTCTGAAACCGTAGAGGCATAGGGCTCCGAGACTATTACTTGATTCCAAAGGCCGTAGGTCATTTGCTGCAAAGAGTTGCTTTTATTTTGAGAAGTAGTATTTGTGGTTTCCTACTAACAGTATGGTATATCGGCAAACTCACCTGGGAGGACCTAGCATGGGGTGAGGGGAGCGAGCGTGGTAGTGACCAGTTGATCAGTGCGAGCTTGGAAGTTAATTTTTGTCGACGTTTATGTTACAATGCAAGAGTAAAAAGTGTGTTCGGGAGCGACAGGTTGGGAACGGTTGGCAGTCGGTGGTTGGACTGCGAGTGCTGCTGTGGCTTGATACTGGAAGGAAGCTGGAAGTAAGAGGGTGACAGTTCTCTCTGTAGCAGCGGAAAGACTGAGAGAGGCAGTCAAAGGGAATTCTCTGTACTAGAATCACGGCTAGGAGAGAGGAATTACGTCGGTCCAAGACTTTTGCTGTTATTTGTTCGAATAGGGGGCTCGGAGTTTCTAAGGGTCTTACTAAGATAGACTTTATGCATCAGTGTGCGTGAAGATTTGAAGTTATGAAGTACTCGACAGTAATAAAAGAACTCCTCTTGTAATTGGTATGTACTTCTTAGTAGTTACTATTTTCCTTCTGTATATGTTTTCAAGGTATTCTGTGTTGTCCATGTCTACCAGAGTGTGCCATAATCTTCGTGTGCTGTAGATATAAGTGGAAGTAAGAGGCCAGGCTTATCATTCAGCGTCGGTTAGATACTACACTAGTTGTCGTGAGCCTTCCGGCGTTCATATCTCTGCTGTGTGTCAGCCTCATTAACCGATGCTGTGTTTTCAAGAAGTGAGCAGACTTATGATGTAGACTTAGGACGCTATCCTTGTCCCACGGAGAGGACCTTCTACGGTGAGGCTGGGGTCCTTATTAATTTCAGCTGTATTGGTGGCTGGTGTTGGAGGCAGCTAAACGTGATTTTTGTTTAGGTGGGTAAATAAAGGGTGATACAAAGAATAAAAACACTGAAGAATTTCGTTATGAGTACAAAGTCGTCATATCCACTACCTTCTTATGCTGCCCAACGCTTTAGTTGCAATTTCTCACATCAGTCTCAGTACTTTGTGTGTGCAAGGTATGTGATACAGACTTCGCCATGTGCACTTTCGGTTTATGCCCATCCTATTCAAATTGCGACTGACCCACGGAATCTCCAGTCTATTGCCGCCCTCGTCTTACTCAGCACTTGTCTTACATCCTCAGAAGATCTTAAATTTTTACTTGCGGTTTGTTCCTACTTCAATAGTCACTGTATTGTGTAATTTGTATTGAACTGGGGACCTAGAAACGACGGAGTGGCTTCGTCCGTTCTCAACCCCACCAGAGGCAACAGCAGTCCACCCACGTCAGCGCTGCCCCATACCGTACCTAGGGTTATGGTGCGGTTTGGCCCCCTGTGGAACCCCCCCCCCCCCCCCCCCCCCTTGCCGGGAACGTCTCATACCAGACGAATGTAACCGCAGATGTTTGCGTGTTAATTATGGTGTACACGTACACTTGACAGCAAAAAAAAGTGGGTCACTGCCGAATACAACCAACATAACGTAGCTGTGTTGCAGGTCCTCTAAACACCAAAACCCCGTGGGGTACAGTCGTTTGACTACACACAATGGGTACCGCAAGAGACTACTTAGAGACCAAAGGTCTTTATGGCAGTCAGTGTAAGCGTCAACTAATATCGTCATACAAAACATATTAGAAAACACGTTCTTAGCGGTGAGACACCCCATAACACTCATAAATTAACCTTAATTACAACAAGTGACATGCCAAAAGTTCTGAGAAAACGGATTATTTTACATATATCGTACAGTAATCCTTAGTCAAAATTAAATACTTGAGACAATATATGGAGTTACAAAGCTGTACGGCGATTGGAAAAAAGTTTTTAGCTCTCTAAAAGGTTTTCCATCCACGGGCTGAAGGTCGCTCAACGGCGAGTGGCTCTGGAAACTGGATATTGGACGAACCAGTAGAAAAACGCGATTAACGGCAACAAGCACTCTAAGAAAATCTCAACATTAACAGTGACTCACCAGCAATATCATTGTTCTGGTAACACGTCAACAGCTACGTGTACAGAAATTTGAACTTTAAATAACATGACCAACGTCGTCGTTCTGGACCTGGATGCAAACCCAGCACCTATAGCCATTGCTAACTATGCTAAGCTTTGTTTGTGCCTTATTGAGACCGGATCACTAGGCATAAAGAGACGTGAAGTATAGACGTGTGCACCAGTATCAGTTATCAATTCAGATCCTGAAAATAAATGACGAAAATGTTTGTACTGAACTGGGAATCCCGTCATAACAGCTACCGTCCTGGGAACTACCCCCAACGACGTTTAATATGGTGTCATTCACAAGGAACAAGGTATGCTCATGTTTGAAATTGAAATGCCATTATATAAAACTTGTGACAGGGATGCGAACCCAGCACCTAATCGGATTGTTAACGAAGTACAGTCATGCTCAAAAGTATCCGAATGACCTGGATTGCATTTCGCCTGATTCCCATGCTACCCACATAACGCAGCAGTCTAGCAGGTCCTCTAATAGTTCCTTGATACAGCCGTTTGACTATTGAACATGGTTCCAACAAGTCACCACTAGAAAACACTGCTCCGTATCGCAATAACTCAGGATGTAAAGTAATACCACGATACTACAAATATCAGGGAACACCTCATCACAGATAAGGCTGTCCTTAAGGCTTGTAAGCTCGCATTTATTGCAGTAACTGACATACCTGAAATGTTAGCACTCTCATTATTACGTCAGATAGGTAATGCACGTAGTAAGTTGGTCGTATTCATGATTTCCTCTTCAAAATAACATACCATACTTGTTATTTAACACAAAATGTGATTAAAAATTAACGTTATTCACAAGCAGCTAGTTGAGAATATGTATGAACTTCAAATGACACGACGAACCGACTCGTTCTGCATATGGATTCAAACCCAGGTCATGCAACTAAGATTTCGTGACTGACCGAAATTAAGTCATTCCTGACTAGGCATAAAGAGAGTGATATACCTCGATTTTAGACAGTATCAGTTAACAAATATCAACCCTAAATTACATAACGTAAACATTTTAACGGTCGCGAATTCCTACCGAGCATCTACTGTCCCTGTTAACGAACTACAAGAGATGTTAAATACTGCTTATGCACAAGTAACTTACTTGAAATGCAGTGAGGTAAAGCTTTGTGTTGGACAGGGATTTGAACCCAGAACCTAATCAGATTGTTATCGAAGCACAATCAACTTTGACGTATCGGATTTTCTCAGCAGTAGCTAGATGCATTAACTGAAATGACGAGACGAAACATTAATTTTTTCCTACCCAGGACTCCAAACCGGCACGTATCGCTGTTACATTCTAGAGAAAAGGAACGTTAAGTATGGGTTTGTTACACCAGCAGCGATATGTGAGCATGTTTGAACTAGAAATAATATGACGAAGTGTTCAGTGTTGACTGGGAATCGAACCCCAAACATATCGTTGTTGACAACACACAAAGAGACGACACTTACCGAATTTTCCTCCACCAGCAGCTCGGAATAACATCCTTGAACTTAAAGTGATCTCGCAAATAGTTCTGTGTCTCACTGGGAGTAAAAAACGTCGGATATATAGTTGGTGTTGACAACGAATGAAAATGCATTACAAATAAAAATTATTATCCACCAGCAGATAGGTGTTCTCATGCTAGAGCTTGATAATACATAGCGAAAAGTTTAGTGCAGGGCCAGGATTCCAACCCATTCATGCGCAATAAGTGGAAATGTTGAGGAATGTGCAGTTTTGAACAAACAAGTTGAAGTCGAGCTGTATTGTCACGAAGGGATAAATTTTCCGCGTTAAGGGCAGTCTGAGTTGAATTCCCAGTTCATAACCAATTTTATCGACATACAGAAGCTCAAATAAAAGATGGAATAAGTGTCCTGTGACCATACACAGGGTTTGTTTCGTCACTAGAAATAAATATCTAGTATAAGAAAAGTTACTGGTGATAGAGTTTCTACATGTCGCCACTCCTTACTTTATTGTGGTTCCACCTAACGTCTACATGGTAGAGAAGGAATATCATATTTAATGTGATTTCCAGACCACAATGCCATTATACCTTCTTCACTTGGCGTAGCGAGAAGAGAATAGAATCTGCCTCTCCCTATCAAAAAACATAAGCAGAAGTTGGAATCGAAGCCAGACCATCATCATATGAAACTATCATCAGTCCAACAGACCACCAAACCCTTTTCTCTACGACTCATTTTCATCATAACACCGTTGCGGCACACAAGATGAGAATTCTGACACACAGGCTCCCTGTAGTGGTTTGGAGGATGTTCAGTACATTCATTTACTTGGTTGACCGAATCGCCATGAACTAGCTGCCTTGGCTATCCAGTGCATCCATTCGACTCTATTTCGTAATCACCGAAATAAAATAACGTAACTGCCACCTACACAGAAATGCCAACAGTGTAGGATGCAGAAATTTAAACAGGAAGTGTTCCTTTCCATGTGAGCTACTCTATTGCGGTATCTGTTTGTTGAAACCAACGTGCATTGCAAAAGAAATGCTGTAACTGTCTGTCGCTCAGAAGTCTAGATCCGGCCATATGCATTATCGCACAGCACTGTGGAATGCCGAAGGTCTGGAGGAACTGTTGTTCACTTCCAGAGATGCTGTAGCTGCGTCACAGCTAGTAGCGTAACGGTAAGCGTAGCGCACTGTTGATAAGACTTTGCGTGTTCTGTTACATTCACTACTACTTTGTTTAAAACGCAATTCTGCTGTCTGCTGAAGTTAACAATTTAATGGAAATTTGAACATACTTCTCTTCACTTCTCAACCCAAAACAGTCGCATGTGGAAAAAAGGCTAACTTCTGCGTCATTTTGTTCTTTTCGGGTTTAATAGACGGCCAGGCAGCAGATGCGCTCGAAGCTTTTGTATTATGTATGGGGAGAGTGCATCGTGCCAAAATAGTCAGAAAAGTATTTTCTACATTAGCTGTCGTCTGGTAGTGGCATTTTATTCTTCTTCAAACCTTGTTTGACAGCTTTAACTCAGAACAAGTTTTCTACATGCATGTAATCAATAAACTGCATGTGCATTGTCAGACTGTTATAGATAACATCAGAGAATTCGCATATATCGTTGATGATTAATTTCTCTCTCATGTTTAGTATTGTTTTAACAACACTAAAAGAAACCTCACTAAAACTGTGCATTGTATTATAAGAAATGAAATAAAACTACTCACGATAACCTTAGGACGAAACTCTGTTCTAACAAAACTGAGTATCTGTACACAAGCGTGCCACTGTCCGCACGAGTTAGTAAAACACTACTCACTTAGATTTCAGTTGCGTCTGTGTTTAAATGGTATGCTGTGTCATACTCAATAGGTATGCAAACGTGGCATTTCATAAATAAAGTTACATATTCCCAGAAACTCAAAAATTTGCTTGTCAGCAGCGGAAAGAGGCGTTACCTGTTGTGCAGCTTTGTAAGTTTTTCACCATTGCACTATGAGCTGAACGTATTTTCTTACAATTTGCTTATTGGTGTTTGATCTGGCTGCTTGCAGCTCTTTCACAGAAGGGTTAAGAACGTTACATTCAGCGAGGCTGGAACCTCGAACCATAACAGTCGCGCTTCCACAGGTCAGCACGTCATCACAGAGCTAGCGGATAGATATGGTTTGCGCCTTTCTCTTTCGAGGCCAATAGTGGCTAGAACTCGTAAACCGCTATTTACAGGACGAGATTAGTTGCGATTGCCACGTTCAATGACTTTTCTGGGCTGAAAACTGTAAATTTACAACCTTATGTTACACCTCAAGCGATAACAACTCAGATTATTCAATGGAAATGAGACGAGAAATCAAGTGAACTTTGAGGCTTAATTCCGTGCACACTAGGAAGTAACTCGTTGATCACAGAGTTGCCAAACATACCTTGCGTTGTTGCCAAATCTCAGTTACATTACCAGCAGGAAGAAGACGAACCGATGTGATCCTACAGCGGGCTGGAAAGTGACCATAGTTGGCGCCTCCAAGACGCAGCTGCTACGGCCTAGAATACGTAATGCGTCTGATTCGCATTTCTGTAACTAGGATAGGGACTGGAGCTTAGTTACTAATAATACTCAGAATTGACTGCTACTAAGCATCATAAATCAGTAACTCTCATTGTTGTTTTTATATTTATTTAGTAAGTGTACTCAAAACTAAGAAACTCATTCACAGGCGTTTTCGTGCCTCGCCGATAGTCGAGCACAACAAACAAATAAAAATAAAAAAGAATGTTTATATGTGTGTGCGTGTGTGTGTGCGTGTGCGTGTGCGTGTGTGTGTGTGTGTGTGTGTGTGTGTGTGAGAGAGAGAGAGAGAGAGAGAGAGAGAGAGAGAGAGAGAGAGAGAGAGAGAGAGAGAGAGAGGGTAAAAAATTGTTGTAAAGGAATGAATACTGGTATGTGAAGAAATCTTTCATTAAAATGACTCGTTCCACATCATTACGAAATATCGTATTCATGACCTATGGAACAAGTATTAATCTAATCTAATCATTTCATATTGCTGACTATCCATGAAGAGTCATAAAGTACCGAAATTTTCGCCTATATCAGTAACCAAATTCTAAACTTGAAAATAAAAGACGACAGTTTTTGCAATAAACCGGGACTCCTATAAAGATCCTTTCATCCCTGTTAACTAACCATGAAAGATGTCTGATATACCTCAATTCAGAAGCAACGAAGTGTGTATGAATTTAAAGATGAAGCGCATGATGTGAAGTTCTGCGACGGAGATACGAACCCAAGACGTAATCGGATTGTTAACTAAGTAAAATGAAATGTTACGTATCGGTTTTTCTTGCCAGCTGCTAGGTGTTTAATCTAAAATAACGACACAAATTTTTGTGCCTGAGCGACAATCGAACCGCACTCCTATCGTTCTTCTTTATTGTCCACGAATATTGCTTAAGTATCAATTGCTTCCTCACCAACAGTAAGATGTGTGCGTGTTTGTCCAGAAATTGTTGAGAACTTGAACAGACATTAAAAATGCACGTTAATTTTCACTAGCAGGCCGGTGTGCACGTGATAGGGCTTGAAATGAAATTATGAATATTTTTGTACTGGACCAGGATTCGGACCCACATATTTACCTTTGGATGAGACCTAGAGAAGACTGCAGTCTTGGGAAAAGGAATGAAGTGATTGAACTATACTGTTCCGAGAGATTCAGATCCTCGAAAGAGGAGATATGAATTCGAATCACAGTCCAGCACCAAATTTTTCAACGTCTCTAGTTCAATCAAGTACAAGTAAAATAAGAGCCCTGTTCCTTTAGACAGCTATCAGTTCATGAAATAAAATAAAATTTTCTAATGTAAGTACGTTTACTGGTGACAGTATTTCTGTTTACCCTGACCTCCACCTATGTCATTTTCCAACGTAAACCGGCTCTGCCCAGTTTGGAATGAAGGAACGTGATGTTTAATGCGGATTCTGGATTATAACAGCTTTCTCTAGAGGTTGCCGGAGGTAAAGTAAAGCTGTTTGGCCTCTTAAAAGTAAATGCCTGAATCCACGCATTGCACTTGTGATAGTTCGTTCCACCAGACCGTTGTGGCCACATTTCCCAGCCCCAGGAGTGTGCTGTAACTGCTGATGTGCTTAGCTTACAAACTGGTCACGGTGGAATAAAACGCGAGTCTATTAAATGGTTAAGTGGAAGCAAGCTTCTGACGTGGAGATTATGCTTTTCTCATGTCAGCAGTATGTAAAGACTCTTCTAGGCGTCATAGCCTCGATTTGAAGCCATTTTGAAATTTTCACTAATTCAGGAAATTTCTTAGTTCGAGAAAATCCACTGTAAAATGTGAAGTTACCGGATAATTCGATTATCACCGTCATTATTACTATCATTTTCTTCATACCGCTGCTGGAACACATGTGCTTGAAGATCATTTAAGTCCTTTTGGTCATTATAGAAGTAGTTGACCAAGAACAAGTTCTTTCCCTGTCTACGGAATCCTATTCATGTTAATATCAAACATCAGCAATTACTCGTTGATCACATTAAAACTTAAGTAATTGATGAAGACGTTACTTGATAACGAAAACGCGCTGCCTTTCTTAATTTACTTGCGCCTAGAAATGGCTGTCGAATACTGCCAAACCAAAAGCCAAGGGATCCTACTGCCTTCCAATATACGTCGCTGTCGGATCTTCCATATGATTTGGTCGACGTGACCTGTTTCAAGTTGTGTATGACACAGAATGTTTTAGAAAATCAATTGTTTTCCTTTGCAATAAACAGAAAGATTTTCATTCTAAGCTATCCAAGTCCAAAATTTTCGCAATATTAGTTCAAATTTAATATTCGCTTCCATAATGTAAGGAAAGTATTTCACAGTTGCAAAATCCGCATCCGACTCACTGTCGTTACACTTACTCGCTGGCCATAAATTCTAGCTCAAAGTGACGCCAGTTTAAGTAACCTAAAGTAGCGAAGACTGTTTGCCATTGCTGCTATGCAGTTCACTCATTTGGCTCCATAAGTACACTGTAACAGTAATTTCTGTGCGTATGCAATGCATGAGGATTGTAGAATTTAGTGGTGCTCTCTCTTCCACTTCTGTGTACAATATGCCTGACCTAAACGGGCCCTTTATCATTACAGGCCCTGGGCGGTGCAACATCATATTGACAACAGTAATCTGCTTATACTGACAACCTCATTGTTCGTTTTACCCGATTTTGTAATCATTTAAGTAATTACTTTAGTTTTAATGTGATCAACATTTAAGTAGATTTGACAGTGTCTAGCAAGAAAATTAGGATTGTATCAGTATATTCGCATTGTGAAGGGACAGATCAAGATAAGATGGATAGTTTTTATGATGCATTCAGTGATGTAGTTGTTAGAGTAAAGGACAAGGACAGTGTTCTACTCATGGGTGATTTTAATGCCAGGATTGGAAATCGAACAGAAGGGTATGAAAAGGTTACGGGTAAATTTGGAGAGGATATGGAGGCCAACAGGAACGGGAAACAAATCTTGGATTTCTGTGCCAGTATGGGCTTAGTAATCACAAACTCCTTTTTTAAACATAAGAACATTCACCGGTATACTTGGGAAGGCATGGGAACCAGATCTGTCATTGACTATATAATAACAGATCAGGAATTCAGGAAGGCTGTGAGGGACACACGTGTATTCAGGGGATTCTTTGATGACGCTGATCATTATTTAATCTGCAGCGAAATTGGTATTGTGAGACCGAAAGTGCAGGAGGTCAGGTCCATATGTAGGAGGATAATGGGAGAAACTTCAGGATAAGGAAATCAGGCACAAGTACATAACAATGATCTCAGAAAGGTACCAGTTAGTTGAATGTAGTCAATTACAGTCATTGGAAAAGGAATGGACAAGGTACAGGGACACAGTACTAGAAGTGGCTAAAGAATGTCTTGGAACAGTAGTGTGTAAAGGTAGGATGAAGCAAACAGCTTGGTGGAACGACACAGTCAAGGCAGCCTGTAAAAGGAAAAAGAAGGCGTATCAAAAATGGCTACATACTAGAACTCAGGTAGACAGAGAAAGTTATGTTGAAGAAAGAAACAAAGCCAAACAGATAATTGCAGCATCCAAGAAGAAATCTTGGGAAGACTTTGGAAACAGGTTGGAGACTTTGGGTCAAGCTGCTGGAAAACCATTCTGGAGTGTAATTAGCAGTCTTCGAAAGGGAGGTAAGAAGGAAATGGCAAGTATTTTGGACAGGTCAGAAAAACTGCTTGCGAATCCTGTGGATTCCTTGGGCAGATGGAATATTTTGAAGAGTTGCTCAATATAGGTGAAAATACGATCAGTAATGTTTCAGATTTCGATGTACAATGGGATAGGAATGAGGATGGAAATAGGTTCACATTTGAGGAAGTAGTGAAAATGGTCAATAGATTGCAGTGCAATAAAGCAGCTGGGGTGGATGAAATTAAGTCGGAACTCATCAAATACAGTGGAATGTCAGGTCTTAAATGGCTACACAGGATAATTGAAATGGCCTGGGAGTCGGGACAGGTTCCATCAGACTGGACAAAAGCAGTAATCACACCAATCTTTAAACATGGAAACAGAAAAGATTGTAACAACTACAGAGGTATCTCTTTAATCTGCGTTGTGGGTAAAATCTTCTCAGATATTGTTGAAAGGAAAGTGCGAGTATTAGTTGAGGACCAATTCGATGAAAATCAGTGTGGGTTTAGGCCTCTTAGAGGTTGTCAGGACCAGATCTTTAGCTTACGGCAAATAATGGAACAGGGAATTGTATCTATGCTTTATAGATCTAGAAAAGGCATATGACCGGGTTCCTAGGAGGAAGTTATTGTCTTTTCTACGAGATTATGGAATAGGAGGCAAACTTTTGCAAGCAATTAAATGTCTTTACATGGATAGTCAGGCAGCAGTTAGAGTTGACGGTAAATTGAGTGCATGGTTCAAAATAGTTTCAGGGGTAAGACAAGGCTGCAACCTGTCTCCACTGTTGTTCATATTATATATGGATCATATGTTGAAAACAATAGACTGGCTGGGTGAGATTAAGATGTGTGAACACAAAATAAGCAGTCCTGCATATGCGGATGACTTAGTTGTGATGGCAGATTCGATTGAAAGTTTGCAAAGTAATATTTCAGAGCTAGATCAGAAATGTAAGGACTATGGTATGAAGATTAGCATCTCCAAAACGAAAGTAATGGCAGTGGGAAAGAGATATAAACGGATTGAGTGCCAAATAGGAGGAACAAAGTTAGAACAGGTGGACGGTTTCAAGTACTTAGGATGCATATTCTCACAGGATGGCAACATAGTAAAAGAACTGGAAGCGAGGTGTAGCAAAGCTAATGCAGTGAGCGCTCAGCTACGATCTACTCTCTTCTACAAGAAGGAAGTCAGTACCAAGACTAAGTTATCTGTGCACCGTTTAATCTTTCGACCAACTTTGTTGTACAGGAGCGAAAGCTGGGTGGATTCAGGTTACCTTATCAACAAGGTTGAGGTTACGGATATGAAAGTAGCAAGGATGATTGCAGGTACTAGTAGATGGGAACAATGGCAGGAGGGTGTCCGCAATGAGGAAATCAAAGAAAAACTGGGAGTGAACTCTATAGATGTAGCAGTCAGGGCGAACAGGCTTAGATGGTGGGGTCATGTTACACGCATGGGAGAAGCAAGGTTACCAAAGAGACTCATGGGTTCAGCAGTAGAGGGTAGGAGGAGTCGGGGCAGACCAAGGAGAAGGTACCTGGATTCGGTTAAGAATGATTTTGAAGTAATAGGCTTAACATCAGAATAGGCACCAATGTTAGCACGGAATAGGGGATCATGGAGGAATTTTATAAAGGGGACCATGCTCCAGACTGATCGCTGAAAGACATAATCAGTCTTAAATGATGATGATGATGATGATGATGATGATGATTAAGTAAAACAACATGGCCTTCGAGTGGGAGACATTTCGTCCCCCTTTTCCTTCTGTGAAATTTGTCAATAAGCTTTTTGCCTTCGAACCAGCAAAATGCGGCAGAGTACGGCTGGTAAACGATTTACAAACCACGATTTAGTGCCGTTAACACGATTTCTTTAAAAATTGGCGTAGCTGAAGGAATTTAGTTTCTTCTTAAATCGTCTTATGCAGCATCGTTCACAGATATCTCAAATAGGAAAAGCTCTTTATCCAGGTACGAAGGTTGTAAAACAAACTTTCCACAGTTTGTGTCAGGTTGATAGCACTGCGTAAGTATTTTGTGTAAGAGGTATTAAAGTAGTGTTCCTGTAGCTGTGGGAATCATTGGTAAAAAACGAGTTCCACACCAATGGGTACAGTACTGATAAATATTCAAAATGATTATCAACCTAAGTCTGCGTTCATCCACAAACAGAGGCGTATTTGTAATATTGAAGCTAGACTAGGTATCCTTGTCTTCCTTGAGTGGGCATTGGAATGCGTTTACACACACGTATACGAGGGTAATCCCAAAGGTAAGGTCTCCTAAGGGACACGCAAGTGCCAACGCAGGCACAAACGAGAGATCCTTAATTTTAATGGCAAGCAGAAACCACAGTGTTGGCTGCATGATGGCAAGGTGATAACAAGCAAGACTATGGATACGAAGGTCTCAGCTTCGATCCCTCACCAGTCCCACTACTTTTATGTGCCGTTTTACACATATTTCCCCTGGGGCAGTGTTTGTTGATGTGAAAAATGCCGAGTTGCACTGTGGTCCGAAAGCCACGTAAAACTGTTGGTTCCCCTATTAACTGGCTAGGTAAGTCAACTCAAAGGTCGGATGAAAGCAACAGCATACCACTCCAACAAGACCGTGCCTATTAAAGCACTTTGGTGTTCAAACCACTCTTGCGACTGATGACTGCTTTACTTTCTATGGGTTGCAAAACTAATGATTTCGGGTTATTAACATTTTTGTGTTTTCGTGCTGTAGCTTTGATACCAGTAAACGTAGGTAATCGACCGAGTACTGTCACCGTTCGAGTTGACGAGGTGGTAGACGACGATGCTGTCGACCCCAGTTTCAGTTTTGGTCATGGCTATGTTTCAATCGAATACCTCCATGGGCCTTTCTGCGTATTTCAAGATATACTTTTATACACTTGGTACGCTTCCAAATTGATACCTGATAGAGCTGTATTCAGCAACATGAATCAGATATGTTTTCCGTGCTATATATCGGACAACACGTCAGTGCAGCGAGATTTCGTTTATGCGTTGCGCATGGTGCAAGAAATATTTGTGTTTTGCTTGCTTCTGTGATAGATTTCACCCCACTGAATGCGAGAAAGCTCACGAATAGACTGTCAATAACTGGAATTACGCAATAACATACTTAAAAGTTGTATTTTTGCATTATGTATCCCGATGAAAATAACTGTAAACAGGTTATATGTCTACTTGTTTATTATCGCGCTTCTCGATGCTTTCCTCAAAAAATTAAAATAAAAATAAAAAGAGAGAGAGAGACAGAGAGAGAAAACAGAAATGTATTTCAAATATCAGCTCAGTGACGCCATGTTCGGCTCGTGGCGTAAAGCAAGGATAGTTGATAGATAGTACCTCGTTGTACTAGCGATATGTGACTACAGGGTTCTTGGTTTTATCTCTGCAAACAACTAGAACAGAATTCAGTAACAAAGTGGTAAGAACACCTACTCAGTGCGCCAATTAAACATTCAGCCACTCTTGGTTATTTTGTTAATCGTCTGTAATGCAGTAAACATCCTTGATCATTGATTTGTAATTGCTACCATTGTTATTGTTATTCGTCACCCCACAACAGCTTTCCTATCACTCATTGCCGCCGATGCACGTAACGAATGGATCACGATGAATGGAATGTGGGATGTTTCGTCACGGAGAATATACACATTTATCTCGGCGTCTTGTGTCAGGGTAATATGAAAATCTCAATAAGAAAAGACGACAATAACACCCAACTATTTCTGTCCACTTAACACCATGGCGACAGACAAATTGGCGTCTCACTGTATTTTGATTATAATTCGTTAGCCTTTTTGCGACCTCATTTTAATACCTCGTGGGAGCAGGCATAATATTTTGCTTTTTGAACACCGAACAATAACACACAAAGATAGTAGATGGAAGGATACAAAGAAAAAATCAGACTCATGGGTGTGGATCCAGTTCATCATAAAAAGACTAAACAAGAGGGAAACATTACGAAAGCAATGAATACGCTGGTTAGTATACATTATTTGTATAGATCTGAAGATGAAAAAGCGCAGATCTGCACAGTGCCTGCATCTACACTTCAGTTTCTGTCTTAATGGGCATAATTTTTAGTTTCTTCTCTTCTGAATTATCAAATGAATTGATTATTACGTGGTACAGAATAATCAGGTAACTGTGTCTCTTACTGCTTCCTTTCGCACCAACATTTTTCTACATTCTCGTGCAATTCATGAGATTCTACTTGTATGATCACAAGACTGCACATAGATGCAATCGATTTCGAGGTGCAAAGTGTTTGTTGTCTTACTTTTCGTGACAGGTTGGCAAAGTTGATTTCCAAAGACATTTTATTGTACTGAAATAATCTTTTGTAACAAAGTAACAAGGTAAGTGTTTTAATCGTATATATTTTGTGGGAAACTGTAATCGTGATGGAAGATTGCACACCTGAATGTTTAACACAGCTGGTAGGAGGAAACGCTTCATATCAACCAACCCCGCGCCTCCTGTCCGTATCCTCCTATGACACGAGCACAGAATTCTCCTCCTATAACGCTACAGAGCTGTTCCTAGTACAGCTGAGAATTGGCAACATCGTCACAAACATTTGGCAACACTGTGACAGTGCAATCACTTCCGCGTATGGCACTGAATTGACTCGCTAAATTCACTTGATATTCCTTTTCCATTTGAATGACTCGTGGTGTATAATCCTCACGTAAACTAAGACACTGAGACAGAAATTTCAATTTTTTGGCTAAAGAAGTGCTATTCTTCACATAAGTGACAACTTTTATTATCTTTCACGATGCGTTATGGCGCTGAGAGACCAATACCATGACGAGAGTGGCGTCCTGGCAGCAGTGTGTCCGTAGCCCCGTGGTACCGCCCATGTCTCGTGTTCCAACGGTTAAGAAAATCATCAGTTCTAACCGTGGTAGGGGCAGCTTTTTTTGTATTATTTCACGGAGCTGCGAATTCCCAGAAAAAATTCTGTAAAAAAAACAGAAGAAAACCTTTACACATCAAATCCTCTTGGCAGCTCGGATCAGTAAGTTGTGTTAATGGTCGTAGATCTCGGCTTTCTGACTGCCAAGTTGCTATACAATACAAGCGTCTCTGAAGAAATTCGAATCGACCGTCAACGATACGAAATTCAATAATGTTCTTCATTTAAAACTCCCATGCCAGAGTGATAAGTATGAAGGAAACAAATTGATAAGCAAATCGCAAGAAAATACTTTCAGCTCAAAGTGCAATGGTGAAAAACTTATAATGCTGCACAACAGGTAACGCCTCTTTCCGCTGCTGACAAGCAAATTTTGGGTTTCTAGGAATACGTAACTCTATTTATGAAATGCCACGTTTGCATACCTATTAAGTATGACACAGCATACCATTTAAACACAGATCCAATTGAAATCTATGCGAGTTGTGTTTTACTAATTCGTGCGGATAGAGGCACGCTTGTGTACAGATACTCAGTTTTGTTAGAACAGAGTTTCGTCCTAAGGTTATCGTGGTTGGCTCAAATGGCTCTGAGCACTGTGGGACTCAACCGCTGTGGTCATAAGTCCCCTAGAACTTAGAACTACTTAAACCTAACTAACCTAAGGACATCACACACATCCATGCCCGAGGCAGGATTCGAACCTGCGACCGTAGCAGTCGCACGGTTCCGGACTGCGCGCCTAGAACCGCGAGACCATTGCGGCCGGCTAAGGTTAGAATCAGGCGACGAAAAGTTCTGTGCTGAATGGAATTCAAACCCCGCACACGTGGTCATGAAGAAACTTTAACTATCAAATTCTTTTCCAATAATAGCTAGGAATGGCATGTTTGTACTTTCAATGATGTGATGGAAAATACTCTGCTGGCTAGAAGTTGAAACCACAACATGTCATCGTTGGTGATCACAACGAACACAACGTCAAACCCAAATCCGTTTTCACCAGTAGGACGGAGAGGAATGTTTGAACTTGAAAAGATGTAAAGAAACGTTTGATCTTGTGATGTTGTGATAAAAAGCTCATCATGTGGCTGTGAGTTGAAACGAACACGTTACAACTGACAACGCACGAAGAGACGTTGAAAATGCAACTATTTTTCACCAGTAGTTCTGAGTGTACATGGTAGGGCTTGAAATGAAATAAAGAATATTTTGTGCTGATCAGGATTCGAAACCAGATAGGTGCCTTTCGAGGACGCCTAGAAGAGTTTGCAATCTTCGGGAACACAGTGAAACCGAATTCTAATCCCAGTCCAGCACCACAATTTTCAACGTCTCAGTTTCAAATAAAGTAAGAGCCTTGTGAACTTACATGGCCATTGGTTCATTACATGAAAAACGTTTTCTAGTTTACGACGGCTTGCTGGTGACAGAGTCTCTGCCTTACGGGGTTTCTCCATCAGCCACAGCTCAAACGAATGCTTAGTCGGCAGCGAAGGGGTGTTATCTTTACTGCGAATATTAAACTACGGAGCTTACTGGCGTTCTGCACTTGGCGTTACTAGTGGTGAAGGAGAGCTACTCGTGTGTGTTAAAAATCTACGCCTGACGTGTGATGTGAACCTACACGTTTTACACATCAATACAAGATTAATCCACCAGATCACAGAACCCCCTGCCAAGCACATAATTATGAATTGCAGAGTATTCATTTAGATGTAGATGCAGATGTCAAGGGACGCGTAACACGAAGGAGGGCGGGATCTGGGAATAGATAGAAGTGCAGAAGTGCAAAATATAAGCGTGAAATGCTTGCAAAGAATTGCTTACTTAGATGTGTGCCACAGTTCGTTTTATCTTAGGACCGAGAGATAAGGAAGGACTGTTCTCAGAACGACGAATGGGTAATAGCGAAGGGGAGATCAAAGAAACCGCTAGATTTGTTTACAAAGTTTTGGGGGAGTGTAATAGAAGGGCACTTGCGGCGATAGTGTCAGAGAGAGAGAGAGAGAGAGAGAGAGGGAGAGAGAGAGAGAGTGAGAGAGAATAGAAGAGATATTAACAACGAGTAAACATAAATGTTCAAATGTGTGTGAAATCTTATGGGACTTAACAGCTAAGGTCATCAGTCCCTAATCTTACGCACTACTTAACCTAAATTATCCTAAGGACAAACATACACATCTATGCCCGAGGCAGGTCTCGAACCTCCGCCGGGACCAGCCTCACGGTCCATGACTGCAGAACCGCAGACCGCTCGGCTAATCCCGCGCGGCGAGTAAACATAATATGAAATCGTGGGCGTATTGTGTGGAGGACGGAGGGTGTATTCATGTATGGAGGGGAAGAGAGAGACGTATTTGAAATAACAAAAACTACTGTGACAGAGTCCATCCACACTGATTAGCTTGTAAGTATGTAGACAGGGTGTAAATGAAATCAAAATAGAATACTTAACAAACTGTATATTCAAAAGAAACCCACTTGAATTAAAAGGGCAACTCAAAGGAAAGCTAACCCATATTGTATCTTTTCTGTTGCCACGCGATATTCCACTAGCTCCCAATGAGGAAAAAGAAGACATAACAAAACATTTTAAGAACTATAATATTTTATCCAGAATCCTTCATTATTTTGTCCTTCTATCACGCGTCTTGGCATAGAATATATAAGCCGTCGGGCGTAACAACCTGAAGAAGCAACTTCCTCCCAGGCTTCCAGGATGCAGTCCCAAAGAGCGTCCGCAGTAGTTGGTTGGTTTCGTGGCCAGTTCTCTGTTAATGTTCAGGCGACCTCAGCCCACATGTTTGCCATGGAGTTCATATCAGCTGCCCGTGGCGGCCAGTCCATGACGTTGACGCCAATCGTGGAGAGCCGCTGCTGAAGAAATGCAGACTTGTGAATGGGAGAATGATCCTCTTCCAATGTGACGCCCCCTTCTGCGTACAGCATTCGCACTGACGGAAGCATCACATTTTCCAAAATGTGGGCATACTGCGCGCTGTCCAGAGTTCCTTCTATCCTGTGAAGAATTGCCGCCCCTCTCGCAGAATTCCTACCGTAGCAGGTAACAGATAGCCGGCCACTTCATCTCGTCGTGGTTACATATTCGCGTCGATGGCGAGTCCCTTGCGGCCTGTAAACGATTCGAGGACCGTCGTTATTGGTAGAAAACACCTTCTCATCAGTGAAAGTGACGTTGTCCCACGACGCCCTCAGATGGAGCTCCGCAAATGCTAGCCGGTATAAAACGTTGTCTTCGCTGAGCTCTTGTTTCACGGCGGATCGTCGTGCATGCAGTCCAGCGTCCCACAGCCTTCGTCGAATCGTGTCACTGGAGCCGGGGAAGTTGGTCTCCCGCCGTAACTGCTTCGCGTTCAGATTATGGATTTTCTCTGGTCCTAGACACTAGGTCCCTGTCTTCCTGCTATGAACTCACTCTCTTCCTACCTGAGCCAGGAGCCCTGTTGGTGGTGCCTCTTTCAAGGCAGATCCTAGACCATCTCGTTGCAGTGGTATGTGGTACGCCATACCGTCTGCCAGCTTCTCTGATGGAACATCCTCCTTCCTCAATGAGAGCGACGACTCTACCTCGGCCGGCCGGATTGGCCGAGCGGTTCTAGGCGCTTCAGTCTGGAACCGCGCGACCGCTACGGTTGCAGGTTCGAATCCTGCCTCGGGCATGGATGTGTGTGATGTCCATAGGTTAGTTACGTTTAAGTAGTTCTAAGTTCTAGGGGAGGGATGTCCTCAGATGTTAAGTCCCATAGTGCTCAGACCCATTTGAACCATTTTTTGACTCTACCTCGAATAGACCTCTCCCAGTGAGCCATTACGGCAGACAGCCTGATGTGTATTTCTGCTTGCCGCTCTTACACTGATTCCAGGAGAGGAGGTAAACATATTTACGTCAAACGGAGCTGCAGAGACAGAGGCATGCGGCGCAGCCGTGCTGGCTCGTCCCGAGCTGTTGGCCCACCAACGCCACCGCCAGCTCACTCACTTGCGTCTCGCCTCGGCCAGCCCGGCTGGCCCATAGCTCGCGAGCCGCGGCTAGTACTGACCCGGGCCGCATTGCCACGATCACCCCTTGAAGGATCAGAAGTTACACCTAACAGATACAGCTATTATGCCATAACATGTGCAGGCACATCTACAGGTGACGATTTATTCAAATATTTGACGAACAATACTTTCAAAAATAGATTCATTTTAAACATAGTTACCACAAAGTATTTCACCTAGCTAGCAGTAGCATGGCGCAGGAAACTATACTTTCTTGTAAGCGCTGTGCGTTAGATGTAGCCTTAAGAAAACCTATATTCAACCACGACAGCTAAGTGGAATATAAAAGTAAACAGGTTTGGCGGCAGCTTCTCCAAATAATAGTATATACTTAGTATATAATACACGTTTTGTGCACTTATAACATGTACTCAGTGCCTCTGAAACAATACATGCTGCACGATGGAAATTACTTTCTGCTGAGGCACTTCACTTACATCTCAATGATACACGACTACTAGAGAATATTGCTCTTTACGGCAGTCAATCCACTTGTAAATTAACATCATGATACCGCAGATATTAGGCAACACGTTACTAGGGATGAGTAAGGCCTTAAGGTTTGCAACTAAACATGCTACTCCTAGCTACTACTGAATATGAAGTTGATTATTAACGTGTCTGCATAACCACGTGTGCGGCGTTCGACTCTCAGTCAGCATAGACGTTTTCATCACCTTATCTCTAGTTAAACGTGTGCACATCTCGCTGATGGTGGACCAACATTGCACATTTCTCGTCTGTTCCTGGTTAGACAACATCGGCGGTAGGCACCGGGTTCGAATCCCGGTCAGGCAATACAACTTCAGTCGTCATTCAAGGTTCCAGCCCCACTACTGGTGACAAACTGTGATATCTTCATTCTGATTTTACGTACTTATTCAACAATCTGATTAGGTGCTGGGTTTGCATCCTTGTCCCCAGCATTACATGATGGCATTTCAGTTTTAAACATGTACATCCTTTATTCCTTGACAATGCAACACTATACAACGTCTTTCGAGGTTAATTACCAAGAAGGTAATTGTCATGTTAGGGTTCCTGCTTTCGTACAAACATTATCGTCATTTACGTTCAAGTTGAGAATTGATAACTGATACTGATGCAAACGTCAATATTTGACGTCTCGTTCTGCCTAGTGATCGAGTCTCGATAAGGCACAAAGCTTTGCTTGGTTAACAGTGGCTTTACATTCTGGGTTTGCATCCAGATCCAGAACAAAGACGTTGATCATGTCATTTAAAGTACAACTTCGTGTACAAGTAACTGTTGATGAGTAATGTGAACAATGATATTACTTGTGATTCGCTGTTAATGTAGGGATATCCGTAGAGTGGTTGCCACTGTTAATCAGGTTTTCTTTTAACTGCTTAGTATTACATAAAGTTGATGCGAAACCACTCCCCGTTGAACGTCGAACGACGTTCAGCATGTGTTGGGTAAACCTTTTAGACAGCAAAGAACCTATTTCCAATTGCCATACAACTTTATAAATCCATATACTGTCTCAAATATTTAATTGTGCCTAAGGATTACTGAACGATTTATGTGACAAAACTAGTTGTCCCATAACATTTGAAATGTTTACAAACTTTAAGGACTGTCTGATCTCTTCTGAACTATCGCTGTGTTACTTAACATCTGGACAGACTGTCATAAAGACCGGTGTTCTCCAGAAGTCTCTAGCGGTACTCATTGTGTATCTTACAACGGCTGTACTGTGGAGGGTTGCGACTATGTGCAACACAGATGTGCTATGTTGGTTGCATACATTCAGGTGCAGCCTACACATTGCAATTCAGGGGTGACCCACTTTTTTTGCTGTCGAGTGTACATGGAGAGAGTGTTTGCGCAGCAATCTCCGACATAGTGTAACTGAGGCGGAATAAGGCGAACCAGCCCACATTCGCTGAGGCAGATGGAAAACTGCCTTAAAAACCATCCACAGGCAGGCCGGCAGTCCGGATCTCGACACTAAAGCGCCGGGCCGATTCATGCTGGGGACCGGCACGCCTTCCATCTCGGGAAACAGCGCGTTAAACCGCGCGGCTAGCCAGTCACTGTATACCCACTGATTTTTCCTATTGTCCGAAAGTTATTCGTGTTTTACTGACAACTGTGTGTTAAACTTCATTTCAACGTCAAACCTATAAAACTATGTCTCTTCATCAGGCTTCCTTACATTTTCCCTCTTCTATTCAAAATACTGTAAATCATAGGAGACATTCTGTCTGACATCTTCACTACGAGCCATGTGTCTTGTGTCTCCTTGAAATAAGAGGCTAACATGACTTAATCTCAGACTTTGCAAAACGGAATCCTTTGAGATACGAATGGATTCCATGTAGTAGCTAAATTATTGTTACATATATCAACAGAGACAGGAAACAAAATCAAATTAGACAGCATTGGAAAATGAAGAAATTCGTGCTCTTTTCAAAGGAGCCATCATGATATTCACCTTTATCGATTCAGATAAACCACAATAAACCTGAATTTAAATCGAAGAACTCAGACATCGAGGTTCATAATCTGAGAATCGTACTGCTTATAGGTCTAACATATCATCGATATACCAAAAAATCTTCGACTTGGGTTTGGTGACAACACGAAGCAGTTCAATTTGTCTAGATATTGTATTTGACAGGAATGTTGGAATAATCCATAATCTGTTTCTCGCATCGTCATCCGATGGGAGCAGGGTACCCAGCTCAGCTCTACTCGTCTCAAGAGTTTCAAAGCAAATTGTCATTTATTTAATTGGTTATCAGGCAGCACTAAGGTAATAACACTAAATTTATCAGCGGTTGTATGTCTGGGAGAATATCTGGCTTCGGTTCAGGAAATTACCTCTACAAACAAGAAAGTACCTATTTGCTATTTTACACCAAAAAGTGTGACGCAGGGCCACAGCTCTCGTTTCACAGAAAATTTCTTTGTGTCAGGTATTTCTGCGGCATATGAACAGCTTTCTGAAGGCAGGCGTAATTGGAACAGCTATTGAGAAGACAGTGAGACACAGTCGTAGTGCATTTCCGATGTTCCGTTTCCATACTGAGCAAGCAGTAGAGGAAACCTAGGAGAAATTAATGGGAACTACGGTTGAAGGAGAAGAAATAAAAATTTTGAGGTCTGCCGATGATAATGTAACTCTGACAGACTTGGAAACAAATTGAACAAAATTAATAGTGATTTTATAAGACGTGTCTTTAAACAGATAAAGAGTAATAAAGTTCATTCTAATCAAATAGAGCACAAAGGGAATTATTTCACTAGATGGGGCACTAAAGGCAGTATATAAATTCTGCTACTTGGGCAGCAAAGTAACAGATGATGGGCCAAGTACAGAGGATACAAAATTTGCACACTGGCGATTGGGAGGATAGCATTTCTGATAAAGAGTGAAAATCTCATTGGGGAAAGAGGTATTAGTTAACACGGAACATAAATTTAAGAGGAAGGAAGTCTTTTCTGAAACTATGTATCTGGATCGTAGTCCTGTACAGAAGTGAAACGTAGACGGTGAACAGCTCAGACAATAATGAAAGGTACGGAAATGTGGTGTACATGTGTAGATGGGGAAACTAATGAGGGTGTACTACATATAATTGGGGAGGAAATTAACTTACGACGCAACTTACATAAAGGAAAAGACTGGTTGATAGGAAGCATCCTACGGCATCGAGGAACCATCAGTTTGATAATGAAGAGTGAGGGAAGTTGTAGAGGGCGACTGCTTTCTTTGAATGCTCAACGACGACCAACATTACGTGACGGTTAACAAACACTGACTGACTCATTTAATCAATCAACCGAAGAAATGTTAGTTTTACTCATTGAATACTCGGCACTGACTAATAATATGGTAACTATACTGACTGAATGTTCACCACCTATTGACTTTGAACTGACCCAGAAGTTTAGGTGTTGACTACCAGACCGAGACTGACTAAATACCATAGCATTGGCACTGGTTTAATGCTCCGCTTGGTATTATTCTGGCTTTGTGACAAAAAACGCGAGTAGTACAGTTAATATAAAATTGTAAAATACACAATAATGACATCTTCTATAACAATAAGGAAAACGGGTAATATTTCAGCATACTAGAATTAAGTAATCTGGTTTTACTATCCGCTACTTAATGGAAAAATTGACAAAAACGTTACATACTAATTTATGGGAGAGAAGTTTAAACGTGTAGACGGAAGTCCGGGGTGCTGGAATATCTTATAATCTAACAAGCGATTCTGGTAAAGTTATGCAGTTTTGGAATAAGAAAAATTGGAGCTGTAAAACTATAACATTGTAATTTTCAAAGGATTATATTTGAAGATTCTAGAAACCGATAACTTTAAATAAGAATAACTATTTAAATGACGAGCTTTTTAGGAAAACTACATGTCTACATCTACATCTACATCTACATTTATACTCCGCAAGCCACCCAACGGTGTGTGGCGGAGGGCACTATACGTGCCACTGTCATTACCTCCCTTTCCTGTTCCAGTCGCGTATGGTTCGCGGGAAGAACGACTGTCTGAAAGCCTCCGTGCGCGCTCTAATCTCTCTAATTTTACATTCGTGATCTCCTCGGGAGGTATAAGTAGGGGGAAGCAATATATTCGATACCTCATCCAGAAACGCACCCTCTCGAAACCTGGCGAGCAAGCTACACCGCGATGCAAGGCGCCTCTCTTGCAGAGTCTGCCACTTGAGTTTACTAAACATCTCCGTAACGCTATCACGGTTACCAAATAACCCTGTGACGAAACGCGCCGCTCTTCTTTGGATCTTCTCTATCTCCTCCGTCAACCCGATCTGGTACGGATCCCACACTGATGAGCAATACTCAAGTATAGGTCGAACGAGTGTTTTGTAAGCCACCTCCTTTGTTGATGGACTACATTTTCTAGGCACTCTCCCAATGAATCTCAACCTGGTACCCGCCTTACCAACAATTAATTTTATATGATCATTCCACTTCGAATCGTTCCGCAGGCATACTCCCAGAAATTTTACAGAAGTAACTGCTACCAGTGTTTGTTCCGCTATCATATAATCATACAATAAAGGATCCTTCTTTTTATGTATTCGCAATACATTACATTTGTCTATGTTAAGGGACAGTTGCCACTCCCTGCACCAAGTGCCTATCCGCTGCAGATCTTCCTGCATTTCGCTACAATTTTCTAATGCTGCAACTTCTCTGTATACTACAGCATCATCCGCGAAAAGCCGCATGGAACTTCCGACACTATCTACTAGGTCATTTATATATATTGTGAAAGGCAATGGTCCCATAACACTCCCCTGTGGCACGCCAGAGGTTACTTTAACGTCTGTAGACGTCTCTCCATTGATAACAACATGCTGTGTTCTGTTTGCTAAAAACTCTTCAATCCAGCCACACAGCTGGTCTGATATTCCGTAGGCTCTTACTTTATCAGGCGACAGTGCGGAACTGTATCGAACGCCTTCCGGAAGTCAAGAAAAATAGCATCTACCTGGGAGCCTGTATCTAATATTTTCTGGGTCTCATGAACAAATAAAGCGAGTTGGGTCTCACACGATCGCTGTTTCCGGAATCCATGTTGATTCCTACATAGTAGATTCTGGGTTTCCAAAAACGACATGATACTCGAGCAAAAAACATGTTCTAAAATTCTACAACAGATCGACGTCAGAGATATAGGTCTATAGTTTTGCGCATCTGCTCGACGACCCTTCTTGTAGACTGGGACTACCTGTGCTCTTTTCCAGTCATTTGGAACCCTCCGTTCCTCTAGAGACTTGCGGTACACGGCTGTTAGAAGGGGGGCAAGTTCTTTCGCGTACTCTGTGTAGAATCGAATTGGTATCTCGTCAGGTCCAGTGGAATTTCCTCTATTGAGTGATTCCAGTTGCTTTTCTATTCCTTGGACACTTATTTGGATGTCAGCCATTTTTTCGTTTGTGCGAGGATTTAGAGAAGGAACTGCAGTGCGGTCTTCCTCTGTGAAACAGCTTTGGAAAAAGGTGTTTAGTATTTCAGCTTTACGCGTGTCATCCTCTGTTTCAATGCAATCATCATCCCGGAGTGTCTGGATATGCTGTTTCGAGCCACTTACTGATTTAACGTAAGACCAGAACTTCCTAGGATTTTCTGTCAAGTCGGTACATAGAATTTTACTTTCGAATTCACTGAACGCTTCACGCATAGCCCTCCTTACGCTAACTTTGACATCGCTTAGCTTCTGTAAGAGAATGTAGAATGATAGCTCACGTATGGTATGGCAATATTAAAACAAATAATTCTTATGCGGGAGGGAGGGGAGGAGGCGAATTTTGAAACATACATGGTTTTAGTGGATTGTTCTTCTTTTAACCAAATGTTCCCTGAGAAAGTAATTATAATGTTCCATCAGTGACCTGAAACCTACTCACTGAATAATAAAATGAGCTGGATACATTGTGAATAACAATTTAAGCGTTTCAAATATACATGTTGGGTACAATAAGTGCAGAACAGAAAAAGGAGAGTAAGTGATTTAAGGAGAGAAATTCTAGTAAGCTGATCAAAGAATACCATAGAAATTCTGGTTCCACTATACTTTTGAGCTAAATGAAGTAGATTACGATAGTTCTTCTCTCTGTGTTTATCTTATAGTGAGATATTGTTTACAGTAATATTCGTCACTACTCGTTCTATAAGCGAGATTCAGCAAACGTCTGCTTGCTTCTAATTGAAGTGACTTCGCATCTATTCAAGCCTGTCGGTATTTTGTATCAACATCATCTACGTCTACATCTACATTCCTACTCTGTAAACGACTGTGAAAGGCATGGCAGTTAGTTAGTTACGTGTTCCATTGATGAATAGCACGGAAAAACCGTTATGATGTGGAACGTGTCAAAAGCACAAGAACTGCGCACAGGAAACAAGTATTTTTTTTGTCTTTCTTTGTTTACATTATAGTGTTAAACCTAAATATTTCTATTACCTGTCCCACTCCCTTAAATGGCACAAAATGCATATGTTATATCTCCAGATTTATTTACTCATATTCAAGGATTCATCTATGGTATAGAAGGAGTTGTCAAGGAGGTATGATTTTTGAAAATATTACAGCTGTCTGTCAGACATTTTATTTCATCTAGTAATTTATCAGAAGGTTTTATAACAGCATATTTTACCCATTTCTTTTTTCTGGTATCGTAATCATGAATGTCGCTGTTGATTCCAAACCGGTCCATGTTGTTGAGAAAAAATTTTATTAGTGAGTAAATGTACACTATTCTAACTACTTTCTTTTGAGCAGTGAATACTTTTTAGCTAAGTGTTGAGTTTCCCCAGAATTCCGTATGACATCAGAGAGTGGAAGTATGCAAAGTATAAGAGATCCAAATTATGAATTTTCCAATTAAGATTCTCATCTATATGTACACCCAAAAACCTAGTATGCTCTATCCTGGCTACTGAAATCTTTTGATGGGTTATGTTTATTGAAGGAATTATACTTTTTGCAGCAGAAAATTGGATGTACTGTGTTTTTTCAAAGTTTAGAGCAAGCCCATTCGCAGAAAACCAATTAATAACTTTTCCAAAGACCTTATTTGTATCACTTTCTATCGGACTTTCTTTCACTGGCAGAGGGTGCGTCCCATTGTACCGATTGTTACATTTCCCCCTCTCTATACAGGTATGAAGCGAGGTGAATGACTGTTTAAATGCTTCTGCATTTGCTGAAATTAAACTAATCATGTCCTCACAGCCACCACGAGTGCGATATTTGGGGTGTTGTTGCACATTCCTACAATTCATCCTGCCAATAGCCCTCGCTATGTTTATCACCGTTTCCGAATATGCATTCACGCTTTCATTTTCGGTGTTGCACAAATTAATACGAATCGTTTGCTGATAAATTTCAGAACGCATGGTTTCTTGCTGAATTTCACTGACGAAATCACCAAACCTCTGTCACTTGCTAGGAAATATCATCGAAAATGAAACCAAAACCTAAATGTCGTATGCACGATTGTTTGTCGCGACTACCGCGCTTCCGCCGCCGGGACAGCAGAAGCTCAGCTGCTGGCGCTGATGTCCCGAGATCGAGACCAGGCGGGCGTTCTCGCTCCCAGGAGGACAGTTGGGCGCGCGCGCCCCCTGGGGAAATACACAGCCGTCGTCCAATATCCTGGCCGCGGGCGTGGCCCCGGCTGCTCCCGCGGGATCTATCACAGCTCGGCCGGCCACCCCCCCCCCCTCACCCCTGGGGGACAGGGAGGGGGGGACGCGCTCCTTCCGGTGGACCGGGAATTGGACGGCTATCACGAAAACAACCCGCCGCGCCGGCTGGCTGCGACTCCTGTGTACGTGGCTGCTCGCTCGAGTGGGCCGCAGGGAGCATATTTTCTGCCAGCGCCGCACGCGTGGTCGGGCTCTGATGCGAGCTACACATCGCGTTCCCATCAGAAAGAACCGTCCAACACAGACAAATCTGTGTACTGCAAGAATTTTCGCTACATATTACGCCATCTTCAATGGCGAATGAGAACGTATGACTTTGTAACTGTGAAAAACAAGTTTCCTCCTATTGCGACTGCCTTATTTGTTATGAAGCCTAAATTCGTTACAGTTGTTGCCTCTGTTTTCACCTCATCAAAGTGTCAGGAGTTAAGACACTGTTTTGTCCTCATCTTCCCTATCTGTCTGTATAACACACGATGTCGTCTTGCTCATACAAAACCGCTAAGGAATTTGGAGCGGGAGATCGATTTTCTACTATAGATGTCGTTTAAGAAGGAATTTTTCGAATATCCATTCATAAAGTGGAGAAATAGAGGAGGAAGAGTGCTTTTGAAAAATATCGCTATCCAGGCAATTTTGAAGCTAAACATACGAAAATTGGTACCGGTATTTGGTTGCTCGACCAGAAGTGGAGAAATACATGTTTCAGCGCTTTTGGAAATTGAACCCCTGTGAGGGAACGAAAGTGGGTGAAAGTATTTTGAAAATATATAATTATGAAACAACTACTAAAGTATTTTCAAAGCTACATATAAGAAGATTGGTATTTGACTTCTCAGTTACAGATAAAGAAAAATGTTGCGTTCTAGAGTTTCTGGAAGTTAAATCTCTAAGGAGATGGAATGGGGGATGAAATATTTTATAGAATACCGGGTGTATCAAAAAGAATCATCCGAACTGACACTTCTATATTTCTGAAACTAATAAACATATACAAAGAATTTTTTTTCATACCTATTCTTAGGTATTCAATACACCCCCCTTGGGATGCAAGGCATATGTCAATGCGGTATTCAAATTGTTCCCACACTGCAACGAGCATGTCTTGAGTTACAACTTCCACAGCTGCTGTTATGTGATGTCGCAATTCATTCATTGTTGTTGGTAACGGAGGCACATAAACAGTTTTTTATAAACCCCCAGAAGAAATAATCACATACTGTCAGGTCCGGACCGCGCGGGATTAGCCGAGCGGTCTTAAGCGCTGCAGTCATGGAATGTGCGGCTGGTCCCGGCGGAGATTCGAGTCCTCCCTCGGGCACGGGAGTGTGTGTTTGTCCTTAGGATAATTTAGGTTAAGTAGTGTGTAAGCTTAGGGACTCATGACCTTAGCAGTTAAGTCCCGTAAGATTTCACACAAATTTGAACATTTTGTCAGGTCCGGTGACCTTGGAGGCCAGTCATGTAAGGCTGAATCATTTGGTCCAGTGCGACAGATCCATCGTTCAGTAATCCTTTCATTTAACAATTCCCACTCTTCCAGATACCGGTGTAGCGGTCTCCCATCCTCTTGCTTAATGGAGTTGTTGAATCAGTCTCCAACTGTGGGGAAAGAAAGTTCTCAAGATATTTGCTTCCTGTAACAGTGTTCGTGGCAAAGAACTATGGACTATACACCTTTTCCTCTTACACTGCACAAAACAAATTAAATTTTGGAGAGTCCCTGTCATGTTGTACAACGTCATGTAGTTGTTCCGTACTCCATATTCTCACATTATGACGCTTCACCTTTCCATTTAAATGGAAGGTTGCCTCACCGCTAAACACTAAGTGTGGAAGAAAACTGTCATCCTCCATCTTGCCAAGAACGAAATTACAGAACTCCACAGGCTGTTGTTTGTCACTTTCATGAAGAGCTTAGAGTAGCTGAATTCTGTATGGTTTCATGTGTAAACGTCGACACAACACGCTCCAGACAGACAACGGGGACATGTCGAGTTGTCGACCTGCACAGCGAACGGATTTCTGCGGACTTCTATTGAAACTATGGCGGACGCGTTCGATGTCTGTGTCAGATACTCGGGCAAGGCCCGGCGATTTGCCCTTAAACAAACAACGTGTTTCACGAAATTCTTCATGCCATCGTCTAATGCTCTGTGCTGTAGGAGGATCCACACCATACCTAGAACGAAAGTCAAGCTGAACAGTTACTACAGACACGCACTGCGCAAAACGTAGAACACAAAACGCTTTTTGTTCTCGCGACACCATTTTTTACTAGAACCTAAGTGGGCGCACAATGTTGCTACCTAGCGGGGACCATGTAAAACTCGAGAGTTTGGTATTTCCAATATTGTTCACGCCCATATCCCAAATAACATGATAGTAATGTTTTTTTTTAATCGGATGATTCTTTTTGATAGACCCTGTATTTCATTATGAGAACATTTTTAAAACTAAATCTACGAACATTTGAATTTGACTTCTCGCTTGGCTGTAAAGAATGTGTGTCTTTCATTTTTTTTTTTTGGAAATTCAACCCTTATGGAAGCGAAATAAGGGATGAAGTTCTTTGGAACTATTTCTTTATGACAGCATTTCTGAACTAAATCTATGCTTTTCTGTTAGAAACAAAAAAAAATTACACATTGGAAGTTTGGAAGTTCAACCTCTAACGGGGGGGGGGGGGGGGGGGGGGATAGAGGGTGAACTGTTTTATGAAAATATTTCATTTTGAAAGCATTTTTATAGATAAATCTTTGAAAATTGGTACTTGGCTTTTCGGCTACAAATAAAGAAGTACATGTTTCAGACTTTTCGGAATTAACTTCTTTGGGGATGAAATAGGTAATGAAAGTTTTTAAGAAAATATTTCGTTGTATTAAAAAAATTGTTAAAGCTAAATCTATACAAACTGGTATTTCACTTCTCGGCTAGATACAAAGACATATGTATTAGAATATGTCTACTGCCATGTCTGTGTAATGGTTAGTTTCCATAGAGTGAGATCTCGCAGGATGTGGATACTGCGATGTTTGCGCACGTCTGGTTCAGATTAACCATTAATACGCGCTCATCTGGAGATAGTTTGGGTCGAAAGTTGGGCGAAGGATAGCGGTTTGAAGGGCAGAGGAAAAATGTCCCAAAGCAAGAGCCAAGGGAAAAATCCTCTGAGGTAGATGGTTCGGGTTGTAGGAGCAGTACCGGTTTTCTTGCTGCCTGCGACAGGTCATGCAATGGTAGGCTTTGTTAATAGTGGGTGTAATGCAGATCGATACTTTTGTCGTTGTGCGGTGGTGTTACTCAGCGTCTGCCGCTTGGTGCTGGCGTTGATTTCTAGGTCAGCGTCAGCATACCTATAAGAGTTAGTTAGGTTCATCATCGTATTGTGTCCGATAGGTCGGGGGCAGCCCCGAGTCCTCCCGCGGTCAGAAAAATGGTACCGAATCCTCCCAAGTCCGCAAAGGTCTGAAAAACGATGGGACCGAATCCTCCCGTTTGAAACAGGTAGCTGTTCTAAACGTTGTGAATACTCCAAGCAGGCAAAGGAAAGGGTATGAAGTTACAGTAGAAGATGTCAAAAATTTTCACTTGTATTGTATGTTTAAAAGTTTTCTTTTTATCTTATTGAGATAAACTCCAGTCGGCACAGTGCCAGCCACTAAGTCACGCTCAGAGCGTGCATAAGTGAATCTATATTTTTTGTTTAAAATATGGGAGGGGTAGGGGAAGGAGATAAGCAACATGGCAGAGATAATTATATTATTGTCTATAATACAACATACAATGTGTCAGTTTGGGAGGATTCGGTCCTGTCACCTGCTTACCTACCTGGTTTCGGGAGGATTCGGGGATGCGTCCGATAGGTCATATATCAGATTCACAGAGTAGGGTAGTGTTGGCGGTTTGTTTGTGCGTCAATGTGCCAGCTTGTCGGTTTTCCTGCTGTAGCCCGTTGGTCGGCTTTAATAGCAGCTGGCGTATCCAGTCCATTTTACTGGTATACAGGGGCTTGCTGATGTTGTTTCTTGTGGATGTATGTTAGCTTGCCACAAGTAGTTAGGCCCTAGCTACAATTATTGAAGCGTAATATGTACACTATGTGATCAAAAGTATCCGGACACTCACAAAAACATAAGTTTTTTCATATTAGGTACACTGTGCTGCCAGGTACTCGATATCAGAGACCTCAGTAGACATTAGACATCGTGAGAGAGCAGAATGGAACGCTCCGTGGAACTCACGGACTTCGAACGCGGTGAGGTGACTGGGCGTCACTTGTGTCATACGTCTGTACGCGAGATTTCCACACTCTTAACCATCCCTAGGTCCACTGTTTCCGACGTGACAGTGAAGTGGAAACGTGAAGGAAGACGTACAGCACAAAAGTGTACAGACCGACCACATCTGTCGACTGACAGAGACCGCCGACATTTGAAGAGGGTTGTAATGTGTAATAGGCAGACCTCTATCCAGACCATCACACGGGACTTCCGAACTGCATCAGGATCCCCTGCAAGTACTATGACAGTTAGGCGGGAGGCAGAAAACTCGGATTTCATGGTCGAGTGGCTGCTCTTACGTCACACATTGCCAGTAAGTGCCAAACGACGCCTCGCTTGGTGTGAGGAGCGTAAACATTGGACGACTGAACAGCGCAAGAACGTTATGTGAAGTGACAAATCACGGTACACTATGTGGCTATACGATGGCAGGGTGTGGGTATGGCGAGTGCCCGGTGAACGTCATCTGCCAGCGTGTGTAGTATCAAGAGTAAAATTCGGAGTCGTTAGTGTTACGGTGTGGTCGTGTTTTTCATTGAGGGGCTTGCGCACCTTGTTTTTTTGCGTGGCACTATCATAGT
Organism: Schistocerca piceifrons; assembly: GCF_021461385.2. Taxonomy (NCBI): domain Eukaryota; kingdom Metazoa; phylum Arthropoda; class Insecta; order Orthoptera; family Acrididae; genus Schistocerca; species Schistocerca piceifrons. Next base: position 652,714,210 of record NC_060138.1, on the reverse strand, counting down.
ACAGGCCTACAATGATGTTTTCAGCACCTTCTTGCTTCCCACTGTTGAAGAGCAATTCGGGGATGGCGATTGCAGCTTTCAACACTATGGAGCACCTGTTGACAATGCACGGCCCTGGCGGAATGGTTACATGACAATAACATCCCTGTAATGGACTGGCCTGCACAGTCCTGACATGAATCCTATAGAACACCTTTGGGATGTTTTGGAACGCCGACTTCGTGCCAGGCCTCACAGAACGTCAGCGGTAGCTCTCCTCAATGGAGCACTCCGTGAAGAAGGGCTACCATTCCCCAAGAAACCTCCCAAACACCTGATTGAACGTATGCCTGCGAGAGTGAAAGCTGTCATCAAGACTAAGGGTGGGCCATGACCATATTGAATTCCAGCATTACCGATAGAGGGCGCCAAGAATTTGTAAGTCACTTTCAGCCAGGTGTCCGGATGCTTTTGCACATAGTGTATATGGCACCGCGGGAGTGCAGCCAGATCACGTTCTACGTGTAGCACAATACCTTCTTGACAATGCACGACATCGTCAACAGGTGGCTCTTACTGCTGGGAAGTACCAATTGTGCTCGCACTGCTACCATCTGTTATGCAGGCCCACGGGTGACGAAGCGTGGTTAGAGCCTCCAATAAATTATTTGTAATAAATATCCTCGACTTTTGTGGATTCTATTTCTACTAAATAAATAAGACAGACTCAGAATCTCTCAGACAAAAAGTGAAAAGAAATTAGATAAATGTGAACTTTCTACCTTTAACGTTAAGGTTCAAGACCCTACCAATTTCGATATGGCTATGACGTGGCTGAAGCTCCTCAGTTAAATACTGTACACCGTATAATGGCTCTATCTACAAACGTCAATATCTGACATTTAACTATCACAAATTCTAGCCAAAACGACGAGCTTGTGCCGTAGCATGGCAACGACATATTTTAGTTGCACACGAATTGTAACAGCACTAAGAGAATCAAATATTGGAAGCTTTAACTACCTGTATGTAGTTCCCCGTCATTTTATCATAACGTACGATAACGACCCCTTTTGTAGAGATCATCAATGTTCTGAAGCTTTGAAACAGCTTATATTCCTGCCACAAAGTCTTTAACATAAGGAACTGGCCATATGCGAATAGTACTCGAGCTCTGTGGGTTCGATACAAATTTAGTTACGTAAACAGACAGTTCATGCAGCCCGGGAATCGAAGATCTCGAGGACTTTTGTATGTTATTGGCATTGATACTGAGAATGTTTTAATTTCAAAGTTTCGGAGGACAAAGGAAATGTTTTTTCTGTCATATAATTAAAAATTAACAATTTTCTGTCTTTTTCCTGTATTTGTACTGTGAAATCTTGCTTCTTGCCAAATTTCACGATCCTAAGTCATTGGGAAGTACCCTTTTTTACACCACCAATGGACTATAGATCTTACTACGTGACATAAATTTGAATGTGATACGTCAATCCCTTCCTTAAAGAAAGCGTCTCAACAGACGGAGGAACGGACAGCCAGCCAGACGGATAACAAATGACAAATTTTGCAGGCCGTTGTGGCCTAGCGTTTCTAGGCGCTTCAGTCCGGAACCGCGCTGCTGCTATGGTCGCAAGTTCGAATTCTGCCTCGGGCATGGATGTGTGTGATGTCCTTAAGTTAGTTAGGTTTAAGTAGCTCTAAGTCTAGGGGCCTGATGACCTCAGATGTTCAGTCCCATAGTGCTCAGAGCTTTTTGAAGCATTTATTGACAATTTTTTTCTTGTGATATAATTACAAATTAACGATTTTCCGATTTTTTTCCTTTGGTTGTACTTTTAATCATTGCTTCTTGCCAAATTTCATGGTTCCAGGTCAGCGGGAAGTACCCTATAGGTTTTGACGAGTTGCGAGTATCAAAATATGTAACATTAATGGCCGTATCTTCTGATTGCAGTGGCTTAGAAGCTTCCAGTTTTTACACCGCCAATGGACCGGAAATCTTACTATGTGGAATGGGCTCTACATATCAGCTTGACACATTTACCTGTTTCTGAGCAGAAGGGATTTTTTTACAATCTGACAGACAGACGAATAACAAAGTTAGCCTATTAGGGTTCTGTTTTTACTAACTGTGGTACAGAAACCGAAAAACGCCTAACACGGAGTTTAACTGTGTATAATAGGGCATCTCCTAAGGTCTGACTCGTCGTAAAACCTATGCTGTATCTCGCTGCCCACACTCTTCTCACGAAGCAAAATCTGACATGCCAGATTGTTCATTTCACGCTTCGCCATGAAATAGGAAGTGGCACTGCACGCTGTAACATCACCAGCTCCTGGTCCACGCATGTTTTCACGTCCTGTGTGAGGACGGCTTAACTGCTGCCAGAAATCAAACCTAAGTTGTTGCTAGATGGTCCCTCCAGTAATTTGCAGTGTAACTGTCATTGGAGCATCAATTTTCTTTCTTCACCTACTGAGGGAAAACACAGGGTTCCTTGCCGTACTTAGCTGGACTCCAGTGCCCCTGTTGGTCTCTGCTCAGTGTGAAAAGTTGATGTGAAAGATGTTATTGAAAATGTGTGTGTGTGTGTGTGTGTGTGTGTGTGTGTGTGTGTGTGTGTGTTCCACATCTCCTACTAAACTACTGAACCGATTTCAACCAAACTTGTTACACGTATCCCTCACTCTCAGAAAACAAACGCTGCCTGGTTAACTACCACCTATCTATCATAGTTTAGAGAAAATATGTCATGAACAGTAAGATGCGTAAAAAAATCCTCGTTGTGCATGGCCTTTAACTTTATTACTGTTTTGCTACTAATTCCCTTAGCAAAAATTTTGCAGACAGTATCGACCATCGCCGCTGAATGTACCGACACAAACATATCATTGTACGGCACATTGTTCAAGAGATGCGACGTCATAAACAAAGAGATGCGGAAGAATGCCGCATTATGCATGACGTTCAAAACGTTTATTTTTAGTAAAAAGACTCCCGTGCCGCCCAGTCAAGGAAATTCCTGACACCTGACAGCGCTTTTGACAGCTTTTAGCTGCGAAGTTCACACGGCGGTAGCCGAAACAGTCGCTGTCAACAGAGGTATGAAGAGGCTTTACCATAGGGACGTTTACAAAATCGCGTAGCTACGCGTAGCAGCTACACCCAGCCTGCAAGAACTGACCGTTGTGTTATACTACTACTACTACTACTACTACTATTATACACACACACGCAATTCACTTTCAAATTTCGCTTCTAAAAGAAAACTGGCAAAATGAATACCCGGGCAATGTCGGGTCTGTCACCTAATATGTTCTATATTAACCGGGCCGTGTACCGTCCCGTAATTATCACAGCTGTGTCATATCATTATTACGATTCACAGTCTCTTTCAAGCTACCAAGTTTCAACCTTGACGTCGACTAAAAGTTTACGTGGGGACCTACGTCGCAGTTATAAATGAACCGCCGGCCACGGTGGTCTAGCGGTTCTAGGCGCTCAGTCCGGAACCGTGGGACTGCTACGGTCGCAGGTTCGAATCCTGCCTCGGGGATGGATGTGTGTGATGTCCTTAGGTTAGTTAGGTTTAAGTAGTTCTAAGTTCTAGGGGACTGATGACCACAGATGTTAAGTCCCATAGTGCTCAGAGCCATTTGAACCATTTTTATAAATGAACCAGCATTCTCTTCCCAGTATATAATGCCTTCGAATGTGTCGTTAATTTCTTGTATATCTGTAGGTTTGTCCATTTTATATAGAATAAAGTGAAGAAAAAGATACTCTTTTCTGAGATCACTATCAGAATTCCTTGTAGAAATCATTGTTGATTTTCTGTGTTGCTCTAACAACCAGCGATGCTGTCTGAATACCCAACAAAATCGATGAAACGTTTCTTTGTGAACATTAATCATTGTCTAAAATAACAGTCGCGACACTCCGTCCTCTTTTTGTTACCCCTGTGATAGCAGCGTGCCAAGCGGCCAGTAAGTCACACCTCTGAGTGCGATATCGGATGAGTACAAACCCCAGTGTTTTTATTGATTTGTAACACAGTTTTCTCAGTAGGGAATGTCGGAAGTGACGTAAAACTCGATAATAACTGAAAAATGACACCACAGTTGTTATTCCTTAGTTTTCTAAGGACCCTGGAAGATATGTAACAGAACATGACAGTGCTGTTTATTTGCGATTCTCTTGTAAGGTGCAGATGTTTGCTGAACAACATCGTTTGCCTATAACAACGAAGAACTGCCAGTAAACAACAGAAGACGTGACTTTTTGCAGAAAGACGTCGAATATCCACCCAGCAATGTGAAGTTTTGTTCGTTACACTTCCAGCCAAATCAGTGTACCTAGAACGTAAAAAACCTGTATGGAATAGAACACCTAGATTATTTAACGTACCAAACATGCCACCACACCTGTAGCGGACGGGTAAACTGCATTAACGTCATAATAAAACAAGAAAAATAATGCAACTGTTCTCCAACAAAGACGTTCGCTTTTGAAGATAGAGTAGTGACATTTACAAAAATATTAGTGTGTCAGAAAATGGAGTGAATGTAAGAAAGGGAGAATCATTAGACTCCATAAAAATGTTTGTATCAACGAAAGTGGCTGTCAGTGGAGTAAGCTGCAACTGCACACATATTCGAAAGTACTCCTTCATGATTAAGATGTACCTTATGTCGCTGAATCAGTGAAATTCGGCTGCATATACGTTTATTTCACGGTAATTCATGTCCCTTCGTAATTTACTAATACATGGAATGGAAAAATATAACAATTATTTCGTTAATTAAGTAGAGAACTAATTAAAAACATACAAAATCCTGACGACACATGCTTTCTCACCGCTTGGAGCGCTATAGTCGATCTAGCTGTCAACGGTAACAAATTTCACACCAGAGAGTGTTGCCACTGCATATACTAATCTGTGTCATTAATATTGCAAAAGATTAATTTACCGGTAATGAGGCAGTGTACTTTACATTAACATACAGTTTATAGCTCTTTCATCGGCCTGAAATACAAATACATTATTTCGCAAATTCTTATCGTCAAAGAATTAGAAAATCAGGGATATATTTTTGACCATCAGCTTCTCGAAATTAAATAACTTTCACAAATACATTCAAGAAATTATTTAAAATTCCATAATATAAACAAATGAAATTAGCTTCCTCTCCTATGTAAGGTAGTAAGTATAATTCAGTTAATATTTTTTATTTTCAATTAAATACTTTTACTTGGTTAATTCGCACCAAAGATATACCACGAAACAAAATTATCTAACTCATACCTCAAAACCGAAATGCATTGGAAAATGGTTAAGACACTTTCAAGACATAGGTGATACACATTATTGATTTATTTAGTTCATTATAATAATGAAATATGGTGTATGGCGTCAGGTTTGGTTTTGCAGCAGACGGATGTTATCTACTTTGCTTTGTACATGGCCATGCGATCGCGCAGCGCAAAGTACCTCTAGTCGGTCAGCGATGGCGTAAAAGTAACAAAGTAAAAAGTAAAAACAAACAATACATTTTGTAGTTTACATTAAACAATAATACTATTGTCATAAACTCATTAGATTAACTATATACGGTACCACATATCGAGCAGGCGTTAAAGTTCTCTGTGATATTGCCCTTGCATGACGATAGTTTTCATCACATCGGTCATCCACTGTACGACATATCGTCATTCTTCTCACAATGAATCCCATTTTGCCTAAGGCTCTGGCCGCGCGTGGTAGCTGCATGGCCTCAGGCGCCTTGTCACGGTCCGCGCGGATGGCCTCGTCGGAGGTTCGAGTCCTCCCTTGGGCGTGGGTGTGTGTCGTCCATAGCGTAGTTTAAGTTAGAGTAAGTAATATGTAAGCTTAGGGACCAAAGACCTCAGCAGTTTGGTCCCATAAGACCTTACCACTAATTTCCAAAATGAATTTCCTAAGGCTCTAGAGGACTCACCGAAGTATGGCTCGAAAACTGTGATACTTTCTGCTTCCATTACTTTTACCCTTTCCTTTTTTCGGCTGGTCTCCTATAAGTTGTAATGACCGATGAATTCAGGACAGCCATTTTCTCGTAAGATTGTTCTTAGATGTTGAAGCCCACTTAGCAGACTCAGGATCGCCGACGACGCGTGTTTTGTGAATCGCAGTGCGCAACACACCATGAAATTGTGTTGGGTGGTGATAACTTGTGAAAGGAGCGGGAAAAGAAAAAAGAAAGGGGGTAACCACATTTACACATTTACACTTGTCCACTGCTGATATATACAACTGGAAAGAATATTTCTTTTAATTATAGGACCGTACACGAATAGGGATTGCGTCCTATGGACATTCTGTTTTTTAATTAGGATCTGTTAAGAAGTGGAACATTATCACTAAGCTTCTTATAAAAGAGGAGATGTGAAATCATCTCTATGTATTCGTAAGAATAGTGCAAACACAGAAGTATGTCACGGAACACAAGGTGAAGGCCTCTGTTCATTGGACACTAGGAAATATCATCATTTTTACAATAATTCAAATTAATCAGCAGCATGTTGGGGAGAAGAGCACGTATGACAGAACGACTGTTTGCATGCCTAATCGTGTAACGTATTTTTCAGGGAAATGACGATCTTGTTGTACTACAAGAATAATGAAAACGTGCAAGGGAAACAGAGGCACACTACAAGGGTTAGTTTGGTGAGCAACTTGTATACAGGTATCTACGTAGCTACTCATAGATCCACAAAGAAACTCCAGTTACATCATGTCAGTTTTGCTCTCGAACAATAGTGAATTCCACTGTTGATACAAAACTGGGAAACAAAAGAAGCACCGTAGGGCCCCATCCAAAAACCACACAATATTCAACGATTTACGTAGCAACACTTGTGTTAACTGCCAAAGAACCACAGAGACCTACTCAGAAATTGCACAGGCAAATTGGCGGGAATACTACTGCATCAGGGTGTAGTTCAAGTGCAGTCAAACATTTAACTATTTAACACCAAGAGCTGCATGGAAGCCTGTCTGGTACCACATCCTGTAAGTCACATAGAAAGGTCGACTTAATGCGAAAATCCAGTTTGTAAACTATCGGAAATGCTACAGAACACTGTTGAAACAATTTATGGTAAAGAAGAAATTCTGCAGTGTACGTAACACCATCAGCTATGTGAAACATTGTCTCATACCACACGAAATCAGTCACAAAGAAAGGCTGCTTTGTAATGAAAATTACGTTCGTGACCAAACAGAAATACTGGAGAAGCGTTATGTAAGCAAACTTCGAAGGAGAAACAGTGTTAGAACATGCTTAGAAACACCATACATAACAAACACATATCAATCCTACGTGCTCGGAATCGCAGAAAGACATTTAAGGGATCATGAAACATCAAAAATCACGGAAAAATAGTTTAAACAAATTGAACACAGGACTGGAACACGATCGGTTACACCTAACTATCCTCAACATTCTAACAGCTCTAAATGTGATTTTCACAGAATAACAGTGCTACTTCCGAAGAACAAGTTAGCAACAAATGACGATCAAACAACATAGCACGGTTTTCCAGCTCTGGAGGGGTATATAGTTCTTGAGATCTTATGAAACTGAGTGCTGAATCCTAAGCCATCCTTAAACTAAAATCATCGTTCCAGGGTTATTAGGTTTCCCGGCATCTTTCGTTCGAACGACACTTTAATTGAGCTCTCCCAGAAACTTGTCGTTTGCATTACGCCACTACTGTCATCGTAGTTTATTTCCCGACTGATACTCACCTGACATTCTGAGACCAAGCTCGTCTTCGGTATTACATATAAGACTTTTCTTCTTATTTGACAGGTACAAAATACTATGCTGTCATTTTCCCGTAGTAACTTACTGATATTTCCGGAGACTGAGCCAGCAAAAGACAAATAAGCCGTTGTGAGATTTTCCTTTCCTTTCTGAGTGCCAATCCCTTCCTTATTCGATGTTAGTTTTGTTTGCAACATCCGTTTAATTTGTCGCTCAAAGGACCCACTGCTTCGAAACACTCTTCGGGAAACCCCTCCTTCTCGGACGGCATTCGAGCGCTATGGATCCTGAGTCCTTGGCACAAAATTTCCTTGTGACAGCTGGAGGCCAGACAGTGAGTACGCGTTGCAAGATACGATCTTGCAGTACCCGAAGAAGACGACGGTCAATCATTGAAACAGCGAGCAGAAAAATGAAACCAGAACCCGAAAACACACAGAGAGCCTGAGAGATAAAAGAAGAAATATTTTTTACAAGGAAATGATTCTGAAAACATATCACGCCCAAGCACCTCCACGTACTGGCGTGAACAGTGAGACTGCTTAGGTGCTTCACAGACATGGCTGGTGTACGTTGTTACGCTACTGGCCGCTAAAATTGCTACACCAAGAAGAAATGCAGATGATAAACGGTTATTCATTGGATAAATATATTATACTAGAACTGACATGTGATTACATTTTCACGCAATTTGGGTGCATAGATCCTGAGAAATCAGTACCCAGAACAACCACCTCTGGCCGTAATAACGGCCTTGGTACGCCTGGGCATTGAGTCAAACAGAGCTTGGATGGCGTGTACAGGTACAGCTGCCCATGCAACTTCAACACGATACCACAGTTCATCAAGAGTAGTGACTGGCGTATTGTGACGAGCCAGTTGCTCGGCCACCATTGACCAGACGTTTTCAATTGGTGAGAGATCTGGAGAATGCGCTGTCCAGGGCAGCAGTCGAACATTTTATGTATCCAGAAAGGCCCGTACAGGACCTGCAACATGCGGTCATGCAATATCCTGTTGAAATGTAGGGATTCGCAGGGATCGAATGAAGGGTAGAGCCACGGGTGGTATCACATCTGAAATGTAACGTCCACTGTTCAAAGTGCCGTCAATGCGAACAAGAGGTGACCGAGAGGTGTAACCAATGGCACCCCATACCGTCACGCCGCGTGATACGTCAGTATGTCGATGATAAATACACGCTTCCAATGTGCGTTCACCGCGATGTCACCAAACATGGATGCGACCATCATGGTGCTGTAAACAGAACCTAGATTCATCCGAAAACATGACGTTTTCCCATTCGTGCACCCAGGTTCGTCGTTGAGTACACCGTCGCAGGCGCTCCTGTCTGTGATGTAGCGTCAAGGGTAACCGCAGCCATGGTCTTCGAGCTGATAGTCCATGCTGCTGCAAACGTCGTCCAACTGTTCGTGCAGATGGTTGTTGTCTTGCAAACGTCCCCATCTGCTGACTCAGGGATCGAGACGAGGCTGCTCGATCTGTTACAGCCATGTGGATAAGATGCCTGTCATCTCGACTGCTAGTGATACGAGGCCGTTGGCATCCAGCACGGCGTTCCGTATTACCCTCCTGAACCCAGCGATTCCACATTCTGCTAACAGTCATTGAATCTCGACCAACGCGAGCAGCAATGTCGCCATACGATAAACCGCAATCGCGATAGGCTACAATCCGACTTTTATCAAAGTCGGAAACGTGATAATACGCATTTCTCCCCCTTACACGAGGCATCACCACAACGTTTCACGAGGCAACGCCGGTCCATTGCAGCTTGTGTAGGAGAAATCGGTTGGTAACTTTCCTGATGTCAGCACGTTGTAGGTGTCGCCACCGGCGCCAAACTTGTGTGAATGCTCTGAAAAGCTAATCATTTGCATATCACAGCATCTTCTTTCTATCGGTTAAATTTCACTTCTGTAGCACGTCATCTTCGTGGTGTACCAATTTTAATGGCCATAAGTGTATTTTCAAGCTATTAATGATTTCCTAAAGTTACAATGTTTTGATGTAAACAGTTCTCCGTGAAGTTACGTACCATGTTTGTGTTTTTTTATGCTAAATCTTTTTTCAAATGTTATCTGAGGACAATTTAAATCTTCAAAGACAAAAAAAAAAAAAAAAAAAAAGAACTGCTGTACCTTGAATTTCCCCCTCGCTTGATTTATATGTTTCGCAGTTTTTCAGAATCTGCAGAGATCACTTTCGAGATCGTTTAGTATAATAATAGAGCAGAAAGATAATTGCCATATTGTTCAGTTATCGCTTCCAGGTGTCAAGACTAACGAGACGAGTTAATTTCACCTTTAGTAAAAATAGGTCACGTAACATCTTCAAATGGTTCAAATGGCTCTGAGCACTATGGGACTTAACATCTGAGGTCATCAGTCCCCTAGAACTTAGAATTACTTAAACCTACCTAACCTAAGGATATCACACACATCCATGCCCGAGGCAGGATTCGAACCTGCGACCGTAGCGGTCATGCGGTTCCAGAATGTAGCACCTAGAACCGCACGGCCACACCGGCCGGCTCACGTAACATCTGTTCGTTTATTCCGCCTGCTGTCTTCTATCGATGGGGCACGCGACATTTAATTTGATTGTAGTTTTGAGCTTAAGGGAATCGTACTGGCTTCCCATTTTCACCTCAAACACAGGCTATGAATGATAAAACACGGAAACCTGCAGGACTTTAGTTGCAAGATAAACACGACACACGGGCTCATTTCCTCGCTGTTTAACAGCGGTAGATTTCAGCAGCTGTAGTGCGACGTACGAAGCCAGCCAGCAGCAGAGAGAGACGATAAACACACCATGAACCCCCTTCTAGTAAAACTAGAAAAACTAAACGGTCGAGTTAAGACCGACACTTCGCACTGAGAGTAATGCAGGCAACCGCACGGGCAGCAGGCGACAAGGTTTATCCAGCAACGTATTCGCAAGTTTCCTCGTGTATTTAGAGATTCGTTGTCCATTCCACAGAGTCTGTCCATTCCACAGGATGCATTCCACGCTCAAGCCGCATGGTGACTGTCACTGAATTTGATGTTTAGATATTCCTCGGCTTCCACTTTTTCCTTCGCGCGAATGGTATTTAAAGTCATCAAGTGACACATTAGACAGACGACCAAAAGTAAGAGCTCAGCTTTTTCTGCAATGATCAACACAATGACAAACATCGATGTTGACGTTCACAAGCATCGGTCCTCCAGAGGCTGCATAACTACTTCATCTACATCTGATCAAGTCAGCGCACGGTGCGTAGCGGAGGGTACCTTGTATCACTACTATTCATTCCATTTCCTGTTCCACTCGCGTCTGGAGCGAGAGAAAAATTACTATCTATATGCCTCCGTATGACTCTTAATTTCTCTTATCTTCAGGGTACATACGGGAAATGTAATATGCCGGCAGTAGAGTTTTTCTGCAGTCAGCATCAGATGCCGATTCTTTAAATTCATATGCTATTCGTCGCCGATCTGCGATAGTGGAACATAGTGCAGATATATATATTTCTGAATGCCGAGATTACCTTCTTCGCTGCCTTGGTGTCATGTAATATTTGTCCATTCCTGTTTTCAGTGAACGCGTGGAGACTGTTTGCATAATATTCCGTTTTAATGGCGCGGATACCTTTAGTATGTATGCTGCCTCTTAAAATCTACGGGTCGATTGATCTACAATCCAGGTCGAACGAAGGTTCATACATACGATCTTCCTTCCGGTTTTACTTTTAATTCTATTTAGATGTTTACTTCATCTCAGTGTCTCTCAGGCATTCGTAGAAACATAAGTAATTTTAACAAAATTGTGCTTAAGAATAACGCTGCCTAGCATTTGTTTCCCTTCAGCCATCAGCGCAACGGAATTATTTTTGATCTCGTAGCTACAAACAATCATCAACTTTCGACAGTGTCGGAACAAAGACAAGGATTAGCGATCACAATGTTATTATGGCTACGACTGTTACTATATCCGTCAAGAAGGCCAAAACAGTTTTGATGCTAGAAAGAGCGGTTGAACAGTTGTCAACAGTCTACTTAGACGGTGAGTGGACATCATTTTCTTTCCTTATGGTGGACGTAGAGCAAGTATATGGAAACTTTAAACTGATTGTTAATCATCTTCCAGAGAAATATATCCCGAATAAGTGGATTATGGATGGTGAAGACCCACAGAATGTTTGATAACAAAATTCAGAAAATGCTGAAGAAACAGAGATTTTGTACTCCCGGTTCGGAAAAGAGCACAGAATTGCTGGCAAGCAAAAATTACTAGAAATTCTTGTTTATAAGATCGATGCCCAAAGAATGCAACTTACATCGTCATATGTTAGTGAATGATGTTGCCGAGAATCGTAGACGATTCTGGTCTTACGTAAAATCGCTATGCGGACCGAAGATTTCTTTCGAGCACAGTACAAACTTCCGTTTGGAGCACATAGAAATAAGCATCCCTGGAGTTGAAAAGCATCTGAAAGAGGTAAAACAAATAACAGGCCACATCATATTAGAATTCCAATCAGGTTTTACAGGTAGTACTCCTCGGCATTGGTCCCATACATGGTTTGCATTTACGCGGGTCTCTCACCCAGCACAAAGCCCTAACCGACTGGGAAAAAGCGCTAGTGACTCTCGCATACAGGGTAATTTATTCAACTGTCCCTGCCACTGTAGGTCTATGCAAAAACTATGGGCGATGTTTTCATATTCACTTACACGCTACGGCCAACTATTAGTCCTACAGAAAGAATGAACAGGATCTATTTGTAGGACATTTATTATAGTTAAATTTTATACTGGGATAAGTTTTCGCTAGAGGCCGTAGTTTTCGAGTTATTCAAGAAAAACGCAACCACCCACACCCACACGCCGGATAGCATTTCTTGAACGTTGTTCATGGTACTCCCTCCTATCACTGTTCAAAAGTTTGCGACTTCACCAATTATTTCTCACATTAGACCTTTTTCGTCATCACTGACTGGACTTACGTCACTGGTGTAGTCGAGCACTCACAAATTGTAAAACTGACGTCTACGTAAATTTTACTTACCGGTTTGGTGAATTTTATCATCATAAAATGAACAATGACATTGTTGTATTCGTCAGGTCTTTTGCTTATGAAACTACCATGCTAGCAAGGGTTAAGTTTGGATCGAATTTTTAACGTAGTTAGTTTTAGCGAGCCGTGTTTATTCATTTTCCCCAACGCGAACATTTAAATTAAGAATGTTAACGAAACAGCCAACTATTCTGGTGGTGTAATAGCCCAATCAATACAGGCCAAAAAGTTTGAATATCGGTTGTATTTTTAACAGTGGTAGGAACATACTAGAAATCCTGACTTGTTAAGAAAAAATCTGGGGATGGAGGTGCGTCTAGACGTCACTTTTGTACGTTTTTCTTGAATAACTCTAAAGCCGTGGCCCCCAGCGGAAACGTATCTAAGGTCAAAATTAAACTACATCAAACTTCCGTTCACTTTTTCTGTAGTACTAATAGTTGGTGCATTACGAGCAAGAGAATATGATAATCTAGGGCATGGTGTTTGAAGGACGGATATAACATTGCGGACTGCATAAAACGACAGCTTAACGGGCTGCTGAATCAGCCTGAATAAGAAGGGTAGAACGGTGACCCAGCAAAATTACACATCAACATTCGTAGCATCTAGCTGAAGAATACTTCCTCATATTCTAAGACCAATAAAGTAAATTTACGTGAAGGAAAAAAGTCTTCTGCCCACAAACCAGTATGGATTTAAAAAGCATCTTCCGTGGGATCATCAAGTTGCGAGAAAGAGGCATGATGTCCCGCGAACCATGGACGAAAGGCAACGAGCAGATTCCACATTTCTCGTTTTCTGGAAACCGATTGACCATTACCATGCTGCAGATAACATATTGGAGATATGACGTGCCCGTACTCTAACTGAATTATGTTTTATGTATTCTTTGACATTGCTATTACGTTAATTAGATATTGCCATTATTATTTCAGTAAAATAGTCTATGTGTGTCATAATATTACTACAGTTGTTAAAACTGTAAAAACGACCTAGCAACGCTACGCAATTTCTAAGCCACATACGATCGATATCTTACGAACATTATGAGCATGTTAAAAACACAACCAAAGGTACCTTGATTAATTATTCGAGACTGTTTTAGCTGTCACTTTACTTTTCAACGTGCTGTTCCTCTTCACTCTTTATAACGAAAGTCGTCCTCTTTTTGACGTAGTAGAGGCCAAGGCCTAATTCCACACAATACCTTAAAATGACTGGTCAATTCGTCATTAAACTGCCTAGTACAGGACTCCTAGTTTTCTAGAAAAAAATTTATTAAATAGTCTGCACTGATAGTAACGTGCCTGTAAAACAATAAAGTAACTTTAAACGTGACGCGTAATGGCGGCAGACTGCAGGGTTCCAGGGATACTATTTTCGCTCAGCTGCAGAAATACTATAATTCTGGAAACCAGGGTTATTTGACGTGGATTTACTACCTTTGTAAATAAGACTCATTTCACGCTTAACTTAGGTCTATTTGATGTCAGTCTAGTAAGTTACGTTCGTTACAGTACAGACCCGTATAAGTAGTACATGTAATAATGCTTCGAAAGACGATCACAGAGAGAGAGAGGGAGAGAGAGAGAGAGAGAGAGAGAGAGAGAGAGAGAGAGAGAGGGAGAGAGAGAGAGAATATTCACATGTACCAATCGATTGAAGACCGCAGATGAAAACTTATCCGTAAAATGACATCGTGTGGATTTGAAATACATAATTATTGTCTTTGTTTTTTAAACTTTAACTTTCGTAATTGTTCCCATAAAACGCTGACTTCACGTATTTCATAGTCACACACATAGTCACACACACACACACACACACACACACACACACACACATAATCATAGTTTTTGTGCATGTCGTTCCACTTGCAAAAAATATTATTATTATTAAATATTGGTGTGGGGACGCCATAAAGAGGTTGAGCACATCTGAAGTAATAGAAGGCATTCCTTAGTAGACATGGGTTGTTCACCAAAGACAAAGGTACCGTCAAGAATGTCTTAGGGAAGCGTGTTAAGACAGCTTGTAAGGGGTCCGTAGGTCCTTATTATAACTTTGCACTCGGCACAGGTCGATAGGGCGAACAATCGATTGTGACGTGTTGCGAGAGCGAGCGTCGAGATGCGCCAGAGTGGTTGGCGGAAATGGTGTGTGTGTGTGTGTGTGTGTGTGTGTGTGTGTGTGTAGGCCATTATTGGAATACAGGGTCTTTAACCGAGAAGGGTGTCACCATCGCCGTGGTTAGACCCCTAAATAATAAATAAATACCGGGAAACTGATGAAGTATCTTTATAAAAGTGATCAGTGACGTTACTAGTGCCGATATTTAGTTTCGCGTCTACCGCGCTGGCCTAACCTTGGATTGCAGTGTTGGACGCAGTGATGGATTAGCGTGTGACGATATTGACAAAATGAAGAAAGTCTTTGCTGAGATTAGCCGTAATTAGATATGTATGACAAAGGCAGTGGCTGTCTCCTTTTTGTGTTTTGAGAAGAATATAAGTTCGTAATTAGTAAAACTGTGTTGGTGTTCCTTATTACCATACAAACAGTATTATAGTATTGAACAGGACGAACTGGAAAGTAACAACTTCCGTAGCAGTCAATTCCGATTACCAGCCTAATTAGGTTCACGGTCATGTTAATAATAAATATTGGGCTGCTATTCGATCAGATCAGGTCGGGATAAAAACGGAGGTGTTACAAGCTCTTGTTCTCTACATGCATAAACGATCTTACAGATAGGAAAAGCACGACACAGTAGCTGAGGGGAAAGCGTCGTCGTAAGTGACTGTAGGAGGGTACAGGATAACTTCTGCAGAATTTCAATTTGCTTTGATAAAAAACTGCTTACTCTAAATGTGTAAAAAACTTAAAGCAGATGTGTAGTAAAAACAATCCTCTGATGTTAGAATACAGAAATAGTGGTGTGCTGCTTGCCACAGTCATGTCGATTAAATATCTAATCGTACAGTTGCAAAACGAGACGTTAAGGTCGGTCGTAGGGAAGACGAATTGATTTTGGAGAATTCTAGCTAAATGGAGCTAATTTGTAAAAGGGGCCACGTACAGATCTCTTGTGCGATTCATCCTTGAGTACTTTCCCCCAGGTCGAACAAAGGCAGCCATCGGACTAATTCGGAGTCATGCTGGTATATTTGTTACTGGTAGATTCGGTCAACACGTGAGTATTACAGAAATGTTTCGTGAACCCACACGATAATGCCGGGGGGCAGAAAAACGTTATTTTCGCGAAACTGTATTGAGAAAATTTCTAGAGCAGGCATTTGCGATAAACTGCAGAACGATTCTACTGGCATCAGAACACATTTCTCAATGGTTCGTCTCATCCTGTCCCTTCATCTTGTGAAGACCATACACTCTGTAGCTAGTTCTAGTATTATTGAAGTTAGTCCTTGACGTCTTCACAGATTCTCTCATCCTGTCCCCTCTTCTTGTGAATTTCCTCAATATGTTCCTTTCTTCGCCATTCTTCGGAGGAACTCATCATTGCTTACCTTATCAGTCCACGTAATTTACAACAGTTGTTTGTAGCACCACTTGTCAAACCCTTCAATTTTCTTCTGTCCTGGTTTTCCCTCTAGCATACAGTGCTCTACTTCAAACTCACATTCTAAGAAATTTCTTTCTCAGATTAAGGCCGATGTTTGATACTTCCAAGGTTCTTTTGGCCAAGAATGTCTTCTTCTGCTTTTCATGTCCTTGCTTCATACGCGATGCGCTATTTTGCTTTCAAGCTAGCAGGATTTCTTAACTTCATCTACTTTTCCGTCCCCAGTTTTAATGTTAAGTTTCTCGCTAATCTCATTTCTGCTACTACTCATAATTTTCGTCTTCCTTAGGATTAGTATTAGACTGTTCACTTCATTCAACACATCCTGCAATTCATCTTCGCTTTTAGTGAGAAAAGCAATGCCATCAGCAAATCTTATCACTGATATCCTTTCAACCTCAATTTTAAACCCACTCTTGAAGTTTTCTTTTGTTTCCTTCATTACTTCTTCGATGTATAGATTTAGTAGTAGAGGCGAAAGTCTAAATTCCTATCTCATTCCCAATTTAACACGAGTACTTCCTTCTTTCTCTTCAATATTTATTATCCCCTCTTGGCCTTTATCTGTTTTCCGTACGGTTTACTACTGTTTTGCTCAGAATTTCAAACATCTTGCACGATTTTACATCGTCGAACGCTTTTTGCTGATTGAAAAATATCTTTACCTATGGCAATATCTGAACTGCCTCTCTCGTGCCCTTAGCCTTCCGAAAGCCAAACTAATGGTCATCTGACACATCTTCAGTTTTATTTTCCATATTTCTGTGTATTATTCTTGCCAATAAGTTCGCTGCATGAGCTGTTGACTGTGCGATAGTTCTCAATTAACCGCCTTTCATATCTTCAGGATTGTATGAGTGATACTTTTCTGAAAGTATGATGGTATATTTCCAGACTTGCAGAGTGTACACATATGGACAATTCTCCCAATTATTTTAGAAATTCCGAAGTAACGTCCTCTTTCCCTTTTGCCCTTTGAACGTAAGTCTTCCTAAGCTTTATTAAACTCTGACTCTGACACTGGATCCCTCATATCTTGCATATAGACTCCCTTTTGTCCCTCAATCGCATATTTATATCTCCTCCACGTAGGGGCCTTCAATGTACTCTTTCCACCCGTCCAATCTCCCCTCTGCGCTTAACAGTCTAATCCCCATTGCGCTGTTAATGATGATACCCTTGCTTTCAATTTAAAGGAAGGCTGTTTTATTGCTTCTATATTTTCAGTCACACCTTCCGATCGTCAGTTCTCTTTAGATTTCTTCACACTTTTCGTGCAGCCATTTCGCCTTAAAATGCATGGATTTCCAATTTATTTCATACCTAACTGACTTAGGCTCCTTCACTCCTGAATTGTTCTGGACATTTTTGTACTTCTTTCCTTCGTCGATAGAGTGATGTATTTCCTCTGTTACCCGACGTTTCTTCGCAATTAACTTCTTTGTATCTAAGTCTATCTGCCCAACTTCTGTGACTTCCATTTTTCAAGATGGTTATGTCTTTTAATTCAACTGTCTTCTGTGATGTTCATTATCGAAGTATACATAGCCTCAGATAACTTTTAACGCAACTCTTCTTTCTTCAGTACTTCAGTGTTACACTTTCTTGCACACTGATTTATCCGCACGAATATATTAAACTTCAGTCTCCTCTTCACCATTTTATCCGAGCGTAGCATTTTATGAGTACGTCTTATAATATAATATTTGGTTTCGGAATGTCTTACCACCATATAAACCAGCTGGAATCATCCTGCATCTCCAGGTCTTTCCCAATTACACCTCGTCGCCTCGTCATTTTTGAACAGTGTATTTTTTTTTATCAGCTGAAATTTATTGCTTAACTCAATTTGTCTGTCTTATCTCTGGTTCCTATAACCAGGCCAATATTCTTCCGCAACCCTTATTTCCCCTCCTTCCCCTACTACTCCGTTCCAGTCTCCTGTCATTATCATCTCCTTATACGTGCTGAATTACCCGTTCAATCTCCTCTTAATCTCTTCATCCTCTACTGGTGACATCGGCATACACACCTAAACTATCGCTGTCGGCATTTGATTGCTGCCGATTGCGATGAGAACATCGCTATCAGTAAACTGTTCGCAGTAACTCACTCTTTTCCCTACTTTTCTGTTTATAATGAACCATGCTCCCATCTTACCATATTCTGTTATTGTTAGTATTACGCTACTCTCGTCTGACAAGAAGTCCTTACCGTTCTACCATTTCACGGACGTAATAGGGACCCGATGGTGGACTGCGTGATAACGTATGGGGGTGCATGCTCGTCTTCAAGGTTACGGCTTAACGCGTGTGTCCACTTGAAGGGAGGATCGTCGTATTATGCACCAAGGACATCGTAACACATTCGTGCCTGCTATCCAAAAACAAATAATGAACTCCTTTCAACATTCTTTTTCATACCAAACTAGCAGCAGCTGAGCTAGGGATTTATTGTCCCGATAACTAGGCTGCCGTTAACAGCACAAGACAAAAGACTGCGTGCTGAGTGGCGTCAAGACCGGGAAGCATGAACTGCTACTGAATGGCGTTTCATTGTGATCAGCGATGGATCTCGGTCCTACATTACGCTAGGTGACCGTCGTCCGTGAGTATGGAGCCGACGTGCAGGAGGTTCCGATTTTACAATGTTCTGGAGAAGTACAGCGGTGTTCGGGCATCATGATATGGTGGGACGTCTGGTACGACTTCAGGTCACAGTGATACGACTGCGTGATCTGTGACTTCGTGGATGCGTCATAGACACCTTGCATCCTCATGGTTGTCTCTCATGCAGCTGTATCGTGGTGCCATTTTTCAGCAGGACAAGGTTCGTTCACATGTGGAACGTGCCTCTGTTAATTTTCTGTGGGAAGTGAGGCACCACCGCAGCCAGCGAGATTGCCAGCTCTGTCACCGACAGTACATCGGTGGGACCAGCTCGGATGTAAAATCTGCCCCAGCGCCAGAATGCAATATGTGGTGGGCCAATTACAGTAGTTATGGGACAGCTTGCTTCCGGAGAGGACGTGACTTTACGACACCCTTCCGAACGGAATCAATTGATCCATCCAGGACCGGGTGGGTGCAACGTCATAGTGACAAGTGGAATCACACTACCAAGTTTTTTTGTAAATTTGACTCGATTTAATGATCACTGTGATGTTAAGTGCTCTCCCAACAAGGGAAGTTTCATACAGTTTCCTCCTCCCCTTGTTGGTGCTTCGCTGTTTTTGTGAGGTGGTTGAGTGACTTTTAGGTATAGTCTCACAACAATTTTTACATAAATCACACTTGTAAACAACTTAGCTGATAATGCCTTAACTAATATTACACTAAGCTCAGACTCTCCTCACTAGTCGATGAACATGCTACACATACATACCAGGTGACTGAAGTATATCAATGTCGAGGTGTGATTCAGTCGCAATTGTGCAATGGTTATGGCAGTTGCCATGAATTCCGGGTGAGTGGGGAATTTATCGCTTCACAGCCACCAAAATGTTCGTTTACCTGTTGTTTATCAAAATCAGGGGCGGCCAAGAATTCGGCTCGCAAGTCGTGTCCTCGTTCAAGTGCAATAGTGCTCAGCCTCGTTGCATACTTTCCCCACCCTCTTGGTTAAATGGCAGTTCAGCCGTACTGCGCATGACTTGATCTATATTTCACATATCACAATAACATAGATCCCAAACAAAACAAATTTGCAGTATTAGTTAATTATTTTTGGCGCGCTGGAGGTATTACAAATTTTATCTTGTATAGACTGTCGGCTCTCAGATTGCCACTTAAATGTGATGTATTTACTTTAATAATCTAAAAAAAAAGTCTTTCAACCAAATATCCTGATTGAAATATTGTTGCAGTTTTGCAGCCTCATTGTGGTGGTATAGCAACTCTGTCTGAGGAAAGCAACATAGACACCATCGATAGATTTAACATAAAAGTATTTGCTGTTGAAACGGGAATTGTTTTACAGGAACGTGGAGACGGGTTCTTAAGTCGCATTTACTATGTCCTCAAAACGTTTAGGATACTATCCTAGTAATTCTCTTAAGGCCACAATGAATGATTCGAACTTTGCGTTTCCTTTAAGGGCACCGAACTGAGAGAACTGGACTGTGTTTGTCAGGATGTGTCCCTTTTAAAAAAAAAATTCTTTTTAAATCCATCTCCATCAAATCAGAAAGAAGTTTTTTCTCACCTTGCAAAGTCATACTAGAGACTGTGCAGTCAAGTTCATTTAAAATGCGAGTTCCGCTATTCGTTCCACACGTTCTAATTTGCGTTCCTGTTCTCCTTTTTCCTTCATAAATTAAATAATAGCTAGTCTTAAACTGAAAAACCGTTACAAGTACGCACATTCAAATACAAACTCTCCATACTCTCCATTCAGTACCATCGAGAACTGTAGACGCTGACAGTGGAAAAATACGTGGGACTTCAGAAATTTTAGTATTGACACCACCAATTTCTTCACGTCCTGCATGCTTTTCACTGTCAACTAGATCTTTAATTTCCTTTTGCGTGGTACTGTAATATCGTTTCATAGCAAACATGCAATACACGTCGCTTATACGACTGCAAGATATACATTGAGAATTGTCATCCCTCTCTTCTGTCCTTCCCATTCAGTTTTAAAGACTTTTGGCGCAGACAACTAGATTTCCTTTTTTTCTGTAGACAGCCACCAGACTTGTGAACATCCTTAGTACCACGAACAAATAGCCAAAGCTAAACAGCGCTGACATCACAAGTCTGGCAATCTGAAGAGTGTTGGCCGACCGGAAAATTCCGCACTAAATACCGAATGAGAACTAACGCTGTACCGAGTGCTTTTGGGAAGGACCGAGCTAAGCCTTGGTCCGCACACCCGGCCTGTGCGAAATTTGGCACGCCGTGGCCGGCTCTGATCTAAATCGTAAAGGATAATGCCAAGATGATTTCACTGTAAACAGTAAAGTCCGTTTCTACAGAAGTCTGCTGGTTTTCGTGTCAACTGCCAATGGGGAAAAAAGAGTCTTATGGGTCATTAGACCGCGTCATTTTCCTCATCTATTCCCTCAACAATTCAAATGTAATTCAGCCACAACAGAAGTGGTTCACCAAACAATTGACCATTCAGTTCATTAGTGTTTCGTGTCAGTTGAGACCTTTAGCAATTTCGATTAATGGAACATGAAGATAAGATCCAACAACGAGCGTCCCGTCTCATCACAGGATCGTTTAGTCAGCATGAGACCGTTACGGAAATCCTCAACACAGTGCCTAACTCTACAAGAGAGACGTCGAACATCACAGAGCGGTTTTGACCCCTCCAGTGCCTCGATATGAACTCGAAAGCTTGGTGTAGCCTCTTGGCCTACGTAGCTAAACAACCGCCCCCTCGGCCTCCGGCCAGGGGGCACTTGTGTGTTTCACTGCGGCAACCTTACGGCGCCGCCAATGGTTCGTTCTCAGCCGTTTACCACCAAAGACGAGTGCTGCCAGTCATCTAGCATGTGGTTACTCTGAGTGTTTGTTGAAGATGAATATGACTTTGAGCGGGTGTGTGATTCTCTATATTACCAACTTAAATGCTTGACAAAGACGTCGCTCAGAGTTGATGGTAGATACAGAATTCACTGGCATGAGTGAGGTTAGTGAGCCGCAGCCGTCTGCAATCATGGGACTTACTTGGTGGACACCTTAATTTGTTAACTGTACGAAGAGTTACTCGGAACTATACGCTGTGGCGTAGCGTTCTTTAAACTATGATATGCTGCACTGTTTTAGGTCTGAGTTAACTCCGATTTTATGTCTAGAATTCACCAGTTCCAACTTCGCTAACTTATATTGCTAAAATTATTTTTTCCGCAGTTATTCGGAGCAAATTGTCCAGTTTCTGTCAGAGAGGCAGCTCCTCGCTAGTTAGGTTTACTCTTGAAATTCCGAGAGTGAGTATTTCTAAAAGAGTCAGGCAACAGATTACTTCAACTAACAAACATTTCGCGAAGTAACGTCAGCAAGTAAATGAGAAAAACTGAATCACAGGAATCAATCGCTAGTGGAAAAGGGGAGGGGGAAAGACAACGAGAGCGTGGGGTGTTAGTGGGGTATGGAAGACCATCCAGAGACGATTGCGTTCTGTTTTTCAGCCCCGAAAAGGATGTTACAACTCAGAGGTACTCTCAAAACAGCCGCTGGAAACAGCCAGCAATTCTTCCATCCGCTGCGCCTCGATATGAGGGACATTTTCAAGCGGTGTAACTGTAAGATCTGACGATTGCGCGAAATGGTCAGTTCTTAAACTACATCTGATCATCATGAGCGATCCGAGTTAATAAAAGGAGACAATCCTTTTCGGTTAAAAAAAATAATAAAACACCGTTGTTTTGCAACAAGAGGAACAGGATTGCCTTGCGGTGGGAAATTTCGCGCCGGCCTCGGTGGCCGTGCGGTTCTAGCGCTGCAGTCCGGAACCGCGGGGCTGCTACGGTCGCAGGTTCGAATCCTGCCTCGGGCATGGATGTGTATGATGTCCTTAGGTTAGTTAGGTTTAAGTAGTTCTAAGTTCTAGGCGA
The DNA here is from genome assembly GCF_021461385.2 of Schistocerca piceifrons. NCBI lineage: Eukaryota > Metazoa > Arthropoda > Insecta > Orthoptera > Acrididae > Schistocerca > Schistocerca piceifrons. Next base: position 652,691,186 of record NC_060138.1, on the reverse strand, counting down.
CTGATGACCTAAGATGTTAAGTCCCATAGTGCTCAGAGCATTTTGAAATTTTGCGGTCATCTGCTAGATTAATTAGAAATCTTACTACGAGGTGCATTCAAGTTCTAAGGCCTCCGATTTCTTTTTTCTAATTAACTACTCATCCGAAATCGATGAAAATGGCGTTACGTCTCGACGAAATCGCCCTACAGACGTACACATTTTCACAACGCTGACGCCATGATTCCATGGCAGCGGCGAAGGCTTCTTTAGGAGTCTGTTTTGACCACCGGAAAATCGCTGAGGCAATAGCAGCATGGCTGGTGAATGTGCGGCCACAGAGAGTGTCTTTCTTTGTTGGAAAAAGCCAAAAGTCACTAGGAGCCAGGTCAGGTGAGTAGGGAGCATGAGGAATCACTTCAAAGTTCTTATCAC